>NC_138830.1:5038656-7438656 GCF_965183815.1 Platalea leucorodia
AATTAGGAAATCATTGCTCCCTACTGGTTGGAAAAGCAGCTACCACTGGTTTGTGTTATGGCTGAAATCCCAAGGAGAGGCGTGGGGGCTGCTGCTTTCCTCGGTTCCACTGGTGTCAGCAGGAAAAAAACCTTGCTGAAGCTCATGGCAGAGCGGAGGTGTAAATGCTGTGAGAGATCAAAATCATCCCTGTTATTTCCAGGAGACAAATGATGGGTCTCACTGAATACAACAGGTGCTGTTTCAAGGAGAGAAGCGCCTGATACTAAAAAAAATTCACTTTCTCAACTTTATGGAAATGGCTTTCCAACGTAAGCTTAAAAAATTAAGTTAATTATCTGCTCCTTTGAAGCAGCCAGAAGTGTCACTTCCAGTGACATCCAAAGCGTTAGCATTAGCAGCTGTGACAGCTGAAGGAGTGACCGGCGGAGGGGCTGGCACCACTCTAATTTGGATAAGAGGAACCTTCAATTCCTTGATTGTTGACCAATACTCTAATGGAGGGGACGTTTCCCCGGGCGGGCACCAGGTAGCTGCGATCGTCCCACGACGGGATGGGTCATGCTGGAGGGGTTCCCTGAGCAATACTGATTAACCTGCTCACAGCCACCTGCAGAAGGACACAGGTTGGTTAAATTTCAGAAACGGGCTTGTTGTAAGATAGTACGTGAGCACAGTTTGGGCTGCATGTGTGTGTCTTTCGGTCTTGCTCTGAGCTCTGAGTCTTTTTTTTTGGAGTACTGGTGATGTTAATATACAATTTTTCTATATATTATATTTATACAAATTTATATATATAGGGTTTAAATACCTGGGCATTAAATTTTGAAGCAGCCCAGCCCGGGCTGTATCCCCTGTCTGGTGTACGAGGGCTCAGCCTGCTCGTTGCCATTGGAGTTTGCAGGTGTTCAAGCTACACAACTCACCAGATTCAGCTGTGAAAAGCAGCTATAAAATTGGCTGCGGGTGCCCGGGAGCTCTGATCAGTGTCTGTGGTGCTGGGTGGAGGTTAAAGCCCCTTCTCTACCTCTCCAGCAGGTAGGTCATTCTGCCAATTTTATTTAGTCTAAATGCTTAAGTTAAGTTCTTGTGCAAGTGTTTTAGACTTCCTCTAAGCTTGTTTTATGTAATTCTGTAAATTTAATAGAGTAACAATCTTTCAGCTTCTCCTTCTATGTTTTATGCATCTGTAAAACAAACAAACAAAACCACAACAAAAACCCAAACCCCACTTTTCCCTTCTTCTCTTAATGTTAAAAGAGTAACTGGCCTCTTATGGCCTGAGCTGTATGGTGCTGCTCTGAAACCAGTGGTCTTAGCAAAATAGGCATGTAAAAATTTTGATGGCAATCTTTTCCATTTTTCTTTAAATTTCTTTAAAGAAAATATCTTTAAATTTCTTCAGATTTCTTTTCTATCAATTTTCTTCATTTTTTATAAAAAAAGTGAATCTTAAAGTGAGCTCAAATACAAGTTCTTAATCTGGGTGGCTCTGACTGTAGAGGAAAGTCTGTATTTGTATTTGATGTCTTAAGCTCATGCCTGATGAATTTTCAAGAGGGGCGCGTACTTGAGAAGGATACAGCAGGAGGGAAATACTCGTAGAAAGCGTTATGGGCAAGGCTCTGCTGTCCCTGCTGTGTTTCCAGGTTTGGTAAAAAAATACTGATCGTCACTGTTATTGGAGTGGCACGCTGAATGGGATGAGTGAGAATTGGGCCTCTGTAGCTGTGAACAGTGTTTTCTTAAGGTGACTTTTGATATTTTATTATACCAAAGCACCTATAGAACAATTCATTAGATCAAAAACTGTGTGCTTAAACGTTGAATTCTTTCATCTGTTCTGGATATTTGGACTTCTCCTATTCTCCGCTAACACCTAAGCCTTTCTCATTTGATAGGAGTGAACAACGTCAGGCTGCAGGTTCATTGTTTAATAGACACTTGTTGGTTACTTTCACTTTGTTCCCTTCAGTAGCATCTGATCACCTGTTTAAATGGTGGAAAACTTGATTAGGAAGGCAAGTAATGGTGGTGGAGCGAAGGACAGAGATAGAGCTCTATTCCGATGAAATGTAATCCCTTCTTTTAGAATATCGTTAAACTTCCTCAGAGGTTACTGCAGCAGGAACCTAAATTGCTCCATCTTGAGCACCGAAGTATCAATAATCCTAATGAACACAAAATGTACCTGGGGGACACTGCAGACATTGTCTGTCTTAGTGGAGGAATGATGGCTTGTCCCAAAAGCAGCATCTGCAAAGATGCTCTTTGTACCTCTGCTTGCACTCTTTACGGTGGAGAACTTGAAGGCCAGGCAGGAGCTGGAGTCAAATGAAACACCAGCTGCTCGGAGTTTCTTTGATTAGGATCTTGCCTTCCATCAAGCTAAAACTCACCTGGAGTGAAATGTTCCTTTAATGTCCCTCTCAAATACCATGCTGAGAATTTATATCTAGTGTAGAAATTTGTGTAGGATTTTCGGATAAATGCATAAGTGTTGGTTTAACTGCCCTGCCTTGATGTGAGGGATACTGGAAGCAGTCACTCCTAGGTAGTAATCCAGAGTTGCTTTATTTTCAAAGTGCTGATTTAACATATTGGCTACTAAGCACAACGGTTTTAGGTTGAAAAATATTTAGAAGAAGTCCCAACTGTACTGCTCCAAAATGGGGTACCCTGTGTCAAGATATTTGTGGGTGCCTGGTGTCACGTAGAGTAAGCCTTAGTGTGCCATCAGTAAATGGTATGAGATGTGCCCATACCAAAATATTGGTGAAATGAGATTGTTAGCTGACTTGCTGTGGAGCAAATGACATCCTGGGGAACTGAGAGGTCATTTGCTCCCCAAAGAAAGTTGCTGATGAACCAAAGTGGAGATACACCACCGTCTTTCTGATATTTGTTCAAGCCATGTGTTAGCTTGGCTGGTGCATGGAGAAGAGACCTCTGTGCCATGGGAATTACTGGTGGCAGGGGCTTAGTAGAAGATGTTTCTCTGAGCTACTAATGAAATGGTGCTCCGGTATGATGTCTGGGTGTTGTCATTAAGGTACAGCTGGGTCATATGTTTAAGTGTTGATCTGTAACCACAAATATGTTGCTGAGTTCAGGCAGTCTGTAGTCTGAGTAAGAGTTCAGGTGTAGCCTGTTTTCTCCATGCTTTTCAGCTTCAAATAAAGCATTAGATTCAAGGGAAGGGTTTGTGCTAATGGTGTGGTGCTGCTTATTTTTTCTTTTTTGGATGTGAAACTGCTTGTGGTTTGTAAGAGCCCCTCTTTGATCTGATAGCGGAAATTTTAGAGGCTGTGGTTGTGTCCCATCTGCACTTTAGGTGTATGTGTTCATGCTAACTAGGTACCTCTGTGGGTTTAAATGGATGTGTTATTTATCAGAATCTCTGTTTCTAATGCTGATTGCATTGTCAAACAGCCAAAACTTTAAAAATCAGCAATAAATTTCTTTCACCGAGAGGAGTGAGTGGTATATTTGCATATTATATGTGTCAATTGGACTTTTTTTTTCATGGCTCTTCAGGATCACCTCAGATTAAAGGTGGACAGAATAGTTTCCTAGGAACCAGGTACTCATATGAGATGCCTGTAAAGGCAAATTGCTGGGATGCTGCTGATTACTGTCTTGTTCTGGGACTGGTCTGCCTGGTAAGAAGCCAAATAGCAGATGGTGTTTGGATGGATGACTTCATCTCCAGCGGGAGGCTCCCTGCAAGGTCCGGGATAGCTGTTGCTATTTGGCAAAGTCTAATTCTGGTGAGAAGGATAAAATACCAATGTTGGAAGGAGATTATCGGGTGTATTGAATAGCTTTTTACATATACCCACGTAGTCCAATAATTAGTAAAATATATAGAAAAAATAGCCTCTACTGTGTGTCACGACTTGTCTCAGCAGTCCATTAGTAAGACAAAAGTCTTGTTCACATTAAAATAAAAATTATTTGTACAGCCTGGCTTAGCAGCACCATAAAATGACTCTCTAAAATGCCAGGAAAGTTCAGATGCTGCTTCATGCCTACAGTGTGGAGGCCAGAGGGAGCTGGGCTCTGGGCATCACACGGAGAACACTTCTGCATCCCAGCACAGACAGGGGAACAGGTTGTTCCTATGCCAGGGAGGTTTGCTCCTTTCTGGGCAAGGCTATTTGTTAGTGGATGTTGTAGTCATTTATAAATAAGAGTAATCCTGCTTTCCTACTATCAGAGTTCCTAAAAGGGCCTGGGTCCAAGTAGGGGGACCCACGTGTGCATGGTACCCAGCTGGGAAATCCTTCAGCTCTGCGGTGCTTAACAGCAGTTGCTCCCCGTGTTACGTGCTCTCAAACCAGGGTGTTGAGACAGCCTCCGCTACCATGCTGGAACATGAAAAGGAGATGATCAGGAGAAGTTATTAACCCAGCCCTGTGCTTACATATAAAAAACCTTGCGTGGAGGCCAGTGTGCTGGAGGAGGGCTTGTTGGCTTGGAAAGGAAACGGTGATTTCTCTCGTGCTGGCGGCTGGTGTTCACACGGGCAGCATGCAGGGACCATCTAAGTGAGGAGCTGGAGTGCTTTAGGGAACAGGACAACCATGTGTAATCCACTTCTGGTTTTTAGTGCATAGTCCACTTATTTAAAAAAATCTGTTTAAAAAAAAAAAAATCTTCCCTAATAGAATATTGCTTCTTAATGAATAGACCCCCTTGTTATGGGACAGCTTAGTGCTGTTAACATTTTTCTCTCGTTTGGCTTTATTAGGTGCTATCTCCCATGGCTATCTGTAAAGCCAATTAGTGGAGAAAATAACAGCCATATTAATCTCCCAGAGCAGTGCAAGAAAAAGAGTAATAATATCATAGGGAAATTGTTCTAAGTGTGAAAAATTACCCACTTCATCTATTTCGTTTTTTTTCAAACTCCAAAATTAATGACTTTCTGGAAAAAAAAATATATTTATCTCTGTATAAAGGGAGAGATTTGATGAATGCTAAAGAGAAACCAATAGAGCTTTAATAAAAATGTATATGTCCATAATCCTATGAAATCCTATGAATCCTATTCCAGCATGTTAAACTGCTGATTTGTATCTCTGTGTCAAATGTAATTACAGGCAAACAGGAGCTGTGTTATAATACCTATTAATCAAGATTATAATTAGGATTTTAAGAAGCTGCTTGCTCGAGTTGGGAACTGCAGCAAGGGAGTGCCGGAGCCGCTGAGCCTTCGGCGCATGGCACCGTTCGCAGCCTGGGCGCAAGCCTTAGGGGTGCTGCCGCCCAGCATCCCACGGAGAGCAGACTGCTGATGGGAGATGACTGCAGTCAAGCTGAGGTTCAACCTATATTGTGTTGTAATTTGGGGATGTGAATGGGCAAAGTGGTCACTAGCTGAACAGATGCAGCCATTCCCGCCGAGTCAGCAAAAAGTCTTGATTTTTGGGGGGGGTTCATGCTGTTTAGGTGAGTCCCATTTGGCAGTGTTGTGTCCTTGCTTAAAATACTCAACTGAAAAACATCTTAGCTCAGCCTGTGTTTCCCAGCACGGGCGATAAGGAACTGTGCACCAATTGCTATAAATAATATTTTTGAGCACTTATGAGCCTTCTGACCTCTGTAGGTGCCATACGAACAAAATGGGGTTTGGAAAAGGGAGGGGATTGATGAGCTTTTGTTGTTGGCGCAAGAGAAGGAACTGATAAAGGTAGGCTCAGACAGCCCAATCCACTGTTAAAAGAGTTGATGATTCAATATGTCAACACATCCAGTGTTTTTGGCCCTCAAAACACTAAGCTTAAATGGCCAGGGTTTTTCTCTCCTCTGAACCTTGTTGTTTTTTTTTCTTTAAAAGGCTGCCTGATGCTCATGAGTTTGGCAAATTTGGATTACGTCCTTTGTCTGCTTCCTCTCCCTTTTTTCTTTTTTTCTTACTCTTGTTTGTTCTCCAGGCATATTTTCCTCAACTTCTACCAGGCCGAGTCATAACAAGCTGAACATGGCGTGAATGCTCCCAGCCTCATTTTAACTAAATTAACTACATTTACAACCTCGGTGTCAGAGCTCTGAACAATGAAAGCTTGCCACCGAACACATGAAACAAAAATGAAATTAACCAGTGGTAGGAAACTACAAACAGCTGAGGCATTCAATTGTTAGCCATTTGAAGGATTAACTTCTAAATCATGTAGAGCTCCCTTGGTAGTTTAGCTAGTTGGGCACTCAAGGGTATATAAAAACACACTTTAAAGTAGAAATGTATTTCTTTACCTATAAAAAAGAGATTTACTGGCAGGTTGTGATATTATTAATACTGGATTTTTTCTGCCATCGTCTGTAGTACTTAATCACGCTTTCTTTTATTTTCTACATACGCTTTTGTTGGGTTCCCAACTAAAGACAGTGCAGATGAACTTGGTGTTGGGAGACGGATGACACTATTACCTAGAAATACACTTAACCAACTTGAGTTGGTAAAAACTGCTTACTGTATGCAGTTCTTGTACGTGAATATCTTCCTGCTATGGATATTTATCCACTAGATGTATAAAATATTCCTCTGGTCTTAAATATTTGTTTCTGGTTGTTGTTATACTAATAATTATGGAGAATTCTCTGTATATTCTCACTCTACTGAAAGCTAAGATATGCCAGTAAAACAGGTAAGAGCTGGTAAAAGATTTTCTTAGTTAATTCGCTGCAAAGAGTCGCCAAGGGCTTAATCAGAACCATGAGAAAGGGAACTCTGCTAATTATGGTTGTATGTTTATTTGAATTCAGTCTTTTCCCTATCACCTGAGAACACTGTCATGGACCTATGGAACTTCATAGGGGAAAAAAATTCTCCAACTCTTTCCTTAATGTTTCTTTCAAACAAGACCCTGAAGTCTTCAGACAAGTGTTTATTCAATCAAAATCCTTCAGATTGCACAATTAAGATTGATGAATTTTATAGGAGTCTTTTTCATTTTAAATGAATAGCACTAAACAGAGGTGACTTCCTCTCCTAGCACAGACTTGATAATGAAGCCACTGAATTTACTTATAATATAAATATATATTTGTCCAGAGAGTCTTTTGCAGTAGAAGTCCAAAGCAAGGAGCTCATTTGGAGGAAAAAAGAAACGGCAGCAAAAACAACACAAAGCTGAAATAAAGGGGAAAAATGTAGAATCACAAAGAAAACCTAAACAAATAAAGTGCAAACAGAGAGTGACAAGCGCACTCAGCCCCTGGATTGGTTATGGATGAGACGACAAGTATATGATGAAATTAATGACCCTCTGTCAACTTTTTAGATCTCACTTTTAAAGAGAATGGACCAAAAATCAATAGCCCCCAAACCACTAGTACTCCAGTGAACCAGTTTATCATTTATCTTACTGCTGGCACTCATATAGAAAGTGCAGCCAAGCACAGCACAGGACTTTCATTGGTAGTCATCATTACATGCAATGTTTGAGCACTCCAGTTAAAGGTCAAAGGTGTGCAGTACAGCTCCTCTGAGAAGTACCTATTTGAAATTACCAATATCTGTGTATGGTTTATCCATGCTGTACACTTCCCCCCCCCCCCCCGTGCATTTCCCCTTTCTGAGCTTTACCTGCCAGCCGAAGCACTGGGGCTGTAGCCCAGCAGCAGTGGCTCTGCACCCAGGGTTCAGGCTGAGCTGATGTTTCCATTATCTCTTCCGATTCTCAAAACACCATGTCTTGGTTATTTCTAGTGGCATCAAGCTGAAATCACTGACACATGAGCTAACACTTCTAACAAAAATTTTCTCTGCTCTCCACCCTCAAAAAAAGTTTTAGAATCATATTTAACATCTGGTTTTTAGATGCTTACTTTAAGAAGCCCAAAGCAGACTCAGCTGAATTTAAAGTCTGTGTATTGTAAATGACTTTTCTGGTAGCTAATCCTAAATCTGGAGGGCTAGCAAGATAAGTTTAAAAAAAACCCAAACAAACAAAAACCCAACCCCCCCCCCAAAAACCAACAACAACAAAAAAACCCCCACAAAAACCCAACCCAACCAAACGAACTGGGGGAGGGGGAAAGTGTTAAGATGACTTTTGTCATTTCTTGTATGTCAGTTGTTGTTGTTGTATGGTGGCAGGGAGATCACGATGAGTTGTGCCAGTTGCTCTGCGCACATAAGAGTTGTTGCCTTGCGATGTGCATGGTCCAAAGGGATAAACTGGGATAAAATAGGGTAAAAATAGGATAAAATTATCCCCTTACACAGATGGGAAACTGAGGCACCAAGCAGGTAAGAGGCAGTTTTCAAAAACACCTGAGTTAGAAACTGGCTGTTCCTGAGGGAAAGCTAATGAAGTAGAGGCATGAATCCAGGTTTCCTGATCCGTTTCCAGTCTGTTGACCAAGGATCCCCCTGGGCTGCTGGTGTTTGGTGTTTGAGCCCCATTGGAGGGGACTCAAGCTGATACCTCCCCGTGTGCCTTCACCTGTGTTGTGCTGTGACTGGGAGAGCAGCTCGACGTGTTTTGTCCATGTAACTGGTCTGTCTGTCTGCTGTGGGTACTGAGGGTTTCCTCCTGGGCTTCTCTGCGTACGCCGTGCTCACCCGCACCCGTACGCAGCCAGGGCAGGTGCTGGCCACATCAGGATTGAGACGAGTGTGCAAACGGGGCTGCGCCGACCCCATGTGTGAGTCTGTCTCTCTTTCTTGTGCGTGTGCCAAATGCAGGGTCAAAAAGTTTGCATTTACAGAGCCAAGGCACTCTGAAAATGTTGGCACAGCTGAGCGAGAATAAAATATTTCCTGCCACAGCGCTGTGGGAAGGACGGCAGCTGCCCTGTGCTGCTGCAGGCAGCGAGGTATTTTAATGTTCTTTTACAGCAGAGAAGTTTTCTCTTGATATCTGCAGTCATTGTGCGTGGGGATGCTGTCCTGTCTGCAGGAGGGGAAGCTGTGCAGCCGTGCTTCCATCGACTGCCGTGGGACAGCACAGTGGTCACTGTGGGAGGTGGAGTCTCCCAAAATACACTCTTGCTACTTGATGGGTGTAAGGATGTGTTGCATGTACCACAGAGGCAAATAGAAGTTTTGAAGGACTTGGAAGAAAGGTTGTTAATAAATAGAAGATTTTG
Organism: Platalea leucorodia; assembly: GCF_965183815.1. Lineage (NCBI taxonomy): Eukaryota > Metazoa > Chordata > Aves > Pelecaniformes > Threskiornithidae > Platalea > Platalea leucorodia. Next base: position 5,047,756 of record NC_138830.1, read on the forward strand.
CCTCTGCAGAAAATTCTGTTACAGACAAGAAAGATGATGCAGATTTCCTCCTGAACGTGTGCGTCCTTAGCCCCAGTGTGGTGGTTGCAGGCTGAGGAATTGGTTACAATGGGGAATAGTGTTAAAATGAAAAAACAAAACCCAAACCCAAAATATCTCTATACAATAAAAATGTTGAAGGAAAAGAATACTTCTAGACACAATGTAATACGTAGCTGAGATGAAATATGAGGCCAAGAGCATCCATATGACAGTGCTTAGAAAAGACCTGTTGTGTCTTCAATATTGCCATGCCGATGCATGAGGGCCCCAGCTCCCACTTTCGCAGGTGTGAGATGGGCTGGTATCTCAGTGCCTCTCCACCTCTGACCAGCCGTCCCTGCTAAAACAACCGGCTGTTGCTTTCCCATATGGGGCATGATGCAAGGACCAGTATTAAGGCTAGTAGTGGACAGCAGCAAAGGGAGAAGCAGTGTGTCCTTGGAGGGAGCGGGACTGACAGCGTGGAGCATCGCTGAATTTCAAGTCAGGTGTGCATGCAGCGAAGTTCAGGCTCTTGTAATGTACTTCAGATCTGCCGGGCTGATGTACAGGATGCTCCAACTGCTGAGTGAGGAAGGGCATTTGATGCTGGACAGGGTTTTGGGTGCAGGGGCTGAAGCGGGACACGGAGCATCCACACAATGCATACACCAGCGCGATAGCGACCAGAGACTTGAAGGTGGCAGCTCCAAAGAGCAAATATTTCAATTAATTTTGCGCCTAGAATTAACTTTGTTGGGGGATGGATGTTAGAAGGCTCAGCAGAGAAAAGAGTTTGCATACACAGGTCACTGGGATTTAGTGCAACTTCCAGTGACGTCAATGGAAAAACTCCCGTAGCTGTGAAAGTGGGGGCTGGATCTGCTGTGGGTCTGTCTCGGAGCTGCAAGAGTAGATAAATTAAAACCACCATCACCTATGAACAAACAAGCAATCTCTTCAATAGTCAGTTAACATGGTTTGGGTTTTTTTCCCAGCATATTAAACCAATATTTTATCTGTAAGAGTGAATAGAGACAATTACTTGAGTCACACCTATCATATCCTGTTTGCTTGTACAGTAAGTGCCCGACACCAGAACGGCAAGCTCACCCTGCGTGTTCCTTTCAAACAGAAAAGGCAAGTTGCTTCAAGTAGAACAATTCCTGTACTAATTGTGACCATTTCAAGTTTACCACTCCAGGCTGGTTTCCCTGAATGAACATGCTAATCTGTTAAGACTTGTAATATGTTAGGACATCGAATACATTTATTAAATATTTCCTTTTCAGTTTTTCTTTTTTGTTTTACAGCTAGACCAGAGACTTTTCAGTGGAAGACACTAGGAAAGTCTTGTTTACTTTGACATTAGCTCATTCTGTATTCAATGTGGCAATAGCTTAGCTCCAGGGGATACTTGATAAGAAGGGGGGAAGAAAGGGATGATCTCTGATACAAGTCCATTCTTGTCTTCCAGCTGAAGTGCCTGAAACAGTTTGCTACTGCATCCCTCCTTACAGAGGGACAGGCATCATTATACTTGCATCCAGTGCCAGATGCACCTAAATTTCAAAGCTTTTATGATCCAGGCTTTCAATTTTACTTGGTTCACTTGAGAGAGAGAGAGAAAAAAAAAAAAGTGTTTTCCTTCCCTGCCCCCGTGAGCATCAAACTATTGTGTTTACCAATTTGTGCTTTTATGATCTGTGTTTCTAATTCTAAAGTGAATGTTAAAATCTGGGTCAGGACAATGAAAACTCGCAAGTCAATTTAACGAGCAGAGTTTGGAGCCGCTCTTTGGAGCGCCTTTCGGAGCACATATTTTCCTGGTGTGGGCAGACTGTCCTTCTTTGCTCCCCCTGCCCACAAGCTGCTCATCGGGGCGTTGCTCCCTGGTGCAGCTGGAGGGCCCTGGTCCGGTGGGGACCATGCGTGTCCCTGCTGTCACCCTCCCTCTCTGTAGCGCAGACGCACCCCTGAGCTGCTACCTGCACCGGGATTGCATAGGATTCATCATTAATTAATGTCTGCATGCCTAAAGCATATGTTGTTTTTGGGAAAAGGCTTCCCATATCGTAACCCAGAAGGATCATAGCTACTTTTGGGCATATTAACTAGGAATCTTTCTCTTTAAAATCAAGTATTGGACATGTTGTGCGTATTATAACTTAAAAGCTTCAGCGGAGCTGCATTTTTGAGAGTTGTATTCATTCTGGAACTGTACCACAATTCATCATATTAAACTTCATTTGTTGGAAGCCTTGCACTGGAATATGGGCTTGGTCTCTAAGGAAGTGCTTCGTTTCTGTATTCCTTACCAATAACAGCACACAGCACTGTCTTTTTATTACTCTGTGGCTAGCACCATTCATATAGAGCATTTCTACATCAGGGCTGGAGAGACCCCCATCCTGCTGAAAAATTTAGACGGCTACAGCAGTAATCAGAAATACCAATAAAGTGTCCCTGGTTCTAGGTGGTGATGTGGGATGGAGGGAGAGAAAGATATAAAAATGAATCATGATGTGAGACAGCATTGCTCTGGCAACTGCTTCAAAACCCGAGTGCAGTGAGACCGTATAAAGGCTTGAGAATATTCCTATGATCCTAAAGAGACCCGCAAAGACATTGCAAACTCATCAGGCGGCCAGTGCTGCAAGGAGGAGGAGAAATGCTGTTTTGAGTCATTCATCCCCAAACAACAGATGTGCCTTAACCTAGAAATAGGTAATATGGCTTCCAACTGAGGTGAGCTGCTTTGGATAAACCTGGTTAAAAAACAGCCATACGTTTAATGCAGGAAGCTGTCGAAGGTGTAAAGAATGGCTAAGTAAGTGAGTGGGACACCATTAATCTTGGTTTGTTTCAGCACTACATCTTTAGCTGTTGAAGAAAAAAAAAAAAAACACCCTTGCTCCTAGCTCATAACCCGAGTGTTAAAACTGATGTCCTCCCCATTAGGGCCTGTAAGCTCATTAGCACATGGCAATTTATCCTCTTTTATTTCTTCTCAATTATCCTATCATCCATTGTATCTGGATCTGATTACCCTTTCCCAGAGTCAAACATTATCTTGTAAATCATTTGCTTTAAGTCTAAGCCTGCCATTGCATTGCCCAGGATTTGCTTAGGCAGGTAATAAATCAATTAGCATTAAACTTGTGGCGTCATCAATTTTCTTTCCTCGTGACTGAAAAAAGGAGTACCTGAACTTTGCGAAGCTGCATCAAATTTCCTTATGCCATCCACATTGAGATTTCCCTCTTCTTCCCTTCTTTTCCCCTGCATCCCAAATCAGTATCAATACATTTTGTACTGAACTGGGGACGAACGCGGTCAGGGAAACTGCTGGGGACCCAGATGGAAAGTCTATGGAAAGAGTCTTGTTGACTTGGGATCCCTTGGATCAAGCCCTGGGCAAGACCCCTGTAGCCAAGGGAGTTTTGGGTTCTGCTATTTGATAACTGTCAAATTCTGGGTAGTGATGATTTGTCTAGCATGACAAGTCTGCGACCTCAGGAATGTGAAAATAATGTGATATTACTGCCCTTCCAACGCTAGGAGGGATCTGCTGGTGGTCTGCCAGCCCCATGCTGCCCCAGGGCTGCCTGCGCTGGTTACCTCCAGCGCTTCCCTTGGGTGCAGGCAGCCCCGGGGCGGTGGGGCTGCGCTCCTGTCCCCTCTCCTTCTCTGAGGCTGGTGCAGTTGGTGTGGCCGAGGTGCCTCTGCCCAAAGCAGTGCTTTGGCACAAATGCAATGCAGAACTGGTGTGGACAGCAGGAGCACAACTGGCTCTCATCTGCTCCTGCACGCTCCTCCTCCGGACCTGCTCCTATGACTTTTTGGTGGATCCCCAGGATCTGATCTGACAGTTACAACAACATTTATTAGCTGTAGTCTGGGCAAATGATGCAAAGGGAAACATTTCTTACACCCTTTGCATATAACCTACCAGGGCAATTGCTGAATCGGCTTTCTTGTGTTCAGATTTTGATGTATGCAGCCCCTGCAGTATTATGCCCTTTTTTCCACATTAAGCCTTCAAAATGGGAGATGTAAACATTTTAGCAACGTTGATTTGCCATGCTCCAACCACAAACTAACTGCATGTGAGACCTGTGCCGAGACCTATTCAGTGGAATGCCTTAGATTAAATTTATCCAGTTGTCTCACTTATGAGACATGTATTAAAAAGGGCTAAAGAATTGTCTTAAAATACATTTTAAAAAAAAAAAACAAACAACAGACTTGTTCAGACATGGACTTGCATATTAGGGCTTTGAGTGCTGACTCCTGTGGAATATGTGTTGCTCCATAACCGCAAATTCCCGCCGAAACTGTTGCACGTTCCTCTGAAGGAGCTGGTGCTGGCCACTGCCAGAGATTGTACGGGGTCATCCAGTGCTCAGATGTCGAGTCACGGATCCCATCTTCTCGTGTTGCTTGTTGAACCCAGCTGCTAAGGCATGGGTGTACAGATCGCTGATGGATGTACCCAGGGCTCATTCAGTGTCTCTGACTTTGGGACGCTGTTTCCATGGAAGAAAGTTCTGGGTTTGTTTGTTTGTATGTTTTGTTTCAGGTTTAACTGGTTATTGCTGTGCCTTATATTTTGGTTGCTTCACAGTCATTTCCATGACTTCTTGTTAAAAACCAAACAAACAACCTGGAGTAGGAAATAAGACATTCATACATACAGGTGATAGAAGTTATTTGTTCTGAAGAGAGCTCAGCAGAGGTGGCTGGCTGGCTGTCAGTAGTGGGGATTAGCATTCATTTTTGTGGATTATAGAACACTTTGGGATGGAAGGGACCTTTCAAGGCCATCCAGTCCATCCCCCCTGCAATGGGCAGGGACATCTTCAACCAGATCAGGTTACTCAGAGCCCCATCCAGCCTGGCCTTGAATGTTTCCAAGGATGGGGCATCTCCCACCTCTCTGGGCCACTTGTTCCAGCGTTTCACCACCCTCATTGTGAAAAGTTTTTTCCTTGTGTTTAGTCTAAATCTACCCTCCTTTAGTTTAAAACCATTACCCCTTGTCCTGTCGCAGCAGACCTTGCTAAAAAGACTATCCCCCACCTCAGATGGGGATGTTAGAGGGTTTCCTATGAGTTCCAGTTGTTGACTCAAGTTCCCCCCAGTAGCTCAGCCCAGGTGCAGGTTTCCAGAGCAAAGGCCTGAGGGGTTTGTGTCCTGTCCTGCCTCCCCTCTTACCACCACCTGGGGAAGGGGCCAGTGTCTCCCCTCTCCTTCTGTTCCTTGCTTGCCGTTGTGCTTTCTGAATAATGGAAACTTGTCTTTGCATTTAACAATGTATAAACAGATTTAGTGCAACCACTGCAATTTCAAATGTTTTATGCTTCAGAGATGTTTTCCTAAGCCACACTTCACACAATTTTTGTGATTCTGAAGGCAAACGTGCTCTTGCTTTGCTCAACTGGCCGGTCAGAAGTGGGAGTGTTGTAGCATCTGAGCTGCAGAGTGGAATTGCCTGGTGCATTCCTGAACAAATTTGCAGAGTACTTGTCTAAGATGGGCGATATTGTGTTGTGCAGATATTCTCTAACTAGAGAAACAGGCGATGGGCAATGAGATGGCAAGGTCATGCAGAAACTCCTTGGCAGAGATGGGAGCAAAGAAGCCCCAATTTTCAGTCTTGTGGTGTAACTCAAAGACTACTTATTTATATCTCATTCTGCTTACTTCCTCCCTGTATAAGGTATCTAAGAATAAAAGAGGGACAGCGGTTCTCTTCCCAAAAGTTAGGATTCTAAATGGGAACTTTTTGAAAGTTTTCATTAAAATCCCCGGGGATGCCAGCTACAAGGCATTTCCTGGGACTCTTAAAGGTCATTTGTTGAACAGTTTCTTCTAAGCATATATGACAAATTATTCCCCTGGCACAATAAACAGGATGCAAGCCCTTTAATTATAATATAGCACTCAATATCTTTAGACATTTCAACGTTTCCTATGCATCCTACACATTTCATTACAAGGAAAGGTTGAACAGAATTAAAAGGGTGACGTTACCCAAAGATTGATAGCTTACCTGTCCAAAAGGGAAAAGACGCAGTACAAGTGAGCACAAAGGAAAGAAGGATCCAAACCAAGTTTTCATTGCAGAGGAGACTCGGATAAGAGAGTTTTTATTATCCGCAGCTTTTAGCCTTATTTACCATCAGGCTATCTTGCCACAAGCATGCTTTTTAGTTCTGACAGCTCTGAATTATGACCATTGTGGGATCCTATCTCATTAACTGAAATGGGAGAATAAAACATCAAACAATCATAAAAATAATTTGGCACTGTGAAACCACTTAGGAGCAGCTGTCAAACAGGTTGGAAGATAAAGTTCTAAATAAAAAGAATAGAGAGAGCTGCAATGTCCTGCCATATGCTTCCTCTGCATTATAGACTCCTTAATAATATGAAGTGCCTGTGTTTATGCAGAATAGGCCAGACACTCCATATATGATATTGATTATGCCTTAACCCCAATTTAGTAAAGACATACTCCTCCTTTTCCTAATCAGATATTGCAGAAGCAGTTTTCTGAAAATGTCCCTAATGCCAAGACATATTTTATCTCTGAAGGCTGTGGCAGGAGATAGGGCTTTGTCTTGCCTGTTGTCATGGCTTGGAGCCCAGTTTTAGGACAGCAAGGCCCCTGTGGGGCTCTTCTCCAGCAGTTTTCATCCAGCAATTCAAAAACATACATCTTTATCAAGCTGTTGTTGTCAGACAACATTAGATAATTAATAGGCCATTTGTCAGCCTGCACAAAACGTGTTAAAATCCCAAACACAATCAGGATAAATATAGTTGCCTGCTCTCTGAAGGCTTTTTGTTCTGACATGCAGGCATTGCAGGCAGATATTTACTATTAAACAAGACTCATTATTAATCACATCTAATGTTAATTAATTAACCGCCTCTGTGCATTGAGGGCTCTCTGTGACTTTCAATTGTTTTAAGGAACTAATTGGTAACTTAGCAGTTTGCATGTAAGTTGTTTCTTGTTCAGTTCACATCAACTTTTTCAACTTAATAGAATAGCCATGTTCATTAAGAAACATAAATAAAATGGGATATTTTTAGCAGTGTAAATTAACATTGAAATAAGCCCACATCTGAAGTTTTTAGGGAAGGTGTAATGATTTGTTTCAGACCCAGATTTACCATTGGCATTGCTGAATTAGGGCAGGTGCGTAGATACAAAGCTCTGAGGGCCGAGAGCCAATTAAATGGGATACAGATGACATTGTATCATGCCCCCACAGCCCAAGCAGAGCTGCTGGCAGATGCTGACCACCTGGGGACACCACAGCAGCCTTCTTGAGCTACCAGCACTCAAAGATCGAGCTGCTGAGGAGCAGTAATTACAGAGATGTCTCTGAAAAACCTGATGCCTTTACGGTTTGGCCCTAATTCTCCTTAGCCCTACACCCTGGCTCATCATTGAGCAGTGGAGAATGAGTGTCACTCCTACTGGTAAAATGCCATCAAGTCTGGTTTGCCCAAGGAAAGGAGCTATTGAGAAGCAGACTACTTTGCACTTAAAGATGTCCTTCACCTAAACACATTATTTCTCATGAAAGGAGAAGAGAGACAGGACTTGCCAATGTAGGTTAGATCAGCAATCCACGTGGAAGCCAACAAGGCAACACAACACTTGACCAGTCACTTTGGCTGCAGAATTCCTGTTGAACCAAACAGGAGGGCCATGGGCTTACGGGCTGTATGATTTGGCCCAAGAGCTCCACCAGGCTGTATGTGCCTCTTGATAACACTGCAAACAAGTGCTATTTTTTAAAATGTTTTTTCTTAACATGACCATTTCATTCTGCACTCTGAATGTGCCTTGGGTGCTGTGGTGACTGGTTCTGCTGAGTACGCACGTGGCGAATAAGCGCAGACATAAGAAGAATTAGCTTTCATAACAGTATAAAACCATTTTGTAGAAATGGGGCAGGGGGGAGTGGCGGTGGTGGTATTGCTTAATTACCTGTTCCTAGAAATTTTGCTCCTGAAAAACTTCCATGGAAATCAGCAGGAGTCCTGCGTATAGAGAGCTCACAGCGTTAATCCCAAACGTAACTTGCGAAAACTGCCTTTCTTTCACGTTCCCATTATATAACTTGGGGGCATAAGTGTCTGGGCTACAAAAACTACGAATCGTTTAAAATAGTCATTGATTTCATCACCCACTAAATAAAGATGACATTTTTTGTGAAATATTTCATATTCAGACTGTCTGTCCAGCCATGCTTTTGCGCTCTCTCCTCTTTGCTGTGTCAATATTTGCATTACCAACCCTATTTTGGAGGGTTTCTAACTTGATCTTACATTTATTTTGGCGAAGAACGTGGAACACAACTTCTTACTCTGAGAGGGAATTTGTTTTAAGAGATGATGATGGGTTTTGACTTGGAGAGGGGTTGGAGCCCTTGAGGAAAATGCAGCCTTCCTGGGCTGGGAGGTGTTGGCTTAGCCCAGCTGGGAGTGTTGTCCTGCAGCCCAGTGGCACTGCGGTGGGAAAGAGATGCCTGGGTCTGGAGAAGGTGGTCGATGCGCTTCTCCATTGCCATGGAGTGTCACCTCCCACCTGAGTCTGAAGGTCTGGTCAGCGGGGAATTCCTCATGTAGGGGAACTGGGTTTTTCTTGCCACCTTGCGGCTCTGCGAGTCTTGGGTGCATGTCCTGCTGCCTCTTACCTCCAGCAGGATCTGCAGGACTTCCCTCACAAGAAGAGTGGACCACTTTCTTGCATGTTGCCTAAGGCTGCTTACGGGTCAGCTAGCAAGTGAGTCCTGCTAAAACTGTCTCATTGCCCAGATCTCAATATTTGAGGTTGAGAATTGCATCATGGCTCAATTCTGCTGAGCTTTCAGTCAAAAATTCCCCAAATAATTAGGGAAATGGACTCTTTGGGGTCCTGGATACAAATATAGTTCCTGAGCACTTTTGAGACTGTGCCTGTAATTTTATATTTTAGCCATTTATTTGCAGATACATTCTAAAAAATCTGTCATGTACCTGTGCCAACAAATACATTCCTACACATGTGTATGTTCATAATCACACACATGCATAGGTAGCTATATTTCGCAGACTTGCATTTATAATGTGTGTGTATCAAGTACTTCCTTGCACAGATATACCTAAATAGCTCTTGCATGGGGAACTGCAGAGCTTGGGTTGTTTTATTCCTGCTGAAATGCTGACACCAAATTGTATGAAAGGGGGAGCTTAGACCAGGGTGAAAAATGTCCTTTAGCTAGCAAAGCCTGGTGCTGGGATTAAACTTAAATCACTGTTAGCATTACTGAAGAAGCCTCATTGGCTAAAACTGTAAGTGTTGTATGAAGTTGCAGTATATTGTCTCATTGTAAGCCTGCAATATGCTTCAATTAAACATATGTCACAGGCACTTATGCTGAGAGCATGAAGCTGTTGCTGTTGGGAGAGTTTGGTTTTCATTTGTAACTGTGGCTCCAAGTGCAGGGTCTTTGGGTGCATTGCAGCCCCATCCATTTTGGGTGCATTTATCCAGGCTTGAATTCTAAGGAGATGCTCAGGTTGTCCATGTTGCCTACTAACTACAGTGTTAGTCACATTGGGTTGTGTACTGTGCTCTCGGTGTGTGAGAAAATAAAAGTACCCTCTGCCAGCAGCCTGTTATCACATTGTGCGTTGCCCGCTGCTGTGGGCTTGCTGTTGAGCTCCCGGGACAGCCCGTTCATCTTGCCTGGAGCCCCTGGGGCTCCAGCACTGCCCGAGACCTTTGTGCCCATACCATGCCTGGCCGTCACAGGTCTGCCCCGTGTGACAGCTGTAGCCGCATCATTTTCTTAGCGGTATGTGTTAAAAAAATCTAGCAAATCGTGTATTTCCAATATGGGCTTCGAAAGATGCAAGCTTAAGTGGTTAAGTAGGTTTAGGCTAGTGTTTCAAGCAAGGCACATACTTGAGAAATAATATTTGTATTGGCTCTCTGCTAGCAAATATACAATTAAGAGACAAACCAGAAACTTTTTCTTACAAGCTGTAATGCTGTTCTAAGAACAAAGGATATTTCATTCCCTAGATAGAGGAAGAAGCTTCCCTCATCCAAACTCTGAGCTGTGAAACACTGTTTCAGGCAGAGAAATACCCTAAAGATCATGGAAATATTTTAAAATCATAACATTGAGCACTCCCTCCTCTGTAACACCAGATGAGCAAACTTCCAAGGAAGGAGATGAAAAGCATGGCAATATCTACAGAGAATGCAGGAGTCTGGCATCAATCTGCATTCTCCCCACCTGTTCTGGACCGAAGGCTTGCTGCTGATCTAAGTCTGGGTTACACCTACACCATCAAAACTACAAAAAAGCCCCTTAGCCCAAAAGACAATTTTATTGAATCATGTAACGATTCCCAAGTGGTATCTAACACTGACCAATAAGGTTATAACCTAGATTTCCTTATGGACTTTTAAACAAGCTTGCCTGGGGTTGGGTAACAAGAAATGGAAGGCTACCTCCATTCTAAAAATGCGAAGCCATTTCAAAGCAAGAAATAATTCTAAAGAAAATTTTTATATGGTTGATTGATTATCTTATTTTAATCCATATTAAAGCTTTAAGTCTTTAGGTGTGGCTCTTTAGTTCTAACATCTCATAAATTATGGCTATAATGAAGCAGTCATTTATCCCGGGCTGATGATAAATGGCTTGCCCTAGGAGGAACTAAAGAATAGGCAAGTAGATCATTTTCATATTTGGTGAAAACAATATTAAGTACCCAGACCTCAGTGATTGCCCTAATAAATGAATAATCTGAGGTGAGGGGCTTGGCAGTCAGCGTAAAAAATAACCTGAGCTTTCTCTGTCATTTGTCAGGCTTTGCTATGACAGCATGCATTATGGGTAAATGAGCAATCAGCAAGAACTATGTTATGGCTGGGATGTTTTTGAGAAATTTATCATATGCATTGCTCGGTACCTTTAAGACCTTAAGGCTTAATGGCTATAGTGCATGACTGCAAGCGAGCACAGTTCTTATTTACCATCCTATGCTTCATTTGCACTGGATCCCCTTTTTTTCTGTGTATTAGGGGAATGAGCCTCTGTTAGTGTTGTTTCCCAGACTTACTTTCTCTTGTACAGGATATTCCAGCCTGTTCCATGTTAGTTCTAAGGCACTACGATATTTAAGGGATTTTGAGGATACTCTGCCTGGTATGGTAGAGATGTCAATTTATATTTAATGAGCTAAGTCAGTAACACATGGATAGGATGTGTAGGAACAAAACCCAGGGGAAATGCAAGGAAACACAATAAAGCTCTCCTCCAAACACCTGAAGAGCAGTGGGAAATTAGGTGCTGTTACCTCTTAATTAGCCATGAAACATTCAGGTACAGAGTGGGGACCACAGTGAAGGGTGTTAGCAGGTGTCTTGGCATGATATAAACCTCTTGTTCCAAACTGCTCCCCATGGGAGTGCAGCACCAGTGGTGCGCTACGTGATGCGGTGCACGATGGCTCATGGCAATAGTCAACCTTTCTGCTTAAAAGGTGCCCAAACTGTTCCTTTCTGCTGCTGAGATTTATCTGACAACTCTTCTCCAGGTCGTTTCAGCTGTAACTTAGCGGGATGGAAGACACAAAAGCATTGACACTCTTATTTTATATCTCTTGCATAATCATTTAATGGAAATATAAGAAGGCATCAAATGATGGAGCAGAAGTGGGGGGACCCAGATGTGCCGAGGCGCTGGGAGGAGTGAACCAGCGGCGCTGAGACTGCACGCATGGAAGGGGAGTCCCATGCAGTGGCCACTTCTGGAAATGTTGACATAAGTGATATACTCAAGTGGGCACAGATGTTGAAATCCAGGCCCTGGATTTCTGTGAGACTTCTTAGTTGTGACCGAAATGGATAGGAATTTCTCTCTCCCTAAACAAACACAGATTAGCAGGAAAAGCAGTTAGGCGAAGGAACAAGCAATGCAATGTGCTCTTTGGCTAGGCTGAGGCTTGTGAAACAACGCTTGTCCTGGCATCACACCTACCTCTTCATGGGATGGATGTTACACACGGATTGCTTTTCTCTTAATTTTCTTAAGGTTTTTGGAAGTAGTAGTGATGCAGGCACATAAAAAAATAATAATTCTTTTTAATATCTGGACAGCAAAATTGTACAAACCAAGTCATGATGTTTTCCACAGGCAGCAAAGACTGTCAAGATGAAGCTTCTAGGGGAATTCTTATCTACAGCTTTCTGTTTTCTGCTCCTAAAGCCTCATCCTGCGAGGCGCTGAGGATGCTACCAGTGTCCAACAATCCAGCGACAAGACTGTCTTCACCTACTTTTAAGCTGGGCACTGTGTTTTGGAAATGCCAGCTTGGGTGAGCACGTGTCAGTGGTTTGCTGGATCAGGGCAGAACTACTCAGCATACTCCAGGAGGAAGCCCACAAGGAGCATGCAGACTCATTCCTCTCTGCTCCCCTCAAAGTTTGCCCTTCTGGTCGTGTGCCATCTTCCCTGCAATGACAACTTTGGATTTTATTGCTTTTGTAACTTTTTTTTTTTTTACTATCATAGAAGAAAGGAATGCTAGAAAATGCTCTGATCTAGCTTTTCTGAAAATTTAAATGCCAGTCTGCCACAGCTTTCAATATCTCTTTACCTGCTGCCACTTATACCTTTCACTTCTCATTAAGGAAACAAACCCAGAAGATTAAAGCACTCCCAATTTAGCTTTCTAAATAGGAAGTGAAAGTTGAAAGCAGACCAGCTGAGAATAAGTGCCACTGAGAACTGCAGCTGGGCTGATGTTATTAGAAAAAAAGAGACCACTTCTTGCTTCTGATCTGTCATTTAAGGAAGCTTGTTTATGTATAGGTTTGACATCAGATGAATACGTAGTGACCTTTCTCATTGAGATGAAAGTTTTACTTTAGACCGATCAGATATCACATCACTAAATACTAAGAGTTTTATAAGAGTAAGGCAACAATCTTGTCTAGAAACAAGTTCATCTTTGTGGAGCCCATTAATATCCCAGAGATCTGCATGGGATTGGAGCCTGAGGTTGGAGAGAGCATTTTCAAACACTCGAATTTTGGGAGACTCAATCCTGACAAACAAATTTGAAGACCCAGAGGGTGGAGGGAGAGGAGGGCAGAGGAAGGTGGGGAAGGTTCCTGATGTGCATCCTTGTAACTTAAGCTTGTTTTTAATGTCTGACTGCTGTGCTCGTTACAGTTGCTTCCCTATACCTCTATATCTGTTCAAAGTTGATGAAGAAAACAGGAGCTTTTCAGGAGCTGTGGATTAGATCCTTAGGGAGCATGACTTGGAAAGCAGCACCAGAACACACTTAGCAGGAAGGCAATTGCTGCAGGTTGTCCGCAAGGCACAGCAGAGGGTACCAAGAGCTCAGCTGCTCCAAGACATCTCTCTGTAATACTTGCAGATGGAGCCGGAAAGTAAATAAAGTGGGATAAGATGCTCTGCTGGATCAGTGAGTTAAATGGGCTGAGCAGAGGATGGGATGAGCACTCCTCACGGCACAGGAGGAGTAGGAAGATTTGGAGGTGACGGGATGGTATAGAGGGAGCAGTCATGTCCAGGACAGCAGCGAGCTCCTACGTGGTCTTGTTGTTTGACCTGACTTTGAGGTCTAGCTCAGCAACCGGGAACAAGCCAGCTCCCTCCATAACTACCATTCAGTCCCTTGGTGTGAAGCCTACTTGAAATGGTGATGAGGGGCTTGGCAGCCAGTGTCTGCTATCTTCTCAAACAGCATTGCTTACCAGAAAGCCATATTGTTCCTTTGCCTTAAGAACAGAGGAGTGAAGGGCCCCGGGGCCATGATGTTTGCTGGGTCTGGTGGAGCAGGATCCCTGGGAAAGCTGAGCAACCTCCTCTGGGACTGCGAGACAGGGGCAGCCTCCTTCCCCAGAGGAGGGATGGGATACAAACTCATGTGCTGATCTGTTTCTAAGTCTAAGACTTCACAATACACCTTGGGTTTGCTCTGTGCTTAGTTTCAAAGTGGTAACCTGTGAATCATAAACATGACCTTGCATAATCAAGTTCCAAATGTCTAACATTTATTCAGACAGGCAACATTTATATAGTTTTTTTTCCCAGTGTCCTGGTCTGTATGAGTTTGGTATTTACAGACTCTAATATTCAAAGAAAACAATTAAAAAGAGAATAAAAGGTAACATTTCTAATGAGACTTTCAGCTACGTCTATATGTATAGCTTTTGTATAGGTATCTTGCTACACATAAAATGAAGAGATAATGTTGTTAGAGGCACATCTCACTAAACCAGTGCCAGTAAGAATAGCTTGTAACTGAGAATGCCTGAAGTGATTATTGGTAAGATTAGAACTATCTGTTGTATTAATATATTTGGGCTTTGTGAGTTAAGCTTTGCGTCTGATCATCTGATTAATCTTGCTGAATCTGAGTTAGTGTCAGCAAATTGAAGGCTTCGCTTTTTCTTGAATTTATTTAATAGCACAGTCTCAAATTGCAAACATCGAAATAGGGTTCTCTGCCTGGTATTCGCCACGTGGGATGTGGATGCTCAGTCTTTAACCTGGACTATGTTGTGTGCGAAGTGATCTCTGTTTATGCTAGAGTATGTTACGAGTATCAGTTTGCTCTAACTATATTGCTTTTAAATAACTCCAGACAAAGAAAAGGAAGGTCTGAGTATACCATGTATCTTTTATTGCTTAATTGTTTACACTGATCGTAAACAATAATAAAAAAAGTAGATTGACTACAGAGCCTTCCCTAGCAAAATCTAGGAGCATTGGTATGGCAGAATTTCTCAGTTTGATGTGACTCTATCTTTGACAGTTCTCCTAAGGTAGGTTATTTTGGAGAAAACATATGTTTCCATTTTCTCTCCCTCGGCTTCCCTTTTAGTCCCCAGGCTCCACTAGGGTCACAGCAACATTAAGGCTTTTGTCACTGTGATTAATAGCTCTTTAGATCATCTTTAATTCACTCACTAATGACTGAGGGTCTTTCTGCTCTCCAAGTAATCGCGTGATGTATGAGCCGATAGTACACCTTGTGGCAGAGGTGAAAATCATTCAGGCAATGCAAATATTGTCACGGGGACAAATGTTTTCCCTGTTAATAAAAATTAATGAATTCTACCCAGGAGCTAGTTAAAGAAGCTCTGGTGAGAGAGATCCAAACACAAACAAGTTCTTGCTGCTTGGAACCATTAATTCAGTCTTTCTAGAGATGTGAGGATAATTATTATTAGTATTTCTGCATCTACATAATAGATGAGACTGTGGCAGGTTGATTTAATTATACAAATGCATTGCACTGCAGGTAGATCTGTCTTTCAGTTATGCCCATGCGCTGGTCTTCACTCGAGAGCCGTTATTTTGCTTTGCCTTGGTTATACCATGGGTTTCAGCGCTGTGCGGTCTCTAAATAAGTAAATTCCAGTTCCAGGCTGAATGTTTACTTCCAACCAAGAACTGCCTTGGTCAGGATATCGTAACTGTAAAATGATGCAAAGATGTTTACATTTTTTTCAAGTCCCTGTTACACATCATAAAAGGTTGATGAAACAGGCTGTAAATTAATCGTCTGGAAGAGGAGGAAATGCTTCGAGTATCTTATTATATTTATTGCCCGTGTATGAATAGCAATAAAAATGCTCTGTCCCTCAGCCAGGTCACCTTATGGGGTGGTCGTTCCCGTTATGATCCCTTCCCTCACCCGGGGCTCAGGCTTCGGCATGCGGAGTCGTTGGAAAGGTGTGTTTCTTATTTACTGATGGAGCACATGCCATGGTTAACGCTCTTGTCTTTTTGTTTCATTTTGATAGTCACCAATTCTTTCTTCTGATGACAAAAAGCTATTGTCTCAGTGGAATAAATATTTCTGAATTACTTCCCAGTCCCAACCCTATCATTTACATCTTAGAACAAGAAAACAGTAAACTTTTAAAAGACATAATTTTACCTCTTCACAGTGCTTATCTACAAAGGAACATATTACTGAGGGGGGGAAGAGCTCTAGTTGTTACTATTATTTCTGGTAGACACCCAAGGAGAGTAGCTAATTTGTTCTTCATTAATGCCAAGGACAAATAAAAAAGCAAGGACTGAATTATGCATTTATTTCCATTGTGCCTCTAACATGGGCTTCCATTCCCCATCATCCTCCAAAAGAATTCCCAAACCTTTGCTGTGCATTTCATGTGATACCATAGGGTGCAATAATATGGTTTTAAAAGAAGATGAATTTAGTGGTGAATCTTAATCGAAGGCAGAAAATTACATGCAGGACCCCTGCTGAAAAGAGGATGGACGGTTGGCTACAATCAGAGGG
Source organism: Platalea leucorodia (assembly GCF_965183815.1). Lineage (NCBI taxonomy): Eukaryota > Metazoa > Chordata > Aves > Pelecaniformes > Threskiornithidae > Platalea > Platalea leucorodia. The sequence goes on from NC_138830.1 coordinate 5,064,151, forward strand.
GATGTTTTTTGCTACAGCTCAACAATAACCTTTTAGTATTAGTTCACAGAGGCCTGGGCAAAAACCTTAGAGTCAAATTTATTTGGAATTTGAATGTTTTTTTTTAAACCCGAGTGTGACAGCAGTTCTTTGAATTGCACCAGCTGACTCCATTTTGTGATGAGCTGAGCCAGTCTTGGACCTCAGCTTGAATTGTGAGCAACTGGAGACGAAATTCCCAGCTTGCACGGCCCCTTGCAAAATGAAAGGTATATGGGGCTGACCTTTCAATTATTAGCACATGAGTGTATGTACCCAGGTCCTCCTTTTGACAGCTAAATGCCACAGGGCCCAAGCTCAGCCCCTTGGGGTTGAAGGGCATTTTCAAGTGATTCACTGGGCTTTGGATGTGCTCCTTCCAAAGGTTTTGCACTTGCATAAAACCCAAAGCACTTGGATTTGAAATTAATAGATTTTTATGTGAAAACTTTTTTTTTATTCATTATAGAACATATAAGTATTCAATGAAAAGGATTTTTAATTTTTCTGTCAGAAGAAATGTTTGACCCTTGTCTCCAAAAGCTGTGATAAATTATATTGTCTTATATATATAATTAATAAAATATTAAAAGAACTGCTACACTGTACAATACATGTTCCTACTAAAATGTATAAAGTAGCATTCAGAAATGCATTGCCATACTAGAGACAGAGCCAATTTTGTTCAGCAGAATAACGCTGTGGAAAATGAAGGATGATTCTCCAGTATGTTTCTGGAGATGTAACCGTGATGTGTTTGGGGAAGTCAGAATCTGGATTTCGCAGCTTGTGTCTAACTTCAGAAAAACAGGCTAGATTGATTAAAGTTTGTTTAACAAAAAAAAAAAAAAAAAAAAAGAGAAGGGTTTCTTACTGCTCCCCAATGATAAATTGCTGCAATGTTTTCTTTTATTATCACCCTGCTAGTCCTCTACTGCTCAGCCCCCGGTTAGGCATCTAAATAAGATCCAGATTTGCCAAAGTGCTCAGGAGTCAGGAGTTTCCACCGGGAGACTTTTTCCTGAACTTCCAGAAGAATTAGGTAACGGAGACTGCCCGTTCGGTGTCACAGCGGGAACCAGTCTGTTTGGCAGCCTTGACCTAAAAGGTTTCAATTTTCTGGGTGTTGTTACTTCTGCAGTTTCAGGCATGTCTACGGAATAGCGTAGCTATTTCCATATCGCCTCTTGCTGGAGAGCTCGGGCTCCTGGTGCTGGTTGGGGCGAGAGGAGACGGCATCCCTCCAGAAAGCCGCTCTCTTTCAAAATACCTGAACCTCTCCTGCCACTTTGGGTGGTTGAATGTCAACCGCTTTCCTTGACACTGAATTTCAAGCAGGTAGAACAGCCATTGCTAGAATAACGTTACCAAAGTTTTACTGGAGCATAATCTGCCTTTAAAAAAGTTCTGATGTTCTGGTGGAAAGCTCTAACTCTGTCAAAGGTTGGATATTAATACATAAGTGTATACGCAAACGTTAATAATTAGTAAGGGAAGAGCATTGCATTAGAACAGCACTTTGTCCACCCATGGAGCGTTACTTTCCAGTGAAGAACCAAGTCATCCAAAAGAGCCAGAGAGCACACCTGGCAGGTTTGCATTTTCAAGTTTCTTGCTGATTTTTTTTTTTGGGGGGCTAGTTTTTCCTACTCAGTTTCTTCTAGTCTAGCTCTTTTCTGTGTGGAGAAGAAATGTTTCCATACTGCACAGAATACAATAGCAGAATCTAAACCAAGCTCAACGCAAACTAACTTCACTTGGATGTCAGGAGGACTTTCCTGGTCCATCCCTCTCTCTGTCTCCCTTTCAGTCTTGATGAGCTGAAGCCCAAAGGTCGTCCATGCCTGGGCTGCTGCGGGATGAAAGCCACCCTACCACAAATGGAGCAGTTGTCTCCACATTCAGGGTCAATAGGTAGCAAATGGGTACAAGAGAAGGAAGGACTGAGAATTTCATTAAACCAATGTAAAAAAGAAATTTAAACAATTGCATTAGAAACTGGGCACTATACATTGTATACGATGTGAAGGATTTATATTGGATGACTCTCTAATCTCCCATGTAAGTGGAACTTCTTTGGCCTTATTTTGAACCTGAAGTAATAAAGAGGGAAATGAAAGTAAAGGTAAACTTAAAGTATTGTTTTACTCTAAATGCTTTCAGTAAAGGGCCTTGTTATCTAATGATTGGTACTAGATGGCTGGTATAAATCGTGTTGTTTGTTCTCTACGCTCATGGAGAAGGAAAGCAGAGGCAAAAGGAAATCAATTGGAACTAGCAGGTAACAAATGACCAGTCTTAGGCAAGCATAGCAGATGGGGAAAATAGTTGTGGGCATACATTATTAAGAAATGCAGTGGTGACTTTTCCCCGTTATTTAGGAAATACAGCAAATAATGAATATTTTTGATGGAGGGGGCAGCTCAGACAATTAAGAATGTGCAGATGTTTCAATATTGAGTCGTATTTTCAATGCTTTCTTAGAAGGGGCTTTTGCCCTTAATACTGAATTATCAGTATCAAAAGGGGACCCAGAAGGTGTGACGGCAGCTCTTGAGGCGACAGGCAAGCCCACTTCATGCCAGCTTCCCAAGGAGAGCGCTGATGGAGCCAGCCTGGCAGTGCCCTGTTCAGAGGCAGCTCTGGAGTTGCCCAGGACTTTGGGAAGTATTTTGGCAATTTGTGCCAGACTGAATCCTGCAGAGTGGCTACAATATTGTCGGATCTGAATTTAGATGAGGATAAGTTCCAGGAACTTTCTGTTTGGGGATCTCTTTCTTTACTGATAGACTTTTATAGTTGTTCAAAAAGATTCATTTTTGTGGAGCACGGAAACCCCATAAAATAACTTAAGAACAAGCTCTGCTACCATGGCAGAACAGGGTTTTTCTGAAGATACAAACTGGGAAAGGACCAACTGGGTAGCAACTCTTTTTACAAGGACCTGGTGGGCATCTTGGCAGTGGGGACCAGGGTTGGATCAACCAGAGCATGGACGATAGTGAGGTTTTTATCCCCTTTACTTACCATTTGCATGCAATACCAGTTTTGCACCCTTTGTGCAAGCAAGATTTTGGAAAGCTGGAGCTGGGTGCAGAGAAGAAAAGTGTCCTACGGGATAAGCAAGCACTGGGACCCAGCGAGGTGAGGAATTTCCATCCTCTGAAGACTGTCCAGACCGTGCTGTGAGCAGCCTGGTTGACACTCTGTCTTTGCCCTGCCCGGAGGCTGATGGCCAAGGTCCTCTTGGGTCAATCTGGTTCTGGGTTTGCCCTTCCACTGTGCTTGCTAGGCTTCTTGGAGAGCCTAGTGGCTGGTCTGAGTTTTTAGGCCTTTACATGTGATCATATGTGTGTCGGTAATGGGGAAAGCTTGCTTTTTTAAAAAACTTTTGTCAAAGCATCTGAACAATATTCTCTGTATGTTGCCACAATATATTAGTTCTGCAAGCAAATCCAAAAGTGCTACAGAGGGGACACCCTAACACCTTGAAAAGTATCAGTAAAAACTGCTGAAAGCATTAAAAATAAATGAATCATAGGGTGAGAACTAGCATGACAGGTAAATAGGCACGACATAAAATGCTTCTGGAATCCGTGGGATATTTGCAGGTACAAGGGGGCTTCTAAGTCATGGTTCATTTACAATGTCTGGTTCCTCTCTCCAGGAAGAATTTCTAATAGATTCAAGGAGACTCCAAGCTTTTAGTAGGTTTTGGGAGAAGAAAGGCAGCTCTGTAAGGGAGAGAGGTTTGGTTTGTTTATGGAGAAAACTCGCCAGTCGCGTTTCATATTGTGTCCCGCTTGGAAGAACAACCGAAGGCTTTCACGCCGCGGAGGGGATGGCGTTTCCGTACAATAGCTGCAGCCACGGCTATTGTACGGAAATGCCATCTCCTTCACGGCGTGAAAGCCTACCTGGAGATGGTCTTGCAGCCTCCTAGAAAGCCCCCACTCCCTGAGGAAAACATTTGTGTTTTACAATTAGATGCTGGTTGTTTTTTTTTTTTTTTTTACCGCCCCAGATCTGTTCCAGCCTGTGGCTGCAGCAGTATCTGAATGGTGGAGTTTTGCCAAAAGCGAGCAGCATCGAATACTCTGTTTTACCATAACAAGTGCGGAGGTGAATGAGCGTTGTCAAGAAAGCACCATGAATACTCTTTTCTGTTATTAACTGAATTTACTATTTTGCTGGTAAAAGTTAACAGCAGAAGGCGAACGTTAATTTTACATCTGTATGAATTTGTGCTGGAAATGTTTGGGGGCTCATTGGGTTGGGGGGTAGAAGCAAGCTTTGATTGCTCATTGCTAAACAAAACAGCTAAAATCTCAAATATTTCCAGTCAGTCATGACTTTAAAAATATCCAGAAGCGAATTTGAATAGGGGACACGTAAAAGAATATCATAATCTGCTCGGGCTATTATGTGAAACAGAAACATGTTGAATAAATCATTACCTGTATTTATTGACCCAACTCCTGCTAGCCTAACACCATGGGCTTATGATGCCTCAGCAGCATAAAGCAATATGCTTGGCCTCCTCTAGTTGCACATCAGCCCCAGTAGTAGCTGGGATGTTGGATAAATGAATGTATATTTATTTATACTTTATCAACATTTGAGCATCTTGCTTGGTTCATAATAGCCAAAGAAATTGTAGTAGGTGTTTCACTGCTTGGATTTTTCAGCCAAATCCAAAGCTTTAAGAAAATCACTACCATGGCATGCTCTATATACAGAGGAATATTTCATTCACTTTTCTCATCAGGAAGAAAACTCATCATTCAGCCCTGGAGGGTTCAATGGAAATATCCTCCTAAAATGGTGCAAGAAGATAAAACCATCCAGTTAATCTGTTCAAACCTCCAAACTCTGAGGGCTGAAGGAGTGCTTCAGCAGCTTAGAATTAAAATAACTAAAACCAGCTCTGACACAGCTCTAGGACAGATTCTGCACGAGTCCTCCACCTTCCCTAAAAAATTGCCACGTGCTGCTTTGAATGAGGCCTTATTCTCAACCCACTGCTGGGCATGCGAAATACCACGTGCAACTTGGGCAGAGAGATGCCAAATGCAAATTGATCGAATTGATGATGAAAGGCAAAGTGAGCAGACACAATTATTTCATTAAAATATCTAAGGTGAGGTTATTAGTGCTAGCAAGTAACTTCTTTGAGATGTGGGAGGTTTGACATGACCGTGTCCTCTCAGCTCTGTCTCTGGGAGAGGGGACTCTTTCCTTTTTGATTTTGGACAACGTTGCCTGGGGGATGTTCAGCCATCAGAGGTAGCTTTTTTTTTTTTTATGGAGAAACAGGTTTGCAGTGCTGGTTATCTTAATTTACGGACTGAATTTTCAGAATGTGGAATTGACTTCATTGAGGTTTTTGGGTGTGTGTGTGGTTTTTTTTTTTTAAATTACAGAAGCAAATAGAAATATTCAAATCAGATCACACTAATTAGTGAAACTAATTATGTTTTCCCAAGCATCTCTCTTCTTACCTATTCTGCAATGAAAAAATCATTTGCTCATGATGTAAAACAGGAGAAAGGAGATTGCCATGACAATTAGCAGTAATTAATGAGAAGCTTTGAATTGCTTGGTGTTAACCTCAACATCTATTAGCAGGCAAGGCTTGGATCTGCCCACTGAGGGGTGCGGGTACGCACAAACCCCTTCCCTCCTGGAAGGGAGGCAGAGAGATGTGGGAATATGACAGCAAATTAAAATGTCTTCACCTATTCTTTAGTGAGTGTTAGAAATAGTCGTGTGCACCTTCTGTGGATTCACATCTTTACTTGCAACAAGTAAAATGGTACTAATAAGTGTTTTAATTAAAAGGAATTTTTAACTCTTTAGGGAATGCTTAGTTTGACTTGAATAAATGCATGATTACTGCAGCTGCCTGTAAGATGTTACTTACTTTCTACAGAAGCCTGTTACATTACAGAATTCATTTTTATTTCACACTGAAATGAAAATAAACCTTTGGAAACTTTTTTATGAAAGGGAGCTGTATGAAAAAACAGTATTTTTTTCTAGATCAGTAAGATCAAGCTTCTTCAAAGAAAGGCCTTTGTAAAGAAAGGTTCCCCTCTGCCCTGAGACACACAGGCACATACATACACACATATAAATTTATATGATGGAGTGCACCTGTATGCAGAACTGAAAAAAATCTTTTAGCTGAAAATATCTTCAGCAATGATGCAGTTCCAAAGATGCTCCCATTCAGGTTAAACAGAAATGGTTGAAAACACTAGGTCAAGCTCATACAATTGCATTTTGCAGCTTTTCCCCACACTGCTTGTCGCCCACACCCATGGCACATGTGAAATTTGTATGACAGAGCCTGATAATAGTGCAACAGAGAGCACGGATGACATCTTGCCCCATGTCATCAATCAGTAGTTTGCCTTTAACAGGGGAGAGATCAGAATTTAATTGATGTATTTCAGATTGGTCCGTCAAATGTTTCAAACCGTTTTGCATAATTTGAGATCCCGTGTGGCCAGTAGATAATACTCACATTTAGGGATGTTTTCCTTTGGAAATATTTAGATTTGAAGTTGTGAGCCACATGACCAGCTCCTTCCTTAGAAGTGACATGTGGAAGAGCTGAGAAACAGATCCATCTTCTGCACTGCTGCTTCCCTGTAATTGCTTCCTGAGAGCAACTTGTCCTGGACGTGATTTCTGCAGCAACGCGGGAGGAAGTCCCATTAACCCACCGAAAGGGAGATGCTGCTTTCAATTCTCCTCTTGCCCCTGCTTTCTCTCCTGACTTATGGATTAATTGTATGCTTGGTCTCGACACAACTTCGTGTTGTCTCTGTCACGGTGGCTGGGATGACATCTCCCCTTCTGAGGCTGTTTGGTGTTAGAGTTGCACCGTCTCTAATTGAACAGCTGATGATTGATAATTGAATACAAGAACAGGCTAAAAGCTTGGCTTGTTTAGCTGAGGAAAATGAAGGCTGATAGAGGTCGTGACTGATACTGAAGGTGATAAACACGCCCCGCAAACCATTTAAGCTAAAGGACAGTGCTGGAACAAATACAAATGGGCAATAAAGCGTCCATGAATATTCTGAGGTTGGAAATGAGCTTTCTAGCAATAAGAGGGGTAAAAGAGTGGACCACCTCCTCCGTAGGAGTAATGGAGCGAAGACTATCTACTAGTAGAGATGCACAAAAGGTGCCTCTAAATACAGTGTTGGTGCTCCAGCATCCTGGTGGACCAGGCCACCATGAGATCAATGCTTTTGGTGGATGTATAACAGCAGGCATGGATTCCCTGGCCTTGCACCAATGTTTGTAACACCTTTTGCTGAGCATAAGAGGAATCTGCCTGTTTTGTTGGCTTTCATGTACTTGAAAGGGAACACTACAAAGGATGAAAATATCTCACAGCAAATGACAGTAAAGAAACTCATTTTAGCATCTTCCCTCTCCTTTCTGTCACCGCCAGACTTTTTGGATCCCAGGTTGAATGTGGCAGACTGAGGGGGTAGGAAGCTGACCCCTTGTAAGACTGAGGTATTTGACATTGAGAGCTGGTGGGCGTAGAATAAACGTGGAGACCCTTTGTCTCAAGGAATTCCATTCTCGAGCATCGCTTTGTGTTACTCCTGTGATGTACGATCCATTTCTCTATATTCTCTGCTGAGTTGGGGGAAATAATCTTAGAGAGGTGCTTTGTGTGAGGGTCTGGCATTTTGTCTCAAGCTGTGATGCCGGAGTCTTGTGCTTGATGGTGCTCAATCCTCAGTGTAATAATTTTGCTTTCAAGAACTGGTGTTTTCAAAAACATTTGTTAGCTTCATTTTTCTTCCACTGACCTGAGAGGTGGAGTCAGCCCTAAGAGTGGAGTTAGCCAACATGGCTTGCTTTTGAGAAGCTTTTTCTATGCTCAAGGGCTCTGGATCAGGCCTTGCTTTGCCTCCGTGTACCCCTGAATTGCTCCGTGTGTTGTGTGTTGCTTTCTGTCGTTGCTTTTAAAGTAAAGTAGTTTGTTACTGGAGTTCGAAAGTGCTTCACAGCATTTAATCTAATCAGTGAAAACTTCCTTATCCCATTATTTGGGCAATTTTGGGGGAGGAGTGGTTGTTTTCATTTGGGTTTTATGATTTACACTTTATTTTTACGGCATGTTTATTCAGGAGGAGGATTTTTCATTACTTTCCTTTGTAGTGATTGTTTTGTACTTTCTTGGGACAAAACCGGCTCTTTTGAAGGTCTGCATGCTTACGTGCAAAATATTGGCAGATCTCGGAGTCTGAGGAATGCAGTGGAAACCATAGTGCATCCTGTGCTTTGATTTCTGCAGATCTCAGTGTGTTGGTTGCGGTTATGAAGCAGAGTTTCTTGCTTCTCGCTCCTATCAACGTTAGCTTCTGCGATCATTTTTTATTCATATTAAGCTTATCAATAGGAGCTATGAGTGGACTCAGTTCTACTCTGGACTGGGTTAAATTCTGTCTGGGTTAAATTCAATGCTACTGACAATTCCTAATGAAACTAGGAAAATTACAAAAAATTTGCTGGTTTGGTTATCTAGTTTGGGGCAGCTGCGTGGTTTTCTGGATTCCTACCATGGGCAGGGTAGGTGCTCAGCACCTTAGGGAGCCAGGCCATTGGTAGAAATGAAATAAAAGATTTCCCCACGTATATATATTGTGTCCTGGATACATTTCCTTCAGTGAACAGAGGACAAGGGTATCTTTGCTGGTTATATGCCCCGTTTGGCTCTTTGCACTGGTGTGTTTACCTCGCTAAGAATAAAATTGCTTTACTCACACGACTAAAATTGGATTTAAGTTGACAAATCACTCATCAATGAGCGTGAAGATTTTACAGGCTGATCTTTGGTTTCCCTGTGAGTACTGAAATCCGCTGCCAGCGATAATCTGCATTGCCCTCCTCGATAACGTTTGTCAGCAGAGTTCACGCTGCCACCCAGCTAGCTGGGAATCGTATTTTATATGTAGCTTGTAGGCTGGGATTAGAGAGAAAGAGGACAGTAGTACTCAGGATTTGCATGGATATCATCTGAGCTGGTTTGCATCTCCAGACACACAATTTGAAAACAGTCATACTGCTAAAATCAAAGAAAATATACCAAATCATCTTTTTTGGTTGTTTGGGGGTGTGTGCATGTGTATTTTTGTGTGTGTGGTACGGTGTTGGTTTTGGTTTTGTTTTGTATTGTTTGTTTGTTTTTTTTTTCCCTGGGTAATCCAGGTTAATTTGTCTAAACTCCCTTTCCTACTTATTTTATAGATGCTTCTCTTCTGAGTGTTAATTTTCAAGATTACATCTTGTTTAAATTTCCCCATTGTATGCATGTCTTTAGCCTGGTTTTCTACGTGTTATTTTCAGGGGAAGTGGAAGGGGAAAAGAGAAAAAATAATCCTGCGTCACTGAAAAGAATACAAGCTTTGAGTGTTGTGATGTCCGCTCCATATCATCAGGTGGCTCTTTTGCGCTGGGAGAAACACGGCTTTCCAGAAGGCAGTATCCAGCAGGAACCCTTCATGGGGCCGATGCTTTGAACTTTGCTGTTCTTCATTGCTACTTTCCCGTGTTTTTCTTCCCCAGCAATATGTCAACTTGCAAACTCTGGCAAAAGCTCAATTACGTACTTGAAACTCATGAGTTAAACTCCCCCAAAACGGAGACTTTTTAAGGAAATCCCTTGGTATTCAACAGCGTGCGGTTTTGTGTACAGTGAACCCCTTGCACCAGGCTGGCAAAGCAGCGCTTTGATTTTCTCCTTTCCCCCCTTGCCTCCCATAAGACTCCTGTAATTTAGGGCCCGTCTTCACTCATCTCATGGGGTCTGTGGGTCTCTGTCGCTGGTGATGAGAACAGGACACTGGGATTTCTGCATTTAAACATGGGCAGTGTGGCCTCCTATTCTGTAATGAGAGCTAGAAAAATACATGTATCTCTTACTGCTGGCACAGCGTAGCTGGTTTTGGCTTTCTCGGGCAGCCTCTAGGTTGGGTACTAGTCATTTAGGGCTGTCAGACCACTTACAACCCACCTTTTGGTGATTTTTTTTGCCCCAGGAAATAAGTTATGACAAATCTGTAAGCATCTATTCTCTCCATCGCCATCACACATCGCTCTGATTGTTGGGTAAACACCGCTCCTCGGGATGCGCCAGCATCACAGGCCTCCTAATTTGTTGCACTTGGGTTTTTTGTAAATATTCTCTTTGTGGATATTAAATAGTAAGCAGATGTCCATCAGAAAACGTGCTTTACAGGCACTCTTTTGTTTGACAGAACTTTGAAGAGTGGATATGTATCGCCTAGTAGCTTTTATTTATTGAATCTATTTATTTTAACAAATCAGAAGTAAAAAAAAAAAAAATAGGCTTTCACCAAAACTGTAATTTATATTGCCAGTCATTGTATTAGCCAGTCACTCCCAGTCCCTCATTCAGCTTAGAGTTATATAGTTGCACGATCATCCTTAAACACATACATGTACAGGCAGAGATGCGTGTATATATGCCAGGTGAACGGCAAGCATGCCTAAATAAGTCACCCTAAATAAAATCTGGCTTTTCCGCATCAGATGGCCTTTTGGCCACTGATTTCAGTGGGTGTGGACCACGTCCTTCTAGTCTGGCTCGAGTCCAATGGAGTCCCCTTGATTTTGCCGAGAGCAGGGAGCGCTGCCGTTGTCTGAAGTGAAGCCTGTTTTACTCAGGCATCTGATTTTGGCTGAAACTTCATGCGTATTTTAATGACCTCTAAACTAAATTTGCCAAATGACTTCCTAATCTTCAAAACTATTTTTGCCACTTCTACCGTTAGTAAATAACACTGCAGAAAAGCTGGTCTAAAGCAGGGAGGAATCACAGAGGGGAGCTCTTATCAATATATTTTCTCAGCGAAAGCTTTATGTAGCACCTCTGGAATCAATAGGAGATTTGTCACTGATTTCAGTAGGAATACCTTGCTTTAAAAGAAGAATCAGACAAATCCCCTCCTCTCTGTATATTTGATATATGGCACAGGATGCACACTTTTCTCTGGTGCTTCCCAAGTTCGTAATTCGTATTTCACCTTAATGCCACTTTGTGACTCTATTGGCAGGCAGAAGCACTCTATCAGGGTTATAGAGTTTTGCCTCCCTTTTGGTGGTTATAACCTTTTTTTTTTTTTTTTTTTTTTTTTTTTTAGGAATGTTTAGTTATTTTTACTTAGGTGCCACATGGGTGGGTCGGTACCAGCCTGCCACCGGAGCAAAGTCATATTTTTAAGAGACTAGGAGAATACATCAAAACTCTACTAGCAGTTTCATGGATGGGGGGATATTTGGTTAAATAGATGTTTATCTGGGAAAGTCATCATCTGGCTAGCAGCATATTGAATGTTTCTAAGCAGCTAACTTATGTATACTAAACAAATTTGGTTTGGCTGCAGCTAGAGCTGCCCTGTGGAAATTCTCAACATACATTTGTTTGATTGAGCTGTCATTTTCAGTTGATCTGCTGATGATCTGTGTCACTTTGTTTAAATGTCCTGGTGGGTTTTTTTTTATACAGTGCAAAACCAGTCCGCTTTCTGTGATGGATTAAATTGAGGTGAAATTCGAGAGTTACTCCTGTTTTCGATTTCTGTGCTCTGAGACAGGTGGGCTGGAATGACAAAGAACTTCACACACAAACACATTAAAACCAAAATGGAGTGGATGCCCTTATGATTTAAAACATCCGCGGATGTGTCAACTACCAAATGCTCCCGTTCAAAGAAGTTGTTGGGATTTGCACTTTAAACAACAAATGGTATTTATTTGGTCTATCCTGTTCAGCTGAAATACCTGGACAAAACCGATGTCGAGCTCTTTTTCTCCTGCAGAATTCCCTGTGGGTGTATAAGTGCCGAGGGTTTGGCCTCTGGTGAGAGATGAAGTCCCTGGTGAGCAGCAGGGAATGGAAACGGGCTCTCCTGCATGGTGGGGGTTGGCCAGCTCAGTCTGGGAACTGGGCAGCATCTCTGGTGGTCTCAGCCCTGGAGACATGCTTTTCACAGGCGCTTTCTAATAGACCAAATCTCTTTTTGGACTTCGTTCAGGTTTTTTGCATTTTGGGAAGTATAGCTCAAGCTTTGGTCTATTGGGTGTGCTCCCTCGAGGCTGGTACATGTGAGATCCTGGTGCTCCCACTGATTTTGGAGAGGGGTGGTGATGGCTCCAGTGGGGAAAGCGGGATGGCACGGTGCGAGGAGGGGCACAGCCAGCTCTGCGCACAGTACCCGGGAGAGAAATCCCGTAGCCAGGCTCGGCACCTAACCCCGCTTCCTCCAGCTGACCTTTCCATAACCCCCATCCAGAGCCCTTACTAAAATGCAGCTTTTCGCTGTACCCAACGTGGGCTTTTGTGTGAGGCTCACCAGCCTTCAGTCTTCGCTTTAGAGCTTTTTGAATGCTCCCTTTGCAGGTCTCCAGATTTTCCCATGTGGGCTGTGGTCCGTACGCAAACCACGAACTAACGCTCTGCAGAGCAGCTGGACTGCGGCTTTGTGGGGAAGCAATAAGGGATGCCAAGTCCAGACAACTTGCTTATTTTCTAAACTTGCCACCGATTGAGTTTGTGACTGTGGGTCAGGCGTGTTCACCCACGTGGCTGCAGTCTGCCCGTGGGTGAGACGGAGGCGCGGTTGCGCACTGAGTGCTCTTTCAACGCGTCCTCACAATAATACTTGCATTTTTTTTTTTCCCCTGACATGCTTGGAGTTATGCATGGCCTTGCCTAACTTGCTGAATTAAGGTTCACAGGAGTGTGGAGAAGGTCAGCTACATACCAGTTTGATGTCTGCTTTGAAAAGTGCTCTAGGAAGAGTTGCTTTTATTCGACTTCAGCTTCTAATGAGCTTACAAGGGAAAGTTTAAATCGCAATTTGTTGCTTCCACTTCCTCACTCGGAAAATCTCTTCCTGTGAGCAGCAATTGCATTGCTGCTGCTTGAGCAAGTGCAGCCCACGCTGCTCCTGCCTTGCTCTGCTCTCCTGGTACGGACACCGATGCTATGGTGAAGGGTGTCTGACAAAAGAGCTCTTTCGTGACCACATATGGCTTTGTGAAGCGTAACAGTCTAGCTTGAAAATTTCTGAGCATTTTGGCTTCATTTTGGAAGCAAGGAATTCAAGTCATTCTCAGAACAATGTCAGGAAAAGCCACATTATTTTCCTCACAAAAAAAAAAAAAAATCCTCCTCAAGCCATTTTTGCTCAAGGACTCCATCACTTCCATGATTTAGGATGTGTCTCTGTGTATGTATATAATATTATATTACATATACATTTTGTACATATACATTCTTGTCATTATAAACAGTACTTAAATCCATGTCTGTAAACATAAATAGATATATAGTTAAGTACTCTTTATAACAGAAGATTAGTCTGTAGTGACATAATAAGTAGAATTAAAGTATATAACAACCGCATGTTAGTTTGAGCTTGTAGGGCCCTCTCTGATCCTTTGGGACGGAGAGCACCGCCTGGGCCAAGGTCTCTAATGACATGGCATCCAATTACACCAAGGCTGAATTTGCTCCATTAAGTGCTATGTATTTATTTAAGCTGTCATATATCAGCCTGCACATGAAAACAATAGAACTTGTGAAGATCGCCAGTTTGAAAAACTAAAAAAAAAAAAAAAAAGGATTATTTTTCAAATTTGCTTCCAAGTTATTGGGATGAACCAGAAGCTTTCAGAGTGCTGATTTATTGCTCTCCGCTAGCGGCTCACCAGGACCCCTCTGCTTCTCCAAGATCAACAGCTTCATAGAAAGCAATACAAGGTGTATGGAACAAAGAGTAGAATAAATTACATTAGCAGTTAACTTTCTTTACAGTTAATATATATCAATAAATATCTACAAAACACTTGAGGCTTTGACCAGGAAGCTATGTAAAATAAACTGTAGTCCTACTCTTTTTCTCCCCCCCCCTTTTTTTTTTCCTTTTTTTTTTTTTTTTTAAAAAGTCAAAATAGATCTAACTGATGTTAACTGTTTCACAGCAGGGGTCTCGTTCTGGTTTCACACTGGTGTCACTGTTGATTTTGAAGGGGGGATGTGATCAGAATAAGGAGTGTCACTCCTCCCGCATTACAACAGGCTACTGGTGCTACGAGAAGGCTTAGCGTTTACATACTGTCTTGCTTTGCATCTTCAAAGCACTGGAGAGAGATGAGCTATTCACCATGGGGCTCATCTGAGGCAAATGAGATAATATGATCCCGTGGAAGAAATGGGAAACCCAGGAGGGAATGGGAGAATTTGTTACTGGATATTTTTGCAAAAGCAACTGAATGTGCAGTGTCAGAGCTACTCGTTCCCAGTATAAGCAAAGGCTCTGTGGCTTGATAGACCAGGGAGGTGAGAGCCTAGGAGGTCTTTCCTTTTAGTCCTGTGTGTGGTGGAATATCTTCTCGATCTTTTTTTCCCCAGCTGGTCTTGAAAAACTCCAGTCTTTGTTGGTCAAAACCTTCTCCATAATTTCTGTCTGTAATATTTCGGGCCATGAAGTTTTGGCTTGCGTGGAGACCTCCACGCATGAGACAAGGGCACCATTGGCAGTCGGGCTCCTGGTCTCCAAGAGCTGCAGGGGAAAGATTTTTCCCTGCAAGAACAGCAATGCAGATGGATGCAAATAATTTTGCTCATTTTCCTCCAAAGAAAGAGGAAAAGGGGTGAACAGAGCGAGGTGTTACTCTGCATCCAAGTGAAGGGTGTAGCAAAGGGTATTTTTTGGCTGAGGTTGCAAATACCTGTTAAAGAGGGAGCAGGCACCTCCCAGTGTTGGCTGTGGACCACCTGCAGGGGAGAGAAGAGTGGAAAACTCTTAGATAGTATTGAAAACCTCAAAGCAGTCAACCCACAGAGAGCTTACCGTTCAGAGACGTGGTAGGTAAAAATATGGCCAGACAAACACTCTCAGAGAAGTTTCTAAATTGCATGAGGAACAATTTCATAGGAAAGAGGTGACAACATCCTGGATTTACCTAATTTCTGCAAACACTTTTCCTTTTAAAACAAGTCTCCTGATTGCTCAGCAAAACTCTTAAAGCTGTAATATTTGGGGTTTGGATTTTTTTTTTTTTTTACTTCTCTGAATGTTTTCCTTTTCCACGATTTTTTTTTTTTTTTTTGGTAGCAACATGGAAAGGAAAATGAAGCAGTTCTGAGAAAAGTGGGAAGAGAAAAAATGGGGAAGAGTGGAGAGAAAACAAAGCCTTTTTAGCAGAAAAGCTAATCTCTCTTTTTCAAACACCTTCCCGCAGCAGAGGATGCAGACAGGGCACAGGGAGGGAGCTGTGGTCACTGGGAGTGAGGCAGTGCAGCATCCTTCAACCAGGCTCAACGAGCACATGTGTTGCCATATGGGTGATGTGGTTGCGAAAAGCCTAGCGTTTCCCCCGTCCTCTTACACAAAGTTTAAGGAAAATAATTGCTACAAATCCTTGTAGCTCATCACACGCTCATGTATGCCATGTTTTCTAGAAAAAATAAAATCTCTGAGAAACGCAATGGAGAATTGTAAGTGTATTTAACAGGTCCAGGTTTCTTTTGCCTCTGTCCTTGTTTAACGTCATGCTGCCATGGACTCTGGGGCTTGCTTTCGGGCAGCAAGTAGCTTTTTCCCGGTTATGCTTGGATGCGTGCATTAATGCTATTGGTTTCACAGACAAACCTTATCTGCATCACCACTGAAGTTATCATTTCATTAAAGTCATTGGCAAAAGTCCCACTGACTTTAAGATACCCCATAAATCCCAGTTTGCTGGGACAGACCTGCCTTCTAAAATGTGCCGGGAAACACACATATATTTTATTGATCATAAATATTTGGTTGATATAAAAAAATTAATAAGTGCTTTTTTTTAAACTGTACAGCTGGGGCAGGTAGAATTTGGTTTGTCAGAACAAACTGTGGAAGTGTTTGGAGGCGTGGGCAGTGTCTGGAGCAAAGGGGAAGTGGGATTAGTGGAGATAATGTAGACAAATCTGTTCAGAATGCTTTTTTTTCCTGGAAAAATGAAGCTGGAAAGAAAGACTCTTGCACTCTGAAAACGTGTGTATGTTGTGTTGAGTGAGATACTGATGAGAAGAACTTGTCAAAGCTGTACGTGCCAGCCAAGGACCTGGGTTTCATGAAAACAAATGGGAACAAATTGCCATCCCTGTCTTGGAATAACCCCACCCAAAACAATGCCCTCATGCAGGAATGAAAGTGTTCCTCCATATGATGAAATAAAACTGTCCCAAAGGTTTTGGTGTTTTTTTGTTTCCCCCCACTAAAAATGACTTTACTCATCCAAACAAGTTGGGTATAAACGTATCGTGGTGCCCTACAGAATGGTGCAGAATACACCCGCATATGCAACATGAAGTATAGTTGCTCTTAAGATTCATGATTTTCCAATCAGCTAAGTACGTTCTGCTTGTTACTGGGTGACCTTGTGGAGATATAACTACAGCATATGCTGCTGAGAAGTCACCCACAGGAAAAATTGTGGCCTTGTATCTCCTCGGAAACAAATGCTGGAAACCAGTCTTGCCAGACCTTGAGATTTTGAAGTGGACAGCATTATAGGATTAATTATTTGATACTTTTCCTGATTAGTGTATTTGTTATGGTTATTTCTGTTAGTGTTTCAAGGACTTAACTACAGTGTATCACAGTGTTGCTCAAGTATAATTAAGACTCTCTCACTGTAATTGCATAATTAAAAAGCTGTCTGGCTGCTGGTACACAACCTTCTGTCTCTGCTCTACAGCAGCTCAGTTTTCCAGAGGCAGCTCCTTAAACTCCAGCCCTCCCTGAAGTACTCGGGTAGAGCATGTGAGCAGGTACATCGCCGGTACCCCGCCGTGTCAATTGGGGCTTCCATGATAATCCCTCAGCTCTTGCTTTTTCGTCCCCAGCTGCCTTCTCCCCACTGGTCCATGTCCCATACTCTTCCCGAGCAGAGTGCAGGCAGGGCATCCCGTTGGGATTCAGGCAGGGCAGGCCCCCTCACTGCCGGTTTCCCCAGGGCCTTTTTGCTGCGGTGGTGTGGCTGTACAGGCATGAAGGAGGCGATGGTGTGGCTGAGCCTTCAGCAATTCTTTTTTTTTTTTTAACTTTTTGCTGCTTAGAGTGAGAACGGTTCAGCTTCCCAAAGCAGATGTATGGGTGTTTGCAGGCCAGTGCTGGAAGCGGCTGCTGGCAGGAAGTGGTTAAATTCCTTTTTATTTGTAATGTGCTTTTGAAACAAAACTTCATGACCTGGCTTTTTTTTTTGTCGTCTTTTTTTTTTCAAGTGATTACACTTTGCCGCATTATAAGGGAGCGAATGCATTTGCGTCTCAGGACCGTACTCTGCCAGATACTGACATGTTCACCATCTCCCGTGGCTTACCAAACACATCAGGGATGTGGACCTCCCTCTGTTTTCTCATTATGCCAAATAATGAAATGTGGAAATAATTCTAATCCTTTCTTCTGGTTGTGCTGTACCTCTGAAAATACGATAAACTCAATCCAATTAAAAGTCATTACCTCTACAAGGCTCGGTCTCTATCTATAACCTTTGTTTTATAATTCACTTTGTTATCTGTCTTCATTATAATTTGGTAGAATAGTCATCTTTTATTACCGCTTTCCGTTAGAAAGAGGCATGTGATTTCTAGTGCTACTTTGTGACACATCTCAGTTTAAAACAGTAAAGGTCTACTAATGAGTAAAAAGAAATTCAGTTATGCTGATTTATTACATCGAGATAAAGTTTCATTTGCGTTGATTATAATACTGTAGGTTTAAGTAATTGTTTTGATTTAAAAATGTTCTTTTGCAGCAATAGTTTTTCACTGTGTCAGGGACTGTTAAGTGCATTACCTTTTCTGTCTTACCCCAGCTGATACAGATTTAGTTAAATTTTGTTCCTGGTTAGTATTTTCTATATGTAAGTGGCTGATCTGACTAATTCACATTTAACCTTCCTGTCCTTAGTTTTCTCCTAAGCACGTTGGCTTCTCGTGCCACGTCAGCGTGAGAATATATGTCATGTTTGCTATTATGGCAATCGAACAATGAACAAAAGCTGGTTCCTCTAATCCATTTTCCTCCCTTAGCAGTGACCAGTACTCAGGGCTCAAAATTTCAAGGCAGGTTATTTTTTCCCTTGGGTCTACTCCATTTAGAGAGTCATGAAGGACGTTAGTGAGTATGTGTTAGCTCCTGCAGCTCCATGTTGTTGAAATATTTTACTAAGATACAAACTTGAGCTATGAGTTAGAGTTTCAGCATGCTTTGGGCTGCCTCCCAGCCGGCGTGGATCTCTACAGGCTCCTTGCTAGCTGCAGATCTGGCCCACGGTATATCAAACACCATAGCTGGCGTTTCCCTCTTCTCTTACCCCCTGCTCTGTGTAACCCAGAAAAGATTTTGAAAGTCAAATATATATTTATTCCATTGAGGAAACTTTATCAACCAGCACCAAAGTTTATTGGCACTCGCTAGTGATATAATGGGTAGTTTAAACCCTGCTAACTGCGAATAATTTTTCAGCGGTGTTTACGATTGCAGTAGACTCTAACAGACCAGAAGTACAGATAACATAAATATTTCTACCAGAGATGATTGTACTGGAACTATAAATAAAATTAGACTTAACTTGTAAATAAATTCAGTGCGTGCCAGCCAACATTTATAATTCTTTGTTGCTGCATGTAATGCAGTAATTTATATGGAAAGTGCGCGGGAACACAAGCGGCCAAATTTTGCTTTTCAGTTACGCAGGTGCAACTTCCCCTGACATCAAGGAGAGCGGCTCCTGTGCAAATGAAAGTAGAATTTGACCTGTAGTCTCTCAGTGTTGGACTCTAATTAAAAGCCAGCGTCTGGTCCACATCAGATGCTTTTGACTGTGTTACTCAATTAGACATGAATGACACTAGACAGAGCACCAAACGCTACTAGTTATTGTAGGGGCTGAGAGTGAGAATTGCCAGAGCTGACGGGCAGATCCCTAAGCGGTTACTATATTATGACTTTTCTGGTCTAGTACCAACACTCGGCAATGCTGAAATTATCCTGTCTCAAAGGCCTGATGCTCTTGAGCGTGTGTAACTTTGCTTCTTGCTCGCCTGTGGACAGGTTTCTCCGAAGTGCTGGGTGCCTGGTGCTCATCCTGCCCTCAGGAGCTCGCTTCTGCTCCCAGCACGAGCCTCTTGTTTCAGGGTTATTTTTTTCTGCAGACACAATACTTTAAGAAGCAAAAGCTGTTTCCCATGCAAGGAAGGTTTTTAATTTGTCTTGTGAATTATCCGCACTGTTGTTACCGATGTGCATCTTGCAGCGAGGCACAGACAGGAGCTACCAGCAGCACTGAGCCCTTTGCACGGGGTGCTCCAGCGCCGATCCAAATTGAGCTCCCTTTCCTTTTCACATGGACACCACAGTCCGCGGTGCAGCACCGTGAAAAGTTGGTGATTTCCGTACTTCAGCCCCAAAGCGTGCTGTGCTCAGGCTGCCTTTTTTGCCTGCCTTTGTCTGCGCAGCTTTTCCTACAACTCCCTCTTCTGCCGGCGCTGCAGAAGGGTTTGCTCGGCTCGACACTTCGGTGCAGGGAGGCTTTGCCGAGCGCGCCGTACGGATGCCCTCAGCAATCTGCAGCGACGTGAGCACGAAGGGAAAGCTGAAATCTGGGCGCCACATTTCCCCCTCGTTTTGTTACATTAGTGTCAGCCTGAAGAAATTTGAGAAACTTTGGCTAACTCCAGGACAGATGCTGATGTCGTTTATTCCTTGGTGGAAGTCTAAAGTAATTATTCTGGATTTAAGATGTGTAAGAGAAGGTATCTGGCCTGAGCAGCCACCACACAGGTGCTTTGGTCCCCCTTGCTCTCATTGCATGGTCCATGGGCATGGTTTTCAGGGTTGGACCTTTGAGTGTGTTCAGGACAGCTTTGGTTTTCTCATGCTTGTGTTAGGGTGAAGTAACACGAGTATGCAAAATACCCAGGCATTTGAAGGCTAATGTTTGTGAAGCTATTTTTCCTTGGTAATTGAAGTAATGATTCAAAACTGTTTCGAGTGTTATGTTTATCTCTGCACTTGCTTGTAATCTCTTTTATTGTACAACCAAACTTTCTATTTGTAAAACAGTTTTTCTCTCCCCTGTTAGTTTTATGATTTTCACCTAACTGGTAATTGCTAGCTCTACTCTGTTTAGAATCCAATCTCATTTGATGAGGTCTGTCTGATGCTTTTCACAATGGGGTCCTGCCTGTGGCCCCCAGACTGCGTTACAATACAAATAATAATAAATAATCGTCATTAGGTCCAGTTCCACAGAACAGTTCTGTGAATAGGGAGAGGCACAAGCCAGTTCCAGGTATGTTAACTGATAAAGTGTTCAAGTAGAGTAATGTAGCTCTTGGCTAGAGTCCCTTCTGTGTCTGGAGACTGTAACCCAACCTCTGCATGTTTCTAAAGCTAAGGATCCTTCTCTGCTTCTCCTCTAGGGGATGTAAAAGTGGCCCCCTCTGACCCATGCCTACCTGGTGTGGGACTGTTGGTGGCTCCCGTGTAGTTCATCACTGGCTATGTGCTCCTTTTGAAGCTAATGGCTTTCCTTCTAATTTTCTGCTTTTCCTGACCTCCCGTCTTCTAGACCGATGTAGATGTATTTTGTAATCAATCAGTCCCCGCCTGTAACAGTTTTTTCTTTAATACTTGTTCAAACAGAAATTCAGATAAAGGGGTCTCATTTGTATGCAACGGGAAATGCCTGCCTCCTTTTCAGATATCCCTGCAAATACCCCACGCCGATTTCCTCAGCGCTGAATAGAAACGCTAGGTCAAACAAATAGAAATGCTCTCTGGGCTCTTTAAAGGGTCCGATCCAGGGCTTTGTGGTACGTTCAGGTCCACCCTCGCCTTACGCAGAAGGGACAAATTTACCTAATTCTAATATGTTTCCCCCAAAGCCTTCATTAATGCATCCTTGCCGAAGGCTTGTATCAGACATGGTTAACAGCACTAGTGGAGCTCAAAGCTCCTGATGTGTGATGGACTTCTCCTGTTGAACAGATTCAGGTCCTTCCGATGCCTAGTCTTTGGGGCTAGGGGTCATCTTTCTCACCTTTGAGAAGTTGCAGGCATGAACCTGTGTGTATCTTCTCATTGCAAAGTGCCACTTCCACATTTATCTCAGTTCTTACTTTATCCTGCTTGGAAGATGATGGCATTAGAAACACTTCTGAAGTAGGCTCTCTAGATGCTTTTGCTTCCAGCCTGCCTCCTTCATCCAGAGTAATCAGCCATCCAGCTTAGGATGAAGTCAGTGGTGGCCACGTGTGTGACTCCAAGTGCAGAGAACCAAATTTACGTGCTAGGGAGTTTATCAGTCAATAGTAGCTTTGGGAATGTATAGCCTCAGGCAAAAATTGCCTGAAGAAAGGGAGAATGGATAGTCTGTATGGATACGTTTCTGTTTGTTAGGGGTGGCTTTGGGTCTGGAGATCTGAACGCAGACTTGATCCTTGGAAGACTTTGTGTGAACTTTGAGTTCAAGACTACCCTGAAACTCTGATATGTGTAGTAGGCTAGCATGTCCCCTTGACGTGAGATGCCGTCGGGTGGCATTTCAGCTGCAGAAAGGCACGGTTTCTTTGAACGTGCGGCCCAGAGTGCTTTTGAAAACAGCGTGCCTGTGCCTTGCTAGCAATTGCAGCCAGAGGAAAGCAGCTGGGTTGCGTTCAGCAACCTCTGCCTCTCTCGGTTGTTAGTGCCTCCTACCTAATTGCTCTTTCAGAGGAAGAGAGTGCTGAACTGCTAAGAAACATCCGAATGGAAGGAAGTCCTCTACTCCTCCCAGCCATGCACAGGAGCCCTCTCAGTCTCGAAATGACCCCGGGCCCTGGAGTCACTGCAGTAGCTTTGGCACGTCACTCTCCCATCCTCATCAGGCACATCCCCAGCACGGAGCCACGTGGACTCTTTCCTGCTGGCGTGCAAGGTTGTGTCGAAAGTGCAAATGCAGGTGTCCACCCTGGTCTTTTAGTAGCAATTAACCTTTCCTCCTGGGTTTCCTTTGAAGCTTGCTCATGTTTTTATTGTAAAATAGCGGTGAAGAATTTTATGGAGGCTAATATCTAAGCTTCCACATTACCTAATCTCATCTGTTCCCTTATCAGGGGCCTCAATTTCATTTCATCCCGTTTCTGGTGGGGATAATTACTGGACTTTAAGAAGCCATCTTGAATTTCAAAACGGCGGTGCTATCTGTGTAAATGATTTGCAGTTCACGGGGAAAATGATGCTTACCAGTACAGTCCCTGGGTCTAATTCTAACCTCACAAAGATTTTCTATCAGTCAATATCCCACGGTTTTGCTGGAAGTGCCTCTGATCCATGTGAGTGTAAATTTTAAGGGGAATAGTCCCACACCCTTTGAAAATGAAGACCAGATCCTGGTTCACGGACACTGATTTTTATACAGCTCCTTCTATCATTAATTTCACAAATATGTCTTAATGGTCTTCCCGTCTCTTGGTCAGTCGTAATTCAACTTCTTGTTTATTTTGAGGTTTTAACATATATTTTTGTTAGAATACGTTGCTATTTCAGGCAGAATAATATTTCAGTAATCCGTTTTACCCGCACTGTTAGGGCTTTGGGGCATATAGGCATATTATATTTTCCAGAGCTTTCAAAATGAAAGCCCGTGTTTAACGACGACATCGGGTGTGGCTGCTGGAAATCACAGGAGGCACAATAGGCCCAGCAAACGGACTTGTCTCCGTGCCAGGCTTCCAGAGGCCAATTTATCAGCTGCAGGTTTGACCCTATATGGCTAAAAACGAGTGTAGCCAGAATGACTGAGATAAGTATAACTGAGGCCTTTGAGTCTGCGAGAGAGAAATTAAACTGGACTGTCCCTGGGGGAGAAGAAACATCTGTAAAGCCGTGCTTGCTAATTGTTTAAGGCTCAGCTTGTGCCGGCTTGTGGGCAGGCGCTGCTGGCAAGTGGGGCTGAGGAAGGTGGCCCTTTGGGGAAAGGCACAGAATGGGCCACTGCTTGCTGTGACTTAAAAGATCTGGCTGAGCTGCTTCGTTGTTCGATGGAGGAGAGTCGAGCGTGGCCATGGGGTACAGGGAGAGCCTTGGTTTTATGGGGCACTGCTTGGTGGGATGGGGACAACAGCAGTGAGCACATGAAATGGGCTTTTTAAGAAGTTTGAGTGTCAGGCACCTAGCTGTCATGGAAAATCAGTAGGATTTAGATGCCTGAAGTTTTTAAAGCCCCCCTTCCAGTGAGCCATGTGCTTATCATCATCCAGATCACTTTCCTTGTGCGATTTCTCTTCCTGCACCCCATGTGTATACATGGGTTAGGTTTTTTTGCCTCTGTTTCAAAAACAGCTGAAGTCTTTTAGGCAGAACTGTAATCTAAACAGTTGGGGGAAGACATCTGAATGGGAGCGAGCCTGCCCTGGGTGGACGCAGCATCGCTGCCGGCCCACGAAAGCAGGGAGTGCGTTGGAGTTTTGGGGATGCTCAGGAGGTATGGACCAACCTCTCTTGCCTGTCCCACCGTGCTGGGGTAGAGCCATGTTTGGCAGCAGCAGCAACGTTGTGGCATAACAGAGATGACTGCTAACATGGTCGTTTCAGTGCAGGGTGAAACGAATGGTGACATCCAGGTGGAGCTGTGGCCCTATCCTTTTCATGTCTTCTTCCCTGTTCCTTGGAGTCCAGGTTGAGTTTTGCTGTGGGTCAGCCCTGGGCAGGAAGGTACGGGCATGGGCTCGTAGGTGCTGGGCACAGAGCAAGCTCTCTGCACCAGTGCTTTTGTGAGCCCTTGAGCATCTTTGCCAAACTTGGCACCGCTAAGCTATGACAGGCAGGATTTCTGAAGCACAAGCGATGGAAAATCCCTCTGTGTGTCCTTCTCAGCGAAATGGTAGAGTCAGTCAGGATTTTCTACTTCTCAGAGTGCCAGGTATTAGAAAAGTGACAAACTAATCAATATTGGGTTCGATCGTTAAAGTGCAGGGAGAGCCTGCCAAACCAGAGGCCGAGGGAATGGGTAGCTGAACTTTCTTGTGACATGTGTGAGGTCATAGCCAGTGCCACATAAAAGAAAGAAAAACAGTTCATGGCTGTGAATAAATTGCTCACAGATGAAGAATCCAGTTTGCCAGTCATGTGATGGGAGCAATCTATTCAAATGATTTGTTATGTCCCAGTGTTTGTCTTAGGCAGTACCAGAAGCATGAAAGTACAGATATAAAACTGTGAGATAGTATGTAACAAAGATGTGAGAGATAATGGGCTATGACCAGTTTCCAGTGGAAAAGGCATACGGTGCTAATCTACCATGGAGAGTTTCTTAAATGAGCAAGAAATTGAAAGAACATTTTAAAGTTTCCTGTTTCTTCACTGAAACAGGGTCATTTTGAACGCCAAGCCCAGCGTAACACTTTAATTTCTGGGCCAGCCATATTATGCAAATATCCTCATGCTCAGATCTTAAATACCTGATCTCTCAACTTCATTCCTTGGAGAATAGATTTCTCGCCTCCTGTTTGGGTTAGAATTAAACGGAATGAGTTCTGGTGTGCAGGAAAAGTACAGTAACATTAATAAAGTTAAATGAGTGTAAATAATTAAGAAGTTTTTTGGTAGTTTGTCTTTTTGCTCCTTCTGCATGTATTATTGGGTTGAGTACTGTATTGCTGGTGCAGCTAAAGCCCCTGCTGAAGTCACTCAGAGTCTTTTGATGAAAAGGAATTTACAATCAGCCTTACATTTTGAGCTGTCAAAAATAGTGAGTTTTTCTTTTTTCTTTTTTTTTTTTTTTTCTTTTTGTTTGCTGGCTAAGCCCCAGAGATGAAGGGGTTTTTTTTGTGTGTGTGTGTTTTGGATCTGCTCCAGGTTTTTTTGCAAATGTAAGAGGAGAAGGTTCATGTTCTCTATAAGGTGCTGTTTGGATCCTGAACTTATTTTAGACCATTGTGTTTCTTGGAGATCAATGGTAAGACACTGATTTACATCAGCTGAAGTTCTTGCCAAGGGTTGTGTGGTAGGCTGGATCCTTTCCTCCAAAGACTAATTGGAGGCCATCAAACTTAATTTTGGCTACTTTAGGTTCAATCTGTCTCTCTGAAAGACCAGTAAAGCTTTCCTGCTTTTCACTTCACTTAGATTTCAGTTGTAACATATAATGCTGGCTTTCAATTGTAATTTCAAAGAGTTTGCAATGCAAAGCGCTATATCCGGATAATAGGGTGTGCCTGCCTATACATCTGTATGTAATTCCCTCACTTGTGTTCAATGATGTAAACCACTTTTGATGTCAGGAATATTGAGCAAAACACTGTGTACCCCCAGGCCTACAGTAGGGAAGAGGCTCAGCTCCTTCCAGGGTGAGGCTCTGCTGTGGGACTAGTGATTGATGAAGGTCCCACCCACCTACCAAACTCCTCTCCATTTCATGTGCAGGCTGAAAGAGTTTCAGGTGCAAAATCTGTGAGGATATTTTCAAACCCTACTGTTTGGCTTTATTTTCCAGGTGATGAATGTTTGTATGAAAGCTTTCCTGAACTTCCTTTGGAGGGAACACCAGAAGCTGATGGAGAGGCTGCTAACATCCAGTGTCCAACATCCACCAACATTCAAGAGCCATCTTCTCCAGCAACCTCCAACGAAGCTTTCACGCCAAAGGAGAGCTCTCCTTACAAGGCTCCTATATATATTCCTGATGACATTCCCATTCCTTCAGAGTTTGAGCTCCGAGAATCCAACATTCCTGGAGCAGGATTAGGGATATGGACCAAAAGGAAGATTGA
Organism: Platalea leucorodia; assembly: GCF_965183815.1. Taxonomy (NCBI): domain Eukaryota; kingdom Metazoa; phylum Chordata; class Aves; order Pelecaniformes; family Threskiornithidae; genus Platalea; species Platalea leucorodia. The sequence continues at coordinate 5,090,033 of NC_138830.1, forward strand.
AGCAGGGGAAAAGTTTGGCCCTTTTGTAGGAGAGCAGCGGCCACACCTTAAAGATCCCAGTTACGGTTGGGAGGTAAGACACTTTACATTCTTTCGGTCTGTTGAACACTGTTGCGTGTCTATAAACACAGAAATATTTGTAGAATTTGAGTCCTATCCTGCAGCAGGCAGGGGATATTTGTGTGCACGAAGACTGCTTTGTGGCCTTTTGGGCCTTGCTGTGTGGAAACAAGTGTAAATTAAAAAAGAAAAAAAAGGCAGGAATTATAGTTGTTCTTCATGCGTGAAATCTGTCTGGGTGGATATTGGCAGGTGATGTCTCTTTTGGGGAAGGAAAGGAAGAAGTTGCATTGTTGGAACGTTTCTGTACCATTTTTAGTCTGCTCTTGGGCAGTTCTGCAGTATGTCTGTGGGTGAGGGATTTGCAGATGACACTACACTATATTTGAAAAGAAACTGGGTGCTGCTTTCAGGGGTGTGCATTGCCACTTTCTGTTGACAATGGTTAGAATGGCCCTAAAATCTAGCATTGTGTGGCTAAAATTGCTATTGCAGAACCTTGTGCTGCTCTGGGAGTTTGATCCTGGTTCCATTTAACTTAACGGGAATTTTGCCATTCATTCGGTGAAAGCATGTTTGGATGCTGGTGTCAAACCTAGCACACGTGGGGATGATGTGGCTCATGTTACTTCTGCAGACGCTCTGAGAAATGTTGCTTTTCTTGAAGGAGCTCAAGGGCCCCTTTGGTGAGTACAGCAGTTGCCTCTTGCTTTCCCTGCCTTTGGGGGCAACGTGTTCTCCTCGCTGTGATATCACGGTGGAGCTGGCCGAGTTGCAGGTCCATGGTCAGGTCAGGGTTTTAGACCTCAAGCGGTGCACGTTGCCAGTTGTGTCGTGGTGTAACAAATGTTCTTGCATGGTTTTATTCATAGTTTTAACAATGTGCTGTAGAAACAGAGTGCAATCTCGGCTTTCCATCTGTACGTTTCCTTTGGTTTCTGATAAGGGGAGAAGTGCAGAGTTTGCACGACTGACCTCTGGAGAGCTGGGAGGTTCATTTTCCCAGGAAAAATGGAGTTTCACTGTGGAGCAGAGCCTTGCAGATATGGTGGAAAATAGAGGTTTGATTTGCTCTTAACTGTTCATAAATACTCAGTGAGTTCTTTCCAAAGTTTCCATCCAGTTGTTTAAACTCTGGTGAGACCTGTGACAATGCGACAGAACAGTGTCAGGAGAAATTATAGACTTGGCAGCCCTCTATCGTGTTAACAGTCCCTGATGCAATATAATTGCTGGTGAGAAATCTTTATTATTTGAAAAAGGCACCAGGAAGCCATAAAATCTGACTTTTAACCACGCCACAATTAAGCTCAGATATTGATAACAGAAATTGGAGCAAAACTGCTGAGACACAGCAGTACTTGCAGTTTTAACATGTGCCAAAATTAGGGTTTTTTTTAGGGTATTCCTCAGGTGGTGTAGTGCAGGATAGCCCCGCTAATATTGAGGGAAACACGTCTTGATTTTCATGCCCTTAGATATTGATAATATACTGCAATATTAGAGACTGGTTTTCCTGCTTAAAATATTTAGGATTTTGGGGTCTACAAAATCCAGACAAGAAATGCATATCTTGACAGTGCTGGAAGCCCAGCTGGCAGACTGAATCCCTTTCAAGCTGCAGGGCTCATGCCATTTGAATAGCGTTATGTATTTGGGACAGCTGGGGAGAAGCTATTGAAAAGTGCTGGAGCAAAATCACACAAAATCAACAGTTGAGTCCCTCTGCAATTTGGCCACTCATCTAGAGGTACTCTGCATTGCTCAAGGGAGCTTGAAACAGAATATTTTTCCAACAAGTGGGTTAAGCATGTTTATAGTAATTGAAGGGAGACAAAGAAATGCTGGTTACCAGGGTTTACATAATGAGTAAAATGGCATGTAGTGAAGGTTAAGGCTAAAGGACAGATGTGGGGGACCTGGTAGTGCTGGAGAAGACCTTGCCAGTGCCCAGCCCAGTCCAGATGGTCATCATCACACTGCTCTGGAAACCACCACTGCCTTGGACCTATGCCTTGGGATAAAAAAGGGTGGAAAAAAAAGTGGTTACTGGTGCGTGGGCTTAGGCAGTGTCAAAGGAAGCTTGGGATGGTGAGGCGGAGGTATCATTTCTTGAGGTTTAGGTATGGTCTTGGGAAGATGAGCTTTTCTGGTGTCAGTTTTTCTGCCTGAATGGGCACGTTTGTGAAAGAGGGCATTTCTCCTGCCAGGTGCCAGTAAGGTCAGTTAAAAAATGGGGAATTCGGTCTGCTGTTGCTGATATCAAGGTGAAATTTCATTATTATATTTTAAATGGAGGAGGGATGGAGCCAAAGTTTCTGTATGGTACTGACCGTGGATTTAAATGACTTTGTAGTACGAGAGGTTTTAAAAATCTTTTTTCCCCACAATGATACTTGTATGCTGAGTGAATTGCACTGATGTAGCTGCTGTCAAGATCTTCTTTATGTTTGATTATATGTAATTCCTAGACTAGCTTATGGTGCTATAGCGGTCAGCTGTGTCTGGTGGCTTCAAAAGGCGAGATCCCTCAACCTGCTTGATCTGCGTGCTGGTCCCACAGGTCAAAGAAAGCATTTTGCTGTGTCTTGGCGTACTGCTTTCTTCACCTCACATGTGCATTGCTCAGAGAAATACATAGTGGGGTGTTGCAACATTGCTAATGTTTGTGTGCTTATTTAGTTCTCTTGAATAGAGTCCCCTGCAGCTACAGTGAGGATGGCTAAGTGATCGGAAAATCAATCTTTCCATTTTATCTGCATTTTTCTGAGTTTAAGGTGAAACGCTGAACATACAATGGTGTTTGACTTTGAAAGATGATGAAGGAAGAATCTCTGTTTCAGAAAATAATTAGCATAAATGTACTAAAATATTTTTGGAAGAAAAGCTGAGCATCTTCCTTAGCTGTTTGCTAATGCTGCATATATTACTGATTTTGCTATGAAATATTTACTTCTTTTTTGCAATTGTTTAGGATTGCTAGGTAACCTAGAGTCTTAAACTAGAAAATTTCAAACCAATATCCTACATGCGCGTCGCAGGGAAGACTGTACAGCTACACACAAATTTGGACTGTAACGATGTTTTTGGAAAGGATGTTTCTATAACAGACTATGCTAAATTCTCTTGCAAAAGATTGTCATAGTTTTGGGTGCTTCCAGCTGTGGGATACTTCTGACTTCCAGTTTTTGTGACTGGTGTCCATCTGAGTTGATACTAGGATTAGCCTGTAGTGGTGAGGAGAGAAGTGGAAGCTGGAGTAAATGCTGCTGTTGACTTTTGCAGCCAGGCAGCTGACGATGCAGAAAAATTTGACGATTTGCTGCAGAAGGCTGAGCAATTTCATGGGATCTGTTCCTACGTTCCCCTATAGCAAGACTCCCTATGGCATCGACACAGAGTTTTGTCAGAGCAAGTACAACAAAACAATACCTATTGTGTCCATTTCTATACTTCAGCCACAAAACACACTCTGGGACAAAGAGAATTTGTTGTGATATAGTTGTGCTTGGGTCATGATTAGAGTGCTGTAGACCAGTTTAAATGAAAAGCCATAAATTTGAATTTTATCTCATTTTGTGGGTCTAGAGCCGAGCATTATCTAATCAGGTATTGGTTAGCTAAAGTACAAATCGAACAGGGGGTCACCGGACAAGGGGAAAGGTCGAGCTTTTTTGCAGTTTGTCACTGAGGTTTTAGTATTTGCCGGCAGCCCGAATATCCGAGGGGGTTGGGAGGCTTTTGCTCAGTGGTTGTTTGAAAAGGGAAAATTGACTGCTGCTTAATCAACAAAGAAAACAAGCTTTTAAGGGATGGCAGTAATTTTTTTTTAAACAAAAGCAAGGGAACACAAATTTAGTGATTTCATCATGGTTCATGCCCTGCTATGAAAAACAACTGGGACAGTATTTCAAAGAAAGCCTTTGAATAGGTCACCAAAGCACATGCACCTATCTTCGGCCAGCTTCTTCTGGAGTACGTCGAATATTCAAATTCAGGCCTTTTACTGCTATAGCAAACTCAGTCTTTATTAATAGGTGCAATTTCTTCACAGCTTTTTTTATCCTAAACTTTTCTTTCTTTAGTAGGAAGGTAAAAACAAGCAATAAACTTTAATAAATCAAACTTGTCACAGAAGTAAGAAAATATTGTAGAGCTTTATAAAGCAGCATATAATCTCTTTATAGAGCAAAGTATATTTTCCTGTCATGACAGTGAGGCTGAAAAACATCTCAGATTTGGTAGAGTATGCTTGAGTTGATGCTATTACTTCTAAATGGAAATCAGGAGGCTGTTTGCCTATTTGTTTACCTCTCCTCTAACATTTTTGATGTGCATCTTTGGGGAAAGGTGGACAACTTCTTAAAAATTGTTTTGGAGTAAAGGTTTCCCACCGATCTATAGGTACTGGAATAGTTGCAATTTTAAATTTCAATTCTGCACTCTTTGGCTTTCTTTTGGCATTTTTTAATTTAAATTTAGGTTTATTTGAGATTCTGGGTTCTAGGTGTACCATCTATCTTCATGACAATTAAATAATAAGTTACGAAATGTAAAGGAATAGGCTTTTAGAGTTGGAATCTAATGCATGTGCTCCTAAATCCAGCTTGTAGCCTAAACAGATAGCTTGGTTTTCTTGCTCTTATTATCCAAAAACTTCCACTGTAATCAATGGGAGTTACTGGCTGATTCCGCTCTACGTATCAATATTATCCCCCATTTTTGGGTCCTCCTTTGGAAAACCTTTGTCAGAATGTTGAAAGCAGTGTCTGTCTCTCTTTTTTATAAAAACAGAACAGAAAGTAGCATCTTTTAATAACTGGGCATGGGATTCACACATCTTAAAACTCGTGTTAAGCTATTAATAAACAATGCTGGTGCTGAGGGAAATAACTCCCTTGTAGTCAGTGAAATCTCACTGGAAGAGAGCAGTAGATTGTCGTTTGCAAAAAGGAAAAATAAAAGGAACAAAGACTTCATCACTTCTGAATATTTTTCTTTGGGATATGCAGTTTATTCTAGTGTTAAATAAAAACCCCTTAATTTTCTGCTGTTGTCTCACACGTTTCAGACTGCGCTGACTTACAGACCAAATCTTGACCTTTTCTCGTATTGTCTTTAAGAGCATTAACATGCAAAGCAACTCAACACTGGACCAGGTGATGGGAAAGTGGGGAGATTCCTTGCCTGCATTTTCTCCTTGCGTACGGATTTCAGCAGTATAAGGACTCCAGGAACCTTTGCAAAATTATTATTGAAGCAAAACCAGGAATACGAACGTGGGTTATTCTGGTATTTGAAATGAAAAAGGAGTAATTTGTTTTATAGTGGGGGAGAGGGGATGCTTTTTAATCGATACAGGACCAACGCAGTTTTGCAGATAGTGTATTTTCCCCCAGGTCAACAGACCATCCACTTCTGGCAGCTGCGGGTGGGGGTGACATCCTTACCTTTTCTTCAATACATAGGTGATGTTTTATCCCATTTGGAGCTCAGTTTTGCAAGGCATAGAGCACTCTGGCTGAGATCCAATAAAGCACTTAGGCATGGGCTTATCATCAACAGGATTACCCAGGTGTTTGAGTTAAGCATGTGCTTAGCCGCTCTGTTAAGCTCTCTGTTAGGGACAGAGTGTTCAGTGCCACATAGGATGGAGTTCATACCATATATCTTGCCTGGGGTGAGTATGCACGAGGGTGCTTAAGACAGCTCCTCGAAAGTTGCATACAAAAAAGGCATTACTTATGGTGCTGCTAAGGCTAGCAGTCTGAATTCTTCTGTTGTTTGCATCCGTGTCTTGTGGTGAGGCTGTGACTAAGTCAGATGCTACCGCAGCAACAGGACTCCTGTAGCAAGGTGGACAGATGCTTCACGAGCAAAGCGTCGCTCTGAGGCGACGTCAGCTGTATACCCCAGCCTGCTACCTGGCTGTTAACGCCAGCTTTCTCCCTGCTCAGCGGACAGACAGTTTATAATTACAAATGAGCAAACACCAGGTCCTCGAATTGCAAGATCTGAGCAGGTGGGCTTGTCATTTGGTTTGAATTAAATGTTTGACATTGAAAGGGAGCTGTCGGCCCTTTGGGTTGTTTCATGCGGATGGAAGAGTGTTAGGACGTGGAGACAACACGCACAGCAGTCCACTGCTGTCTTTCTCTACTGTTCCTTACTTCCATTCCTCAGTTCTCCTAATTCTTTGATTAACACGATTAAGCAGAGTCTTACATCATGAGGTTGGTGGGATGTGATGCCCTGTTTTTTGGACAAAGACCACGACCTTCCCCTGCTCAGGCAAAGCTGCTTCTCACTGGGAAGGGAGCAGGAACAAGATCTGCAAAGCTCCCTCTTTGGCTCTACAGCGGAGTTCTTCCCAGAAAACGTTCAAAAGCATATCTCACAAGGTAGCTGAGAGGCTGTCGCGGCTGCCAGAAGGGAGGTGCTTCTCGCCCCTGTCCTGAGCCGGCTCTGGCACCAGGGCTGCTGCTCAGCAACTGCTGAGCCAACCCAAAGCCAACGTGGCAACAGCATCAGGAAGAGGTTTTCGGCCGGCACGGGAGGCTGAGCAAGTGCTGGTGTGGCACGGCTGTGAAATCTCACATAAAAAAGGCAAGGTAGCACCTTTGTCTCAATTAAACCTGAAACGGTTTGTGTAGAACTGACTGTTTTTCCACCTACCGTGGGTGCTCCACCATGTCCTTGACCTTGGGGGCAGGAAATCGCCTATTTCATGGCACCGTCTGAAGAGACAGAAACCTCTCTGTAGGTCTGTCTGCGCATGTATTCCCCACAAAGCCACGGAGATTTTAATTTAATCAGGAGGAGCATTAACTCCTAGGGAAGCAGAGTGAAACCGTAAGGGTCAAGTGGACCTAGAAGTAGGAGGGGGAGCAGTAAGTTTTGTTACCTTCTTGAGAGCAGAACTGGGGGGATACGTCAGGAATTTGTATTCCTACGCAAACTAAGATGGTTATTATTTACTCAAATGCGACCCGGGTAGATTTTATTTGAGTTCAGTAGCGCTTTGTCCAAGCAGGTAATAGCACCAAACAAACCGAGAGAAAAGCTGACATTGGAGTAGATCTGTGAGATTATCAAAATATGAAGAAAAATCATTCTGAGATAAGCCAGGCATCCCTTTAAAAGACAAAAGCTGTAAATTGAATTTAGCCATTAAGAAAGACAACATCAGAAAGAAAAATAAAAAAGACAGAACTGAAGAGAATAATAATTGCATCTAATAGAACTGACAAACAATCATAATTCTTCCCATTAAATAAATATGTTATAAAAAATTTATTATGAAATGCCACATTATGCAAGCCAGGATTCAAAGATGAGTTCTTTGCATTAAGTACAGTAGATGCCATTAAGGAAAACAGTCAATATGTCACTAAGCCATGGCCTGTAAAATTAAATTGATTTGGTAAATGTAAGTAAGATAGATCTGTTTGCTTTCATCATCAATTTTGAGTGGGTGAACAGGTGATGTCACCAACCTGGGAGCGATAAAGATGCAGGACCATCTGGAAAGCTTTGTGATGGATGGGCAACTGCTTTTGGATAGTGACAGTGCTGTGGTACTTTGTCACTTGGGATGCAGTACTTAATAACTTTTCAATACCATCATAATAAATTTCACTGCCTTATTAATATAGAAATGGTGAGTTATTACTGTGATGGCTATTGTAAATAACAAGAGATGCAGCTGTCAAAAGCTGATTGTTTGGGCATGTTTCTTTAAGCAACACAGTTGACTTGGGATAATCAACGTATGTCTATACCAGCAGACTTTATTGCTCTTGTCAAAAGAAAAAGCTGCATTATTCAAAAATTATATGAAGTCCATAATAAACAAGTTTAATATATTATCAGACTTTTCCTATAAGTTTCCTAACACAGAACAATAAATCACTTTTAATAATGCCTTTCCATGTACAATAATATCCTTATGCTGTAATAATGTCCTTTCCTAACTATTCACCAAACAGAGAACTTCTGAAAAAACAGAAAGGTATCTCTCACTCATCAGAACACTTACAAAATTAAATCTCCCTATTTCATTAAAAGGCTACTTTTGATATAAAGCCGATGGACTCTAGCTGTGTCCTTCTTTTTTATTTTAATTGAACAGATGTAGTTAAAAGTAATCTATGACAAAGAAATACAGACAAAATTATAACCATGTGTCCCTAAATACTGGCAGGAAAGAGCATCTGTGGGTGTTTTATGAAAGCCCAGGACTGCTCCATGACATTGCTGCTAATGTCATCGGTCTGAGGACTGAAGAGAAACAAAATGCATAGATAGTTGTTAGCAGAAGATGAATTACCAGATCAATCATTTAGCACCATTCAGAGTATTATGCCATTGTTCCCTGGGAAGATAATTAAATCAATGATGTCTTTCTTATTTGTGTAAAGAGGCACAAACTTGTAAAGAATATCCAAAGCTCCTCAAACATATTATTTCTGTTGGTTTTTTTTTTTGTTTTTTGTTTGGTTCTTTTTTTTAAACCCTACTGACTTTGCCTTTCAGGCTCTAGCTTTGTCCCTCTTTTCAATTAAATGTCTCTCCACCATTTCTATGACTGCTGAAAAGAGAGCCAGCAGTCTATTAACAGGCAATAAAGTTCAGGAAGCCTAAGACTAGTTTCTTGGGTCAGAGGTGAAAATTGCATACTAAATGAAACAAAGGTGTGTCTTGATGGCTCAACAAGCAGTGGAGAGAGGAGCATACATGTGGGCAGGAGGAGATGGTCATCATTAAACAGAAGCAAATGAAGACAGGATTTAGTGTACGGCAAAACGCTTATTAACCCAAATGAACACATGCACTTCAGAGGATATAGAGCTGAGGTTTGGCATTTAAACCGCTGCATGATTTAATGGTACCATTGAAATGTGGACATTTGGTCTGATATAAGACATCACTAAATTTTAAAAGAAAAAACAAAACAAAACAAAACAAAAAAACCCCAACCCAAGTCCTGCTTGCTAGAGCCTGCAGATTGGGATGTGTTCATCAGAATGGTACAAAAATATACCTGTTTGGAAGTAAAGAATAGAAAACAATAATTGGCTAATAAGGTATTTCCACCCCAGAGGATATTAATATGGCATTTTACTGATGTGACCGCCCCCACGATTCCTGGCTGAACGGTAGGTGGCACACGCAGGAGTGAAGACATAGGTTGTCATAACGCAGCCCAGTTCTATGTGATCGCGTTAACTTTGGCGCATACAATAAGCCTTAATTTGGAAAAAATACAAATGTTAAGTAAGCCTTCCTTTAAAGTGCACTCCTAGTATTTAGCATGGAAAGATGCAAAAGATCCCGCCAAAGGCATAACGTTTCATCAGGCGAAGCCTAAAGTGTAAAGGGGCTCTCGCGTATGATGGGTTTCCCAAAGCGTTGTTCTCAGTCTTAACTTGATGAAGTGTGTTGGCAACATGCACGAAACGGGCTTGGGTTCACTCTCTGTGAGTTTTCACGTGCCGTGTTTGAGACCTGGTGCGTAGCTGTTAAGGATTTCTGAGAGTAACTTTCAATGCCTTCCTATCTTCTTGAAACGGCCTCAAGTGGTAAATGGGCTTTCTAAAAGTGTACCTATGACTATATATGTATTTTGTTCAAGATTAAGTCTGAATGTTCATGTTTTCCAAGAGATTTGCGGTCATAGTATTTCTGTTGCTTACAGCAGTGGATATTTCAAAACCATGGCAGTAATGTTGTTTTTGTGCAAAAATCTCTCTGGGATGAGAAAATGGAAGTTTGGGTATGGGAAAGCTTCAGCATTACTGCATTTGCTGAAAATATTCTTTAAAGCCAAATTTTTAGTAGTCATCTAGTGGTAACCTCTGCATAAGCCAAAAATTGCATATGAACACAGAAAAAGTAATTTTTCTTGTTAGTGTTAACTGGGCATCTACCTATTTGGAATGCCTACACGTGTAGGCACCTAAATGAGCAGTTAACAAGGAGGAGAGAAACCAGTTTTTCTGTCTTCCTTTAATGCTAAAACCAGAAATGATCCTACCAAACCCTCTGTGTCTGCAGAGGAAGATGCTGCTGACGCCCAGTACAGAAAGGGAGAGCCGGGATGGGCTGCAGTGCCTTGCCGTGCCCTTGGAAATACACCTTCTCTTTTGCACAGAGGACAACATCTTACCGATTCCCCCCAACTAAGACTATGAGAAGAGGCCTTTACTTCTTACTTGTTTGAAGATCTGTGGTCTCAAAGTACAATTCCCTCGACCAGCTGGCCCCAGGCAGTCCACTTGTCTTTTCTTCCTTCATCACTCTTTTCCTCCTCCCATAGCCAGTGCTACTGTCCTCCACGTCATCCCCAAACCTTGCAGCCAGCTGGGATCCTTGTTCAGCCTTGTGAAAAACCCTGTAATTTCCTTCTGCCCAGCCTCTTCCACATCCTTTGCCAGTCCCGTCCATCTCTGCCCCTTATATCTGGCCCTCATCTTCCTCACTTAATTTTTCAGCAGGTCACTGCTATGATGGTCATCTGTGCCTCCAGTGTTGACCATGTACACAGTCTGCTAACCAGGCTCTGATTGTCTTTTAGTGACTGCATATATTTTAATTTTCTGCTTCATCCCTTACTGTGTCTGCTCTCCTCATGTCAGCATTTCGGTGTCCCTCGGTCCATCCAGGCTCGGCGCTTCACCGCTCTCGGGGACAGAGTCTGCCCGTACCTTCCTCCATACTCTTTCCTCTGCTTGAAATGTCACTACTTTCACCCTCGGCAAAGCAGCCCAAGCCCTACTAGTACGGGGCCCCACTATTTCCTTTCAGAAGTTGATTTTCTCAAATCATCTCCCAAATTTGATGGCTAGCATCATTGTGAAAAAGGCAGCATCTCAGCTTCTGTCCTCAAAGCCTGTTCCTTCCTGCTGATGCAAGCGAAGCTGAATAAAACGTGTTTTAGGCAGAAATAACGATGTCCTGTTTTCACACTAGTTTAATTATTTGAAAATGATGACTTTAACAGAAGCTGCTGTGTGGGTAAAGAAACCCTCGTGGCAGGGATTCAGCTCGGTATGTGTGACTTGTTTGGCATTTGCATTCAAATACTTTTGTGCTTCTGGAGCATTTTTAAGACTTGACTATCTGCTCCCGCCACCCATGACAACAATGCACAAGCAGAAGATGAAAATTCTGGTTTTCAGCCCCAGCATTCCTGAATAAAATTTAGTTGATTGCAACAGTATCATTTTGGGTGTGGTTTTTAGTGGGTTTGAGTTTGAATGGGTTTAGAATAGGTGCTTGAGCGGCTTTTGTCCCCATGCTAATGCCCCCGCAGCAGTGGGAGTCAGGAGGAGTGAAATGATGACCTGAAATAGCAGACGGCTCCAAACAGAGCTGGATTAATGTGAAATGGGGCCCTCGTCCCATCCAGCCTGGAAGCCTCCAGCCAGCCTGGGGGCACCCGTGCCGTACCCCATCCCAGATCCCCCCCAAGCCCTCCCCATCAAACCCAGCGCCACCGAGCCCCCGGTCCTTCCGCAGCAAAGAAATTCCCGAAAGTGGGTCTCGAGCAGCCCTGGCAGGACTCTGAGTTGTGTGCCCTGATGAACATTAAACAGCGGAGGGATTAAAACCCAGTTTGCCCGTGTTCTGACAGGTTTTGTATAATTTTTTTACATGCGACAGACGCATTTGATGTGTTTGGAAAATTCAGCAGTAGCATTCCCCCTCCTGCGATATTGCCAGGCTTGCTCTGGAGTGCTGAAGAAGAAGAAGAAAAAAAAAAAAAGAAGCCTTAGTGTTGGGAATTATAAATAATTTGATGCAACAGGTTTAAGTTACCATTTTTGTGGTGAAAAGAAAAGCTTAGCGTGATCCAGATTTTCCTTGGTTTCCTCCCATTCTGCTGAGAAGCAGAGGTATTCACATTTCTTTGTCTAACAGTTTTATAATGTCTTAAGAGATTAACAGTGAGCATGAATGAGGGGCTGAGGATTAGACGACAAAAAGCCCAGGCCGTCCACTACCTTGTTTGCACATTTTACATTTTTCAGCATTGCCGAGCGAGTATAGAAACTAAGGAAAGATAATAAGGACCAGAGTCCCAAAAGTGTTTAGTGATTCAAAAAAATTCAGATGCCATGTCAGAACTGACAGAATGATGGAGCATTATGTGGCAGGACCCACTTTTTTGTCTTAGGGTAAGCTCTCGCCCTGAGTGAATGCAGATGTTATCGCAGGATCCCAGACAGACAGTCAGTGAAATGTGACAAGCTGTCAGCAAAGTTACACTACGTTGAGTTTGCTAAAATATCCCAAAGCTTTATACATGGCTTTTTTTTTTTTTCATATATAGAAAACTCTTAGCTCAATCAATTGGAAAAAAAAAAAAAAAAGAAATGGTTACTGTAACCTTTCCAGTCGGGAATCCTTTGAATGGTTCAGACATGGCTGTAAAAGGTTTTTAAGAGTAGGGGAAAATTATCATCTGAAATATTTGGAAGGTTACGTTGGCATCGGCAGAATTTCTGAAAGCAAAGCGCATGCATGGTAAGGCTGTTAACCACATGTCATACTGTGTCAGTCATTCCCCGAATGATTTGGGTATTTACCCCTGTGAAATGCTTAGTCAAATCAGTAATAGCAGCCAGCAGAAGTGAATCCTACCAGTACTCAGCTTTCTCTTTAGCAGGGTATCAGCTTCAAAATAGGGAGTTTATAAGAAATTGTAATTTCTTTACCGTTTTCGGGTTTTTTAAAATTTTTTTTAACCTCAGATATAGACATAAACGAGTTGGTAAAACTGCAAACTGAATGGCAAAAAGGATGTAAAGTGAACTGGTTAAAACATGCTCAGCAAATAAAAATATATATCAGGGCAAATCAATGCAAATGATCTGGATTCAGATGCGCTGAAGTCATAGTGAGGCTCAGAAAATGACTTTTGTTTTTAATTTTGGGTCTGCAAGAGATATTTGATTTGTAAATATTGTAACAAGATATAAGCTTTTTAAATTTTGAGTAGAAAAATAAGGGCCCCGTTCTGCATAATCTTAAATATTTAACTCTCAAGGAATCTGCAGTGATGTTATTTATGTGCCAACACACTCCCAGGGCTGTGCTCAGTATTTTCTTGTTTTAATACTTCATTACTTAGAAAATATAAATGTATACTGGGAAACTCGAATATTTTTGCACATGCAACTGATTTTCACTTTTGAATTAGGACTGTGTCAGATTCAAGCTTTTACATAATTAGAGGACAGGGAGCCTAAAATACCGATGTTTTCAATTTATTTCACAGATTTATTTTAAAGGTATATTTCCTTATACAGGCGAGTAGATTTTGATTTGAAAATGCCAAAGTAAATTGCATATCTGTTTTGCAAGTAATTATATATATCATTCACAGGAACTCCTTTAATAGTCTGTATTCTTGTCTTATTACTGTTAGCTTAAGCTTAAATTTAACGAGAAGTCGGTTTATAGTGGCACAAACTAATACATTTTGCTAGAACACCAGTCGCAGTACGTTCATTCTCTTCGAAGCAGAGCAGAATAATGCATGTGATTTATAATCAATTTAGGTCTCCTTTTGAATAAGATGATCTTGCATTATTTGTTTCCATATACTGAAAATATTAATTTACTTCTAGAAGCAGGGGAGAAAGGGAAACATACCCAGCCACAATTTAGTGCAATTTGTATTATAACAAAATGTATTACCAGACAACGCAACAACCTTCCCCGATTCGGAAAAATGGATGCAAAGACGCTTAGGAGATAACATCTCGCACAGTGTTTTTGCAAAAAAAAACCCCAAAGTAAACAACCCAAATAATTATGCATATGGAGGAAATGATTGAGAATATGTTTAGCTGGTAATCGCGCTCACGCTGAAGTTTTAAATTTCATCTGTCTGCTCAGATCTATTGTGATCCATTAAGTGGCTTCCTTTTTTTCCGACAAATTGAATGCTGCAACTGCAAGGAGCTCTTTTGTTCTTTTAATTCAGTCAGCATGGAAATGATTTTCTCATTTCAGGCCCTTTTCTGTCCTCTCTTCATTGTGTCAATAAAATAGAGTTGTGCAGAGCTGCTCTAATCAGCTTAGAGTGCTAATTCATTGCACTGGGATGCTCTCTGGGTCCGGCTACAGGTGGGCACTATAAGGGGTCAGTCTCCAGGGGAGTCTAATTGTGTCTCTCTTGGGTCTCGTTTGCAGAATAACTGAAATCTCAAACCCCACCCTAAGAAAGGAAGGGAAAACGCACAAACACAGGCGTCTAGGAGCACGCACGGTCTCTAGATGCACCGCTCGGGCTCAAAGTTGTTTCCATTTTGACACTGTTTGGGGAAGGGAATGCTTTAGTTCAGTGGCAAAAAATTAATAAGAAACTTTGTAGATCAATTTTAAAATTTAAATAAGAATTCAGTCGTTTTGAGATACAGGTGTGGAAGAGGGAAATGGATGCTGTGGTGCTGGTGAGGAGTTTCGAGGGAGGCTTGTCTTTGAATTTTTGAGGCTTTCAAAAGACTAACGAAAAACAGGAAAATGCATTGTTTAGATAACAAATCTTCTCTGTGTGTGCCAGTCATGGTCTTGAACAAGCTTTTGGCCAGGGGACCAGGGTACAGTGGGAGCGAGGGAGCCTGCCCAGCCCCGAGCAGCCCAGGAAACCCTCAGGCAAGCGAGGCAGGGAACCCGGCTGCCCCAGTCCCACCCAGTGCCCTACCCTGCCACAGCCTTCCCCCCGGCACGGAGGGGCTGTACTGATGCTGGGAGGTGATGCTCTCCGCTGGAGATTTTGCGTCTTATCCTGGGTTATCTCAGAGAATTGCTTGAGAAAGATCAAGAGAGGAGGAGCACGAGGGGAATGGAAACCTCACGTTCACCATCTGCCCCAATATTGTGTAGTTTGGCCTCAGAACTGTCCCCGACACAAGAGCAAGAAGATTTCAGGCTTTGCTGTTTTGTTTTAATAGATGAACTTATGTTTGCCACCAACCACAATAAAACTGAGAAGAGGTGCTGATGGGGAGAGGGGGATGACTGCCGGTGATGCCTCCCATCTCTTGCCACCTTGTCAAATGGTGGGGGGGTTTGGGAGCATCTGCCCTGGGGTGCGTCCTTGCCTCTGCCAGCCCTGCACCCCCAGGGCAGCCCTGGCACCTTTTCCATCAGGGACTGAGCAGCAGAGCCCAAGTTTCCCAGACAGACATGATAGATGCTGCCAGATCGCTTCCCAGTGTAACGCCAGCAACCCCAGTGACGTTACAGCACGCACAAGCCTGCTCCCAGCACTTGTTGTGCAAGCCAACAGAGATGGGCATAGATGAAGTAGTAATTATGGGGCTCCTACCAAAAATTTCTGAGCGCCTGAAAGATGGCAGAGCAGCCCTGGCACACCTCCTCGCAGGGGAGGAAGGGCACGGCTTGTTGCAGAGCAACCAGTGGCTCTGCGGAAGGAAAAACACAGTAAAAATGGTAAAGAAAATGGAGCAAATAATACATGTCTTTGACAATGTAGCAAAATGTAAAAGAAACTTTATTTGGACAGCATTTTGTTTTTAAATTAACATGAAGGTTTTCCCACAGAACGCATTTCCTGTGCCCGCAATTGCTCATGCAAAAATTGGGCACTTTTTGGAATTACTTTTAAAATTCCAGTTCTGAAAAAAAATAGTGGGTCCTTCCCAGCCTCTTTTACCCTTATGAGACTGAGGTTCCCAGTTATGTGTAGGAGAAGCGGAGAGGGCATGGCCGTGGCACATGGCCCTGGGGCAGGGGCAGCTCCTCTCCTGGAGCACAGTGGGTTTGGAGAACGGGAATGTGACAAAGTCTCCTAAAAGCCGGTGTCTTTTCCGCAGAGGAGCCAGTGCTGGCTGTAGAAAGGATTTCAAGGCAACGTGAGCTCTGCAGGGCATCAAAGCCTCATCCTTAGCTATTTCCACGACTGCGGTCCTCCTTCACTCCAAAGTGAACCTGATTGAATTTGGGCAGGACTGTTCCCCATCGGTGGATTTTCTACAGGAGCGATAAGCTGTCAGTCTATTGTGGTTTTGTGGCAGAGCCGCCACCGTGAAAATTAATTAACATACCTGAAGACACCCCTGAGCAGGAAATCATAGTGCTGCTCTGTGATTCAAGGGTGAATAGGATCTCTCTATTATCAAAAACTCCATCAGGGAAGAGGAAATTAAGTTCCTAATTAGACAGTGTCCAAAGGAAGAAGCGAGGCATTGAAGAGATGAAGAAAATTGAGAGGTAGCTGATGCACGTATCAGGCTAATGATAGAAAAGGAAATAGTAGAGCTTGAAAGGTCACTGACCTTATTAGGCTAGGAGAAAAGTAGTAGATCTTCAAAAGCTTTCACCTATGATAGGTTGACAATGTGTGAAGTTCTCTAGATGGTCAGAGAGGAAAGACAGCCCAGAAAGAGCATGGGAACAAATTAGGTAGATTACAGTGAACTGCATAAATGCAGCATGAAAAGCACATTTAGAAAAGAGAGGAATTTGGAGTAGAAATAGCCAGAAAGGTTTCATTATTTGACGAGACCTCTTTTCAGTACGAGTACAGGATTTTCTTTCCTACTTAGTAATTTTATTTCTTTTACTATCAATTAAACTCAATAATGATCCCTCACTGGGTATAACATTTCCCTAATAAAGTATTTGCTTTCTGCTAAACTGACATATTTCAGTGGTAGCCAATTCTGAACATTAACTTCAGTGGGATGAAGATAGCGCTGCTCATAATAGCTTCAACATTAGTTTTTGAATTTAAGAAACACGTTCTGCACCGTTTAGTGAAAGCATTGCAGCTCCCTTACTGGCAAGAGACTTTTACCTTGGAATACCAAACCTGGCCAGCTGCAAGAATTTTAAAGGCTGTTATAGGCTATTTTCTCAGTAGGTAAAAACTCCCTGGCTCTTTAAATGCGATATTAAAAGAAACAAGTCTATAGAAAGTCAAATGAAATACCCCTAAAGCCTGCCTCCTCCCAGCCTCTCTTTCTGCAGCAGTTTTGTGCCGTACGTAGGTGACTTCTCAGAGCCAGCAAGGCCTGATTAAAATCCTCCCTGCTGGTTCATGTACAAGCATGGGTTGGAGTTTAGAGGTAGAGTTGTTTCTCTGTCTGTCTGGTAAATGCTGAAGTTTTCTTGTTCTGACTGTTGGTAAGAAAGGGGGAGAAGGAATGCAAAGAAGAAAGAAGAGGAAATTAAAAATACAGCACTGCGTATTTTTCATGCAACAGGACCAGTCCATTTACAATATAACATAACAGCAGTTTTTCAATCAAAATAAATGAGGACAAATTCTCTGCTGATAAAAAATGGATGTGGCACCATGACTTTCCTTTAACGTAAGCAGAGCATAATCCACTCCAACAGTACCGATAATAAACTCAATGTAAAGGCAGACCATGAAAAAGCCTGATTTTTTTCTTTTGCTATGAGAAAGCTAATAGGTTTTTTTAAATGCTATGAATAACAAGACTTTTTAAATAAATGCTGTTGTATTCTGAAATTAGAAAACTCTTTGTGAACAAGCACTACCATGTGACATTTCATAAATAAGGCAAAAGATGCTTCCTGAATCTACCCAGAAGAGCTAGCACTTTCCCATCATTGCAAAGAAACAAAAACCGGTATGCTTCATATGTTTTTCTCATGCTTGCAATCCCATCCTGAAGCAGAACCACGTTGTAGGACTCCAGCCTGTAGGGCAGAAGCACTGCTGAGCCCATTGGCAGAAGAGCAGCCCGTACCTCGATCCCTAGGTGGGTTCCAGAGAAAGGCGTTACGGGTGCTAAAGTTCCTGGAGACGGAGAAGGGCTGCCATCCCCGATTAGATGTGGTTTGTAATAGTATCGTCCTGTTTTCACTCACCACGGTAGAACATTTCTACTGGGTTAACAAGCCATAGGGTAATGAGAAACATGCCAAGTTTAAGGGAAAGAGGAGTCGAACCTACATACAGGAAACAAATGTGATCAATTACCCCAAGTGTAGAGCTCACAGATACCTTATCTTAAGGCTCCTTAAAATAAGAACTTGATTGTTTCCAAATGTGTCTAAGAAGCTAGTGATAGAAACGCATTAATACGAGAGAGACGTGAAATTTTATTACCTCCAAAAAATTGTCATTATTACTTGCTTCTAAAGATATGGGAGAATCAACACAACTGTCTAACACATGATCATAGCAATAAATCTCTGACTACCTTTGCATGTGCAGGCTCTATGTGTAGAAGCAGGGTTTTAGCATTATAGTATTACAGTCTTCTAAATGATATTTCAAAAAGCCACCATAATTTATTGCAATATAAAAATGCTCTTTTGTAGTTTATTTTTATTTCATTGGGGTTTTTTGTTACCATTGGACTTGTTTCTTTTCTTCAAAACAAATATTTTTAAAGAAGTTTTCCTGGTGATTGTTCTCCTTGTAGGTGCTACACTGTCTGTAGATGGCTACTGAACTTAGGTTGACACTGGAAATGGAGATCATTAGCTGAAATTTCTGACAAACTGTGTGTTTTCTGAAGATAAATTAGGAGCGGGGAGAAATGCGTAACGGCAAGCTCATACTAAGGTATGGCTTTGACCTAAAGTTGTGTGACTCTCTGCTAGGTTTTTAACGTAAATCTGCTACATTTAGGACAGGAATATATTCTTTTTCATGAAATTGCTACTGCCTGTAGGAATGTCACCCATGGATGAATTAGCAGGAGAAGGGAAGCCACTGTGGGAAATCTAACGCACTCTTTCCATGCATGTAAGTCCCTTGGGCATCAGCAGGAGTTGTGCGTGAGGTCTGATGGAGGTATGCGACCCAAAAGCTCGTGACTGCATTAGAGTGATTGCCTGAGATGAACATGGCACTTCTTACACCTCGTGGGTGGATTTACACAGGCTGAGACTGTGACTCTGGAGTGAGACAGGGTGTTGCCACTGCTTTTAACAGGAGTAGCACCAACCTCTTGTATTTCTACATATGCTGATATTCAATAGGAAAGCAGTTCAAAAGTTGGGCACTCAGAACTGATGTATTGGTAGAAGGAATCAAAATACAATGTTGGTGTTTTTTGTCAGTAGAGTCCAGTTTGGATTTCAAAGGAGTCTGTTCACTTTGTAAACCTACACCTGATCTGCCTTTGCATAATGCGGACTGAAATGAGGGCTAGAACATTTAAATTTTGCTAGACGTCTCTTGACATAGGTGTTGCTATATGAAGGGGGTTATTACTTCGTTCTGCAGGGGCAGGCTTGTTTCCTTTAAAATGTGTTTGTCTCTCTCCTGAGATGACAAATTCAGTAGCATCTTTAACATACTATTCTATTTGGCATCATTGTTTCACGTTTGAGATAAAAACTAAGTCATTTTAACATTCATGCACATTTATTAATTCCAAAAGAATGAGGTGTTTATTACAAATAGTCATTTAGGTGCAGCTTAAACTCTTCAGACATGCTTGTTATAGTGATGCATGGGGCAGCCATTTCAGTGGACGACGTTAAAATGTGAAAGAAAAAAGTTTCAGGCATTTAGCTGGAATTATATTCAATACCAACCTGTTGTGGTTTATTACAGTTCTGCACTTTAGCCTGGAGACATTTGCCGGTGCAAAAGTAACGGCTGCTTTAACATCCGTGTACAAAAGTGGAATTTAAGAGATTAACTTGCATTTGACCTACTTCAGCTCTCCTGGTAATGAGGGGTGCAGGGGCACAGAATTAATTTCTCTCAATTTGTGGCTCTCAGGGGTGCTGCTAAGTTTGAGAGTGCTTGAATTTTAAGAGTCTCCTGGTGTGCTGAGAAGGTTTTGTTACTGCACGGAGCTCTGTTAGCGGCAGGGACTGAAGTGCCAGTTTTATCTATTTGATAAATAGCCTGATTGAGTTCTAGTGTATCTTTGAAAGAAAAAAACATATTTTCTCTCCCACTCGAACAGCATTTTTTCCCACATACGCTGATCCTCCTCTGCCACCCAGTAACAGCAACTCGAAACAGCCAATGGACTGAGAAATGTCTGCTGGGCCTAACTTTCAGTCTGCAGCTCTCAAGCTGGGTTTTACATACCAGATCTGTCTCACCTTCACCATAACCTGGGATTTATTCAGGATCTGCTGTATGTTTGTTGCGTGTGATATTAATGGTCTGCTTCTAGCAGGATATAACTCAGAGTGGTATTATTTGGACTGATGTGATTTTAAAAGCTAGCAAATGACTGTGCAATTATTACTCCAGTGCTGTGTCTTTACCACAGTATTAATGCATCTAAAGAGATTTTGGCAAAGCAATTTATGCTCTTGTGAAATTGGCTCTAACTACTGGATGTACAACATTTCCTTTCCTCCCTGAGTTTAAAAGGTCTGTTTTAGTTCCTTATCGATACACTTCATCCCTCCTCTTCCTTTTAAAATAACCGCTGTTCAGCGGAAGGTTTCTTTGTGCAGAATCAGTAGCGACATGACATGATTTACTCCAAGCTCGCTGCAGTCTATGAAGGAAATAAACAGAGGAAGCAATAATGCATGTAGGTACCATCCTGTGTCAAATATGCGTATTGGGGAACAAGATGATAAAGAGAAAAGATTTCTAAAGTGTTTTAATTTTTTATTGGTTTATCGCATTATCACATGGGAATATTGGCATTGAGAGTTTACCTTTTCTAGAAATCTTTAAGTAAAAGCTCTCTCTGCTTCTCTGAGATCCCCAGGTAAATCATAGCACAGAAGAGTCTGGAGGCTGCGCGTGTTTGTTACTCTTTACCAATAAGCACAATATTAAGCATCTTCCACCTACTGGTAAAAATACATACTAACTGTAACAAAATAAAACGTGTATCTTTGTGTTTCATAACATATATGAAAAAAACAATTGTGCCAGAATCCATACCAACACGTACAATGCACTTCTACAGGAGTGCAATTGTATTGTGGAACGTTTACCTATCAATTTAATAGAGACTAATCATCTTGAGATTCTTTTCTGGAAGTTCACAAAGCCTTTGCCAGGTTTCATTGTCAGCTCCTCCTTCCAAAAATCTGTGATTACAGGAAAACATAGCTTCCCTTTGGATCTGTGGTCTATCAACAAAATGGTACTAGCTGCTTATTTTCAGCAAGCCTGGACTCACCAGTGCTTTTACCTTAAGGAAATGGCTGATCTTTTTATTTTCAGGTTAAGGAAATTAAGACAGATTTGTAAAATAGGGAGGTTTTATATACAGAGCTCTCCCACAGGGCTTCCTGTGATGGGATGCACACAGACATACCTTGATGCTGCTGCTGTTGACATGTAACTGCTGTCAGAAGGAGTTTTCTGGTTTTTAATTAAAAAAAAAGAAGAAGAATTGACTGGTTTCGGGTTTTGCTGTTAAAACATAAAAACATATTCCTATGATGAGTCCTTAAAAAAGGTATCAAGGCCACCCATTTTAACTCTGGAGAAGAAAATCTTGCTATGATATGCTTTCTTGATTTCATGGAAATTTTTAAAGATTGTGGAATAAGGTTTGCTAAAAAACTTGAAAACTTTTGATTTTAAATGTTTCTTACTCTTCTTTCACCTGGTGGAAAGCTTTCGTCGTTGCTGTATATGCTTCAGTGAAAAGCAACAGCACCGGTACCCGACCCACTGTACAGAGTTAATGTCCTGCAGTCTTTCCCTGCTCCTGAGAGTCAGAGGGAGTTTCCAGCTCCACTTTTCCTAGCAGCTGCCAACGTTGTCAGCACTGATCTGTCAGAAAGGATTTTTCCTGGCAAAACTTTGAAGCTCCTTTCTGACATCCCCAAGAAACTAATTGTTGTCTCCTGCCTCTGAGAGCCCTCTGAAGTCCCAACGAGTTAGTGTCTTCTCAAGAGATGAGAAAGGGGACTCACAAAATCAATTTATCAGGCTATTACGCATTGTCATCAGCCAAAACAAAAACCTGCTAAAGACAGGAGAAAAAGTAGAAGAAATGGGTCTCTGAGAAAAGGTTACAGAACATCCATCTTCTCTCCTCTTCTGATTGTTTCCTTTCTTTACCCATTTTCATACCCATTTCCCTCCGCTAAAAGACACTTTATGACAAGCATTGTAATCTCTTTAGACCAGGGGGGAACCTCTTCTTTAGGACCGAATCTTTGCAAGGCATGAGTGACAGCGGGAAGGGGTCCAATTGCCACCGAAGACACTAGGCAATAAATCATCCACCCTGGCATCAAGTGGCTGGACTAGTCCCCACTTCCTGATGGCCACCAGCGCCTGGCGGTGACAAAACAGCTATTGTCAGCGCCCAGCAGCCACATTCCCTCCTTCTCCCCGCCGAGGTTTTAAGTTTACCTAAGGCATAAGAAACACAGATTATAGCATCGCGAAAGGGAAAAAAAAAAAAAAGGGAAAGTTTGCCGCGGGTAGGAGAAGGGACGCGCGAGAACGATGCTATTACCACGTACTTTTCTAAATCCAAACAATAGTAGCGACTGGAGAAGTGCCATCAGGTTCTTATTGGCAATTACTAAAATGTCTTTTGAAACCCACCAGCCCCGACGGTGATTTTGTTTGCGTGTTTTTAAGACTTTCCATTTCCAGTGACCCCTGCTGCTGTGGTTACTCTTTAACCGAGGCAAGGCAGTGCTAGGAGGTGTGCGCTGTTATAAGCACAACAGCTCTTCACCAAACAGAACAATCTTAAGGAGGAAATACTGGATGGAAAAATAAGTGCTTGTCACCCAGATACAAAGATTGGAGCGTGTTTTGGATTCTTTCAGGCCAAACCCAAAGGTCTTTGCATTGTCAAGTTATCACACCAAATACCATCATGAATTTTTTATCATCTACAACTAAGTTGCCATAAAGGAAGCTAAAAAAATGCACCAGGTTTTTTTCCACTGAGAGGCTTGTGCACTGCTACTGCATAAAAGACGTTTATAGATAAGTTGTAATCAGCTCGGAGTTACATATTAACTGGTGAATTATGGTAAAGAGAGGAATAAAAGACTGTAGTGGGATGAGTCTTTAAATCTGAAACCCCTCAGAAGGTCACCAAAGGATAAGAGTAGCAGAATATTTATTACTGCTGCATTTTTATCCTTATTGATTTTCCTCTCAGTGTCATTAGGGTGTTTCCTTTAGACAAATGAGCTAGAGAACACTAACCATTTATTAATTATTGTTGATGCTGGGAAAAATGACCCGTTCCCTCCAGAACACCCCTCAACTTTAGTGCAGTTGCTAAATGTAATGCAAGAGAGCAACTTGACTCTGGAAATTTAAATAATGAATTAGTTAACGTGCCATTGACTCCTCTATTCTGTTGTGGTAAGTGGAAATCTATGTGCATTTGTTTCCCAATGTGCTGTCGTTCTGTATGTCCACTGCCTGAGTTCTCAATTATAAGAACCATTTTGGGGTCTGAGAACGCAATAGATATTAAAAAAAAAAAAAATGTGTGGAGCTGCGTAGTCAGGCAGACATGCCTTTCATTATCATAAGAAATATAGAGATTATATCATCCTTCCAAATATCGACTAGCCCGGGGGTGAATAGTTTTTGTTTGAGTGAGGGAGTAAAACATCATTAGTTTTTTCATGATCACCATGGGAAAAGCTGACAAGTAGATTTTTCTGTTGGCTGGTATATTTTCATGACAATTTTGTAAGGCTCTGTTATACAGTTCTGCATATAATGAAACTCCTTCGTAGTTTAGTAATAAGGCAAAATATTATTCCTTTTCTTTTTAACTGTAAATTGATTAGGCTGCACTGAACTAGCAAAAGTATCTGGGACTCTCTGTTTTAACATTTTGAATTATTTAATGAAAAGCCTTTAAGGTCTTTGGATTCTCAGTCAAATTGCTACAGAGACATGAAGGTTTTTCTAGGCTCCATGACAGTTCTATCCCATTTCATCATCTTAACTAAAAAATAATCCTATCTAACTTGAAATCCACAGCAGCTGTAAGTAGAAAATAAATCCAAACCGCAGCTCAGACTTGTAACCTAACAGCTATCATAAATAATCAGAACCTATTTGAAGGTGGAAGATGGGACATTAGAAGCTATTTACACTACTAGAGTGATGCCATTGATCAGTAACAGCAACCCGTAGATAAGACTCATATGATGTCATGGTTATTTATGATGGGAATTGACAGTAGAGCTACTATAGAACTTTCTTCCCGACAGCTTCATTCATTTCTGTTTGTGATGCATTTTGCTGTTAAAGAAGCAATCAATAGCAAAATTGTGGTGATAAAAGTTATTACTGGTTAAATATGTGAAAAATGTGCCTGTGTATGTATACATATATAATGCCAACTATGAGAACATTAAAAAATTAGGTCAGCAGAATTTATTTAATATTTTTTCTTACCAATGTACAGTAAAGCCATTTTATGTTCTTTGATGGGTGAACATGTACTACAGTCCGATTTATTTTCTAATCTCATCAAACTTATTGCGACCATGAGAAATGCGGTGTTGCAAAGGTTTGATATAATGTTACAGGTTCTCTGCAGTAAGCCTTGTGGCTCAGAGTGCATTGGTGCAGGTCAAAGAAGAGGAGAAAAAAGTCTTTTCAGACCAGTATCAGACACGGGAATCTGCTGTGCAGGACATGTATGTGTCCAGCATTAAGTGTTTGCATCCAGCAATTAAGAGGGTTTTAACAGCAGGCAAAGACTGCCGAAATATAGAAATATCCCTGCACCAGGTCCAGTGTGCATACACGCAAATGCAAATTTTGTGGACTGTTTAACAAAAAAAAGGCAAGAAACCATTCTTTTCTTATATGTGCTCTTGGTGGGAGATGAAGGTGAGATCATGGGCAGCCTCAGAGCGAGGGATCTTGTTGCTGGCTCCTCTAGTGCCGCGGGCCGCCCTCGCGGGGCTGGTGCTTTCCTCCCCGCAGGCATGAGCAGGCGCTGGGTGGGCACTTGCGAGAGGACTCGGGTGAGGGGGTGTGGGAGAGGTCTCCCAGGAGGACAGGGACGACCCAACCAGGGTTGGGTGACGCCACACTGTCTGCAGTGTCGGGCTTGGCCCAGCTGCAGAGCACGTGTGGAAATTAAGGCTGTTGTTTCTATTACATGCATAGTACTACAAATTAACTGATATTTTGATTGCTGATTTTGTGCAAGCGTTTTATAACATGTTAAGACAATATGCTGGCAAAAAGCTAGCAGAAGAAACCCACAGAAGAAATATGGAAGGATAGTTTCACCTTTATATGAAGGATCACATTAGCCTATTGCTTCCTTAAGCTCTCCAATTTTTTTTTTCTGTTTTACTTTTTATTCGGTAGTTTATACCCAAAATGAATGTTTCATTCCATTTTTGTAACATAAGATTTGTACAAAACAAGATGTTGATCAAGTTATCTTCATTAAATGAAAAAGATGTGAAGGTGGATGTGTGTGTAGGAATGTAATACGCCCTGCAATAGTCAGTCAGTTGGAATTACTAACCCCAGACGCTACAGAAGCCAGCGCCAGAGACTGAAAACTAGAACTGATAATACACAGAAACTGTATTAAAAGACGTGTGAATCACCAAAAATTAAAAAGCAGAATAAGGGGAGAGAGAACAAGAGAAATCTTTTCTTCTGTAGTGTCCACATAGGCCATAAACTGATTGTTAAAAACATACTGATGTTTTTAGGCCAGTATTAGTCCAATATTATCTGTTCATTAGCAAAATCAGAGTGATTGGTAGGCTAATACTGACTGCTATTTTTTTCTTAAGTTAATTTTCTCTACTGAAAACCTGATAGAAAATGCATGTAGTATTATAATTATCCTAATCCTGGCTATTATAAAATTCTTTAGTAAGTCTATCTGTATTTAATCTTCTGCAGTATGAATCCCCATCCTCAGAGGAACTGGCTTATCTTTTAAACAATCCAGGCTCTATTTTGTATAGTTCCTTTATGTATATGATTGTATGTACACAGCAGGTCAAAGGCAGTGCTTCCCAAGACCATTGTTGGCCTGGAACAATAAATATTAGACTTAATTTAAATGGGTCAGAGTTCATTCTCATCCACTGCCCCTCTATATGGCAAAACCGTCTGGTCAGTCATTTAGCCGAGACAGAAATAGTCAATGTCAACAGACTGCTAATGAAAAAAATGTGTGTTTGATGGAGTTTCTTCTAAGCCATGGCAAATTGACATGTGATGTTATATACATGTATATGTGTCCTTCTGCTGATCTATAGGAAACAGTGGGGTTTTCTGAGATTTACACTTTGTACCTAGGGACATGGTTATCCAGTTAAATAGTGATGTACCTCTTGGTGAGGTTTCTTTTTTTTTTTTTTTTTTATGTGATGAAGAAATATTGCCCTTATTAATATTTCACACATTTTATAGGTAATACTACCTCTATGACTTCACACTGTTCTTCCCAAATGGTCCCCAGGTTGTACTCAGGAAATGTTATTACAAGACTTTCTGTCGTATTTTGTGAAAGGATGGGTTCCTGCGCCTGGCCGAGAGCAGGGGTGATTGCACTGGAATTTCAGCCACCCTTCCAACAGCCGGGGAGGCTGGGCGGCACGGCGGCTCCCTTACAACTGCTAATTGTTGTCCACAGGGTAACAGCAAGCTGCTAAAATAAGGTAGGACAAGTGGGTGGATCACAGACATTATGTAGGAAACAAGGCAAGCCTTCGTTCCGTGGTAGCTTAGGGCTGGCGTTGTGTTAAAACCATCGTGGGGACACCAAATCAAGGATGGCACAATATGTTTTCCAGTGACAATTTGCCTAACGTGTTGCAGCTGGGTAAATTGTCTAGAATTTGGAATTTTCTCCTTGGAAAATGAGGGTAGGGCTTTGCTCTCTTCCAGCATCTTCGAGCTGATGTTTTCAAAGCACTTTACAGGTATTACATTTCCCAACATCAAAATGTCATGCATTAGCATTCGCTGTATTTAACCGTATAGATAAGTGTCTTTTACGGCGAGAGAAACAGAAGCATAGGGAGATTAAAATTACCATTTTCAAGCTCACTACCTAAGGGTTAGGCTTATGTGTCTAAGCAGGCAGCCCAATTCTCAGTGCTGCTCAGCAGTCTCCATTGACTGCAGAAATTATGGGGTGGATAAGTTTGCCTCTTTTGTTTTCAGTGCTTCAGAATGTGCTCGACTCCAGCTGTGTTAGGTATTTTTTGGGTTATTTATGCCGAACAAGAGTCATATGTTAATGACCCATCTGTGCTTTGAAGCCAACATGTCTCTGAGGTGAACTGGATGAAGAAAGAGGCTGCTCGTTGTTATTTGGGATCTTATAAGGTTAAATGTGTGTTGATCATGTTGGAAAGAAACACAGGGATACACCTTCATCCAGAGGCTGTTGTCGCTCGTGTGGACCGCAGTCCCTCCGGGGAGCATCTGCAGTGTACCGTTGTGCAAGGACATGGCAAACGTGAAACACCAAAGGGTCCCGGTCCCAGAGGCCTTACTCTTACATCCAGGATGTACTAATTATTATTTAATTATTACTTGGATATTTTCTCGTCACTAACAAGGCAGTCCTGTTGAATGCAACCAAAATTGGTAGAAAATTGCTCCAGTTATGTTATTTCAAGCAGATTGGAGTAGAGAGGAATTGCCTAAATGTTAAAGGGAAAAAAAAAAAAAACAAAGCCCAAAAGCTTATTTGGATTTGTATCAAAATTGAGTATAGTTTATGCAAGCTCATCCTTATTAGCTGAACACTGAAATCCTGGATAATAACCTCCAAATGAGCTGCTCCTGTGAGGTTATAAATGGATTTTACAACAGTTTTTAAGAGTAAAAGACCCTATCCCCTAGCTCTTTTGCATGCTATAGCACAAGTCCCTTGAGCTCAGGTTTTCAGAAGTTACCACCAAGTTTTTCCACGTGATCTGTTTTCTGGCGGAGCCAAGCATCCGACTCCTGCAGGGACTGTAACCGAGAGCTGCTGGAGTCAGGTCACTGGCAAAGTCAGGTCATGCTGACTAGAGGCAGAAAGCCCACAAAAGGAAGGTACTTCTAAAAATGTGGCTCTTGAACATATGTTTTTTCATCTGTAATCACGGGATGCAGTGGGTGCTTGGGGTGTTTGTGTGATCGACTGAATTAATAATGTAGAAATTGATTGAAACTGAAATTCTTAGAGAGAACTTGCCATGTAAGAACAGGGTCTATTCCTGCCTTTGAAGACAAATATCTTGGAGATCACTTCAGTTTAAATTAATGCCTTTTTCATTATTTGGCATGCTCCAAATTGCCAGTGAAGGTGAGTTTACTGTGCTAGGGCTGGCACGAGTCCTGCTGAATGCAGGACACGTCTTGCACAGCATTGACAGGCTCTGGATCTGGGTATGCATTCACTGCTCTGCTCCTTCACTGGATAACTCTGCCTTTAAAAGACCACAAGGCCCTGAAACTCCCAAGATGAAAAAAAGTTGCATTTGTCAGCATTTATTAGTAGACCACATTGTCTGTTTTATTGTAGCATATAGGTTGTGGCTTCTGCTGAGCTCACATTCATCTTTGTTCTTGGGTAAGATCTCTCTAAATTAAAATCTCTCTAAATTACTTAGCCCCAGTCTGAGTAAGGGGCTCCATGGGACCCTCTCTTCTTCTTTTTTTATTCAGTTTAGCTCACTCTCAGTTTCTTTTCTTCTCTTGCTTTCTTAACTACATGTATCTTTGATTAAGAGGAAGACCAATAGGACACAGATAAACTGAGAACACAGATTTCTGCAGCTCGGGGTATTTGACCCAGAAGGTTATTTATCTGTGGACATGTGTATTCATATCTGCTGCTCCTACAGTCAGGAATTTGCCCTGGCAAATTGGTGCTAACAAATGCAGTTGCCCAGGGTGCCCCTTTCACACACACATATGCACTTATCCAGATGTTTGAAACACATTTTTCTTTTAACAGCGTGTCAATGAATTATTATGATGTATTTTGACATACTGGGAAAGGGGAATTGTTTCTTATGTGAAACAATTGGGAGGGAAAAAAAAAAACCCACCTGCTGCCTTCAGGATTTTTGCTGTCAGCCAGCTACTGCTGAACTTGAGCTTGGGATCGTTCCACTGATTTCCCAGGACTCACTGCAGAAATGGATTTGTGCATTTGCTCTTTGTTTCTGGATGTGCTGTCAGTGCAGCCCAGGTGGAGATTCAGACCCTCCTTTGCTCGGATGCTCCTGCCCCCAGCAGATCCCGCAATACTCTCTCAGCAGCAGAGCTCAGCCCACGCCGCACTGAAAGGATGAGGACTACGTAAACAGGGCAGGAAGAAGTTAGGCATGAATCTGAGGACAAAACCCAGATTCTTTGGACTTTTGTTTTCATGTGCGAAAGGGGAAAAGAAATTACAAAGAACTGAACAGCGCCTGCTGAGAATGCTGGCAACTGATCGCATACCCAGATAAAGCAATAATAGGTAAATGCTGGAAAAAAATAGTTGGAGAAGCCTGGTTTGAAGCTGGTCCTTGCTCTGAAAATGAAAAGGTGTTGTGAAGGCAGGAGCTGGCTTGCAGAATACTCCTCCTAGGGGCTGCAGGAGCCTCTGCACCAGCCACGTCCTCCGGAGACCATCAGGGCACCTTCCTTCTGCCGCTGCCTGGAAACCCTACTTAGGGTCAGTAAAGGTGGAAATTAAAGGTTTTGGCTGATGCAAGGTACCCCTTTTTGCTGCTTTACTTTCTCTACAAGCCTTGGCTGCAAGTGGTGGCCAGTCAAGCAAGAGCAGGTTGCCAAACACTGTGTCTGAGCTCTGCAAAACAACATTGCTTAAAGGAACTTGAAGTGATTTTTAATTCTACTTGTTCTGCTCTTGGGGACTAGACATTAATATTGCTCCCTTACAGCATTTCCCTCGCCCTTTCTCCCCTGCCTCAGACTGCAGGAACCTCTTCATTTGGGGGGAGTTTCTCACAAGGCTACACTTCTAACACTGATTTTTTTTCTAATTCTTCCTTCCTCATTCACTCTTAATTGCAGAAATTTAGAGAGTAGGAAGAATGCAAAAATCTTCCCATAGGAGATACAACTGTAATAAAAATATGGGTTAAGTTGGAGTCCTACCAACCTTGATTATGTCCTTTTTAGATGCATTTTAAACCATCTCTACAGTTTGTGTAAATTACACTCACAATATGGGTGTGTGAATACATTAAATATGCTTTCATAGGTTTGCCTGTCGTATCATAAAAGCAGCAATAAAATACTGAGAGTATATTATACTTATTAATGTATATTTGTAATATACAATCATTAATCACAAAGTACTAATAACAGACTTTTTTATCGTGTTGAGGAAAAACTTGCCAGCTTTGACTGTTATGGCTGACTTTACAACTACCTGCCTGTCAGCTTTAAACACGGTGGAGGGAATATTTCACAGGGAAAATGCAAGGTCCCTAAAACATCTGGTTGTAAACCTGCAGTAGGGTCTGAAGCGATAATAAAGCTTGTGATGGATGAGTCACGTGAAGCTTCCTTCACCAAAAAGCTGTTGCATTTCAGGCTTATTCTTCTCCAATAATAGACTTTCAGGACCTGGACAATAGCTGGAGCTTTCCCCTTATTCTGGGGGGGCAGATGGCAGTGCTGGGCAGGGCGCAGCTCTGCGATGGGGCACAGGAGATTTCCCAGCCCTGTGGGTTGAGGTGTCCTTGGCCCCGTGCTCAGTGCGTGGCCCTTCTCATGGCATCAGGCGAGACTGAGACTCGTACAGGAGCAGAAAGCCCTCCTCCAGCTCCTCCCCTACCCAAATGCCCTTTGTATTTGCTAAAGGCTTCCCCCGCTGTAAGAGGACACAAACCTGCCCTACAACTTCATGGTTGCTGCCCATGCAACAGGTTTTGCCTCCTTTTCATCCTCAAGGATGACCATGGTTCTGGAAGGTGGATGAGGATTTTCCCTTGGGTGCCACCAAGCCCCCGCTGACTCTGGTGAGATCAGTCCCCAGAGCTGTGGGCTTTGGATTTGCCTCTGTGTAGCTAAGCTGCTGATGGGTTGCCTTATTAACTCAGATACCATTTCCCTCCAATTGGCCTTTGATTCACTGGATTTTTATCCATTTGAGAATCAGATTCTGTGAAAACACCTCAAGGAACCCATTTACAGCCAAGTGGAGAGTTTTCCCATAGCCATATGTTTCCTATGTAAATGTATGTGGTGACCTTGGAGCCATCTAAATCCCTGTGCACATCTCACTTGCTCACTGGCGCTTTTTTTTTTGGTGAATCAGAAGTAAAATCAAAAGCCTCTTTGAGGATTACTGAAAAGGAATTCCACATGTGTCAGTGTGTGTGCACACAGGCCATTTACTTTAGAGCACAATCTCACTAAAATCAAATGAATATAATCTGAACATGCTTTTAAAAGATTAAAACCCCAAAAGATGAAACTGGAAAGCCTTTTGAGTTTTTATAGGAGACAATTTATGCGTTCCATCATGTGCATTTTCAGACCAGCCTTCTTAGAGCAGATTTTCAGCATAATAAGAGAGAACTGGAGTTTCATCATGGACTGTAGACCTCAACAGGCTATTGCAGTCCAAACATTTTTAAAAAAATCTGTTCTCAAGGCCATCTTTCTAGAAGGAAAACAAGCTCTTCTTTCCAAAGTCATCTGTCAACAGGCTTTTAACCTTTTATCCTCTTTCTCGGAAGGTGCACAGTATCCCCAAGCTCCACTAGTGCCTGGATCCTGGAGGCTCAATTCCACCAGTCTTGCCTCAAAACCCCTTAGAAACTCCAGAAATGATCTCGCAGATACAAATTCTGCCCAGGTCTTCTATACAATATTAAAGAGAGAGCGGCTGGAAAGACAGTCTCACTTCTTTTATTAGGGGAAAAAGCCCTGCCTCTCATCATGTTCCCTGTCCTTATCTTAACAACTCCCCAGTAAATTTAGAAATTGAGGAAAGTGCTTTAGTGATAGGCTTAAAGACTGAATCCTCTGTACTCAGAACAGATACAAATCAAGATCATGCCCTTTCTCTTGTGCTCTCCCAAAGGTGCTTAAAATTTGGTTTCCTCTTGCTTCCTTTAT
This sequence comes from Platalea leucorodia, assembly GCF_965183815.1. Lineage (NCBI taxonomy): Eukaryota > Metazoa > Chordata > Aves > Pelecaniformes > Threskiornithidae > Platalea > Platalea leucorodia. Next base: position 5,122,110 of record NC_138830.1, read on the forward strand.
GTGCCACTGAGATGGACTAAATGGGACCGGCAAAGAAAGTTAGCAACATTTCACCCAAAGGTAATATCCACCATTTCCCATATAGAGCGTAAACTAAATTTGCAGAGATTAAAGTCCACAGTTTCAGAATATGCTATGCATAGTGCATATATTATGCATCTTGCCTGGAGAATAAGGGAATCATTAACGTTCTGTATCTGTCTCTCTTTTTTGTGTATTTAGGTAAGTATAGTGATTTTTATATCCCAGGATCAGTAATATGGGAAACGGTTAAAAAAAGTTGTAAACCATCACACAGCAGATACAAGCACCCGCTGCAACCCAAAGGCTGTAGCTATTTCTTGCTTTGTGTTTGTTTTTATGGGTGCATGCTTACTTAAATGCATAAGTAGTATATATTTCAGAAACCTGTTTGTGCATGGCTGGGAGTGCTCTCGTTCGTGCCCGTGGATTTCCCTGTTTCCCTGTGGTGAATGAGTGAATTGGAGTCTGTGCTCTGCAGAGGGACAGGCTGTGGCAGCATCCTAACAGAGTTACCTGGGGTTTTTTGAAGATGGCTTTAGGACCGTTTTCAGGCTCCGTACTTCTGTTTTGCAGGCTCATTAGCTTTCATGGCTTGATTTCAGTGATGTGTCTGCATGACATTTATTTGCTTTATGAATTGAGGTTTTAATTCACTTATTTTACTTTTAGCGAGTGAGTGGATCCATGCTGTAAAGTTTTAAGACTTGCTCTTGAAACACTATCTTCTTGGCTAATAAACCGAGATGATGACAAGATCTGTAGTGAATATTCAAATAAATGTGATTACTTCATTTCATGTCAACAAAGGAGGTGAAAAGTGCAGCTCAACTGGCTCGGTAAGATTGGAAGGAGGGGCTGGGAAAAAGCAAGAGACAACAAAGAGATAGTTTGTAAGATTTAATGGCTTTTTTCAGCAGGGGTGTTGAGAAGTCAGTGTTGCAAAGTTCAGCAGGGTCAAACAAAGTGCAGAAACTTTATTATATTCATTGAGAAAAGCTTGATAGATGCTTCCAAAATTCAAATGACAGGAAAAAAGTGGATGGACAGATGATGTGCTACTTTTACCTAGTCTAAACAGGCTGAAGTTTGCACTGAGTATAGATTATCCTTTTTATATCAGAAGGTAGAAAGTCCGCTGTCTTTCACAAACTATAGCTGTGATAAGATGGTCTTCCAGGAAATCATGAAAGACCATTACATCAGTGATGGTGTTTCCTGGCTTGAAGATTGACTGACCCAGAAAGATGTACTTATCTAAACGAACTTTTCAACCTGCATTTTTGTTAATAATAAACCAATAATTTTCAAGGCAGATTGGACAAAACTTCTTCAGGATTACTTGTATGTAGGCAATCAGCTGTGCAGCAGGCACACTGAATTTGCTCTTCTGGCACAGAAAATGCAGTCACTTCAAGGAAGGTGATGTTCCTGGGAAAGGCAGGCCAATATTTGGTTTATCTGTAGATGGTACACGCTATTTTCCAACTAAAGTGGCATTGCTGTTAATGTGGAGCAATAAGACGTTGTTTACACAGAGAAAACCTTTGTCTCAGACGAAAATGACAATGTGGGTTTGTTCTGTGAACCTTTGCTTTGACTCCGGGGCGTCCTTGGGAGCGTCTCTATGCAGACTTCCATATGCTGACTCATCCTGGTTCATAATCTTGCTTCAATACTTAGAAAAATATATTCTCTGCAAGTAGCAGTGTTTGTGGTGTTGCTACCTATGTGAGACCATCCCAGCCATAGGGAGTTTTCTGTGTATAGTAATTTCACAGCATGTTTAGAGATGGGTACCTTACCCTGCAAAACAACTGGGTTGTCACCACCCATATCTGCCGTTGGACATCAAGGTAGAGGTGGTTAAAGTGCATTAGGCGTTTTCTACCAACAAAGGTGTCTTGTTTCTAACACAGACAGTAGAAATATTCTCAATGATATAAAAAAGACAGAAAGGTACACCTGGGTGAAGGAAGAAAAAACATTAATTATCAAAAAAGACCATGATATCTGTACAAAATACTGCAGCCAGTTTGGTAGATCAATACCGATAATGGATAATTGCATTTTTTCCCCCCAGTAATTTTGCACAGAGAGGTGTAGCTGAATCAGGGACACTCCTGGAGTCGTAGCACATTATAATGCATAAAAACATTTCTTAAATATGCTTACATTTTTATTCCATTTTGGTCCTTTTCTGTATTGATTCCTTGGACTGTACAGACTGTCCATCTGGATGGGTCCTTGAAAGGTCCAAGCATGCTGGACCTTATGCTGCAGATGTTTCTGCAGCACGTGGAGAGGGTGTGTAGCGGATGCCGGTTTTACATACTCCTGGCTGCTTTTTTATTCATGATTTTGGAGGACCAGAAAAACCATAAGGACATTGGGTGTGAGCTGATTGACAGCTTCATAGTGGTGAAATGAAGACAGAGATGCAGCAGATGGGGAATTTTGGAAAGGCTGAAGCTCAGTAACAGAAATTCTGTCCCTTCCTTGAAAAAAATCCCCCTGGCTGACACGTAGCTCCAGGTGAGGCTTTACTAGTGAGAAGCCACCAGGAATGAGAAGAGTTATTGGCCTTGGTCTGCACTGCTAAGTTGTCTGCAGAGTTAAAAGTTAGTAGGGGCTCAGAGGTAAGTGCATGGGTTGCTCCATGGAGACCCTACACATGTCCATTTTGCAAGGTTAGATTTTAGGAATTGCTGAAAAAAACATGTTACTCCAGCCAGTCCTCTTGATTTGTTTTTGGGAGGGATCCATTGTTGTGGACTTGCAAGGGCTTTTGCAGATGGGAAAGGAGGTTGATTCAAGGGCCGAAGTTCCCTCCTTCCTGCAGGTTCCTGTACTCATGGATTTTCTGTGCATGTGTGTGCTCTAGTGTCTCCCGGTCTAAATGGGGATCATAATTCTTACCTGTCTTACTGGATGCTGCATTGCTAAAATCACTAGTATCTCTACATAGCTCTGAAATCTTCATGTTCACTGTCCTGCTCATGCAAAATCTTAATTTCTCTAGTCTCCCATTGCAGGAAGGTACACAACCTCCTCTTCCAAACCTTAAGCTTAGATCATTTCTTCCAGACACATGATGTAAAGGGGTTTTAAAACAGTTGTCCAACCTGCAAATCAGTTGATGAGATTTGTTATCAAATTTATTTGGGAAAATATTTCTCTGGCTTCAGGCTACACATGGAAGGTGGTGTGCTGGAGAGACGCATTGTCAGAAAGTCATAAGCAAGAGAATATAGAAGGCTACTGTTAATAAAAGCTGTCATGAAATGCTGGCTATAGTGGTTGATGACCAACATAATAAACTCCTCTCTTCTTTCTCACCCGGGGAAAAGCTAATTTGTGATATCAGTGCTGCTGTGTTGTACTGTTGTTCTCTCAGGAGCTGTGATGGCCCTGGAGAGGGGGACAGCACAGAGGTAGTATAGGCAGCATTTAGGCATTAAACAGAATATAGTGTGTTCTGATGGCGGATGATAGAGGACTTATCATTAAAAGTATTTTTATACCATGGTGATTATGCTTCAGACTTGCCAAGTGGATTTAGAGATGGGATGATATTAAGTGGATTGAGAAAAGAATGCAAGAAAACATTATAATCCAGAAACCAGATAGCTGCCTTGAGCAGAAGAAAGGCTTGTTACTGCCAAATGAGGTCTTCACGTGGAAATAAGACTGGTGTTTGATTTATAAAATCTTCCAAACAACACTGGAGATTCAGGGTAACCATTTTTTTTTTTTTCCCAGTCTGTTAATTCCACTTAAGAAAGTAGGGGCACTGACCAAAAAGGCACTAACCACCTGAGGGAGGGGTTTGCATTGCTTCATTTTTTTTTTTCTTAAAACAACTGTTACCTTTTCTCTTGCAAAACAAAATTTATCTCAACACATATTAAGATAAGAAGCAGATAGTCTATTGGTCAATATATACTTTAAGACTGCAATACAACAGTTTTTATTTATGCTTGAGAAATTTAATCTTTGATTTTTATTATCATTTTACCTATAAAAATAAGATTTCCTCAAGATCCTTGAGGTTTGATCAGAGTGCATCTGTTTCCTTCACATCCTTATTTCTGAAGCCTCTCATGGGACTTTTATGATCTGGAAACTTGTCTAGGTGATGAATAAGCTTCCAAGATTCAGTTTGGGTTCTCTTCTGGCAGACCACTAAGAGTATGATAGCCTACCCTGAAATAACTTACCGAATCAGCAAAATTGCATTGTAAATTGAGTAATTTAGAGAAAGAATTTAAGAAATTAACTTGAAACTGAGTCTATTCAAAGGAACAAGAGAATTCTCCCTTAGTTGAACTCCTCCCCTTGATTTTGCCAATATTTCAGGATTTCCCGGTTCAGCACTGTGATACTGAAGCAAAAGACGACAAGCAACAGGCTTTCTCATGAGATTTCGGGACTTCCTGGCCCTGTCAGAAATGCTTATAAAGCTTTTGTATAGCTTTCTGGCATTTTCTGTCCAAATCCCGGCTGGAGCTGGAGGTGCAAAACCACTTACTCCAATGGCTGGAATGACACAGAACCACAGTTCAATGGATCAAAAAGCTGCTGAAGGTTCGTGGTCATAGGAGAGTATTTCTCACTTGAGGCCGCTTCTCTGGGACCTGGCACAGCCTGGTCAGGATGATTTTTTTCTGTAGTTTTGCAGAATATTGCTGAAGCTGGATTCTGAGTAGATGTACTCTGGAGCGCTGCCTGCACCGTGTGTCCACACCGCTTCCAGCATCCAACCAGGGAGAATGTAAACAGTTTAAATTCAGAATATCAGATGATTTCACCAAAGTGTCCATTAGAGTTCTGTGGACCTTGGAGTAGCCGCAGAAAATGGCTGTGAGGAAATACTGAATAACGGAGGTGACTGAGAAGATTTCAGCCTTCTCAGAAGGCTTTAAAGAAGAGGGTGCGGGATGGACTCCATCGTCTGCTGGGAGCAGTCGTCTTTGCAGGTTGTTCCCAAGAGCTGTTCCTAAAAAGGTTACGTGAGGGTTGGTTTTGCCCAATATAAAGTTTAGTTGAATAGTTAATACTATAGTACTGCAATACAGTAGTAATAATGATACTATAATAATAATAGTGAGAAGTCAGTTGAGCTGCTCACTCCGGTTTCCTCTGACAAGTAACAGCTACTATAGGACCAACCCTAAAAATTTCACTTTTCACTGACATTTACCACCCTGACGTGGCTTTTTTTATGAGCCCAGCAGAGCGATCAAATTGCGCAGGTCTACTGTCTAAACCTGAGCGTTTAGGCTGCTTTAACATAATCCTTTTTGCTTTTGAATTTGAAAAATCAAAAGGGAAGTTTTGCAATGCTGTGCCTCGCTCTAAGACAGCGATTCCAGGGGAATTTTTATTCTGGCTAACGTACAGAATAAATGCTTTTGAAGCATGGTCTCATTCTTCCCATCTACAAACAAGCAAAATGAACGATGGTTTTAACAGTATTGAGTAATTCTAAACACGAGGCGATTATTTCTGCAGTTTATTTTTTCACCGCATGGATGTTAAGGGTTAACAGTTCCCCAGCATGTAACTGACAGTGGTAATATTCTCTTTAGTCCAAAGCGGAAGAAGAGGGGAGTTGCTTGTTGTTATAAAAGCAGGGAATTTCTGGATCTTAGTAAAATAAACCAGGACTTTGTTTCTTGAAGTAATTATTCTCTGGAGAGAGAATAGGAAAGATGGAGGCAATTAGGAGTGACCTTGCATCACTGAATTGTTGAGAACTTCTGGATCAGTGGCTGATATTTTCATAACTCCATTTAAGCAAAGCTTTTTTAAGCTGTTCTTGCCACCGCTAGAGAAAACAGAGTTTTTAATGGCTGGTCGGAAGCCCACTGATGTTAAGGGTCTCACTAGGTGCTTGCGCTTGGGTGGGGTGAAGCGGGGAGCAGAGAGGAGCACAGAGAGGTTGGGATGAGCACAGGAATGGCTCCCAGGGCACGGGGCCACCGTCACCCCATGGGGAGGGGGAGGCTGAGCTCCTGCACGGTCCTAGCCCACACGGGGCACGTGCTTTTGGGCATTTATCCCACCCCAGGCTCTGCGAAGGCGAAGCCGTGCAGGTCATTATGGCCCTCGGGTGGCTGGGGTTACAACGTTTACTGGAACAGCGAGGAGAAACAAACCTGGGAACACTTTTTAGTAACCTCCACCTAACCCCTTTTAAGTAGAGATTTGCATTCTGTTGACTTTTTTTTTTTTTCTTCTGAAAACTGTCTTTTGAGTGTTATCATTTAAAAAGCATGTTTAACTTTTATGTGTGAAGTTGGCAATGAATTACTATAAAGCAAATAAAACTGTCCTAGCAGCCTGAAAGTGGTGATATAGCAGATAGCATTCACACCCTCATCTTTGTATTCCCTTCCTTCAAGGATATCAGTAGGCAAACAAGGCTGTCTCTCTAATATGTTTAATAAAGGAGCAATTTCTTAAGTTTCCTGACCCAGCTGTGGGAAAGGTAACGCACTCGTCCCATCGCTCTGCTCCAGACTGGTCGTGTCTCCTGGGCACGGCGGGATGCAACCACTGTTAGCCTGAGGTCCCTCGGAGCCAGGTTTTAGCTCAGATCTTCTCCCTGGACCACTAATTTGCGAGCTCTTTCCTTTTCCTGGGGACTGATGAATAAAGAGTCTCCAAAATACTAAGCAAGCTGCAGCCCAGTAGTGCGAGTAGCTTCAGCAACACAGACGTACTTTTCTCCACCGTGTTTCTCAACTACTGTCACTTTGGTAATCTGATATTATCAAAGCCCAGCAGAGTCACATGAAAACTGTTTCCCTGGGTGGCAGATGCATGTAAGGACCTATCTCTGCGTCGCACACCGCTGCAGAGGAGGTTACTGTGAAAAAGGGCACGCAAATTTTTTTCATAGCTTTCATGTTGTTTGGTTTGTTTGATGTTCTTCTAGCTCTGGCAGACGGCAGAAAATTGTTTTCTCTCATAGAGGCCATCACCTTTTGAATGATATAAAGGAGTTGCTCTGTTCTTCTGAGTTGTTTTTCTTCTATATATTTACTTAATTTCATTTTCTGAGTAGCTGTTGAAAGAACAGGAGTTTGTAAATTATACAACACTAAGCAGTGGATACTGTCCATGGCTTTAAGCCCAGATGCTGTCAAATGCTTCTCCAGATTCTGGCTGGTTTGAGAAAATCATTGCGAATTACAGAAGTATCAACATTTTTTTTTTTTTAATTTAAATATTTTGTTTCTTTGTTTTTCCTTAGTATATTCTTACTTGCCTCCATAGCTGGCAACCAGTTTTCAGACGGGGTTGGAACTGGGTTGTTGCACATATGGAACTGAACATCTGTGGTCTCAATTATTGAAAAATTAGAAAGTTCAAAAATAAAAATAAAATGAATGTTAGATCTTTGAATCTCACTCTCTTCCTATTTGTTTTCTTTGTGCATTAGAAGTAAAAATGCCTTCTGTCGTAGTAATAATAATTCTCCGCACTGTTATCCCAGGATCTCAAATTACGGGATATACATTAAAGTGTTATGTTTTCTAACACGCTCGCGAAGTTAAGTCTTATCCCCCCTTCCCATTTGCCAGATGGGAAAACTACGCTACAGAAACGAACTTGCCTCACGCCATGCAGACACTTCCAGAAAAACTGGAAAGAAATCTACCGCCCTCCACTCCTCCCAGTTAACCGCAGGACATGGTTTCTTCCCTCCCAGCCCCGGGTGTGAGCGGAATGGCACATATGGGAGCAGGGCTGCGGTGCCCTGGGGCGCACCGGGTCACGGCCGCGTGGCTCCGACGTGGAGCTGGGTGATGGGATCCGGCCCCGCCGTGGGGTGAGCTGGCACAGGGACGTGTCTGGGGTTGCGTGTGTCATGTTTCCCTCCTGTGGTTCTCCCTGCTTGGACAGCCCCACGGTCTCGGCCCCAGCGTGTGCCATCTGAAGCATCTTCTAAAATTGCTTTGGACATCTCGTTATGAATCATACCTATATCCTATTACTGTGAACGGAAATCACAAACATGGAAATTAGTCTGTGTTTTAGTTATTATAGCTGGGCTCGGAAAAAGCAGGAGCTGGCCCAAGCTGCTTGCTCGGGGCTGCACGAGCCGCGTCTAAGGCACAAGGGCTGTGCACGCACATGTTTTTGACCTCCGCCAGCAGATCCAACCTGGATTATCAGTCTGTGCATCTTTGCATTGTCATTTATGAGAATTAATGGTGTTTCTTTCTGTTTAGGTAAACAGTTTATCCATCTAAGACGGAAGGTTTCTGAGCTTTCTCTTTGGTTTACGTATATATAACTTAAAAGTTCCATTATTGAGATTGTTGCTGCAGACTCTTTTGAACTGAAGCCATCGTATACGTATCCTGAGCTCTTCTTTCATTGTATAATGTTATAAACATCCATCATTTGCCTGGCAAAGATTTGTTCTTTTGCTTTCCTGGTCCAAAGCTGGGAAATTCGCTTGCACTAACTGACATAATTGAATGTAATGTCCCTCTGCCAACGCTTGCTGATGCACTGAGCGCATATCTCTGTCTATAGCCATTTAATTATACAATGATCCTTTCCACTAAACCACTCCAAGTGAAGAGCAGTAGTAATACATACAGCAATGGCAATAAAGAGGGGTTTTTTTTCTTTTGTAGAATAAATTATTTGTGTTTGTAGTTGTTACCTTTATAGATCATAAATTAGTTCACATGTTGGCAGAAAAAAAAATCCTTACCAGTCAGATGCTTATAAATACTCTTCACTCAAACAGGGTACTTTTAGGCTTATTCCAGTAAAACTTTTTAAGCATGTACCTTAAAAACCTGCTCCAGTCACTGAGTTCAGCACTGAGCCCAGGCTCACCCTCAATATTCCCATTGATTTGCACTGCCTCAGGCACAATTTCCCTCCAGACTACTAGGTTTCCCCCCAGAAAAATAAATATTAATAAAATCCCTTCCTTTAGGAGTACGCTGGGTGCTGGGCTGGCCTGAAAATGCCAGCTCTGGGACGGTGCCTGTGAGATGCTCGCGAGCTGGTGACACCAGTCTCATCTCCCTCCTCCGGAGCAGCACTGCACGCTCGCCTGCAAACTCTCATCCATGAAAAAAAATCTGCATTTTCCCCCTGGAAACTGTCCACTGACAGGCACGGGTCCACTTGATGCGCAACAGGGATCTGGTCCAAGTTAATATTTCTGGGTGCGACAGGGAGGAGGAGCCCCTGGTCCAGGACTGGGGAGAAACGGGGGCAAGTGCAGAGCTCTGATTAACACCCGGGGCTGGGACCTGATTAATCTGGCCCTGATTAATGACATCCTGTGTGTGCCTGAGTCACGCAGCTCCGCCGTGCCTCGACTCCTCGCTTGTGGCACTGAGGATAAACACCTGCCCCGTTGAGCAACCCTCTAATCACCGAGGCTCGGAGAAATGGCTCGGAGATCCTCAGGAGGAAGTAATCTCACAGACGTGAAGTGTCTTTACCGGTAACAATAAAACCGTTTTATCATTTCCTTGTGCCGAGTTTGAAATAGCTAGAGCACAAAGTCACACTGGTATTTTCCTAATGACTATGTGGTGCAATTTATAATAACATCATAAAGATAGTCTTCCTCATCCACATTAAAGTATTTTGCAGAGTAATCATAACGACACTTGCAACCGATCCCACTTCGCTATCGGGTGGTGGTATAGTAACCTTCAATCTCACTTTCTGTGTTTTAGTGTGATTACAGGTAGCAACACAAAGTTAAGCTCAGGTTTCAATGCATTTTCCAGCTTGCATCTAAAACTCTGCAGATCTCATACCCTCCCTACTTCGTCTAAAACATCCTCAGTCTGGTTTTTGGTGTGCAGTGAGGAGATGGTATAATTTGGTTTAAAAGATATTTGGGATTTTGTTTAGTTAATCAAATTTTGTCTCAGATGCTTGCAGACCAGTGTTTCAAGGGGATTGCTTTTGTACCTGCTGTTATGAAAGTCAGCAGAAAAATATTATTCTTGGCTACTGTCCTGATTAACCCAGACATTTTAATGTGTGTTATGATAGGTCATTTGATGGATAGTCACCTGTACCCTGTGATCAACTCTGACTTGGCCACTGGGGCTGAACTTTAGCAGCTAGGTGTCATAATTTCCCATCTTTTGCTTGATTAATGCTTCCTTTTGTGATCTAAAGGGAAAGTGTCTGGAGAGATCCTTCTCCGTATACCAGCCAGCCCGCATTAGTGGGAAGGGAGTGCAGGGGTTTTTCAGCGAAGAGATGCTGTGAAAAATATAACGTGGACATTCTCTGTGTGTTGGTACCTTTCCTCCTGGTTTGTAGCAAGTAAGCCGTGCATAGTTCGTGTGCTCAGAATAGTGCTAGCGTGTACCTTGGCTTTCTGTGTACATCCAGATAAAAGCCCCTGCGATTTAAATACCACATGGCGATGCCATGATACAGCATGTTTTGAAGGGCTTTGAGCGATCCTCTGGGATTCAATTGGGACCAATATAATGTCCACATGAGAGTTTAAAAATTCATAGAAAGGATATTTGTTGTCTTTTATATTCTCCTGTCTTATTTTCTGTAATTTTTTATGGACCTCTGCTAGGTAACTCCTTCCTGATTTCATTGCTATTGAATTGTGGAGAACTTTTCCATTCATTTGGCTCAGCCCCTGGGGAAGGAATGCCACGTCCTCCGGGCACTATGGCTTACAGCAGTGGACACTGATGCCACCACCTTCAGCAGTGTATTCAGACACATCTCTGTTACTCACTACTTCTTACCTTTAATATTTTCTTAATTTGCACACTGTAATAAAAACTTTTCATAGTTACAAGCTCTCACTGATCACCACTTAATAGCCTAGTACTGAGCATCTCCGCAAATAAAGTTATTCTTCAGTTACCTGCAGACGTCAGAGCCTTTTGGACTTGCTTCTGCTGATATCAGCATGTGTTTGGGCACCCATATAAAAGCCAAACGCTCAAATGCAGATCTTTGCAGATCTTGGGCTGGTTGTTGAGGTTTTCATGCATGTTCAGCGGTGATGAAACAAGCAGTATAACATGGACAGGGAAGATCAAGGGTATAAAAAAATGCCAACTCTAGCTTAAAGTATGTATGCAAGCCTATTGAGCTTTAAATAATTTGGCTGGAGGCTTTGAATTCAGATGTCTGAGATAGAGTTAAAATCCGGAGTCTAAATTGTTGGGTCATTAAAATGGTGGGGGAAAAAAAAGCCCTCGTGTAACAGGTGAGTTGAAACAAGAACAAAGGGTCTATAAAATGAGCCAGGTGAAGCACTGAAGAGATAAGGAACGATCTTCCTGTGCTCTTATGGCCATAACTGAAAAGATAATATCTTTTTTTTTTTTTTTTTCTTTTTAATAGGTAGGGCAAGAAATGATACTAAACCCTCTTCCACAAGTACAGTGCTAATTATTTCTTCCTGACCCTGGGAGAATCATCTCCTGCCGTTCAGTAGGTTTGGCTTGAGACTTGAATTACTCTTGTAAACCCTTTTAATTTGTTCATGAGTTTATAGCTCTGCCATAAACATTGCTCCCAAGCTGCTGTTCACCCAGCAAGATCCTTTACAATATTCCTTAGAAAAGCTGCTGGTATTTTCTTCCTTTGTAAGGATTTGCGTGTTTTCACCTGTTTGCATGGTGGAGCCGATGCACAGAGCCGGAGTCTGCCCTGGTCTCTGCTCCACGCGTGGATGCGATGGCTTAAGCCCTGATTGCACAATGACAGGTTGGGTTTCCAGATCTGAGGTTTTCAGTGCTGCAGGTAAGAAAATTCCTGGGTTTAATTAAAAAATACACCCTTTTGGGCAGAAATACTTGGAAACGTGTGGGGAAAAGGCCCCTTTCAAAGGCCGTTTTCATAGACTGCATAAAAAAATGCCCTTGAGTAGTTTCATCTCTAGGAGAGCTTTTATCTCCCATTAGTTCCCACCTTGGGGAATCAGGGCCCACCAGTGGCGGGTGGCTGATGGTGAGGGTCCTGCAGGCCCATGGCAGTGCCGGGTCTGACTGCAGCAGCCAGGAGGAAGCAGGGAAGAAAATCAGGGAGGCAGCTGCTGGAAGGAGAGGCAGGACCAAAAAACAGTTGAAACTTTATTGGTAGTGAAGCGGGGCTGTTTAGGAAGGGGGATGAAAAGATTCCCGTGATTCATAGGACTTAAACACAGTTGTCTATTCATCAGGTTGTATTACCTGTGCCGTGGGAAGAGGTGTGCTGCAGGGGCAGGCTGTGTGCCACCGTCCTTGAGCTGTCTCATATCCTTTTCTGCGAGATCTTGTGACAGTTCGTATTACCGTGAGTCATTTCTTTAAAGCTCATTACTGGCAAGGGCTCGTAGCGAGACACCTAAGTGGCATTGTGTTATCTATGCTTAACGGGGCTCTTAATGTATGTCACCACTGAAGTGTCATCCAGCAGAAATGTAATTCTGGATTTTGGGTGCTGAGTCGCACAGGTATGTTCATCTTTTATGTCCAGCCAGGCTGAAACTCAGCACTGTCAAGTGGTGTCTCAGCTTACCACGCTGGTATTAAAAGGTTTTGGTTTCACTCTAATTTATGTGTTTAATCACGTCATGGGGGAGGGGAAGAAAGGGTGGAGGAATGTTCCTCAGAAATCAGTTCTCAGGTCACATGAGCACCAAATCTTTTCTTTTCTTACCTAAATCCACCACAGTCATCTCTGTTCTCTTCTTCTTTGTTTGTTTGAAGTTTTATTTCATAGTTCTGGATTACTGGAAAAATAATATGAATGTCACAAGGCCTGGGGCTTCACAGACCTCTCTTCCTTCACGGGTAAAATGGGAGAAGAGGTCTGTCAACACGGCATTGTCAAAAGGATACGGTCAAAACTGCTCCTCAGCGCTTTCGGGAACATGGCCTGTCTTTTAGCCCATTGCTAACTTTTGCTTCCTTCTCACCTCCTGGCACCTGGTCACTATATAACAAATTACTCATGGGTTATTGTGTTAAAATTCTTCACCTGAATTGGGAGTTTCTTAGGCTCCATCCATCAAGCATTTGATTCCTCTAGAGTATAGACAGAATAAAATTAGTTTGCCATTGCAGAAGAGGGAGTGACTTGCACATTTCTCCTCCAAACACGGTGGTTTTAATAGATCCACACATCTCCATCCCTCCTGCCCCAGAGTCCCACAAAGGAGACTATGGCACTTGAGGGGCATTAGCTTCCCAGAACGATCTCGGCAGAAGATCTTGCTCAAGGCAAGTGCAGAGTTGGGCAGCTGCAGGTTGGGAAAGTTTCTGCATTCTTGCCTCTTTTTAATGAACTATAAACTGTTTTCACACCTCTGCCTAGACTTCTTTCACACTTCTGCTTACATATTTCTCTGCCTTTTACCGCTGTCTCCGACACATGCCTCTGAAAAAATCTTGGACTTGTCGTAATTCTAGAATACTGATACTTATCATCATAACATTTATTTTTTTGCAGTCGTCTTCTTTATCCAGAGCCAATTTTCTCTTCTCTTCTCTTCTCTTCTCTTCTCTTCTCTTCTCTTCTCTTCTCTTCTCTTCTCTTCTCTTCTCTTCTCTTCTCTTCTCTTCTCTTCTCTTCTCTTCTCTTCTCTTCTCTTCTCTTCTCTTCTCTTCTCTTCTCTTCTCTTCTCTTCTCTTCTCTTCTCTTCTCTTCAAAAAAAAAAAAAAGGGTCTGCTGTATGGCTAGAGCCAATAAACTTCCCCAAATATTTGCTGTCAGGAAAGATACTTTTGGCATTGACTGCCTTTTTTCATGTTCACAAAACAGTGTTAAAAAAGTTAGAGCGTAGATAACACACATTAATACAATGGTAACCTTTTTTACCCTCAACTTTTTTTTTGTACGCATAGGTATTTTGCCTTCTAAAGCAATTAAAGACGGGAAAACATGATAAGGCTTTCTGTCACCAGTAATGTGATATTTTTCTAGCAGAAACTTGGGGCCTTTTGCTAAACCCTTTAGGCGATTGTTCTGGTGGATTTAGAGGTTTTCTTGGTTTCATGTATGGTTAGGATATTGAAGTGCTGTCTACAATAACTTCCTTGTTCTTCTGTAATTTTCCTTTGGCGTGTGTTTGATAACCAGCAGGCTTGTCCATTCCCATCTGCTCTCTATTGGTTTTATGCAAATTCTCTCTCATCCCTCTACAAGTCCTTTCAAGTTAAAATATTGCTTCCTCATGCCCGCTTATATTACTTGTAATTCCTGCACAGTGACCTGCTAGCCACCCATATATTGGGCACAAAAGACATAATCTTTGTGAATCAGATATCTCTTATCTCATCCCTGTTTGCATTATACATTCCCCTCACAATACACTTTTCCACAATGCTCATCCATTTAATGCCCAAATACCTGAGGTCTCTTATTTCTGCCCAACATGCTCGTCACATTACTCATGGTGAACTGATGAGCAGAGAGATAAAAAGACTTACTGTAGGTGGTGCATGTATCTGTGGCACAGCCAGAAGAGAAAATAGATTGTTTGAGCCCTGTCTCTGTGTGGTTTAACTGGGGTTTCACAGTCAAACTCTCCCTCTCAATGAAGTTACACAAAGGCAATGGTTTGTTTTATGGTATGAGTTTACCCTGTCCATAAATTTGCAGTGGTTTAAGATGAAACAAATTTTACCATATGTGAAACTGTCCCACCAGGCACGAGGATGCCTGGAGCCCTCACAGGGTGGTTTCATACCAGTGCTACACTTGTACACAGGTACAAAACCAAGGTCAGGTAAGCTGTACGAAACCAGTATAGGTACACCTGTACACTGGGGAGTCACTGTCGCCAAACTGAAGGAGGAGATGGGAGGTAGAAGCAACAGCTCTATAATATCTGTGCTGTTGAAGGTATCACTTCACCCTTTGAAAAGCTGATGTCTCTTGGACTGGTGGAGAAGACTCATTCCTCAGAAGATGCATGGGAGCCTCCCTGCAGCAGCTACGTTTTGAATATAAACCCAGCCCCTCACTGGCAGGGGGAGAAGGGGAACGTTTTCCTGTATGAAGTTGTACGTTTTATCTCATATAGGATTCCTAAAGTAGATTTTTTTTTTTTTTTTTTTTGGTGTGTGGTAAGAATATCTCCCGAGATTTGTTTCAGATTTCAATAGTATAATGCTGTTTTGCCTTGAAAAAGTTTAGATGGCCTTGAAAGATTGTGTTAAAAATTGTGGTATTCTGGTCTGCACAGTAGTCCAGTAAACAGCGGAGGCACCAAGGGGAGCAGGGTTTGCTGTCGGATTCATTTACTTAATGTTGGTGTTGGTCTCAGTTCTGCAAAACATATTCTCTTATTAGGCTCAATGAAAGAGTGTGAATACCAAAGGTAGAAATAGTTTTTATTGTAAAAGTGTTGTTAATTTTATCACTTGATTGTATTAGTTATAGGGTGTGAGAAAGAATTTAATTAGTGGCATAAAATATGAATAATGTAAACACCTGTAACATATTAAATCAGTATTTCTTTCTACTTACATTTCAGAGGAATATACTTGTCATGTTTTGTTATGTTCTTTTTTTGTTGGATGGTTTTATAAATGTGATTCCTTCTAAGATCATCACTGTTGATGTAAAAAGAAAACCCATAGGCAGTCCAGATTAGATATCAACACTACTAATGCTTAAATTACCAGAAAGAGGAAAAGAGATATGAATTTATTTAGCTACTGTGGTACACAACAAAGGCAGTCTCCTACCATGTCAAATATGCTGCGTACTCTTCAGTGCTCTGGCTGTTCTAAATACATTTTATTAGGCCTCAAAGAGAGGCCCTCATACCTGGGAACTGAAAATATACAATTTATTTTTGGGTTGTTTTCAGAGTCTCACTTTTGCTAATTATCAAGGGATATGGATGTACACAGGAGTTTATTCCAAACATCCTTTGTGAATGTAATGGTCCTGAAGTGAATGGCTCTGATTCTTTCTCTTATGATGGTGTAAATTTGAAGTATTTTGACTGAGCAGAAATGCAAAAATTGCATGATATTAAGCAGAATGTCAGGTGAAATTACTGTAATGGTCCCTTCTAGCCTTGACATCTCTGCATTTAGGAGTTCCAGCACTGTAATATAAGAGTAAGGCAGGCAAGGATGAATCTGATTTAATATTTGTTTTTCTGTCTCAATTCTGTAGCAAGGTTGCAGAGTTGCCCTCACTTCTCAGATACCTCCATATACATAGAGCGTTCAGTAAATATGCTCAAGATATATGGACTGCAATTAAAACAGCCTGTAAGAATGTAAGAGCCTAATGGTCTAATTTTTCAATTATGTCAATGTCTGTGGGAATTGAGGTTGTGCTTATTATCTTCGGGCACCTTTCAGACAGCGTGGCCTGAGCCAGACAGGAGTCTGGGTTTGCAAGAAGCACAGACTCAATTCCAGAGCCACGCTCGGAGACCAGCACTTTAAAGTGCTGTGTCCCACAGTAAAGGGTGGCACAGATCATGCTCACAGCACATGCAAAATTCAGCCTTTTCTGCAAGAAGGAAGAATGCACTGGTGCATCCCAGCAGTCAGCCGTTAGCTTAGAAGCTTTTGGCCCTTTGTCCCAACAGAAGGTAGCATCCATATGAACCAGCCTAAGTTTGTGAGACTCCATATAACTGTAAAAGGAGAGGGTGATTTTGGACACGGCGTAAGGCATGGGTAAACCGTCTGGCCATAAGCCATGTTCAAGGGGGTTCCCCACTGCTTTCCTTCCCACCAGAACGGAGCTGCTGGTCCCCCTCCATCCCAGCTCTGCGTGTGTCCTCCCAGGGCTTCAGCTTCCTTGCAAACCTCCCTCCACCTCTTGGTGGGCTTTAGCCCCGGGACAGCACCGACAATATGGAAACCAGTCTAATGCATGTTTTGCACAGTGGACAAAGCACAGTGTTCTTGTGCTGCTGGTTTGCACACGTGGTCCTTGTACATCTCCGAGGGGCAGAATGGCATGGAGAGAGAAACATTTGTCTTGTCCTCATATAGCTTGACTTTTCCAAGACTGAGTGTTTCCACTAAAGCTGGTCAAAGGGGTGTTCAGATGTTCAGGGCTGATAAAACATGGTTTGCCAGCATTCGGAGCCCTCAAGTCCATGTTCAAATTAAAAAAATAGAGACCAGCAACATTAAAATAGTTGAGGTACAAAAATAAAAAGGAAAAACCTCTGCGGTTATCTATGATAACACTATTGTTTTCATTTTTAGTTATCTTGCTTGTTACACGCCAATGAAAAACAACCACAGATCGTCAATAAGGTTTTTAATTGCAAAGATTTCCTGTGACGTGAGTGTTAATGAATGTCAAGGCAATAACACAAAAGACATTACTTGTTTAATGATTGATAGAACAAGAAAAGCACGAGGTCTTTTGCAGGATAAATGACTACTGTTCTGTGTTCCTTTACATTAGCAGTATCAACACTTAGATCACATGGCAGGAGATAATGGTCCAGGAGATAAAGTACAGAATCACAGTCTGTTATACAATAACAGACATAGTAATGATAATTAATGTGCATTTCTTTGGCTATTCTCATACTTGTCAGCGCTGAGCCATGGGGACCGGTGCTTTGCTGTTGACTTAAATGGGGGCAGGACAGGGCACTTGGTTGGTCTGAGAGTTTTTGACTTTTGCTCTGCTGCAAAGATATCGGACCTTAAAAGCTTTCCTTGTCAACTGGTTTAAGTGGATGTTCACATATGCAGATTTTGTGTGTTTTAATAGCAATATACCTCAATTTCTCAGAGTAATTTGACTTAGAAAAAAGGGCATTTAAACACATAGTGTGATAGCACACTTCAAAACAAACCCTTGGGCTTTGGCCAGGAAGGATCAACATCATGACACGGACTATGAGCTATCCACATTTCTCTTCATGACGCCCACTAAGGGCTCATCACCTTTCTCTTCATTAATAAACATGTAATAGCTGAGGACTTTCTCAAAAAAAGAGAGAAGCATCCTGGGCAAGGCCCTCTTCGCACACAAAAGGCTGGTCAAAATCTAGTCTGTAAATACCCGCTGTAACTGCAAACTGTCTGAGGAACGCTCATGGTGTGGGCAGCTGGCCCAAACCACACCCTCGCACGCCTTTGGGTATGAAGTCCATGGAAAAGTTGTACAGCTTTGGTTTGGTTTATATGGTTTCTGACACACCAGGTTTCATTGGACAATATGCGCTTGGCAACTTTTGACCGGTTTGCACCGCGAGGTTTCAAGTGCCCCTGGAGCTCTGCCGAGTGAGCAACTGTCTCCAAAAATGTGCTAAATACGAGAAAGCCTTCGTGGTGAAAATTAGTTCATGGTTTGGCAAAATGTTTGGGGAGTCAGAAAAAATATTTGGATGGAACCTGGATGGTTTAATTATTGGCCTTGAACCACAAATTAATGGAGCTGCACATGGCCTTTGGTTTCAAAACGTAGCACTGGATAATGTTTCCTCGTTTTTGAAAGTTGCGTTGGTTTGCAGCTATCTGTGTTGGCATGGGAGCCGCTGCCTGAAAGCTCTACTGGTAAAATTGTACGTGTTTCCTCTAAAATAAGAATCTTACTCAAATTATAATAATATAGTTTAAAATCTCTAGAGGTATTTGCTTTAACTAGAACATCTCGGCTTACTCCAGGTTAAAAATTCCTGAAGTTTTAAAAATCCCCTTGTAGCTATTGCGAGTCGCCTGATAGGATCGTGTTTGTCAGCTTTTAATTAAATTGTTCAACTGGTTTTTGTCCTCCGAAAGTTCACCAAAGCTGTGTTTGAGCTTTACTCAAGTAAAGTATACACAGCCTTGTGCCATTTGTCTTCTTTTAGAAAAAGCTGCTTCCAAAGAGTCTGTCAATAAGCAGTTTGACCTACGAATGCGTGTACCAGCTCCAGGCAGTGTGGCATGGATGCAGAGAGATATCAGAGGCTCTTGGACAACCTGAAGGAGACATGGGGAGTCCTGAATGGGCTGGTTTCAGATTTTGGTCCTGTGGGGTGGGTATGCATGGGGTACAAGACCTACGGTGCCTTCCCCATCCTCCTGCTAAGCTGGTTTTGGGCAGCGCAGGTGTGCTCCTGTGTTACGCCATTAAAGCTTTCCCAGTCCTGGCTGTGCATCCTCCTCCCCGTCCCCTGTGAGTTTTGAATTTTTAGAGCTCAGCCCCACTTTGGAGGTGACTGAACTGTGGCAGGAGCTGCCTGTGTTGAAGGCAGGAAGCAGAATAACAACTTAAAGAGGTTTGGGGTGTTTTTTTAATGTTAAACTTCTTTAACTGTGATGCCAGGGAGGGCAGCACAGCATGGAAAGTGTGAGTGGGTGTCTCCTGGGCCGGGCTCTGCCCTGCTGCTGCTGTGCTCAGCCAGGCATCCCCATCCCTGTGCTGACCCTCTGGGAGAAATGCAGAGAGGCTTCTTGCCTCAAATGAGAGTCGTTAATGTGAGCCCGTCTGTGCACTTTGTTTAAACAAGTTAGTAGTCACTTAAAAAATTCTTCAGGCTGCTCTGCAGAGTCTACACGTGTGCAACAGCAAGTGCTTACCTGGGACGTATGCATTCAGCAAAAATTGGAAAGAGGGGAATGTAAAAGAAAGGACTGGGAAAAAAAGTTGGCTTTAAAATATTCCATCAAGAATACTTTGATTTAGACTTTGTTTTGGCTGTTCTGTTATGAAATATTGCAGAGGTAAGCCCTTCAAACCATGGGGGTAAATAAAAATACTTCAGCTGAACTATGAGAGACTCTGTATACCCCTATATAAAGCCCTGCATGAGATATTCTGAATTTCGGCTTTCCAAATTAACTCATATTCAATTTAAACTTACCACGCTTTGATCTCCGTTCTGCAGACCAAGTAGTTTTACGTCTCTGTTTCACTTGCAGCCTCAGAACAGGTGATCAGGGAATAAGGGAACGTCTACCTGTCGCTTCCAATTTTAGGATCAGGACCCAGATTTGGGAAATCACTTAAGCACGTGCCAGACTTGAAGCAAAGGTTTCCTTGTGTGGTGGTGCCCTCCTAAAAGGAGACGTCCTCCTCCGCCTCCTCAAGTACCTAATGCTTGAAATTGGGCCGACCCAGGGAAGTTGCTTCTTTCCCCAGCACCTTGGAGGACCAGACCCCTGAGAGCCCAAAGCCTCAATCCCATTGACCTCTCCGCTGCCCTTCCCAGGGGAAAAAGGTTGGGAGAGCGGGAGCAGCCTCCCGGCATTTCTGTTCCCCCCCTCGCCGGAACAGCGCCCGCCGCTCTCCTTGTGGGAGCATGTTAAGGCATTAATGAAATGCACAAAGCAAAGAGGCTCATCCATATAAATGGGTGACTTAAATAATGAGGAAGGAGGAAGGATGTGGTTCAGTGTCAGTACTGATTAATTAGGGCATAAAATAAATAACCCTCCTAACAACATTAGCTGCTTCCACTATAACTTACTCTATTAGCGGGTGATGGAGTTAATACAAGTGACAGCGTAATTACAGGTTAGTTAACTGGCCTGTTATGACGTTTGCGTAATTTTGGGGGATGGACCTGTTTACACGCACACATTTTCCTATTGTAAAGAAACCAACGGCAAAGGACTGATGGAAGTTGGTTGTTAATCCTGCAGTTTCACCCCTCGTCAGGCACAGATTTCTGCTCCCCCTCTTTGTGAAAGTCAACCACGCCGATGCCAAAAGCATGGAATAATTCCCCCATGTGCTTGTTTGATGTCACAGCTGAGGTCATGGTTAGGTATCGTGCTCTTATGAGTAAGCACGTTTATCTAACGTGTGGCTGCACAATGAAATGATGAACAGATGTTAACAGTGAGTTTTTAACATCTTAGCTGTTTTGTATAGAAGTTTTATTGAAATGTTTTCCCTGTTAACTCTATGAGTGTCAGGCAAAAGCAAGAAAATATATACCAGGATTTATAGGGTTTTTTGAGTGGATTTTAAAACCCAGCATTGCTGCACAGCAAATAACTGCCGATGTAACAAGCCATTTACATTTAATACTTTCGTGGCTGCTGGCCAATAGCTTCTGCAGCTTGCGGTATGGATCACAAATTTCTCATAGAAAGAGAACAAATGCAAAATTAGATCTCCTAAATTATAATTCATTACAACCCAAACTTCACATTAACATAGGCCTTCAAACATGACATCAAATCCTTAGTTTGTTTAATGGCTCCACGGAAGTCCTGAAGCTATTCTGAGGTATTTTGCATGGTTGGTCACTGCTTTTTCTTATTTTTTCCTATCTTATTTATTCCTATTTCTTTTTTTTTTTTATTTGGGAGGAAGTGGGGAGGAGGAAATCAGACCATTTTCCTGTATTGCGACTATGTGACAGTGGCATTGATACGATATTCTTAAGGGCTCTTAAGGTTAATACAGCTGAAAACAGGTTCTGTAATGGGAGTTTGTACAAGCCTCACTACAGGTGATGCTGCCAATGCCACATACAATACATTACTGTCCAGAGCTTGTATAAGGTCTAGCACTTAAACAACTAGTCTCCTTTCCCAGAGTTATTGTGATTTTTTTTCTAAGTCATCTGAAATACATTGCAACCTCACAGTGCCTCAGTTTCTCTACTTATGTATGGGAGATGAATTTGAGTTTGAATTATTTAATGCCTCCAAAATATTTTAGGATTTTTGGTAAAGCATCCAAATACTATAAATGGTCATTAAAAGAGCAACAAAACTTGATTCTTCAGAATTCAAGGCAAATATCCATATTTCTATTTCAGTGCAAGTTATGGTATTATACTTTTTTGTAGTAAGTCGCTTTTTTATATGCTACAGGAAGTCACTTTGAATTCAAATACAAAATGAGGCCATCCATCATGTTAGCAATTTAATTACCTGGGTATATATTTTTTCAGCAAAAAAACTCCAAACACAACAAACCACCTCTATTATTTGTTGCGTGTATATATCTTATTACAGATTCATTGCCTGAGGACAGGCAGGGCTGTCAGCGGGGCAGTCCTTGTGGTTAGAAATGCTGAGATGGGGAGCAGATAAGACATGAAGTCCTTGTGCCTCCTGTTCGGGTCTGCTCCGCGCCGTGTTTGCTTGGGGCCTTACCTGTTAGATTCCCTGTAATCTTTGTTGCAACAGTGAAATGGTGCCTTGTAAAGCAATGGAGCGTGACAGGGATATTGAAAGGGTCGAATGAGGTAGAAATGTGATATTTTCTATCTTCTGCGGGCCCAGGAAATAGGAGTCTGGCTGCTGAACTGGGATTTGGCATTCACCGTTGCATTCGCGGCAAGAAAGTTGTGAAATTTATTGTTTAGTGCTTACAGAAGAGACAAAGTAAGCAACGTCCGCAATTTATCTAATTGTTTAACCATCTGGTTTCACAGCAACTGAAGATTAAGCATTGAGGAAACTAGGAAACTACAAATAGCAAGGCAGGGTAGGGAGAAGGGCTTTTATTTATTAAAGTTTTGCTAGTAAAATTCACAGAATACCTAGGTGTCCTTCAGAGATTGAGACAAATTTCATGGTTTGCATATTTTTTTTTTTTTAAAGGGTTGGATAATTTCATGGCCAATAAAACGTGTAGCAATAAAAGCTGAGATAATGAGAAGTGTAATGAAATGACTTGTTTTAGGGCACAAGCGAATTCAAGAGTTGGGGTGGAAAAGGAGATCTCACTGCCATGCCCACATCTCATGGAACACAAGCTTTTTCTAAATCGTTGAGTAGTAGCTAGGCCAGATATGGGACACTAGATTTAATTACATATGTGATATTCAGAGGCACCCTAGTCCCACTCAGGCAGCCGCACGATGTGCTATTTTCAGCACTCAGCTGGTTTTCTCATTTTAACACATTCTCTACAACAAAAACTGGTGGGTGCCTGTCACTGCAGAGGAATGACGCTTTTCCTTTAGGTGTTTGAGCAGGAGCTGAGCTTGTCTGCACAGACATGTACTTGGCCGAGTTAGCCATGTCATCGAAGGTAGACCTTTAAAGCTAGCTAACACTGAATAACTGTTTTGGTGCAAGAAGAGAGACTAATTTACCGATTTACCAGTATAACTCATGAAGCAAACAAGCAAAAATATCTTTTGTGGGGCTTGAAAGAAGCAGGAAAAAGCACATGGGTGAGATGACTTAAGAGGAAGAGAGAGAAGGATAATATTTAAAAAGGATACGTCTCAATCATTTTTACTCTCTTGGGTAGAAATCTATCCCGTGCAGTAGATAAGACCAGATACTCTTTCATTCCCTCTGTTGTCCTACATCCGTCTTCATTAGGAGTTTTGCCCCACCAGGGTCCAAAGATCTCAGCCTTTTGATTAGTTTCAGCTGGACTTCAGTATCAAACCTGAAAAACAGTTATTTTGTCTGCACATGTTACTTTTCCATAAGCAAAGGCACATCCTACAAATAAAGTCTTCAGGGAGGTTTAAAATTGGCCTGCAACAGTAAGAAGAGAGAAACAAGCTGGCTTGCTTTATATAAAAGACTATGCAGGTATCAGCCCCAGAAAATTTGTCAAGTCAACACCTAATGATGGCTTAGCTGCTGGGCTTGGCCATGCAATATTTAAATCAGGCTCTGGTTTTTTGCGCCTTGGTTTTTAACATATGGGGCCTGAATGAGTGAGGAGAAACAGAAGCACCGTGTGAGCGTTTCTCCTGGGAGCTGGAGTAGCTCTGCTGAAGTTTGGCCATAAACTCTTCAACCTCCTACGTCTCTGGGGAAGGGTTGGGTGAACGTCTGCACATATGCCATCGACTGTGTTTAACACCAGTCTTCCGGGAGCTTGTAAAGAACCACGGATGAAGGGAGAAGACTTTTTCCAGAAATAGGACGCTCGTCACGTGCAGCAGGTGAGGTGTAGAGTGGTCCCAGTGGTGGGATGGTCGCTCTCAGCCTGGGCACTGGGAGCGACTGGTAAAGAGCTGGTTCGTAAGCTGGAGGATGGGGGCTCTAGGCAAAAGCAATGTGTCCAGCCTGGAGCTGTTGGCAACTCTCCTACTTGAAAAAAGGAAATTGTTTTCTATCAGAAAATCTGGATTCACTGAAACTGAGAGGTTTTCACAAGAGTTTTTCCCCTGTGTTGAGGCTTCCCTTTGGAAATACTTCTCAAGGCTGGATGTGGTGGATATGGGCACAGAAAATGTGTCTACGCTGCGTGGTGAGCACGTCTGCAGCCTGCCAGACCCCACCCAGGCTGGTATTGAAAGAAATGAGCCAACTTCAGGTTGCGTAGGTGTTTGATCCAGAGCAGGAGTTAAACCTGGCTCTTGCACATCCCAAGATGTGCCCTGACCACCACAGTCTGAAAGTCTTGGGTCTCTTCTTGCGGTCTTGGTTTCATCTAGACATGAAATTGGGAATAATAGGAAATTTTAAAAATTGAGGGATAGCCAAGAAAATAAGCATGGCAGCTTTCCCTTTGCGACACAAGGCTTCACAGCCACCTGGGTCACTAAAGTCATGAAAAGGCAAGGTGGTTTCACCCACCTGGCAGGTCTTGCAGTTCATGATAAACAAAATATATAGCAATGTACTATTTATCAGTCGTCTTCTGAAAGAAGGTGAATATGCAGATACCAAGGAACATCTGGCATCTTCATCCACACAGCACCTGATGATGATATTGTCTAGCTGTTAGGAAAATCATTGAGAGGTCTCCCAACGCAGCATCAGTGTTCTGGGGGAGAGTGTCTATATTTACTTGCTTTTTATGGGAAAAGTTGAAGCAACTTATTTAAAATTTATCATTTGTTTTCAGCTTTCCCATTTTGTTTCTCTAGTGTCACCATGTTTCTTGTTTTGAGACATATGTATTTTTCAATCATCTGTTTATATTAAATGCAACTTTGTAATACAACTCATTTTCTCTTAACATTTTTCAGGCTATAAAACATAAATTAAAAATGGATTGAATTAACCTAAGCAAGATTCATTATTAAATGAAATATTGCCTTATGTTTTTAAGTGACTCTGAATCCAGGATTTGTTCCTGAGTATTTGTTTCAAGGGTAGCATTGCCCTTTTAGCTTTCAGTTCTGATTTCGTTGTTTTTTTCTGCCAGTGTTATTTCAACATTCCCTGAAAACTGAAATTTCCCATTTCTAGGCAGCTCTGGCAATTCTATAAACCAGGATTTCCAGGGTATGAAAGGGTTGCATAGGCAGCTGAGACACACAGAAATATTGTGGTATAGTTAAGAACTGAATCCAAGTTTATCTTAATCTGAGTCCAGTGACTTAGAGGGATTTTAACATTTCTTCTCTTTGCGATCAAAGATAGTGCCAAGAGCTGGATGTAAGCTTTTACTGAGTATAAGAATAGATGCTCATGCACACAGAAAAGTGTTACTAGTGTTGCTTTAATAAAACATAAATTCTGAGTCGTGCTCCCTGCCAGCCTGGTGCGGGTGGACTCTGTTAAGCTTTTTTCGGTCGTGCTTGCAGACTGGGAGGTTGCGATGGGAAATCCGTGCTCGCTGGATGCAATCCAGGGAGGAACTCCACACAGAGTACAGCCAAAACTAGAGGACTTCTTCCAGGTCCTTTAAAGTCGGAGCAGGCGAGAGCTCGAATGCTGAACTGAGCTAACAGAAATACGAAAGCACTGCAGGGCAGATTTTGGGGAGCGTTCCCCAGCTGCTTGGCGGGCACCTGGGGGGGCCCTGGGGGTGGGGAGCTGTCTGCAGAGGCTCATGGTAAATGAAGGTGATGGACCACTACAGCGAACCCACCGGGTAATGGGCACATTCCTCATCCCCCTGGATCTGTGTGCTTTTTGGGTGTGTTTGAGCCAAATCCAGGCTTTTCAGCTGCTTTCAAGGGTGTCTGGCTAAAATGTGATAACCTGAGTTATGCAGTCAAACAGGATAGCTGCTTCTGCCCTTTTGTCTTGTGAATGTAATAATAAACCTGATTTTGTGTAAGCAGTTATTTCAGTTACATATTTGTGTATCCAATAGTAGTTTTTAAGCTGGGCTGGTTCTCAGCATCTCTGCCTGGTGGGAATGCCCCAGTATTAAGACTCAGCAATTTTGATACTTGGGCAAAAACGTATGGGTGCAGTTACAAACGCTGTCATTTTTTTAATGATAGCCCTTTTAAATGTAATGGCGAGGGAGGATCTATCATTTGTTTTTCTTTTGGATAAGGGTAAAGAGAAAGAAACGTACTACTGCTTTAAACCAACAACTCACAAGTTTAGTATTCGAATCAGGCAAATTTGTATGGCATGTTTTATAAACCAAGGAGGTATTAATCTTAACCAATTTATGGAGTGATCCAAAAACAAATATAGCTTTTCCAGCCAGAAATTAAGACAGGCTTTTCCAACTCTGAGTTATCACTCTGTTTCAGATTTAGTATCGGACAAACATACCATCCCAAACACACAGATTTAAAAACAAAACAAAACAAAACAAAAAAAAACCCACAAAAATGGAAAAAAGTAGGGAATGAGAACGTAGTGTGCCTCCTTGTTTCTCTTCTCTTGCAGACAGCAGAGACACGCACTGTCTGTCTCATAACGCTGGCCTGAAATCTCGTCAGAAAGAATGCCAGGTAGTGCTCTTAGCAAAACAAAGTGTATTTGATGTTTAAGTTTAATAAAAACTACTTTAAAAAGGAGTTTGGATTCCAAGCGGGAAGTTCACTAACAGGTTTGAAGCAAACGTGTTCCTGATTACACCCCATTAAGAAAGTGGAATGCAGCGAGCGCTGCTTCCCCCGAGGAAGCCCCAGCGCATGGGATTTGAAGTCTGCAGCCAGCCCAGCAGACGATGCCAGACCTGCTGACCCTGTGAATTTTGCAGTATATTTTCAAAGATAATGTGTCTTTTGGGGTTCAGTGGGAAGGAGGGGAAGAGATACTTCACTGCACAGATTTCGAAAGGGTTTGGAATAAGATCAACTTATTGTGCATTTTGTTCTCGTACACGTTTGCTCATCTCTAATAACATAGTAAAAACTCAGAAGTGTCTTAAGCTTCGCTATATTTTGGCATGCTCATTTGTTCCACGGCTGGCCTGCGTGCGTCCAAAGCAAGGATGCTTGTTCCAAGTGGTTTCTGGTGAGGGAGAGATGTACGATTCGTTTGAATCATAACATGAGTCTGGTATGAGTCTTGTCGTGATGTGTCCCTGTCTGTGGAATATAAGAAATTTCTTCATTATTTTTCATCACACAATCCCATGGAAAATAAAGTTCACGTGGTGAAACTTCAGAGGCAGAGTGATACGATATTGCAGGGACCATCGTACACGCAGTGCCTGCCGAACCGGTCTGTACACCCAGGGATAGAAATGCATCACTGCCTTCTCTGTGATTAACCATCACTGGAGGCGGCTGGGAAACCTGCACGTGCTGGTTTGGAGGTAGGACGAAGGGAAGGAAGGCTCGGGGATCTTATCAGAAATCACACCACTAATGTCATCAGCGTTTCTTGGGAGGGCTACGTTATAACTCAACTTTATAACTGGGAATTTGTACATATGCCAGCTGTCCCAGGGGGTGCAGATTTTAAATGCGCACACATTTCATTCTGCGTGACAACACCTTGAAAACGTAGGTTAGTTAAGACAAACCACCGTCAATTAAGTTTATTGGATGATGTCAGTGATGTAGGTGATATATATATAATCATGGATTTAGAAAAAGGATCTGCAAACAGTTTGTCAATAATGGGAGAAAATTTACAGTGACAGCAGGTGTGATTTTGCAATATGCAAAATGGACTTAATTATCAGTACGAGCAATCACTGCATCAAGTGTAAGGATTTTGATTTGTGTTTTTGTTCTTTGTTTTCAAAAAATACCATCTGCAAATGGCAGAATTATTTTCATAGCCCATTCCTATGGATTTACTAGAAAGAGACCCACCTATTGCCCTTCAGTTGGAGCTGGATGTGATCCCTAGCAAGGTGCACACAGACGCAGCCATGCCTGGTCTGAAAGACTTCTACTATAATCAGAGACCAGCTGGTTTAATTTTCCCTGGTGCTCTTTTTACCACTGGTAGATGATGTTGCTAACAGCTGACACTGAATTTTAATAGCTTCTCAATTTATCTAGTTACAAGCTATAAGCAGTTACAACTAGTAGTAAAGGAATTAAGCCTTAAGAAATTATCCCCAAATTACGCATATGTGCTGTTTTTTGGTAACTTCAGTTTTGTATTTTAGGAGGAAATCATTAAGTTTTTCTTCTGATTTACACTGGTATCAATTATGGTTAAAGTACACTTCCGAAGCTTCAGGAGATTGAAATTTGTGGCAGATTTGTCTTCAAATTCTAAAAATTATTCCTCTTAGCTCTCACGTGTAGCAATTCCTACTCTGGACTACCAATATACTTCTGACTTTGTCACCTCAGATGTCTTCAGGACCACAGGTTTTCAGTCAGCTCAAATTAAAGCCAAAAATCTTGCACTGCAATTCTTGTCTTCCCCAGCCTCTCAGTGGGACTGACAAGGTTTGGGGACCAAAAACTGGCACTGGTTCTCAAAAAGAATTGGATTCAAGTTCCTTCCAAGCTCATATGGGGTTGAATAGATTTGAATGTGGCCAAAATGTGTATTAAATATTATAAGGGATATATAATCATTTCAATTAATGACTTTTGTAATTGTTGGAATATTTGTTATGGTTATTACTAGTAATTATATTATTAAAAGCAAGAGCAATGAACTTAGTCCCAGTACAGGATTTGCAGTGCAAGCCATTGAGTGCGACGAAGGGTGTCCCATCTACTTGCATACTTAGAAATTAGGCACCTGACTTGTTGAATTGGTCGACGTGTTTAGAGTGCAAGATTTAGCCCTTCACGTTTCTCTTCTTCACTACTTCTCTTCTTCTCCTTGAAGGGGGAAAAAGTAACCTCAACATGTTGGGGATTAGCTAAGAGTTTAGGCATTGTACTTAAGTGTACTCTCTAGGGCTGATTTCATATTTGATCAATCTCTCAAGATAGGTTTCAAATCCAATATTGATGCATTTTTTTCCTCAGGACCGTAAGTTGTTTGATGATTCCTAGGAGCTACTCTTGTAAAGGCTTAACCCACTATTTGCTTATACAAAGTAAACAGTTACAATAACAACTTCAGTAATTTCCAAATCCCTTCTTAGTTTATTAAGTTAATACAAACCGAGCACTACCACGTTCTCCTGCAGGCCGATACCACTGTCCTTATTGAACACGGCACTGATTTGTGCGTTGGATTTTTGAAGCAAAGTCTGTGTTGCTAGTAAGGCTGACCACCTCCTCTTCAGTGTGCTACAATTCCTTTACTATTTGTTTTAATGTCCCCTCCCTCAGCTTGATTTACTCAAGTCTGTGCTTGGAACTGCCTAATGGTAAATTGATCCAAATGAAATTAAATGGAACAAACCCCATTGCTTATGAAGAAACAGCTGTGTGAATTCGGCTGGACTGATGGGTTCTCAAATCCTTGCTTTTTCTTACAACCACTTCTTTTATAATGCCATCCCAGTTTACCAAATCAGATCTTAAATTATCTCCTTTACTTCTGACCCTATGACTTTTTGAATTTATTTTTGTTTTTTTTTCCAGTCATTTTGCTTCTTGCCTAGTAGTCACGTTCCAGCTATACCCTTGCTTCATGGGGCAAAGGTGGTTAATATTATGTGTACTACACACTTCCCATTAAGCAACTGTAATCTGTACTGTACTGATAATGCTTATTTGTGCACAAAGTAATTTTTATTCTTGCATTGACTTATTTTTTTCAATACTGATGAAGAAAGGAGTTTCAGCATCTCAGATGTGTGTTTTGACATGTGTTTTCTTATGAAGTGATCTGTGTTTCAGAAATAGGTGATACTCGTGGGTCAAGAGCTGTTGCTTTAACCTAGTGCTCATGCCTTGTATTCATGAAAAGCTGTAATTGATTCCCGTCTCTTTTATGGAATAGTCCTATTTTCTCGCTGAATAGATGCTTCTGGTTCTTTTAAAGGCAGCATTCATTTCAATCAGCTCACTGTTGCTTTTTCACTACTGTCACCCAAGGAGCCCCATCAGCCTCCTCCCCCCTTCAAATCAGAGCATTCAAAATTACTAATTTTTCTGTCTGGTTTGATCTCTAGACTCATTGAAGAGCTTCTCCTCAACAGCAAGCAAAATACCAAATGATTTGAGATTTAATATAAAATACTAAAACTTGGTAACTGCTTTCAAGTGTCTTTGTTGTAGGTGTAATTTTGGGGGAGGAAGCCGAAGATGAACCGAGCTGAGGGATCTCCAGAGGCTGTACCTAATATCATGGCCTTGTGCTGCAACCTCAGACCTTAACGTTGTAAAACTGCAGAATCAAAGGGCTAATAGAAAAAAAGTTAAGTGCAAATTGGGTAAAATAAGAGAAAATCAATGTTTGTAACCTGCCATGAAGAGGGCATTCAGTCTCTTCATTCTCCTGTTGCATTTTGGAAATCTATATTTACCTGGGCTTCATGCCCGCAGGATCCATAGGTGAATAAAGCTGCATGCGGGGAATAAAAATACCCAGTTCACACCTAGGAGGTGTGGATTCTCCTTCATTGCAGCATGTCTAGTGCAACAAGTAAATAGCTTGGTATTGCTTATTTTTGTGCATAATGTGTTTCAGTTTTGACTGTTTCCTACCGAAGAAGAAATTAAATGTTCCTTTGGCCACATCTCTCTGCAGGCACCTATTTTGCAGGCACCTGCTTTGAAGCTTATGGGACAATTTCTTGCATAAAGTTTTACTCAATGAGACTAGATACAGCACAGTCTGGCATTAAAACAAGCTCCTTCCAACAACATTTGAAAGAGAATAAGACTGTCTCAAGGTTTCTACTTTTGTCTCATCATGACCTGTAACTCCATAATGGAGAAGGCCAGGAGCAAAAGGAATGAGAAACCAGAGCCCTGCAAAATATTTGCCAGGAAACCTGAAGTCACATGGAAAGTGCTGCCTGTTGAAGGCAGCTGGCTAGGCTGAGGTTTGCAAACTTTTTGCACAAATTTAGGCTTAGTTTCCAGTAAAACCTGGCCTGATTTATCATTTTAAATCAAAGTCAGGTGGGATTTCATGTGATTGCAGGTGAGATCCGGTGGCCTCTCAAGGGTTTCGCTCCTTGAGCTGAGGCAAGCAAACCCTCTGTGATGCAACGCTGAATTTTTTTTTCCATGGGCTCCTGCAAATCGACACGGGTATGGTTTATGCAAGGACAAGGTTTTGGAGTGGCTGGAGGGCAAATTTCACCAGAGCAATGTTGTGTGACAAGAGACTTGATGTTATTCAATGCTGCGGGACCTTAGCCCCAAAGCTGGTGTGATATCCAGGGCTTGTGTTATATCCTAGGATGATATAATCTGTGAAAGGGCTGTACATATGATAGCCCTGCAATTAAATACTAACATAGTGTGTATGCCCTAGTGCTATTATAATTGTCAGCGCTGTTTTAATAGCACTATTCACATGGCATATATACAGTAGAAGATGAATGCTCTAATGGATTTTTCTTTTTCCCTTCATATTGGTCTGATAGGGGAATATGCGATTAAGAGTAGTTGGAAATTTCTTTGGAATTTACCAGTTAATTAAGATACTCCTATTAAATCGCTGCAGTCCACCAGCAGGCACACTAAATCCTCAGGCTCTCACCTGCCCCCCTTCCCATGCTCCTCTGTTTCTTTGGAGTTTGGCTGTAAGTTTGGACACCGGTGGCCCTTAGTTATGTCTTTGAGACATTTTCAAAGGTTTTATGGCATTCTGTGGCACTGGTTTTAGTGCAGAGGTAAACAAGTGAGTCATATACTTCTGCGTTAAAACAAATCGATGTCCTATATCATGCTATTTACTTTATCATTGGGTCAGAAGGGTGGAGGGGTGGAAATGGTTTTTATCTGCTTAGGGAGCAGAGGAGGGAATAGAGAGAGATGTGTTGAAGGTTCAAGTGAGTTGAGTTTCCAAAGGGTGAAAATACTTCTCTGACCTGATGGCACAATTTCGTCTTCGGAATAGATTAATTCACGAAGGACCCAATTCCACCTTCATTTCGCTTACAACTCTCACCAATGTCATTAAAACATACATTCAAAGGGACAGCTAGGATATATGGGCTAGGCTTTAAAAATCTATAAGGATCATTAAAGAGCCGAGTTAAAATATTCATTTGCCCATGAATGGCATAAAAAGACATTAAGCCTTTGATGGCTTTAGGCTTCTCAACAGAGAAATAGGGATTAAAATAGATTTCATAAATAAACAAGTAAATAATCTCACACTAACGTGTCCAGACTCGATTAAACTGTTCTCCATTAGAAACATGTATCCTGAAAGAGGCTGATGCTCCAGCAGAAGCTGAGTCGGGGTCAACACTTTTTTCAAAGTTTAAGTTTTGTATAAGAAGAAATGTAAGAAATAAAAGCCAGACTAAAGCACAACCGCTTTATCTTTCCTGCAGTGGGCCAGCTACTGCGGACTTCAAACCGCCCCGGCTCCTGGCAGTGGGAAGCAGCCTGTGCTGGCGTGTTTGCCCATGGTTTTACGGGGTTGATTGTCGCAAACCTTCCAAATACTTCAAAAGATACGGCTTTACCTTGGTACTGTTTGTCCCAGAGGAGGACTGAAGCTAACATTAGAAAGATCGTGCTATTTCTGATATGCTGTCTTAGAGTTCCTCAGACATAATTCAGAGCTAGGTAATTGTTTTATGGGTTACTTAGCAAATCCAGATATATTTATTTAGCATAAATACGCCGATAAGTGAGCACTACTGAGCAGGTACTGGCGTTCTGTGCATGTCCTTAGTTCAGTGCTTTACTACGTAACCTTGGGTATAATAAGAAGGATCTTTGACATCATACTGTTTGTTTAAACTAGCACCCTACGTCAGCCATTGAATTTCTTAAAAGAATTGGCTGGGGTCAATTAAGTATTTTAAAAAATGTTCTTGAAATGCCAGTTAGTCAGTAAACAGCGCTAAATGATGCAATAGAAAATGTAGCTGCTCAGTTGAGAGAGTATGTGTGTCTGCTCTCAACGTTTGATTGGTAGGTAATGCCGGAAAATTGGATGTACCTTTTCTAGACTTTGATAATTCATAAATCTGTTGAGCAAGGTAAGTTCCATCATTAACCTTTAATCTTTTAGAAGCAAGTCGGCTGGAATCTATTTACTTTAACTAGCTTGTTCACTGATAATGCACGATTTTTAAATTTCCTTTTGTGCATTCCTTAGCTAAAGAAAAACACAGCTGTGTGTGAGACAAATTCTGTTTATTTTCTCGTTAAGAAAAGTACAAGAAGATAGTATCATTGGAAAGCTAATAATAAAGAACTACTAAAGAACGCCCTTCATCTGTTTGCTCTGCCACTTTACGAAGGCTTTCCAAACAAACTTTTCAGATGTATTAGTAAGGAAAGATATCTTAAAAGTCAAAGGAAGACAAAGTTAATGCATTTATAGAAGTACCATTTCAGATAACATTTTACCTGAGTGTTTAGATTAGTTAAATATTAGAAAGGTAGAGATAATAGTGTTGTTTGTATTCATAAATGTGGAAAGTTGCATTTTCAGGGCAGTGAAGTGTAAGGCATATCAAAGGTTTATCATCCTGGAATGCATGGGGAGCTGCATGCCCATCCGCGCAGGGAGGCTGCAAGGTGCTCCCTCCTGCGCTCGCTCACCGAAACCCAATGAAGAACACAGATGCTTTGGCTTATATTTTTAAATCTCTTTCTCCCCAGTTTTCCATCCACAGTTAAATAGTGGGAATTAGGAAAATTAGTTGGTGTCACTTAGCTGACTGCCTGGACCCAATGAAACATCGCAAGCACTGGTGTTCTTGGCTGAGGGAGATTCACTGATGCATCGGGGAAAATGAGACTAGGCAAAATTTGTAAGGCCTTCTGCAAATCCCATTTATAGGACAACACCTTCTCTTCTGTAAAGAAGGTATAAAATTAATGTCCACAAAGGACCCTAGAGCCTGGAAAGGGCTCAACGTGCCCTCCTCTAGATATGGGCAGTCACACATGTGTCCAGGCACGATGCTGACAGTCCAGCCACAAACAGAGAGGTGCCTATGGTAGCGTGAGATGGAGAAGGCATGGCCAGCACCCACCTGCATCCACATGTGCACACAAATAAAATTGTGCACCTCTGGCATTACCATCCCCTCTCTGCTCACCCAAATCTGAGGACAAGCCTGCAGCCTTGCAGAGCTTACCAGCAGAAACCGCCTATAACAACCTTCTTGCAGAGGGGTGCAGCAATCCCGCCAGCAATCCCAGCCAGTCTTTTTAGTCTCGTTACCATCCTCGCAGTCAAATCTTCAAATATATGTGTTGAAATGATCTGACAATAATGGCCCTGGCTAAAATATTATGTTGTTTTGACTGAATGTGGTTTAAACTGCCATCTGCTGGCTTGTACTTTTCAGGGCCAATATTAAAACCAATGTTCCCTCTTACAGTAACCCTCATTCATATGAAAATAAAGCAGGCTGAGTAATACCTTCCCTCCTGCAATGTACAGCTGAAAATTGCACCGAGGAATACAAATGTGGCTGAGTGCAAAGGTAAATCCCGGTGCTTATAGGTAGATTCCTCAGGGATGTTTTTGTTCAATTTACACCTAGAAAAGAAGTTTAGTTGCAAATGCATGCACGCAACTTCCCCTGAAGTCAATGAGACGCGCACGTACACATGGCGAGCTGAGACAGTTGCTTACTTTTTTTTTTTTTTTTGCTTATAAAGGCAGCTTCCTGGAATATTACCTGGGATTTTTGCCAGAGCAAGGACCAAAGATGGCCTAGCTCTCATTCTATTCAAAGTTACTTAAAAATAATTAAGCTTTTCTTTTTTGTTCCTTTCCCAAACTGCGAGAGGAAACTCCAACTATTTGGCTTGAAATTTGGCAGTTACTGAGAAGGAGGAGATTAATACCAATAGCTGCTTTGAATTATTTTCCCATTAGCCTTCTTTTAAAGCTTTTGAAATATCAGGGCATCACTGTCGCTCATTGCTCAGAGGCATTGGCAAGATCTCTGGAGGACATGACTAGCGACGGGGCGACGTGCAGGACCGTGACATGAGCCCTGGCTGCCTGTCCCTACTGGGAAGGGAACAGGATGCTCAGCTGGAGGGGGGAAGCACTCAGCGACAGGGGACATAACTGCCTGGTGTCTCTCTGCTCTCCAGAAATGGAAAAAAAAAAAATTTCCCTAAGTAGAGAAAGCAAAGGGAAAAATCTAGTATTTCTCGTGTTAAAACTAACAGAACTTTCTTCTGCAGTTTTAGGGAAAACTGTGTTTCCTTGAGAGAAATAGCCAGGGGAGGAATGAGCGGTGGGCTTGGAGGCAGGATGGGCCAGATCTGCAAACACCACCGAGGCCCTCGTTTGCAGAGTCTTCCATCAAGCCCGAGTCTTTCGAAGACCTCACCATGTTTATTCGCGATGGCAAAGCGATCTCTCAGCAAGGTGGGCCGGCACAGGTGCGCCAGCATCCCGCGGCCCGGTTAATGTCTGACCCTGGCTCCCATCAGCGAGTGCAGGGTTGTCCCACACCCCCGACATGCCAGCACGTGCTACACGGGCACCTCCGAGGAGCTCAGGCTGTGAGAAACCCCCTCCAGGTCCAGCACCGCTGGCTTCTCGCACTTCTTGGTTGACACAGGCTGGGCAAGCCAAGAGGGGATTATAAAACACCTTTCATCTGGGGGATCTCAAGGCGCTTTGCAAACATTGAGTCATTAATTCCCCCAAGTGC
This sequence comes from Platalea leucorodia, assembly GCF_965183815.1. NCBI lineage: Eukaryota > Metazoa > Chordata > Aves > Pelecaniformes > Threskiornithidae > Platalea > Platalea leucorodia. The sequence goes on from NC_138830.1 coordinate 5,157,849, forward strand.
CCCTTTGAAGTTGGCAGGTATTATGGGGGAGCAAAAGGGAGAGCAACAGTGGCTGCGCAGCGGCTGTGGCAGAGGAATGCAGTGATGACATTGATGACATGACTAATTTATTTAGCAAACTGAGTTTAGCATGGTAATGAGGATGTATTTGCCATCATCCCATCATTCATCAGATTTATGAGGCTCTCCAGGCAATGAGCGCTGCTGTGACTAAGTTTAGTTTGATTTGTTCAATTAATTCCTCTAATTCATTTTGACTGAAGAAAACCCCGTAAGATTGTTTGGCAGGTCAGAGGGTTATAAATGTGTGTGCGTGTGTGCCGATATGCATCTATTTATCTATAGAGAGACCTATTACTTGGGGCATTTATGACTATAAAGTGCATTAAGGTTTTACTCTTTACTTTAAATATACTATTTTTATTTCTTGCTTTTGGCTCCATAAATATTAGCGTATGTGGCCTAATCTAGACTGTTTCAAGTGAAGGTAGTCTTTTTTTGGCATAAATGGGCATTACAGCAAGGTTTTGGTAGCATTCCTGTTCTTGCTTTGGGTATTATTCACCATCCAGGATGCTCAGGAAAGTACTATCTTTTATGTCCCATGAAGAGCAAATGACATCACTGCTCCTGGTACCAGAAACACCACGTGGCAGAGTCGTGGCATCACCACGTAGCTGAGGCCAAAGGGACCTCTGGAGCCCTTTGGGTCCACCCTCAATTAACGCAGGTGCAACACAGATTGGGTTGCTCAGGGCCTTGTCTGGCTGAGGTCGGAGTGTCTCCAAGGATTGGAGATTGCCCAAGGGTCTGACCACCCTTGTTTTGAAAACATTTCTCCAAATATCTAATTGCTGGTGAGGCAACCTGTATCTGTGGCCTCTTATCCATTGCTGGGCAGCTCAGAGGTGCATCCTGGTCCCCTGTGGACCCTCCCGGGAGGGAGCTGGAGGCAGCAACGTGCCTCTCGCCTTGCTGGGCACCGAGGACATGACATATTATAATCATAGAAAACAACGAAAGCAGTGGGGGGTGGATGATGCAGACATGCCTTTCCTGCTGAACCCTTCACACTGATGCCTTTTTCCATCTTTTCTTCACTTGATCTCTGGGACTACTGATGCATTAGGGAGCATTGATTTTCCAGTGTGACTACAGCTCCCAGCAGCCTTTTCCTTCAGCTTTCAGTAGTTAATTGGGTGTAAGGTGATATTGAAACAAATGGATTTCGAACATATTGTGGTATTCAAAGGCTGAATGCACACCTGTAGTTTCTTTGGATACTTAGTGAATAGGAAGTTGCTTTCCCAATTCCTGTTCAGGATTGATTTTTCTCTTTTTTTCCCCCTTCCTTTCTTTTTTTTGCTTCCCCCTCATTTTTCAGCTCAGCATATCCCTAAATACAAAATCTGGTGCTCAGGAGCATCACGTGAACTTACAACAAGCCTCCGATGCTGTGGAATCCAGAACCAATGAGTAGATTATGTTAATCCATAAATGTCATTTTATTTCAGCTGTGACTAATATTGCTAATATTCCCCCTTTGTCTCTGGGGCTTTATGATGCTGCCTGGGAGAGAGCAGGGCTTGGTTGTACCGAGTCTGAGCCAGGTGCCAGCACCAGCAGCCTGGGTTTGTGTCACTACTGGTCACTGCTTGTGTGGTAGAAGCATCTGCAGACCCCAGGCAGAAACGAAGGCTCAGCTTGTTGGTTACTGTACAAACTCCAATGCCCTTAAAGTTTACCGATTCTGCTATGCCTCTTTTTAAAGTAAGTTTAAAAGATTTGTGTGCAGAATATTATTGACTTTATCCCTAGGAAAGGTGTACCATGGGAAAAGAAAATGAAGTCGTGGTGAAAAAGCACCACCTCGACTTTCCTCTGGTGCTGAGTTTTGAACAGAAACAAGAAGAAAAATTTCCAGCCCTGCTTTCAGTCTCTTGTGCTGGTTTAAATCAATCGTGTGCTTATATACCTTTTGGGTTTGTCTTCTCACGCACCAGCCTCCATCTGCAGTGTGAAATGTTTCACCTGTTCCAAATCAGCCAGATATAACTGGGGAAACGATAGCCAAAAAAGCATGCCAAGACCTGTCCGCAGCCGTGGATTCACCCAGCCACTGCCTGTAGCAGCAACGCAGATACACAGTGTTGGTTTTATAGGCAAATCTGTTCACGGAGATTCGGGGAAACTCAAAAAGCAGCTTCTGGTCAGGGCTTTCGCTGCTGTAGCTCAGCGTGGATAGTCGGCAGCTCCTTTAACAGCAGATTTCTGCCCTGCTTATAGCCCTTCAGCTAAGGAAGCATATGGAGCCTGATAAAGAAGTCAGTCTCCAAGCCATGTAGGATGCTCTAGCAGGCGGCCAGCAGTGAAGGGTGGAGGTATAATTTTCACAGATTTAACCAAGAACAATGACACTATTTGCAACCAAGGGGCACAGCCAAAAATTATTTGCCGGAGTGCCAATGCGCGTTCCCTAGTGGGTAATTGGAAAATGAGAACAACCTGTCAAAGATTAGTCCAATTTCTAAAGCAAGCACAAGACAGTCTGTTTATGAAAGAGGGGCATCTAACTAAAACTCAGATTTGGGTTTCAAAGTTAGTTATTTAGAGCTTTTGACTTGTATGTACACACTCATTATTGGTGCGGGGTTACAAAGCACAGCTAAATTCCAGTCAAGGTGGGTTAACCCTGTAAGAGCTGAGCACAGCATCTCTCAGGCTGATGTCTGTCTCCCCCTAATATCAACACCGGCTTTACGGAAAGCAGCTGCTAATGCTCATAGGTTTGAGGGCTACGGTAAAAACGATTTTCATTACCATGTTTATTTTATGAGATACATAGTATATTCTGATGACGGCTTCTGGTAGTAAATCTTAAGGTTTTTGGCTTGGCTTGTTTCTTCGTGTGCTGTGATAAGACTTGGGGAGAAAGCGTGCCCCTGGATCTCGTGGAGGGATGGGGAAAGAGGAGACAGCGAAGGGAGGGGAGCAGAGCAGGGGCTGGCCCTTAGCAGCATTTGCAACCCAAATCTGACCCCTCCCAGGGATGTTAACACAGATTTACATCCATAAATCCACATTGACGATGGAGTTGTGTGGTTAGGAGCCAAGGGAAAATATGATCCTGCCCTGGCAAACCCCCTGCCACTGGGCGTTGCGCGTGTCCGTGGGTGGTGCGAGCTCGTTGCACCGGGCTTCGCTTGCCATCACATTGATTTCAGTGGCTGATGGCAGCGCATCACTTCCCCCAGCGGACCAGCAGCAAAGGATGATGTTTGTACACCCCAGAGAATGAAAACACGTTATTTTTGTGCTAGCTGATATTCTCCGGTGCATTTAGGATGACAAACAGGGAAGGATGAGTGTCCCTTGCGTATCTGAAGGGGAACACACCCATTTACTGATATACTTTTTTTTACCTGAGGCCTGTCAGCATGTAGCTACATGGAAGGGTCGTACATCTGCTCATAAATGCCCGTTTACTAAGTCACTTTTTCTGTTTTCTTCACAAACCCCAGTAGAAAGCTAGAAAGGGATGATGAAATGGCCATGGGGAACATCTCCCTTGCCGTGGATGTGTTTCTCAGCAGGGTGATGGCAGCAGTCCTCCCTAATGATCTGAGTCCTTTCAGGCTCCCAAAATTTTGAGTGAAAAGGAGCTTTTTCTGAAGAAGACTTCAGCTTCATCAGCGTTTCGGTACAGGGAGGCTCGTGAACTCTCAGCAAAAGGAGGTGCCAAGCGGGTGCTGCCTCTCACCAGCAATAGGGGAGTTCCTAAATCATATCACATGCTTCAAAAATGTTGTGAACAGAAATTCGGGTGACCCTACGTTGGCAGAAGTGTCTCAAACAAGAGAAGGGAGCTTTAGAAATGAATTCTCTTATGTGAACTGACCTACTGGGGACCTAGAATGTGTCTCATTTCCATTAAAATGGGAGACCCCATTCAAAAAAGAAAATTGGTGGAGGTATCCTGCTTTCCCTGTCTAAACCTCAGGTTCCTCCTGATCTTCATGCACGGCCTAAAAGCCTTAAAATGATTGTAAATGCAGGGGACTGTCCTGGGCAGCAATTTGTGAGGGAATGAAAGCCTTCCCTTGCAGTGACCGCCCTGGGAGGGCAGCGCTGCTGAAACTCCTGGAAGGTGGTAGCTTGCGGCCGCAGGATGGTTGTCCTCATTGCTGGAGGTGGCTGTGGCTTTGGCTGGAGTTGGCCATGTCGAAGTGGTCTCTGTCTGGAACAAGGGTGAAATGTTAGAGCAGAAGAGATGAATACAAATTTCTGGCTCTCATCTTACTTATTTTATCGCTATTATTAGAGGCACCCAAGGTGGAACATAATCCTGCCTCCTCAAAGGCTAGTCCAGCGCTGGGAAGCCTTGGAATCACGTGAAAGTCCACTGCAAAGCAATGCAAGATTCCACCTTTGCAGGACAGGCGACCTCTGCAAATTTTGCAGTGTGACAGCAGGAAAAGGATTTTGCATTTAGCGCATGTTCCACTTCTGTTGCAGCACTTGTCCACGAACTGTGATGTCCTCAACTTGCCAAAGGCGGTTTGCCCCCAGCTCAGCCAGCTTATCCCGTGCGTGCGGGAGGAGAACGGACAGCTCGGTCCCCCCCATCTCCGGATGGGTGGGAGATGTCTCTGCTAACATCCCCGTGCTGTGCTGAGACAGCACTGCAGCTAGGCTGCTCTCTGCAAAGCTAAACCTATCGTCTCGATGAAACATCTCCTCCTGCCAAAGCCAGCACTGGCGCTTTGAATCTATGTGCTTGTCACCGGAGCTTTTGCATATAACAATACGATGCATTGCAACTACGTTATAAGAATCATAAAGAATCCTGGCACGCATAACATATTCACTTCATATAAATATTTCCAAAAATTCAGTGATTGAAGACTCAAATCATATTGCAGTGCAGCCTTGTTTATTCCATAATATTATTTTTATTGCTGGATGACTTATACATAACCTTGAATTTCAAGTTCAGCAGAACAGACAAAGTATTTGTTTAGAGGGCAGGACGATTAAAACCATTTTTTTCCCTGTTTGAATTGGATAAAATTGTAATATATCCTTTACGTCACAGTAGCACCCTAGTGGTTATCATATTGCATTAGTTACATGAGTTTTCAGTGAACATTATACAGTATATACTACTTTCAGTAAATAGACCAGTCATGCTTATAGCTACATGGAAAACTCCAGGAAATTTGTGATGACATTCCCCGCAGGTTAGTAATTCTATCCATTATTTATATTGGTTTGATTTGAGCTTTAAAATAATCTGGTGAAACTAGATAAGGCTCACCATTCTGCAAAAACTTTGTTTCCTACAACTCTAGAAATACTTTAGGCTAAATATTTGGGATTTCCCAAATTCTGCCATCAAGAATTTTCTCTTTAGACACAACAGATTAAAAAAACCCCCAAAAACTATTTGAGTAACATAATTACTGATTATTTTTTTTACATCCTTGTGCTTCATTAAAAATAACGTGATGTTAAGTTTAGAGCAAAATTTGTTTTCCAAGGGGGTTGGAAGGCACAGTTCTTCTCTAGGACCAAATCATTACTAATCCCACGCCGTGTGCTCTCTGCATCTGCATCGCCAGCATAACATACAGCAAAGTTTGTGTTACAGCCCATCTCTAGTAAGCGAACACCTGCCCCAAGTAACCATTACATATGGTATTAAATAACCACCTCTCCAGCACAACCCGAGACCACCCAGCATTTGGGCAGCAACTTCTCAGCTTCAGATTTTATTGCCCACGCGGCGTGTGCGCGCAGCTCCCTGTGCTCCCAGGGGACCCACCTGCGTGCACCCACGGGTAGCAGCCGAAAGCTGCCCAGGTCGGAGTCTGTGCGCGGGATGCGGGCACTCTCCGTTATTCAGCATGTTCACCAGAGATTTCGCACGAGGCAACGGTTAAATAATGCTATGCACTTAACACTTGTCTGAGCATGTCCATCCTGATTTTGCAGAGCTCTTAAGTATCTGCTTAAATTGATGCATATGCTTAAGCTTATCCCTGTAGAGTTAAGCATGAAAAGTATGTATTTAACCTTAAACATATGCTTAAATGCTTTGCTGAATGGAGACCATAAGGCTTAATCCAGTGATCATTTAAACCAATATCACGTTATTTCGGTGGCTGCTGTGTGTGTCCATTCATCGTACAAATAGTGTTAGATAGATGAAAAAAAGGAGCAGATGTATCAGTGTTTTGTTGACATGGAGCCCTTTATATGCAAAACCATTTTAAATTTAAGTGTTCTGCTAAAGCCATTTTTAAACAGGCAGGCAGTGTCAAAATATTTTTTCCTATAGCGGTGATATCCTAGTATCTTTTTTCAGTTTTTCTGATATATCTTACTGCACGTGGCCTCTGCATTCCTACGCACGGCATCTGAGCTCCTGCTCAGCTCTGTTTAATAAAAAACCTGTCTCGCTGTGGAAGAAACTATTTGTTAGCCCTGCGGATGTCTCATGGTGTGTGGTTTACTGACAACTCTAGCTGAAGCAGGTGACTTTCCAACTGGAAAAAAAGGAGAAGAAAACCCTGATGGCCACTTCTGCCTCCGTGCAAAGCCGAGCTCCTCCGCCTGCCTGGGGGCTGCAGCAGGCATGCGTGGGGATTTCAGTTCGCCAGGGCAGTTCTCGAGCCTTATTTTCTGTGACCTGTGGATTTTTTAAACAGATACACGTAGCTTTTCCTTCCTGATGGCTGCCTTTGTCTCCTCCATCCCTGCTGCTGTGCCCCCTTAGCCCTGCCAGCAGCCCTGAGCCTGGGCACCGGTCCTGTGCACCAAGTGCCCCTGCACCTCCCTGCCAGCCCGTTGCGCAGCCCCGGGCAGCCGTGGAGCCCCTGCGCATGGGTCTCCTCATCAGCACCAGCATAAAGACATAAGAAAAGGCTCAACTTATGTCTAGCTAAAAACCCATCCATTCCCGTATCTCGGGTAACACCAGTAGCAGATGCCGAGGAAAATGGCTTAGGGATTAGGTGAGGATGGAGCAACCCTTCCTTTGAGATACTATTTCAGTTTTCAGTGACCCAAGACAGAGGTGATATCTTTCAGACAGAGGCGATATCTTTTATTTCAGCCCTGGGTGGACTTTGAGTCCATTAACTTGTCTAATTGTACCTCTTTACTGATTTCTACTGAAACCGTGCATTGTGCCCTACCGTAGCCCATAGCTGCAAGCGCTCATCCTAATTTATTTGCTGCCGGTGGTGCCAGGTCTGTCGCTGTGCCGAAGCAGTGAGCAGCACACCAGCAACCAGGGCAGCAGTGCTTATCTCCTTCTAAACCTCCTCTCTTCTTACCGAGCAGAGGGTAGAGCAGCCTCAAGGGACCTCAGTCTTCTTGTAAAATAATCTTATATCCCTTTCTCAGGTGCTTTGGGACTTACCAATGAAAGGAAGCTACCGTGTGTTATTGTTTGTATATTGAACCGATCGGTCAATATTTGGCTACCAACACCCTGTGATTCACAGAACTTGGCTGAAGCAGGAACACTATAAAAGAAAAGCTTTTTTGGCTGTTTTTCCCCCTGTAATTGTCACTAACAGCTGAGTCCCTAACTGAGGGAGGTTGGCAAAATTTTCCTGATTCATCCAAAATAGCCAGAGGGGGATCACATTTATGTGTGTTTATAATTTAAATTAAAAAAAACCCAACAATTTCTTCAGAAATTTATATGTTAAAGCTATAGAAAACTGGACGAGAATGTACAGCTCTATATAAGTAGAAGCTCCTGCTAATTTTGCAAACCTCCCAGGCTCTTTCCTTTCCTAGAACGTAAAGGGAGATAACCCACATTTTGGTTAGTTTGACAAAGTTGCCCGCTCCCAGACTGGGAAGCTGTATGCCAGCTTTCGGTCTGAAGTGGCTTTTTGTGGCTGAGTTATAAACCCTTTAAAAAGGTTTGTAATGGAAATGCTGACAAACGGCACCAAAAGTGGCACTAAATGAGCAGTGCTATAATATTTTGCAACTTTCTAGGAAGTTTATAGATAGTGGGTAGTGAGTTAGGCTAGCTGGAAATAGACTTATAGCAATCCTGGTTCTCACATCCCTTTGGTGCATGCGTATAATTTCAAGTTCAAAGGTAGGAGCAGGAGCTGCGGTCCTCGCCCCGGGGCAGAGGCTGGCCCCATCCCCAGCCTGGTGCAATCGCTGCCGGGGTGACTCTGCTGGTGGCTGCAACCAGCAGCTCCGAGACATGCCACCACTCCGGCTCGCTCCCCTGACCTATAAAATCAGGTTAATACTTCTGTCTCTCTCACCAAGTTGTTGTAAAGCTGAACAGGGCTACCATGGTTTTCTAGATTTTACACCAGATATCTAAAACTTTCTGATGATGTTATTTAATATATTGTTTTCTTTCATGAGGTTTCCTTCCATGGCAAGAAGCATCTTCATGCTCTTTATTTTCCTTGATTGAATACTCTCTTTTATGTTGGATATATTTTAGCATGTGATATACCTGTTAATTATTTTGTGTATGGATTGCTACTGAGCACAGCATTTTATAAACCAAAAAGAGTCTCCAGGTGCGTAATGGGGCTAATCTACATAGACACGTAACTAAGTATTTAGAGGGGAGGATACTGGGTTGTACAATATGGACGTTGCTGGTTAGGACATGCGCAGCGGGATGCTTTTGCTCCCACTAAAATCAATAGCAGGTCTGATGGGTTTCAGTGGGAAGAGAGATGAATTTTTAAAATGCCCCATTAAGAGCCCAATCCTGCTACCCTTGCTCACGTGAGAAATCCCATTGATATCAGGGAGTCTATTTGCCTGATTAAGGACTAATTCTGTGAATAAGGATTTGCAGGAAATGGCCTTATCTCTTCTGCATACCACAGATCCTGCTCTCTAAAAGCGTTTGCTGTAAGCGCTTATCATTTATGTAAGTGCCCTTCAATGGACATTTATATAATGGGGTAAATATTTAAAAAGTTGTGCAGCGCTTTAGCTATGCAGGGCTAAAGGACGTGAACGCTGCTGGCTGGAGCGTCAGGCACCTTTTCCCCAGGTGCCAGGAGTTATAAAAGGGAAACCGTGTGACTGCAACAAGGTTTGGGAAACACGGGGCTGTGCAAGAGGGACCTAGATATTAGCATTATTTAAGTGGTATTCATTAGGGCAGAAAATACACCTCTGCTGAAAACGCAAGTAAAAGCAGCTCAGAAATAATGTAGTTGCTTAATAATAAAAGGTTTGTTGTGACTTTGCTTTCTGGTGAGCTGTCAAGTGAAACTTCAGCCTTATAAACAATGGTGTTTCAAAAGGAAATCAAGAGGGTAAAATGTTTTGAGGGGATGGCAAAAGCCTGAATAGCATGTCTTTCCCTGGAATATAGATACGCCATTATGAACATTACTGGAAAAACACGTGCAGTGACTAAGAGGGTTTTCTTTTTTTTTTTTAATTTGAATAAACACTTTTGCATTGTTTGTTAGTCAGCAGCAGAAACTACAGTTAACAAATTAATGAAAACCAAGTGATGCCTTTGAAGAATTTTTAAATGAACCCGAACAGCTGCCTACGGCTACTTGCTCAAAGTGAAAAAAAAAAATTAAAAAAAAAAAAAATTAAGGTGAACTAGCCACTGTTACTAAGAGTCAATTGACAGAAGGCATGGGTCATTAATTTTGTGTCCTTTGTTTTGTCAGTTTGTTTTCGTGAGGCCTGGTAGAGAAAGTAAAACCAGTCAAGCTGAAAATTGTCTGCTCTGTAGCTTATTTCCCCTCCCAGCATGCCCTGACCCAGGGGAGCGGGCTGCGGGGCCGCGGCCCTCCTGCCCCTCCGCGCGCGCCCGCGCCCCCCGTAACACATGGGGTTTTGTTAACGGAACGGTTAATTCTGCCCCAGCTCAGCTTTAATCATGTGCAGGTTGTGTACGTCGGGAGGGATGAAATGTCTTCCCGCATGCAATAACTTTAGCGAGGGAAAAAGATCCTGCGGAGCTTTTGGCCTTAGAGTAAACTCTGGCCAAAAGTCAGAAGAAAAAAAAAAGCCGTGGCCAAAGGGAAAAGGAAATATATTATTAATTTTCAGACATCCTCACAATTATTCCTTGGCCTTTTTCTCCCCTACCTGTGCGTCCTTCCCACCCGCCCCCCCGGGGTGCCAGCGCGGGGCGCGGATGCCGCAGGACGAGGACCCTGGTGCCCGGCCGCTGTGCCCCAGCACCTGGGTGGGATCGCTTCTCTCACCACCACCCCACGCAACCCCCGTGAGGCTGAACTCTTTTATATTTACATAAATCCTGAATATCTTCGCTGAAATAATCAGAGCTAGTCCAGTTTTGTACGGATAGGAGTGTTTTAGCTCTCCGATTGTGGTGGGATCAGAGGTCCTACAGCTGGCACAGACCATGTCCCTGCGTGGTCCACGCACAGAGGAATGCATTGCTCTGCAGAGTTTTCTCCTTAAAACACAAAAACAGCCAGCGGGATACGAAGGAAGCAAATATTACACATCTGCAACCAAATCCCATAAAATTAGCAATGAAAACACTTTTCTTTCTGTACTAGAGATACGGTAGGTGATAGGTAGTCATTGGATACGCGAGGCAGATGCTCGTTGTTTTACTTTTCCATACGAAGTGCACCCATGTGAGACCCGGCAGCCCTCCAACGTGACCAGTCATTTCCGTGGCCACCGAGCTGAACCCACATAATCTCTCCCCGAGATTTAAAAGATAAATGTGAACCCTTGATACGTCATTATACCAAATTAACTTGTACCTCCGTGCCTGTAAGGTTTAGGTAGATAATTGAATTCCTCTTCGTTTTTGGTTTGAAACAATCTTTTTCATCATTAGGCTGGTTGCCAGAAGTGGGTGTTTGTGGCCAGGTGTTATTGCTAGGGCTGAGGGCCAGTGTGCTCATAAACAGAGAAGTGACATAATGTCTTTGGTATAATGAGACAGCTTAATGCAAAGCACTGCAGGAATTAGGGGACACGCTTCAAGAATGGAAATAAAGCGTATGGAAAATGTGCGTTTAGCGCTCTGTCAAAAAGACACTCGGAAAAAACCCACCTATTTGATTAAATACTCTTGGAATGTAGTTGTATTATGAAAAATGATTACTTTAGCTCCATTATCTTAACGTTCATTGGAAATAAATTGCAATTAATTGAGTAGCCTTTAAACCAACAGTTAAAATTGATTTTGACACATGCCAAAACCTCGCAGTTTTGGCATTATCTTCTAGATGCTGGATGTTGGTGGGAAAGAGCTAAAAAGGTCTTTTTTCCTATTGAGAGTTTGCTAACATTTTTTTTGTTGTATAATTTAGTATTGATGTTGCTTAATATTTGTTTTTAAGAGACCAAAACAGTTTGCTGAATCACTTTCATGGTTCATTAAAGCAAAAGCTGCAGCTTCTGTTCTGACTGCCTAGATAACATTTTCAGATAAACACAATTTCCTGGAGTTTGTGCTTTTTTTGTGGTTTTTTTTTGTTTTGTTTTCTCCTAGGTCAAGCCCAGAACCTTTACCTTATGAAAGAGACTACGCTTTCAAAATATTGTATGTTAAGTGTGTGTTGTTGCTTGATATCTATAAATCAGACTCAGAGTCTTAACGCCCAAGAACGTTCCGTTAACTCTAAAGAGAAATGTTCACTTTTATATAGGAAAAAAGTCTGGGCAGAGAAGTTGGAAGTACCAGATGGAATAGGTTGTGCCACACGGATTATAGGATTTCCCCCCCTCCTCCCTTCTTATTGATGTCTTAAATTGAACATGTTCCATCTGTCTGCTCTCAATAATGAATAGTTACTTTTTTTTTATTGTAAAGGTAACAAATTCCATATAGAATAAATTAATTCAAGCATGTAATGAAATGTGCTAGGAGTGTGTGTGTGTGTTGGAATTATGTATAGAAATCTCACGCAGTTTGTGAACTGCAGCAGGTAAGACTAGTGGCAGAATTGACAGCTACTCAGGGAAGGGCAGCTAAAAATTGCTATTAAACATGGTGCAAGGAGAAGTTTGCAGCAAGAACTTTGGGATCTCATAGGAAGAGAAATTCAGTTATGCCACAAGTGTTTATTCTATTTAATAGTACTTGGATGCAGGGCTTTCAGTCGTGTCAGGTCCCCTTCCAGCACGAAGGGGCTGTAAGTAGGTAGAAATGTGGTTTTTGCCTATATCAAGGCCTCTTCACGCTGCTGGAAGGAAACGGACCATAATGTCCATTAGGCTCCAGTTCCCTCTGCATCTTCTGAAGAGGATGAACATAGTGCTGTTAGACCAAAAGCATTTTTAATTTCTCCTCACTGGACTAAGTCCAAAGGATATAAACTTAAACTCAAGTGCTTCGTACGCTGAAGCAAAAACAATGTAACCTTTTAATGCAGTGATGAGCTGTTGGGTTTCAGAGACTGATATGTTTGGTTTGAGATAATTCCCTGCTCCTGCTCAAGAGTGCATTTTACTTTCTCTTCTTTGCTCTGTAGTGGCTTGAGATAAAGGCGCTGTGCCTTTTTTGCACATGTTGCTATAAGCAGAGAATTAAATGCAGAGCTTTAAATGCTAAAACAGGCACGTTTTGCTGTTAAAAGTTGATTTTATTTTTGTATGAACACACAAATATATGTATTTTTGTTCTCGTATCGATGAATTTTAAAAGGCTGGCTCTTTAAACTTTTGGGAACAGTTGGTTTTGATTTTGGATGTAATAATCTTTTCTTTCTGTGACAAGGGTTTTTATCTGGAATTGGAAATTACTCTTTCTTTACTTACAGATAATTGATGCAGACCGAACTTGTTAAAGTCAAAACAAACAACTTGGTTCTTTATTACATGCTTATGTGCTTAGTCACTGACTTTATATTAGATTCTGCAAATGGTACAATTTATGCAGTGACATGTCGGAGACTTAATGTTGTAATTTTCCTGTTCCTAATGGAGAATTAAGAACCTAGAGAAGCTCGGAGGTTCACATGCGCAGAATCCCTACTGCTTGGGTGCAGAGGTCTTGCAAAAATTTAGTAAGTGAGAAGGAGAACAAAGATCCTTAGTTGGGGAAAAAAAATTGGATAGCCTGTGGCTGAGAAGCTGATTGGGACAGGTAGGCACAGTGGGGCGCGGGATAATGAGGCACATGGCAAATGTGATGCACAGATGTGAAGCCAACTGTAGCTTTGGTTCCAGGAGCCGTGCATGCCACAGCGCTGCGCCTCGGGGCTATGTCTACACCAGAACATTTGGAGCAGTAAACGACGGGCAACATTAGGTTCAAATTAATCTATTACTCCAGAGCTGTGAAATGTTGGTTGCTTGTTGCGGAATTACATTGCCTCTGGGTGAAATGTTTTAGGGAGATATTAATGCATGCTCATGGCTCGCAGAGCAGATTAAGAGGAGAAAGGGAAATTAGAAGGGTTAGGAGGGCTGTTGAGGTGCACATTTCTGGTTAAAGTATATGAAAAGAGTATTACATATTTCGCAAACAGGCCTGCTCTCCTGTTGGCCACCTGTTGGGACTGAAATATCCTATGCCGTAATGAAGGCAGGTTTGCAGAAGCCTTGTAAATAGTTTAGAAAGCAGATAGAGGCGACGTTGGCCTTTCCGGAAAATTTGGGAATGTTTCTTCTATCCTACTCCGGGCTCCCTAGAGCCCCGACCGAGACAAAGCCAAACTTTGACTCTCAGCTATTTACCACTTCAATTTTGACTACGCCACTAAATGACAGGTAGTCTCCTAAAGTTTCACAACACGTTATTAGGATTAAGTAATCAGATCCAAACTGTTTTCCCCTGGTACCTAAGTGGTCCTGGCAGGCTCCTTTAAACAGATCCCCGGTCCAAACGGACGTGTATTGCAAGCTGTAGCGTAAGATATTCTAAATCCTCGTCAATTAAATAAACTTTATTCGATCGGCACAAACTGTTTGGAACTATCTATAAAGAATATATGTCTTTTACTATATTGTTGCTTTTCTTATAAAAACACTTAATTGAAATGCCTAAGAGCTGCCCAGCACAAAAGTCAATAAAAAGCCTAGAATAGAGTTTATAGGGGTTGTCTATGTACATAATTAAATCCTTCAGGCACTTTAAAACTCTGCAAAATAAATGGTTATGCAAGAATGGCCTGCTGAGAGAAGAAATGCTTGTATCAGCTTTAAGCAGCTGCTCTCTGCTCGGTGTTTCTGGGCTGGAATGAGAAAGCTATTAGAAGAGGGGACGACTGCAAGCCCCATACAAATCATCTTTGTTACTGACACTTCGGGGAGTGCTTTATGGTGGCTGTCAAGCCCAACACAGAACTTGGGCTGTGCCTGCAAAAGTCAACTGGTGTTATTTAAAAAGGAGATGGTAGTGACAAAACCAACATCTATGCCCAAATAACGTTAGGGGCCAGGATGGAGGGAGCTGAGCCGGGAGTTAATGCCGGCTGCGGCGAGGCACCGCCGGGCGAGCGTGCGTCTGAGTCCCGGGTCTGATGGAATAACAGAGGTTAATTGCTTGCAATGGTCTATTGCTGTAATAGGAGTAAAAGGGGAGGACTGTACTTAGATTTGATTTCACTGTTCTTTAGGGAATACAGATCGAGGGGGTGGGATTGTTATTAGGGGCAAAGGAAGTAGTGCTAAAAAAAGAAGAGTTTAATGAATGTAACCAATAGAAAAATTGTAGGTTTGTTTCTCCCTCTGGCCCTCAAAGTTATGATAAATGATAGCACAAGGAAAAGATAACCTACCATGAGAGTAGGATCACCAAGGCCAAATACTAAAACTCCCAGCTGACTGCCCCATACACTGCAGCCTCTGTTCGTGTTTATTTTTTCTGCTCACTCTTGGTTTCGTCAATCAGTATGATAGACGATAACTCCTGACTAGAGCAGCCTGTGTCCTGCTCTCTCACGGTGGGTAGCATGTTGTGGTTGGCGCCGTGCAGTCGGAGGATCACCCGCATCAGAAGCATCAGGGGATGAGGTAGAGAGCAGTCTTCCAGCAGCCCAGCTCCTGGGAGAATAGCAGGCAGCGGTGTTATCAGCACGCAGCCGCGCTGCCAAGAAAATGACCACACATTAGTAGCTTTGTTTGGGTAGAGTCTAGGGGGGATGTCGCTCGCAAAAATTGAGACGCTCTCTTTCTGTTAAATCATCCCGGTTGCGAGTGTTAAAAGATAGCTTGTTCAAAAAGAAACCATACGTGGCTTGCCCGAGGCGAGGCCACGACAAGACTGCGAGCAGCTAGGAATTTGTAATGCTTTATGTCTTGAGAGGCAGACACGCACCCGTCTGTCTCGAGACAGCAACAGGTTTGCCGCTCACTTCTGCACCGAACCGTCTTCTGCCGTGCCCGAGGGCAGCCTTGCCTTCCCTGCCTTGCCTTGCTTTTCCTTTGCCCCTGCCTTGCCTTTCCTCATGCCTTTCCAGGAAATCTGTAAAAGAGAAAATAGGCTTTTGCTGGCCGCTGACATGTGAAAGGCTGCTCATTAAGCCAACAGCTCATCAGATGGATGGAATTTCCTGCGCGCTATCCGCAGATCGCTAACGTTGTTTATCTCCTCTCTCAGCGCTGATATTTGCCGTGTCCGTTGTCGTCGAAGGTTTCACTCCTATTTCGCTAATTAAGGAAAATAGAAAGTGTGTTTACTATTGCTGAAATCTCAGCTTTTTTTGGGGGGGGTTTGGTACGGCCTCCGGGACCGTTTTATTTTCGAGCCCAGCACACCCTGCCTCCCCCAGCAAAGGAAGTAGCCAATGTGAAATTCTTTTGATATCTTGTGATGTAGCAGTGGTCAAACATTTCCTGTTCAACATTTTTTCCAATGTATTTGTGGTTCTTTTCCCAGGAACAAATGCTTCAGGATTTCAGTGGACTGGGCTTTACCAGACACTTCAGGCAAAGCTGATAAACGCATCCACCTTGGAGCAGGGCAGCCGATGTGACCGCACTCTCTTGGAGCATCCAAATAGGCTTCTTAGGAAATAACCCTGCGTGTGCTTTCCCGCTCAGTGTAAATTTCTTAAATGAAACGTATCTTTCCTCATTCTCACTGGTCTCTGCCTAATAACTACTGCTCTGTGTTGAGGTGAAATTTAACACTAGAATATTAGTTTTATTCCAGCTAATTATGTTACTGCTCATGAACCCTTGGATTTAGGGTTGGTCTGTTTCTAGTTATCCTGCCAAGTTTTTTACTTGACGGAGGGGGTCTGTTTCATACTACTTGGCCTCCCAACCTTTGTAACCCCTGGTTTCCTCTCTTTTCTGAATCACAAGTTTATGTTCTCCCCTTCTGTGAAAAGATTGAAAGCTTGCTCAAGTACAAACTGACCAAAAAGCAGTAGTAATTTTTAGTAGATCTTTTCTTAGCAAAATATTTTTGCTGAAAAATAAGGTAAACGCAGTTGTGACTGCTGATAGAAAGGAATCCAACTATTAATAAAAAGCAGAGAGGGGTTTTGAAACAGGGCTTCCACTGTTACAATGGAGACACTTTCTATTACTTTATTTAGTGCAACACCTGTGGCTGCTCACATTGCTCGTGGCTGAAATAGTCCAGGTCTATGCAGAAAAAAATACTGCAGTTTCATTAACTTATTTGTACTTTATGTCAGTGCTGTAGCGAGGGCTGGGCTTGCAGGGACCGGGCTTGCGGCAGGGGGGCCAGGAGCAGAGCTGGTGTGTGATGGATGGGACCTGGTGAACAGGGGTCTTGTGCTGGGACTGCTCGGAGGATGCATGGACGACCCCAAATCCCGTGTGCCATGAGCAAGTGATCGCTCGTGTGACCTATGCGCCATGAGTGGGGTCCATGTGTGTGCCCACCCCGAGCATCCGGGCTAGTGCCCTTATTGTGGATGCTTCGCTGCATGTGCACACCCATGCCTAGGACCTCGCTGCCTCCTGGCATGGCTCTGCCTACAGCTGGAGCTCTAATCGGAGGGGAAAGTGGAGTTAAAAGCATAGCAGATGATAGCAGAGAAAACTTAGGTATCCGTATACTCAGATTGTCCCAGGAAATATCCTTGAAAGATTAAACTTCCCTAGTTGAATTACTTTGTGTTCCTGCTTTCTAGAAAAGAGATGCTCAATGTTTTCAAAGTCAGATATTGATGCTTAAATTGAAATGAGAATGTTATCTGAGTTTTGGCTGCTCCCTGCATGCCCAGACCTCTGGCCTGCTCCTGCTGCCATTCAAGCATCAGAAAATCATCTGCCTTCTTCTGCTGATAGCCATGCAATTAGTGTCCATCTCCCTCCTAAGGACAACCACGTTACCTCGGTGGGGTGTAAGCAAATGGATATTTCCTAAATCTCATGGTTACTTTCTGCCAACCAACATTCCCGTTAGGTTTTAGTCTCTGGTTTCCCAATGTTCATCCAGACTGTGGCTTTGTGTACCGTGTCTAAAAGCTGTAATTGTCCACTCTACATGAAGTACTGCTGAAGAGGATCTGAACATAACATCTTCATAGTCGGGCTGCGAGAGGTGTATGGGAGCATTTATGCAACAAGAACTAATTCTTTTAAATACTGGAAGCAAGAGAAATTCAAATGTGTATCATAGCTGTTAGATTCTAATTTCTCTGAGCATAGGAGGACTAGCCAATGGTGCTTTATTTGTTTTTGGATGAAAGTGGATTTTGAGCATATTTAGGAAGTTTTAAAAAGGCGAACAGGACTCAGGTGCTTACGGGCTTTAAATGGGCCTCCTTGGACTCTTCTCTTGGTTTCCATAAAAGTTAACTCCTGAGATTTATCTTGGAAATAGAACAACGTGTCTAATAAAATAATTTACTTTGTGCTTGATAAATATATAGACAGTAAAACACTGCTAAGCTGGTCATTGAAATCAGGGGCAGGAAACAGGATTCCAGTGTTTTGATACCGTAGTGAAAGAGCTTCTGAATCCAAAGCACGGGAAAAAGTTGCTTTGGCTCCTTATTGCTCCATTTCTATAGGCAAGATGATTTTTAACAAACAGGTTTAATCACAAGAAAACAACATAGACTTACTTGAGCTAAATTAAAGCATGTTTAAGAAGTATGTATATCCAGCACTTAAACTCAATTAATTGTCTTGACCAACATAATTCAGTGATATGCGCTTCTTTTAGCTCATATTTCAACATGAGTTTTATTGGCCTTTTATAGCCCTGCTCAATTCAAACCAGAACGTGCTGCGGCTTTCCCAGCGCTGACTCCTCTGGGTCCAATTCTGTTTTTCTTCTTCAAGATCTGATTCTGCTCCCATTGTATTCTAGGACAAAACCTCCAATAATGTCAGGAAACCAACAGCCTTTATTCCCACTGAGGTTGGTGGGAAGCAGAGCTGGGTAAGAATTGCCAGGTTCTTCTGTTTTCTTAAACTAAACAGTCCAGACTCCTTTGGTTCCCTCTCATAGATGGTCTGTCCAAGTAACCCTACTGTGAACCTGTTCCAGCCTGAATTTTATTCAACGTGGGTGACTCAATTGCGCGTAGTGTCCCTGAGATCCCAGCCATGTGTTGTGTAATAGAGTGAATAATCTCTTGGCTTAATTCATTCGAGATACACTTTGGCCCTTATCAAGGTGTGCCTCATTGATACCATGTAGTCATCCCCAATCGCCACTCCATGAGCCTTTCTCAGTCTTAAAAGGTGAAGGACGAGTTTCGGGTTTGTAACAGATAACTTGCTATTTGTGTTATTAGATGTCAAACAATTTCTACCCTTTTTGTTTACACACCCTTACTTTCTGTGATAATACCGCTAACGAAAGCATTTAACAAGAACAGTAGGAAGATTGCCCTATAGAAAAGTCCATTCAACCCATACCACTTGCCTTTTCCTTCCAATAACGACTTCTTGACATTTCCAGACAAGCTGGAAGATAACTGAAAATCAAGTCAGAGAAGACCTGGAATAAATGCAAGTGTTGCATAGCCTTCAGCATCGATTTGCAGAGCTGAGTGTGCAGTAAGTTTATACTGCAAGCTTTTATAAGTGAGAAAAGCCCCACCGGATTTGACAATCTTCCCAACCAAACAAAAAATCCTTGAGATTTCTCTAAAGAGGCCAATGCAGAAAAGACTGCATTGCTGGAAATGCAACATATATCCTTTATCACTTTCCAAAGTGATTTTATATTAGAAGGTCACGCAAAAACTGTTCACCTACAGGTGAGGAGCACTTCTCCTTTTGTGCAATGAGACCTTTGTCCCACATGACATGCAAAATTTCACCTTAAACTTTGAAATCTTTTACTATAACTGAAGGAACACAGATTTGACTGTCCTCTCTGTCCAGTGGCTTTCTCTGCATAGTCCTTCTTCCCATGAATTTAAAATAGTTTGCTTCCAAAATGTAAAATCACACTGAATTCAAGTGAAGTGACAGCATGCACTGGTTCATTACATTATGTGTCAGAGTAAATCAGTGGTCCCCCAGCTCCTTTTTGTTAGAGATCTCCTCTGCGATGGCTTGACAGATTGGCACTGCTTCTGTTTATCTCCCATGTCACCTTGCTTCCTACTCATGTACCATTACACTCTACATATGAGCTGCTTTTGCCACGTGCTCTGGTTTAGGTCCCTGCAATACCAAAGAGAAGCTGCTTTGCTTTCAAGGCGCCAGCCATGGACGTGTCCTTGAATCTCTTTTACAGCTTTCTTCTGATCTCTATCTTTCCCTCTACCAAGCAGAGGAGGAGAAAATACATAGTTTGGGGTTTGCTCTGGGTTAGCAGTGTTATGAGTTGCGCATACAATGTCTGCGTTTTTCATCTGAGGATTGCTGAAAAGAATTGGGAGTGTGAGAGAAAACAAATGACTATTAAAATACCTGCATGCTTTTAGGTTACTTATGCGTGAAGATGGATGTGCTTGAAGTTTGTCTCAAGACCTTACCCTTATGTAAAACTTTATCTAGTTGTGAGATTTCACCTTTGCTATGGCTTCTTATATGAAATTCATTTATTTTGAAAAAAGTTGTTACCTTCCTTTGGCTGAGATCTTTGCCACTGTTTCTGCCATCCAGCGTGCAAACCCTGCTATGGATTCAGTAAAGACAGACCTGTTCACAGCTGAGAACATTATCTCAACCAGCTGACTTAGCATGAGTTTCCTTATCATACGCTGTCACGCTGCATTGAAGGCTGAAGGCTGCTTTGCATTTGAAGCCTTTAGGATTAGCATTGACAAGGAGGGGGAAAAGGGCTCAGGGGAGGTTTGTTTGATTCCTCTCATGGTGAGGATCCAACGCCTACAGCGATAGGTTTCTACTTGTTTTGGTGATTTTATTTGATAAGACCCTCCCAGGACTTTAGAGGTCATGATTAATTTGCACGCGTTGGTGGATGAGGATCTGCCAAGTTGTATTTGTCGTTCATAGCAA
Source organism: Platalea leucorodia (assembly GCF_965183815.1). Taxonomy (NCBI): domain Eukaryota; kingdom Metazoa; phylum Chordata; class Aves; order Pelecaniformes; family Threskiornithidae; genus Platalea; species Platalea leucorodia. Next base: position 5,178,222 of record NC_138830.1, read on the forward strand.
AGTTGGAGGCTGTGGATCCCTTTCCACTGCCACAACACAACACACCAGCACTGATGTATGGTCGTGGCAGAGTACAATGCGCTTCACACTGATTAGATGCCGGTCCTGGCTGGAACAAAGGGACATGTCCACGGGGTGAGGCGGGATGCCGGGGCTGGGCTCCTGCTCCCCGGCCCCTTGGGCTTCATTCAGCAGCAGCGTCTCGCGGCCGCTTTGTTTATTTGTTCCGCGATTACGTGTATGAGCTTCCAGAATTTATGAGATCAGAGGTCAAGTGAAAGGTCACAGTGCACAGGTCAAGTGAGAGGCTAAAATTTGTGAAACCAAGGAAATGACAGGACAGTGCCAAGTGAAAGGTCAAAAGTCAAGTGAAAGGTTCAGCGTGGATGAAAGTGAGCAGCCTGCGAGCCGGCCAGACCACACACCCAAGCGGGCCCATACCAATGTCCTCAGCACCAAAATGCGGCTGAAATTTCATTCCCTGGCATAGACCCGGGAGAGGAGATGGGCTGAGCAGGCATGGCTCAGATCAGGCTCCAGTGCTGGCTGTGGTGGTGCAGTTTGAGGTTAATTGAGGTTGATTCAATCTTGGACTTGAATAGGTATTAACAGCAATGAATTTTGAGATTTTCTCACAAAATTTCCATCAGTCTGTGACAAGTCAGAGTCAGATCCTCTCCTCTTGCCAATAGTTCTAGTTTTATTTCTCTAGTATGAGTCAGTGTTAGTTCGTCCTCACCTCTTCCGCTTCTGCTGCCATATTTACATGCAAAAATCATTCTTGTATACATGTGTAAACCAGATCAATCAAGATGACTGTTCCACATTTGAACGCTGTCGCATCAGAAAACAATAATTTCTGTTTGATTCTCATTTCAGCGTGCTTTCCTAACAGCGGCTCGAGCCAGCAGAGCACATGCTTACTTCAGGCTCCTGGTTTGTCCCTTAGGGATCTGTAATTGTACGTGCAAAGCTTTCCTATCTGTTTTTTTAATAAATAAAAAGAAGAACAAAATTCAATTTAGTCAAGACATCAGTTCATCTAAAATAGCTACTTTTAGACTTGCTGCTGTTTTGAGATTACTTTTGTCCTGTTTGTGTTTCAAAGAGTCAAGAAATTTGTAGTATCCTCATCAGCTGAGACAAAGAAAAAATACAAGGAAAAATGATGTCACCCTTCCTTTTGTCCAGTCATCCCTTTCTTCAGAAAAACTTCAAACAAAACAATGAAGTCTGGTTTTTAACACAGGACATTAACCAATTAGCGGAACAAAGTTAGTATTGGCACACCTTGTAATGGTGTAAAGGACTGTTGCAGTAATTAGGCTCCATATTAAAAAATGAGAGGCCTTTTTTTCCCTTTCTAAACTGCTCCCTTGCTCTCATGATAAGCCACGGTCCCTAGTGACGTGGTTCCTGGAATTTGTCTTCCAGTTGTCTTCTGTTGAGTTAGGTCCCTGAGAATGGGACTCATCTCCTGGTCAGAAAAAGAGGAAAAACAACTGTTAATTGGGACAGTAGGGGAATGCAAATCAGTGCTTTAGTTCCTAGAGTTGGTAGTTCTCAAAATGCTTTATCTTGCCTACACCATTTGCATCCTTTCTAGATTAAACTTCAACCTCCTAGTGTTTGTCCAGCTTTCCAACCCCCCTCAGAAAAGGTGAGACATGGAGCAAAACATTGTGTGCTTGATGAGGGAGACTGAGATCTTGATGCCAACCCATGTCGACTCACAGACTTCCTAGAAAATTGACGTTTATGCTGAAATTTACGCAAAAAGAGATTAAATTTTACATTTATGCAAAAAGAGATTAAAAACTGTAAGAGGCGAGCAGTTGGTCTTTGATTTAAACCCAGGTCCACAGAGGATTTAGGTGCTGCAGCACTGAGGTCTTCAACATCTAATCATTAAATATCTGTCTCCAGCAATAGCTTTCCTGCAGCTATGTAGGAGTAATCTGTCCCTTTGAGCAAAGTGGTCCATCTCCCCCAGACCCTCCTAGGTACCCCAAGGTGGGGTTGGCAAAGCCAACACGCTATATCCATCTACATTCGCCATCAGGGACCACGATAATGTGTATGACATCTTAAATCCCTTTCTTTTGCCTCCCAGTTGAGAGGTATAGGATGAAATTGGTTTAAAACACTTTGATTATATTAATTTCATGTTTTTTTCATGGGGAACACAGTCATCTGCTGGCTGGTATTCCCCCACTCTAAATTACATGGAGTGTTACTTATTCTTAAGAGTGGTTGTCTCGTTAGGAATTACAGTGAATCACATCACTGTTCTCATTTGCTGCACATTTGTTATCTGGCTTGCATGGTTCCCAGCAGTGTGGGGACAGTTTGTTGAGTGGCATGTTAATACCATTTATTTTTTTAAGCCTAACTAGGGGTATAAAATTCCTAGTCAAAATTCTGTCACGTTCTCTGAGCACTGGTAAATGAGTATCTCCTTACAACTGTTTTTTTTCTAGCAGAAAAGTATAACTTGGTATATACACGTAGGAGTGTTCCGTGGTCTCTGGGAAATGGGACTGACAAAGAAACCTCTGAAGTCATCTAAGGCCAAATTCTTTCCACAGAAATCTGTATGTATGAGACCTGCTGAACTTGCACATGTATATCTGAGGGCAGATTTTGACCCTAGGTAAGCAAACATCTACGACCAAAGAGTTGTTTACTTTTCCTAAGTTTTGCCTTTCCTGGGTATTAATATTACTCTCATAAATTTTGTTGAGCTACACTTTCAAAAGTTAAGACTCCAGGCCCCAGAGGATGAAATACAGCAGCCCAATTACACACCACCAGAGTCAGGCTCTAAAAGACAGGAGTTTGTGAAAGACGTGAACAATATTTAGAGAGCTGGTTAATATTAATTCCTTTGGGAACTATAAGTCTGGCCATTAATAGGCTTAGAGTGATAAAAATGGCAATATGGGGTGCATGTATAGATGATATTGTCAAAAAGAAGCAATTAGTAGCACAGAAAGCATATGCACATATGGCAAGCAGGTTGAAATGAGAACTACTGCCAGCAATATGATAACAGAGTTAATGGCAAAACAAGAATGAAACAGTAGCACAATTTGTTCCTCACCTAAACAGAGCTAAGATTTTTTCATCCAAACAGATTTTCTTTCTCTAAGATTTTTTTCATCTAAACAGATTTTCTTTCTCATTCTCTCTGGCTATTGCTAAGGTCCTGAGTCAAGACATCAGACAAATGCTTCTTGTCTACCTTTCTACATGTATTTGACTGAGACTAGAGAATGTGATTATTTGCTGGAGGATCTCTCAGAAATTGGGGTTGAAAGCCACGATCTGAGTCTCTCCAGAGTCAGTAGAAATACTGGCAGCGGCATCCCAATCTGAAACATCCCTCCTGCCCAGGTCTAACTTGTCAAGTGCTTTAAATTGGCCAAATATTATGTTCCCTACCAACTGTTCCAATCTGGGCAGAGGAGTATTTGAGCCCAGACTTGCAGACTAACGGGCTCTAAGATCGTGATTTCAGTGTTGTTTCAAGCAGGTACCAGACGACCGGAGGGTGCTGCTTACAGGCTGCGTAGAGCCCGTTCTGATGTTACAGATAATCGACTGACTTATCTTCCAAGTGCGTTCAACGCCTCGTATGCTTTCATCCTTATCTCATTATGCTCTTTTAGGGTTAAAAACTAGGAGTTTACAGGGCAGCTAAAATGCTCTCTGTATCCTTGGAGAAAAAAGAAAAAGAGTTATCATAAACATAGCCCTGCCAGCCTTTGAGCTGAGTGAGAGCTTTTGCATTTGGGCTTTGGAAAGGTATACACCTGTCACTCTAAAATGGAGCAGATGGGTTATAATCTTATCTGCTCACCCTAGATTTGTTGTCGGAGGGAAGTGAGGTAAGAGCAAGTGGTAAATGCAATGCAGTTTATCTGCAATGTGGGCTATGCTTTTCCCTCAATGAAAGGGACTAAAGAAATTGGTGAATGGGAACATTTTTACTTCCCCTGAACAATTGTGTTCTCAATTCTTATCTCACAATAATTGATATTATAGGAGCAAAAGACCCTGAAAACAAACTGGCCTGTCTTATGGTTTCTTGCAAGTTGAAATGCTATTTTGATTACTTTTCTCATTCTTACTAGTATGCTTTGGCCTGTTCACTACACTGACTGCTAGTGAAAAACCCTAGCATTTGTTAAATATTTTGGCAAGACCACTGCCTAAGATAGTGCTATTTTCTTCTTTTGGACATACTTCATGAGAAAAACCCGTGCAACCTGTGTTATTGCTGGTAAATAATGACTTTTTATTTTATTGACTGCTGCTCTGTCCGATTCCATTACTCTCTCTCTTTTCATCCTAGTAATTATTTGGACGTTATTGCACAGATAGTTGCAATTGAATAATATACATATAATATAAAGAAGCCTCTACAGCAGATATCTTTTCTTGATGCTTTTGCCTCTGGAATTGTCTGATCATGCATATGCTATGTGAAAGCTGCTTGTACTTCCCTTAAGATTTTGTCTTCTAAAAATTGCACATAACTTTAGAGATCCAGGTCTGATTATAGGGTCAGCAAAGGAAAGGGTAATCACTCAAGCTTCAGTGGGCCTAATCACTCCCTGTGGAGTGATAATTATTGTCCTTCACCACGCTTAGAGTGCAAGCAGTGTCTGCTCTGTCACATAGCTTTACTTGCTTCCTGCCCTCTATTAGGATATTAAATCCTCCAACTGGCAAACCATTGTGACTCTCTGGAATAAAAAAAGATCGAAAAAAAGATGCTGTCCATTGAAGCAGAACGTTGAGATACTCACACAATAAAATGCAGCACCTTATACATCATGCACTGAGAGAAGCGGCAGGAAAGTTTCCAGCATGAAAACTACTGAAAGCTATGTCAAATATGGGCATTTATCATTTGTATTTAGAAAACAGGAAATGATTTGGCCCATCTCATCATGACTGGAATGTGGAAGATGAATCTGGGACCACGGAGCATAATTATTTGCAACTCAGAATATGAAAACCTGCACACACTACTGAAAGCAGGCCAGGAAATAGCTAAAATATCAAAATGACCTGAAGAGGAACAGAAGGTGCCAAAAGGTTGAGAGCTTGTTAAAAATTGACCTGCGCTTAAGGGCTTCGTAGAAAATCTAGAAAGGATTGGAATCAGTCTGGGGGAGTTAGAGGAAAATATAAAACCATTTCACAGCTTGGCAATTGGAAAAGACTGGAGTAAGCTGGAAATTGTATTTTTTATCTACTGGAAATATTAGATATCACATTGGTATGTTTATTTTCTAATTTCAGTAACGCAAGAATGGCAGTAGTATCCCACAAGCTGGGAATGCCTGCACTCTGGAGGTGATGCTGCTCATATCCCAAGAATTTGCTGTCTCTTAGTTTTTGCGGCTAATCTAAGGGCCACTGGAGTCAACAGGAGTCTTTCAGTGGGATTTGGATCAAACTCTTTAGTTCTATGTTTACATAATTATAAAACTCTTATGTCAGGAGCAGTTCAATAACGGGAGAGCACAAGCCAGGGTTTTAATAAATCCTTTCTACCGCCTATTTACAGAAGATATTTCTCCCTCCATTCCCAGTTCTGCTTTTGGCATATTGCTCCATCCTACAATATTTAGGTTGTCTGATATCTCCAGGTCCTGCAGAATCAGTCTCCCAGCTGCTAAAACCAGCTCCCAAGAAAACGCTTGTTGTGGTTTGCTCGTAGCTTGCTTTGGAAAGAGAGCGAATAGCAGAGTTGAGGGCTGGAGCTGGAGTATTACAAAAATATCAGTTATACTTTCCAAATATCTCACAGCTGTGAAACAGTTGACATGGCACGACAGAAGAGGTGCCACCTCGCTAGGATGCAGATATGGTTGCCGATATAAGCAGATGCTGGAGTAATCCTGGAGATTTTCGTGCTTGAGTCAGGAACTGAAAACCTATGGAAAGGTTCAGGGTGGGATTCGCTTTTGGGAAAAAGGCAACGTGTTAGGAAACACACCAAAAGTTTTAAAAATGGATGCCTAATGTTAGGCTCCTCCACCTATATTTAGGGTTCTGAATAAGTTTAGTCTGATTTAAAAAAATGTTGGCGCTGGGCATCAACATGCTCAATTAAAAACTCTTCCCATTACATTTTAATGAAAAAGTAAAACTTAAACAATAGATGATGTCTTTCACAAAGAAGCATCCGTAAGAGAAAGACTTACTCAGCAACGCAACTGCTAGAGCTGCAAAATGACCTTAGGAATTCGCATACTGCAAGTAAATATTTATTGCCATTAAATGGTTGGCCCCAAAAGCAAGCATTCACATTCTGGCTAACCATGTGGAAACTGAGTTCATGCACATGTTGTCAGCCATAGGCCCTGCACCACATCATTAATCTGCAATAAGTATTTGGGAGGAAGAGGCTGGGTGTGCGGGGAGGCTGTGCGCTCGGTCCCGCGGTGTGAAGGGGAAGATCATGTAATAACAGAAAAATAGAGTGGGTGTCAAGAAAAACAAGCCACTTACCTCCAGCAGCAGTGAAATTTATAGTAAAGTTTCTCTTCTTTTTCTACCCTACATGAAAGGAATGCTGCAATAAAGATAAATATTATGTTTTGCACAAATATCCGCTTTCATGGCACCCACTGTAACACTTAGTACGTCCTCCTTTGAAGGACCAGAGCAACATCTCCTAAAACTTCAGTTATTTCTTCACCACCTTTTCCCTCATTATTCACATACTTATGTGACATTCTTTTAGTTCCGTCATTAATTGGTAAGCTTCACGTACGTATTATCATAGATGTCTTTGAAAGTGTAATAAAGATTTTGAAGTCATTTCATCTGACTGCGAGACCATTGATTACTACCTTTTCATGAGCAGCTGGAAGAACCAATACCACTGGCAAAATCAATGAGTGCAGGTTTAAAAGAAAAAAAAAAAAAGTGAAAGAATTGTACTAAAATCACCTTGAAGTTTTGGAGTTTCTTTGTAATTTTTTTGGAATTTGACTCAAAATTGATTAAATTAGAGGTTATGGTTTTGCAGAAGCCAAAAATGTATCCCTGAAGTGCTAAATTACCTTTGTTCTGAGTTAAAACAATTTATTATATTATCCAGAAAAAAACCATGCCATTTTGGCAGAAGACTATGTAGAGTATGCATTTATTGTTTAAGGGATTTTAAAGACGGTGACGATGGGCTGCAGTCTGAGGACAATGGAAGAGGACAGTTTTGTATTTCCCCATATGTATCAATGCTAACGTATTTAGGGATTGCAATTTATGCTTTATGGAAGTGCTAGGGCTGAACCCAAGTCAACCAGTACAATAAGAATCGACAGCCGTGCACATAAACAGCACTCTCTATATGCTGTCCAAAGCTCCTTGGTATTTATGGTAGACTCAACTGGGTGAACAAGGGATGCAATATTAAATTTGAAGTTGAGTTTTCCTGCACTACTACTACTTTTTCTTTTCTGGTTGGTATTGCGACCATGTACTAATTTCCGTGGGTATCTGTTCTCTATCATTAGTAAGTCTTTCTGGTGTTTTAAAACCCATTTCCCATGAATTCCTCATCATAATGAGTATTTTAAAAACTGAATTTTTTTTACCAAAAATCGTTATTATTTGCTCATACAAAACCTATCAAGGATTCCTTACATGACAGACCACTGCTATGAGAAGAAGGGTTTTTTCTGAGCTACCACAGCAGAAATATTTGCACAATTGTTAATATCTGTTGGTGTGTAATCTGCCATTTGCAGCAGCTCTTTCCTCCATCAGCCTGAATTATTAACACTGCCTGTTGGCCAAGGCAAACACTCTTCCAAACATCTCTGGAGGCTTAATTCAGGCGTTTCTAACCTCTCCGGTTTGGAGTTGAGAACTTTAAGTGGTTTAATCCAACACAAAATAAAAGCAATGAAAGGGCTTGCACTCATTTCAGTGAGAACTGAGCCTGGCCCTAACCCCATACAATAATTATTTCCTAGTTTTTCCTAGCGAGAGCCTTGCAGATTGCCCCCCATGATCAATACGTGCTATGAAGAATGAGTTCAGGGATGGAAAGTTGCAATCTGAGACGATTTATTCGTTGCCATTGTGATTGGTTAGGGATAAAAGCTGGTGGAATACAAAACCCTTCTGAGTCTTAACTACAGTGTTGAACGCTATAATTATTTAAAAAAATACGTATCCTGACTCTGCTTAGAAGCCTGTTTGCTATAATTCACCCCTGTGTTAATAGCCTCCTAACATATATGAATGTATGCTAAAATGGGTTTTAAACTACCAGATTTATGGCTTGGCAGACTGGTAAATGCACAATTATAGTTCATAATAGGTAGGTATCTGCTGCCCCTTGATTTTTCTCTTGTTCTATTTCCTTCCAGAGTGATGTCATTAGACATTACGCGGATGACTAATAGTCCTAAGGAATGACATTCACGTGCCAGAATGCCACATGTCGGTGTTCCCGTACGGGCTCCGGCACTGTCCACCATAAGATGGCAAAAACACCCTAAGCATTTCTGTTACAGCAAATCCTCAGCCTTGCCAAATCTGTGGCGGATCAGCAGCATAGAGGCAATTCAGCTAGGGGAAAAAAAGAAGAATGAAACCACAAAAGCTATTTAGGAGCTCTGAATATCTTTCTAATCAGATTGCTGGGAGTGCGTTTGGACTTGTATCTATTCATTCTGCGGTGACGGAAGTAAAGGAACTATCCAGTGAGCTATCTGGTTTTCCCAGAATTGTTTGTACTGCTGACCTTTAATATCTACTCATTTATCCTAATTGTTTTTAGCTGTTTGAGGAAGAATCTCAGATGAGAAAAGCAACTCAATATGTATCAGAGATCCTATCTGCTACAACTTTTGTTTTAATTTAAAGCAGACCCAGCATCATTTTGTGCGCCGGTTGCACAGTACCAAAGGCAGGAATTTGTTGTGGGATTTTTTAATAAAACCGTAGGCCCAAGACAGAGGTCCCTGGACACAGGGAGTGTGATCTGGGGGTGGGGTTGCTTAGACGCCTCTTGCCCAAACGCATTTCCTGATGTTCTCCGGCTGGGGCAGCTTTTGAAGTGGTGCTTTCTTGTGGGAGAGTGGGGAGCACCATTTTAGGGATGTGGCCAAGCTGGCTCCGTCAGCTTTGCCTGAGTCCAAGATAGGAGAAATCCACTGCCAGAGTGTTATAGCGGGAAGTCTGGCTCTTGACATCCATAAAACTCCCTCTCCAAGTGGAATTTCCCAGATTAAATGAGAATATTGAGTTTTCTCAGTATCCCTTTTTTGAAATTGGAGTTGGGCAGGCTTCGCTTCTTCCGGGGGATGTATTAAATCTATAATAGTCGTGTTTTTCTTCCTCCTTCCATCAAATCCCAGTCTCTTGGAAGGGAGTGGGAGACTTGTGACATGTACAAAGTGTTTGCTGATGGTTAATAGAAAAGAATCTGGGTTATCCAATAAACATGCCCCAAACTTGCAACTCATAGGGAGCTCAGGTTTAAACAGTAGCTCCGACTACTGCAAAGCGGTTGTGGAGTAAAATAGCAAAGTGATACGCAAAAGCTCACACTAAGTATATCACTTTGCTTCAGAATTCCTGCATTTACTGCTAATGCAAGAAATAGCCTTTGAACTCTAATCTGGTGTCTCCGGAGTAGTGCATAGCCGAAGGCGCTTCTTTCATCGTAACAGGGTGACAGTGATCCAGACTTGCAGAGCATTTGGTACAGTCCCAAAGCAAGATAATAAACAAGATAATACTGTAGGCTTTGCATTTCTGAGTACACCAGCCTTTTACAAAGACGTTTCAGGGATCCTGCCTCGCAACTTCTGTGTGACATAAAGAAGTATTAGTGTCATTGTCTTGCGTGAAGAAATATGAATATCATTGTCTTGCATACAAGGAAAAAGGAAACGTGGCATTTTTGTGACTTTCCCTCGGTTTGTTCACTAAACCACCAGCAGAACAATTTCTTCAGCTTTTTTGAAGAGAGAGCAAGACCAGAGAGCAAAGTGTATGTTTCTACACTGCTGCAAAGCAATCACCTGCAAGGAATATTTTACCTGTTTAGACTATGAAGTTAGCCAGTGGTTATTGTCACCAGGGGTGGTCACGAAGTGAGATATTGGTCTTAACCACTTAGGATCTAGGAGAGCTGGATATTTCTAATACTTAGTTGAATTCACCTTGGAGAATCATAAAATATTATGACACAACCCGTTTTTTCTTTCCATAACAAATACATTTCCATCTTCACTTGCAAAGTGTTTGTTTGCCTCGGTTCAGGTGGCAGACATCTCATTTTGCTCTTGGCGAGGGTTGGGCCCTTGGCTAGTGGTGCCCATGCTCTGCCGCTGCCGTGCATCTGCTGCAGATCTCCGGAGAAGCTGTTCAGCTGCACCCCGGTGTGACCCTGTGCTGGAGATTAAGTAATGGTCAACCTGGGAAAAATACTGAGATTTTAAACAATTTATGAGACACCTCAAATTAATCTTATACAACAGCAACAGTGTTGTTCTGGTCCTTTCACTGGGGTGTATCCTTTCTGCTTTCATTAAAAAGATGTTGTGATCTCACTGTTTAGTTGGGTAAGACACAGTTCCTTCATAATGGCATTAATTTTTTATTCAGTTTTTATGTGTCCTCAACTTGATTATGAAGACAATAATTTAATTTGAAAAAACCTTCCTTTTTTTTCAGCTTCAGCAGTGCTACTAAATTTGGGTGTAGATAAATGACCACATGAAAACTTCACAAAATTAGTGTTTACACATAATCTGGCAATGAGCTATAATTTGATTGGTAAAAAAATCATTTTGTGTACCTCTGCCCCTATTCTGCTGGATAATGAAAATTTATATCTATGTTTCAGACATCTGGGGAGGATGTGACAGCTTTGGGGCTGAATGAAAGATTATGCCACAGTGACCCCTGTCAGCATTTCCTCACGGACTGGTTACCCGAAACCCAGTGGCAGTTAGACTACTTATTTTTATTTTTTTCTTTTTCTTTTTTCTTTTTTCTTTTTCCTTTTTCCTTTTTCCTTTTTTCTTTTTCCTTTTTCCTTTTTTTCTTTTTTCACTAGAGCAGACTCTCATTTTATTTTGGAAGGTTAATGACACCGTAAATCTAATAGGCCATTTTAGTGCCATCATGTGGGTATTAAAAGTCATGTGACTGGTCAGGATCCCATATGGAGTGTTTTGGGGTTGTCTCGCGTAGGAATGGCAAGGCTCCTATATGGCTGTAAGAGCTGGGTATGTTTTCAATTACTTTCTAGGACAGAGCTGCTTGGAAATTAATTTAAAATCTTTGCCTATGGTTCTGTTTGCCACCTCTCTCAGATTTTCCTTAGTAAACGCTTGTGTATCAAATTCACCTTTGATTCTCTCTGGAGATAATCTGTGCTGTTTAATTCATTTATGCCTCAGGACTATGAACAAACGCGTCTTTGTGCTTGAGGCGCAGAACCGGATCAGAAAAGGGTGATTTTCCAAAGTCGGTGTATTCCCCTGTCTGTCCCAGCGCAGAGGTTTTCTATGCTCCTTGTGCTCTATTTTCTGCCCCCAGACCAGCGTACATCCCATGTACTCCTATGGTAACACCCCTTAAAGGCCTCAAAGCTTCCCAGTTGCACAGGTAGAGGCATTTAAGGTCTTCTGGGATGTATGTGGGCTCTGAAGGCAAGAATGAAATGAAACAGATAGGTGGATAGGTGGGGAACAAATAAAAAAATGGCAGCTAGAGGGTACTGAGAGCCTCCCGTGGAGAGAGAGGAGGTCAGAGCATCTCATGGAGAGTGAGGAGGTCTGAAGACCCCGTTGGGAACTGCCGTGAGTCCTGATTTGGTGCAGATAAATGCAGAACCGGGTTCACTTTTGTGTGCATGGTTCAGTTGCATAAAATACATCCAGATGTTTTCAAGAACTGACAGGTTTTAATGAAGGGTTTGGGTGCCAAGGCTCACCTTCAAAAATTGTGTTTCCCTCCTGCCGATGACAAGATATTGAGACCACGGACATTTTAAATGTATTATGTCCATTTGATTGACGTGGGCCTGTTCCAAAGTGTGGGGTTTTCTTCCCAAATGTCCATTTTTTAAATCACTTTGCCACAAAAGATTTCCACTGAGCTCCACCAAAATTTGTTTACTTTGGGAAGAGAGTCTCCTAAAGCATAAGGATGACATAGGGTTCAAAAATGTGAATGATGTCGTAACAGAGAGAACTCCCTCATGCGTCATACATTTGGATATTTTGAAGAGCAGTGACTGTATCGTTTCCCATGGACACAGCTCCAGGAAATGAATAATGCTCAGGAACGGTCAGAGATGAGCCTGCGAAGATTCACCCACCTCCTTCACTCCTTTGCTTCTGCTCCTCCACTTTGCATGTATTCTTCTAAAATATGTTTTTTTATGGGAAAAAAACATCTGAAGAGTTTGGAGCTTGGGGAGTGGGATGGTTTCTGAGGCCCTCTGAGCATTCCCACTTCTACTTCACTCTCTGTTGTTTCCTATTTATGTGGGTGGGTGCACACTGCAGGTCCAAAGGAGGTTTGACTCCAGATCTCAAACACTCCCGACCCAGGGGCTTCTGAACGACCTTTCTCCAAAAGCTGTGCTAATTTGGGTGGTTATTTAGCAAACACACTGCTTGGAAGAGGCAATTTGTTTTTAACATGCCAATCTTAGTCACTTGCAACCTTCTGCGTCCCTAAAGGGAGAAAAACCCAGGCTCGTTCCACCAGCATGTGCTGGGGCTGCTGGTGAGTTCATCCATCAGGGAAGTCAGAATAAATGTCTTGCTGCTCACACAGCTTATGGTGCCTCCTGTAAGGCTGGCTTTACTTTCAGCCAACATCAATGAATGGCAAAGGTCCTCGTCCCGCGGTTATCAGGTCTCCAGAGGAGCATCCCGTGGCTCCCAGGGGCCCATGCAGCCGGATTTCCTTTCCAGAAAAAAACAAAGAACGGAGACATGGGATATGTCCTGTATCGTCCCTGATATACTGCAGGATCACCCACATTAGACATAGCCAAACAGCTTTTCAGCAAGACGCACTCCAAAATAAGAGATCTGATGGTCTTTCGGTTGTTGTGGAAGAAGGGACAACGCTCCCTTCTCTGGCAGTCTCTGGGGTTGCTCTGGTTCAGCATGACCGTAGCAATCCCATCCCTTCATCTCTTTTGTCTGCTGTCGCAACAGCTCCTGTGCAGCTCTTAGCCTCTGCTTTTCATGTTCACTCCTCATCACCTGCCTGGGGCCTGCTGCCTCTACCTCCAGAAAGTCCAAGAGTTACAGTACGTGCACTGGAAATGAACGTCCCAGGGAGAGGTCCAGGTCATCGTGCTCTTTTACCTTGATCCTACCCACAACTGGTCCTGAAGAGTCATATACTGTATTGCTCTAGTGGGTCTGCAGTGCAAATGCTGCCAACGCTTAATTCTGTCTGTCTTTCATGGCGTGCAACGCTTAAATCTCGATCTGTGAGTGTAGTCCCTGCCTCACTGAAGTCAATTAGGATTTTGATAGTATTTATGCTAGAAATCCTTGAAATATTTTTTCTAGCCAGTACGCAATGTCTGTACTTCTCCAGTAGTGAGAGCAATGGTATCTCTTCACTTAGGCATTCCTGAAATCTTTTTAGCTGGCAGAAGTTTTCAGAGAATGGACAAGTGGCAGCAGTAATTGCTGCCTTCCCACAGACTACACCTGTGACCTGAAAAAATTAGCAATATCTGTCATAAAGCTGGCATATTTGAATGCTCATTTGTCGTTTTCTTTTTAAGCTTTTATTTCTGCAACCTCTTTAGAATGGATATCCTTCACTTTCATATTCACAGCCTGTGGTACCAAATTTCATCTTAGTGTGACTTAAAATATTCACACTATCAGGTCCATAAGCATTACATCCGCATTTTTTTGGGGAAAAAAAATATCCAAGTTATAAACCATAGAAAAATAACATTTGTAATGAAAATGCTGACAGCACCTTAACTGTCACTGGGCACTGCTATAAACAAGCATTATGTTTATGTGCATGAGAGCAAATCCATGCAGCGCTGGGCTTTACCAACTTTGGGGACCAGCAGCACGCGCTTATACAATTTATTTATTTGGTTTTCTTGAAAAGACACTGGATTGCAGTACTGCGTTGCAATATGTTGCTAATTAGCTAGTGCTCCGCTGATATGGTAACTGGCTTCCTCTATACCTAGATTGGTAAGTTGGAATTTGGAAACCCACGGATGTGATTTAATTGCTCTCTTAAACTGCGGAACAATTAATTGTTCTGTAAGCAGTGATCTATTCCTCATTTTCATTTCTAAATCTGCTCTGGTGATGTGTTTTGCACTAGGAACCTGGCATATTAGGCAGTACTAAATGTTTTAACAATGCCTGTAAATTTAAATCTGTCATTTTAAACTTCTCCCATTGTTAATTTTATGATTGGGAAGGGATTTTTTGCTCCTCTCCTAAGTGATTGAGCCTAAGAAATCCTGGGGTGCTCTGAAGGCACTTGAAGTCAGCCTCTGCCAAGGTTATGTCCACTAACCCCATAAATATCCCTCAGCTCTCGGGGAAATCCACCCGTTCGCGGACAGCCTGCCCGCCTCCCGTGGTGGTCAGCAGAAGATGGGGTCGATGCTGGGCTGTGCGCTGACAACGTGAGGTTCCCCCAGTCCTGCGGCTGTTCCCACAGCTGGGGCTCTGCGGGATGTTTCCAGTGCAGCCAGTACCTTCTCCTGGCTGCATATTTTGGGGCAAATATCTCCTGCTGGGAAAGGTGGTTGTTGTGTTTGGGTGTGAGCCTGGCCTGGAAAGCAAAACCATTTACAAACAGGTCGTTGCCATCTTGCATTGTCAAAACTGGCAGGAGGAGGAATAATTTTAGGGAATCAAAAAACCAGACAGAGGAAAACCTCTTGTTAAACAACACAAGGTGCATGGGGCAACTGAGTAATTCTGTATTTACATGTACATTGCAGCAAATGCCCTGTAATAACAGCTTTTTTTTTTTTTTTTAGCTCTTTAGGTTTTGTGTTATGAGAAAGTATGAAACATAAATCACACGGAGCTACTCCTGGCCTTAAGCCTTCAGGATGCATTTGTTTGAAATCAAGAGCCAAATTCCCTGGATCGGAATAAACTGTTAGGTGCCAACTGGGGCGAAATGCCAGCCTTTGAACTCCTGCACATTATGGCTGATGTGATCCATATGCAAGACTTGCGTCTTTCTCCAAAGTGGTTTCTTTTAATTGATTTAGCAAATTAACAATATTAGGCCTTCTGTAGGATAGAAAGTACATTACTCACCGTGCCCTTATATTACCCTGAAAGGAAATCTATTGTTCTTTTGTAATGAAATGGTATCACAAGGAAAAAAAAAAGGTAGCAGTAGCAGGTAAAAGGAATCACATTCAGCTGTCAAGTATGTTTAATGAGGAATTTTAATTATGAGGCTGGAAATCAATGAGCATAACTTTAGCAATGAAATCTTAAAGGGAAACTAAATTGCTTTCTATCTTGCAAAGTTTACTGAAGCAGTTTGAGCGGCTGCCAACCATCATTGTTCTGAGAAAAGGAACTTGAGGAAATTGCAAGTCACACTGTAGCGTTTATTGTAGGAATATTTAACAACAAAAAAGGAGGATTTCCATGGATTCATGTTTAATGGGTTCTTCCTAACTGATTCATCTCTGCCTTACGATTCGTAAGAAGCTTTGGTTTCACGTACCGTATAAAATCTGTTCTTAGGAGAGCGTGGATGAAAAGCGATTGGTTGCACTGAAAATTGATAGTGTATGATTCATAGGGGATAAACATTATCTTATTTGTTCCTTTGGGAACTTGGGCTATGAGGAACAGCATGGCATGAACATTCAGTGCGGTGAGAACCTAAACCTCCGAAACCAGAAAAACAGAGCTTACGTAAACAAATGATCTTCAGGTCTCTGTAACATGTAGCTGTGTTTCATGACCACGAGCTGGAGTGGTGTCTTCAGGATGCTACTATAAAGTCGTGTTGGTTTTTCCAGTACAGCTGAAACTTTTGTAGCTTCGTAACTGTACCGTAATGTTTTGTTTAAGCTGTAGCACACCATGTAAGGCCAAAGCCAGTGGCTACCAGAAAATGGTCCCCACCATACATCTAGCAGCACCTGTGAGGCTGGGCTCAGTCGCCCCAGCACAAAACCAAGCTCAACATTTTCTCTAGCTCTTGCTGGAGAAACTATAGGGCAGAATTAAGCCAAAATGCTTTGCAGTACCTACAGACGTGCCTACCACAAGAGGTAGTTTTGGAAAGCTGTGTTTCCATTTCCTTTTTAGGCATACTTTGGTTTCTCATTAAGCTATGAAAGGTGCAATTTATCAGCATTAAATGAGTCATCCCTTCCATTGCTGGTTGTTGCTGCTGTTGTTTGGGGGTGCTGCATTGCTCCCCGCTGTCGTTTAAATCAAGGCACATCTCTGACTCCCCTGCTGTCCCTCGGAGCCCCACCACCAGCGTTTCAGTGCCTGTGCTTGGGGATTAATGGTCTGAATTAGCATTTGGGTATTGCAGCAAAGGGTGTTCGACAAACCCTTAATGCAGGTAGGGGAGAAGTAGTTTTGAAACCAATCTAGTTGCCATTCCATAGGAAATCCAAGTCATAGATCACGGTTATTGGTATTTTAAAAGTGGCAGTGCCTGTTAAAGGCTGGCTATTCCCTAGAATATAGAGGTATTTGGGGCTGCAGTGGAGACACATTGGCAGCAGAGTGGAAGCTCTGAACTCACCTGCCAATGCTCTGCCTAGCTTAACTGCTATCAGTCGCTCACTTTCATGACTCTGAAATTCATGCAGCCCCAAAAGAAAGATAAATAAGAACAAGTCAGTTTTCACCCTCCAGACACAGACCAAGGAAATTATTTCAAATAAAATATATCATCTCAAGCAGGGGCAGATGAAATAGTTTTCTACTGAAGTTGTTCTCCCAGTTGACAGAACAAATTACAGAATTTCCTCCACGGGATATATTAAGTATCTTTTCTAAAATCATAATTACATTCAACTCTTTGGCAAAGATACCTAATTCTGTGTTTGCGGTAAGCTGTTTAGCGACACCTGAAAATCTTCATGGTGGAAGATAAAAGTAGCTTGACCCAGCTACTATTAAATACTGTGAATCAGATCTTTACCAGATACCCCATTGATTTAATAATGATCTTCATGGCCTCGGTGGAGCTATAGTCGCTGATACAGGATGAGGCTTCATCAGTGTAG
The DNA here is from genome assembly GCF_965183815.1 of Platalea leucorodia. Lineage (NCBI taxonomy): Eukaryota > Metazoa > Chordata > Aves > Pelecaniformes > Threskiornithidae > Platalea > Platalea leucorodia. Next base: position 5,195,509 of record NC_138830.1, read on the forward strand.
CGAAACCCCTTTGAGCTCAGTGGGAGCAGAGCCAGGCCCACTGCTTGTTCTTTACTATTGTCCACTGAAACCTAGGCCAGCTTTATTAAATAAGAAGTAATTTTAAAAGTCCTGTGTAGAACCTATTCCAGGATCATTCCAATCTGGTTTAAATAATTTCAGGGAAAAAAGCTCCTATATCTGTGCTCCACTGCCCGTATAGGTAGCAGCCAAGCTGGGATTAAATAATAATGAAGACAATACATAAAAGAGCAAAAAGGGATTAAAATACTTTTGCAAAAATTGATGATATTCCCTAAAATCAAGTCTATTAAATAGAAATTATTAGTGGTCTTGTCCACAGCTGAAAAGCTTTGACTCTTGTCACTCATGACTGCGGAGCGGTTTCCAGCCCCGGGAGGATCCAGGTCTGCACGGCCTCGGCACGGGGGCTGCAGCACGGGGACCGCGGGATGCGCCGTGGGGCAAGGTCTGCGGGATGCCCATGCGCCTGCGGGAGCTGCCGGCTAGGTGGGTCTGGCATGCTTGGTACCACCCCCCCGGGCTGCCTGAGACACTGATTTTGGAGGGGTATTTTGGTCCGTGCCCTGGGGAATAAGGGGGGCTGCTCCCTTCACATCATTAACAAAAGCTTCCCTGCCAGCAGTCCTCTGGGGGGAACACTGATGAGCAAATTTCCCAAATGAATTGGTTGTTTTAGCCTTGGTGTCCACGGCAGGGGACTAATTTTATTAAGGGTCCATGGCATAACGTGCAATTCAAACAACAGAAGGATTCCAGAGGAGTTCAGAGCTTTCCTCTATCCCTTTTACTTTAAGGCAATTTAGGGTCATGTGTTTATGGTATACATATTTGGCTTTCTCTGACTCGTGTGAGAACCACTCACCCTGACTGTCAGTATATTTTTGATAAAATTGAGGTAGAGATGAAGCAGCCTATATTCTACAAGAAATCTCACTCACTGTATCTATAAATTCTCTCTCTCATCTCCTGTGAGTGGTGAATGAGCCTTCAGGTGTCCGCCGCTGTTTCTCTTATGGTGCTCCAAGAGGCCACAAGAGATTGAGAGGGGGCTGCAAAGCCCAGAAAATTTTACTATGGTCAAAAATAAAGAAAATCCTGCTCACCTCTCCCATGCCTTCACCCTTCAAAGGCAAGTGTGTTTTCTCGTCACCAATGCATTTTATACTCCTGTATTTATAGTGAATATAGAAATTCATGTTGCTTCAAAGAAAAGATTTTTCCTTTGAAAAGGTTGAGATATGTTGTTTTCCAGTATATGCCTTTTTTTTTTGTTATATTGGGCAGGCAAATCATTGATGTGTACATAGCATATATCCAAGCAAGACCCAAACATCTACATGTGGAGTAGCTGGGGACCAAGTGAGGAAAGAAAAAGTGAGCTCCTGATGGAGGTGTAACAGTGGAAATGTATTTTAAGAATATTTTTAATTGCTGAAGGAGTATTTGTTGCTAAATATTTGCATGCGAGTGATGTGTAAGTCTGTAAGAAGCTCATTTTAATGCCAGCTGCACGGTGTTACTACTTTGTGATAGGATCCTTCCATCCTTCTGTGCAATAGGCAGCCAGGGCTGCTGTCAAAATAAAGTGGTTGTCATGTGTGTACGCAGCCAAATACTAAGCCATGGGGTTAAGGACTGGTTACTCTAAGGATTTAGTAACTTTCCTATCTTTTCACAGTCTTTCTGAACCTCCCTGTTGCTTGTCGCCCCATGGAAGTATATACTTTATATGTATAGACCTTTATTTTCCAGTGTATTCACTTGTTGACGAGTCTATTCTGTGTCTATTCTGCCCTTCTTGGCAATTTTGCTGAAATCCACAAAATTCATTCCAGCCCATGCCATCGACCGAAATCCTCATCAATTTTTCAACGAATTTCTAATGCTATCGGAGGGCTAATATATGAGATGATCCCAGTGTTGTGTCAGAGGAAAACCTTTTGAGCAGGGGATGGATGTACAGTACGGCACAGCATATAAATCATTTTCAAATTAGTATTCTGTACATCTGGAGAAGAGTACATTTGTGTGCCTGCATAAATTGCCTGTGAACACATTTCAAAACCCTACGCTTAATCTTAGCAATGAACATTTCAAAAAGTAAATTAATATCTTCAAGGAGAAGAAATACAGTATATTAAGCAGAAGCCCACTGGAAACTGTATAGTTAAGAATCTGTCAGCCTTTCCATTATAAGCTCTGTTTTTTGAGGGGTTTATAACTCAGTTATAAAATTTCACACTAGGCTAAAGGTTGGCACGTATCGTCTCAGTTTGGCAGGGTGACATTTTATTAGCTCTGAAGGAGTTTTGGATCCCACGTCAATGGGATATTATTTTAAACCACAGAAATGAAGTTTAAATAACTTGGGGTATGACTTAGCCATAGGAAGGTGAGACAAGTGGGACTGAAGCCTGAAGCGACGCTGTTGACTCGTGGAGGGGTGACACTGGAGGTGCCGCGGGGCTGAGGTTGGGACCATGCGTCAGCCCCAACGCTGAATTTCTTTGCTTTTGTCCGCTCCCCTTAATGGGACTTTAATTCACATCTTTATGGTTAAATGTATATTGTGCTGAGGTTACGGGTCTAGTTGGCGGTTTATAAATTAGGTTAATTAACATTACAATAGTACAGTGTGAGCGTGCGAGTGTGTTTGCGGGTGGATGTGTGTGTGCAGACAAGAGCGCTCCTTGGAAGCAGAAACAGGATTAAAGTGTCTGCGGGAATTGTAAATTTATTGTGTAAATAGCTTTATGATTTGTTGTGTGTTTGGATTAATGCAATATATATCCATTTTAAACATTGATCTTTAAGCAAGTAATGTAATAAATCTGAGTATTCCTTCAAATTACTGTTTACACTGGCCATGCTATAGATTAAAAGAGACAGTTGCCTTTATAAATTTACTTGTAGGGTACATGGGTGCGTATAAATACTTCTGCTTCCAATTATACCAAACAATGATGATAAACTGTTGTGAGTTGCCCGGACAATTGTACACGGCCTGAGTCACGCGGAGGGACGGTGCCAGGCAGCGACCCATGCGCACATGGCATGGGGGGGCAGGAGGCTATTGTTTAGGCCAGGAAATGTGTAAATAGACACCTAGAATAAAAATTCTATAAATGTATCGAAACGAAGATATAGTTCCTTCACAGCTGTAACGCTTCTAAAACGGGGAACTGTGTAAACTCATCAAAACATGAGAACATGATCATTTGTTTTGTACCTACAGCAATTTTAATGGTTTGCAGTAACGTGTATCTGTAGGTGCTCCTTGGCGTTGGGCTGCTTTTGGTTTTCCATATCCCTTCCAGGACTGCTGATGGTGCTGGTTTTCATGCTCCGTATTGTTAAACAGGCTTAATTTGATAGTTGGGCAGCACCTCAGAAGGGATACTGGGTTATCATTGCGACTCCTCAAAAACGCATTTGCACCAAACACTGTGGCTTTAAACATGGGGTTAAGACATGCCAGAGTTCATAGGCATGGAAATGCACTTAAGGAGATAAATACATGGGCTTAGTTTTAGTTTCAGTCTTTAAAGATAAATCTTGCGGCCACCAGAAACCCTCTGAAGAGCCGACCGGCTGCAGCCTCACCAGCTGTGGGAGGCAGAGCCAGTGGCCAGGGTGGTCCATGCTTGAGGAGCAAGGCTCTTCCCAGGCAGGCTTCTTTGCTCCCTGATTCACTGGGCAGCCGTCCCACAGCAGGGGACATGGCTCCCTGGCTTGTCCTGTTTGCAGCAATACGTTTAGAGTGGTACAACTGAGCGTACCACTTGGTCTTTCTGCAGACATCCTGCGGTGACATCTTAGTGCACAGAGTAAGTCAGCTTCCAAACAATGCACCAAAAAACCAAATCCCTGAAAAATGGTCCATCTTCAGACATGGTGGGGAACTGTTTTGTGCCCTTTATAAGCAAAAAATGGCTTTCTGAAGTGTTTACATTTTTCCACAGTTCAGGGAAAGTGTGGCTGGGTTGAGCTCTTACACAGAATCCATCCCCCGTATGAACACAGGAGACGAGCTGTCCCCGTCTGGCAGCTCCCGGGAAGGTGACACCCACGTCGTACTGACGGGTTGCACCAACAAGAGCTGGCCAGGCTCTGCTCCCATGTTAAATTAATCAAATCATGCAATTTTAAAACTCAGGAAGGAGAGATCACAATTGGGTCCTCTCGCTTCTTTTGCCCTCTTTGTGATCCCTCCTCTTTCGCATGTATTTCTAAGAGCAAGAAAAAACAGTGATTATCATAAATTATAGGAAGCTGGCAGCAGCAGTAATTAACAGGTAATTATCAATAAACAATTTAACCACAAAAACTTGGATCCCACCTACTACTTGTCAACAATAAAGTCATGGAGGCTCCACAGGCCACTGGACAAACAGTCCATGGGGAGCATGGCCGGCGCTGTTACTGCAAATAAACAACGCTCTGCCGAGAGGCTAAACAAAAGCCCAGCGCCGAGCGACCGCGGGGAAGCAGGGAAGAAAAAGCTCCCTCGGCAGAAAAAACAACACAAAACCCAACAGCAGTTACAGCTTGAAGAGCCAACCTCAAACCACTCGCAGTTTATTGCAGCCCCAAATAAGTATCCCATAAACAGCAGTCAAAGCCCAGCGTTTGGCGTCTTAAACAAAACATCTCTTTGAAAGTGGAAAAAGAAAAGGCATTTTGGGGGAGATAAGGGGAGAGCTGGAGGGAGAGAAAACACTGCTATGTCAACTGGTTGACTACAACAGACGCCTAATTGTGCCGTACCCAATTTGAAATCTCTGTTTTCATGATACTGAGGCAAAAGGAGACGTGTGGGGCAACCGCACATGTACCAAAAGGGTCCCCCAGATGTGCATGCAGATGTGCTTGGGCAAATGTCCTCCTGTCCTCATCCTTGGGAATCAGGAGAGGTTCACTGGTGACTTCTAACAGGGCAAAGCGGTCCCTTTCTTACATGTGCAAGCGGGGTTACTTTTCTCTCTCTTTTTTCTTAAATATGACCATAGTGACCTTGGAGGAATGACAGCCCTTGTTCACACTGCTGTACTTCCTAACGATCTTCATCTTGCATTCCTACATTGGGATTAAGGCCAACTTTCTGTTGGAGGGAGTCAGATAAGGACAGCAGAATGAAATAAGAATATGCTGAACGCAGAATTAGTTTTTTGTGAGTGAATATAACATTGCAAACTAATGTAATGAAATTAAAACACTTGGATTTTTCGGTTTTATGAATTAATATCAGAACCTTTTATAAAAATGAGTTACTTAGAAGTAAACTTTTATGTTAAGCAGTTGACATGACTCAATCTTTAGATTTGCACTTAATAAGCCATATGCTCGTATCCTCCTGGAATGTATATGTTTAAAGAAGAGAGCGATAGCTTAATTTGAAGCCTTTGTTGTCTGCCACTCAAAGGAAGCCCCCAGTATGCTTGTCGTGACTAACACGTCTCATCTGTGCTGTCAAGCTTCCTATCAGCCCTACCGCACCTACCCTAAAGATCTGCTTCCCAGCCATTTCTGAGCCTCTGTTAGATGCTGCAATGTGTCTGCCTATTTCTTCCTTTAAACTGTCCGTAGCCTGCTGTTTTTTCCTGAGGTTCTTTAGTTGCTGCTGCATTTTTTGAGATTTTCTTAATTTCAATTTTTTTGGAGAATCCTAGATCTTCTAACAAACCTTCATGCTGTGTCCCCCAGTAACTTAAAAGTAATTAAGCAAAAAGTAACGATTTTCAACATCTATCATTTAATTTGAAATTACATATGGATTTAATGGAGGGGGAGGAAATAGTGCTTTGAGAGATTAGTTCTTAAATTTTGATTTAAGAACTGAGTTATTAGCTGAAATAATATGAAGCGGGGCTGCTTTTTTGACCTTTCTAAAGTCTAGCCTAGTCAATTATTACAGCAAAGCAGGGAACCAGAGAACAGCTTTGAATCAGTCAGACCCAAACTGATTTAAGTTTGCATGGGGTCGAATAAGACATTAGTTAAAAATAACTAATGCATTCTTTGACCTCAGTAATGAGAAAGGACGTTTACAGGTTTTTCACTATACATCTGATCCTGTTTATTTCGTTTTGTGATTTAAGGATGGACTGGACGTTCCCATAGAGGTCTAGATAATATAATAATTTTTTTTAAGTTTCCTGCATCTAAGTATTCTTTCAGTTATACATTTTGTCCATCAGTTTATATCATGGCTGTATTTTGAGGCAAGATTGAATAAGAAAGACAACCATGGACCCCAATGCTGGAAGGAGCAGGATCATTAGGGCTCCCACCTCCTTGCAACCTGCTTTAAGTTCAAAACCCAGGTTAGTGCTGACAAACCTGCTTTATCATTGTTTTCCAGGCAGAATTAGGCAGGCACTATGGCTGGAAGACTCCTTCCTCCTGAGACCTTTATTATTTTGCCCTTCTCCTCTCCCTGAGCACCCCTGTGTTGAGGGGAGGGGGGAAACCTAACCCACAACCCTGCAAGCTGAGGGAGGGCAGCTAAAGGTGGATTAGTTGCCTGCTCAGTGGGGGGAGAAGTTTCTGCAAAATATTGGTTAAAGAGGGAGAAAATAAAGCAGAAAAGAGAGCGAGTGGTGGAGACAAGCGTGTGGGAAAAGGAGAAGGAACCAAGAGGGAAAGGAAGGGGAAAGGAGCAGCGATGGCAAAGCGGGCCCAGCCTTACAGAAGTTTTATGCTAGTCAAAAAGGTCCCAACTTTGGCTGCTTCTTCAAGCTCCAGCTCTTCCCGAGGATAAGACATGAAAACAGAAGTCATTTCCGTTTTTTATCTAGGTATCTCTTATTTCTGGACCCAATTCATTGTCATCTTGCTGCCAGCCGACGCTTCTCTGGTTTGGTCTTTTGGCGTGCAAAGGCTTCATAGCCCTTATTTATGCATCTGCCTTTTTCTGTTGTATAACCTGAGAAGATGCCTTTGTAACTAGTATATTCGGTGCTGTGAAGAAAACATTAGTATGTCAAGTTTCCAGAGACTTTAAAATAGGCCAGCTGGCTTCTCGGAGTGCACAGCTTGAAATGGTCACTTCCATTTTCAACTGAGCAGCGCTGCCGTCAGGAGGAGCGTTGATTAAATTGACCACAGTCCAAGGTTGGTAGAGAGCATAACACAAAGTGACTTCTCCCCAGAGTGAGCAGAAGATTTCTGACGTACACGGGGATAGAGTATGATCATTTTTCCCCCCTGCGCCGCAGTATTTACTTTAAAATACTATGTTTCCTTAATAAAAGAAGCATTAGCTTTTGCTATTAAATTTGCTCAACAATTTAGGTTATATTTCATCGCTTGTACCCAGCTTCACACATAAATGTTTTGCAACATAGATAGCCCGTGTTCTCCTAAGCTTTCAGTAATACAGTTTTCAGGAATAAATGCTGCTCGTATGAGTAAGGTTTTGTAAGATTAACAAATATAAGGCTTTGTTGCACTAAAGAAATGGTTCCCTCACTTGTTTCTATTTAATCAAATGGCTTCCGTGATATTTTATTTCCTCATCTTCAGTGAATTCTTTCATAGGGATGTATCCCAGTCAATGGGAGTGAATGAGTAAGGAATTAATTTTCATGGTCTGTTGCTCCCATTGCCTTTGTGCAGCGCCTAGAGCAGCAAGGCCCCAGTCCAGCAAGGTGTTAGACCCCTCAGGTCCCATTTAAAATCCCTGAGGAATATAGGGTTTTCACCACATTAAAAGAAAACCTCAGAAAGGTGTCAGAACAAGGATGGGGGGTACTCCGTGGAGTAAATGCACTTCTGTGTGCTTCGGGAGCATCCCTGTGAATGGGAGGACACCCATCAAAAGCAGGAGCCATCTGAGGATCCTTTCTCTTGGCAGTAAAACGTTAACACGATGGTCCCAGGGCTTCCTCCAGCTCCTCAGCAGAACAAAACCGCTGAGTGAGAAAAGATAGTGGCAACTCAGGCTAACGAGCATGTATGCATGCTTTCCACCCGCTTTGCACCTGAGATATTATCTATTAGTTCTAATTGTCCCCAAAATCCAACTAATCCATTGTGCTTCTACCTACTCCATTTTTATAAGTTTTTATTTTTTTTAATTATATTTGCAAAGCCTTCTCGCAGCCCAAAAACAACTGGATGTTTTGGAAGCAAAACACCTTAGCACGTATTGCAGATGTAACAGTACTCTTCTATAACCAGGAATGGGTACAATTGTGTGTCTCTGGCAAAGGAGCTTAACTGTCAAAGGATTAAGCCACATCCTGATCAATGGAAGTGACTTCCTAAAAAACAGGCAGGGAAAGATTTCCTGTAGTTAACAGCAATAAGAGAGAGGAACTTTAAAAACAACTCTCTATTTGATAACTATAGAAATCTAGCTAAGTCTTAGGGATTTAGCCAGGGAACATATTGGTTCCAGCAGACTATGGTAAAGTTAATTAAGGATGATTAATGGAGCATTTTCCTTCCAATGATATCTGTGACAGAACAAAGCTGTCTGAGGCTTGTCAAGCAGAATTTGAGTTGAATGAGTATTTATGTGATCAAATCTGAAGGGCTGCCTCTTGACAGAGCAAGGATTCATCAATCAATTGCGCTGGCTTGCAGTGGTGGGAAATTGGTCTATCAGCATAGCTCTGCTCCCATCCCCCATTTTTTCATTCAATCACCCCTTAGGCTACAATGCATCTTTAGCTTTTACCTCTGACCACCTTAAGGGCTATCAGAGAAAAGTAAAAGCAAGAGCTAAAACATCTATTATAGTGGTTATTTCTCAGCCGTACTCATACAATTGATTTCTTTTAAGCAGAGGCCCAGGCACTGTAAAGCGATACAAGGCTGTTCAATGAATTAATTGGTTTTAATAGAAGTTTAGCTTTGAGCCTGAAGAATATATAGTGCTCTCTTGCTAGAAAGTCTCCTATTAGGGAAACCACCTGCACAAAAGGCCCCGGTCCTCTCTTAATCCCACTGCCCTCATCATAATCACTTCTTTTAAAAAGGCAAGAGCCTTCATTTAGAAGGAAGGGGCACTGCACGCGCTCCAGTTTCTGTGCGTTTAATCGTGCGTCAGTTCCTGGGAGGGGAATATTGCGGCATGCACTTGGCTGTGGGTTGCCCTCGCAGCCCTTTGATCCCCGGGATGTAAGTCATGGCAGGATTTGGGCAGAGGAACAATGCCATTTTGAATATACCGATATCTTTGTTTAGTAAATACCTCGGTTGCTTTCACTGCTGTAGGGATTAAATGGAACTAACCAAGAATCATTTAAAATTATGTGTATCTCATGGAAAATTCACAAAAAGACAAGTCTGAGTCCTACTTTGAATAAAGGTGAGGCAGGTGTCCTTTGTATTTCAGGAGGCACAGGTTTAGCTCCATTTTCTAACCCAGTACGTAAATAATTTTTTATTTAACTGCTGAGTGCTCAAGCTTTGTTCTTTTGGGCCCTCACCGAGCAAAATACACAAGTGGTATTTGAAACTGAAACACCAAGACAGTCATTAAACTTCTCCATCTTTAGCCATGTAAAATGCCATCCTTAGATGTCTAGCCTACATTAGTCATCTATTGTTCAGCAATTTAAATTGATCGTCAGTTTAAAAAGAGAGGCACCTCTTGGGGGCAATTCACCCATTTTCCTATAAACACCTAGGTGAGGATGATGAGGGTTGCATTCAAGAAGCCTAATCTCTCTCTAAGGGGAGCTTGGACTCGACACCTACCTTTGAAATGTGTAAAGCTTCCAGTAAAAATAAAACCTGTGAGAACTGGATTACTTTCTTTGGTGCAGTCATAAGCTCGGTTGCGTGTCTCCCTCATTGGATTTGCACACTAATCTTCCTTCTTAAGTTACTGGTAGAAATCAGGTTTCTAGGACTTTTGTGAATTGGAAAATTGAAGTTCTGCCTGGTAATAATTTTGAGGTTTGGTACCTACCTCAGCTAGGCCAGCTATAAATTAGGGAGGATAAAGTCAAGACTTCACTTTTTCCCCAGACTTGCGTACTTTTACACAAAGAAGCACAGAGGAGAAAACAACAGTGCTCCAGTGTGCCCTGACCTAAGGAAGAATAGCTCAGTCACGGGTTGTCCTTACTTTTTTATGCAGGTTTCCATACCAGATTATTCCCCTGAGAGCAAATATCTTCCCTGTGTACGCAAATTTTATATAAATCCAGAGAGGTCTGTAAATGCAAATAACTCCTGTAGACCTTATTAGTTGGCCCAATATGATTATTGTTGAGAGCATTTCTTTCCATCAGTAGAGAATACTATTTCATATGTGCAAGCAAGCTTAGAAACCAAATGTCTAAATATTTAACCAATGTTATTTCAAAGAATTTCGTTATTTATCTTCTTTATGATTTATATTATCACATTTTCTGTCTGTAGTTGTGGTTTATCATAAGCAACCCATCTGCTGTAACAGCCAAATTGGAACATTCATATAAGATGCGTTCCGATATCATAAACATGACAAAAGATAGATTACATTTAGTCTTTCTCCATGTTTAACCAGTTTAATTTGTTTCCTATGCAGAAGAGGCTCTAAATTTACTTAATATATGTTAGCACTTAGGAACATGGTTAGGAACATGACTAGGGTCTTAACCTATTCGTAAATAAATGGGAAACTTCCTGTCTGAGTAAAAGAAAGAGAGAGAATTTATGTCAAACAATCAGGAATTTAATACATAGTGCTCTATTAGGATGTCCAGTTTGTGTACATACTCTTAAGGCATGATTACGAATAACTTCACTTCTTATAAACAATGTGACTGAAGAAATTACTCACAGATACAACAAAAAGGGAAAGAAAGGTAGGAAGTTTTAGCTGCAGCCAATAAAGGAATTACTTTCCCTGAAAAGGTTAAAAACTCATGCATTTATTTTTGTTGCCATAATATTTGTCTTTGCAGGTTTAGCTTTCTTAAGAATCCCAAAGAAGATGCTGCATCGGGAAAGATTTTAGTGACCTGGGTTCAAAGTCATATCATAGATCCAACATTTTCTCCGACAGCTTTGGTTTTAAAGTAACCCTAATGCTGGACTAAATTTGTGAAGTGACTGTCCATATTTATATCGCTCTGGAGAGAGCTTTTAGTGATTACAGGCTTGATCCGGCAAGTTGTTGAATGCCTTCAACTTCTGTCGGCTTTGGTGGAAGCCAAGGTTCCTCAGCGCGCAGCCAAGAGTGCTCAGCACCCTCAGGACCCGGCCCGATGTGGTTTTTCACATGGAAAGGTCAAGTAGAGGGCTTTTCATTTCAAGCTAAAGAGTCATTCATTTTTCTCTCTTAAGGTAAAAGTCACATGATTAGAGAGTGTGTGATTAACTGTTAAGGAAACAATGTCCATAATGATATATAAAGGTGTTGCTTTCAAAAGTTACGGTTGGATTTCTTCAGAGGTGTTAAATATATGGTGGTCCAATACCATGCAATTCATGAATACTAAAAATAAATATAAGCTTATTTCTGTGATGGTGATTTACTACTAAGCAATTTTGAGCAAATATATTCACATTATAGGATATGAATACAAATCAAACATAACTGAGCTGGCCTTTATGAGAATGAAGTGTCAGTACATTTGAAAATATGTGTAACGCCAAACTTTAATCATTTTACCAGCACGTTAATATTGCAATTGATTATTCTGTGGTCCTGAATGTTTAAGGTTTTGCTATTGATTTGTCTGCTACAAGGACTGCACACCTTCCAGGGCTATCTGGCACTCGGTCCTTCCCAGGTTGGGATACTACTGGTCTGATTCTGTTTGAAAAAAGAGCTTATCCTGTTGAAAAGTCCTTGTCTCCAAAGAGCGTTCGCACCATAGGAGCATACAGAAAGGGAAAAATGATGGTGGAACTAACAAGTTACACGTGTGCCTTCACCAGCATCAGCTTGGCTTTCATTGCACCTCTTCTCTGCTCATGTCATTTTCTTGGGATGGAGTTCCCAGGGTGGAGACTTCAGCTTCATTTCTGTATGTGAAGTATTTTATACACTGTCAGCACCAGGAAAAGTAGTGGGTAGCACTCTGGGGTTCTTATTACAGTAGCATTACACTTGCTTAGATAGGAAGGTAGCACCAGGCCCGCTCATATTAGCTGTGATGTGATGCAATGGTTAATGCATCTCTGATGTGAGCAAATGGTTAATGAATTATTTTTGCAAATCCTCAATCAAAATGATTTGGGGGCTTCACCACTAGGACAGCAGAAGCCAGGAGACCTATGCGATGGGTGGGGAATATAGGGCACAGAGGTGGTTCTTGCTTTAGGACCTTACAGTCAAAGGAAGCATTAATGGATGCATATAAGAGAGGAGGAAACCAAGACCTGTCATCTTGACAGCAGCTGTAGCATACCATGAGATTAATCCTTATGAATTCAAAGAGGAATTTGAAAGAGAGTTGGGAGGAGCCCGGTGAAATGGCTTTGGGGGTGTTTGCAGGGAGAGCCTCCTCCAGCTGGAGGGCAGGGCTGGAGAAAATGCAGCATTTCAAGAGTTACCTCTGCGGTCTGTTATTGGAAGGGGAGTTGACATTGTGTTTCTGCACGGTGATGGCACCCACCATGGGGGGCTAGAGCACAAACTGCCCTGAAAGTGAAGAGGGCAGTTTTTGCTTGAGGAGATGCACAGAAGAGAGGTAATGGGGGGATTCAGAGATGTTGCAGGGCAAAGCGGTGGAATAAGGAAAGGGCAGCAATATTCGTCTGTGATCTTGGGTAGTTCACCTTACAGTCTGGCCATAATATGACTACTTAGATTTTTTTCTTTTTTTTTTAATACTGTATAGCCAAAGAATGTTGTATTGGTCATTAAAATTATGATGGCAGTGCCAAAAACAGTTACTTCCTATAGGACTTTTTAAAAGATGGACAGATTGAAACGAAGCAAAAAGAAAGGAGGAACTATCTGGAAAGGCAGGAGTAAATTGTGACCACAAACCCCTGGCTATCTAGTTCTGTTTATCCCAGCCTTGCTCTGCTTCCCTCACTGATAACGCAGTTTAACATACACCCGGGCATTGTTCTGACACTGAAAGATGAAGCAGCTTTTTACGAGCCATACCCCTCAGCCACGCTTTCCCTTGCAATCCCTACTGGCTTGCTCTGCTCCCTTGATCCCATTTTTCTTCCCTTAAAACCAGTGTGTTTATTGGGACCAGTGCAATGGAAATTCCACTTACTGTTTATATCTGAGGTTTCTCTTCCCTTCCTATATTTCCCTGGGAATCAGGGCAGTATAGATTCTTGCTCCACACCCATGGCTTTGTCTTTGGCTTTTTTTTTCTGAATTATTTTCCCTGACTGCATTTCCATAGAGCAGCTGTTTGTGTTTAAAAACCACCTGCACAAGTAGTTCTGTTTTCAGTGGAGGAAAATGTCACTTTGTAAAAGGAAAAAGCCCTAAGGTGTTGGAGTTCGCTGGGAGTTTTAATTTGATGCGTATTTTTTCCTACCGATTGATGAATGTTCGAAGCGTAACTTTAGCCCTTGATAACTAATGAAACTGGGTGGTACTAACGGTCACCGTCTGGCATGGTGATGCGTAGTTAAAGTGACCCCCTGTGAGGAAGGAGATTGAGTTTTGACCCAGCAGGAAAATCCCAGATCCCTTGATTTCAGCAGATGAGAGAGCATGAAATGGAGAAAAATAAGAAGCATTGCCGCAGAGAGTGAAACTATGGGCAAATGGTTGAGCTCTTGCATGGCTGGGCAAGGACTAAGAGGCTGTGATACGTGCAGCATGTAAGATCTCCTAGGAAAGGAGGATGGACACCAGGGGAAAATCTTGCCCTCGTTTAAAGCCTGTGGGAATTTTGGGGACTTTTTGTGAAGGGCTCCTGAAGTTTAATGGGGAGCGATAACATTATTTCCCAGCCATTGCTAATCTCGAGGAGCTGACGTTTATATTACACTCGTGTATTGTGCTGAGGTGTTTGTGAAGCCGTCGAGCGCAGCCAGGAGTGGCCCCGAGCCTGTCCCGGCCCCAGGGAAGCCCTGTTTGCTCTCTCCACGTGCCCTCCTTGGCCTTTCTCCTGCTGCTCCTAATGCCCTCCCACCTCCTACTCCTCTTTCATTCTCCCCGTGTGGCACTGTTTTAGTTTAAGTTCTTTCCAAGTGATATTAATTCTTCATTTTCAAAGAACCAGCTGGACTGAGTACTCGAATCCTCTCCGCTCTCCCAAAAACTGCCTGTGTGCTTGGTGCTGCCTCTGCTTGGCAGCGTGGGATGCTCACAGGATGAGAACCACATCAGGCCAACAGTAAATGGCAGCAAATTCTGGCTTCCAGTCCCTGTTGAGGCCATTAGATGATGATTTCTTGCTGCAAAGCTGGCACCAAACCTCCCCGGACCAGTGCTACAGTAGAAAATCATTTATGTGTTAGATGATGGGACCAGTAGCAGTGAGAGCAGTAGCAAGCTAAGAAATAAATTGTACCAAAGTTTGAAGAGATTTACACCATTATTTATAGATATACATATATTTTTATATATATCTTTTCAGACGTATTCAGGACTTAATGAGTATACTTGTTCATTCTGCCATCAATCCCATCCAAATGGTTTGAAGAAATTGTCAGCGGCTCACAACCCGTGTCGGCAGAAGCCAGGCTCTCTGTGTGTCCTAGCAAGACAACTTCTGGAGTGTAGAAAACATTTTTGATTTTGGTCCTCTTTGCAGACTGGTTCACTGCCTCCACCACCTCCCGGCTTTCCGTTTGTCTATCTGCAGCTTTGCTGTCCGTACGTAGCGGTGGCTGTATCCTCCAGCTGGAGTTTGGGTAGGATAGTTGAGCTCCTTCCTTCTCCATGCCAGCTAGACTCAGTTGCACTAAATTGGAAATCGGAGAGGTCTTGGCACGCCATGGCTTGTAAAGGCCTTGTAAATGGCTTGTACAAAAAATTTTCCAAATGGAAACAGCACTGCGCCTTAAGTTTAAAGTAGCTTTGATAGGAAAGAGAGGTAAATATATGCCTTTCTACCTCTGTGGGTATATTGTAAATGCCAGACAATGGAAAACCAGTAAGGAAAAAGGCATCTGAAAGAAAAGAAAGCACTCGGGAAGTTAGACTTGCTTGGTTTTTGGCTTGTATATCAGTTAAGCTCAGCAGTCTATTCAGACACAACTGGTTTTAGCATAATGGCTGCTGCTGGGCGTTGTTTGTGAAACCACTTGATGTTGTGCACGGGTGGAAGCTGCGCTCACCACACAAAACCCGCTGTAATCACCAGGGACTGGCAGCCACCTCCACTGGCATTTTAGGAGGGCTGTCTAAATGTAAAAGCAAAACGCTCTCTTCCCACTTAGAGTGCATCTTCTCAGGCTTTAGAAACTGGTGAAGAGTTTGGTGGAAAGCATCCTGCATTATGGCATCCTGGTCATTATAACAGGCTGGAAAACTCGCCAAACTATTTAGGCAGGAGGGTGGTAGGCACATCTGGGATGCGTGAGAGGGAAGGGAAAGCATGGACAGAAGAATGAACTGCTCTTTTGGCAGAGGTTTGATCTGATTAGGGGGCAATGCCAGGACCATGTCCATCGGGAGACTTGGACGCTTCTCTCCCTCACCTGCAAAGGCAGTTTGCACCAGAACAAGTAAAATTTGGAGACACAAGGGGCCAAACTCAGGTGAGCAGGCTTTGAAAGGTGTTCGGAGCTAGGCAGGGAGGCAGCCGGCCGGGCAGCTGTGCAACACGGCCAAACGAGATGGGTGCACGGATGGGTCCATGAGGGAAGGTGCTGCCACGCTTCCCCTCCCGCCCCCCGGGTGCAGCTCGGCCTTGTGTGGGTACTTGCACCAGCACACGAGAAGCCGACTCAGGCAGAGGAACTCTTGAAAAACAAACCTTAAAAAAGTCAATCGTTTCCTGCCAAATTAGCTTCCTGAGCTGGCTTCCCAGGGCTCGAGATAAGCAGCGAGCTGGCCCCGTGGAGAGGCCAGGAGCGGGCGGCAGGAGCAGAGGCTGGCAGTTGGCCCGTGCCGTGGGGCTGGGGTCGGGGTGCCATGGCCGGGTGGGAGCTCATCCCACACACCTCCTGCCCTGACCTCTCAAAGAGCCCGAGCAGGTCCCAGGTCATCCACGGAGGGAGGAGTTTCTGCAGGTAAGGAAGAAATGCACTGCAAATAGGGAAACCCTCTCTCACCTGGGAGGATAAGAGTTTTATACACTCCATACAGTAGCCCAGAGAAGAATAAAATCCCCTAAAAACAAAGGTCCTAATCCTGAGACCTGGTGGCAAACAACAGAGGGATGCCCAGGAGAGGAGCTCCAACTGCGACCACTGTCCTCGGGGGAGGTGGCATCGGTCTCCAGGACTGATGAGGACACTGTTGTCATATTTATATAAAAACACACAGCTCTAAAACCTGAGCGAAATGTTTGCAGGGTAAAGAAGTGACTTCACTGGGAAGGCTTCCTTAAGAAAGCTGAAAGAATAGTGGGCAAATCCATCATTGCTCCTTACTCAGCCTTCGTGTGGGTTATCTTTCTATCAGTATTCTGCTAATCTCTGAGTATCAGGGCTTTGTTTGGGTAGATGTTGGTGCTTAAATAGGTCTGAATACAATTTCAAGCATAATGTTCATTTATAAATGTCACCATTCACAATCATGTAGCAAAGAGAAGCAGTTCTGCAAAACCTGCACAGCTAAAAGTTAAACAAGTTGCATGCAACCCCAGCAATGTGGGCTGATTTGCTAAAGAATAGTTATTTGCTGAAGAAATCACCATGTAATGTTTAATAACAACAACTGATAGTTTGGCTGCATACGTTTCATGAAAGCAGCGGAGAAAGTGCTGCAGAGAACATTTTCATTGCTATTTTGGAGCATAAATTCAGTTTGTGACTGCTTGCAAAATTTCTGTTGTCATCTGCTCAGGCAGAACTTATCTGCAACACCTCCACAGGCAGGTGCTCTAAGTGTATATATAAATTCATCTTTGTAGTGGCCACTGGTGCCACAACAAATGTCATTCCAAACAAACTCTCTGCTACAGGCTGTGTTGGAAATCATCATTTAACACATAATTTAGAGTATATCAGAGTGAATCTCACGCAACCTGACCGTAATAATTCCCTACTGAAATTGCCTCTTTTTTTTAGCATTTTGACATGAAGAACAGAATCAAGGTCCTTTAAACATGTGGGTGCTTTGGTTTAGTGCTCAGCATTCGGAAATGAGGGTTTATAGGGCAATGCTTAATTATTATTTTTCATGTGAATTTCACAAAGTAAATCACAGTATATCTACTGATACCGTTACTTCTGTATATGAACAAAAATTACATGGACAGCCTGTTCGTTTGCTCATTTATTAAAACTCAGCTTGCTGGGCCCAAGAGGGCTGCCCAGAAGTAATCCTCTCTGCTCTCCCAGCCTATGCAGGAGAAATCCAGAAGAGAGGATCTCAAACCATTTGCCGACATTTCCCTGTGGTCAGTATGGATGCATAACTTTCTTTTTATTAACACAGCTAAATTCAATGGGTCCGTTCAGCTGATTTCATTCACGCATTGAAAGTAACCGTGCAGTCCCACGTAGCTGCCCGGGCATTGCATGCGGAGCTGGTGCTCCACGGTGTATTTTTGGAAGGGCTCCATGTCTTACCAGGAAAGTAGAGATATGCTTGTGAGAGGCAGCCTTCCTCCCCTTTATCTTGACTCATACTGCAAATTATGATTTTAAGCAGTATTTTCGGTCAGGTAAGACAAGCTGTGACTGTCCTTTGTTTCCAGTCCACCCGTTCCAGGTGGCTGTTTTCTATCTTGTCTTGCTCTCTGCTCTTTCTCACACATCACTTTTAAAGTGTGAAATGACAGAGCAATAACTCTTTGTTGCACCCGCTATCCATCTAACCTATGTTTTCACTCTTACTTTGGAGTCAATGCAACTTTAGACATAAATCAGTGCTTCTGGTTCAGTGTGTTCCTGTTCCAGCTCTTTTGAAAGGGTGTGAACAGCTACATATTTATTCAGACTTTTGCCTTTTAAAGTGCATGGCTGCGGTGACAAACTCTCCGGAGTTGTTTGGTTTATGGCGCTATTAAAGAGGGCGACGCTGGCTAATGCCAACTGATGAGTTCAACTGTAAAATTATGGTAACGTGAGAGAAGAAACAGCAAAAGAGAGAGCAAAATTCAGGGTGCTGAGCCAGGAGAGCAGAACTGCCACCATCCCCCAGCCTATGCTCTCCTGCGGCATATAAAAACCCCCACCTTGCCCCATGATTTTCCCATTGTAAGCAATGGGAGTTCTGTGCAAATATCTGTTTTATAACATGTGTATCACAAAGCAGTGTGCGCTGTACACCAGGTAATGTTCCCTTTCTGACTGCTAAACAAACATTTGAATTGTTGCCCTCTCTGTCTAAAGGCAATCAGAGTTTTTCTGATTCCCTCAACGGGGTCAGGATTTCATGATAGGAAGATTTTATGGCCCTGCTCTGCATTTTAAGTATTTGCTTCTGTTGGCTTTACAGTGAATCTCTGTGTCTGTATGATCCTGGTTGTCTTCTTTGCTAGAACTCTGACATCTCCTATGTGCTAGAGGTACCTCCTCGACTTGCAGAGATTTACCAGACATGTCCCTTTCTTACCGTTGCTGCCTGCCTTCAATTTTGGGTACAGACATCTCAGAATGAAAACTTATCAAGGTTCAAAAATGCAATTTTTATATTGCATCCTTCTGAAATGCCCTACATTTTCTCTCTCTTAAAAGTGCTGTATTACACTCATCAGTTCTCAGTTGCCCCTTGGGAATTTAGCATCAAAATGCAGCCTTTGCCTTTGCCTCTCTGTTGTCTCTGTGCCACAAACCCTCTTCCAGGTGTCCCTCTCTCTATTTCGCATCTATTCATGGGCTCGTCCCTGTGACCCAGCTTTGTGGGGAACAAATATATGTCACAGAATTTCCTTTCCTGAAGTGAGGAAAGGGATCCCGCTGACTTCAAGGAACCAAGTCCTCCAGTGCATAGCCAATGGGTCTCCCAGTAAAACTGCTTGCTTAGCTGAGCTTTGTGTCCTCTTCCAACTACACAGCAAAAAATGAAGCATCCAGAAAAGCACAATTTTTAATTATTTGGCTGCTTTTCTCTTCAGTGGTGCTCTGAAAAGATGTTTCAACCCAAATTTTTCAAAGAAAAATACAATTATGGCAATTTAAATTGTCGTTTCTAAGGCTAGACTCCTAGAGAGTGAGATGCCAACCACATGGAGTTGATGACCATGGCCTCTCTGGGTTTACCTCAGTGTTGCTCCACTGACTGCAAGTGAAATGGCATCAGCCAATGGCAAACCCAATCCCACACCTGAATCCAGGAGGCTTCAGAAAAGCAGATTTGATTCTAACGGTTAAACTATTTTTAGAGTATTTCTTTGTAGAAATTATTTTCTAAATGAGAAGCTGGCAAAAACACATTCTCCCAGTATATGACAAATAAGTAAAAAATGAGGGAGAGAGAAGCAGACCTGGAGGAGGCCGCAGGGAATGCCGTGAGTGTAGGACACGCAGTGCTCCCAGCCCAGGGGGATCCTCAGGCTCCCGTGGTGGGGTCTGCCCCATTCCCACCCCTGCCCTCGTCCCCGAACGCAGCCGTTCCTTTTACACAAAGAATACAATCAGGCACAATCAGGGTTAAGTATCTCTGTCGATTAACTAAGCACAATACATAGCGGTGTGGTGTTGTGGGGGCTCAGGGGGCTGTGCTGTCCCCTGCAGCCCCCCAAACACCCCCTGTGCCAGACAGTCCTGTCCCCAACAGCAGCCATAGGTAGATGCCCTGTGCAGGCAGCTGCTTGGCCGGGCACCCGTGGGGGAGCTGGTTGTGGCCGTCCCCCCCCATATCTGCTGTGTTTTGAAGGGAGGGGCTGGCTGGGGGTATTTGGCATGTCCCCAGCTCTGCAAACAGCGTCAGTCCCCAGTCCCGCAGCGCTGCCGGGGGTTGACCCTTGCACGGGGGCCAAGCCTTGCTCCCAGCCTCTGCAGGACGCAGCCACGAGGGTCTCGCACGGCGCTTTGGGGCAGGTGAACACGGCGATGTTGGTATCGGACCAGCTCTGCGGCCTCCTGGGGACTCTCTGCCCAGGAACAGTTAAATATATTTTTCCTAGTATATGACTTCACCGCACCAGCAGTGAGATACCATCTTGCCCTTTGTGTTCGGGATGGATGACATTTTCTTCTTTCCCAAGCGGCAGGCAGCACGGCCCCGTCCGGGCTGGCAGGGAGGAGCGGTACAGCCCTCTGCCGCTGTCCGGCAGCTTGCCCAGATCTCCCCCGATAAGGAGCAGGGAGCTGGGAAACTCCAGGCTGGTTTTTGGTGTAGATGCCCAAGCTGGTGGCGTAGGTGCATTGTTCTGGATTTGAGTTGGAAAGGGATTATTTCTGAGTACCGAGTGTACTGTTTATGGAATAGCACTTGGCTTTGCTTTTCTTCCCTGGGAGCGTTGGGTAACAGGCATTTCTGTCAATACTCATTTCTGTTTATTTGACTCATTATTAAATGTGAGCAAGCATTCGGGTTTGTGGATGTGCATGGATATATACATGTGCTGGCCTTACACCTCCACATGCACGCACAGACTGCTGCTATATTTAGTTTGCTACTTGGGAGCCGGGAGCGCTTGAGAAGAGAGGGAGGAGGAAGGGCGAGCAGCTGGGTGCTACTGCGACCTCCCCAGCCCGGTGTCTGGAAAGGGTTTGCAAAGGTCACTTACGTCCTTCCGAATGCACCTCGTACCACCAGCTGATTTGCAAAGAGGCTAACTTGAAAAGAATAACACTTTGGGTATTTGCAAGGTTTTCATTTTATAGTCTTCACCCCAGCTGGATCCGAGGTCTGCAGCAAGGTCAGGTCTAGCGGCTGGCTTTACACCTGCACAGGCTGGGTCTTTTCAATGGCAGGTTGGGCCTCCCATGTGCAACCTGGGCGTAAAGTTCCCCTCATCTGAAGGCTCCGTTGGTTGCTTAAATACCTCATTTTCACAGCAAATACCACAGAATTTAGTCTATGAATGGAGTGGATATCTCATAACCCTTAAATTTTGGAGGGTCAAATACCCACTGATTGTTAACTCCAAGCTCCCCAAAGATTTGATGTATCTTGGCACAGTATTTTTGTAGGTGTTGATAATTAATGAAATTAAACAAAAAAGATGCTGTCTGAAGCAGTGATATACCCCAGAAAAGAAGGAGCACAAAACGCCCCAAAGCATTAATTATTACTAAACGTACGTAAAAGGGGTACAGCTGGCATTTGTACAGAGGCACCATTAAAACCGAAGGGCATCGTTTTAGGATTGGACCAAGCCATTTATTTTGGGGGAAGTCTTAAGCAGAACCTATGCATTTGTGGGGTTTAAAGAGTTTGGTTCACTTATTTACTTTGGATTTTTGTGTTCACTTTCATCCCCTTTTGTACTTCCTTGGACAAAATCCAAACAGGCAGAGTAACTACAGAAAAGCTGTTCTCACCACAGGGAAATAATGTATTATGCTAATTCCAATTAAAGGAAATTTCTTAAACTGCAAATATAGCCTTCAAGAGAGAAATGAAAAGTGTGGAAATTAACATTCTTGCCAGATTTCCAGCTCAATTCTGCATACTCAGGGGGTTTGGGTCAGGCTCAGATAAGCATCCAAAATTTGGGGATGTTTATCCAAACCTTATTTCTGAACCTTCTAAGTTCACTCCTGACTAATCATAATGGAGTTAGTGGTAGCAGGATATGAATGTACAACGTTTAGCTTAGAAATTGGCAGCTCCTCATCATTTCACAGCTAGGAGCCTTTGACCAAATATCAACTCTGCTAACCAAAACAAAATAAAATAATGCCTTGACTTGGTCTCCAGCCATACCACCTTGTGCTACAGCCCTGGAAGATCTTCCAAGCAGGGCTGGGCCAAGGCAGGCTTTGGCTGGGGACCTCCCAGGAAAATATTGATGTTACTGGAAGCATCCCTTGTGATTCAGGAGGTGACACTTTCCCTGGGTCGGTGTTGAACTTGCATAACGGTTCCGTGTACAGAGGTGTCCTTTCAGATTTGGGAAATTTCAGAGGGCTGGTGGGTCATTAAAGATCTTTTCCGAAAGGCTTGGAGGTTAGCTCCACGTTCACTCCACGTGAAACGCTAATGCAATAACCAACTACGTTACACGGCCAACGAGTTCCCAGCTGGAGGCGGCACTCCTCACTTCACTGGCTCCCTGCTCCATCCCCAGGCTGTTTGCCTGTTCAGCCACGAAGGATGTGAGCTGCCTGTAGAGTTTCATGTTGAAAGTGTTTGGAATTTTTTTTCAGTGAAATGAGTGGAAGATGACTGAGGGTCATGCATTAGCTCCTGAAGAAGCAGGCTTTTTTCTCTCTTCGTCGTTGCTTTTGCCATCGCACCCTTTGCTTTAAACATAGGGGACGGGAGCTGCATCTTGCTGCCCTGCTATAGGCACCTCCTTATTGTACACTTTACCATAATGTAGCAAGCCACAATATTAGCTAAGGAGATGACACAGGTCTATCCTCCATGGATATCACCCTTCAAAACACCACCAGGCGACTCCCCCGCCGCTCACCTATCTTTTTTCCCCTGTACATTTTATTTTAGTCATGGGGTGGCACTCTAAGTAGTTGTATCTGATTTTTATTCTGGCATTGAAATTCATGCCAGGAATAAATCCACCCAAATGCAAATTCTTCCCAAGTTAAAAAAGCACTGAGATGCTCAGTGAAGCTATACCGGGAATGAATTTGACCACATGAACTTGGATTGCAGGTACATACTCTATCACCTAAAATCCCTTCAGGTTTGCTTAGACTTACCTCTGAATTACAGATATTAAATCTGCAGGATTGTAATAGAAGACAGCCCACTGAAACTTTTATTTTAAAGATAAAAATAATCTGTCAATTGAGAGTAACAACAGACATCATAAAAACACATTAAGAAATGTTCAACATATATTTGAATATAGCCCTTATGGCTATAGAAAATACTAGGATTTTTAAAAGTTTAATGATTACTCGTTTGAGATATTTTATGAAAGACATTTTATAAAACATTGCTTATATTCCTGCCATTTCTCTTGCATCTTCCTCCTGAAATCAGCAGAAATAATTGCTTACTTTCTACCAGACTCTATTCACCAGTAGCGTAGACGGACAATTGCGGAAGATTTTTACAGTAGCAATGTGACAGTTTAAACTAAGCAACTGTTTCCATCTAATGTAGATTTGGCAAGATGCTAGCTTCAATGTAGCTTATGCCACTCAGATGTCAATTTTTTCTTCATTAGGCCAATATATTAGTGAGCTACACCATGCTCTAAAACTCGCATCAATCTCCCACCACATTTACTCTTTTTTTTGTAGTTGCCTTCTCCTTCCAAGGGAAATGAGCAACTCCTATCATGGAATCATAGAATCATAGAATCGTTAAGGTTGGAAAAGACCCTTAAGATCCAACCGTTAACCTATCGCTGCCAAGTCCACCACTAAACCATGTCCTCGAGCACCACGTCTATCTGTCCTTTAAATACCTCCAGGGATGGAGACTCAACCACTTCCCTGGGCAGCCTGTGCCAGGGCCTGACCACCCTTTCAGTGAAGAAGTTTTTCCTAATATCCAACCTAAACCTCCCCTGGCGCAGCTTGAGGCCGTTTCCTCTCGTCCTATCGCTCGTTACTAGGGAGAAGAGACCGACCCCCACCCGGCTACAGCCTCCTTTCAGGCAGTTGTAGAGAGCGATGAGGGCTCCCCTCAGCCTCCTCTTCTCCAGACCAAATCAACCCCAGCTCCCTCAGCCGCTCCTCCCCAGCCTTGTGCTCCAGACCCTTCACCAGCTTTGTTGCCCTTCTCTGGCCACGCTCCAGCACCTCGATGTCCTTCTTGTAGTGAGGGGCCCAAAGCTGAACACAGCACTCGAGGTGCAGCCTCACCAGTGCCGAGTACAGGGGCACCATCACCTCCCTGGTCCTGCTGGCCACACTATTCCTGATACAAGCCAGGATGCCATTGGCCCTCTTGGCCACCTGAGCACACTGCTGGCTCATGTTCAGGCGGCTGTCAACCAGCACCCCCAGGTCCTTTTCCTCCAGGCAGCTCTCCAGCCACTCCTCCCCCAGCCTGTAGCGTTGCATGGGGTTGTTGTGACCCAAGTGCAGGACCCGGCACTGAGCCTTGTTGAACCTCATACAGTTGGCCCTGGCCCATCGATCCAGCCTGGCCAGGTCCCTCTGCAGGGCCTTCCTGCCCTCCAGCAGATCGACACTCCCACCCAACTTGGTGTCATCTGCAAACTTACTGAGTTAGTTACAAACTTACTTACTCTTCACACATTGCTTTTTTTCTCTTCCCAACACAAATCGATGCATAGCTCCTGTTTGAATTGGAAGTGGGTATTCAGGTTGGAAAGTGAATTTTGTGTGTGTGCTATAGCATGGATGCCCCGTAGCAGCTGCATCACGAGCATTTTGGCATCCTGCAGGATGGAAGCTTGTGGGGGGGTCGCTGCCCAATACATGCAGTAATTATTGCTATCCATGTCATCGAGAGGTCTGTAATGATGTGACCAAGGATATTTAGAAGGAATGGAGAGAAAATGTGAATTGCCTGGTGCTTATAGAAATAGTTCTTGGGAGCTGCTTTTGGTTTTAGAAAAAGTAGAAACAGCAGAAAAGCTGTTCCAAACGGTTGCGAAGACGTGATGGGCTTCTGTAATTTCAGGGAGAAAAATCAGAAAATCATGTAGCATATGACTGTTGATAACTGCAAGAAGAACAAATGCTTTCCATCCCAAAACACATTGTACCATCAGTGTTTGTTTTAACAGCCCCTCTTCAGACATTAAAAAAAGACTTTTTATTATGATTTCTGCCTTGGGCACTGATCAGCAATGTTGAAAAAAACAAGCAGAAGCGTTTGGTTGCTTATCCTTCCTTCTTGTTTCCTTTTACTCTAAGTTCTTGAAAGGTCATAAAGTAGAGAAATAAAAAAGCCACTGAAGTCTAGTTTTGTTAACTTTATCTTCTGAACATTAAACATTGTTTCAAATTTCTTACGGTACATAAAATGTTTTGCCTTGCTGTATCATGTATACAGAACTTGAAAAAGTAAATGAGACAGCTCAGAAAATGTAATGGATGTGTAATAGCAGCTCTTTAGATCTCCTGTTTTTAGCATAGCATCTTTTTGTTCCTAGAGGTGCTTTTAACATGATATCTAAAGCTATTTATGAAGTCATTTATTTTTGCATGGTGATAGGTCTTATTTTGCAATTAGCCTATGCTTTCTATCTTGCTGTAGCGTGTGAGCCCCCCTGAAATGTTGTTTAGTCTTCATCCACCCTTTTTGTTTTCCTTCCACAAGGCATTCACCCTAATAACTTCCATTTCACGGGTGCAGTATATCCTAGCTCCCTTCGGCACCTTCTGCAAAAACATTTCGAAATCGTTGCATTGGAACAGAGTTCAGTTCTTTTTGTTGGGCATTTTCAACATAAAGAAGTTTTCCTGTTTGCCTTAAATTCATTCATCACATGAATTTCGGCTGATGGTTTTTAACCACTTTTGCTCCACATCCTGTTACGGTGGGCAACAGCGGTGCTTCGTAAGGGCTGTCAGCAGGAATACAGCATGCCAGCGGCAGGCACATCGGTAGAGACCGGGTTTTCCCCATCTAGCTGGAGCTTTAGGCAGAACTGAATTGCTAAATCATCATTTAGTCTATCTGGGGCATCTCTAGTGCATCCAGACACAATTTATTCCGATGCAAACTGGTGTGAGCTCAGTGGGAACGGCAGCCTCGCTAACGCGCTCTAATCCGCTATCATTTGCATATATGCAATCGAGTGAAGTTAACAGGATTTCCCTGACGTGCTTGCCAGCAGTAGCAATGGCATTGGTTTCCTCTAATATGTCAAGCAGGTCGCTGTTAATCAGTCACCGTCGGGCTTTTCGTGCCAGCTACTCTGCTCGTTCTGCTGCTGCATGCGGGAGCAGCTGTAGCTGGGAAGGTCTTTGGGTGCCAGCACGGGTCTCAAAAGCTCCAGGGGTAAAAGAGAAGACATTTTAATAGTTAGTGGGAAATTTTGTCCACTCCATACCCTCATAAGCAAGCACAGAGGGAAGTTTGAAGGCATGGCCAAGAGCATTGGCTGCAAAGCCTCCTTGGAAAGCTGGGGGTGGCTCCGAATCCAGCAGGGACAGTGGGGTCGTGGCATTAGTGAAGGAGGTTTATGAATTTTATCCTCATGTATTAATGACCCAGGGTATCCTGTGGCAGCTCTTTGCGCACAAGACTCCTCAGGACGTGACCACGCATGTGCCCACTGAAACGTGAGTGCAGGGGCCAAAGGGGGCGGCTGCGGTGGGACCCTGCTCGAGTGGCCTGGAAGCGCTGGGAAGCTTGGAAGGAAAGGTACAGAGAAGAGCTTGATAAATAAGATGATGTGAAACTGAATCACTGCATAGAGATGAATCAAAATTATAAAATCAATAGATATTGATCTGTATATATCACACAAATAACTGTGCCTGAAGAGGTGCCCAGATTTAACATGCTGATTATAGGGCAGTCAGTAGAAATAACTTGAGATCTGAAGAGCTATTACATTTTAGTTGTTCTGTGCTGCAACTGAAGCTGATAATATCTTAGCTGAAGTCTCTTTTAAATTTTTTCCTGCTTGAAGTTCTTGGTAACAAGTATATTTAATCAACAAACCAAAACCGAAGAACAGATTTTTGGCTTACAAAATACTCTTGAGCCATCCAAAGCTGGAGTCCAAACACTACAAATTCTTCTAAAAATATACACCTTTCATTTTAACTTCCATTTGCTTTTCCTGCTGGCCTCGCTGATGCAAGCCAAGGTCGCTGCACTTTGGATGTGTCCAATAGCCGCTTGGCTACCGACAGGAGTTGCAATGAATCACCTGGAACATCATCCGTGGTCACTGAACCCTTCCTGTGGCTGGTTGGGAATCAGGACAACAAAGTCTTCGTTATATCCCATTCATATGTATCCCACTTATTCTTTCCATACCCCTTAAACTGGTGGAGCTGCACCGTATCAAAAGGAAGAAGGATTTACAGGAGGCTGGGGATTTTTGGTCTCTCTTTGCTTCTGGCATTGACTTCCCTCCCTCCTTCCCATCAGTAGATATGTTAAGGGAGGATGGATGTGCTTAACTCTCAATGTGGCGAGTAGCTGTCACTATTATTGCTTTCTTCAACATTATCATGGAGTTCTTTGTCCCCACATTTTGCCCGCTAAACCCAGGGTAAATACAAACCTAATAGATGTGTAAAAAAGCTTCAGACCGGTTACTTGTCATACATGGGCAAGAGTAGTCTGAAACTGCTGCAGAATTACTTCCCATCTTTATTCATGGATTGACGATGTTCATTTTCCTTTGCTGGATTAGATTTGCTGAGTAGATTTCTGGGCATATAAATGATATTTTGGAATGAAACCCTCAGATTTTATAAATCGTTCAAGCCAATTCAGTTTCTTCTTTCTGTAGAAGTATTTCCTGGTCCACAACAACCTCAATCTAAACCGACTGCTTTCTGTTTGAGATGAAATTCATCAATTAGCTTAGAGAGTTAAGTAAGAATTAGGTAATTCTAAAGTGCTAATGAGCACTCACAACTCCCACTTTCATCTTTTATAGCATTGTTAAATACACCACAGGCAGTAGGGAAAATTGTGGTCGTTCATATTGTAGCGTATATTTGCACTTTATCGCTCAAGCTGACAGATTTCCCTTGTGCCATAGACAACTAGTTTGAGCTTCTGCCCACAGTGCCTGGCAGGAGAGCTTCTATCTTCAGTTTACTTCTAGAGGTGTCACAAATATTACATTAAAATTATGGGATGCACAAATATCTGGCATATCCTGAGATTCCTGCAGGTTCCCAGAGGCACCATGCTTTGGGTTGATCCAGACCTTGTCCAAGGGCTGCAGCCCTGATGTGCTCCAGCATGCCAAGTACCAGCACCGTGCCCCAGCCTCTGAAGGCAGTGGGGGGATCTAGGACTGGCTTTCGTCTGGAGATGGAGCAGTTCCTCCATCTACAGCCCTGGGGCAGCCTGGGTCTGGGCCGAGTGTCCTGTCTGATCCTGGGATTACACAGCAATTCTGGGTGGAAATCGCACTCTTGTCTGGACTGGATCAACACTTTTGGTCACTAATTCAGCTCCAAGGTAGCCAGCTGTCTTGTGTCAACACTGTCTTCAGCACTTCGAGCTGCTGTCCCTTCTCTGGTGAATGTGTGACCACCTTCCCAGGCACCAATCTCACTATAACTCCTTGAAAAGCCAACAGAGATGACCTCCTTCCTCAGTCGATACATCCCACAACAGCTCCCTTAACCTCAGCAGATCTCCTGCCCTGCCCCACGTGAGGACCTGTCCTGAAGGACGCACCTGGTGCACCAGGGAAGACTTAGGAAGGGAACGAAATGATCTTAAGTGGCACATACTATACTGGATTCTCAGCAATACAGATCATACGGTTCTCCGAAATCCTTCCTGGTGGAAAGACATCTATTCCTAACACATTGCCTTGTTTTGCTTCTACAGACCCAAAAAATCGCAACCTGTCTTGAGCACATGCCCATGCCCTGCTGCTTTTTGCAGTCACTTAGTGAGGTTCTGCGGCGGCTGGTGTTGTGGTCGGGGCAGTCTCTCCCCCGCTCTGCCTGGTGGGGATCGTGATCCATCTTACGTTCTGTGCTTGCATGATTGCTAGGTGACTCCTAGCAACACGACTTGACATCATGAACTCCGTTTCACATTTCTCCCGCAAAAAAAAAAAAAAAAAAAAAGGCTGAGTTTTATGTGTCCTCCCCAAAACTGTTTCTATAGGAGGAGCGTTCATTTATGGTACCAATCAGCACAATGTGCTTATGTTTAAAGATCTGTTCCAAAGCATCAACTGTTCATTTGCAAAGCTAAAATATTTTCCTAGCTAAAAAAGGGCGATAAAATACAATTTCTGCTACAGATGAGCCATATTAAAACATGCAGAGCTGTTTTAACTGGCAGAGACCAAGCAGGCTCCCCCTATTTATCCATGAGAAGCCATGAACACCAGCGGGCAGGCAGGAGTTTCTGTTCACTGCAGTCAAAGGAAAGCAGTAAAAAGCAACTTCTTGGTGAATGAAAGTTATGGGAAAATATTGCACGACGTTCCTTCCCAGCCCACCACCGATTTTCTCCATGAGCAAATCTCCATATTCCATCTGTCAAAACAGAATGATAATCTTCCCATCCAGCACACTTTTTATCCCGTCCATGCCAACTGTAAGCTTTTCAGGGCAGAGGCTCGTGTTTATTATTTTTCTACCCACAAAGGACCCCAGTTTCAACTGGGGCCTCTAGGTGCTGCTGTAATACTAATAAAACTAATACTCATAATTCTGCTAGTGGCAAATTTTGCCCAACATCTTAGGCTTAAATAAGTTATATGGAAAAATGGTTATAAAACAGCCTCCATCTTCCTTCAAATTCTGCAGGTCATTTTGCATCTGCAAAACTCAGTTTATGGATTGATATGCATCTTATATATTGTATCTTGGGAATGTTTTCCTATGAATCTCACACAAAATCTGCAGCATGACTTGTGGATAAAAAAAGCCACAGGAAAAAAATGCCTGAAGCTGTACCACTTACCTCCCTCCTCCTCCTTCACATGCACACATGCCCAGCTGCTTTTTTTTTCCCCCTTTGTTTTATCAGTACAGTGCTAAATTGCCAAGTTTGAAATTTCTTCAGCAAATAAGGGATGCATGCCAGAACACAAGTGCCCCGAGGGATCTGAGTCTTAGGGGAAAAAGCCCTTAATTTCCAAGTTTATAGGTAGCAGCACTTTCTTGAAATTGGAAAATGTTCAACTCATTTATAGAAGAAATCTGCCACAAGGATATGCTGATGTTCACAGCTATTTCATTAATAACCCATTCTGATCAACACACATTTTTTTGGTTATAGGACAGGTTTATTTTGACACCTGTATCAAATATATTCTGCCCTCCCTGCCCCTAGAGATTTTCCCAGTGAGCAAAATCTCCTTGTTGTGTAAAATCTCTTTAGTGCAAACCAGGTAGCTCTCGGAGAAAGATTTTTCAAAATTAATCAGGCACCTTTACCCATGTGTGACTAATTTATGTGGAGCAGCACTTCGAATGCGCGCCCAGCGGGCTGCCATGCACGCACAGGGCTGGTTAAGCATTTATTGCTCGGGACCCTAGTTTCCCCACCCAGGGTGGGTGCACGCAACCAGCTCTGCCCACCGATGGCGGGGAACCTGACCCACTCACATGGCATCTGTGGGCCAAATACTTTACGACTTAATCCCGGGGAGATTGCCCGAGCCCAGGATAAGGATCAACCTTGCATGTTGCTCTGCCGCCTGAATAAATTAGCATTCCTAAACTCCAGTCCTCAGACTTATCTACCAAGCATGATTTGAAATGTCGACGGGGATTTTAACCTATTTACAGTTTCATAACAAGCCCGTAACAAAGAATTCTCCCTCTCCTACCCATATGTAAATAATATCTAACGCTACTGTCAGGGCTTGGCAGGGCAGCGATGTTTCCGAGGCAGTGTGGATCCCTCGCCTGCCTTTAGCAGGGTATCTTTCCACTCGTAGGCAAGTGCCTTGCAATAGGAGGAGGATTAATCGTCGCTATTAGAGCCCTTGCTTTCCTCCGCAACCTTCTCTTCCCAGGGATGATGAGTTAATTCAGCTGGAACAATGTTAGTTCATCAATTTTTGTGGTTTATCTGAAAATCGAATTGCAGTAATTTCATATGCCAGCTGACTTAATGCCCGTTTAGTTCAGGTTTTAGACAACTCCGGTCGATGATCACGAGGGGTTTAATACAAAACGTAGGTGGGATGAAACTGTAACACCGATGCTTTCAGGCAGGTTTTTCTTCCCCGCTGTGGGAGTTGGTTGTGTTGGCTGTCTGCACGTGTGTTTCTGCGTGTAGGACATGTATCCGCCTCTTCTGAACCTCCGCTAGAACCATCCACACATGTACATTTAAAACAGCAAATGCAAACCTGAAAATTTTAAAATGAGTGTTTGACTTTTTATTGGGTGATAAATTGCTTCTTACTCTTATAAAGTCCGCAGGTGTTTATGTCCACTCTACTACGCCTAGTTAAAACTGTGGCTACGATAGGAATGCTTTGAAAATAGCCAGTCACTCCTAAAATTGATTATTAAAATAGAATTACCTGTTATGCATCACATTAATTCTTGTAGTGCAAAGTTCTGTTGTTTAACCCTTCCAATCCCTTTCGGCCTGGCATTTTCTCTGCTTCGGTATTTTCTTTTCCATCCTTTTGCTTTGCAAATTCTGTTGCCAGACTGTGGATAGTGCCGAAACCCGAACGGTGCCCCAGGGCTCGCTGCCACACACTCTTCCTGCGCGGCTCTTCCCGATGCCACGACGGGCTCTGGGGCTGGAAAAGGACTTCCAAAGCAGGCCCTCAGACTGTTTGGCAAATGAAAAGGCTTGAAAATTAAAACTTTGGAAGAAGTGAAGAGTTAATGGATCCCTATTGAATTCTTATGCACATGCATACAAAGGAAGCCTGGAAAATCCTTTTACTGTGCCTTCTACCACCCCCCAACCCCCCCGGGTATGGTGCCTTCTCAGGGAGTGTTTGTTAGAGTTCTTCCATTTTTAGAGCAGCTTCTGCAAAAAAAAAGTTGTGGTTTTTGCAGCTTCTGCAAAAAAAGTTGGGCAGAGAAGCAGTGGCTACATCAGGTAGGAGCCTCTGGCCACCCCACGTACAGCCTCAGTCTGTGGGGTCCCACTGCTCCATCTCTGGATGAGCAAATTGCGGGAGCAGGAGCAGGCACAAAACAGTTGTATTTCAGCAAGGATGAATGAGAGAGTGCTAAAAAAAAACCCCAAATCAGACTTTTTTCGGTCATGTTGGTAGGTTTTAGAGGGCCATGTTGAAGGTCTTTTACTCTTTGGGTGGTTAAGAGAGGAAAATGCCCTTCCAGGCTGCCCAGCGCACAAGGAGATATATAGAATAAGGGCATTGCCAGTGGAGTTTCCCAGATTTTCCAGAATTTTGGCTTTTTTTCAAAACATGAGAAAGGTAAAGCACAGGAAAACGCACAGCTTCTGGGTGGAGAGGAGGCCAGCACCCACATCAATCAGCCACTGCCTTAGATTGCCCTGTCTGTAGTAGGTGTTAAAACGAGGTAGCTAACGCGGGTTTCTCCCCTGACTTTTCTCTTAGCACACACGCGTGCCAAACTCGCCCGGCGGGGACTGTCTCGCCTTGCGGGTGCAGTAACCTTGAATGCCCAAAGGGCCCAGGCTGGATTTGGAGGCTTCCAGACTCTTCTGTAATGGAAGTAATGAACACTACGAAGGAAAACAGCAATGCTCCTCAGCGTCCAGCGCCAGAGCACGCGCCTTGGCAGGGAAACCTGGGGGAAGATTTGGCGGAGGAAAATGAGATTTCTCCCATTGCAAGGAGCATGCTTACGGTGGGGGGTGAACAAGCAGCATTGCATCCCTCAGTATCACATTTTGGGGCTGGCTGCAAAGGGCCAGGGGTTGTTTGCAGTAAGGCGTTATAACATCTCTTCCTGCCGTGAGGAAGGGCAGTTTCCACAGGGTTTGCAAGCCTTCCTCCCCAAGGCAGGAGCAAGTTCACCCAGGCAGCTGGGTACTAGTCACTGACCCATTTTTACATCTTCCTTATCGATCAGAAGGAACGTGCTATTTTAGAGCACGGATTTTAATACAAGAGAAAAAGTGGAGTCTTTCTGCTCAGTACTCGGGTAGTTTTGTGGCTCCTGCCAGTAGCAGCATCGTGGCTGCTCCAGACCGTACGATGGGGTGCGAGCGGGGAGCAGCACCCATGGGAGCGCAGGAATGGCTTCACCCACGCCTGGGCCCTACCAGCGCGGCGGCATCCCACGAGCGTGCCTGCCGTGCATCTGCTCTGCGTGGGCGCCACGCACTCGCTCTACGTATTTATTTATCCCAGCCGTAACGCGCCGTGCCCGGGGGGCTCCCGCAGCAGCAGGAGGAGAGCAGACCCAACCCCGGGCTGCCACTGTGCGCGGCGGGGGGCTGCGTGTGCTCCGCAGCTCCCCCAGCACAGCCCCGTCCCCACGGGAGTCGCAGAGGTCCTTCAACTTTTTTATCGCCTGCACACGCACCACGCTAATTTTTTTGCAAGGATATGGGGTTGTTTATTTTTTTCCTCCAAAGGCCGTCGGTATTTTCGGCGGAGGGTGTGTGTCTTTTCTGCATACTCATTTCAGACTGGTAAATGCCCCTCTCTGCCTGGCTATGGAGGGGACAGCCCAGCTGGCTGTGCCCACCGCAACCGGAGGCTTCGGGCTTCGCGCCCCGTAGTTGCCAAAAGGGGACCCCCTCGGCCGGCGGGGTGAGCCCCGGGGGTCCCCAGAGCCCCACGCTGCCCGGGGGAAGGAGTGCCGGGTGCGGCAGAGCGGTGATCCCCCCGCGTCCCGCAGCCGGGCCGGGGGGAGGAAACCCACCCTCCAGCAGTGCCGGCAAAGCCAGCCTGACCCGAGCAAATGAAAATAATCAAAAGTAATTAGAAGCGTGCTGGACTGCTCCTCGGAGATCTGTGCGAGAGAATAAACATGCCGGAGCCCTCCAAGCCACTGCAAAGGCCCATGTCTGAGCTGTTAGGTGCCCTGACCTTGTCCACATAAAGACGTGATTTATGAAGTGCAGGGCACAGCAGCAGGGCTTCTGTCTTCTCCAGAAGAACCAAATTACTGAGGTGGAGATTAACATGCTTTCAGTTGGGCCCATTTCCAGACCAAGGGAAATTTTTTATTTACATTTTTTTACCTTTAATTTCCTCCTCCTCTCCCTCACTCAAAAACTGCCTTTTGGCCGGGAGGGACGAGCCCGGCAGCGTGTGAGGGCAGGAGGGGCGGCGGGGACGGGGCACCGGCGCGGGGGCCGCGCCAGCACCGCGATGCCCCCCGCCACCGCTCCTTCGCACGACGGCTGGAAAGGGTCCGGCTCTTCCCTCTGAAATAAGCAGCAATACTTGTGTTTTTGCTTGATTTTATTTTTTTTTTAAGTCAATATCTGTAACGCAGGGCAAGAGGAATTAACATGCAGAAATTGTGTCGCCTTTCCTGCGTGTCGCTGCCTTCCCGGGTCTGTCCCGGAGCGTTTGGGTATGTCGGAGGGCTGTTGTTTTCTGCGCGTTTGTTTTGCTTTGCTTTTCCTTTCTCCCTCCCCGCTTGATACACTCGCCCGGTATTTTAAACACTCACCGCAGTGTTAGACAGGATGCTCAATGTTGTGTTTAGTCACCTTGAGAAATATAACATTAAACCCCACTTAAAAATGCGGTTATGAAGTGGCTTGCTCTATAAACGTAAGGATAATATTAAGCCTAATATGAACATTTACGGTATTTTAAAAAATCGCCAGCGACTTGTCTGATTTTTCACCGTTGTCCTCTGCAGTGTTTGTCCACAGGAAGCCCATTAAAAGTGGACAGTGCAGTTATTTCATCTGGCTTTGGCTGAGCTGCTTTGCTTTGCTTTAATGATGTGCTGGAATGCACGATGCCCATAGGGTCTCCATTATGAGAACTTTTACTTCTGGGACGACCATGAAGTTAAAGGCTTAAAAGAGGCATCAGTTTACAGCCTGGTGGGAATTACTAGCAGACTCGAGTACTAACTCCTTACTGCCTCCACTAATATAGCGACTTATTTTAAATAAACAACTGCAAAAGCGACCCCGTGGAAATGTTTGGGCCTCCTGAAGCGCCTACCAAACCGTGCAAGGGGAGAGAGGAAAGGCTATAGATGCGTTTAAAGGGTTCTGGCTTGGAAGAAGAAATAGAGAGAGCGAGGTGTAGCATCAACGTCCCCTTACGAGACGGGGGGTGAGGTGAGGTGAGGCTCAACCCCCAGCGCCTCTCGCCGCGCCCCGCCGCGAACCCCTCGGGGGCACGGCCCTTCCTCCTCCTCCTCCTCGGGCCGCGCTCCCTCCGCCCGGCGGGGGCAAAGCCGAGCTGCCTGCAGGGGAATTGCCAAAAAACGAGGGTTCTCCCCCCCGCCCCGGCAGCTGCGCACCGCCCGCCCTCGCCCCGGCCCCGCTCCGGCCCCGGCCCCGCCGCCGCCGCGTCCCGCCGCCGCCCCCGCCGTCTCCCGGCGGCCAGCGCCACCCAGCGGCCGCGGGCGGCGCCTCCCGCGGCGGCGGAGCCCCGGTGCCGGCCGGCCCCGCTCTGCCGGTACCGGGAGGCCCTTTTGTTTGTCCACCGGCGTTTCCTCCTTTTGTGGCAAAGCCGGGGGTGGGAGGGGGGGGCTCCGGCTCCTACCGGGGCCTCTGATCAGGCCTATGGGCTCGAGCAATCAGTTTCCCAGATTACTTGTATTTAATACACAATGCATCATAAAACAAATCCCTCATCCTGACAGGAAGAAAATAGAACAGCTCATAGCTCGAGCCGGTCCAATTTATGGCTAAATTAAAAAAAAAAAAAAAAGAGAGAGAGAAAAAAATATAATAATAAGAAAAAAAAAAAAAGCTCCAACAATGGGC
The DNA here is from genome assembly GCF_965183815.1 of Platalea leucorodia. Taxonomy (NCBI): domain Eukaryota; kingdom Metazoa; phylum Chordata; class Aves; order Pelecaniformes; family Threskiornithidae; genus Platalea; species Platalea leucorodia. The sequence continues at coordinate 5,231,120 of NC_138830.1, forward strand.
GAGCGGAGGGAGGGCAGGAAATCAGTGGCCCGGCAAACCGGGCGGGCGGCGCGGTTCTCAGGCCCGGGTGCTATGGGAATCTCCCACCAGGTTTTTTGAGGTTATTGACAAAGGATTTTTTTTTTTTTTCCCTTTTTTTTTTTTTCTGTCCTACCTACCACAACTGCGTGCGTTTTTTTTTTTTCCCCCTTCTCTCTCCCCTCCCCGCCTCGAACAATAGCTATTATCTGAAATAACAGTTCAATGTCACAGATAACAGGCCGCTGAGACGAATTAATCATCATCTCTTGTCACCCGGCTTCTCGCCCTCCCTCTGCCCTCCCTCCCCGGCCCCCCGGGAAAGAAAAATCGACTTTTAGTCTGAGAAATATATTTGCACTTAAAAAAAAAAAAAAAAAAAAAAAGAAAAAAAGTGGGTGGCACTTCTGCATGGTGCAATAAAAGATACAGTTCAGCCCTCTTTTTTTTTTGTTTCCTGCCCTCTTCGCCAAAATGCACATAGATACGTGTTATCTTGCCACGGTTAGCTCGGACGGTGCCAAACTTTGCGGGCCGGTTTGCGGCTTTGCGTCGCGGCGGGGTTTCGGGGCCGACGGGCGAAGCCGGGAGCGCGGCGGGGGCTGCGGCCGCCCCGCGGGTGGGAGCGGGCCCGGCCGCCGCCGCGGCCCCCGCCGGCGGGCAGAGCCCGGCCTCCCGCCGGCTCCATTCATGGGATTCGTTACCAAATAAATACAGGAAAAAAAAAAAAAAAAAAAAAATCGTTTAGGAAGCGCCGGCGAGTGGTTCCGCGGCACCAAACGGGGTCGTCGGGAAACTGGTCGGACCAAAAGAAAAAAAAAAAAAAAAAAGTTGCATTTCATTAAAAATTATTATTAATAACCACAGTGACGGCGATGACGAGGATAGCTCGGGTAACGAGCCGGGCGCGCTGGCTCCTGGAGCGCCGGGAGAAGCCGTCGGGGCGAGCGCGGCGCGGCTCCCCGCTCGCTGCGGGGCCGCCGCGACGGCGCTCCCGGCTGCGGGGAGCGGGGGGCGAGCGGCCGGGCGGCGGCGGGGACGGCGGCGTATAAATAGAGGCGAGCGGCGAGGGCCCGAGGCACCGCAGCCCCCCGCCGGCCCCGGGCGGGGGATGCGGCCGGGGGGGGTGTGCGGGGGGGGGCTGCCGGTGAGCCCCCGCGGCGGGGCCGCTCCTCCGCGACCTGGCGCTGACCCCCGGCCGCGGGGCCGCTGTCGCTTTAAGCGCGCCGGGAGCGCCGCCGCCGCCGCCGCCCGGGCCGGGGGGGCCGGGGGGGGGGGCGGCCGCCGGCGCGGCCGGGGCTGCCCCGCTTTAAAGAGACAGTGCCCGAAAGGGGAGCGGCGGGCTGGCAGGACCCGACGGGGTGGGCGGGGAGGGGGGGCGGGCAGGGCCGGGCCGGGCCGGGCGCTGCCCGGGGGTGCGGCGGGGAAGAAGCGCCGCGGGCAGGCTGCGGGGGTGGGGAGGGGGAGAGCCGCCCGCCCACGCACGCACACTTTTCTCCCATCCCCGGCGGAGAAGTGGAAGAAGTTTGTTTTGTTGAGCGGTGTGCGGTGGGCTTTTTGTTGTTGTTGTTGTTTTTCTTTTTTTTCCCCCCCTTAAAGAGGGTTGTGTGGGTTTTGGGTTGTTTTATTTTTTTTTCCTCCTTCCTCCCCCCTTCTCCCGATAACTTTCTTTGCACACACACACACACACCGAGCCGATAAGACCAGGAGGGGCCGAAAGAGGAAGGTGATGGCGAGCCGGCAGCAACCCGCCGAGCCCCGCCGCCGCTGAGCCCTCGGAGGCCGGCAGCCCCCTCCCGGCCTCCCCGCCCGGCGCCCCGGGCCCCCGCCGCTCCCCGCCAAATGCTGGAGCGCTCCGCGCCCGCGCAGCGCCCGCCGCAGCCCCGGACCCCGACGGCCGCGGCCTCCGCCCGCTTTTGACGCCAAGATGTTGCTTCCAGCCGCCTGAAGGATATTTTTCCCCTCTCCGCCCCCCTCCCTGCCCCCGCGGGCTCCCGGCGACACAAGGTAAGAGCGGGGAGCGCGGCGGCGGCGCTGCCCACGGCCCCGCGGGACGCGGCCGCTCTGCCCCGTCGGTGCCCGCCGCGCCGCCGGCCCCGGGCTGACCCTGCTCCGCCGCCCCGGGGGGTAGGGGGTGAGCCCCCCCCCCCCCCCCGGGGCAGAGCGGGGTGTGCTTTGAAAAGGAAAATTAAATGCCCCCCTTGCAAAAAATACTCGGCGGGGCGTGCGGCGGGGCGGCGTGCGCGCCCCGGGGGACGGGACTCGCGGCTCCGCTGGGCCCCGCCGGGGTTTGGGGTGGCGGGGGGTTCGGGTTAGGTTTTTCCCCCTTTTTGGGGGGGAGGCATAGTCTGCCCGGGAGGAGGGGGGAGACCCGGCTGTCCCGGGGCGACGCTGGGCAGCCCCGGGCGGGCAGGCAGCCGCTGCCCCCCCTCCGGGACGGGCCTGATCCTGGCCCCGGGGGGGCGGCGGGGCCGGGGGCGGTGACCCGGGCAGGGCCCGCCGTACCTGGGCCGCCCCGGGCCCGGCCGCCCCCGCGGGGGAGCAGCTCTCCGCGGGGCTCGGTTAATGGAGGAGGGTGAGCGGGCTGAGGCTGCAGCCCCAGCCCGTGGGGGGAAACGTCCGTGGGCTTTCGTTACCGGCGCGGCGCGGCGGGGTTCCCGTCCGCCCAGCGCCGAGGCCAGAAGTGCCCCGGGGGCTGGACGTGGGTGCAAACGTTTCCCCTCGGGGAAACAACCTCCCTCTGCCTTTTCTTGTCGTTTAGGGCGTGGGTTTGAAGGGTTTTTTGGTAATAAAATCGGGTGGTTTGCTGCCGGTGCCCAGCCGGAGGAGTTAGAAATGGAGCAGGGAGCTGCTGGGATGCTGTGGGAAGTTGAGGATAGGCCGGTGGTGGAGCTTGCAAATAAATAATGAGATTCACTCATATGTAATGATTAGGAATTTGTCATAATATTAGAATAGAACATCCTCTTTAGCTTGTCCACAAGCAATCTCATTATATTTGTTTATTGTCTGCATAATTGGAACCATTTATTGGTATGTATTGAATACTGCCATATTTTGCATGAGTGTTTACATTGTTTTTCATTTATTTTCTTTAGTTTGGCATAGGGAGTTCTGTTATTTGCTTCAATTAAGGGGAGTGATTTAAGTGTTGCACAGAAGGGCTGTTTGGGAAGCGTAATATTCAAACAAGATAAATAACTGCCTACCAAATAAAGTTTGGTTCAGAGTAACAAATACAAAAAGACTAAGTGGGTGCTGCAAGCAACGTAAATCCTGAAACAAAACACAAACCTCAAATGAAACCAACACCAGCTATTTTAGTAATTCTTGTTATATTCCCTGACAGAATCATATTTAATTAAAATAATAATTTTAAATGTAAATGGTCACTGATGAATGCCAAAAAAATCAGATCCCTCTTAAATTATCGTAGCATTTCTTAGCAAGAATTAGACAACATCTCGATTACACCTAAACATTTGTCAAGACATTTTTCAGTACGTTTATTGTCCTTTTATTAATATGTATGTATTCTGATCATTCCTAAAAAACAAATCTCACCAGAGGAGTGTATTTCTGAATAAACATGCCTATGTTATTATTATCCATTTGTTTACCTGGAAACCTGTGATTTATCTTTTGATTAGTATGCCCGGACAGCGACAGAAAGATTTACTCTTTCATATTCTTCCTTTTAGATCTTGGATGAGTTTTGCAATGTGAAGTTCTGCATAGATGCCAGTCAACCAGATGTAGGAAACTGGCTCAAATATATCAAGTTTGCTGGATGCTACAATCAGCACAACCTTGTTGCATGTCAGATAAGCGATCAGGTATGTGGTGTTCACTTTCTGGACTTATTTTTTTAAGGAACTTTGAGGTGTCAATGGAAAAAAAAAATAACAGCAATTCACAACAGATTTTGGCCTGTTTGCTGTTGTGGTAAAAGATAAGGCACAGATGTGAAATGCAGAATAGAGTAATTTTGATTATGGGCTGCAGATAATACGAATTTTCTATTTTTCCACCTTGTTGTTCAATTCACAAACAACCCCTATTTTTTTATCTTCTACCTGATAAAAATTGGGGCTACTTTCTTGGGAATACAAAGCCTGTATTTGCTGATTTTGGATTAGTAGCGTTTTCTGGCTCCTGTTCCAGTTCAGTTGGATTGCTGTGTTAAACCGTTGGGTTGATCAGAAGCTGTAATGTGAAATTAATGGAAAGAATGAGGATACAAAACTGATAATGCTGCCAGTGTAGTTGTATGTACGGGGCTTTGGCTTTGAATGCACACGTGCAGGAAGATTATTATGCCTTCTCATACACTTTGCTACAACTCATAATGCTTGTATGCTGAAGCAGGATCTTCAGTGGCTTTCTTTTTCTTTTCATTTATTGCACTTAAATCCACCCTTTGTTGGGCTGAAACGTTATTTATCCTTTTGTGTTGGAAAAAAGGCTGGAATAGGCGGAGGAAGGACGCAGTGAAGCATTTTGTTTTCAATTATGCTGATGAGTTATTAGGTGTTTCTTAAATCAAGGTTCGCTTTAGTCTGCGGATAATACGTGCCATTATGAAATATTTTAACGGTGAAGTTCGGTTAAGAAAGCTGTACTTCTTTGAAGTAAAATACCTAAAAGAGGAAAGCAACAACTGAGTGTGAATTCTTGTTTCCAATTTAAACTTTGCTACCTGCAACGTTGGATTTGATTCATTTAATCAGTATTTTATTTTTCACCACTTAATTAACTGCATCAAGTGAATGTTAAAGACTATCTTTAGCTGATTTAATTGCCTTGACAGTATTGAAAGGAGAATCACAACCAGACACAAAGCTTCAATTAGAAATCATTCCTTCTAATCAAATTTCTTACAGATAGGAAATGAATGTGAGACAGCCTGCTATTTCCAGCACAGCATTATGTATTTCGCTCGTGCAAGATAGCTGATTAAAACCGGTTTAAATAACTTTTTCAGAAACTATGAGAGAAGATTTTTTTTTAATTTTCAACTTTTACAGTTCAGCCCTGAGCCCATGTAATACAGAGTGAGCCAGCCGACCGAGATATAATTTCTGTTTTATACAGCAGCTGGTTTAACTAAAGAAACCATAAAGATTATTAGTAAATGCAAAATACATTTTCCGAGTTGAAATATGCTTTACACTGAAAAACAATACATTCTCTCAAGGCGGAGCATTTATGGAACAGTGATGCAAAGAGGAAACTATATAGATCAATTGAAACAGCAAATTCAAATATTTTGTGTTTAATAAGAGCTGGCATAGACAGGAAAGATTAGAAGTGGAATCACGTGCATTGGTCAAAGCAACTTACTGTCTTTGCGTCGGTATCGGTGATCTGCAACTGAAACTACGCGCTAGGCTGAAACATCAGCATCTACCTCCGCGACGCGGACACGCACCCGCGTTTTGACGTTTTTGGAAGGAAAGTTATGGCGCTTGTAACTTTCTTTTTTTTTTAGTGTTTACATTTCTGAGATTTGGTAATGGTGGCTGTACTGCTGCCAATAATTTCTTTCATTCACTGGAGACTTGTTATTTATTTTGCACAGTATCGTGCTGTTCATAATTCCATATTTTAATAGCTTATTGTTGCTGAGATTTGCAAATTAAGAATTGGTTGTCTTTCAAGTAGCGTGTTGTGAGCTGGGTGCTGTCAGCAAGAGATTGTTGTTCATTTGGCCCTCTGGAAACGCTGCAAATTTACCCACAAAACTGTACGCGTCCTCCAACGTTTTATGACCAGAGCCTAAAAAGTTAATGCTAAAAATGTGCTCTCGAATCTTAAAGCGAAAAAGCCTTTCTAACAGCTCCTCCTTCTGCTTTCTTCTGGCACAAGCTCACCAGAGGTAATATAAAATATAATAGGAAGGCAAACTGGGAAATGGACATTACATGGCCAAACGTGTGCGTGTACAAGGAGTGACAAATGCAAGTCAGGACTGAGCGTGCATGCGTGCCCGTGTGCTGACTGCCTCTGGGTCGCTCTGCCTCTGTGGCTCCTAGAAAAAAAGCGGGGGGAAAGGAAAAAAAGAAAAAAAAAAAAGGAAAAATTAAAAAAAAAAGGTGAAGCTCGAGGATGTGTATCAGTGGTTGCAGCTGGAGGACAGAGGCGATGCAGCCCAGCTGGGACAGGAGGCCCCAGCGCAGCTGGAGCCGCGGCCAGGGCTGGGTGCAGGGGTGGGGGCACCCCGCTTCTCCCGCGGCCCCCGGGAATAAGCAGCACCTCAGCAGCCCTCATCCCACGGGGAGCATCCCCGCTGCGGGAGACGCTGCTCGCTCCCGAGGCACAGACACTCGATCAGCAGTAATTGTTCGCCTCTAATTGCTTCAACTCATCTGTAAAATTCACAAGCAAACATTGGGCTGTACCTGAAAAGGTAAAAGATCCTGCCAGCGCTCCCAGCTCCACGCTGCCCACAAGTTTATGCTACTAAATTCAAGCTTGACTGACAGACAGGTATGATTCCCAGACTGCTTGAGGCAGGATTTAGATGAATCTCAGGGCAATGTGTAATCTAGTCACTCTGCTAAGCTCTACCTTCTGTATTTAACAAAAAGAGCAAAAGAAAAACATTTTTTGTTGTTTTCTCTCTTGGATTTTTTTCAGAGGCACACAACCCCACCCACCGACTCACGGTTGAGGTTAGGTTTCATCACTTAGGATCAACTTTACAAAAGGCCTGGGCTCTTTCTTAGGACTGTATAAATGAGCTTTGCTAAGATGAACAGCTCGATAATGGTGGGATGCAGTCAAAACATGCATGCTGGATGCAACTCGTGTTTCATTTGATTGGAGGTGGAGTAGGGTTTAAAAGCTGCATATTTTTTTTTTTTTTATTTCAAACGAGGTTGATCTAGGATTTCTCTTCGCTGTCTTCCTATTATCTCCTGTCATACCCAATCTAACCTGAAAGTATGTAATTCAAGATGTATGTGAAGAATAAAATTCCACAAACAGGGCACTCTCATTTTTTCCTTTCCCCAGAGAGACTACGGTGTGTGCAGAGCTGCAGAGAACCTTGTCACTGTTATTGCCTTGGAATGTGTTTTTTCAGCTCAGAGTCAGCTAGGATTCAATACCAGTTTCTGCTAACTTGGACGACTCCCCTCTGTTATCATTAAATGTCTATTAGCTCAACTTTTTAATGACTTTGGAATGATTAGCCCTGTTAGGCTTTCTGGCAGCGCTGTCATCCCAGCAAAAGCATTATTTTAAAATGTATGCGTTAAGGAAAGTGCAGTTGCAAACACAGCAGTGACTATAGCAATGGCCTGTCAGGGGCTGTTACACGTTCCAGGCACGTTTTCAGGCTGGGATCACGGTCACCTTCAAGCTGTAAAAAAATATATTTTTTTCTTTTTTTCTTTTAAGAAACGTAGTTGGTAGCAGTTGAAGTTAAAGCTCCTGAATGTTGTTTTTCTCTTGCTCATCGCTTGCAAAGCTCTGACAGCGATACAGCCACACAATGCTGTGAAGCTGCTCTGAGCTTCCAGGTCTCTTCCCCCTCAACAAAGCAGCTGCTGAAGATTCCCTTTGGTTTATCCATGGAAAACTCCAAGTGGCTCAAGATCAGTTTGCTGAGGTTTTGGTTTGCTGTGTGTACTGAAATAGGTTTTGGCGTTCTTTTTTTTGTGTGTTTTGTTTTGTTTCCTTATACTCACGTATGTGCCACTGCAATGGGAGAAAACCCAGTAGTATTACACTCTTAACAACGTGCCCGATGTCAGTGATATAAACTTACATGAGCGAACCTACTGCTGTCGGTTTCACCAGATCTGATCACATCTTACACGTTTTACAAACTTTTTTAATCTGCAGACACAGCTTCATGTTTCAGATTTTACTGCTGCTGCCCCCCCGCCACGGCAGGCAGCTCGCAGGCAGAAAACGGCGGAGGCTCCTCCGGCAGCCCTAGACGCACAGCCACCTGCAAAAGTTGTGTAGTTAAGGAATAGTTTTGAGGCTTTGTTGTCAGAGAGTGAAATTAAGGTTTTGGCTGTTGCGGGTCAGGAGGGCACACGCACGCTGAGCTCATACGGGGCCCTATTCTGCCATGATTCCTCCTATGAGTTATTAGTTTATTAAGCAAATAAGGCTTAATCCATCTCCCACTGAAAATCTGTCTCCAGTGGAGCGGGGTCGTGTTAGCTTAGTGGTGGAACGAGGAGCTCATCGGTGGTGATTTTCCACTTACTGCAGTTAGAGCTGAGGCTGCGGGTGAAACTCCTGCCCTGTCTTTCTGTCTGCCTGTGTTATCTGCAGCCTAATGCACTGGTGGTGTTCCCGCTCTCGGCGTTGGCCTGTCCTGACGTGACCTAAAAGAAATTGTTTAGAACCAAAACCAGCAACTAGTTGTTGCCATTTCTGCAAAGTGATAAGCTTTTTATTGACGATTCATGTTTAATAAAAGCGGTAAGGCACGTTGTCTCTAAGCAAAAATGCCTTTTTTGTGATAAGAGCTGTCAAATCACACTCATGTGCTTGCCAGAAAGAGCATAGAGGGTTATAGATGTCCACAGAGCCAGGACAAGGCTGCAACTCACTCAGCAGTTCGTGTGGTTCACGACGGAAGGTGGGATGTTAGAAGACAACTGTGTGGTGAGGTCACCTCAGGAGAACGGGTGGACACGCAGAAGTTGTGGTCTGGTGTCGGTGGTGAGCGACCCCCGAGCAGGAGATCTTGCGGGGCCGGAGCAGCTCAGTTGGATGTGGCAGCCCTTCACCTGGACCCAGGGCTTTCACAGAGGCTAAAATGCACCTACGATGGAAGAAGACATGAGTATCCCTGGGGAGGTGGCCTGCAGCCCCCGAGACGCCGAAGAGGGTGCCCTGCGAAGGGACATCCTGCAGCTCCCTCCTCGCTTCGGGGGAGCAGGAGGCACCTTTTACCTCAGAAGGTGAAAAAATGCGGATTCCTGGTGCTATTTCAGGAGAGCGTCCTTGCTCCAGCCCCTCCCGCTTGATCCGCTTTGGCAGTTTTAGGGCACTTTGGAAACGAGGAAGGAAAGGGATCGCGGTCCTGGTGCCGAGGCGCTGCGGTGCTCCCCCACCATCTCGGCAGGGTGAAGGGGAGGGTCCTCTCCTCCCCGCCGGGCTCCCACCCGTGCCCCCGCAGCCGCTCGCACGCAGGCACTTGCTGAGTTTCGCCTGTGGATTTTTGCTGAAGTTTTCTTTGGGCCCCATACAGCGCTTGGGAAGGACTCCTCTACATTAGCCCTTGAAAAAAACTCCAGTTCGTTTCAATTTATCATTTGCCTGAGTACAGCAAGAAGAACCTGGCTCGGGTTTCATCACACAGTTCTCCAGCTGCAGAAGTTGTTCATCACAGGAGCTAAAATTGAAGCTTCACCGTTTGGACCTTTTTCTTTCTTTTTTTCCCCCTCAAATGCTTAATTACAGCTCGTTGTGAGGTTATGTATCCGCTCACCCTTCTCATTTTTCTGGCGAGCATAAATCCTGATTTTGTTCAAGCTCCTTGAACATAACACTTATTATTAGTTTTGGACGTTTAATTTGTTTTGCTTTTCAGGCAAGTTCCACTCTTGCTCCGAAGCAGCGCGGAGGCGAATGCCAGTTGGCAGTGTGCACGCCGCCTCTCCGGGCGCTCGCTTTCCTGGCCCGGCTTGGGGCGTGCTCCCCTCCAGTGCACCCAAGCCTCCAAAGGTGGCTGGGAGACGGGTCGGTGCCTTGCTTGGGGTAGACGTACCCATGGCATGTGGCGGAGGCTGGGAGCCCATCGGGCACTGGGTGTTGGTGCAGGAGCAGCAGCGCAGGGCTCTGTGGGTGCTGGTGGGCTTCACCAGGCTTTCACCAGCGCGTGCTCCACCTTTGGGGTCTTCTGTTCCTTCCCACCATCCCATGCAGAGTGGGTCCTCCCGCTTGCACCAGTGTGGTACAGGACAAAGTCACTCGGTGCCTTCCCCTGTGGTGCTAGCTGTAAGTTGGATACGTCGCCTGGAGGGTTAAAGTACAAACAGCAGCGACTCTGAGCAGCATGTCTTGCCTGCCCTAAAATCTGAATTTCCCAGGCAGCACTGGGGCACGTGCAATGTTTTCCAAAGCTCTCGTATACACGGGAATAAAGGGTTTAGTTGGATGCAATGGAATACAGCTCCTCTTCGGGGCTGAGCACGACAGATGCATGCGTAGCAGCTGGTGCCTTTGCTCGCACGCAGTGGCTGAAGCGTCACTTTTTTCCCCCCAAACCGGCATCCTTTGGTTAAACCTTTCCGAGGGCCGGAGGGCACGCTGGACGGGAGCGGAGGGGGGGTTCAGACAGGGCGGTGCGGGCCTCGCCGGGGCAGGCGGGATGGCCGGGGCACTTCAAAGCGCGTGGGCGGCGGCGGCCGAGCGCGCGGCCCCGGCCCGAGCTCGCAGGGAGTGCGTTTTCACTATTATTTCAATTATTACAACTTCCTGAATAGGTTGAAGGTCATTCATAATTCACGCTTCTGTCATCTTTACACATGCCAAATGCAGTCTATTAAGCATAAATAAAATTTCAAGTGCCTGACCAGGAAAAGTAAACTGGGATTCATAACAATGAGGCCTTATTCATCCATTTAAAAGTAAATTGTGTGTGTTCCTTTTTTTTTTCCCCTCCCCTTTCCCTTTACGGCTTTGCAGTTTGGGAGCTTTTATTTCTTCTCGGTAGCATAAATATATGACCTGCGGTGTAGGCAGGCACAGAGGACTGATGAGTTAGGCCTCCCCCAACTTCTCCCCACCTCAGACCCCCTGAACTTTGAAAGTGTTTCCAGATCTGGATCCGATTTTGCTCTTCCTATATAAACTGCAGTCACACACCGCTGATCCCAGGGCATGTGAAATGTGCATCTGGACTTTGCTTTTATTTTTTTTTTCCCCCCTCCCGGTTGTTCCTCTACCGTGCAGCAGCTCTTCCTATACTTCTCGAGGCAGAGTGGTGCACGCTCGCGAGCGCAGGTTAACCCAAGAAAGTCAGGTAATGAAATGGGCTTGGTGGGCTGAAGAGGTGGTAGTCAGAAAATTAAAACCTTTCATTAATTACAGTAGAGTCAGGACTGCGCCCAAGAAAGCTTTGCAACTGAAAAGTCCATTTATTCTACATTAGCGTTTCCTAATACAATAAATACTGCCTGCGGTAGAGGTTGCTGTTGTTGCAAAACAAGGGCAGCCAGGAGGGGACCTGCAGGGCTGGGGGGTAATTTATGAGCTTTCCCATCTGGGGGCTTGCAGGACCCCCACGCCGTCTGCCCTCCGTAGGCTGCTGCCGCCTAAAAACTCGGGCAACGTGGTTCATTTCCACAGTTAGCTTCTCACTTCTTCTCAGACAGGATAATTCCAGAAGGTTTTAGGTGGAAAGAGTGAGAAAAAAAGCCTTTTAAGTGAAGTAATAAGGAGAGCTATTAAAATCGGATTAAATTTACCTGTGTGATCATTTTGGTTTAAAGTTCAAAATGTTTTATTTTAGATCCTCACTGATTTTAGATCCTGATTGGAATGCAGTCTGGGATATAAACTGTTAGTGCAGGTGGGGTTTTTTTGTACATACAGAAATTGAAAAAGCTGGTTTTAATAATATTTAAAGTTAGTATAATAATTAATAATAGTATTAGTAATAGTAATAATAATAATTATTAATGATGATGGTGATGATGATGATGATGTCAAAATGCCAGAGTTGGAAATCCGTCACTTGGACCTTGTTTTGGAGGGCGCTAGTTCTGAGATGCAAAATAAAGAAACATCACTCAACCTAAAACATGGAATTTTTCTGGATACTCCGTCGCGTCTCCCCGCTGAGGTACAGAGAGGCTGGCCAGGTAGTTTCTGATGGGTAGCTTAGTCATCTCTGATGTTTTCAACCAACGCAGACATGACAGTGAGCTGCAGAGTTTACACCCCGGTTAGGGATTTATCCCACAGCTGCAGGAAAGATGCTGCATCGTACTGGGGCTTCCCAAAGAGAAGTGATGCACCCCAGCACAGCGCTTCGTGAACAAGACCCTCTTTATGCCCGCGTAGGGTCCATGTGTCCTCACTTTGCGACGAGAGGTGAAAAGGTCTATTGAAATGCCTCTGATGGGACAGCATGAGCAGAGGAGGAAAAATACTGGAGAAGGCTTCGCTGTGGTTTTTGTTCGCCCTTTGGTGTGGATGCACCACTGACCTCAGAAGAACAGCTGAGTTTACCCGACCGTGACACAAAACCCGGGAGCACGGAGGCAAGTCCTGGGCAGAGCTGTCCTGGGCAGAGCAGGAGCTTTGGCCTGGTCCCTCTGAGGTGGCGGAGGTCCCACCTGGCTGCTCCCACCCCAAGTGTGAGAGGTGGGTGCTGCTGCAGCGTGGAGGTCTGCAGAAGTCTCTCTGGTCAGTGTGCAATGCCACACACGTATTATTTCCACCCAAAGCAAGCCAGCAACCAGGCTTATCTTCCACGGATCAGACTGCAGCTTTCCTTTCAGATGTGCGGAGGCCGTTACACTTCTGGAAGAAAAAAGCCAGTTTTCAATACGTTTATCTTAATAAATGGAAAAACAACTGTTGCTTAAAGCAAGTATTCACTGGATGTGGCACTGACATCAGGTTTATTTGCGTGAGTTAAAAGCTGGCTTGACTTAAATGTGTTTCGGCCTTTGATCAAATGAGTTGCATTGCCCCAGCCGCATCCCCAGCATGCCAAAGCCCACGCAGCAGCCCCATGTCCTTCGACACCCATGGCGGCATCGGCTCTGGAGGGGATTGTGGTACTGGGCATTCGCCCAGCTGCATGAAGAGACATGCACGAGGCCCTGCCACTGCTCTCTCAGCCTCTCACACTCTCCAGAATACTCAGTGGAGTTCGAAATCCCCTCTGCAAGGGATAAAAATGGCAAGCCCAAGCAGACCCAGCGGACAGTTCGACCCAGCCGGCGTACAAGAGGAGGGAGGTGCAGCCTGGGCAGATCAGGCTGCCCGTAAACTCCTTCTCCTGGCTTTTATGGGGAAAATTGGCCATGAGCAGGGGGTTGTGGCATGGGTACCTTTTGCCCGATGCATTTTCCCAGCGCTTCTGGCACCTGGAGCGGCGAGTGCCAGGGTGGTGGGACAAGCTGGCCCCGGCAGCCTTCACCACCACTCCACTGCATGCCTCCTCCAGAGCAGTTTTTGGGACAAGGTGAAGAAAAGCGAAAACAAATCCGAAGAAATGCATCTTATTTAGTTATTTTTAGGTATTTAGCCGATATCTATGGGCAAAGGCTGCTTGTGCAGAAAGAAACGATTAGGCTATACGGCCACCTCCTGGAGGACATCGGTATGTGCTTGGCTGCCGGGGCCACCCGATGGGTGATGGTTCATGTGGCACCGGGCAAGGAAAATACCCACGCATCTCTAGGTCCCCCTGCCTACCTTGCAACAAACGCATCTGTTTGACTTTAAACAGTGGAGGTGATTTTCTACCTTTCTCCCAATGCACCGAAATGAGTACTGAGAGTTAAGAGTTTGAGAGCGAAACTTTTAAAAATGCATTAGTCCGAGAAAACGCAAAGGCATCATTTTTTAGCGTAGGGAACATAGCTGTCGTGGTTTTGTTTAATAAGGCCTGAGGAAGTTACTAATATTTATTTGAGCTGCTTCATGAAGTTTCTTAGTACTCTTCACATTTCCTGCTGAGGCAGAAAGCAGCCAGATGGATTTTGGGAATTTCCTTTCGGCAGAGCCTTGCGGTGCCAGCACGCGCTTGCCCTGGGTGCACGGACCCAAGGGAGCGTGGCCCCTTCGCCCTCCCGCAGCCTCCTGCTTCCCCGACGGGCTCCTGCCCAGAGCCTGTTGTCACCTGTACAGGGGGACCAGGTGCCACCGGCCGGGGTCACCACCAGCAGCTTTGGCTGCTCATGGCATTTCTTCAGCTGGGACTATTTTTTGCTTTGATTCCTGTTTGAAGCTAAGGAATAACCAGGTGTGCTGCTTTGTATAAGCCTTTCACCTCACAGCTTTCTGGGCTGCGTAGATGACCGAAATGGGGGGTTGGATACCTATGGTTTAATCAGTGACATCTTCTCAGGTACCTTTTCCCAGTGGGAAGTTGTCTCCCTTACATGGATCACTCAGGGATGTGTTTTATGGCTACTTGGTACACGGGTTTGGTATAACTAAGCATGCAAATTGCTGGTGATATTTGCAGTCATCACGTAGCTCGTTTTGCAGCGGAGGCTGTTGAAAGCAATCGTCCTTTTTATCCTCACAGAGCTCAAAGCACCAGCGGCTTTGGGGCTGGAAGGAGCAGACCTGCTATAGTCGAAGTCGGCACCTCTCCAGCAAACAGCAGCCAGCACCCACGCTGGGGCAGGGTCTGGCCATGCGGTTTTGATCCTGTAGTACTCACCGGCAGTGGTTTATGCCTCTTTGCCTGTTGTGGTAGTTACATTGCTTTCTCTTTTTTTTTTTTTTTTCTCCCAGATATTCTACAGAGTGGTAGCAGATATTGAACCAGGAGAGGAGCTCTTACTGTTCATGAAGAGTGAAGATTATTCACATGAAACAATGGCTCCAGACATTCACGGTTAGCCACTTCTTACTGTCTAATCTAATAGAAAGTATCATTGAAATTAAGCAAAATATTGGGGAGATTTATCCTCTGTTGGAGTCCTTTTGAAGTCCAGGATGGCTTCACTTTACCCAGGGAGGAGAGCTGGACCACAGTTGTATTTGTCTATCTTCTGCTCTTCGGTTTCTTGGAAAGCTGTTCAGTGAATAACCTAGTCTAATATCCCGACTCCTTCAGGCCCTCTGAAGAGTGGGTCTGCTCTCAAAAGCAATGCCAGCACTGGCATTGGGGGTTCTCTGTTTATTTTCTTCATCACTCCTGGTCCACCCAGGAGAGTAGCCTCATTCAGTGTTGCATTTTGTACCTGCTAATCTGGCGAGCTCTAGTTTGCATGGTCAATATTTCTCAGCATTGCATCCCTGCAACTCCTAACGTTGTTCAGGTTTTACCCTCACTTACTCGAACCTCCCTGGCAGAAACAGAGGTCTGCAGATGTAACTGAGGGCGGTAGTAAGGCTTCAAGATTGAAACTTGATCATTTTGTGGGTATTGCAAAAGGAGAGCAAGAGTCCACGTCCTTATCTCTAGGCTGTGCTGCTCCTGCAGGACCTGTATGGACCCTGATTATAGGTTATTTTTTGTCACTTAGCCAAATAACTGTTATTCTGTCTTCTTGAAAAGCGAAAATCTCAGGTTGTTAATGTTGCTGTCACGTGTGAGAACCTTTGAGCCATTCTTCCTCCTCACACTCATTCGTTACTCATCTGATGCACAGATTCTGGGTCTGAAACTCCTGAGCTGTTGCTCAGATTTGTCCCCCACCTCCAAAAGCTCCTTTTGCTCTGCTGCCCGTCGCGCAGCGGGTTATACAGCCACAGCCGGGACTGGGCGTAGGATATCTGCTTGATGCCCATTAGGTTGCAGTTTATGCCAACGTGGACATTTTACAGATTCTCAGGGATTCAGGGACAGCACACAGGGGTTTTCCCAGGGCAGGAGGTATCAAGGGCTGCACTTTCTTATAACTGCCTCTACATTTAGAGCAGTATCTTTTTTTTTCCATAGTGGTAAGTTCGTTTAGTCATTGCTAAAGATGTCCCTCTTTTCAAGCATAGTGTTTTCCATGCCTAGTCCCTGTGGTCAAGTAGCTATTGTATAAATGACACTAGAGGAAATCTCTGCAGTCACACACAGGAATATGTCCCACAGGGCTAACTGAGAAGCAGACTGAGCCAAAGTATTGCTCATGGACAGCGGACAACAGCGCCCCATGATGCTTTCTCTGGAGCAACTAAACTGTCAATAAACAACCAACTATGTGCATTTGAGATTTCAGCCAGACTCCTCAGGGCCTTTCTGCCTCAGAGCCCCTGGGCACGTATATCTGCAGGGCAGGTAACACTGGAACCAAACCAGGGCGTCTGACTCCTTGTATGGACCATAAGTAAAAAAAACAGCAGAAAAAAATATCATGGGATGCTCTTCTCTAAGTTTGCTTTTTGGGATTTTTGTCAGCTAATCTATTCTTTTGCAGGAATTACTAATTAGCGGAATGCAATATTCACTCCAAAGTGACACTCTAATGATCTTCTACACTCGTTTTCAGTAAGAAACATTTTGTGACTGGCATTATGGAATTTAAAGCAAGGCCTCTGTCTCCATTACCCCAACTTCATGTGTCTCTGGCTTACTTTGAACAGGGTTGGGTGCTGCTGAAGGACTCTAATGGAAATAAAGAGACTTTAAAAAACTATTAACACCCTTTTGGCTATTTTAGATGCTCATGTTCATGTCTAAGTCAGACTCCTTCATTCGGAAAGGCAGAGACTGGCAGCCTCTACTGGATATCCACCTTAGACCCTGTATATCCCCATTTAGGATAGTATATAAACCCACTGACCTTTGTTCTAAGCCAGTGTTAGGGATCCCTATTGGATGTTACCCAGGCAGCTAACAGGTAGTATTGCACTGTCATATATTGTAGAATTAAAGCATTATTATACAGCGTTACAAGGCATCCTTGTTTCTTTTGAGGTTCTTCTCTTTTTCACTGAATAGCCATTCATTTAACCACACTGTCATGGAACTCCTGATGGGACAGTAGTGAAAATGACTGAAAGCTGATGCAGTCCCCCTGTGCCCAACCCCTTTGTCTTCCAGAGGAGCGCCAGTATCGCTGCGAGGACTGCGACCAGCTCTTTGAGTCCAAGGCTGAGCTTGTAGACCACCAGAAGTTCCCCTGCAGCACACCTCACTCCGCCTTCTCCATGGTGGAGGAGGACTTCCAGAAAAAGCTTGAGAATGAGAATGACCTTCGGGACGTGCATGAAATCCAGGAGTGTAAAGAGTGTGATCAAGTCTTCCCAGACTTACAAAGGTAGATGCTTAAAACATGGTTGGATGAGGCAGATTCTGTAGTGGCTTCAGTCAGATCATGCAGGGCATCAGCCAGGGCAGAATCTGATACCTTCATCTTCTGTAGAAACCAAAGGTGAAGATGAGTAAGACTTCTGTGCTGGTTGGTGTTTTATAGCATAGAAAGCAATGGAGTCTCAATAAATCAGAAATTTTGTCCATGTACTGAAGTCCTTAGTGGGGACCTTAAATTAAGAACTGGATCTTCTGATAACCAGATCTTCAGCTGGCATGAATTGGGCTGGTTGCAGTGAAATCAGAGGAGTGATTATAGTTCAGATCAACTAAGGTCTGGGCTCCTTATTTTTAGGTAGAAATAACTTAGAACATCTCTGAGTGATGTTCACTGATGTTACCAATTTTATCTTCGCAAACAAGCCGTGCTAGTTAGAGGCAGGTTCTAGATGTTAATATATATATGTCTATCTATTAATATGTATTTATAGCTATACTGTCTTGAAACACTGGGGTTCATCTCTTTTTTATATATATATCTGGCCGTTTAAACAGATAGACCCATATGCATATGTATCTGAAATATGCATAGAATATAAAAGAAAGTGCAACTTTTATATGCTGAAAATCATTTACGTATTTCCTGTCACTATAGTTTTTGTGGTTTCTTAAAATATCATGTTGCGGTGCAGATTGTGGCAAATTTTGTGATTTACTGAAAGATATTGAGAGCGCATAGGAGCTGCTGCAGCACATACCTCATGGATTCACATCTTAATGCTTTCAGGACAGGGGAAAGTTGCCCTCAGCCAATGTTTGATAGTAATGCTGAGGTATCTCAGTAGTAAAATCCTGGGCCAGATCCTCCACTGCGATGAGGCAGTGCATTTCTTAGGAAGCTGGTTTATAGCAGCAGCAGACCTGGGCCAGTATCTCTTGCTTTCAGCCAGAGTCTGTAGCACAGCTCCAACACTCCCACAGTGTCTTCTTGCTTCTCCACGTTGTGTGGGCCCAACTTCAGTAACTATTAACTGCCCTTTTAGGTACAGCAGTGCATTTATTTGCATTGCTTAATAATCATATGCCCCTTAAGTATTGACTTGTCAATTTAGAGTATTTTGTGGGTTCATATTTTTCACAGAAATCTTTCCTAGTCCATGATACAGGATGTTGTGGTGTCTGTTGGAGGTTAGCACGGGGTTGTGCATGCCCAGGGTTAGCCCCTTTGGACAACTGCTCCTGCATGCTTCAGGTGCTGATTCTGCAAGATGGAGCCCGCTCTCCCAAAACACAGATGCTCCTTAGCTCCTGTTGATGGAGTGGAGGTTGCCTGGCATCACGCAGAGGGTCTCAGATCAGCATGTCGTATGACCTGATCCTCAACGCTTCCGCAAAATGAATGACGCCAAAATTAAAACATGATGTGCCAAACATTGCTCCGCGCATACTAGGTCGACCCCGCTGAGTGGGAGTTTGTGCAGGCACAAGGTCTTATTCGCTGGCCGATGCTGAGCAGCATGCAGCTCCGTGTGTCTAATTTCTAATCTGAGTGATTGATTCGAAGGGGCTGATGTAGGTAGATCAAGTCAAAAGGGTTGCAGCAATGTGGGTGAGGCAGGAGTCTGGACTGTAACATTTTTCCACATCTTGAGTTGTTTGGTGTTAAAGTTCTTTTCTGCCTGCGAACCAGAGGACGATATCTAACATATGGGAATCATTGAGGAAATGTAAATTTAGCTTAAAATATTAAATATTGAAGAGAAAGGGCAGAAAACAAAGAACGAGTCATCATAAATAGATGGGCAGTACTGTGAGAAAGAGTGAAAAATGAGAGAGAATGCAGTCATTCTCCGAACTCTTGAATTATTGAGAGGCTAATACACCACAAAGACAGTTCCCAGCAAAAAAGTACCGAAGTGTGCTATATCCAGATTATATAAAACAAAAGGCCCGAACGAGCCATGCTTGAGGGTGTGTGTAATTAAATGGAGAAAGAGCTGAGCAGGAAGATGGAGATGGGGGGGGCCAGGACTGCCCGGTGCTGATGGCAGATCACGTAGCCGCGGCAGGCGGCCGGGAGCTGGTGCCAGAGCCAGGGACAGGAATCTCTCTAGGTCTTACAGCAAATCTGTTTACCAGGTCATGATGGAGAGTCAATTGTTATAGAAACATCAGGAGGGGAAGCCAGAATTATTTTTTTCCTCTAAAGGAAGGAGTCTGAGAGGGGTAGAAGTAAAGAGCATCCACAGGGTGCAAGCATTTCCATTACCTGTGGCTGACAATGAAAGCTGCTGTTCGGGCTGCACAACCCAAACCAGACTGTAAACCCAGCAGGTTTTGTCCACTGATTCAGCAGAGATCAGTGGGAGCTTCACATGAGGAAGGACTGATCCGGTTTGGCATCCCAGGCTAAAGATCCCAGTTTCCAGTGGCTTTTTTGTGAATCCACTCTTACATTACATAGTGATCTTTCCTCGAACAATACTGTGAGTTATGATTTTGGATGTGATTGAGCGATACAAGTGTTTAAAAAATATATTTGCTACAAATGAATAATAAAACAGGAACTCAGAAAATTCGGAGACAAAAATGAACTCAAAGATGTGCAGCAGTAATTAGGTGGGGGATTAAATACCCTACTAAGAGACTGAATAAACTACTAAGAAATGAATGAATAAGCAGCTATGCAATTGGACACAGTTAATAATAACTAAGTATAACTCCAGTTGTAGTGTACCATATTTAGAGGCTTCTTATGCTGATTTTGTCCTGCTCCAGTGGAGTTATTCCTGATCTATTCCTGCTGTAAGAAAAATTGACTCCCATCAAAGGAGTGGAGTTGCATCAGATGGTGGGATCCAAGGTGCATTTAGAGGGAAAGTCGTAAGGTAGAAATAATTCAGACTGTAGGGAAGAATTACCAGAGTGAAATACTAAGAGGTGTATGAAATAATCTCCTTAGGGAGTGATGGCAGCAGCATCTCCTGGAGCATTTGCGAGTGGGCTGGCAAACCGTGAGAGGATGTGTTGTTCTGGTAGGGAGGAGGATGTTCTGCCTCCCGGCCGGGGCGAGCCTGGTACTCAAAGGACTTGGGTCTGTCAGGATTGGGCCTTTGGGGCTTTTTAAATTTTTTTGCTGTAATTACGTGCTCTGCTGTCTCCTCTTCCTATGCTGATCTGCAAACCTCTGATAAACCCGTGTGTGTGTGGGGACCTCACTGAGCCCTGTTCCTGTTTCTGCAGCCTGGAGAAGCACATGCTGTCGCACAGCGAGGAGAGAGAGTACAAATGCGACCAGTGCCCCAAAGCTTTTAACTGGAAGTCCAACTTGATACGTCACCAAATGTCACACGACAGCGGGAAGCACTACGAGTGTGAAAACTGTGCCAAGGTACAGTGAATTTGTAGGCTGCCTGGTGCTGGATGCACAAGAGCGTGGAAGTGGGGATGCCCGGGGCTGGGATGCAGGAGGATGTAAGGCTTCTGCCGTGCTCCGGACGGGTTCTCAAGGGTTTACACTTCTACTTTATAAATACGTTATTTTTCTACCCTCTTTGATTTGGAAATGGCTGTGGGGTCTGAACTGAGCACCGATGCAGGATGCTGAGCATCGCTGAGCTCAGGGCTTGTCTCCTTGCGAGGACTGGTGGGGTGTAAGAGGACCACTGAGGTGCAAGGAACCCCGGGAAAATGCAGGGTGGATGGCTCCCCAGGCTGTGCGCCAGCCGCTGGGACCAGAAACTTCAGGACACTACTGCAATATAAATCAAAATAAGAAATAGCGATGGGCCCCAGCTGTGCTAAGTGAGCACAACTCTCTCATCTCCAGAGCATCTCTATTGCTTCCCAGCACTGGGCTTGCTGTGCAGATTATTTGTATGGGGTGTCGTGCGCTGCATTGCTTTTTACCAGATTCCCAAAGCTTGGGCCTTTTGCATGAGGATTTTCTCATTTTTAAGTAGATTTGCTGCAATAATGGGGATTTTATATTGAGCTGACACTCATAAGATGCAGCCGAGCCCTGGGTGCTAGGACTGTGTCGTGTACAGGATTTCTCTGTCACACACTCCGTTGTCACTATAAAGTACTTCTATTGCAGTAATGCTTAGAGGCTTCAAGCAGCTGGATTTTTGACTCGTTTTGTGTGAAGACCCTGACCTCAAAAGCCCAGTTTCTAATGGCAGGGGCAAATGCATCTGCTGCAGCAGCTGCAAAGGGGTTAACAGATCCACCAAATACTTGGCTGACCCTGGGAAACCGAGGCCCCGTCCTGCAGGCACAGCTCCCATTGATGCCCATTAGCAAGGCTGCGATGCAGCCACGGTTTTTAATCTTAAATACTCCCAAATAGCTCCAAGGTTTGAATTTTAAAAGACTCTTGTAATAACTGGCTTCTTCCGCAGTTAAGTTTCTTGGTTAATCAGTACTCATTTCCTAGCAGGTTTTCACGGACCCCAGCAACCTTCAGAGGCATATTCGTTCCCAGCATGTTGGGGCTCGTGCTCACGCTTGTCCAGAGTGCGGCAAAACCTTTGCCACTTCTTCAGGCCTCAAACAGCATAAACACATCCACAGCAGTGTCAAACCTTTCATATGTAAGTCTTCAACTAAACGTCTTCGGTTAAGTGTTATTTCGTTTGTCGAAAAGCAGCGTAATCTGGAAGCAGGACTTTGTGTTGTGCTCCCTTTGAATTTCCTGCTGGCTTCACGGGGGCTGTGAGTTATTAAATGAGCACTGGGCAATTCGCAGTCCAGTGCAAAGCATTATTTTCATACGATTTTCCTTTTCAGGCAGACACTCTATACTGTATAAATGTACCTCTTGTCCCTGGGGTATTTTTCCACGCACAGACGCAAAGAGCAAGCGGGGAGTGAGATTTAGCAAGAAGGAGCCGTGCCAGGCTCGGCGGCCGCAGCCTCGTTGCTTTGCACCGCGCCAAGCTGGCTGCTCTCCTTCCTGCCCCTCTGCACCAGCAGCAGCCCCCCGCGCTGTGCCCTGTGCTGGATACGGCCCTGCTGGCCCAGGGGAGGAGGTGGCAGTGCCAGGGTGGGCAGGGCAGGGTGGCAGCGGCTGCCACCACGGTCAGGACACACTGGGAATTAGGCAGAGCCAGCAAAGGCTGCTTTGCTGTAGGAGTTAATTTTGGGCCACAGAATCTCCACAGCAGATGCCATGACTTTTGCTGGAGTTGGAAAATAAACCTTAGAGGCAGTGAATTACACTCGGAGGAGCTTGCTGCCCTCCTTGAGGCTCCTTTGCATGCCCCAAATTTGAGTTGAGCTGTTAGATCTTCACCAACAGCTGCTCCAGCAATAAAACTTGCCTCGTCTGTGGGCCTGACTCTGTACCGGGCTGTAAATCGGATCCTCAGAGTTTCACGGGTTGTGTTTACTGCTGAGCCACATCCTGCTAGGAGATGGGGAAGCTGGGTGCACGGGAATGTTGCAGGTTGCTTTCTCTGCCTTTCACCAGGAAAACAGAGGCAGAAAATATTTAAGAATATTGTTCTTGGTAGCACTAATCTCCACCACAGTCTGTTCAGGCACCTGCTACGGCTTGAAAGGCACCTTGTGACCACTTCCCTTTCTTGTCCGCTAAACTTCTTAATCTTTTGCTGCTCTTAATAATTTATCAAAATACGAACACCACACCTGGACAAAGCTGCGGCCACATGCTAAGATAATTCCTCAAGAGGAGGAGTATTGGCTTGGAAGACTCATTTGTGTGAAGTCTGCGTATCTGCCATTGGGTTAGATAATACTTTTGGTTTGGGCTTCTTCAATGAGAAAATGTATAATTAGATCCAATAATAAACATCACTAATAATTTTTAAACCTGATTACAGGTTAAGTAATTACACTTAAAGATTCTAATTATTAGAAAACAGTAATTTCTGGCCAGGTAGGGAGTCTTCAGACAGTCCTGTTGCAGTCAATGCCCTACATAAAAGTCTATAAGTGGCACCTCTCTTAAATGAAATAATTGCTCAAATGCTCTTTGTTACTATTTATTCTGATAAATCAAAACACCAGCCAGTATTCTTCATATGTACAGTGCAAGGGATGAAAACCCATTGAGCAACCTACGAATAACAGCCATGTAATTGCAGAACAGAAGGGTTTGGAGACCACATGTTCGGTAGGCTTTGCTGAGCGATGGGAGGGAGGTAGGGTCACCTAAAGGAGATATCTGTTTTCCACCAGAAGGCCACACACCATGATTTACTCATACCAGTCTGTTTATGGCAACTGTCTCTTATTACAGTACACCGCCCAAGCTTGAGTGAAAACTCACCAACACTAAGGTAATTACTCACTGCCTTCGCAAAATCTCCAGCCTCTCCAAATAGAAACCACATGCCATAATAGACTGAACATATTCAAAATAGTACTTAGAGTAATTTTTTTAATAAGCAGAAAATATGCAAACTTAACTGCTGGCTAATTTGGGGTCCAGAGACAATCGCGGTACAGAGTGTGCATAGGCACGAGATGAATTTCTGCGATTTGGGAGCCGGATTGGGAGTTCGTGTTAAACCTGGGGTCTGTAGAGCAATAAAAGCTGCAAGGAGAGAAGCTTCCCTTAAAAGTTAGTTGCTTAAAAGTATGGTGCTGAGATTTAAAGGGTATAATAAGGTGTAACAGGAGAAATCAAACACAGCTTCTGTTGCTTTGATACGTGGAAGCAATTAAAGTTGATAACCGTCCCCCATCTACTAAGTTTAAGCAAAGCTTTACTTGGAAATAGAAGTCATATGATGAAAAAGAGGTAGATCTTATAACACAAGCTTATCTGAGGAGTCCTGGCTCCTGGGAATATCCATGGAGGTCGAGGTGGCGCGATCGATTTACACACAGAGCCTCCTCCAAGATCAGCGGGGCATTGGGTGCGCTCTTCGTTGACGCCATGTTACGCACAGGCTTCGGGTGATGGTCCCCAAGAGCAAGACTGCTCTGGGGAGTAAGAGCTTTGGACCTGGCCCCAAAATTTCTTTGCCAGCCTTGAAAGCGCATGGATTTAATAGATTGCCTGTTAAATGCAAGAGGCACCTTGAGCAAGCAGCACCTCATTAAATAGTTTTAAATAACTTTTATGCTCAAAAAGGTGAACTCCTCAGTACAACTGTTGTTTGATTGAGATTATAATAATAAACATTTACGTATTTCAATGGTATTGCCATTATTGGTTTAATTTAGTTTTAAAACTGAAATGAAATATATTTAATCAAATGATTAATTTGCATCTTCCTTAATAGTTTGTAAGGATATCTCTCAATTGTAAGTGTGTATTTTTGCTTTTATGTGGAGTAGAATATTTCTCGGTTCTGTTGACTTTTAAATATATTAATGGAGAATAATAATTTAATAATGTATCAATGTTCTTCACGGGAGAACTTCCAAAACTTTAGGAAGACCAAATCTGTGCCAATACACCCCTTCTCACCCACTTACCCCTCTAGCCTACCTGAGTGAAGCGTTATATTGAATACCGTCACGTGAATAAGAAGCAGGCCCTCAACAATACCTGGTAGAAGATCAAAAAGTTCACAAAACATGGTTTGTTTTTAATTATACAGTAGCCTAGCCTTGTAAATGGATGCAGTGGAGGTTTTTTTCCTGGAAAAATACATGTGGTCGGATGCTCTGCTGCTATGTGTTAGGCATAACTCTATCAGTGTTGGTAGAGTTACCCTGCTTTACGCGTGGAGAGGAGTTGGCCCATAATACCCAAGGTGAAGCTTGTGCAAACCTATGGATATGTCACTCGAGTCACCATTTTGGTCAGTTTAATTTTGGTTAATTTTGGTTTCTGTGATCAACCTGATGGGAGCAGGGGGAGCTTTTTGTGTAAGAGCTCAACAGTGAAGGTAAGGGGCCTGATTCTGTACCGTGAAGTCTGGTGGTGACTTTCTTTTGTGGGAGCAGAAACCTTACACCTGTGATTAGGCTAAAAATAGGAGAAAAGAGCAGAAAAAACAGAGCTTCATACTGCAACAAATAAACAACAAATAGTTCTGTATTAAATAAAAAATAGTTTCATGTTAAATAGGAAAATAAAATATTTTCCACAAAAAGAAATAGAAAGTACTTATCAAGAGAAAATCAAGTGTTTTCAAGGAACAAGAATATTTTCTTTTCTCTTTTTCTTTTTTCTTTTCTTTTTCCTTTTCTTTCCTTTTCTTTTTTCTTTTCTTTTTCCTTTTCTTTCCTTTTCTCTTTTCTTTTCTCTTTTCTTTTCTTTTCTTTTCTTTTCTTTTCTTTTCTTTTCTTTTCTTTTCTTTTCTTTTCTTTTCTTTTCTTTTCTTTTCTTTTCTCTTCTCTTCTCTTCTCTTCTCTTCTCTTCTCTTCTCTTTTCTTTTCTTTTCTTTTCTCTTCTTTTCTTTTCTTTTCTTTTTTCTTCTCTTCTCTTCTCTTCTCTTCTCTTCTCTTCTCTTCTCTTCTCTTCTCTTCTCCCTTCTTTTCCTTTATTTTATTTTATTTTATTTTATTTTATTTTATTTTATTTTATTTTATTTTATTTTATTCTTTTCTCTTCCCTTTTCCTTGTCCTTTTTCTCTCTTCTCTCTTTTCTTTTCTATGTTTCTTCCTTCCTTCATGTCTCTCTTTTCTCTTTCCTTTCTTTGCCATCTTTTTTCTTCTTGCTTTTTAATTTTATTTTTTATTTTCTCTCTTTTCTTTCTTGTCTTTCCTTGTGAATGAAGATTTCCAGGAGGAACAGTAACTGATACACAGCAACAAACATTCTTCCTGAATTACCACATTGCAAATTTCCTGTGTTTGGGCCCAATTCTGCACTCTGTACCCCACGAATTGTCCCGGGGATGTCAACGGGACGTGAACAGGGAAAACGGGTGGACCAGGCAGGATCAGGCCCTCGAACAATAGGAGCATTGTTGCTGAGATATGAAGCAGCCTGCTGAAGAGGTAAACAGTTAAGAGATGACAACAAGTGGTCAAGTTTCTCAAGGGCAGAGATTTAGCGGAGCAGGAAGGTTAGCGCGGGCCCCGGTGCGAGTGGAAGTTAGAGGACGTGATTGCAGTTCATGGGAACCAAGAGTGCAGGATGGGATACATTCAATTCAGTTTCCTTTGCAGGCTTAAAATAGAGCCATTGTAAATTATGTCAGTCTGTCTCAAATCATGAAAATGATTGTTAAAAAGGCCTCAGAATACACAATGTGTATTGTTGTGTGGCTTTGATGTGTGAAAGATGAGAGCTTATGATATAACACAAATTAAATAAAAATAAAATGCCATAGGCTTTTTCCTGGCTGGGAAAAAAAAAAAAAAAAGGATTTATTACAGAGGGATAACGCTGCTTACTGATAATGCTTCTGCCTTGTTTTTAAACAAGGCTGGAGCTGATGCTGTTAGAAGCAAGGTAATGCAGAGGTACGGACAAATTTTAACATAATGAAGAGCACAAGACATAGCACAGCCTTGATACTTGCCCGATGTCCCTGCTTGTCCAAAGGATGACAAAAGGGGACCTAAAAAGGCACTGGGCAGCTGACCATTGTCCTCTTTGCAACCACATTTTAACTTATGGACCTATAATTCGGTTGCTGCCCCAGTTGGCTCCCTAAAAATCAGGGCCATGCAAAATCCCATTTGCTTCAACGAGATGACTCACCCTTCATAGTGTCTCGCTGTGCACCACCGGGGCCACTTTCAGCCTCCTGCTACTGAAAAGGATTGCTGGAAGCCGTGCTCCGACGTGCCAAGTTTTGCAGGCTAGATCAGGCCCACGAGCTCGAGGTAGATCTCCTCCCCTCTGTGATTTCGGGCTTTCTCCAAGTGCTTCTTTTGTGAGGCTGAAGCTATTCTCATCCCAGAGGAGTTTGAAAGGAAATCCATCGAGCTGTTTTGAACATCAGACATGCAAATAAATACAGCTGCATTCTTAAAGGAAATTGTTGTTGAAATATAGTGTACTTTTTTCATGTGCAAGAGACAAATAAGCAATATTAAGACTGGTAAAGTTACTAAGATGTTGGATTTAGAGTTACAGCATCCCAGGCACCTGCAGGGACACTATGCATTACACGAATAGAAGTGCTTTGGACATATGAGACTGAGGTTGCTCAGGCTCTAGCCTGGCCTTTCATGAGATTAAATTCTTAATTGTAAGCGGGAAAAAACGTTGTTTGTTAATAAGGTTATACACTTGGAAATACCTGGTTGTCTCCTCCTTCACCTCTTATATGTCCTTGTGGCCTTGCAGACTGAAAGCTCTGTGAGGCAGCTCTGTCTATCTCCTACCTGGTCCTACAAGTATTTATTTTAATGGCTAACTTTGCACATGTGAATAGTGACATAAATGGATGTCATTTGAAGACGCAAGTGCTCGCTTGCGCAGGAGCACCGTGGGTTTGTACGGTGTTACAGCATTAAGCCGCGGCTCTCGGCAGGGCTCTGGGTGCTAATGCAATATGGAATAACGGTACCGAGTATGCAACACTGTGCAATACAAAGAGCAAACAAGGGAACTGTCTTTTAGTGATTTCATACCTTTTCTGGTTTGTTGGAGTGGGTTTTGGTGCTGTCTTTAGACATTTGTCTGCTTGGATGCCTTGCTTTGGAAGAGTACAACCGCTTTTCGTACGTTTGTGCACCCAGACTTCTCCTTATGGCTTCCTAATTGACATTTGGCGGGTAAAAAAGTGGTGTTATTTGCAAAATTTGGAGGGTGGGGGCAATTACCATAAAGCCTGAGATGTGTTGTTGTTGTTGTTTACATACAGGTGAGGTCTGCCATAAATCCTATACTCAGTTTTCAAACCTTTGTCGTCATAAGCGCATGCATGCTGATTGCAGAACCCAAATCAAGTGCAAAGACTGTGGACAAATGTTCAGCACTACGTCTTCCTTAAATAAACACAGGAGATTTTGTGAGGGCAAGAACCATTTTGCAGCAGGAGGATTTTTTGGCCAAGGCATTTCACTTCCTGGAACCCCAGCTATGGATAAAACGTCCATGGTTAATATGAATCATGCAAATCCGGGCCTTGCTGACTATTTTGGAGCCAATAGGCATCCTGCTGGTCTTACCTTTCCAACAGCTCCTGGATTTTCTTTTAGCTTCCCCGGTCTGTTTCCTTCAGGCTTGTACCACAGGCCACCTTTGCTACCTACTAGTTCTCCTGTTAAAGGACTACCGAGCGCAGATCAGACAAACAAAAGTCAAAGTCCCCTCATGACAAATCCTCAGATACTGCCAGCCACCCAGGATATTTTGAAGGCACTAAATAAGCAACCATCAGTAGGGGAGAATAAGCCAGTGGAGCTTCAACCAGAGAGGTCCTCTGAAGAGAGGCCGCATGAGAAACTCAGTGACCAGTCAGAGAGTAGTGACCTTGACCTTGACGATGTCAGTACCCCCAGTGGCAGTGACCTGGAAACCACCTCGGGCTCTGATCTGGAAAGTGACATTGAAAGTGAGAAAGAGAAATTTAAAGAAAATGGTAAAATGTTCAAAGACAAAGTAAGCTCTCTGCAGAGCCTGGCTTCAATAAATAATAAGAAAGACCACAGCAATCATTCCATTTTCTCACCATCCTTAGAGGAGCAGACTGCGGTGTCAGGAGCGGTGAATGATTCTATAAAGGCTATTGCTTCTATTGCTGAAAAGTACTTTGGTTCAACAGGACTTGTGGGGCTGCAAGACAAAAAAGTCGGAGCCTTACCTTACCCTTCCATGTTTCCCCTCCCATTTTTTCCAGCATTCTCTCAATCAATGTATCCATTTCCTGATAGAGACTTGAGACCGTTACCCTTGAAAGTGGAGCCCCAATCACCCAGTGAAATAAAGAAGATCCCAAAGGGAAGCTCTGAGTCTCCCTTTGACCTCACCATAAAGCGTAAGGAGGAGAAGCCACTTACT
Organism: Platalea leucorodia; assembly: GCF_965183815.1. NCBI lineage: Eukaryota > Metazoa > Chordata > Aves > Pelecaniformes > Threskiornithidae > Platalea > Platalea leucorodia. The sequence continues at coordinate 5,259,935 of NC_138830.1, forward strand.
CCCATACCCTCAAAGCCAGCAGCCCCCTCTGCGGCAAGCCAGGACCAGCCTCTAGATCTCAGCATGGGCAGCAGAAGTCGAGCCAGCGGCACAAAACAAGCCGAGCCTCGGAAAAACCACGTCTTTGGAGAAAAGAAAGGAGGCGACCTTGAGCAAAGGAAAGCTTCGGAGTCCTCCTTGCAGCATGCCCGGCCCACCCCGTTCTTTATGGATCCCATTTACAGGTAACGGACTATCTGCTGCCTTTCGGCATCCTTTGGTACAGCCAGTTAGGTCTGCCAGGGCCAGCTGCCTGCAGATGCAGGACAAGCCCGTTCCCATCTCACCGTCCCTGGAGGCGTCATCCCACCGCCGGGGCACGGGGTGGTCCAGGCTGCATGCTGACCCGTGCACACCGCCTTAAATCCGAGCTGCTCAGAGCAAACCCTGGGTCTGGTAGTGCTGCAATTACCAAGTCTTCATGACTGCCCTCGTTGCAGTGAGTTATTAGTTTAACCTGCACACCTTGACATGCAGAAGTTGAATATATTCTCTTACCCAGAAACAAATTGGCATCAGTATTGAATATTTGTATATTTATCGTGTATTTGACATCACTGGTTTGCCTCAAATTCCTTGTCTTCCAAAATGCTGCCCACTTGCCTTTACTGCCCTCTGCCTCTGTCTTCCCCTGGAAATTAGAGAGCAGCTCACCAGGGTGCCAGTTGTACACCACCTTTTTAGTTCCTCCTGAATTAAGTAGAAGTATTTCCTAAGTACAACAAAGAAGCAAATTTGTCCTAAGGTGTATAAAAAGTATGGAAATTGAGTGATTTCTGCCTTTTTTTTTGCACTGATTTGAGTAATGGGTTGATTTATTTGGGCATTTCATTAATTGAAGACGCAGTGTCCTTGTGTGTACAAAGCCTCACCAGCGGGCTAGTTAATCTGATCTACCTTATGAAATCAATGGGACCCTTGTCGTTGGCTTCGACGGGTGCACAAGCAGACACTGTCAGTGAGCTGAGATTTTAAAAACCAGTGGTAAAATCCTGACCCCTCAGTGTTTCCCAGCAGTGCTGAGATGGGTCTCACCAGGATCTGGATTTCACGTGTGTCCTGTGTACGTCAGCCCCTCTTTGCCCTTTGCCTTTCTGCTCGTATACCTGTAACCAACCAAAGTCATGCATGTAAATTAGTTTAGAAAAATATTAGCCATAAAAATATTTGTCTGTAATATAAATGACTGTTTTTACAGCCTATTGTTAAAAAAAAAGTTACTGCCATGTAAATGATGTTAATTTATTGCTTTATCTGAAAAAGAAATGCTATGGGGAAAGTTTTTGGAGAATGCTCTCGCATAAGACAACAGGTATGCATTATGAAGAAACAGGATATGGTGCTATTTACTGAGATGGTTTTATTCATGCCAGATTGATATCTGTATTAGACCATAGGTTTTCTTTGCGTCATATTCATTTTAAATGCCTGAAGCAGTGGAAATAATGATCCGTGGTTTATGGTCCTGCATTACAAACTAATGAAATCTGTACAAATTCTGGCAGCATAGCACAAGGCCAGTTGTTCCCGAGCCTTCCTTTGCCATGAGTTACATCTACGTATGGACAGTAGGATCTGTCACTTAAACCGTACACATCAGTAACGGAAAAAGCAAAACTTCAAATTTCCACACTGCTTCTGAATTACCCGCGCTGCGTTTGGCTGCCTATGTGCCCACATGAGTTGATCGCAGTCTTTGTTGCTGGCGTATCAGATTCAGCGCGTTCCCACAAGCCCACCTTTCCGGCCCTGCTTGTGCACGGCCTTGCACAAGGAGAGGTTTCCAGGATGGTGGCTGCGATGTCTCACATGGGCAGATGAGAAGGGACCCATTGCTCAAGGCTCCTGTTGCCGTGAATTCCTGTCTTCCGAGCGGAGAGCACACTCGGTTGCCTTATTTCTTCATAAAAGTGCTCAGTAGTTAGTCATTGGTTCCTATTATAATTATTACCGGTCTTTTGAAATGGGATTATTTCCTATGTAAATGGTATCGTCTTCCTTTAATGGCGATTCACAGCCCCCACCCGCAGTAACGAGTCGTGTGCAGGAATCGAGAGCTGACTGTGCTTCCTTATCATTTACCATTATCTATGAGAAACAAATTACTTGATGTATCATTGACTATTTTAAACATGAGTAGCTGTATAATTATTAATATCTGAGACCGATTCATCACAAGCAAATCTAATTTTAACATTTACAGAGTAGAGAAAAGAAAGTTAACTGACCCACTGGAAGCTTTAAAAGAGAAATACTTGAGACCTTCCCCGGGATTCTTGTTTCATCCACAAGTAAGTATTTTGGGAATTTTGATGTTGTAAACAAGCCTGTTGATGCTTCAAAGCAGGTGCAGAGAAATGAATGCAGTCTTAGTCATTTTTGGATTTCCTAAAACACACAGTTTTTGCTGCACCATTGTAGTGGAAAAGCATAAGCATTGTTCTGAGCTTCTTGATGTTTTGCAGATGAAACAACATGTTTTGATTATAGAGGAAGCTAGATTTCAAACTACATGTATGTTTTAGAACCGTGTTCCTCCAAAACTGTAGCGTAGCTACCAACACTTGCAGCTACCCGTGTCTTCTTCAGCACTCCTGTGCTCTGGCCTGTTGCGGTGGAGTCGATATTGTCTGCAAGGAGACGATGTAGATTCAAAGTCAGGCCAGCAAAGCTGAGCATCCCAGTTGTCAATATTTAAGGACTCCCAGAAAAGAGAGAAAACCTTCCACTCCATGCTTTCAAGTCTCATAATGCAAATGCTCCATCTCTTTTAGGTAGCTGTTGTGGGCTATAGTGTATGCAATGACTTTGTAGGATCCCTGCGCCCCCATGCCTGAAGACATGCTATACGAGAGGGCTGCTGTCTTGTTCATAGGCCATAATCCTGCTGCTTATTTGCTGAATAACAAAAATTTTGGAGGGTCTCCCTAAAACGGTGTAACAACTGCAATGTGTATGTAGTATAGCAAGAGGACCTGTATGCAAACTATACGTTGCCTTTCTTCAACAGCACCGCACCCTCATTTTGTCTTCCTTCTCCTTGCTTAAGGAGATTTTGCTAATAATTTGGGTTAAACCTTATGCCTGAAATAAAATGCTCTGTGGTATTTGCAAATTTGAACCTCTTGCTGACTATAGGCTGTTTCATCCTAATAATGACACCCCATATGGGTCTTGCATTTTAAGCGCACAACCAGGAGCTGCAGTCTCTGGTTCAGCTTCCTCTGATTCCTGGGCAAACCATGCCAATAATCTGCTACAATTTGGTTGGTTTTTTTTTTTTTTCAGTGAAGGCAACAATTGTTATGCCCTAGGTTGTATGGAATATATCCTGAAATATGGGACTTCTGGAGAACTGGGAAGAGCAGCTGATGGCATATATAGTTGCAGATGCACAAACATAATGCTATCACATAGGTAGAGAGTGCAGAAAAACACCCTGTTCCAGTTCCAATGCCTGTAGGAAGTGAAGGGTCTATTAAGTATTAAAATTATTGAGAATCTAGGTAAAGGATTTAATAGCAGCTCAGCACCTTGTGCTGAGTTACCTTATTTGCCCAAGTTACAAAGCAACAAGTAAAAATTCCCATTTCATAGCAGATAGTGCTAATGCACAAATACACAAACAGGAGCTCAATTCTCTTTGTGTCCCCTGGTGTAAAACCAGGCAGGTTCCTCTCCATCAAATGAGTGATTCTGTTAGAGCACCTAAGGGGCTGTAAAGTAATAGTAAATTATTTCAGTGAGGGCATTTTAGGTACCGTCTCGATGGAGGAAACAATATTATTTTGCTTAGTGCTAGCTAGCTTTTCAGAAGGTGTAAATCGATGTCATTTAGTGAGGTTGGATCAAGGGGCTCTGAAGGTTTTGCCGCAGGTTGGTCTGCTGACAGTGGTAGGTAGTGTGGTCAGTGGGTGGGAAAGGAGGCTGTTTGAGTAAAATGTACTGTTAGGAGTTTGTGGTGGGCAGGGAAGGAGTTGGATACTCTTCTACGTAGCGTTGTATGACTCTTGAGTTACATGGGGAACTGGAGAAGGGTTAATGGGAGTTAGGCCAGGATGCCGTAGGCATGCAGGTGAAACGGAGACATTGGGCGTTTTGCCATTAGTGGGCAGGATGTCGGGATTTCACCCCTCGTGTTTTTTCACAGAGAGTTGGTTAAATCTATTGTCGGTGCCCGAGGAAGGTCCCAGGGTGGTCACCAGGTCCATCAGTGTGAGCAGGAGGTGTCGGATGCCACCTCCCCACTGCGGTGCCAGCCGAGGTGGGGCAGAGCCAGCACCCTCTGAACACATGCACGGGAGCGCACAAATATGCCCGTTACACACTTTTGCCCATTCCTCCGCATTTCTCATTGTGCAATAGAAAAAAAAATCCACGGTAAATACTGGCTTTCATCTTATCACTTACCTAGCTGCTAGGGATAACGTCTTTAACTTGGTGTGAGATGGATGGATACAAAGGTTATGAGTGTAACATGCACTCTCAATACATTGTAAAAAAACCTAAAGCACCATCACATGTCCTGTCAAACGAGTAAATGCCAAAATCTGCTTTATTGCTGACTTTAACAGAAAGGAGTCTCCTGTTTGCAAAGGCAGAATTTGGCTCGGTATTTATAGAGGACTGGGGAACGGCTTGCAGAAAAGCTCTTTTTCCTTTATAGTCCTATTCACTCCTGTAAAAGTACAGGTGTGGATTGCACCGTGAGTTTTAATTTTCTGCTGGCAGGATTTATCTATGTAAAATATGAACAAAATTATTGTTTGTGTCCTACAAGTTTGTGTTTCTGTAGGTGAATTAATTTCTGAAACTTGCCATCTGATGAAGCCAGAATTTATTTTTTTTAACTGGATAATATGACAGCTAACAGATGGATCTTTAAAATAGGTTGCTGAAGTAGAGATTAAAGACATAAACCCTGCAGTCCTTACCCTGTCCCTGCCTGGGCAGAATTCCTCCTGGTGGCAGTGGCCTGAAAGCTATGAAAATTAGATCATTTAACGGTATTTCACAATAATTTGCCATTACAAGGATTGCATTTTTAGGGAGGGAATATCCCGATGCAACAAATCATTCAGAATAACATCTTAATTGGTATCTTTAAATAAAATCTTAATTAGTAGATTGATTGCAATGAGGGTTCCAATGCAGGAATAATGTGTTGTTTTTGTTTCAATTTTGCTCCCAGTTCCAATTGCCTGATCAAAGAATTTGGGTAAGTTCATTGCTTATATTTTTGATTTAATCATTGTGAAATAAATTGCGTAAGAAAAATATAATATGAAAGATAACTTACCACTCAATTACGGAGCGTGCCACACTTTCCTACAGAGTGTTATAGCTGTAGTGGATAAATATCCTCTTATGTCAAATTGGCTTTATTTTTGTCTACCTAATCTTGCCGGTTTTATTTGGTGAAGGCAATGGGAGCTTTACCTGAGCGAGGGTTTCAAAATGCAGGTTTTGTTTATATTTAACTGAAATTGTTCCAAGCCATTTCCTTCAGAGATTGCAGTGAAATTTCCAGGCTGAAATCTTGTTAGATTGCAATAGTTATAAATATTTAATCTGCATTCGAGACATTAAAATACAGAGCCTCAGAGGACTTCATGTTTCTATCTCTCATTGACTTCAGTGGGAGTTAGTCAATTTACCAGCTTTGAAGTTTTGAGCTTAATTGCTCATTGCTGTACTTAAAGCACAAATAAAACACCCATTTATTTGCTGTGTTTGGGTCAAATTTGTCCTGTGTGTATACTTACATCGTCCCCCTTATGCGAACAGGAATTGTGCTTTTAGTACTATGGGATAAATTTGAGCTTGCTCTTCTATTTTTGTAAAACGTTATTTTTAATACGTCCAAATTGTTCATGAAAAAAAAGCCACAGCAACTGCTTTTGCAGATGCAACTCAAATAACACCGTGTTTTGCTCTCGTATTGCTGGCTTCTCAGCTGCAGCACTGAACCCATAAATACTTGTCCCAGATTTTTCCCAACCTTCGGGCTTCGGAGGGGAGAGCTGGAGCCAGCCGGCTGCGGCTCAGGTCCTGACTCACTCTCGCTCATCACTTGCAGTGAGACGTGGACTAATTTCACAAGACGAAGCCAGAATTTCGCAAAACGAGATCTGAAATCTTCACGTACTCTTCCCCATGTGCGTCTCTGTATGGGGCTAGCGCAGGAGCCCTCAAAGGTGCTGCCCCTGCAGATTGGCACTTAGCCGTGCTCTCCTCTGCGTGCCATCCATGGCACGCTTCAAAAGCAGCGATGGACCTTTGCTTTGCATACACGCGGCTTTAATCCCATTTTCTTCCTGTAAAGCGATGGTTTATGCAGCTGCAAAAGATCCTGAGATGAAAGGAGCTAAGCAGGCACCGAATGACTCCTGCGAGCACCCATAGATGAGCTCAACAGATAGGAGGTAGGGTTAGGTGCCAGACTTGGAAAGCACAAGAGGTGGTTCCCAAACATTTTCTTTGCTCTAGAGGGAATTCAGTGTAGCACATGAAGGGGCCGTGGTAGGATTTGTGATTTGGCCTGGGCACCCTGAATGCTCTGCTCTCAGAAAAGTGGCTCTATTTGGGCATATTTGGGAAGTTAAAAAACCTGGTGCAGTCTGTTTCTTCTGTCTGCTTTCCTTGACATTGGCTTGGTCCTCAAATTTCTATCATCCTGCTTTTTTTTCTGAGCATATGTCACCTGGCCATGCTAGTGCTTTGAGCAGCTGCAGCAGAAATAGGTATTTAAACCATAAAGTGCCTAGAGCAGGATGCTGATTCATGGATGAATCTTCATCTTGAGAGATTTGAATGTGTCACACGAGCCTTTCTATCTCAATTCACAGTTGCATGTGCCACATATTTCAAGATTATTTCAGATTGTTTTTCATTGTTTGGCAGGAACCCTATAGTGCAAATCAATGGGCAACACCCTCTCTTGAATGGATCACAATTTATTTAGTCTGTAGGCTCTTTCATCCCCTTCTGGTCCCATCACGAGAAGGTTGCTATAAAGAGGTTCAGACTTTATTTGCAGTAGCTTTATGGAGAATCATTGTAAATAATTAAAATAATTTTACAAATAAATGAAAAGAAATTCGGTGAATGCATTAAAAAAGCTTTTATTTTACTGGGCTTGTTTTAGGGCACGATCCATTCTGTTAGATCAGCTAAATCCCCACCAACTGCATTAATACAAATAGAGTTATTCTGGAGCGATACTGCAGATCAGCAGGAGTTTCTCGCTACTGCTTCATAAAGCTCAGCCACGTGTGATAGGTCTCTTGAACGTGACTATAGCTCGGCCAAGTTCCATGGCTGGATGTCCAAATACACACAGTTTCAAGACAACAAATTCACAAGTTGTGGTTTTTAGAGAAAGCATTATAACTTGGAACTGGGGAGGAAGAAATCCTGAGCTCTAGTAGTTGGGTTTTCAAGATTTCTCTAAATAACACTAGTAAAAATAGAAAGCAAACATTTGAACAATTTTTTTCCCATGAGTTGCAGCCATAAAGTCAGTTGTTTTTGCGATAATACCAATGAAGGAGTTGCGTTTGTAAAACATGAGGTCATGTAATTCATGACATTGTCTGCTAGATTATTTCATATCATCAGGTTATTCTTAAAAAGCAGCAACAACAAACCTTTGCTTTATTTATGCCAGTTTTTCTTCCGTTGGTTAATAAATTTTAAGACAAATATTCAAGGCCCCTGCTGATGATATCTTGCCCGTTGAAATGTTTATAAATACTTGTTTTAGCCGATTATGGTAATGTCTGCATTTTTGAGTCGGAGCTGGGGAATTGCGACTGCATATTAGTTTGCGTCAGTAGGAGGTTAATAGCCTCTCAGGGAGCGGGAGGGAGGTGGGGGAAAGCTGCTTCCTTTTCCAGACATCTGGACGCAGATAGAATCAACAACTCTCATATATGTAAATCAAAAGTTACTGTTCTATATAAAATACTGTCATTCACTGATCTCAGATTAGGAGCAGACATGACTTGTCCATAAGGCAATAGCTGTATGTAAAATGTGTAATAGGATCTTCTCGCTCTCCTACCTCCTCGGAGAGCTTTCTCCATGGACATGGCAATTACACTAATCCCATTCTTGGGGTCAAGCGGTGCCTTCCTCCCAGTGCCCTGTTCAGGGATCACCTCAGCCCTTGGGTGCTCGGCTGGGGTGCAGACCGCTCCCAAAAGCGCTGCCCGGTGGCTCGAGCCACATGCCTGCCTCCTTGGTAGTCCCCGTGGACCATCCCTGGAGAGATGAGGTGGCCATGAGCACCCACCTAACCTCCGAGGACAGATGCTATCGCTAACAGCTTGCTCCAGGAGTTTGGTGGGTTGCTGACCAGTAGAGTCTCCATGGTCAACACAGCTCTTGTGGAGGCAAGTCTTGTTTTACCATCAGTAGTAATGGTGTTTTGAAGGAGTAACAGCTACTTCAGTTGTGTTTCAGCTGAAAGAGGGAGTTTCATTGCGGGAGAAGGAAAATCATCCCCTGGGTTAATAATTAGTCAAAAAAAAAAAAACCAACTTGAAAAAAAAGGGTAAGAATAAATTAGTGATTTTTACAATGATTGAAGATTATCAGTGAGTCCACCTCGGGGCGTCGCTGGGATCTGAACTGTGGGGTATGTCTGTATATGACATAGGAAGAAGGGTGACCAGGCAAAGAGCAGAGTTTGGGACTGTTTATTGAGAATAGCTAAAGCCAAAGCTGACGATGAAGATTTTGCTGAAGATTCACAGAAAGCTGAGTCACCAGGGATTAAAATAGCAATAAAACTCAATGTCAGTGAGTACCTAGTAATACTGAGGAAGAAGTGTGACTCTTAACTTGTGTCATTCAGGAAAAAGATCTTGAAGTTGATAGTTTTATGAAAATATCATCTGAGCGCTTAGCAGAAAGGAACTGAAAGCATCAGTATGTTATACTGCTTTCAGGTCTTGAATACAGCTGAAGTCCCTCTCAAAAAGGACGTAGTAGAATTAGAAAAGACACAGAAAAGTGCAACAATGATGATCAGAGGTAGGGAACAGCTTCCATGCAAAATGAGACTAAGTAGATTTTGATTTTTTCAGCTTGGAAAAGAAATGCCCGAGGGAGCTGTGCCCCAGCTCTATGAGACCATGAATGGTGAGCAGAACCTGAATGAGAAATGGTTATTCATTAGTTTTAACAATACAAAAAAAAAAGAGGGGCACCCAGCTGAATTATCAGGCAAAAGGCTTAGAAGGAACAAAAGCCAGTATCTTTTCATATGCACCTAATTAAATTGGTGAACTCTCCTTGACAAAAATATAAATGGACTGAAAAAGGGTTTAGCCAAATGAATGGGAGCCGCAGCCAGCAATGGCCATTCAACACCGTAATCGAGATGCAACCTCCAATTAAGGCTCTTGCACCTCTCATTGCTGGTGCCTTACAGAAGACACCGGGGAGAAGGTCTGTCCCTTGCCCGCCCTCCTGCGCATCCGCTGGGGCCACTGCTTGAAGCCGGGGTACTGGTTTCCCAAAAGTGTGTGTCACATGTTTTTTTAATTTGTGCTTGGTCTTGCTGCCTGAGTTAGTCCTCAGCGCGACAAACCCCAGATTCCATATTACCCAGTTAAGATTTTGCAATTAGATGATGAGTGGGGGCTGTGTACCTGAATATAAAGTCATGGAGGGCGTGTTGTGGGTTTAGGATGGAAGCAGTTTATGGGCTGTAACCAGCCCGTGCTGCCTGGGTGCCCATCTCACGATAGGGAATTGCATCCTGAAGGCCCCGAGCACCAGCACGCTCCAGGACTTCTTAAGAAAATGCTCCGATTTTGGTTCCTGAGCCCTATCTCTAGCAGATGGTAACTGCTATAATTAACCTGACAGCAGTGGAGTGCCACCGACTTGCATCAGCAAAGGCTTGGGGCCGAGCACTTCCCGTTGTTGCTGGTGCATTTCTTGAAAATTATAAATCATACCAGGTGACTACATGGATCAGTCTTTAAAAAAAAAAAAAAAGTAACAAACACAATAGTCATCCCTATGGTGAGAAACGTATTTTTGGAAAGCGAGTAATACTTTAAAATAATTGGAAGTGCTTGTGTTTCCTCTGAATGAGGGATTTAAGATTAGGTGCTGATTTCATACCTATTTTGGGACTGATGTAATCCTGGAGGCAGTGTTGGAGATAGCGCTGATCTGCATCGCTGTACGTTAGAGAAGAATCGGTCTCAATTTCTCCTCTGCAAAATCCTGGAAATAAGAACTAAAAAAAATAAGCATGACTAAGCCATTTTAAATGTAAAGGGGAAAATAGTTGCTTTAATATATTACTGTAGGGGACCACGTACATGAGAAATGGTGATCCAAAAATGATTTAAAACCACTAGATAATGAAACTGACTTGAATATTAAATATACATAAATAAAACATTTATTATACTTCTCAATGCTCTTATTATTCTTTGCCATAAATATGTGCTATCATAACCCATGCACTGTCTTGTCACTGCTAATCAGCCCGAAGGCCAAAGGTCATTTTTCATTCATACCATTTACTTTCTGCAATTGCAAAATAGAAGAATGAATTCTTGCGGGGAACAATTAGAAGGAATTAAAGGCAGTGGAAAGACTGTCGTAAAAGCTTTAAGAATCAATTCTGACTAAAGAAAAAGATGAAGTCGTATAAAAAGAAATATATGGTAATGTTGAGTTGTATGGGTTGATAATGACATCTCGGTGCCGAGATAGAATTACCTCCTCTCCCAGCAGCATCATCATTACATATCTCACGCCTGTGATCAGTACACGTCAAAATCCTTCATATTGACAAATGTGCTGTCCACTTGCATCTGTGGAGAATGTTTTAGCAGCTGAGTGATTATGAATCAAACCCCAGAGCTTACAGCCCCTACTGCCTTGCAATGCTTTCACATTTGTTGCCTGACAAGTAAATGTATCTTGACTTCCCTCTGAGATTTTTTTTTTTTTTTCACTGTGTTTGATGAAAGACATTTGGCAAATTGGCAGTGGTACCCTGTACATTGCAATTTGTCCTCAGCATTAGGAATCTGAGCATGAAATGAGAGGGCAGGCTACAGGCTAAAGGGAAAAAAAAAAACCCAACCCAAAGCCAGAGCTAACCAGCAGGTGAATAGTCGTTCCAGGAGACAAATGTGCAGTTCTGCCCATTAAGATAAAATTTAAAAAAACCCAACAAATATACAATTCTTCCCATTAAAGTAAAATTTTAAAATAAAATTTTAAAATCCCAACAACTGGAGCAGCCTCTTATGGATTTTGAAGAATGGGCTGGAAAGGTGTGCTCAGCTGAGGAGCGTTCAGCATCTTGTCCTTCATATCATTTCCTCCCTCGTTACTAGCGATGTGTTGCACAGGGCTCATGCTGTGGTTTTTATGCTCCGTAGGTGAGATCTTGGTTTTCTTTTTTTTTATTTGTTTGTGGTGTTATGAAGAGGCGGATGGTTACTCTCACCTGTCAGAGGCTCAGCAGCAGTCTTGAACTCTCCAAGTGACAGCGTTTGAAGTTTTGGAGCAGTTCTTCATGGTCATTTCCAGACACCTTAAAGGAAACCATTCTCCAGAAATTATTTAATGCCCACTCCCTGAAAATTAAAGCCCTTTAAGACAGCGAACCAAGAGTGGAGGCATCTCAAAGCGTTTAGAAGCAACTGAAGGTAGAGCAGGAATATTAAGAAGTTGTAGAAAAACAGCATAGGGGTCTAACAGGTAATGTAAACACATAGCACCAAACCCACCAAAGCTTCATTTCTTATGGCTTTATCTCATGGTCTTTGACTGTGATGGGCAAGAAGACTGGACTGAGTGGCTGGATGTGGCTGGGACACTGACGGAGCCTCTCTGGTTCTGGCTTGTTGCAGCCCTTGGTTGAGCTAGAGCATTCATAAGGTGTCCTCTGCAGTATTTGTCCTCTGCAAGTCCTAAAAAAAAAACCCCAAACCCCAAACCAACAACAAAAAAAAAAACCTTGTAGGAATTCAGGTATTCTTGGGCTCTCTATTTTTTCTGTTGATTTGGTCAAAAATGGCCAATGGTTTCAGGAGGTGGGATGTACAGAGTCATAGGCACACACCCACAGAGCATGACTGCATAAGCTGGAATTTTATAGAAGCTGAGGCTTAAAAATAAGAAGAAATGATCACTGGCTAATTTAGATTTTGCATAGAAGCAGCTTTCCATTATAGCAACCAGGACAGAAGTTCTGCTGTGTGCTGGCCTTGCAGAGAAACAGCATCCCGCTATAGCAGTTACGGGCATTATTCCAAGTGGGACAACATCATGGCCTCCACCTTGCCTAATGTGCCCCATAATTTTTGACCGCAACTCTATGTTTGCCTTTTTTTTTTTTTATTTTATTTTTTATTTTCCCTTGGCAGTGTACGTCATTTGTGTTTTGGGTTACCAGTGAGGGCAGAAAGCCGAAGCAGTATTCACCATGACGGGTTCTGTGCTGTCTTCTGTTGCAGATGTCAGCTATAGAAAACATGGCCGAAAAGCTGGAGAGCTTTAGCGCCCTGAAGCCGGAGGCCAACGAGCTGATCCAGTCGGTGCCGTCCATGTTCAACTTCCGCGCGCCGCCGAGCGCCCTGCCCGAGACCCTGCTGCGGAAGGGCAAGGAGCGCTACACCTGCAGGTAGCCCCAAAACCGCCCCGTGCTGCCCTCCCGGGCTCCCGAAATCCCCCCTGCTCGGACAGTTTCCAATGAAACATAGAAAGTGTTTCACTTCGGGGTTCTTATTTATTAAATTACTAGTGTTATGAAACAAAGCGTTTGCCCTGTATCGTACCGGTTTGATAAATGAGGTAGAAACTGTTATATAAACAATTCTTTTTTCCAAATTTTCTCATCATTTTCATATGCACAAGCGTGCTTTCATTATTGATTTCTTTGATCGTAAACTACAGACGTGTTTTTTCTCAGGCTTCTGGTTTTAATATCCAAAGGGATCAGTGATAAAATACATGACTTATTAGGACTTATGTGTACAGGCTTTAAAAAAAAAATACAATGAAGATAGTCATTGTACGTGCAACCAAAATGAATGGGAGCCTTGTTGAGGAGAGTAGAATTAGCTGTGTGGGTATTTTGAAGGCTTATACATCAGGTTGTGAAAAAATAAATGGGACGTTAGAAGTGAAGGGATGCAATCTTCATAGTCATCACGTGGAGCAACCACCGCCCTCATTCGCTTAAGAGAGCGCTGCATGTGCTCTGTCCCCCTGCAAAAATGGGCTGAATGTTGTTATTAGAACTGGGCCAATTATAACCTGAATCTTAATATGTTACTTAAATGAAGGGGGAGGGCTCACGATATTTTTATTTTTTTGCCATTATTGTTCCTGTGACATATTATCGAGTTTGGAGAATGGGTTTTAAATTGCATTATTTAGGTCTCTATATCATCTCCAGAATGCACGGGCGTTTGACACCGGCATATCGGTTTATCTGATCTTTTTGAAAACATGTCACCTTCTTTCAAGGCATGTTGTTATAGAAACATACCTTGATGGATTAGGTCTTTGAGTCTTGTCTGCTCCGATCCTATTCAATGCACAGAATGATGTCACGTTTGCTGACATGTAGAATTGGTTGAAAGGTTTGAAATTTGCTTACATGGAGGCAGAAATCCAAGGCTTTAATAACAGATTCTCTTGATTCCGAATCTGAATGTGACAGATAATCACCTAGTGAGTTTAGAAATTTTTGGGTGATCTTTAAAACTGGTATGTTTTCATGTATCCCTTGCTTATGCACAAGAAAAGCTGGTCGGTGCCAGCAATTACAGTCTCATTCTTGTGTGTGTGTGTCTCAGTCATTTAACGTTTGCTGAATGGTTTTATCGAAATGACGTTACAGTGAAGCAATACCAATAGTACCATATATTAATGATTCAATTTGGGCTATGCATCTGGGGCAGCTCAAATAGGGACGAAGCCATTGAAGGTTGCGTTGTCTTATCAAACCTTTTCTCATCACAGATACTGTGGCAAGATTTTCCCGAGATCTGCAAACCTAACACGTCACCTGAGGACGCACACTGGAGAGCAGCCCTATAGGTACCACGACCCCTTACCCATGTCTGCGGTGTGGTTAAGTGAATAAAGCAAGGGAATGAGTGCTCAACAGCCTTGTGCGGCCAGCTCCAGTGCTCGCTCCTTGGCATTGGTGACCCACCATTGCATTTTGGTCTCAAACAGGGCTTTTTGCATTCGATGCTGATATTCAGCGTTGGAGCTGCGGAGATGGGGGAAGGTTTTGGTCCTAGTTAGTGACATTCTTTTGGCTTAGGCAGTCGCCCAGGCACCATCCGCAAGTCCTGCCTTTGCCTCGTGGGATAGCTGGCACTTCTGAACCAGCATGGTTGAAGTGCTTTTTAATAGGGCTCATGGTCATATTTTCCCTTGCAAAAATGTTTTTTTTTTTTTTGTAAGAGCTCTGTGGTGTTATTTGCAGCCTGAAGTTGGGTGTTTCGTCAATCATCTGATTTCTGAAGGGTCCTGGTTGTGAAGGCGTTACTGTATTTATTTCTTTCCTGCCTAACCCGGATCCTTTCTGGGGTCTGCTTAACCAAAAGCCATGTGGCTGTACTCTCTTGTTGATAAAGAGTATGTGTGATATTGTATCCAGGACAGTCACATGCAGAAATGTGTATAGAAGCTTCATCTTACTGAAAATGAAAGACTAATTTAAATCAACTGGAAAGAAGCCAGTTCATGTTCCAGTAAAACAAATGCACCAATTTCTGCATTTTATGAGCTGTAAAGAGCAGAGTAAGCTCATTGTTTGTGAGGAAACAATATGTTTTTTGCCTCTAGTCTCTCTGGGAAATGAGATTCACATCTAATTTTATTGAAGAAAGGGCTTGATGCATGTTATGCTCATCCACTACATAAAAGCCACGAGCAATTAGTAGCATAATGGACGATTTCAGCACTAAAAAAAAAAAAAAAATTGACATCATTGACAAGCGTAAGAGAAGCACGGGAGAAGTAAAAGACTGAAAAACTGAAGTGGTGAAGACTGTTGGCTAGTTGCCAGCCAGAGAATTTGGAATAGTTATAGTATGACTTAGTAATGGCTTAAAGAGCAATACAGTAAAGGCTTTAGGGACTCCAAATCGCTACAGAGTATGAAAATTGATGCCTCTGGTACCAGAGCGATAGACTAAACTGCTCACATTGGCACAGTATTAAAGGTTGGGATTGTTTATTGCTGGTTTTTGCAAGATAACCAAATTTCCTCTGGGATTAGCAATCGAGCAAGCTAATTCCTCAAGAAAAGATTTAATCACACAGTATAATTTAGAATAGGAAAAGAAATAGCCCTTTTTACCTTATTTGAGCATTAGAAGAGATCGGTTTCATGTTTTTTCCAAAAGTGTTTAATTGTATTGTATTGGCAGCACATGAAACAATAGAGTTATTGCTCTACTGTTTTCAAACTTCCCAACTTCGCGTGCAACAGTTTTAAAAACATGGGAATCAATTACCCTAGCTAATTTGATGCCATTAACTCTGAAATATTACGCTTATTCCTAAAGGCAGTATTTTAAATATAAAACCTAATGTGAATTAAAGCTAAAAAACCCACCGTAGAAGTGACGTCTCCATTCCAAGAGCACAGCTCTCCAGTTACTCAGCCAAAACTTTTCTTTATTTCAGGGAGGGTTTTGCCTCAATAGGGACCAAGGAACTGCAGTTGGATACTGAGGCTGAGCCCAGAAGGTGCCTCATGTCTCTTAGGACAAATCTTACATTTCCAGCTACTAACAAACCCTTTTCTTCCCACCTGTTTTTGCTCTTTTAGATGCAAATACTGTGACAGGTCCTTTAGCATATCTTCTAACCTGCAGAGACATGTCCGTAACATCCACAATAAAGAGAAGCCATTCAAGTGTCACTTGTGTGACAGGTGTTTTGGTCAACAAACCAATCTTGACAGACATCTAAAAAAGCACGAGAACGGGAACATGTCTGGTATGTATGCCTTTTCCCTCCCCAGCATGCCCTACGTCCCACCAGTGTTCATATACAGGGACCTCACGTTCACTTTCAATACTACTGAGTGTCAGTAGGCACACGCTGCTCTGCGCCGTCTGCTCCGATGAGTGGGTTTTTGGAAAATATGTAAGTGCCTAAGCTCTGCTGACATTTAAAGTGCTTTGAAAATCCCAGCATAAACTCTACCCTTGTATAACTTAATACCACTGGATGATGTCTTTTCTTTTGGTTTTAATTAAGCTAACCATAGCATTTTGAGAACAGACTGGGAAAATTGGTTTAATCCCATCTCTGCAATCACTTGGCTCTCAATAGGAGTCCTAGATTTAGAGTCTCTGGGGGCACTCTAAAAGATTTTCTTGGCACCCTCTAAAATATTCCCACTGTCAGGAGCTGAAAAGCACTAGCTATTATGGAGGTAATGGTGCCTCCCAAGCCCCAAAGCAAATTGGTCACTGCACAGCAGCAGCAAAGGCAGCGGCAGGTAGTGGATATCATTGGTCTGGTTTAGGTATCTGCAGGGTTTAATAAAAACCCTGTCTGCACTCTTTCCAGTCTACGTTTTGCTCCACTGGAAATAACCAGGTTCCTGCAGTGAATGCAGAGCTGTCTTTTCCCCGATGCACAAAGACGTCTGTCACTGGTCTCTCAGTGCTAATGAACCTGGGTGATTATGTCAATGGCTGCTCCATATTTTAAGCAAATCTGCATAATTAGCAGCTAAAATGAAGTTCCATTTGCTCAGTTCAGCCATTGGTCTAACACAGTTATTGACTGACAGTGTTGGAGTCGCAAGGGAACAGGAGGGAGATGTTGAAATAGATACTTGGCAAAAGCAATTATAAACCGTGGAAATGGCACCCAGCATGCAAGCAGTCATTTTGGCTGGAAACCACCTTCGCCCATGGTTATTAGTACTTCCCTTCTAATTGCCAGTTTCACAGCTGATAGATCACTATGACCCAACTTTTCTGGGTCTCACCCATTTTAACCATCGTTTCAATTTCAATTTGATTTTAATGGTAAAATATAGAAAACGTAAAGGGGCAACAACAGAAGTCCTCTATTTTGCTTTAAGGTACTGCAACATCTTCACCTCACTCAGAACTGGAAAGCACAGGGGCAATCCTAGATGACAAGGAGGACTCTTACTTCACAGAAATTAGGAATTTTATTGGAAACAGCAACCACAACAATCAATCCCCCCGAAACTCAGAGGAGAGGTAAGTTGCAACTGATCTGCCTTCAAAAGGGGCCACTTTTCCTTTTCCAGATTAAACCTGATTTTTCATTTTTGATGAGTTATTTTAGCAATCTGGTTGCTTCAGCATTCACCTCGGTGTCTTATGAAAAGAAACGTGTTGATTCCCTCCCCATCGTGCGTGAGCATATTCCCAGTGGCAGATGCTGGACAGAAGGTTCACCTATGAACACGTTTCTCCTTGTATCAGGAGCTCTCAGTTTCAAGTTCCCATCGTTGCTTTAAGTCTGTTGAAAAATTCCCTCATTTTACATTCACGGCTGAACAGGTGGATTCTACATCCTGTGGCTAAATGTAGAGAGCCTTATGATTTAAATGCAATTTAAATGTGTGATTAATAAAGTAGACTAAGCTAAATTCTTGGATCAAATGAAAGATTCTAACGGAAAGTCCTTTCCCGTAAGTAACTCAATCCCAAGAAAGATGCTGACTAGCAAAAAGCCCGTGAGGCTGTGGGTAGGTGTTGGTAGTCCACAGTGCTCTAGCACGTGAGAGACTTTTTCCTACTAAGATTTATTAAGTATATGAGTGTTTCAGTTCTTCTGAACTCACAGAACAGAGACCACTTCTAAATATTTTCAGCTAATAAAAATACAGCTAAGCAGAAAAGGCTGTAGCATGGATACACACATCAGCTATACGTATTTCTTTGAGATTGGTTTTGCATTATGCATTATTTGCGCTTTTGAATTGGCATTACATTACATTATCAGCATCAAAAATTTCTTACTGTTGGTGACAAACTTCACTGTCTTCTCAATTTCCAGATGCCTTTGTGAAGGGATGAAAATGGTGGACATAACATAATTTCCACGAAAGTATTGGATTAAGTGATTACATGCATATTCAAATTTCATTCCGTCTTGATTGGCAATGAGGGCTTGGGATTTTTTCTTTGCACATCTGGTCTCAACATGTCCTCCGACAGGAAGTCAGCAAAGTGAAAAGGTTGCTGGGTTGTGCAGTGTTTCCTTTCTAAATTTGGCACTTCAGACTGCTCTTGATGGATATTTTATCCCTGGCAAATTGCTGCATTTGAAAGCATAATTAGAGAATCTGTTTTCTTAATCACATGGCTTTTGTTACTTTGGTTGTAGTCCATCTCCCTTTCATTTCTAGCAGCCTCAATTGAGCATAACAAGCAAGTTGGCAGCCCAAACGGCGCTCAACAATTTCTTATTTCTGCCTATTTAAATAAAAGATGATAAAGAGATACTTCTCTGATTATCTTAGAGGGGGTTTGCTGCTTCAGCTCTCCGGACTCTGCACAGCCTCAGATTTTTTGATACTGTGATATAAACAGACTGTTCCCTAGCTTTTTTTTTAATGCAATACTAAACTCGTGACAATCAGCTGGAATTTGCTCAGAAAATAGATGAAACTATTATGTTTAGGAAAATGATGCTATTGTTGTAGAAGAAGCTAGCTTTCACTTGCGTACGCTCCATAAGAAAGTCCTTCTGTTACAACAGCAAGTCCAACGCTAAATACCAGATACGCTGCTAGGGCTCATCCTTATCTTGCTCAAACTTTTGGTATATTCCATATTGTCCTGCGCAGTTTGAAGCACATGGAGTCTAAAGCAAACCGCGGGTGGACAATAAAGTTTCCATTTTTATAACTGTATTCCTGGAAGAGTAAGGACCTTTTGCACAATGAGAACAATAGATGAATCAAGGCCTCCGTGCTACATAATGCAGCAGAGCAGATACACTGGTAGCATGAATTCACGTGGCTCCACCGAGTCCAGCCCTTCTCCATCACCAGTACCTCTGGCCACGCGTTTGTCAATGTGGCGGCAGTGCCGAATTTCTGTAGCTCTCATTTGATGAGGCGGAGACGATGCAGCTGCGGATGCTCAGAATCCTGCAGGGTTGAGGCCGTTAGCAAACGAGCCCCGGCTTCAGCGTGGATATTATGTCCTTGATAAAATCCCGTAGGAAGTAGTTAAAAGAAGTCATTGTCTGAAAGCAAAAGAGAACGTAATAACAGCGGGTAGACCAAATGGTTTTCCATGTGTGTATTGCTATAATTACTCATTTAATAAGAATAAATACACTTAAAATGCTATCTGACCTTTCTTTTCATTACTTCTTACCCTTCAGATAAGTCGATAATGTAGTTCAGTGTGGAGGCAGTATTGCAGACCACTCTTCAGGTCTTCAGCTGAAGTCCCTTAGGTTCCCATGTATGTAATCCATACATTCAGTGAAGTAGTATGGCTTCCAAATGGGTGGTAGTGTGCAAAATTAATTATGCATGTAATTTTGACTTTAAAACTGAATGCAGTATTGGATATCGTTTTTGAAAATGCCGGATTTGATTTTCAGAGTTTCTTGGCCTCTACAGCTTCTGTTAACAGTCAATGAGTTGTTTTGCCCAGACTACATATATGATTGGAAACATGAGATGAAATAACGCGTGAGAAAATTTGGAATGGATATCTGAACGTACCTCCGCTTGAACAGTAGTTTTAAGCTCCCAGGATGACAGGAAAATCCCATGCTGATGACACTGTAACGTCCCACTGATTTTTGAGTGGAATTTTCTCCAATACTGCCTAAACATCTGAAGCTAAACAGATACAAAATACAGAAATTACTTTATCCTACTGGGATGGATCCTTTTCAGATCTGCCTCTGACAATCCACTGGTGAGGAGCTTTCATAACTGATTTGTGATTATTGCTTGGGTTTGTTCTGGTACTTTCAGAATGAATGGCAGCCACTTTAAGGATGAAAAAGCCATGGTAGCCAGCCAGAACTCAGATTTGCTGGATGACGAAGAGGCGGAAGATGAAGTCATGATGGACGAAGAAGATGAAGAGAGCGAAATTGCAGGGAAAGCAGTCAAAGAGCCTGTTACAAGTGACATGCACGAGGGGACTCCGGAGGAGGACTACGACGAAACGAGTACTTTGGACAGGAACTGCAAAGCTTCCCCTGGCAGGTTGGTTCCTTCCAAGTATTGGTGTGCCCGATACGTGAAATAAAAACAATAAACCATACGAGACTGCCAGCACCAAACTGTGTGCCGTGGGAACCGGTCTGAAGTAGCCAGTTTCCCAGTTACAATAGCAACGTGCATCTGTGTTTGGGTCAATACCAGCCCTGTTTTCAGTCTCTTTGTGCAATCTGTAGCCCTTAAGAGGAAAAATAACTGTGCTCGGGGAGCTATTGTCAGGTTCTGGGTGAGACAGGAAGCGTTCATGGGAGAGACGTTATCTGCTCCGTAAACCGACCTGGATCTCCCATAATGGTCTTGTGAAAGGCTGTGGAGACACCAGGAGAGAGACGACCTCTCCCTCCCCTGCTTCCGCTGCCCACCCTCTCCTCTTTAGGAAAAAAAGGGGAATTTCTTTTATTTCAGGATCACGGTTCCACAGGGCAAGGTAGTTCATGAATGTAAGAAAGGGGATATTGCCGAGATGTGTAAACCTGGGGGGACAAGGGAACACAGAGAGGATCCTTTAATTGACGTTAAAACCTCTGTGGTGTTTTTGTAGGTATAAAGAGGAGGAGTATAATAAGACTGGACTTTCGGCTTTGGACCACATAAGGCACTTCACAGATAGCCTCAAAATGAGGAAAATGGAAGAAAATCAATATAGTGAAGCTGAATTGGCAGCTTTCAATACTTCCCAGCTGCCAGAGGACCTAAAACAACCATTGTACAGGAAATCCAAATCCCAGGTAAAAGCTTAACTCGGTTAAAATGTTATTGTCGCCAGACACCCAAAGGATTAAACTGTTAGTGTGTGGCAGGCAAGGTCGTTTCAGCTTCATCAGACAGGGCTGTGCTCCACGTCCGCAAACCTCAGCCTGCCCCGACCTCCCCCTGCGCTCCCGCCGCACCAGGGAGATATGGCAGGATGCTCTGGCCCCTCGTAACGGAGGACTTGCTTACTTTTTTGCTATTTTTGTTTCTGTCTGCCACCCGCAGAAATGCCGTGGTAAGAAATAGTCCCGCTCTGCTTTCATACAGCCAGCGTGGTCCCCCTGATGCCGTGCAGTTTAGCTGCAGCCTCGCAGGGATGCGACCCAGTCATTTGGCTGGCTTGGCTTTTTGGTGGTTTTTTAAAAGTCTATTGAATGTTACCTCCTCTAGGTCCTCAGCATGTTTTAAAACCAGCAATAACTGGACTGATGTCTTAGGGCTATTTCTTGATTTTTTTTTTAACATCATTAATTAAAATGGGTCTTTTTAGCCCCTTTGAAAGATTCCCGTTTCATAAACTGCAGAATATGCCTGTAGAAAATGTCAGAAAAGGAGACTGGTATTTGGTAAAATACAGGCCCAGCCAAGGGATAATGTGATTCCTCAGGCTCTTGAAAAGAGCCTCTTGTGCCAAGAATCTGAAGGCAAAGGAGACTCTGGGACCTTGTCTACTATCAAAGGTTTCTCAGAGCTTCGTGAAGCCAGATGAAAGCAGAAATTATTATTACTATTAGTGAGTTGAAAGTGTCAGTGAAAAGGTTGACAGTGGTTTTACCTAACGTGCTTTGATATTTTTAAATAAGTCGAGAATAGCAGTTGTAGCCTAAATGATGCCCTAACCGTGTAGGGATGGCATGGGTCCAAGCTCAGATCCGCGCCGCGGGATCATGACCTCTTTGTCCTTCTTCTTTCCCCGTCCAGGCGTATGCGATGATGCTCTCTCTCTCCGACAAGGACTCCCTTCATTCCGCATCCCACAATTCTCCCAATATGTGGCACAGTATGGCGAGAGCCGCCGCAGAATCCAGCGCCATTCAATCCATCAGTCACGTATGACATTGTGAAGTCTTACCGGGAATGGGACCAAGTCCAAACCAGTAGCATGGCTCTTTCATATATGACTATTTAAAAGACTGCTGAGCAGAATGCCTTATAAATCTGCAGGGTCACTCATTTAAAGTCCGGTGACCTTAAACTGAATAATTTTAAAAAGAAAGAAACTATTTATTCTCAATATTTTGTTTTGCACAGCAAAGGCAGCTGCTGACTTCTGGAGGATCAATGCGACTTAAAAAAAAAAGTTTCAGTGGATTATGTAAACCGGGGCCGGGAAAAAGTGTCTTCCAGTTCACCCGGCTTTGAGGGGCAGGGGCAAAAGGGTTAAGACTGCATTGATACACACATGGGCACTCCTTTAAAGTAGGAACTGAATTGATTTTCTTTTTGTATAAGATAGTTTGACACGGGATTGGGAACAGTTGCTTTTATGTACAAATCTCTTCATTAAAGCTTTATGCATTTTAGCCCTTCAAAGAAAGAAAATAGTTCTATCAAATGCACACTATCCATCGTAAATGTAGAAAGAAGTAACAGGGAATATTTTGTTCTCTCCGTAATTCTTTTGCCTTTTCAACTGCGTTGTTAAAAAAAAGGAAAAACAAGGAAAAAAACGGAAAGAAAAAAAAAGAACTCTGAGAAACAATACATAAGAGCCTTGTGTATATTGTAAACTATGAATGTTCACTACTCCAAGAAGCTAAATCATCCAGATAATTCCGTGAAAGCACCGCGTTCATCCACAGCACCACTAGTTCAAATCATTGTAAGGAGATTTTAATTTTCGACAATCATGTCACTATTTTGTTGTATTGTTTCCTTTCCCCGCTACCCTCTAATTTTTTCTTTGTGTTGTGTGTACCATGTATTTATTTGTTGGCAAACGATTGTTTGTTGATTAAAATAGCACTGTTCCTGTAACAAACAGCACTGCTCCAGTCCCCCACTGCGTTACGATGTAAGGCACCCATGTACTTCAAAAAAGTGAGGTGAACTGATCTGTGTATATGGGAGTGCAAAACAGTGTTTGAAATTTTCTTACATTCCTCTTTTATTTTATTTTTGCCTTTTAATGAACTAAATAACTAATAGATGCGACTTAGTTTTTTTTGTAATACAGTAAATTGATTCAATTGTATAAACAGTTATAATTTCTTCATGAAAGCATGATTCTTCTGATTAAAAAACTGTACCCAATATTTTATGCTGGTTGTCTGCGAGCTTGTGTGATGTTATGTTCATGTTAATCCTATTTGTAAGATGAAGTGTTCCAAATTTATGTTTAAAAAAAATAAATAAATAACGGAAGGTATTCAGTTATTTTTTGGGGGTTTTTTTGGCCTTTAGTGAGGGACCAGATTTATTTTTCCTTTTGTTTATAATCTCATTTTGAAATAATCGGCAAGTTGAGGTACTTTCTTTAAATGCTTTGTACAATGTAACTGTTACGCATTTCAGTACATTACTATGGGAGGATCAACTTAAAAAAAAAAAAATAAAGGACTACAAAACTGAAGGGATCTTTTTCCTTATTATCTTGGTTTTGTCTGGCTCAGGGCAAAAATGGTGTATTTTGTCTGCAGCCTGGGGAGCAAAGACTCTGTCTGCGGGGTCATTAGGATGAGGGTAACCGGAGGAGGGGGCACTGCGAAGCATCTTGGGCTTGGTCGTGCAGTTTAGGGCCTGATCCAGAGTCTCTCAATAGACCGTTGGAGGGTTTTAGATCAGTCCTTTAAGCTTCAAAACACTACATTGGAAGAGAAATAGTTCGCTCATTTTACTGGAGGGACTGGTGCAAGGTCACCTTGAACATTGTGGAGCCTTGAGCTCGGGCTGGTGATGCACCCGCCTGCTGCTTGTGGGGACGACGATGGGAAGCAGTGGCTTGGCTGGCTAATAGCAAAACATGGACTCACCAGAATGATAAAAATCCATAGTTAAGAAGCTAAATGGGCTTCCAACTGCATGACATGAGCCTTTAGGGTCTAAAAGGGGAAAAAAAAAAAAAGAATATTTTAGTTTGAGTGTATCATTTGAAATCAAGTCCAAAGCCCTGTTTCTTCTGGACAATCTGCAGAGCGGTGGGAGGTGGGACGTCCAGGAAAAGCCGGCGTTGGCCCAGGCAATGCGTGTTTTCCTGCTCTTCCCATCAGCAGAGAGAAAAGGACTGAGACAGCTCCAAAGGGGACCGTGGGGATGTCCCTGCCTGCCACCCCTGGCCAAGCTTGGTCTTTGCAGCTACTGCACAAGGGTGTCCTTCACATTTAAGTGGCTTGAAAGAGTGAATGTGGCACACTGTGGAGTCTTTTTGTGCAGTGGGACCAAGGATTGCTATCGCCAGATGCAAGCGAGCTGCCATGGGCAGGCCATGAGGGAGCACAGCGCTGGGTATCAGCAGCCCCGGGGCAGTTAGTAACACACTGCATGTTAAATGCTGCACCGCCCCAGTGGGAAAGGCACATTTAGGGAATATGGTTTGTGGAAGGTTTGGTTAAATCTGGCTCCACTGAATCAAAAAGTACCTCCAAAAGTGGGGCCTTGTCTCCAGGCCAAAGGCAAGGAGTGCTCCGCTCTCAGCCTGTTTCAGTACATGAAGACCTCTCATAGCTCACCAGACCCTTAAGTTACATTTCAGAATACCCTCTATGTGTCATTCTTGTCTTCAGCCCAGCTACGGTTTGACTTGTTTTATAACCATCATGTAGCAACAGGGGCATCGGCAGGGCTGAATCCAAACCCAGCGAGGACAGGGGTGGGCTGCCTTTGCTTTGCTCTTACAGCTCCTGAGCCTCACGCACAGGTTGATGGCAAGCTGAGACCTACAGGCCAGTGGTTTCCATGCAGGAAGCCTAAACCACACCTGGAAAAAGAAAGAAAAGGAAAAAAAAAAAGCCTGTGTGCACGTTCTTGTGCTCACTTCATTGGCCTGAGGCAATGGTCAGGTACATGCAGATAATTGCATAAATAGGCTATTATTTTTAGTGCAGTTAAAGTCACCGTGAAACTTGGGTTTAGGTTTCTGCCAAATAAAGAGAACAAATAGATTAATCAAGTCAAGTTTTATCTGCAAACAACTTTCCAGATTGTTTTCCCCTTTAATTTGATGCAATGACAGTTCTTATCAGCTCTGCCCTCACCTGCCCTAGATGAAAGGGGTTTTGGGAAGTGGAGAAAGGGTGGCACGGTTTCTCCTGGGTTTCATGTTCGGGGTTATGGTAGCACACTCCCATCATATAACTGTCAGGGAAAGTACTCCTTGAGCTGAGCCATAGGGTTAGTTTAACCTGCGCATAACCAGGTCTATTGACCATCAGGGAGCGGCTGCCACCGCCTCATTGAATTCCCAGGCTGATGTTCCCATTGAGAGCCTTGAGCTTTGTATTTTCGTGTCATAGAATCATAGAATCATAGAAAAGGTTGGAAAAGACCCTTAAGATCATCGAGTCCAACCGTTAACCTAGCACTGCCAAGTCCACCACTAAACTATGTCAAAGTATCCCATGCAGCGGCACTGTCTACGGGGTGCGTTGAGCAGAGAGGGCAAAACATATCACAAGGGGTCCTTCAACTCCAGGTAGATACCTTACCGTGGCCTTGATTTGCACTGCCTTTTCTCAATGGCAGAGTTATTCACCCAGAGGAATAGCTGAAAAGCAAACCCAGATTTGATTAGCCATCTCATCCCCCAAATAAACAAAGAAAACTGGATAATTTTAGTGTTTGTGTTATACCCTCCCCAACGGACCATACAGATGCACTTGTCCAGATGCAAACAGATTGCTAAGGGAGGACCAATGTTTCTGGCTTTCTGCTACAGTGATATTTTTTTTTTTTTTTTTAGAAAAAAATAATTTCAATATTTTTAAAAAAAAAACCCTTTAGCTTATTTCAGCATCATCCTACTGTTCACTCCACTGGAGTAGTTTTCCATAAGTCAACAAATCATTCCCATGTGATACAGCAGCCTTACTAGACAAAGGAGCTGTATATTACCACCTCAATTCCTATCTGCAGAATCTAACAAAGCACCAGCATGACAAGATGATTAATCAATATTTCACCCTGGCCCAGATCCTCAATACCACTGCAGGTCCGAGCCGCTGTTCCTGTGTCAGCCCTGCTGTTTTACTGCGTTAATAGCCGCATTTGTGGAGTAATGGGAGGGGAAGCTATTATAAAAACATTTTCGAGTCTGCTTTTGCTCAGTGATTCAGTTTGGCCCATTGCTCTGTGAATGTCTTGAACTTTAAAACTTTCTGTCAGGTCCCTCTTGCTCAGACGTACGGAGAATTGCTGCAAACTCCTGGGTGATTTCACTGCACTCTGCTGCCTTCCAGCTATATTAAGTCTCACTTGTGGTTTTGCTGGTCAGTCAGATAGTGGCACAGAAAAGCTAGTTCATTTTAAAGATGCTTCCAGTAATGGCTTAAACAAAACAAAGGCATCCAGCACCAAACAGAAGACCCTTTCTCCATGTTGAAGTCCACGTACCTTGCCAGGACTCCAGTTATAAGAAAAATGTATTTTGCAACCTGGCCAAACCCATCCTCTTTCCCACCCCGTTGAACGGCCATGTAGGTTTGTGAGTATACCTAGGCTGTGGCTTCCAACAGCCCAATTAATTAATCCTTTGTTTCTATACAGAAAATGGTGCCAGCTTTAGGAAAGGCTCACCTTTACAATTCAGAGTCACTTAATGAAGTCTGGGGAGAGGGTGAAGGGGAGAACATAAAATAAAAAGTAAAAAAAAAATACTGTATTCCTTTCCTTTTCCTTCATATTTTTCCCAACTCAGATTCATTTGCTGCTAGAGAAAAACAATTTTCAGCAGAATTTCCCAGAAATTCCCAGAATTTAGAGTTTAATCAGACTAACATTTAAATAACCCCTGAAAAGAGGCCCCACTGCCACGCAGTGATTCAGGAACTCTTGGTACGTCTCACAAGACAGAAGCCTTTTTCCCAAAACTACCACCTAAACTTTGCTTGGGACCGGTTGCCCCCCTGGATATGACCATAAACCTGGCTGAACACAGATCCCTTTGCCACCACGTGCTGAAAGCAGAGCCTCCTTTTTTTTTTATCCAGGAGCATCCGTATTTTAATGGCAGTTGAAGCTATTTATACCTATAAATCCATTTGGGGAAGTTTGGGGAACCTTTTATTGTGAAAGGTGCGGCAGAAGTATAAAAGTAGTCTCGTATAACGTGCTGGGTAGGAGCTTAGCAGTCTCTGCTCCATCTGCCTGAGCAGAGGGTCTGAAAGAAGGCACCCTCCTTTTTCCTGCTTTATTTTAATACAATTAATTCCAGAAAAGCTAAAGAAATGTGATGAAATGCTACACTTCTAAGAAAAAGTTTTGCCCGAGAGTCTTAAAGCAGGCCTCCCAGCTCGGGACGGTCTAGTGGGAGAAGAGGGTGAGTGGTCATTTTGATGCTTAAATTATCAGTAATTAAGAAGTTGATTTTCTGGGATTGAAGAAAATTTTAAACAGCTGCTTCTTTCAGGTCTTTTCTCCTCATTTTCATTAGCATGTGCTAAGGCAATCTGGAAAATATATTTAGATCTATATTATGCTATGTCAAGACCTCAGCATCTGTACCTTGGGGCAGATATATGTGAGATAGCCGAGGGTAGATGTGCCAGCACACACATGTGGAAGTGTTCAATTTGTAATATGATTATAGCCCCCAAACAAAGCCTGCTTGATACCTGTGGCATATTTGTTTCATGGTAAGCGCAGAAAATTCTCAAAAATCGTGTCATGTTTCGCATCACCAGCCAACTCAAACTAGAGAAGTAGCGCTTTAATTCCTGGGGAATCTCTTTCAGCAGGCACGTGTCAGGCCCAATTAAGGTCCAGGCAGCCCCACACTAATTGGGTTGAGGTATGCGGCAGTGCAACGTGGTCACTTAGCAAAGCAGCTCCTTTGTCCAGGCCAGTGGCTCCTTCGCGCCGGCCCGTCTGTCTTCTTGAGGGAGGCCGGTGGAGAAACTCCTGCTAGAAAATTGCCTGGAAAAGTTAACAAGTGGAGTGAGAGCTTTTAGTAATGGTGGATAAGACAGCTCGGGGTGCTCAGCCAGCAGCTCACCCTGTGGCCTCCTGCATTAAGGTTACCATCACAGGAGACAAAGGTGAGCTGCATCCTCTGCCCTTGTAACGCCAGCCATGGCACCAGCATCCTCCCAGGGCTACTCTCCCTTGTCTCATCTGCAGGTCTTTCTCCACTCTCAAAATAGTTTTTTTCTTCTGAAGTGCTAGTACACTAGAATAGAGAGAGAAAAAAAAAAGGCATGAGCTGAGCTGTGGAGATGAATTTAAGTGTTCAACCCCTTCTGAATTTCAGCGGGATTTGAGTGAAAATCCCAGCAATGCACTCAGTTTCCATGATCAAAATGAAGACAAAACATTGGAGGCCAGAGACTAACAGTCTTCATTCAAAACTGATTCTTACAAACATTTTAATGATTTAGAACTTCCTAATTATGGAACCAGGTGTTTTACTGTACCCAAATTTTTCATAGAATCATAGAATAGTTTGGGTTGGAAGGGACCTTTAAAGGTCATCTAGTCCAGCCCCCCTGCAATGAGCCAGGGACATCTTCAACTAGACCAGGTTGCTCAGAGCCCCGTCCAACCTCACCTTGAATGTTTCCAGGGATGGAAACATCTACCACCTCTCTGGGCAACCCATTCCAGTGTTTCCACCCTCATCGCAAAAAATTTCTTCCTTATCTCTAGTCTGAATCTACCCTCTTTTTGTTTAAAACCATTGCCCCTTGTCCTATTGCAACAGGCCCTGCTAAAAAGTCTGTCTCCTTTCCTCTGTTGCTTCTAGGCCTGTTGGGTGCCTGTCTGATGTGTCTTCTCTCGAATTCATCTGTAGTCTGAGCATGGCCAGGGATCTTTTCTAGCACCCAGCCTCTCCTGGCTCATGTCTTAAAGGAGGATAAGCTTTGCCACCCTCGGACCAATGTGAAGTCCCTGCACGCTGACATGTGCCTACCCTTTCTCAGGAGGGGACTCCCAGAGATGTGAAGTCCAGTGGGCTGCAATCACAACCGTGTAATAAAAATTTAGTTCAGAGGGATCCACAGACCCTCTGCTCTGTGTAACCACAAGCCACAAAACACTTTGCAATCCACTGTAACGAAGACCTTTATTAGATTTAGACTTGATTCCCTGGTACTCTTTTTGGAAGCAGTTCTGCTGTTTTTATTACTTAAGAGCTATTAAAACCTTAACCGCTGCATGGAGCAACTCACTCCAGCTTTACACTCGTCCATAAAAACTTTGAATGGGAGATCAAGAACTAGTTTTTGGCCCTAACACCCCATCAGCTGGGGAACGCCGGAATCAGGTCTGAATTTGTCCCTGTCCTGGCTGAGCATACAGACAAGGGTGAGAGACGCTGAAGGGCAGGAGCATGACTTGCAAATGGATTTTCCCCATGCTTTTCTTCGCTGCTTGTAAGGAAGGACAAGGAGTGGGAAGCCACAGTGACTTCTCCTTCCCCCTTGTGTCGATCATAAGCCAAGCTCTGCATGTGCCACCCTCTATTAGCTTAGGAAGGAGCAAAGTTGGAAGGAAAATCACAGTGTGAAGAACTAAGGAGAGCAGGGTCAATCCAAAAAAACCCAACAGAAATCTTG
Organism: Platalea leucorodia; assembly: GCF_965183815.1. NCBI lineage: Eukaryota > Metazoa > Chordata > Aves > Pelecaniformes > Threskiornithidae > Platalea > Platalea leucorodia. Next base: position 5,289,695 of record NC_138830.1, read on the forward strand.
AACCAGCCTAAATTTGGCATGGTGCTGGTGGAGAAGCATGCAGGGGCAATCAGCAGGATGGCCCAGCAATGTTGGACCGGCTCAGCCGCCCCCTGCAAAAAACCCCTCTGAAGCATGAGCGCAAAACCAAAACAACCTGCCATGGTGTAATGGAAACGGCACCGGCCAAAAACCTCTATAAGGCAACTCCCTATGTTGCTCTTTATGCTGCTCAGATACTGGTGGTGTGTGTAATACAGAAGCTAGCTCAAAGCCTCTCATTATTTTCACTTTTTTTTTTATTATAGAGTCAAAAAATCTGGCTTTCTTAGCTCACTGCTAGTTCCAAAGCATAACTTCCTCCTCCTCCACGCTGCCACTGAATTTTTAATATTTCCTCTTTGGAAAATGTCAGGAGTCTCAGCAGGGTGTGGGTTTCTGCTCTAACACAGCTCTGCCGGGGGTGAGCGAGGCTGGGGTGTCTTAGGGCAACGCTTTGCCCTCGGAAAATACGTTCTAGCTACTCTCCCCACAGAAAAGCAAGAGAAAAACCTGAGGAACCAGCCTTGTAATTTATCCATTTATAATGTTTCTTCGTTTCAGCTGAAACAATGACCCCGGTACATTTTCTTTTAAACTTTGTCTCCCAGTCCAAGTGGCCACCTACTTTGTTGTCCAAATTTCTCGTGCAGTTCGAATCCTACAATGCGTAATCTCAGTAGGGTTATCAGTTATGTCATGCATTATACAGCCTCCAATCAGCGTAGTGGGAAACAACATTTTCATTTAATACCAGGAGAAACAGTGGAAGTCAGCGATTGATACCAACACAATGATGGGAAAAAGTGTCCAGAGGTGCTACTCACATAATCTCACTTTACAACATCTTGAAAATTCAATAGAAAGGACTTTGCTAACAATACCAGAATGACATACCACTGATTATTGTTCCTAAAGCTCTTAACAATAAGAAAGCTCTCTAAATATATCTCAACAAAAAACATATAACAGTTTGTTTCTTCTTTTTTTTTTTTTTTTTTTCGCAAAGCACATAGTATTAGTCAACAATTGCTGTGCGGTGTGAGCCCATTAGGGCTGTTGGCTGGTAATGTTCTGGGAAATGAGCTCTTGAAAGATCTTTTTTTTCTTTTTTAAACATGCCTAACAATTGTATCTTAAAACAATCCTGGAAGCATTAAGTATCTGCAAACTGCAAGGACCTACTCTAACTTATTTTCTTAAGACTGAAGAAAGAACTAACTACCCTTGCATTTTATTCCCTCGCTTTGAAATTCAGCCGTGAGAAGTAATTTTTAGCTCAGAGCAGAAATGAGAACCTTTTTAAGGACCAACTGTTTCTTGTTAAGCCTCTGGTCTCTGCAGGGTTGGGTGAGTTCGCCGAGCGACACGTGAGCACTTTCCTGGTTAATCTCCCCCCGGCAGCCCGAGTCACCGGCTTCACATGACTTTAAGAAAGGGTTAAAATGCAATTAAAGTGAACATTAAATACGCCATGACATTTCCCTCAGAAGGAAAGCTGAAATAGGCATATTTACTGCTAAACCCACACTTGAGAGGTTGAGCTAGGAACCACTTAGTAGTGTCTACTACAGAAGAGTAATTCATTGCTCAGCACCCTCCAAGAGCAGCACCCACCTCTGGGGCCGCTCCTGCTAGCACCGAAGCTCACAAATGAAGCCTCGTATGGGCGTAAAACCTTTCACTGGCTTTGCAGGATCAGGCCCGCAGCTATGTTTCATTGCTGCTTTATTGTACAGCACTTTCGGTGTGTACGGCCATCCAGAAACTCGTTGGTGAAGATTAAATAATAATTTAAATTCCTTTGATATTGTTTACATTTCAAAAGCAAACCGAACCCTTATACGTCGCACAAATCTTCACTGCGTTTATAGCATTAAAAGGCCAATGAAAGATCTCTAAAAATCATTAACTGAAGTAAACACTGAATCACGTTACAGAGTCAATAACAGAGAATTTTTGAATGAAATAAATGTGTCGTGCTTGAGGATATCGAGTGAACTATCCACTGGATTTTCTTTTATTACATGCTTTTAATCTCTCTGTTTATTATTGAAACAGTTAATAAGCAATTCCTAAAACAGATCCAGAAGGTGTCTTTAGCAGCCTGACTGGCAGCCCACACCACCAAAATATGTTTTCCACCAGCCCTTTGCAACCCTAGCTTGATTTCACCTTAAACACTTTTTGGAATGATTATTTTTGTTCTCTGAACTTAAACATTAGTTTTATAGATTCAGTTAAGATTTGTTTGCCATCGATATAAACAGCATTTACTGGGTACAAGATATACCAGAAGGAATAATTTTAACTTCTGACAACATTTTAGGATGATCAAATGAATGGAGCAAGAAAACATTGTGAAAATCTGACTTGAGCACTGGCCGCTTGGCACTGCTTTCCCCATGGCATCACCACATGGTGTTTGTTATTGTTTGTCAATAAACCCAAATTTATTCAGAGAAATAGAGCCATTATGTGCTTCACTTGGAGATTTTTTTTTCCCTTCCCCACTAAACACTATGGCAGTCCTTCAAAGCACCTTCTGGTACACTTTGTGGCACCTGATATTGAACCAACTGCCTGATCTTTGCCAGTTGAATATATTTACATATACTTTTAAATTAAGTATTATATATTAACTGTTTATTAAGCATTAAGCAAGATTTTGTTTTCTTATCTTTTCTCTAATATTTAAGTATAGACTTAATTAGCGGTATTACTCCACACAGTAACCTGAATGAAGCACCAGCTAAACTAGGGGCTGACACTGCCAAAGGCAGGACTGGAAACAATCCTGGACTTGATGTGGTTTCAAACACGGCTTTGCACATTTTGCTGCTTTTCACACCTCCCTGATTTTATATACTTACAATACTTATATATATATATAAGTATTGCATATAATAATAAGCACTTACATGTATGTGTTGCATGTAATTGCATATATACTTACACAATTTGGAGATAGCGTTTATTGCTCACCAAAGGGATGGTGGCAACTGTGATGGCTGTGATTAACCCTGGGAATAAGGAGATGCCTTCAAATTACCGCTGGGTGAAAGGCGTGGGGGTCCGGCTGGGGTGTGCGGCTCCTGCAGCGGGGTCGGCGCAGGCCGGCGCGTGCCGGAGCTGGTGGTTGGTGGTGGTGGTGGTTGGTTTTGAAGTCAAGTCATAGGAAGCCACTTGAATGGCTGGAGCCAGAGCGTCTCTGCAAGGGGCAGCCAAATACAAAAAAGCACGCAGGGCTGTATAGGTGCTTAATTACTTTGTTGTTTTTAAAAAAGTTTTTTTATCCCTGTTGAAAGGATCCAACCGACAGTACCAGGGAGCAGGGCTGGTGTTGCCAGAGGCTCCTCCCTGGGAGCTGGGTGCCTTTGAGGACATGGGGCAAAGCACCAAATTCCCTTTATAAACCCTTCAGCCGTGGGCACCTTCTCCTGCCTCCTCCCAGTAGAAAGCTTTCCCAAACCCTATTCTGGGAGCAAAAAGTCTCTCCTCCAAGGGATGGAGTCCTGACTCAGAGACACCCCACAGCTGAAGCCAAAGAGCCAAAGCACTTTTGCTGAGGGTATTTACCCTTATTTTGCATTGCCCGTGCCCCTGCCCGCCGGGGAGGACACCAACCCCAGCCTCGCTGCAGCCTGGGCACGCTTCTAGAGGCGTGCAAGTCACTAGCAGCTCTGGCAGGGGCAGCGGGACGGGATTGAGCCTCGGCGATCACAGCTCGCAGCCGGGCACGCTGCCTCAGACCCGCGCCCGCGCTGCAGCCCGAGAGCTGCTCTTACATGCCTGTGAAAATATGTACCCCGGTGACCACACAAGTAAACATGTGCCTCGTGAACTACATGATTCATATGTGATCTGAGGTTTTAGGAGCAGAGATTTCTGCATTTTTTTATGCTAGCCAACATGTTTGAAAGCACTGTCCAGGAACACAAAGACCCTACGTAAATGATTTTCCATTACTTATTATTTTTATGTCTTTTTATAGCTCACCCCAAACCTTACAGTAAAAACTGGCATGAGGTCTTTGAAAACAAAGGTAAAACTTTAACCGAGGCTTTAATGTCTGCTGGGGGTGCCGCAATTCTCCGTGTGAGCGTCAGAAACGGTGCCCCGGCGGGGAGGGTGGCGGGCGATGGTCGGGCTGCCCCTGCCTCCCCGCAGACCCTCCCCGCGCCTGCTTGTACGCACAACATTTCTTGTCTGTATCAATGTATCTAACATGTGAGAAATAAAGTGTGGAAAACTTATTTCAGCTGCATTTCATGGGCAGGCTCTTTGATCAGCCGATGCCTGAGTATTATTCAGCACGCAGGAAAATGGACAACTTAGGTAAAGAGCTAGCCGCCACTAAATGGCTGTCGACGTTGCCAGCAGTCATTAGGCAGCCTTTGGCTTTGAACAAGAATATCATAAGCTGGGGGACAAACTCCCCCTTCCCCTGCACCGGGGCAATATTTCACAGCTATCGCCCCGATGCACCAATCCACGGCTAAACCTCGCAGCAACTTGCAACTCAAAACAAGTAGCAAGGGTTTAGTTAACCCTGGCTTGCATTCCTGACTGCAATTTTGTTTAAAGAGTGTAAGGCGAGGAGGGAATCCTGCGAAGGGTTTCTCGTAACATTGTCGGTGATTTATTTTCCTTCGCAGAGCAGCGCAAAGCCCTCCCAGCCCTAATTGCCGGGTGCTCTCTCGTGGCTGCTCAGGGAAGTGCTCATGGTCCCTCCTCCAGCTCAGACCAGACTTTCTTCAAAACAAATTAAAGAAAAGGGCCCGTTGCCAATTGGAAGTAACTCTGGGCAACTGCAAAGTCCCCAGTAAGAAGACCCTTTACAGCCCAGTACCCAAGCGCTGGGCTACCGCAGCAACTTACTGGGCTGGGGCTGGGGAGAAAATTCAGGTTTTTACCTAATAATTGCTTGTTTGAGTAGCCGAGAAGCAAGCAGGAGCTAAACCAGGTCTTGTTGGGCAGAGGTACCAGCGATGACCTCCTTGTGCTGGCAGCAAGTTTCTCTCCATTAGCTGGTAGCTACTATAGCGATTTTGAAGTTCTGCTTTACCTTTTTTTTCTGTTATGCCAAGTATAAGAAACAGAGTCTATGTTAGTGTGTGGAGCCTTATATACGAGCCAGACCTGAGCAGTGCGGAAAGGCTGTCTTGATTCATTGCACTCATATGATTTTGGCTGCAGTAAATTCACTCTCCTGCTACAGCATGCAATTTGAGGGTTTATTGAATGCTGGCACAAACAGAGGGAATCATCAAAGTCTAGATAATTGCAGGGCTTTTTTGCTTCCACTGTCATTCCTTTACCAGCTATTGTCTCGCTGCTTGGGAAAGCACGGCCAAATACCTCTCATAAGAAAAACAATATTAAAAAAAATAAATTTTATTCCTTCTTCTATTTCTTTTCCTTGTGGTAGGACTTACTCTTATGTATGATTCTCTACAGTCTCCAGGAAGTTTCGGTTTCTTCTCTTATTTCACTTGCCCTTTATTCAGCGTTCTCTCTGAAACATGTTATACAAGATCCTGTCCTTTTTTTTGTTAGCACCCAAACTCTTGGCCCCTTTGTGTTACAGATGGAAATCTAACACCTCTTCTTCAGCAGAAGGAGTTTGGCCTGGGAAATCCCTGGAGAAGCTTTCTGTTCACCCCAGCGAGCACCAGACCGACCGCCGGGAGAGCGCCTTCCCTCCTCAGCCTTCGCCTACCATTTGTCTTCCCTGCAATCCCCGCGTTTCAGTTCCCCTAAAAATCACCCGGAGCTCATTGGCCATTTCGGAAAAGACAACTGCTCCATCGGAGTCGAAACCTGAGCTCGCACATATGGTTGAAGTTAAGCTAAGGTCTTCTTCCCAGAAATGCTTTGTGAAGTTCTTCTCCAGGCAAGTCTTTTCCAGTAAGATAGTGTCTCCTTGCCTGCTATTTTGCTTAGTCTCGCTTTCTTTTATCTTCCTTGTCGAACTTAAATGTCGCCATTCACTGCTAGCAGATGTGGTTTGGGATTCCTGCATTCTTTTATGCCTTTATTTCAGTGCTTTCATCACAGCTTCTCTTTCAGCTAGGTGAATCAAAGGCCTTTCCATAGTCCAGTCAATGCAAGCTATACATGATGGCTTGTTTTATTTGGCAATCTTCTCCAGTATGTGATTCATTGTCTGCAGGTGATTCATAGTTAGGAAATTACTTCTGAACCCTGCCAGTGCTTGTGGTTGATTAAAGTTCAGAAGTCCCTGTAGTCTGTTCACCAGCGCTTTTTTGTCAACTCAAATATTTGTGTGCAGTAAAGAACAGTAAAAAGTGGATGTGCTATTGACATGAGCAATTTACTTGAATGTTTGCATCTTTAGAAAGTTCTACCAAAATCTCTAGAACTGGCATGAAACTGTTTCACAATGTCTGACTAAATGAATCACGTTTTACAAATAAATATCTGTCAAATTGTTCAATTACTCGAGATCCAGTCATTAAGCAATAAAATAAAGCAGTAAATAGGAGACATCTGCTGCAAAGTGCTACAGAAACATAAGCATCTTTCTCAAGTTACCTTCTTTGCATTTTGGTATAATGATTCACCAAAAATGTCTTACCCAAGGCAATCAAACATCAGAAAATTGTCCCCCACAAAACAATATTGGCATAGCATGGTACCTTACCCAAAGCAAATACAGCTTAACGTCTCGGTGGAGGTTCCTCTAGGAACAAGAGGAGAAGACTGATCAGTTGACGTGCTGCAGCGTTATTAGGTGAGATCAGATGGTTCAGGATACTGAAACCTTGAAAGAAAAATAGTATTGGAAGTCATTGCTTCTGATCTTGAATTCCTTTTTTAAAGATGTAAATGCTGCCCTTCCTTTGAAAGACAATATTTCCCATAATGGCCTAGAGAGAACCCAACTTTCTCTTTACATCAGAGGTGCTTTGCATCAGAGGTGCTTGTAGGAATAACATTAAAACTCAAGGCATAGATGGTCAAGGGGTTTAAACACCGAGTCTCTAAGGACCGCCTGGTCAAATCCATTGCGGCAGTAACTGAATACCAAAGGTTGGTAACTTCCAGGTAGCAGCTGTCAGCGGGGGTAACGGCTCATTTCCATCAGGCACATCTCCACATCAGGACTGCCGCTTTCCCCAGAAGGATGAGGGGCTTTTTGGCAGCATCAGCCTACAGTGTTGACCCAGAAAATGGTATTTCCAAGACTACAAATTAATTAAAATACCTTTTGGAAAAGCACTCAGATAACAGAACATTTAAGGAGCTCTAGCCTCTTCCCTTCGCTTTCAGGCAGCTCAGGCTCGTTGCTTCATCTAGAGTGTCAGTTTGCAGAGCAGTGCTTGATTCACATTTCTTTGAAAAAGAAAATATTTTTAAAACTTATCTTGATAGTTATAGAATTTCCTGTGAAAGATACATTTTTCCTGCCAAAAGATTCCTACAATGCTCAAGTAGTATTTCAAAAACGGTAAAGCTGGAATGACACTTGCATATTTTACTGGTAATGGAGCATAGTAAAAACAGGAATGGAAAGAATACTCCAATATCCAAAGCTGCATTATCACAGAAGTATCAGCTTCTTTCAGACCTTTCTCTGTATAACATTTCAGCACCAGCAGCTCTACCTATAACTTGGCTCAAGGATTATGTTTAAAATTGGAATTACACATATTAAACCCATACCGTATGAAGGTTTCTGTGTATAATTCAAAATTCTTTTCTAAACAGAAACCCTGTAACTTCTCCGTGCTTCAGGTTGCAACGGTTTTTCTGTACATACCTCCACTTACAGAATTGGGTGGTTTTTACCAAAAGCGAGGTTTCAGGTATCTGTTGAGTGATCTTAGTTACCGCTCTCACAAGCCTGAGATCCTCCAGCAAGTGCAGTGTGTGTTTTAAACCTTCTCCCAATACATTTGTTGAGACAAATATTTTTGCTGAGTTTAATTTCTCCCAGGGGAATTTACTTTGGAGAAGAAATAGTTAAAAAAAACCCTCCCCCAGGATTTGACTGAGTATAATTGGCATCAATTTACCAAGAACATTGGGACATCGTGAAATGCAAAATTGGATTAAAAAAAAAAAAATCCCTAAAACAGGAGGTTAAGACCTCAGATTTCCATCGCATCCAAGAAATTGCATCCAGTGCAATTTAAATAAAGACGTTCAACAACTAGGAGCTGAACGCTTGACTTGCAGCCACCCTTTAAACCTGTCTCAGAAGACATAGCAATGCTCCCGCTTAGGCATGATTTTCCAAAAGCCATCAGCTCCTTTCTGCCAGCTGCCATGTGTGTTTGCAAGGCTCGCTGGCTCAGCAAACCTCCAGGTTAGACTGGCCCGCTGAGATTGTCCTACGGCACTCCTCTTTTATAAAAAACTTCTGCAAGCAACAACAATGAATTTGGCATTTTACTCGTACGCAGTACTCAGCTTTGAATTCCTGCCTCATTTAGCCAAAGATATTTGGCTTGGTCACTCTTCCTCTTTGATAGCTTAGATATTGGTGCACTTTGCCTTTATGCAACATGTGCTTTTTATTTTATGCTGTGCAAAAACTATGTCATGACGCTAGGGAAAACATATACCCCTGCAACCCAGGATAAAAAGGATGGTAGTCAATTCAAATTGGTGTCCACTCTTCCATGACAAGTGCATGCACATTTAGCTGATAAATGTATTTATTTCCAGTGTTTCTCTATGGCTCAGATGTCAAGAGAAGCACAAAATCCACCATGAGTGGCAGAAGGATTTCCATGAGGAGCCATGCCTCTGGCTCATCTACTGTTTCTCAACTATCCATCTTTTTAGTTAATCTGAAAATGTCCAAAACAACAAATGTGTTTTTAAAGTAGGACTCAAAAGACAAAGCACACATTCTGATAAAACATAAAACTAGTGTGGTTTTGCTTTTTTCCCCTGAAAGAAAAAGCAGTGTTAACATAAAACTCCAGCGTTCCTAGTTATGATATAGGTACTCATCACACATGGGGGAGAGAAAGGAGGTAGAAAGACAGCTTTCTGAAATAAAACGCCGTGATTGCATGTCACACTCAATTACACACAAGGAGAAGCGAGTGGAACTGCACATGCAGACAAATGCTACTAGAGCTGATGTCCACATGTGTCCTGGCTGTCAGAAAACAGTGGGGAGGCCAATGGCATCAGGAGCTGACCGGTCCCACTGGCATGCTTTTAGGACATATAAAATAAGCTTAAAACAAACAGTGAGCATGAAGCACTAACGTGGTGAGACCCTTTCTTGAAAGCCTGGAGAGACTCCTTGAAAAACAACTCTTCAGAATCATTTACAAATGCTGGCCCATCTGTAAACACAAGAAACATCCTTAATGTAAACAGCGTTCCTCGCTCTGAAAGCGCGAGGAGAAATGAACAGGAAGCAAGGCAGCAGAAGGAGGAATAAATCAAGGACAGACTTTTATGAAACAAGACATCTTGGTCCTTACGCATATACTCACACACCAAAATCGCTTATTAACTCCACATGGATCAAGCGAACTCCTTGGAAAAAGAGAGCCTAAAGAGATGAGGAACATGAAAGGAGCATCTAGAAACAGATGGGACATAACGTTTTCAATAAACCCGAACATAGATGGGAATCTCGCATAGCAGCAGCTAAACTACCTCGTGCTGTGAGCCCATCAAATTTCACAAGCTTAACAACATTGGACTGAATCTATACATGTGGATGAGAATTTGCAGAGGATAAATCTAGCATGTTATTTGAAGCTGATGAGCTGTGTGGTTCAGCAGTAGGGACGCTCCCTCCAGGTTAATACAAGGTACTCATGTAGCACGTTGCTGGAAGCAGCAGCTTCTCAATGTGTTTTGAAAGCAGGGGTATAATAATTCATCAATGTATCTTGCCTGGTCTATCGTTAATTAATTGATCTGACAATTCCCTTTCCCCTTCTCTAAACTGTGACTGGGCCAGAAATTCTTGCTCTAAGCCTGGATCTGGACCTCACTTTTAAATAAATTTTTTAAAAAATCCCCAGTGTCTGGTAGTATTCCATAGTTATTATTTGTGTTATAGGAAGACCAACAGGTCCAAAAATAAGACCAGAGCCAATATGCTCTAGCTCTGTACAAATATAGTGTAGTTCTTCTTGCCTTGAAAAATTTACAGTCAAAATAGGCAGAAACGATCAGAAGTTCAAACACAGGTAGTTAGCAATACAGAGAATAAACCCGAGTTCCTTGATACCCCATGTACTGCCCTGTCCGTGCTGCCCATTCATCCTAGGCCTTCAAATGCCTTCTAGTGACCACTAAAGGTTGGGTTTTGATCAAGAGCTACTGCGGTACAGATGAATACAAGTATTCCCCATGACAGAGAAGAAAAGCAGTCTTGATTGTGGAGAGAAAATGCCCCAAGGTACAATCAGATTTCCCATTAAAAAGCTTTGTATGTCTTCAGATCTGACAAGACACTAATAGCCACCAATTAAACCTGACACAACAGATAATAAAAATCTATAGTTATCTCTAATATGTAACAGTGCCTACAACTTAATTACCTTAATCACATTTACCCTTACTGTGAGGCCGGCGATTCATGACCCATCATTCCACCGACCTCCATCAAGCGTTTGATAAAAAGCACCTTTGAGGAAAACCTGCGCTTTACAAGAACACTCTGTTAGGCTACAGATTAAGAAAGGAAATTAGTACCTAGGGTCGAATTGCTTTGGTACTATTTACATTGGAAAGGGCTCCCTGATTTATATCTCTATAAATATTATCTCCTCACCAGGTGCCAGCTGCCAATGCCGGGCCAGGCCGGACTGCGTAGGGTGTAAATCAGGACAGGACATGGTGCGTCCTCTGTGTTTGAGGCTGATGAGTCCACTTGAAGGGCAGGTCCCTATGGACAGCGTGGTGTGCTGGGGTGACCGCCCCAGGAGCCGCCCCGGTGATGCGGGTGGAGGTGTAGGCTGTGACACAAGATCCTTCATTTCGGTCTCCAGGAAGTTTGAGGCAGAAACATGAGCCCAGAAACGTGCATCATAGGCACAGAAGGTGGAACACATAGGTATACACACGCGTATATAGTGTCTCTCCCATTCAGCTCAACAGTGCACATGAATTAAGGGATATCCCGGCAATCTGTAAGCACTCCTTTAAGCGGGAGCAGCAGCCACCTGCCTGACTTGGGGCAGGATTTATTTAGAGGACACCTCGCCCTTTCCCCCAAGTCCATACAAATTGCACTGCTCAGGAAGATGGGTTTTCTCTATCAGACATTATCAGCCCTTACCACGAAGTCCCGAAAAAGGGCTCACAGACTAGGTCAGACCTGCCTTTCCATATCTTTCTGTGCCACGAGGTCAGTCCAAAGGGGTGACCGAGAGACAAGCGTGGTGCTGGGCATCCCCCTCCTGCTCCGAAAGCTCTTCAGGACCCTCCTCACCATCCCGCGTCTTTCTGGGGCACAAGGCAATGTCAGTGACTCCATCTCTGGTTTTTTTGCTGTGATTTCATGCAGTCCTGACCCATCCAACAGGGAAAGGGCGATGCCAAAGCAAAGACCCCCCACGTTCAAAGCAGAGATGAGCTGCAGCCATGGGGGGCTCCCAGCAGAGATGGCGCTTGGGTCACCAAGCCATCTTCAAGGATTCTGTCTGTGAAGTGCCTTGATTAAGCAAGCAGAGGCTCTGCAGCGCACACCCATTTGCAGGAGACGTCTGGGAGAAAGAACATAAATTGTTTGCTCTGCGTTTCTGAAAAAGGCCTGTGCTGGTTAGACTCAAGGATATTTTTGACAAAAGATGGCACAGCAGAAATATTTCAAAGAGGAAATCTGGATCATTACATACGGTGTTATTCTCCTAGTCCAAGTGTTAGCAGGATTTATGGTAAGGTTATGCCTTCAACTATTGCTACCACAACTTCTAGTTATACTCAGTCATTAAATACTGCTTTTTGGAAGAGCTAAGAGCTTTTCATAGTAAATAAATATAAGTATCCTCATTTTACTATTGGAGAAACTATTGGAGAGCAAAGAATTTAGATCTTCCTGAGATCCCAGTCTGTGAAATGTCCATACTGGAAAACCTCAATGCTCAGAAAAAAAATGATACAGGATCTAAGAAAGCTTCAACTGTTTTATAGAAACATTTACGCACATCAAAACATTTCATCCCAGGCCACTGCCACTGCAGGTAGCTGCTAATTAAAATCTGGTGTGCTGTGGCTACCGTCTTTAAAACTCTGGCCAGCATATGTTTTATTTTGCTTCATTATTATTTTTTTTTTTAGCTTCTGAGCTTGTCTGATTATATTTTCAAAATTCAGTTTTATGTTTAAAGATTGAGTTTAATAAGCTTGTACGATATATAAAGAGATTATAATTTATTATTTAAAAAGTTTCCTGACAAGATGTCTACAAGAAACATGACCCAAACCACACCGCCTTGTAATAATACCTCTTAAAAATTCCTGACCTCCCACTAAACACTCCTGCAGACTTCCCTGCTTCAGTCCTCGCTGAATATCTCATATATGTCCCCTATAACATTACACAGGAGGAAATGAAACGGGAAAGTCATCAGCTCAGACAGACAAACGACAGCGATTATCTAGCACCGTGTTATTTTCTCTTAGCATTGACAAAAATGCACTTTTTCTGACAGTGAAGGGCTGGAGGTTCACGCAAACAGTTTTGGGTCCCCTGCGACATTTGGTGCATCTTCCCTCTTCTTAAAATGGGCCACTAAGAAGATGGTGCACTGGACAAGGAGAGGTGACACAGGCTGCTCCTGCGCATACAGGGTGCAGTGAGTACGGGCATAAGAAGTGCAGCCATGAGGAGTACAGGCGTGAGGAGTACAGGCGTGAGAGGTCCAAGTGGGAGAAGTACAGGCATAAACGCGAGGAACAGCGCAGTCCCTCTGCGGTCAGCCCCAGCTCACAGGGGTTTGGTGCTCGCATACCCACACCCAGGCTCAACCCAGGGGTGATGCTGCCTCCGCCTGCACCCCAGCAGGGCTTCTCAGGGGCTCCTCCACCCCCCGACCCTGCTCCCGCACATCGCGTTCACTGCGACAGAGGTTTTCCCACCAGCGAGCGGTACTCCAGGCTGAGGGCTGTTCTCCTCTCCTGATGGTTTCCATGTGCCCGATGCCCCCCGCCTCCCCGTGTGAAATGGCCGTCTCCCTTCCCCACACTACACCACCTCGAGGGACTTTATTCGCGGTAGAAATCACTGTAACTGCTCAGCCTTGTCTTCGGGTCCGACTGCAAATCCCCGCCGGGCGAGCCGAAGCTGTGGGCCCCCACCGCCTTTTTGGCATCGCCGCTGCCCCTGTGTCCCTGCAGGTGACGACCAGGTTGGGCACAGGGTGGATATTGTATCGACACAGCAATTCGCCAATTTGCGATTTGTGTCACTATGGATGTCATATTTGCTAAAAAGGACTTGCTTTTCTAGCTGGAGAAGAGCTTTTTTTATTTTTTATTTGTTTTTTGTTCCTTGTGATAGAGGTTTTGTAACTTTAGGAGCGTTACTGTAAGAGAGCTTTTGTGTGAGCGCGGTCCACAGCATGCCAACAACCATTCACAATCACTAATAGGTAAAACTACTCCAGGATTTTAAAGCTTTTAACAAGACCTTGTCTAGACTGGTATTTAGTGGCAATACAATTAAATCATACTGCAAAAGAAAAAAATAAAAAAGAGATGAAATTATTTTAATTACCTTTTGAAGCCACTTCTCCCTTGTAGAGGTCAGACCTTGATCTGATTTAAATCGGCGCACATCAGGTGTTACTCCATGGAAGCAGCAGCAGTGTAAAGGTTAAAGGGATCACGGTGTCGGTCTGTAAGACTAGCTAAAGCCTGGTCTATAATACAGCTATATTTGCAATAAATTAGTTCTTTTTTTTTTTTTTTTTTTTTTGCTTGCTACGACCTTTGCCAAAGGAATCCCACAGCACAGGGTGGTGACTCGGGACCTCATGTGAAATGCCCGGGATGCAGACGCCGGGCGTAAACCTTCCTGCGATGCATGGATGTGTTTTCCCTGCCTTCTCCCCCCAGGCATCTCCTCGCCCTCGCGTGCCGCCCTGCCCCGCAGACCTGCAGCGTGGAGCGAAGGCCAACAACGGCTTTGCTGAAGGCAGGCGCCAACGGGCGCCCACCAGGGACTGAGAGGAGGCATTTGTGGCTCTTCAGTGTGGCACCAACCCAGGGATGGTTTCACCTCTGAAACAGGCTCATGATCCCCAGCCCAGGGTGGGAGAGGGCTGGTCCGTCTGTGTTTCTCCCATATCGTCCCATTTATCGTGTCCTGGTTATGCTGGGGTGGACGGCTCAATGGCGATGCTTTGCTCCTTGGGCTTTCGCAGCCCTCCACATCAGATGCATCTCTGACGCCCGATATTCTTTCCCTAGATAATTAAACCTTCATTTGTTGCTTCCTTGCAACTCCAGATTTTAAAACTATACTTTTTTTTTTTTTTTTTTCTGTTAGGTTAGGATCGCTTCCAACTTCCAATCCCCAATTTAGATTACATGCTCAGAAACTAACTCCAAACATTTACTGCGTTTGAAGGTCACAGTGCTATTGATTGATTTCCAGTTATAATGTATGTTGTCCTAACATGAGTTAAAAACATTCTGGGCTAAATCCAAAAATGCTGGGATCAAAGCATCTGGACTTGTTGCTTTCATGTTTGGCACATAAAGGGGCTGGCAGTCACCAATGTGGTCTTGGCTGGGCTATAGTTGTTTTCATTCTCTGATGTGAAACAGTTGGGAATCACAGACCCTCCAACGGTTAGAGTGGACTAAATAAAAATTGGCTTAATAACCTGCCAAGCATTTGAAAGTGCCAGTCTCCACAGTTTTTCACAACTTATTGGCTATGGCATGTTTTTCTTTTCATTTCTCCTGTGTTTTTTTTTTTTTTTCTTCCTCTCTTTTTTTTTAAAGAAAGAATTTTCTATAAAATTGGACTTTTTCAGTTGAGTATTTGAAATAGGTAAACTCTTCATCTCATCAGACTCCATTTATCATCTTTGATCTGACTTCACTCATTCCTTTGGCTGCTCCATCTGATTTTTTAATTTTTGAAAAAAAAAAAAATTATAAAAACATTTTCCCTATCTAACTTATCACACAAGAAAATAAACAAGGGCCGACTTCTTGGCTAGCCCGCCTTAAAGATATCCCAGCACTGCATCTGCACATCAGCTTTTCACTTTCAAATTCACTTTAAACAGATTATTCCTAAAGTTTTTTTATTAGTCTCCTTAAAAGTCTTCTATTTATATTTGCTGTTTATAAAATAGCATCCAGAGGCCATTGTGCAATGCGCTGCACATAGAGTCAAAAGCCATCAAGCTCTCGAGACAAACAATGGAAATACTTTACAGATGGGAGCTGTTTTACAGATGGCGTACGGGGGCAGGGGAGACGCGAAGGTTGGAGAGAGGAAGGAATATGGATGTTGGCCACAGTTGCGAAAGAAGCCAGCGGCAGAGCCAGGCCCTTAACCCACGTTCCCATCCAGTCGCTTCCCTATTAATTAATTTTCCTCTCTCATCCTTTTAGAAGACACGTTATAATTTCTTACCCCCTTCTCTTGTGTTTCTAAAAAAATAAAACGCTGGTGATGGTTGAAAATTCTAATTCTTCGTGCACGTCAAATCTTTTCAGTCTCTTTGGCTAATTTCAAGGAACTTTGCGCTGGCTTTGGGAGTGATGCTTTGGAGCAGACGCGGGGGCTGCCCATGGCGAGGGCAGCCTGGGGCAGTACCAAGAAGGTCAACGCCTCCAAAGAAAAGAGCTGCTCCCATTATTTCCGGCTGGGCAACAGCATCTCGTTGCACATTAGGTTGAGGTTTACGCTCAGACGAGTTTTAGTGTAGCCTATCGGTCAGAGAGAGCAATGCTGCCCCTCTTGCTTCCCACTCTTGACAGCTAATCCACAGGAAAAGTGAATTTATTGTGGCCCCATCAGCGGTCCAGCCTTGCACTAGACCTCAGCATTCAAGATTGATGTGATAAATGTTCTTTGCTCCATCCCTGTGTGGCTTTCAGCAAACATCTCCCGAGGGACCGCGCACTGCAAAACCCTTTTCAGCTGCCCAAGCTGAAAAATTCCTTGAATTCATGTAACTGGTATCACAGGGAAAAAGAGGAGGCGAGAAAGGACTGTATGGTCCTTAACCTCTGCATGAGGAGCAGGGTCTGCTCTGACTGATTCTGAAGCAGCATGCTTTCAGCATCTCCGTGAAGCTTCCAATCAGTTCTGGGACAGCAAGACTTGGATTGAAGAGAGACTAAACCCAGCTAAAACTAACGTTTTAGAGACAGTCAGGACATGAGAGATGAAGTGTTTAAGTAAAGAGATTATTTCAGTTCTGGCATCTTTGGCAGGGTTAAATATCTCTTTAGGACTCGTAATGAAAAAATGAATCTACCACTAAGAAAACCAATGCTCAGCATAAAAAAGTATTTACTGTTAATACATAGTCTAGAGACATCTAAAAGTAAGATTACTTTATAGTAAAATGGATATAAATTTGGCCTGCTAAAGGTTTTTAAGGACTTTTTTGTGTTCAGGTGAAACATTATCAATTGGTGCTGTGTGTGGCTGTATTTGTACTGTTTTCTTTTCATATTACCATTAGAAAAACCCGTGCACATTCTTTCCATGTAAAATAATTTTGTAAAATAACTTAGTCCAACAGTTACACCTAGTCTGAGTATCAAAGTTTTTTTTTTTTTATTTTTAATGTTTTGATTATAAGTGAGTAAATGAGCATATGTGCAATTATATTTTGGGTGCAATAGCTTCAGCCGCCACATTTTGGCATTTTATTTTATTAGCTCAAAGCTCACATATGGTTTCCATGTTTCCAATCTGGCTTTAAGGATGCAATGGCTGAATTAAGCAATGTTTCTCCTCACTCCAATTCCCTTAGATATACTTAAAAAGTCCATTCAGATTATAAAAAAAGTAAATTAAGGTTTATAATATTCAGAAGGTGGCCCATGGTAGTGACTAATACAGTGCTATCTTGTAAGTGCCCTTGCACCCTGCAGAAACTGTTAAAAGCCATGTTTCATAGTTTAAAATATTAAATCACTTCTATGATCCTGTGGGGCAGAGTCACGCCTGAATGCCAAAATATTTCTTTTACGAACAATGATGCCGTTATATCAGCGCGGGGGCCGCCAGACAACGGGTCACCCCGCGTGGCCACCGGGACTTGCTGGTCCTCCAGCCCGTCCCGACGTGGGACCCGGGGGATTTGGGGAGGACTTTGAGAGCCCCTGTTCAACTCGGTCTGACAAAGCCTAGAAAAATGATCTGAGGGCAGGAGCTCAGGACCATTGGATGCATAGCCATGAGGGCGATCAACAGGAGCCGAGCAGTGGATGGGACAGAGGTCTGGAAGCAGGGCACAGCTCCAGGGAGGGCATCACTGGGGAGAAACGAGTGTGCTGCAGCCTCAGAAACAGCTGCACTTGGGACAGCAATGGGACTGAAGTACCATCATATATATATATATATATATATACACACACGCGCGCACATACATGTAAGCTTGAGGAGCATTGGAAAGGTGCTTGTTTTCACATGAGAGACGTGCTAGCCATCTCCCAATGCACGGTGTGGTTACGCAAAGGGCAATGAACAACTCTATATCCCGCGGGGAAAGAAATTGCCTGTGTTTCAGCAGAGGTGGTGTACTCGGGCGTTAGGCAAAGCTTCCCAACTGTAAAGGTCGTGAAGCGCTTAATGAAAAGAATGAAGTTAGCGAGTCCCTTGAGAAGAGGTTTTCAATAACCACGCAGGCAAACACGTCAGGATGGTCTTGGCATCAGTGCAGCAGCTTGACTATGTGACCTCCCAAGGTCCCAGCCAACCCCGCATTTCCGTGAGCTCATGAAAACGCATCTAGCATGTCTGGAAGCACAGGAGCGTGGGACTTCTCCACTACATTGATGCAGATTCAGGATATCCCTCTTTTATATCCTTCTTCTCCAGGCTACCAACCTAACCAACAAGCAAACTCTCATGGTCCCTTTTCTGGGCTTCCTGATTTACTGTGGTCCACACGTTTCTGTTGACGTGGAACAGGACCAAGGTGCGGTGACATGTATGTCCTCCCACTACGGACCCGTGTTTGCTGCTGACAGTAGGTGTGAGATTAGGGGCTTCTTCAGAGTCACCTTCTGAGCATGGCTGCTCTGTTTGGGGTTGACGTGAGGTGTTCAGAGACTGAAGGACTGTGATCCAATCTGTATCGCATCTTACAGACATAAGAAAAAATGGGTAGGCAGATACTGAGCCCAAACCTCTACTAGTTATCATTGCTGGGGGGAAACTGGTCTCCACTTCCAGTACTTACCTGAGTTTTTGTTGACCAGTAAGCAACCTGCCTGAATAAAGACCGAAGGATCAGAAATACAGACTTGCTTCTCCAGATCTTCAAGTTTCCATCTAAATCCATCCTAATCCAGTAAAACATCCAAGTTTGAACATAAACCGTATCCATAGGTACACTTAAGTATGGGATTAAACAGTCTGCTGAATAGGGTCCTTACGTTACTAAGGCATTGGCTGCTAGTCTTGGCTCTTTTTTCAGCTAAATTGAGATGGGAAAAGGTTTCCACGCTGGGATGAAGCCAAGTTTTTTTCCTCTCCCTTTCTCTCTCCTTCTCTGCCCCCCCCCCAACAGAACAAGATAGATGCCTGACAACTGTTTCTATCTTGCTAATATCCTGGAATTTAGGTCTTTGGGTGTGGGAAATTCAAGACCAAATCTCTGCTCAGATGCATTCAGCTGAGGGCTGTAATCCCAGTTCTTGCACATGTGAGCTATCCGGACCGCTGGGCTATTTAAAGCAGCAGCATTCTTGTGATTTGGGTAAATCACAGACTGAGAAGTACAGACAGCGGAAGGTATGGTCTAAGTTCATCTGATCCTCCACAGAGCTTTGGTGTTGACAAATTAAGATTTTTCTAAAATTTTACTTTAATTGAAGCTTCCTAATCAACTCTAAATATTCAACCGATATTTTAAAGGGCAGCCAGTATTTTTTTCAGTTTTTCAGGGATATCAAACTCCCATAACTTTGCCTGGAGTCATGGAGAAAGAGGGGACTTCAGCTTTTCTGAAAATCAGCTTTATGTATCGTGTTTGCGAACAGAATTACTGTCTGTGATCACTTCTAAAAATGTAGACCTTGGAAGTCTTCCCTTCTTAGTACCAGTGAAATGAAATAATCAAAACATTGAGAGTTTGGAGAACAAGTGAATACTGTGTTGAAAATTCCACATAGTGCCTGGACTGGTCCACATGGACATGCAATCTGCAAGATCAAGAGATGCTTCAGCCCTTCTGCTGACACTTGAAAAAACCATTACAAGGCTTAAGGAGGAAAACAAAGTAATGGAAACATCCGCTTAAAAGGAACGTTTCCAATCACTGGTACTCCATTCATTACAGGCCTGAGTGGTTCCAGAGACAACAGAAAACTATGCATTGTTGCAATGCCAAGAACAAGAGAGGCAATGCGGATGTTGTGCTGCTTCTCACTCATGGCAATCTGAACATTTTCATGCTCTTCCCATCTTGCCCGGCTGCGTTCATCTGCCGGGAGGTTAGTGCCATTGTCTCCTTCGTGACCCAACGCGCGGTGCCGAGCAGGGGTGGTGGGGGCATTTCGGGGCCCTTCCAGCCAGACGCAGGTTGGGCTGGGGCGCTGGCACCGGAGCTGCATCTGCTTGCGTAGCCCCAAGAGCAACATAAGGCATTTGCTCAAGAGCAGGCAGACACTGGGCAGGATTTCTGCCTAATGCATTGTCAAGCTAAAAAGCTTTTATGGGCGGTAGAGTTTTTTATGGGAGGTAAAAACACAGCAGTCATTTAATTAACAATACCTCAAAGTCTTTCCTTTCGAGAGCCACATGGCTGGAGTTTTCCCAGGCCCACTGTGATAACCTTGTTAAAATTTGGACAATATTATTTAATCTTGCTCTGTAAGCCAGACTTCTGCTATTTCCCCAGTGTCACTGCAGCGTGGCAGTTGCCTACATTAGAGCACGGACTCGCCAGCACGGCGAATATTTGAAAATGTCACCATATGTTACAGGTATCTCAAGAGCACGTTCAAAAACTTCATCTCAAGGCCCAGGACACACACAATAATATAGCACCATGGTCTTTTTCAGAAAGTGAAGCAGCAGCCTTCATCAGAGCTTGCTACCAACCCATGTCTAACGGAGGTGAGGGTGCACCATTTCTGATTAGTACCCAAGGGACTTCTGCTCAAAATGCTCACTGCTTCACCAGGTAAGGCAGAAATAACCCTCCATCGTCCAATATTCCCTGCATTGAGCTCAACAGGCCAACGGACCATAACCAGGAGTAGGACATCAGCTGCCACAGCCCAGTATAAAGTCCACCACAGTCTACTGGAGTCATCGACTTCTGTTGAGTTTTGCTCAAGCCGGAATGGGTTAAGAAATGGGTATGTGTGGTGAAATTGTGCAACTTGTATTGTTTTGGCACTACATATATTCTAAACTAATGATCTTGGCTGAGATAGGCTTTTTTTTGGTCTTTCCTTTTTGGCCTCTTGTAACTTAAGCTTACTCAAAAATTTATGGAAAGAATACATATCCGCTTTATGCCAATCGGTGAAGATTAGTATTTGCAAAGACTATTTTTTGTCGTGCTATTTTGCATCTTGGTGCAGTTTTCTAGATCTCTTAAATGTAAAAAAACCCCAAACATCCATACATCTGGGAGCAGATTTCCAAGTGGAACTCAGCGCCAGCTTTTTTTCCATTTCTGAGTGCTCAGCACCCACGATGGGGCCAGATTTTAAAGCCAGTTCAGCTAAACCAGGGCCAGGTTTCCACAGAAACATAGAGATCCGGAGGCTCCCATTGTGACAAATATGCACAGATCCATCATTTAACTCATCCTCCCACCCAGGAATGATAAAATGACATAGTAATATAGTAGTAATAACATCAGCTATTGATAACAACAGCGCTGACCCTATAATGGACGCGTAAACAGCTGGGAGGAATGTTGGCCGCGGAGGGCGATTGCTCAAGTCCCCGGTGAAGACCTGAGTGTTTGCTTATGTTCTTGTTTGGCAAGATACGGCACTATCAAGATACTATTTAGTGTTTGAGTATCATTTCTGACATGCCACTGATTCCTTGAAACATAAGAAAGCCATTGGGAAGAGAGATATGCTGCTGGTAACTGCTCTTCCTTGCCGATTTACTGGGCCTAACGCTGATTTATGAAGTGCAGCGCTGGATAGGATGTTGCCAGTTGAGGCTGTATGTAGCACGTCAGCTGCAGAATTTAGGGGTGACCTACGTCCTGCAGGGAAATGGCTCTGCACTGGACAGAAGATGATCCGAGCAGGTGTTTTCCATCTCCAGCTTCCATGGTGAATCGAGTCATTCAGTTTGATGACTGCCAAGTGCACATTTAATTGGATAGGAGAGATAGTTGGGTGAGCAAAGCAGGCGAGTCCTGCCCTCAGTCATACAAATAGCCAGATGAATTTCTTTCTGCTAC
Source organism: Platalea leucorodia (assembly GCF_965183815.1). Taxonomy (NCBI): domain Eukaryota; kingdom Metazoa; phylum Chordata; class Aves; order Pelecaniformes; family Threskiornithidae; genus Platalea; species Platalea leucorodia. Next base: position 5,311,303 of record NC_138830.1, read on the forward strand.
AATCCCTCCTGTTTTGCGTTTCCTTTCCACAAACATTTGAGTGAACCAAATTAATGGAAAAGCAATTCCATGGTCTCATGCAAAAGAGTTACTGGAAATCATTTTTTGCACATACAAATCCTTGTGCTGGTAACCAGGGACCAATAACGTCATGTGCCAGACAAGCCGCATGGTCAGATGTTGGGTATCTGACTGACATCTGAGTATCAAATGCAGGAGTAGCGAACAGTCGCACCAAAAAACGATTTGTTGAGAAATTAGTGAGAAAAAACGTGATGTTATGGAATAACAATTACATAGACCATCTACCTTGTAAGAAATCATATAGCATGTTGGGAACAACAGTCATTGCAGGTGACTGCTTTGCATGCCACGTCTTTTTCATCAGACTTTTTTTCCAGCATTATAAAAAAGCCCCAAACACAAACCCACACGTACTTGCTCACTGTTTGTAACACTCTGCAACTTCAAAAATTCTTCCTCCCCAGTGCAAACGTACTTCCTCAGAGAGGCAGCAGCAGAGCCCCGCTAAGATGCTTAAGAGGAGGTCAAGAGAAAAGCCATTTACCAGGGGAATCTCTCTCACTCCTTACTACATTTTTATTACTACCTATGCACACAGTGTTCTCTCAGAGGCTAGATGAATAAATATGCCTCTTTTGAGCAAACATTTATAATGCTATTTGAACACGGGGGAAGAACAGCTTCAACTTAAAAATGATACTAGCACCATGTCTACATTTTTTTTCCCAAGCTGCAGTTAAAATGAAAATATCCAGACAGACATTCAGCATGAGGCTTGGGAAAGCATGTTTCTTTTGGCCACTTCCACTACAGAATTTCACCTAAAAATGAAATACAAAAGATTGGGGTTGAGGGGGGAGAAAATACAAAAGAAAGATTTGTTTGTAGACGAATTACCCTGTGCAAATCCATCCAAAAACATCAATGTAATTGTTCATTAATAATAGACTTGGAAGATACTTAGAAACATTTTCTTCCTTTGAACTTTCTGAAGGCAAACAGGGTCCTCGAGCTGGCGATGGACTTGCGCATAGACTTCCCTGGGAGCGAAGGGGTGCCCTTTGCCTCCTCCACCACCCGAAGCCCAGCAGACGAAGGCTCTGGCCCATTTGGGGCCACTCTGGGCTCAGCCCTTGGTGGCAGATCTGCCCCGGGCGAGGAGCTTTCTCCCTCCTTTTCACCTCTTCACAGCCAGATTTTAAATTCCCGAGGTGAGGGAGCAGCTCTTATTTTTTAAGATGATGGAGGCACGAGCTGGACCTCTGGACACTGTCTCGGCAGCGTTACTAACACCAGTTTCAAGAGGACTCCTCACATACTAAAAGTTAAGCAGCGCTTAAGGGCTTTCCTGGCCGGGGACCGGAGGAGGGTAATTAGCCCCTGTAAGGATCCCCGTCCACCGAGCTGCGAGAAACTTCAAATCCCACTGACTTCACTGGCACTTCAGGGCACTCAGCACCTTCAAAGATTAATTCCTCAAGCAGGGAGAGGTCTAGAAACATATATATTAGAGCACTTTACATCTTCAGTAGGGCTCTTTCTGGTGAGCTTGACAAAGGACAGATTATATATTACGCCGTGCCATAAACTTCAGCAATCTAAGAATTCAGAAAATACCCCGTTCTATTACTCTCCTTGCTTTGACATGAAATATTAAACACCGCTTACCAAAGTAACGTTATTGAACACAGATGTCCGCTATCACATTCAAATTGTTCAAGTCAATCTAGGTTTATATATTTTCTTTACTTAAGCGTTTGTATAAACCCAAGTGTGCCCTGACAGTAATGATTTCACAATATACTATATTCAATTAAGGAGACAAATATGCATTTACATTTTTACTGAACTTGTTTCACACACACACAAGCTCCAGCTCCGACTTATTTTTGACATTTGGTGGAAAATAAAGGAATAGAAAGGGTGCCACCTACTGAGTCACCCAGACATTTTTGGAGGGTGAAAAATTGTGCAAATTACCAATATGCTCATTCCAGTTAAAAATAAACAAACATTAAAGCTATATTTATAAGCCTTTGGGAAGATAGCCATGGATAGTGTTTTCCTTATCAACTCACTCAGTGACTAAAGCACTTACCAGGGTGTAGGAGATCCCAGCTCCAGCTCCCTCTTAGTATCTCAGCAGGTTTGAATCCACCTATTCCTCTGGAAAACCCAAGCAAAATCAATCATCAGTCTCTGTCATTGCAGTCTGTGAGCGTTTTTTGCAAGCCATGGATGTGACACTCAACACATGAGAATCAAGAAGTGTTGCACCATCAACGTGAACCGCTCCTGGGGACCCACGTCACTTAGCAGGCTGTCACTAACTGGAAACGTATGCTGTCAAATAGCTCGCACGTAAACTGTATCAAGCAGATGAGATTTAAGCAGATAACATCTAAATTTACAAACCCACTGAAAAGGTGTATCAAGGCTCAAGAATGAAGACAGGCTCTCAGTACAACTTCAAAATCCAACGTCCCTTTTTGCCATCCATCAAGGTGCAGCCCTGTCTTTAAGATCCAGCAGTGTGAGGCAGGTCTATTGAAAGTGTTGTGCTAGTGCTGCAGTCCCCTCACTTGGGGAGGGTAAACTATCAAAATAAACTTCAGTGTTGCCTTGATATCAGGCAGAGAAGAAACCATTAATGGTTTTTCTTTAGTTGCAAAGGTACGCAGCCTGGTCAGCCTTGACTTTCGCAAGGGCAAGTCTACCATGCCTATCAATACACCCTGTAAATACACCTCGAAGCAGAAGGCTCACATCTCTGATATATCATGAGTTTGTCTCTGGTCTGAACTGAAGCCGGTGACGAAGCAACACCTTCGGAGGGATGGGGCAAATACAAGAAATCTCTCCTGACTGGCCACCAGTGCAGCTCTCCTCCAGTCCTTTTTGCAGCCTCTGTACTGAAAAGTTAGGATTGGTCACGAATGCTTTGTTGCTTAACTTTTTTCCACAAAAGGTACCTATGCTGATTTTCTTTGAAAAAGTTGTAGTCGTGACTGATAGAGCCACAGCTTTGTACTCTTCCTGACTGCATTCAGAGCAGGGGCGATGCTACCTGATGTCAGGTGTGGCCCATGCCAGCGGAATGGCATGAAAAGCAAAAGCAAGAGATTTTCTCATCTCTAAAGAAGAGGCTCAGCTTTGGGACCAAAAAAGGATAGATTAAACATGAAGAATCACAAGGCTGGGCAAACAAATAACGACCAATAAGACTTTTAATACTATGGCAAGGAGGCACTGGAGTAGGTTATTTTTCACTCACGGACCACTTTCTCTTCCCTAACGCTGGTTCCCAAAGGATCCCAAATGTGTGCCCAGCACACCCCATTAATCCCTCCCTGCTGAGTGCAGGCTTAGCTCCACTGAGCCCTCACCAGCCCTGCAGATGCAGCTTTATCTCGGTCTCTGCAGATGCAGACAGATCAGAGGTTTTCACAGGTATCGTCTATTTAATGTTTGCCAAAATTTCTTCTGTCCGGGACTGGTGTAGCAATAACATACTTGGGAAAATAATTCTGAAACATTAACAAGTCCTTATTGTTAACAGGTGTTTCTGGCAGAGATTCCTTCAGGGCAACTTGGACAACGCACCACAGCTGAGTTGGTAATGGCATTTTTTCCCAGAGGGACCTTCAAAGTCTCTTGTGTGGTGCCTTGTATTCCTGGCAGCAGAGTCAGGAAGAAACCCAGTTTTCAACATCCTCCTTCATGCCTACTCGAAATAAAACATTAATTTATCGGCTGTAATGTTTTTCACATCTCCCGTGACTTGCCACGTGCTTAGCACGTGAGAGCTTTAGCGCAGGGCACTGAAGCACTATTTATGTACTCAAGAAAACCCGCACTGGGGTTTCATCCCTTTTTCCGTTCCTGAAGTGTTCGGGGGCTGCTTTCTGCTTGCACAAGCACTCACTGAGATAGGCATTGAAGTGGACTTTTACCGCTGCGATGTTTAGGAGAAATCACTCAGTCCCAAACCCTTGCAGACCTGTTTTCATTTCTCCCAGGGGAGGCGGGCCTGGCTCTCTAGAGGACCCTCTGTGGTAGTGGGGGGGCTGCACCCCTGGGAGTAGCACTGTTTTGTTGTTGGTTTTCTTTTATAAACCCAAAGTTAAGGCTTTTTTTTGGAGCTAGAAGTCAGAAGTAAGAGAAAATTCACTGCAAAGTCATCATGACTCTATATTTAGTTTTTTAGGGTAAAAAACCCTGGATTTAAAGGGCTGGATGCACTGCCCCCGAGTCCCGCGTCTCCGTTACCCCTTGTAGACGGCACGTGATCGAACCAGTGACGTTGTACTGCCAAGTCAATCTGCAAAGCTTTCCAAGGGAAGGAAAGCTCCAGGTTCCACTCCACAGAGGAAGGGTTTGCAACAAGAAACCAACCCAACCCTCACCAACTCTCTTTTCAAAGACGTAAAGATTTTCCAGGTGTTTGACTTCCACCGTAGCTTTTTAAGTAACATATCGTGGAGAGAAGATTCCCCTTGGAGCAGAGGGGAGACTTTGCTACAACAATAGCTGCGCTGGCAAACCATCTCCTTTCAACGTGTTTTTGAGTTTGTATTTTAAGTGGTTTTGCCACACTGGCAGCCAAAAATAACTATTTTCTGATCAAATTCACTAGTTCTTGTGACAATTTTAACATGCTAAATGTGACTGTGAAGAGTTCTAGCAGTCCTTCAGGCTGTCTGTTCAAACCTCTTGCTTTTGAGAGGCTGGAGAAGGGCTCTGCAAAGGGCTTGAGCAGAGCGCTGCCCTGGCCAGAGCCGCTCGTTGTGAGCCTGCTCCTGCAGCACTCCCATCCCTCGTTACCCAGGAATACGGCCTGTATTTAATGTGACGCTATTATGCTTGCTATTCTGTACTTCATATATACCCTTAAGGTTAAAGTAATAATTAAGAGCAGCCTTCTCGTGTGCCTAGTAGTGCAAGGCCAAGATCCACAACAGCTACCACAACATAAACGTCAAATAGAAAAAGGAAAAAAAGCAAACCGACAGGCAGGAATTACCCCCACAGCCTCTGCTTGCACCAATCTTATTCTTTGCTGGTGGCATACAGAAAGGAATCCTACTGCGTATCTTACAGGACATATAAATCATTTAAAACTGGATTTCTGGTTGAAAAAAAAACCTGCAGCTGTGAAAACCAGAGAATTTTCGTTAAGTCACTTTGTAAGTAATTTATAGCACGCTAAGACTTACAAAATAACAAAGAAATGACAGGCCACCTTCTTGTTAATGAGAACTGGAACAACAAAGCCGCATCAGTGGGAACATGGAGCATTTCCACCCCAAATATGGCTCCACTTAACCAGGCGACGTGTGCTCGGTTAACTCCGGTGCTCCTGCGCTGGAAAGCCTCCACGCCATCTTCAGAGCAGGGGACAGAGACGAGACAACCCTTGAATTTCACAGTAGGGTTCCTTCATGTTTCTGGATGAACTAAGACAGACTTGTAGGTAGAAAGAAAACACCGACGTGAAGTACAGAAACCTCTGCAAACTGGAAATCTGCAAATTTTGTATGACTTTTGGCAAGAGGCCTGCGCACGCACTAAGGCCACGTGAGCAGAGATGGAGCTCAGCTGCTGTGGACAAAGGCGGTGGTCTCGGGGCAGGAGCAGCACCTCGCTACGTTGGTGCCGCCCTTGCTCAGATGGGCCATGGGCTACAACTGATGCTACTAGGTCATACTTTACTAAATGAATTAGCCAAGATTTGACCTCTGAGGAGCCGCAAGCCTAACTGGTTGATCTCTTACACCAAGAAATCGCAGACTTTAAATAATTAATTAGTTTAATTATCATTAGGCCCTTTAATTACCATTAGGCCCTCCTCTCTCACTAGAGGGAGACATGAGCACATGCCTTAAGCCAAGATGTTACATCTGGCCTGGAAAAAACACCCAGTAGATGATGGCATGAAGCATTTTAAACATTAACTGTAATATCTACACCACATGCAGCTTCTCAAGATGTTTTGCTGTCATCAGCTTACTAAAAGATAAAGATTTATTGGGCTATTACTGAAAAGGAAGCTAGATACTGCCAAATGGCATGGACAGTTAGATGACTAGTTGCTGACATCTTTATTCATATATAAAACAACACAACTGAGTTGTATTTTTTTTTTTTTTTTAACTACCATGCTTGAAGAAATCAACAAAGCAGTGCCTTATCATGAAAAACTTTTAAGTCATTTTTAAATCATTTATGGACTTTGGACAAGTTTTTTTACTGTGTGCCTATATTAACACTCTGTGAACTTTTAGTGCAGACTAAAATAAGCAAGAAGCAGCGCTGGCCGCAGGCTGGTTTACCAGTGTCTGAAGATGCTGAGGGGACCATACCACGGAGCAATGCTTCCTGGATCACGGTCACAAGATCCTGTTATTCCCATGCCAGATATCTACTGCTGGCATACGCGAACTTGTCAGGTGCTGCAAATGGCTTTTCTAAAGGTTTAAGACATAGACCAATGCCAGCTCTGCACAGGTGGAGAATATTAACCCACCATGTCTACTTTGCGATCAGCTCTGAATGGCAATCATCGGGACTGGAAGGTTAGCGCAATAACGTCAACAATTTATTTGAATAGTTTAAATATTGCTTCTAATAAAGAAATTATTGAGTAAGTTGCAATGATTATAGAGCTATCTTTGTAACATATGTTAAAAAGATGACAAACCAAATGATCTGAATTATTCTACTCCTTGTTGAAAACTGTATGAAAAATGACGTAAATCACATATGACAAAGTCCTGCGGTGCTACAGAGCTCAATTTAAAATGTTTGCTCTAAAATTTAAAAATAACTCCAAGCCTGTAGAGCTGCTCTCCCAGAAGTCAGCTAGCCATATCTGTCCACTTTTTCTCTGACAGCTTGATATACTGTCCCCCCTTTGTTACACACTTTGAATTCAATTTAGCATGCTACTTCCAATTAACCAGCACACACTTATTGCATTATTTGGCATTAAACAGGCACATGTGTTCCTTTAGCTCCTGCCAATGTGAGAAGACAATACCCCTAAGGTGAACCGAGCTATTTGTTCGGTGCATATTAGGCTCTGGGAAGTGTCCAAGAAGGCTGATGGAAGCCCGCAGGTGTGCGGTTTCAAATGCCTTCAAAGTGCTTCATGCCCCAGTCTTCCAGAAATGTTACACTTCATAACCATCCTCTTCCAGCAAGATTTATGCTGTGTTTTGAATATTTCTAATACTCTGGAGTCTGAGTGCCAGAAACCCCTATTTATCAGGCTCGGTCACTGGACAAGTTGCTCTGGTCAGGGATCGTATATAAACCCATATATGTATAGGCCATTATTTATTCTATACCAACTACTAAAAGCAGGTGTGATTTCAGTGTGTTTGCTCTGAATGTGAATGAGTTTAACAGAGTAAAGTTTCATCCACAACATAAACCTATTGCTTCAAGACTATCAATAAGGAGAAAAGAAAACAAGAACAAGTTTTAATGACATGTATATTAAAAAAATCAGCATTCTTTCACTATGATACATGTACAACAGAAAGTACAGTACAGTTCTGAGATACACCCCACGTATTCTTTGAAGAGGGGTTACAAATTCACAAAGACATAACATTGCTATGCAAGTGCTTATTAAAAGCAATAAAATGAACAGAATAAACAATTTATGCTCTACAAGTCTGAGATTTGGTGTTTACCACTGGAAATTGCTATACACAGTGTTACAATTTAAAGCTTTGACCCCGCAAAAAAATTACTGGGCACAGTTGCAGCTCACGCACGGAGCTGCTGCAGTCAGCCACAGGTCAACGCGCAGGAGAAGTCCTTCAAGAACTGGGGACTGAGGAGGTTTCTGGCCTAACTATTAAAAAAATGACCAGGGGGATGGGAAGATGGAGGCTTCCTGGTCCACCAGTTCTCTCAAGGACTCTTCCTAAGCTTTTCTTTGCTCTGATAAGAAGCTAAACTCTTAACAGAAACATTACTTGTCACTGTTAAATCAACAGTATGAAGCCACGATGGCTCCAAAATGTGTCTTTGGCTCTTCTGGGAAGGACATAAAGGTACGATTTCCATGTTTGTCCCATTGGCAACTCCTGATACTATGATGGTTATTACTTACACAAACAGAAATCTGCAGCCAATCAAAATAATATGGTTGGCACGAAATCTGGGTAAACTTTAATAGCTACGGTTCTTCAACATAAAAAGGATAAAAGTAGAATAATAATTTTTGGCAGGGGAAGCGGGGAATTTTTAAAATTCTGATTGTTTTCCTATGAGGATAGCGTTATAAATACTGAACTCTAACTTAAAACATGTTGTTCTGGTTTCATGAATCCACATTGAGTAAGACTCTGCTGGACCCACCGAGTTACACTCAACTCATTCCCACTCTTCTCAAACTGAAGTTATCTGGAATACACAACAAGGTAGGAGAGTGGGATTTGGCACAGAAACGGCATGGTCGAAATAATTTAAATGTCTTTCTGAAAGGAGTTATCTGTGCATGCAAGTGTGTTACAGTGGAATACACAGAGCGCTCTTTTCAAGAAAGCATAATTAACTTCAGCCTTCTGGGAAATGGAGAGCCGAGGCAGGCATTTACCAAGTGGAAGATGGACGTGAATTTACATATAAAAAACATTTTCACTGAAGTTCTCACTTCCATTTTCAACAAGCTCCAGTGCTATGTTCAGGACAGTATCAGCCTGACAGTTTTTACTGGAATTGGATGAAGCAAATAAGCAGTTATATATTTTAGTAGTAATTAAAATCACTTGCCACAAAATGAATCTATGGAAAAGCTAATTTAGTAGCTTTCCCATTAAGAAGTACATGCTGTCTAATAAAGACTATTTTCTAGGCACACAATTAGGTAAATTTGTGAATCTGCGGTAAGGAGCAGCATCAAAACGTATTAAAGACATCACAAGCAAGTAAACTTCTTTTAATTAATAGCTAGTGATGTAAAGTTTTGGCTCTGCTAGAAAATTACATCCTGTAAACGCTTTCCCTGCCTTGTGAAAAAAGTAAAAACCTTCACAAATAGAGAATCAAGAAGAGACATTTAAAACTACCCCACCAAAAGTAATCTTTTAATATTTTTGAAATATTTGATTTTTTTACCTTTATATGATGGTACTTCGTTTTGGAACAAAGTCGTATTAAGCCCCAAATCAGAATGATCTGTTTAATGGCACTGAAGTGAACTTCTTTCCCCCAGGCAATAACATAAAGAAGCTAAGAAGTATTTTGAAGGAGGACTGAATTAAAAAAAAAGAAAAAAAAGACTATTCCATGTGAATGGTTTTGTATGAATTGGCATTTTCTGATTTAAAAAAAAAGTTTGCTGAAATAGTTCCCAGGCAGATCTACTTGGGCCTCTAATTCATTGGCACAGGCTCAGTATCAGTCACTTAAAGTATCTGTTTCATCATGTACCTAAAATTGTGACATTCTTTAAAAATACTTAATACAAAAATCTTTTAGTTCCTTTATACTACATATTTACAATTCTATTATCAAGATACTGTGGAAAATGTAAACAAGTATACACAGGTGTAAATAATATGGCTTGAGAAAGGTTTCTCCTTTGATTAGCTGCTCTAAGCATGTATCAGTATACACAGATAAGAAAAAAACAGTACGTTTGATAAACTGCTGTCAAACAGCAAAAGGTAACTTCTTGGGTTTTATGCATTAGCTGCTGAGTAACAATACCAGGCATTGGGCACCTTTCCCTAACCTGAAATGTCCGACTTACTGGAATGGAGCTGGCGGAGGGGCACCGAGGTAATCGGGGCTGGTACAGTTGGGCCTGAGGGAGCAAGGCTTGCTCAGTCTTCAGAGGAGAAGACCAAGGGGAGGTATCACTGCTGTCTTCAACTACCCCATGGAGGCTGTAGACAAGATGAAGCCAAACACTTCTCAGAGATGCACACTGAAAGGATGAGAAGCAGCAGACCAAAGCTGAAACTTGGGAAATTCTGATTAGAAACTAGGGGGAAAAAAAAAAATTGTGATCATGAAATTTTCACTGGGACAGGGGCTCAGAGAGGTTGTGGGATCTCCAGCCTTAGAGCTATTCAGAACTCAACTGGATGAATCTCCGAGCAACCTCATTTAACTTTGAAGCGAAGCCTGAACCTCCAGAGGTCTCTTGCAACTTCACTTACTCCATGATTCTACGAAAAATCTTGATTATAATGTGATGCTTGCATTACTATTGTAGTTCGGCTCTGCAGTAAATACATAGTTAAGATCAAAATACGTCAATTGCTTAACTTGGGTCATTCTTCTCCAGCAGTTGCTAAGATTATATCTAATTGTCTCACACGAGATTTACCTTATCAGTTCCAGTTCAGTGAAATTGCCCCAAATTCACATAATTGTAGGATCAGACCCAGGCCAGCACAGCTCCAAAAGGACATTTAAAATGTCACAGCTGGCAGTAAAGCCCTGCTGAGACTCACACACTTCTGACTAGTTTTGGGACAACGATTTTGTCACATTTACATCGAGTAAACTTTCCAGCGACACTCACAGAGCTCTAAAGAAATGACAAGGGATCAACATCAGCCCCTGTGATTTTCTGACTGAAAGCACAGTTGGTTAATTAATTCTGACACATTCACAAATATATTTGCTTGTTTAGGATGACTTTCAAAATGTATGAAGTGATGAATAACAATAAGACTTCCATGAAGCTTGAAAAATACCTACTAAACCTGTATTGCTTTGAACAGATCACAGGTTGAATTGAAGTCCCAGGTGAGCAAGCATCGCTTGCTTTGTACTGGACAGTTAATGACTGCAGATGTGTTTAAGACCTGAGGTGAACCATGGGGTAAAACTGTTACTTCACCTACTCATTATCCAACCTCAACAACAAACATCATCTTTAAAAATCACAAGTTAGCATCAATTATTGTCACTTTGTCTCTTCTAAGACAAAAGCCTGCTCATGCAGAGTTGCAATTTGTTATGGTATGTGAATGGTAGTGTGAACACAAGACCTGGAACTGCCTGTACTACCATGTCTGGTGAGCCCATGGTCCTGACACTCTTTAATAAGTGCACTTTTGATACAGTCAGACTCAAGAGGTTACTACATAGATTTTCTAACTCCTAACCTAAAGAGAGGTATAAAGAGGCACTCTGAATTTTTTTAGTCTGGTTAACTCAGAATAGTAAAATAGAGAACATTATTTCTTTATAATGACATAGTCTTATATTAAAGAACAACCTGTCTAAACAGACAAAATAGCACCAAAATGTCTTTGTTCTCTTAAGTGACCAAGAGCAGCTGTTGAATGGTATCAGGACTTTTTAAAGCTAACTTAATCAAACTATTGTGCAGTAAAAGCACTTTATAATCCTTTATATAAAGAACACAGACGGTATCTTTAAACATCTAGCCTTGCTTACTATCTGCGTTCTCCATCCAAGATAAAACTCTTGCGCATTAGAAGGCACTGTTTGATGAGAACTGCTGCACAGTTTGGCTTGACAAACCACCAAGAAACTCAACTGACAAGATAAGAGAACGCAGAAAGCCAGAAGAGCCTGACAGACGACACCATGCTCTTTGGAAGATGGATTCAGGCATAAGCAAGATATAGATGGAGGCCTTCCAATCAGTCAATCCACACTAGAAATGTGGTACATATTCTTCAATTAATTAACAACTTATCAAGGACTGTGGTGGATTCTTCTTCAGTTGCAAGTTTAAAATTAGACTGAATGCTTTTCTAGAACACACAATGTTATTCACAGAGGAATTAATTTAGAGAATCCCACTAATTTCTCTGCAATGTGATTTTGCAGTGAATCCATATTGGCTTCATAATCCACGAAACGCTCATTAAACTTCACGCTAGTTGTCAAGCGGGTTTAGAAAGTCACTTACACGTGGTGTGGCTCACTGCACGTTGATATGTTACATACTGCTTATCCTGATACTCTTTGGAGCTGGTCTTATTAAAAACATGTCCAAGCTTTCAAACAATGAATTATATTATATATCAGAAAGAATGTCCAGAGCAGATTAATGGAGGGGTAAGAGGCTAGGAATAAATACATGAGACAGATTCAACTTTTTAAAACGATCCAGCTACTAAATGGCCTCTGTAGTCTTCCATAAGAAGTGTGAATACTTCAGTACAATTCAAGCTGAATTGAATAGCTGTTTTCATATCCAAATTCAAATACCGTCTGTGCATATAAAACAGTTCATTTATTAGTCCAAATGTTACTGTTGTAGAGCTCTTGGAAAAATATTCCCTCTTTCTTGAGTTTGTTCTTCATAAAAAGGAAGCTTTGGAGGGCCACCTAGAGAATTAAGCAGAAACACGGTTTCAGGTCTATATAACAGAATACTGAAATATTATACAGATTATACAATTTACACTTAAATAATTCAATAAATGGTACTCTTCAAAAGAAGGTAGAGGACTGAGTTATACTGGCCTCCTCACAGAGGCAGAGAGCAGGCAAAACAATAAACCATCGCTCAAATGGAAGGTTCCCAAAGTGATTCCTAAACTAAACGCAGAATTGTATGGTATCACCATCAAGCCAGTTGTGATTAGACTACAAGTGGGAGGAAACTTCCACTCAGTACTATATCGCATTAAGAAATTATCTAAATAAAAAAAACCAAACCCTTTTGTGATAGTGCGATGAGTGCTTTAGGATGCTCACAAATCAATTTAAATCTATTTTCCAATATTTTATCTACTTAATCTGGCTTATCACATCTCACCATGCTCTTCAAAACCTGACACCTCTACAAAATGTAAGCAAACGTGATGGCACGCACAGCAAGTAAACCTCCGTATTCATCTCACAGAGGCTGTGGATATCAACTGTTTCAGGGCAAGGTTTCATACTGGCACGCGTAGAAGGGTGCACTGCTCTCTGACACAGCTGTGCTGGAGGCAGCCCCGGGAATCCTTGAGCAGGCTGTGCAAGATCTCCACAGCCTGCTCTGACGGGAAACCACTGCACTGAGTCAGTTCAGCTTGGCCAAAACCTCACAACCTCCTGGCATTTGCAACATCAGGCTCCTGGACCCTTAGGAGAGCAGCACACACCAATACAACCCTTCCAAGCAAAGCTGCTGCTATCACGGGTTCCGAGTTTTTCCACCAGAGGTGGAAATGCAGAAAGGCTTCTGCCTCACACAACCTGACACAAACTGTGGTGGCTGCTGCTGAGCACCATGTTTGCGTGGTGGGTTGACACTCCTGTCCAAATGGCCCACTGACCACCACCACGGTCAATGCGTGATTTCTTCTACTAAGAAAGTCCGCACATCTCCTGCTTGTGTTACCTTCTTTGCAGGTTGGCCCCATCCACGTGGCCGGGCACACGCAGTTCCCGTTGTATGGATTGCACTGGGATTTGCTGGCACACTGGCATCGCAGGGAGCAGTCGGGGCCATACTGGTCTGACCTGCAATCTGGAAGGACAGAAGTGTTTGGAAGAGGCTGAATGCTCCCAAGTAGTCTCCCTGTTCTCTGGGATCAGGAAGCTGCTTAGACACCTACATCTGTTAACATTAAAACATGACATTTTGGAAAGCCTTGAGGTCCTCAAGTTTCGTCTACCACATGGTCCGCCCAAACTGTAGCCCAGCTGTCCTAAAGAAGTTCCCAGAATGGAAATCATTACTGGTGTAAAACCAGGCATTGACAGCACAACAGAAAAGATCTTGGGATTTGCTCAGGAAAGTTACTGTCAGCATCCTGGATCCACACTATCTCCTGCAGCTCTCCACTGCACGGCTTGGCTGTCAGCGTGCACCAGCAAAGAGCCTTCACTCAAAGAATGCGAAATGGAAAATTTATCCATTTTATATACGCTCTTATGTCTTACTCTGATTGCACAATTCTGCTGCCTCCTGGCAAATTAATCTCACAAAACGTCTCACGCCCAAATACAAATACATTTCATACCTAGGCTGATAAATTCTCATTGCAATTTTTTTACGCAGTCAGAGTAAAGGCATGAAGGAAAAGTTAGCAGCAAGTCACAAGGCAGGGTGCTAAATACACTGTAAACAATAGCCCTCTCTCCCTCACCTCGCTAGAAAATACTGTAAATAACCAAGGCGCTTGCTTTCTCACACAGGCAGCATTAGGTAAATAAAAGTGCTGCTGAGCCCTGCATCAGCTGCAGCCCCAACATGTGGGAGAACTCTCCCCGTGCGCTCAGAGCTTGGCCTTTTCAATTAGGAAATGTTATGAGAAAAGGTCTCCTCGAACACCTCTGGACCTGATTTTAATTTATGTAATACCACATTTTCATGTTAATAACAATGTGTACTTAAGACATCTGTTTGAAAGTCTGCAATGTTAATTTACTACAGAAAAAGAGCGCCCATAAAAGTCTGTTATATTCTCTCTCTTTTTTTTTTTTTTAATTAACATTTTGCCTGTTTAATGGGTGCTTTACCAGAGTTCAAATTAAAATCAGGCCTTTTATCTTTATGGCCATTGCACAGTCACAGCTGCTCACAGTTATATCACAGATGAACTGAGCCTAATTGAAAATAAAAATGCAAATAAAACCTACCCCATAACAGCTTTTCATGGGCGGGGGCTACCCTAGCTGATTTAAGAAAAATAAAAATGACTCCTAGAGTTTGCAAGAAGCAAAACCTCCGTTCACATTTTTGGTGCTGAGCTTCCCCCTTGCGTTCCACTTCTGCCTAAAACTTTGCTGAAAAGGCCTCTGGATGCCCAGCGCCGTGCTGGCTGCGGGGGCGGCTGCTGTCCCCCGTCGGACCAGTGCCTGCAGACTGGGTGGCTTTGATTTCTGACCACAGGACGGTGAGGAGAGGGAAGCAAATCATTCTCCGTTTTTGTTCTGCAGGTTGCACTAGCACTTAAGCTCCCAGCAATTACTTTGCATTAATAACAGGCTGTTTAAAGCCGTTTCCTGCCCTATCCTAGAACAAAAAGAGAAATAATGTTCCCCTACTGCGATTTGGGGCTCAGCAGGATTATGGTTCCTGGTGTGAACCTCCAGTATCAGCACATGGACGTTCACTCCTTTTATCTTGTTTGCCACAACGCTGGGATCACAAATCTCTTCTTACACTTGTTTAAACCCATGCAATTCCTTTTACTTCAGTGATTACCCTAAATTTATTCTGGCATAACTGCGATCAAAGTCTGGCCCAAGAACCTGGCCTGCCATTGCTGCCTCTCAACCTTGCAACCAGCTCATCAGGGTACAGTGGTGGGATTGATTTTCCCTAAAGGAGAATTTTCTCACCTATTTTTACACCCTTGTTACAAAAATAATTCTGCTCTCGTGGGCCAATCATTTCCCATGCACACAGCTCAAGTGCCTGCGCTGCAAATGAGGGAATTTTATTTGGTTTAAATGTTCCTGGACTACTGCTGAACCCCACAGGCAGGCATAGCTGCTGCAGCTCCGCTACCCTTATCCGCAGGGATTCCGCCCTGCTTCCTGAGAAAGCTGGACATACTTTTGCATTCATCTGAAAAGGGTCACAAATGTCCGTGTGCCAAAACACACAGCAATCGGATCCGTTCATACCCATTTGCACCCTCTGGAGTCTTCCCAACCACATCTGTAAAACCGTGGGCTTCTTGATATATTCTTCACCAGCGCACGTTCTCCAAAACGCAAAGCAAATGACATTTTACAGCTGACCCATAAACAGTGTTCCTATCGCTGTATGAATTTAAATATTGATTAAATCAAGAGGTACAGCCTGTTGATAAAGCCGTTGATAACCCGTAAGAGTAATTTGCTACAAACAATGTGCTCTTGAATACCGACAAACGTCCTTTCACAGTTACGCTTAGACCAACAGGTCATATTGGTTTAACTATACATAGTCCAGCCCTTAGAAGCATACTACCCTTACCAACATCACATTTGTCTCCAGTCTTCCCAGGTGGGCAAAGGCACTTCCCAGTCTCTGGATCACAAGGAGCTCCTCCGCAGTCGCACCGGCGCTGGCACCTCTCTCCAAACCAGCCCCTGTCGCAGCCTGACAGCAAGAGCACTTTTTTAGATGCACATTTGAATGGCAAGACGTACATTAGGCCAGAGTTTTTTCCAGGATGTCTCAGAGGAAAGCTCATAAACTCTCCACCGAAGCTGGTGTAAATGCCAAGTTTAATGAAGAATTGAACATAGCAGAATAGGCATTGTGTTTATAAAGAACTCTCTTTATGTTGGGCTTGTCTAATCTAACCTATCAAAGGTATCTGTAAAATCTGTCCCAGAAATGTAACTGGCACTTATTTTCATTTTTAATTAGAACTCTCTAGAAGACCATTCCATAACACTCAACAGGTCTGACATGCACCTATTTAATAATCTTATTTAGAGTTTTAGAAGCAAATTTAAAATCAGTAAAAAGAACTTATATTTAATAAACCACATGTGAAACTCATTGCTGCAAGACGTCACAGAGACCAGGACTTTCACCGTATTAATTGGAACCAGATTAGTTAATTTATAAGGAAATAAGAACACTCAGCTATATAACAGATAATCCCAAATCTAGTGTTTCAGGATATTCATAAAGCTCAAAATATGGAAGAAGCTGGTCTCAACAAACAAACATTTGAGTAACGACATGGGGTTTTTGAGGTTTTTTTTTTTGTTTTTTTTTTTTTTTTTTTTTTGTGTGGTTTTTTTTGTTTGGTTTTTGGGTTTTTTGGGGGGTTTTTTTGTTTTTTTTTTTGTTGTGGGTTTTTTTTTTTTTTCCTTTTACATCAGAGGGGTACAAGTACCTTTCTCACAGTAGACACCTTGATAACCCAAAGGACAAATGCACTGTCCTGTCACTGCATCGCAGCTCGCTCCATTTTTACAGGCACATGCATGAAGACAGCTTAGCCCGTAAAACCCAAGGGGACACCCTGAAAAATGAAAGTATCAAATGATGCAGGTTTATGAAGCAAAACGTAGATCCTTTTAAAATCCTCTGTATTCTCAGCTACATTCCCTGGGAGTCAACAAAAATGATGTTTACCATTAACTCTAATAATGCCACAGGATTTTAAACTTGTACCACTCCAGCACCAGACGTATGCAAGTTACTCAGATCTGGAAGCAGCTGGGTGATCTGGGACACCCCAAAAATTTTAACTGAACCGTCAAGGTGTTTACATGACTACTCTTGAAAACCCATATCCCGTTACTGTTGGAAAACAGCACCTGGACTGCGCAGGGTGCCTCCACTTACTGTGCTCACAGGAGTGGCCGTAGTAACCCTCAGGGCACCGGCAGCAGCCCGTGAACCTGTCGCAGGTGCCGTTGTGCTGGCACGAGCAGTCCAAGCCGCAGCCAGAGCCGTACTTCCCTGGGAGACATTCTGCTGGCAGGACACAGACAGAAAAACAGACAAAGGAAAAAAAATAATCACTGAGCTCACCCAGAAAAGCTCTTATGTGATAGCTGGTATAGCTGAGATATGATGCCCATACAATAACTTGCAGACCCGAGGAGACCATTACGAAGACCCAGCATTTCTGCACCACTGTGATGCATTCACATATTTTATTGAGAAATCTTCTATATTATATAGATGCTTGAACAGCAATTTCCTTGTACTTTTTATAGTCTACCTTTTTTAATTTGTCTCTTTATGTAGTGAACATTGAACCCACACCATGTGTTGTAAAGGCACATAGTAAATGGTATAAATGGTATCTTCTGGGTTTTTTTTTTCCGTATCTACAGCAATATTTTCTTTTAGGCACTTAGAAAGTGTGAAAGCAAACACATAGCTTTTCCTCCTCTGTGTCATCATTGGAGTTCGCACTATTCCAATTCCTAATAAAACCGGGAGGATCTCTCTTTCACACATAGCAACAGACTTTCCACATATAATGAGATCTCTGCTTTTACAGAACTAAACACATCTCAAATTACTGAAAGTCAAGACATGCAAAAGTGACTGTGCCAACATCATTAACCTAGGCATCATTTCTGCCTAAGTTAACTTCCCAGCACTGTGATAATTTGAATCTGGACAGACCAACTTAAATGAGCGTGGCCGTCCAAATAATCAGATTCATAACTCTGCAAATGTCAGACAAGATCTTTTGAGAACATCATATCTAATCACTAGACAAAGGGTGCCTGATTAGCTGTCTTTGATTTCCAGTCAAAACATACTCAGGACTACAATGCTGTGGAAATCAAGACTCAAGGTTCCAATAACTTGGCTGTCTCTGTCAAAAGATAAACAGTGAAGCTCTTTCTAGTGCTATAATACAGTTCCTTATGCGCTGTGTGCATGTCTACCCCGTGCTTGACACCAGGGATGTTTTATCTAAGCCCATCTATAAGATACACCCACGATCCACCACTCCACGTGGTGACACCTGCGTGAGCCTACTGAGCCTTTGCAACCCAAAAGCAGCCTAGGGGTGGTCACGGAGATTTCAAGGAACAGACAAATAGAGATGCACACAGGTGGCCTACGCAATGGGAAGTTAGCCTGTTATTGGTAAACTGCGCTTTTTGGGGGAAAAGGGTATTTTAGCACCTGCCCACAGTGGTATTCGCATTGTGCGTGGCTCCATGTAGTTGGCGTCTTTCCTTTTCTCCCTGCTCCTTCTCTGCACACACATGCATGCATGAAGCAGGTCTCTGAGTCTTCTCAGGTGCAAAGTGAAACAATTGCACTGAAGAATTCTGCTAAAAAGTGTCATTTCTATACCACAGTTTTATATAGGGACACTTCCTTATAACGACTACTTCTTGGTAGAGATACATATCGAGTTTGGGGTGAATATTCTACAGATGCCAGAGACAGAAAAGCTGTAAATGAGGGCCCAGGAGTGCGTTGGGAAGATTGCACCGTGGCAGTTACGATGTAATGATGACATTTGTCTTGAATGTGAACTCAGAACTATTTATTCGACATCATAGCAGTAAACTTATGGTTTCCTGAACACTGAAGTCCATAACTATACAGATATCTTTTACCTGGAGAGAGAAATGGGAACACAGAAATGCAGAATGACTTTTGGGAGATGGACAGAAAGAAATGGAAAAACTCTACTTTGGGCTGGCAGGAGGGTTTCTGGAGTGAAAACTGAGCTTGGTGCGCTTTGTCCTGCGTAAGGGAGAGCTGTCATGGAGAAGAGTAAGGAAGAAATAGCAAGACAATCTCAATTGCTTTGGACAGATGTTGTCAGAACTGTACTAGCAGGGAAGTCAATACATGGGAAGTTCAACTGCAGTCCAATGTCAGAGAATAACAAGAGAGAATGTAACAAGAGAGGAAGGAGATGTGGGCTTCTGCTGACCTCAGAGGACAACATGAAAGAAGATACAAAACCATGTTCTCATGAACAAAAGAACGCAGAAGTTGGACTGGAGAAGAACTAGGAGCCCATGCAAAGGAGTTTATGAGAATTACAGAGCAGGACTCACGAGGAAACTGTCTCTGAAAAAAGACCTAAAGCTCTAACTAGGGGCAGTTCAGCGTGAGAGAAGCTTGAGATGAATGCAGCTGGGAGAGTCTGCTTAAGCAAAACCTGTCCCCTTTTGTGGGTCTGTGGACACTGCAAACCCCAGCTTCAATATACATGTTCACTATCATCAAAGCAGAAAATTACCGTTCTCACACGATCTTCCTGTCCAGCCAAGCCCGCAAGTGCAGTTGCCATCCACGTGGTCACAGATACCACCGTTCTGACAGGTACATGTCAGGTGGCAGTTGGGGCCATATTGTCCCTGGGGACACACTACAGAGAATTAACAAAGTTTGGAAAAAAAATAAATTAGCATCCCAAAAAAAGATGAAGGTGACAGGGAATAAATACAAACACATGCTCCCCACAGAGTATCCCAAGTGCCTGGTATCTCCCGAGGGCTGTGGGACACTACTCCATGCTTATGAAACGCTAGAACAGCTTGCCCAGAGAGGTGGTAGATGCCCCATCCTTGGAAACATTCAAGGTCAGGTTGGACAGGGCTCTGAGCAACCTGATCTGGTTGAAGATGTCCCTGCTCATTGCAGGGAGGCTGGACTAGATGACCTTTAAAGGTCCCTTCCAACCCAAACCATTCCATGATTCTTATTAGCAGTTTCATCCAAACACTCTCTGTCTTGCCATATCTCCTCACTTGGCCTCACTCCACATTTGCTCCTCTTGCTCTCCTCTTCTTGTCCCATCTCTCAACTCCTTCTCTTCAGCAAATCCTCTCCCTTCACTTTTTCTGTTCAAGTAATTTACTTCTGAATTTAGTCCCATCCATCCACAGTGCCCTCACACTGCTCATGTGTGGTCCAAACTACCCTTTTTCCCATCTTTATGCTCTGGTTGGACTGCAGTCTCTGAAAAGAGTGACTTTAGCTTTATGGAGAAACCAGTGCAGTGGTACCAAGTGTGGTGGAGCAAAGCAGTGGGCAGGAGACGGGGGTAGGATAAAGGCAGGGTGCTGGAGCGGAGAAGGACAGGGGCTGAGTACAGCAAACTGCAATGTTGTCAAGCAAAGGCATTGGGAAACACAGCCATAAACAATGTTTGTCGCTGAGTTTTATTTGCTGGGGTTTTTAAGTATGTGCCCAAGTGACAAGATGACCTTGGGTCCCGCTTTGTTACCTTGCTGGCAGCTGGGTCCCATTTGGCCGGGAGGACAGGAACACTTGCCAGTCCGTGGGTCACACTGACCTTTACCACACGCACAGAACAGGGTGCAGTCCTTCCCGTATCGGTTTTCAGGGCAAGCTGAAGGAAACACAGGCTTTTGTTAAACACCCTGGGCATCCAATGCCAGCTTTAATTTTTAACATAGGCAGGATCCTATAGGTAGAGTTGGCTTCGTTTTTATTCCAGCTGATGTGCTTCAAAGTGACAACTATGAATCCAAAACCCATCCAAAGACATGACTGCTTCTTCCTCTGAGACTTTACTTGAGGTTATAAATATAATCCATGGTTTCACATATAACGTTTAGTAGGTTTCCTACCAAAAAGGTGAGTGTACAACTGAAATATCAGCTGCTCATCCTTCCAGCTAATGATGTCTTTCCTTCCGTAATATTGATGCTGTCCCATGCTGAAGAGCAAAGCTATAGGCTGCTAAACATTAAAGCATTGCCTTTCTGTGAATAAGCTGAAGAGAACTCCATAGAGATCATAGCTTTGGAAATAGCACAGGAATTCAGCCACACAATTTAGCTCAGAAATAGAGAAGTAAGAGTAGGGTTGCCATGGAGCCTTCACCCGTTTTGCCATGACAAAACTTGATCTTTTTCCCATTTATTGAAACTAATGGCACCACAGTGTGAAGCAAAATATTGAGATAATTCCTCAACCTAGAAATTTTGGACAGGAAGAAGGAACTTGAGCAATTCATGCTGAGCTGGCTCTAGAAATAAATTTGGGCAAGCAGGTTGTAATCCTGGGATGAGTGTCCTTGCTTCTATGCATGCAGAAGAGAGGGAAAATATTTTGCAAGAGATTTTTTACAAAGCTGGAATCCTGATTTACAATTCAAGGAGGAGGTAGCTGGGATCTGTCTGTTTTTCTACTGACAAGCTCTTAATGCAGATTATTCTCTCTGCTGTTTTTTGAAAGAAGCAGAACATGAATGTTGGCTTACTTTTACTACAGTCGGCTCCAATGAAACCAGGCGCACAATCACAGGTTCCCGACGCAGGGTCGCAATGGCCTCCATTCATGCATTTACAGGGTTTTTGGCAGTTTGAACCGTAAGTACCTTTTGGACACCCTGTTTTAAAAGAACAAAACAGCAATTAGGCTATGTTACTAGTGGGCCTATTGCATTTAATGTCGTAAGGACTTTGTTGATTTCAACCAAAATTAGATTCTCATTTTCTAGCTCTATTCACTTCTAGAGGGCCAGGAGTAGGCATTGAGAAGCAGATGGTTGCCTCGGGCAATGCGCTCCTTGGGGCAGCAAGGCAGTGCTGAGTTGCGGTGTCAAACCCCTGGAGAGCCGGACCGACTGCTGCTGCCGAGCCTGCTCCTCCCATTCCTCAAATGTGACAGTAGCAAGAAAAGCAAGCCCATTTCTTCAGAGGTTTTCCTCTTGGATTTCTATTCCAAGTCAACCTGTCCCCCCTTTCCCTCCCATGGCAGAGATAGAGAGATGGGGCTTTGGTCCCTCTTCCTCTGGGCAGCAACACCCTGGTTTGACTGTGATGGTGAGAAGCCAGGAGCTGTCTCTGCCCATTTTAGCAGTCGTTTTAACTGACCGGTTACAGATAGTGGGGCAGGTCTTATCTTTTAAAAACATTTAAGTTGAAGAAAGTTTGTTTCCTCTATAACCTACTCTTTCACTTCAAACTGGAGTGTGCATTGCTCTGACAAATCTAGTGGGCTGTGGATGGCAGGCATGACAATAACAGGAAATTTCAGGAGACACCTTCTCGAAGATAGGTACAGGAGAGAGATGCTTTAAATACAAAGCCAGAAAATTCTCTGAGGAAAAAAACCAAAAAGCAGCTGTATTTTGTAATAACCAAAAGAAAGATTAGACCTGCATGGATTGCTAAGCCAGTGCTAAATGGCAATGAGCTGTCAATGAAGAAGTTTCCCAGGTGGTAGCGAGTATTTCTGGTTTCTTTTTGGACAGCTAATATTGAAGGAGCACTGAATACAAGATCAGGAAGACATGAAAGAATCTGACGTGCTTAGTTCATGTCTTCAGGATACTCTTTAGAGCGATGGAGGCTGGAACTGAGGAGAAGAGCCAGACAGAGCTGCCAGGCACGTGCCTCCGTCTGTCAGGGTTGCCTCCAACGTGCCACCGCTGAACTCTGGAGACGCCGGTTATTCTCCCAGTTTTCCAGTGTACTGGAAGAGGGAGAAGCTGGTGCTTTTAGATCATCATTCAACAGTTACACCAGTGCTACTGCCTCTACAGGTCAGTTCTTTGCTCCTTCCTTCCTTCTCTTTCCCCAGCAAAAGGAGAGCCTATGGCTACTTTGGAAATCTGGTTGAAGATATATTTGCATACGTCTCCAAGCAACAGATCTCTTGCAATCTGTGCATAAATAACTTTATATATTTTCTCTCTTTTCTGAAGGCATGAAAGCATGGTCTCAGTGGCTGGAGAAACCTTCGGGATTTTTTTTAACTATTCAATAGAGAGAGAGAGAGAGCTTACAGTGAAGCTTTAAAGGGAGGCCTTTCAAAATAAAACTGAAAATTGGCTTCTGCTCAAATCAGGATAGCAGATCATCAGGACTAAACAGATACACACTTTTATAACATGCAGATACTCTCCCCAGCCCTTCACAACCATGGGTTCTTCTCAACGAATACTTCGTCATCAGTGCTTCCATCTGTCAGCACAGAAAATGTGTTTCATGTGCAAACCCTGGCATCAAGGAGTGAGCCCTGCAACATCTATTTCATTTCCACCAAGACATGAAGCTAGGGACACACCCAGATTCAATGATTTAATCGGATTATAAGTGAGTTTCTCTTTTGCTCCTCCCTTTCCTTTTGGTCATCATTTGGCTTTTCTCTTTTTTCATTCTGTTTCCCACACTCCCAAACATGCTGCTTCTCCCTGGCAAAGCTTTCAGAGTTGTTCCTCCGCTCAAGACTAGCAAGAGCTGTTCCATTACTAAAAGGGAGGCAGTAATTCCCCCCTTACCAGTTTATTTACCCTGGCGGCATTTTATTTACTTCGGTTCAACAGGCAGCAGCACAAGCAGGGCAAACACGTCAGCTGCAACATTCATGGGATTATTAACAAGGCCATCTCATCTGTTACTGCTTTGCAGGAGAACTTCTATGCAGATAGCTAGGGCAATTTACAGAGTCTCCTGCCATTTAAGTAGGCTCTGCCTTTATAAATAGGGCTAGCCTCTAACCACCAGTTATCTCATAAAGACATTTTCTAATTTCGCAGTTTCCTGTGCATCTGACTTACGTTTTCTTCTGAGAATGGCAGGAGCGGCAGTCAGATTTCTAACTCATTTCCTGACTTTCCCCTTCTGGTTTTGGGGGGGGTGTGGTGTGTGTGCCATGACCAAGAGCTCCTACATCTTTTCATACCAACTGCATACACTAGGGCTTTTCTTACCAATGTTACTAATTGGACATGGTATAGTGATGGACTTGGCAGTGATAGGTTAACGGTTGGACTCGATGATCTTAAGGGTCTTTTCCAACCTTAACGATTCTATGATTCTATGATTCTATAATTGCATTGTCAAAAAATCACTTCTGAAGCATCCTGTTACCTACAGCTTAAAGGTGAAGCTGGTGATGTCTTTCTGGCTCAGGGTTCACCCAGTGCAGAAATGTCGCGGAGATGGAGCATGGGTTTTTTTATCCATTACAACACCACTTACTGCTTTTTATTCATAACTTCACTCAAGTAGATCTGCCCGTCCACCGAGTTATGGACAATTGATGGGAACCTTATTGCTAGTTAGTCTGCTTCCTCTGGATCCTGCCAAGAAACTGTTTCAGTTCTTCACTCCAAAATCTGAGAACATGAAAGCCTCGTTGCTCTTGGCTCCTGGAAATTTGACTTCCCAGCCAACTACACCTTTTATAGATACTTTCTTGAACCTTTTTTCACAGTACTATAAATATAGCAATAGTTGCCAGAAACCGTTTCCAGCAGCATCCAACCACATGTTGACTGGACTGAAGCCCATTTCACGTCTTAGGGAGCGGCTCTCTGTGCTGTTTTTAATATTATATCGAAAGCTTCTTCATCCTGGAGCAGCCTCAGTTCTCCCTGTAGTAAGGACGGTGGGAACAT
Organism: Platalea leucorodia; assembly: GCF_965183815.1. Lineage (NCBI taxonomy): Eukaryota > Metazoa > Chordata > Aves > Pelecaniformes > Threskiornithidae > Platalea > Platalea leucorodia. The sequence continues at coordinate 5,336,094 of NC_138830.1, forward strand.
GGAGTATTCCCACCAAAGTCACACTAGCTACCCTTGGTTATCAGATAGTCACTTCAGAATCAGGTCCACAATCTGTCACTCCACTGACCTAAACCTAAAAATAACTCACACTTAAACTGTTTTCCTTCAATTTTTGTGTCTGTCTATGCAATGGTCAGAGTCGCATAGGGGAGAACAGGGGAAAAAACCCCACATAGATGCAAGACATTTTCTCTCTCTGTGAACCTCCACCATTCCATTCTCTCTCCAATAAATGTTTAACAAAACTGTATTTATTAAGTGAGAATTTGCTCTGCAAGATACTGTGTATTTTTGGAATCTAAGAGAACACAGCACCATGAAAGATCACGTCTCATACGCTGTAGGTTTAATCATAGCTACACAGGAGCCCATGGCAAAATCCCCTCTGAATGCAACGAAACACAATTTCATTTTGTAAGTAAGTAATTTCTTTTATATCAGAACTTCAGCGTCATAACTAATGCTTTAAATTTTAAAATTCTGAAGTAAAATCTTAAGGATCTAAGCAAGCTCAAGGACATTTACTAGAATCTATAGAGATTTAGTACAATACAGACAGGTAATGACTACTGGAAGATTGCTACATAAAAGTAATAGGCTAACCATGATTAAGTCCTTTAAAACAATACTGTTAAATACTTGCTTTCCACTACTGCTCTACTATAATATTTATTATAATCTAATGCATAATGGATCCAGATGGCTCTAGCCTAGATGTTGAAGGCTGGATTTCCATCTCACTTACAGTGAGAACTGATGTACAAAGGAGGACAGAATCAATCCTTATATTTACATTTGTATTTTAAAGAATAACTTGTGATGACATGATGGTAACACAAATGCCCATCTCTCAAACAAGTCTCTTTCCTATTTCTACTCGAGGAATAAAGCACAGAGCTTACTAGAGCTGCACATATCGCAGCTGGCTTTTGTATCCAAACTGTCACCCAAAAAAGCAAGCAAACCAAACAGAGCCGTGCTGGGTTCCTAAGAAAGGAAAAGCAGTGTTTGCCAAAGAGAAGGCGCTTTTTTTTTTTTTTTTTTTTTTTCTTTAAGATGAGACTATTACAAGCCACAGAGTAAAAACAAAATTAAAGTTATAAATAAAAAGGTAATTAACTGTCTCCTTTTTTGGATACTTTGGTATATGTTTCTTATCAGTTGCCACATTCCACCAGAAACAACTTTACAGATGTTCTAAAACACCAGCATAAGGCATGTGGATCTGGGAATATTTTTTATGATGGACCATTTGGCCAATTGGCATTTTGTCCTCTACACTACTCACTATTTCTCAATCCAGAGTAACAATTTGTTTAATTTGATTGTTCCTCAGAAGGCCCTACAACTTAAGTGACTTTATGAATCACTCAGATTTATTGCCAATTGCAGGTTGTTGTTTTCTAACAACCATTTGTCCTTAATTGAACACGCACAGATTTCGGGAAGTATTTTGGCCTAGGTATTTGAAAATGAAAGAGCTACACAATATCCAGGTGTAGCTGAAGATTAGAGGTGTAAATGTAGAGAATGATATTATATTCTTCAGTGTGGCATGAAATTGGAAAGAATTTAGCTAGTAAATGAATATTTTTTTTTTTTTAAATTAATTAAAAAAAATAAATTAATCCCTTGCAGGGCATAAAAATAATACCTTAAAAATAACTTGCAGGTATTTTTATTATGTAAATTAACCCAACCTATGCTTACTTTATCTCAGTCAATGCTGAAGATACTGACACAGATGAACTCAAAGCGCCAGCACATGCTTCTGCGTAACTCGGTCCTCGCTCAGAAAGTGGGCAGCCCACAAAGATACTCACGGAGGTTGCAGCGGGTCCCGTAGTAGCCCGGGCGGCACGCACAGTCGCCAGTCACCGGGTGACATTCCTCATTCTCGGCAGAGCACTGACATACTCGGTTACAGTTCTTACCATACGTGCCTGGTGGACAAGCTTAGGGAAGAGGAAATGTAAACCAATAAATTAAATTTGTCTTGGTAAATATAGCACTCAAACAAAGAGCAAGCTCAAATTTATTAAATAAAATCCCTGCCTACAGAACGACGCTCTCCTCTGGGACTTTGGATTTATTACATTTACTTGGGGGTTACTTCACTGCTTGATTTTGTTTCGTTCAGTCAATTTGTGCCCAACTGTCAAGGGCCAGATACAATTTTCTTGTCACTAGAGAAAATCATAGGGAAATGTCAGGTAAAATTGACTAAAATAACAGTATAATTCACAAGGGACCAGCAGTGTGGATAAAGACATTCTACCTTGTGCAGGGAGTTTAAACTTGCAAAGCTGCTGTAGCACCAACACCTTTACAGGTTTCATTTTGCCTGTTGACAGTCACATTGCCTACAGGTAGGTTTTGGACTTTCCACATCTAATTCTTGCATCTCACTTCCATTAAGTTGACCTGGTTGTGGGTCAGGATTTAGAGTCCTTTAGTGAAGGATATGGGACACCAATGCCAATTCTTTTAATTCTTTTTATTGGCGTTTTTCTTTTTGCTAAAGCAGCATTCAGGCAAAACGTTGTAAGGAAGAACAAAGTCAAAACTATGCAGCCGGGGTCACAGAATGAGCCTGCTTTCAAAGACAGCTCCAGATGGACAAATTCAACATCAAAGAAAACCAGATAATGACATTTCCATGAGCTCTGACAGCAGGAATAGATGGTCTCTCATGGGAACAAAGCCAAGAGAAAGCAGAGCTGCTGCTTTACCCATGGCACAGCAATGGCTGTAGGCAGGAGCCGGGCTCCGCTGGCACCTTCTCAGTCTATTTTGATCCAGTTCAGTCCCCAGTTGCTCCCTGCCAGCCTGAGAGCTGCAAACCTAGAGAGGACAAACCTCGCCAGCCCAAACCGTGCCAGGCACGAGGTTAGAACCTTCCAAACCATCTGGGTGAGTGACACACAGCCCTTGTCCATCTTCACTGCTGTGAGATTCCTGTCTCCTCCCTCTTCAGCCATTGATTATATCATTAGGTTTTTATTTAAGAAATTAATGTATTAATTAATTTACAAGGAAAGTATTTGCATTCTTATAACAAACTTACTTTTCTCACAGCCGTAGCCGGTGAATCCCGGAGGACAGCCGCACTCGCCCGTCAGGTGATGGCAGGGGGTACCCGCAGGACACCGGCACCGCTGGGCACAGCCTGCGCCGTAGCGGCCGGGCAAGCAAGCTGCAACCGTGCAACCGATTCTTGTTAGGGCATAGGGGCAGGGGCCAGGCAGGATGGTGCAAAGCTACCCCCCTCCGATGGATCTGCTGCAACCATCCCCATGAACGCTTCCAGACCGACCCCACAGAGCAACACGGGAGTGAAAGGACCCTGCCATCAGCTCTGGATCCAGGAGGAACGTACAAACCAACCTGAACTTTCCTCCGTAAACGCCCAGCAGACACTCACGTTTGTCACAGTGCCTCCCTCGCCATCCCTTTTCGCAGTGACACGCTCCAGTTTGATGGTGGCAGGACAAGCCGTGTACGCAGTCACATTGCTCCTCGCACTGCTTGCCAAAAAATCCTGGGGCGCAGACTGCGAGGAGAAGCAGAGAGAGCAATAGTTCTTCCTGCTGCACAAAAAGCATCCGTCGTTGGCAAATGAGCCAATATTGTTCTTCTTGCACATGGCAATGTACATTTAGAAGACTGCATACCCAGAAAATATCATTGAAAGAGATTATATTAAAAATATTAAAAGCATTTAGCATTGGCTATTAATGAGTCTGCACATGAAAGCTTGCAAAGACTTAGTAATAGTCTAGAGTACAAATCCAGATGGTGTCTATAGAGATGGTGATGCCATTTGCTTTGACACAATTCTGCATAGACGGAGGGGCAGCTGTTTGAACAGTGAAAATACACTGCATCCATGTACTGCTTTCCACCTCACAGGTCTCTGCAAAGTAATCAAAGAGAAAGCCAGGCCTGAAGAAAAGGATGATGGGCACTGTGAAGGCTTTACAGATCACACTGGCGGCTGAGGCTTTGAGAGTCCTCAGCACCTCAGGAGACATCAGAAAGTTACTTGCGGCGTGCAAAAGTCACGGCATGTCAGTGGCTGAGATGAAGGCACATTTCAAGTCATCTGATACCTACTGCTTATGAGATTTCTATTTCAGGGATTTACATGGATCTAAACATGCCAGACATGTTTTTGACAACTATGTCAAATCTGGGCAATCTGGACTGCATGCAAGGTAGGTACAATCTGAACCATTACAGTCCAATTTGCTGAGCCCCCCTCAATGCCCTACAGAGATGCAGCAGCATATGGCTGATCTGGCAAACTCTCCTTACAACTCACTCCCTTTCATATGTTCTTCCTTGTACCCGTAAGGTAGAGAAATACCTTCATTTTCTTAGCAGGCAGGGAACAAAAGTAGGGGGAGATAACATGATTTGGACAAGGGCATGTATTTGCTGTTGCACAGAGACCTGCCCACAGGGCTCCCAAGACACACGGTGAGTGCTCACACTAACGTTACTTCTTATCGGCCTACGGAATACTAGAAAATTAGGACACAAAATAGAGACAGACTTCGTATTGTGGAGGAAGAAATGGCTGATTGCAGAAGAGCGTGTTAAAATAAAGCATCCACAGAAGGAACTGCCCTTACCAACATCACAGCGGTCCCCAGTCCAGCCGGCGTGGCAGACGCATTTCCCCGAGTGCTGGTCACAAACCCCATGGTGGCAGCTACAGTTCTGCTCACAGCCCTCTCCGTACCTCCCGTCCCCACACTCTGCAACGAGATGGGGGAGACTGAGGGGGGGCCAGTCTGGATGGGCTCCAGGGAGAACGAATAGCTTATGCCTCTCCTTTGTCCAGCGAGTTCTAGCACCATTGTACGTTCAAGTGCCAATACCATACCTCTCCTCAGTCTTCCCACCTCTGACTAAACAACCCCAACTTTTTCAGCCTCTCCACACACGGTGCTCTCCAGCCCTCTGCTCCTCCTCTCTCTTTTTTCTGGGCTGTCCCAAACCAGACTTCACCAGAACTGAATTTCCTCACGTAGTGACTGAAACGAGGTGCTGGCATGATGGAGGACATGATGAGACTCACCCAGCTCACACGCTATCCCCGTCCAACCCTCAGGACACCGGCACTCTCCCGTCACACGGTCACACATCGCCTGGCCGCGGCAGACACAGTGCTGTAGACAGTTTGCACCATACCATCCAGGAGGACAGGCTGCAAAGAGAAGGTAGGACAAAAGCCTTCCATTAAGAAGAGCAGGAGGAGGACACAGGTTAAATACAACCTTTCCCAGCTTATACCGCCTCTTCTCACCCTGGTGATCGTGGAGATGCTGTGGGAGGTATAACTGAGTAAAATCGGGGCCATGACTGATAGGGAATTGCACAGCCCAGTGTAAAACTCATCTGGGAACAAAACAGGTGATGAAGTGAATTAGCTACGACCCACCAAATGACCTTGTGATTTTCTGTTTGCACCTACAAAAATATCTCTTGGTTCCTACCAGCTTTCTCAGTGCCAAGGAGCGGAGTTATTGATTTCCCTGTTTTCAGAATTTCTTTGTACAGTCCTCTTAAAATCCCAACTCCTTTTCTAATTGATCTTGCTACCCACAGCTGGCTGATGACATTTCACAGCTTACCTTATTTTAATTAAGCAAGTTTATTAATTCCCATCACAACCAGATCCTATGGATAGAACCGAGGTTTTTTGGCACAAAAAATACACACCTCTCGTGTCAGAGCGGCACCTTTTTAAGATGCTAACAGGAGCAAGTTCTCTCTCTGCAAAAGCACAGTCACCAGAGGATGGCTCACCCATCCTCACACACTTATTCTACCTCCTTACCTCCAAAGACAAACGAAACCCCCAAACGTACCATTAAAGAAAAAGGGTACGTTTGACAATGTCTTCATATTTGACAATTGCTTTTTTAACTTTTACTTTGGTTTTGTATTTGAGGCCTTCAGGCAAAACAGAAAATTTTAGGTTGTGTTGTACATGTCATCAAGAATGGTTTTGTGCCTTCCCAACTTTTTATTCCTTCATGGAGAGAGCTCTTCAAATCGGGTTTTAAAGGGGGATCCATTTAATTTACATATTCCTCTACTCCTGCCAGCTTTCATCCCCTTTCCCTACCCGTCCTCTCAGTATGCTGAAGGGCAGCCGCTGCTTGCGTGGAGGCGCTCACTCCAAACCCCAGCTCAGCCAGGAGCATCCGCAGCAGCATCCCCAGCTCCGTGGCACTGCTTACAGGTCAGAAAAAGCAGCCTTCTGCAACAGGGATGGACAGACTTCTTCTAGCTGCTTGGGTGCAGGGGATTAGGAGGTGAAACATAAGCCTCAGCGCAGCCTTTCTTTGCCAGCCTCTTTTCTTAAGGCTCCTTGGAGTTGGGTTTGTGTTTGAGTCACATGTATTGGTCTAATTGCCAAGGCTGGAAGTCCCAATGCCTTTCACATGTTCTGGATTTAGCCTATGTCTGGAACAGCGTACAGTAATGACGAGGATCAGCTGGGCACATGGGACAGTAAAGCAGGCCATAGAAAAGAAACAGCTTTGTTTCAGTGTCATAAATGGGAGTTTTATGGACCTTTTCTCCCTTAATCAGCCAGCCTTCAAAAACAGCTCTCTTTCCAGTTTATGACTCTGTTTCAGCCCCATCTGCACCGAGCTCTTACACCCAGCCCCTCTACATGGCATCACAGATTTATTTAATGGACTGAGCCACATTATTGTGCCGATACAAACCCAATGACAACACAAGGCAATGAGCTGATAATTAAAATACCAACGAAGCCTCCTGAGCAGAAGTTTTACTTTTCCCTCCTATAATCCTCCGGTAGGGGTTTGAATTTCCAACTGTACCTTCTTGGCAGGTGGCTCCTTTCCACCCCGGGCTACAAAGGCACCTCCCGGTTACGTGGTGACAGAGCGCTCCGTTGTGACAGTGACAAGCGTGGCTGCAGCCTGGCCCGTAGCTGTCCCCCTGGCAGGCTGCAACGAGAAAAGTCCACAAAACCCCATCAGGAAGCATCAAAGGAGGGACTGCACAGAGCAAACCTGAGACACAACCCAATGCTGAAGAGATCGGTTTGAAAGTGGCTTCCACTGACACACTTTTCACATCATAAGGGTGCCTGAGTCCATATATTAGCCATGCCTGACACTAAATAATGTGGCTTAAAAATATGTATCATAGCACGATCTGAAAAGGTTTGTTATCGAAGGGCAGGATCGCTCGGGTGATGGATCAGCTGTCATCCCCTGCCCTGCAGAACGTCTTTGTGCTAAACTAATGGTCCAGCAGAACCGCCAGCTTGACAGCCCGGGTATTTATTTGCATCCTGGTAAGAGAACTGACAACTTCATTGTTTTCAGTGTTCATTTTTCACAGCTGTATGCCTTTGCTCACCCAGAGTCTCAGTCTTTGGTCAGAGAGGGGTGATATTTTCAACGCATTCGGTTAAGCAGCTGGCTCCCAGGTGAAAACTTAGCGCAGCCATCTCACAAACGTACACTTGCTGCAGCTCTGTTTTCAGTGCTGCTGCCTGCGAGAAATGGCAGTGATAAAATTCCTGTAGTCTCCATTGCACTGGAGATTTGGATAGCTTTAAATGGTGGAAAACAGACAGTACTGCTACCCTGTTTTCTTCAGATATCACCCAAAAAATACCAAATGAGCTGATGAAGTTGGATAGCCTCCTTGCACGGTTTCTGTGCCTGTCTTGCAGAGGCTCTCCATCACTTGTACAAAGCTGCCAGAGCCTCTCACCCCTGCAGCGCTGCTGGCACGAATCGGAGAGGCAAAAAAGGCTCTGATCCCTGATCCAGAAGAGTGTCCTGCACTCACCGAATGTGACATCTCCCAGGATCAGACCCAAAAAATTACTTTTCACCAAAACCTCTATGGCTTTGAGGGTGCCAATGTGCAGAACAAGAAGCAGTGTTGCGGGAGGACATGACCCTGGGGACCGGAGGGAGAAGCGAAACAGTCTCAACCGCAGGGGTGAACTTGGTTGACAGTATCTGACCCATTCCCAGCCCTTTTCTTCCAACTGAGGACTTCCAGCTTCCCGATATGGTTCTCACAGACACCATTTCTCCCAGGACTTTTCAACAGTGTTCATTTTTGTCATCGCTTGGACCTCATCCACATTGAAAACACAAGAAAGTGCAGGAGCTCAGTCCCATCACAGTTAAAAGTTTGTTCTGCAAATGAGGCTTGGTTGCCAAGTTAAAGGTTCAGTCCGTCCTACAGAGTTCTGGCTCAGTTTTGGGAGCAGAACTAAATATTTCCACAATACAGACCAGAACTATATCATAACCAAGCCAAAGGAAAAACCAGCTCATAACCAGGTCCCCTGACTGGTTACTAGTGGTTTGTATGAGGTTTTCGGAGTATGTGTGCAAAGCTCTTGCTATGCTTACTGAGAAGACAAAAGAGTTTTCCAGTGAAAATTCTGGTAAGAAAGCAGAAATTTCTGGAGAAGAAAATTTTTATTATTCTATTAGGTGGATACAACCTTTTTTTAGCTTCTCTGTAGGACAATCCTGATTATCAAAGTACTTTTCTGAAGAATAAGATAACAAGTGATATATTGAAGCTAGTTTATGAAGCTCCACAACTGAATGTACAAACAGCTGTGGGACTTTTTCCTTTCTTCATGATAAATGCAAAGGAAAGAAGCAATAGAAACGTTTAAATTATTAGACTTCTTCCTGCTTCAAAATTTTCCTCTCGGTGCCTTTCCTCTGTAAGAGGAGGGATTATTCATTTGCAGTCTTTAAAAATACCTTTTTGCATGCAGAGTAAGGAACACATGAAACTGGACAGCAAAACATTCAGACTGGAAGTCAACAGCCATCAAAAGTGTCGGGGAGCACAGGGAAACGATGGACACTAAGACTCCATAGGGTGCCCAGAAGCTTTGATTTCATGCAGTTCCTGCGGACTGTTCTCCCCAAAATGAAGTTTCAGCTTTAAAAGAACAGGGAATTTGCAAAGTCAAGTGCTCACACACTACGAAACGTCAAACCCCTGGTTATCAGCACCCCTGAGCAGAGACTCTGGCACAGCTGATCATTCCGAACTTATTTATTTTGCAAAGCAGTGCGGTCTCTTTTTACCACAAGGAACTGCTTCTGTGGAGATCCTGCTGAGCCCCGACAGCTCCAGAAAGAGGCGTTTTTAGTACTAATAGAATCAGGGCAAAATGCAAATACTGAATCGTGTTCAGCTTCTACAGTCCATAACACAAAATGACATTTTTTTGGTCTTGTTTGTTTGTTTGTTTGTTTTTGGAAACTACAAAATTTGGATGAGTTTGTATCTCCTCTTGAGAAAGGAAGGTTACATTTCTGGCACAAAGAGATGTCAAATGTCAAGTCCTCACTTCTATATTGCCAAGGCATCATGACACTCAACAAAACAGTTTGATTTATTTTAAACATAGGCAATACACCTTTCCTAAGCCTCTTTCTTGGAAACCTAAAATATCTTAGGCAGACACTCAAAAAAACCATCCCAAAATAAAAAAAAAAAAAAAAAGTCACCAAACACAACCTTAAGCTGAGGCAGAGCTTGCTTGGCAGATTTCATCCCAGATTAATGTAATTCATTTACAAGCAATTGAAAAACAGAGTCTTGTAATGGAAAGCGTTAGGCAGCTTCAACAAAAGGTATTACTGCCCGTATTGCCCATAATTAGATAGCACTGTATAAAATGCACTGCATGGCCAGCTTAAGATCAATTCAAATCCCATGATGTCGAAATTATTCCTCAATATCCTCCAGCACATTGCCTGCAATCTGATTACTTGAACACGAGTGCTGTCCTTCCAGCTGCTAGAGCTGGCGAGTCCCAGGAACCAGCAAGGGGAATATTAAACGCCCAACAAGGATGGGGAGTCGTGAGCCGGTGTCTCCAACCCATGGTTGCCTTATTCCGAGCATCTTTGGAGCGGTGTGGCTGAGGTTCAGTCTTAAAATCAAAACGAAGATTCATCGTTTAGCCAGGAAAAAAGGAGGTTACCCTTTGCACTGTTAACTGACCTTGCTCTTTTACTTACAGGCAAAGGAGACCTCGCAGGCTTTGGCATCTTCACCAGCATGAGGAATAAATCAACTCGGCATAAAACTCTAATGGCTGCGGCTCAAGAGAATAAATAGGTTTTTTTCTCATGCGAGTAGAGGGGGGCACAGAAGGCCATTGACAAAGAGCTGCATTTCTTAATTGAATTTAATGAAATATGTAGGAACAAAGCTTCCCATCCCTAATGCAGTCTAAGGAGTAGGGAAGGGCCAAGGTGACACATTGCTAACACCATGGCTTGGCTGAAGGGCAGTTAAAGTGAGCTGTGACCAAGAAGCAAACATTGTACCTGTTCAACAAGACCTTTTCTGCTCTGCGGTATGGCTATATGGCTCTGGCTCTGCATTTATTTCATGGTCAGCTCATTAACCTACACCCACAGGGGAGCATTACCACCACCACCATCTTCAAGCAGTGGGAGACAGAAAGCCAAGCGTTCCTATAGGGACCCACGAGGAGGCAAAAAGGACTGCAATGGTGGGATGTTTGCAGAAATATCTAAAAAGTGGAAAGATTCTCCTGTAAATCAAAAGAGCAGAGGATTTTGCAGGAGAAGCCCTTTCAGAAGACAGGCTGTGCTGCATGGTGGGGGGAAAATGAGGGCAAAATATTATGAAGAGCAAGTGCAGCCCTCAAACAGGGCTGATTATATCATGGTGTATGGCTGGAGAACAGAATTGTTTCAATACAAGTATCATTTCTCTCTGTTTTCTAAACGAAACCAATTTTCTATTGCAGAAATCTGCAACCTATGGATTAAAGAAATCTTACGAAAGTGTTCACTAACAATGAAAGTTGGCTCCTTGTGGAGCTGCTTTGGGCTCCAGCTCTACAACACAGTCCTGCAGACAGCAGTCATATTTTCAAAAGGAAGTATAGACCATGACATCATCCTAAAGTGAACCTAGGAAGCTGAGAGGCTAAAACCTGAAAATCTTAACACTCCTCGCCCCCCCCTTTGCTAAAGTTTGCAAATGGGCTCAGTTATCTCCATCTGTAATGCCATGTAGCTAAAGACAATAATTTAATTTCCCATGAAATTTAGTGAACAATTTCTCAGAAGAGCAGATTTTATATATGCATACACATAAACATACAGAAAAACCTTATTAGCTTAAAGATTGTGGGATAATCCATACTTGTGAAAATCTAGGAAGTTGAATTTTTTAAAACAAACAAACAAAACAAAAAAAAACAAATAACTTTTCTAAGAATTAGTTAAAAAAAATTTTGTCATGCTCAAATAACAAAATAGTCCCAGCTCTGATTTTTCCACTTTGTGCATTTGTAACCTGTCACTTTATAATTGATAATTAGATGAGATACACCAGAAACAGAGATACACTTCATCTCTTAATGTTGCACAAAAACAAAAAAGCAGAGATTCGTCATATGGTAGGAGACAGCTCTGCTATTTAAAAACTGATGCTTATAATGTTTGACAAGTGCCAACAGCAGTTAAAAAAAAAAGAAGTTGATTATTTACAGACCTACCAAAAATTGCTCCCTTTTTTGGCATCTTTGGAAAGGAATGTGACCTATCTAAGATTGTACCCTGGTAGGTCATCCTACATTCCCAGAAGAAACCCATGTTAACGCTGAAAGAGTCTGTGAAGAGGGATGGGGAGCGTAGCCTGTACGTACGCTGCTCGCAGGTCTCTCCCAGCCAGCCGGGGAGGCAGCGGCACGTTCCCAGGACGTGGTCGCAGCCGTCAGCATTCTTGCACTTGCACACCTGGTGGCAGTCAAGCCCAAAGAATCCATCCGGACAAGCTGAAAATGCAAAACATCCTTTTTTAGCCAAGCTCTCGTTTCTTTTTTGTATAAAGTCTAGCTCAGAGATCTGAAAACATGGGGCGCTGCTCATCTTTTCACGGGTGCTTTGTCACACGTCACTCTGTGGCTACGCTTAAGAGCTAAAGTTGCTTCAAGGGTTAAGCCTGCACAATTCTGCTACGCCCATCTCAGACAAACATGACCCATTTTACACAAGCAACAGATTTCTGCATAGAAAACCACAGCTGAGAATATACTGAAAAGCCGTACAACAGGCGAGAGAATGGATCTGGATTCACACAAGCCAGTACTTGTGCTCCTGTAATGGCCAGAGGAAAAAAAGGAAATATTTCAACATGATGCAAGACTATGGGGCCATCCCAGATTATCTCCCTGTCTTTTGAAATGCAAAACTTATGCTCCCATTTACTTTCCTGACACCTCTCTAAAGATTTTTTTAACAGTGAACGTAAGCCATAGTAGTGTAGTTCAGTGCTGAAATGAAAACCCGGCAAAGAGAATGAGTATAGAAAACCAAGACAAATTAAATGTAGCAAGACAACTCCAGGGAGCTTAAGGTGCTCAGCACCTACATCTAGGACCTGTAAGGAAAAGCAGGCCCATGGATTCAATTTACATCTGTATCAGTGCTGACAGCAGTGAAAATAAGCCATCGGTGCCTGTCAGTGGGCCACATCATACCCAAAATACTGCATTATGAGAGCGTCAAGGCTGCTATGCAGAGTTAAAACCAAAAAAATTAGGAATTATGTTGTCTATGTAGCCTTAATTTAACCTCTCTGTCTGCATATATACGTGTGCGTGTTTAGATTATACAAGTACCTGTATAATTATGTTATACTAAATGATAATAAATCTGTAGTTACACAATTGCATGGCATTCTTTCCACAGAACCCCAGAATCGGTCAGTCCCAGGAGCAATGGTGCTCATTAAATGAGCAGTTATTCAATAAAACTTAGCTTTTTGTCCTCCTTGTTCAATATAAACTTATATTTAAAACCCTATCCTCATGCTTCTACCATGAAATCAGAATGACTGGCTTCCCAACAGAGTCTTATGACGATTATCATCATACACACTACCCAACGACCCTTCACAGCTCTCTACCAGGTCAGAATAACACCGTTATCCATACGCATCTTCCACTACTGGACCCTTCTGTCCCTTTTCTTGCCCTGGCTCTTCCTTACGCCCAGGCTCTTTGTTCCAGTCTACTCATACCACCTCTTCCACAAATGTAAATTCAGTCCTCCAACAGAAAGAACGGCTGTCTGTTTTGGCTACAAGGAGGGGGAAATACAGTATCTGTAGATACAGGCAAACCTGCACCTTCAGACCGTGACAGCGGTAGTGCAACACACTGCCACATCTGCTTTGCCTTCTCTACTCTCAGAGCTCCTGCTCAGCTTGTGACTACCTATGATTGTTTCATCTGCTCAAAATCAAAAGGCTGCTCTTCCCTTCATCCTATCCAGACTGCAGCTTCTTCTTTGGCATATGAAAGATTTCAGGCTTACACCACTTTCCAAGTATGTGCTGTCTCAGAAAACCAGAAAAGTGCCTCGTACCGATATAAAACGGCAACGCATCCGTCAGCCTCTGTTCAGTTCGTACGGGGGAGAGAGCTGTTATCAAGTTGTAAGGAAGAGACATCAGCATGTGGTTTCAATCTTTATGTCCTTATTTATTATGCTTCAGTAGCGTGTATGGCACAGCACACAAGAAAGGACTTCTCCTCCTTAACCCTAGGTGACTTCAAAGGCTGACAAAGTTTTTCTTTGCTTAATGCAAGGACTACACAGCGTTGTCAGTCCTTCCTAGACATGCACAATATTTATTTTTCCCTTTTATCCTATTAAAACAGAACTCTTGCTGGGCTATCTTATGATAATGATTAACTGCCAAAATCCCAAGATAGAAGCCCATTCAGTCTGTCCTGTGGTAGTGCTGATTTAGCCAGCAGTTCAAATGTAAACTTTGAATGCTGCACTTCACAAGGGCTATACATTGCTGTTATTAACGCATCCACTAATAAACACACTGTAGTTGTCCGAGACTCCTGCTGCCTCCAATTTGTGGGCTAATTGTGGGGCATTTTGGGATATTTGGTCAGATTAAGCAGCGAACTGGATAATTCTTCTGTTGGCCTATCCCGTAACTTGACACATGCCTTGGGTCATACAACACATACCAGAGCAGTGAATGAAATGAAACAAAATTATGTTGCAGTGAAGACAATCAAAACCTTCAAAGCAGGAGCAGCAGATGCTCAGCACTTCACAGCATTAAATCAATTCTAACAATTGCCTTCCCAAACGGGAGCAGAGCAAGCCCAGCGCAGGCCAGGGTGACCCGGCTCGCTTGGCACGTCGCGCTTGTAACAGAGCTGTGAGCACGGATGGCGAACGCAAGCACACCTTGATGCCTTTTGGGTTTGCTGGCTGGGCAGCTGACATGCTTCCTGCATGTCAGATGTTAACATTTATTTGAAGAAAGCATTGATCTATTTAGCTATTTATTACAATAAAGATTGGTTTTGGGTTTTGGGTTTTGGGGTCGGGGTGGTTTTTTGGTTTTCTTTACTTGCCTGTTTAGCTGTAAGTGCATTAAAACCAAAGCCCTGCAGCAGTGGGTGATCACAGTAGGCATCTTTTCTGGCGAAAATACTACTTATATTATCAGTGCTTTAACAGGATAGAGAAAGGACTTACAAAGCCACCTTTTGCTATGATTACTGCCTTTGCACAGTCCAGGAATGCAGAGGCATTAATTGCTGCTTCAGTTCAGGAACAGCCAGAACCTCACCTGTGCCTCACGTACTTTCTCCCCAGACATGCAACATTCTCCTCTCAGATAGGAAAGCTATCTAGAGGCATTGCTAGTCGCATCTCTCAAGGAACCACCGAAAATGATTCATTTTCCTTTGGTAATCCTAGACCTTGTGAAGAACCGTACAGTGTTTCTTCAAGTGTTCTAGTTATATCACCTGCTGCTTTCAAGAAAATGCAAAGGGAGCCTTTCCTAGGTTGCTCAGCTGGCCTGCAAACATTTATTAGTAGATTATTTTGTTTTCAGGCTTATTTGCAAATGTTAGCTACTTTGCAACTGAAACAGTTCTGCTCCTTTTGCAGCTCTTTTAGAAGAGTTACAAGATTCACAAGGTTCATTTTTCCAATGGACTGAGCAGAGCTGAAAGATGGAGCGGGCATGCACCACTTTCAGAAATGTCTAATTTTCTTTCAGAAAGTGGTTTGATAGCTTTATTCTTACCCATTATTATTACACATGATCATACCACTACAAGAGAGGCAGCAGGATGACTGAATGGTACCAGGCAGAGATGAAGAACAGCAACTGAAGCTGACTCAGAGCAGAGCAGAACTGAGATGCTGATGGACAGACAAAAGTACTTTGACGAGCGTGAGGTCTCTTGGCAGCATCCTGTGGCTGACAGCACAGAAGTTCAATCAACTCCTGACTAATTCACAGCAAGGTCTCACAAAATGGCAACCTGGAGCAACAGTATCTCCTGCTACTGGTTAGCCTGGAAACTGTCCTGTGCTGGTGGCTGATGATGTGGCTTCGGTTATCTGTATTACTGACAGGCGATATAAGTAGGTACATACCAATTTGCGCTGAATATTGCAAATATCTTCTGAGCCAACATGCTGCCCTCACTCTTTATACTCTTTTCAGAGAATACTGGATCACATACAAGGTCTTGGGTCATACCTCCAACACACTCGATTCCAGCAAATTGAAAGGTTTGCCTTGATTCAGTTAACACTGAAACATGACTGAAACATTGCCCCTGCCTCAAACACCACGGCACACTCAAGCACGATGCGATGGTGCTTTTCTCTTAGGTTGGCTGCCTTGCCAAGGGATGAACACTGGTTACTGGTCAAGACACTGCAGCATGTTAGCTGGTAACACTAATGCCCGAAATGACAAATACAAGGTCGCTTGACCATAGTGCCATAAATCCTCCAAGAGCTTTCTACAGTTGCTAGTGTGCATCCACAAAGGCAGAGTAAGCTGGATAAGCCTGGTTAACTTCACTGTAAAGAGACAGAATCACAGAATCATTTAGGTTGGAAAAGACCTTTAAGATCATCGAGTCCAATTGTTAACCCAGCACTGCCAAGTCCACCACTAAACCATGTCCCTAAGCACCACATCCACACGTCTTCTGAACACCTCCAGTGATGGGGACTCCACCACTTCCCTGGGCAGCCTGTTGCAATGCTTGACCACCCTTTCTGTGAAAAAATTTTTCCTAATATCCAACCTAAACCTCTACTGGAGCAACTTGAGGCCGTTTCCTCTCGTCCTATCGCTTGTTACTGGGGAGAAGAGACCGACCCCCACCTTGCTACAACCTCCTTTCAGGTAGCTGTAGAGAGCGATAAGGTCTCCCCTCAGCCTCCTCTTCTCCAGGCTAAACAACCCCAGCTCCCTCAGCCGCTCCTCATAAGACTTGTGCTCTACACCCTTCACCAGCTTCATTGCCCTTCTTTGGACATGCTCCGGCACCTCAAGATATACTATAAAAGTCCAATGCTGAGAATTAGCCAGGGCTACAATTACATTAACAACGCTAATAAATAATAAGAAGAGATTATGGAAATTTGTGGCCAATAAAAGAACTTGGAAATGGCCACTGAAGTGACATTCTGCAACAGGGACTGGCATGTAAACCTTTGAAGCCTGACTTCACGCTGAAGGCAGCAAATTAATGAAAAGGAACAGCAGTACTTTCTTCCCACTTGAAAAAAGAAAACCAATCCCAAAAAAGCCCAAAGGCAAATTTTGGGACTTCTGCAATTTCAGCTTGAATTTGGATCCCATGCTGCCACAATGGAAAATACCAGAAGCAGCGACTGCACGCTCAAATGCGCTCATTGTGCAGGAGTTATATTAATATTAATCAATATTAGATTTTGTAAGGTACTGTCTTCTCCTAGGACTCTGAACTTAGAAGGCTTCAAAAGTTTCAGTCTCAACGTTTCTGTGATGATGGAAAAGTCCTTCCCGGCCCTGGGATGAAGCATCAGCAGTATGTGAGAAGTCCAAGGCAACTCAGCTGCGCTGGGTCTCAATCTCTACGTTCTTGCCTGCAAGGCGCAGAGCTTGGCTGACGTGGGTGGATTGCCAAGAGGACGGCAAAAAGCACATCCTCGCCAGAAGGAAACCCTGCCAGTCTCCGAGTCACTAAAAACAGAAGTGCTACAGCTCCTCAGAGAAAAGGTGCCAAGAAGGTTCTACCAAGGGTAAACCACCCACACGTTTTCCTTCGTCTTCATCTTTTGGAACCTGCCAAACTGTTCTGGTTGAAACTTTCTATGGGAAAATGTAACACAGGCCAGCTCAGAGCAAACGCCCTGCCTGCTTGAGAGAAAACATGTAGAAAACAAGGTCTTAAGAATGGTAAGTGCTAAATTCTACTCTCCCCTCCACAGCCTTCTTTCAGGAATCTAAAAAGATAAAAATGTCCAACATGACTCATTTGAAAGCTGAGACTTTTTTTTTTTTTTTTTTTCCCCAATAGACGTCACCCAGGCTTCTCCATATTCCTCACACCTACTTTGGCAAAGGGTGTTTAGCCTCTCTGTCCCCATTTTGATTCCTGCTGGAATGAACAGATTTACACCACAACACAGATAACTGTATTGCCTTTCCAATAATAATAATAATAATATAAAAAGAAAGACTTACAAAACCAGAGTTCAACTAAATCATGTTAAAAAGGGACACAGTGGAGATGCCATAAATTACGAGGCACGCTTTGCAGCAGAACCTTGAAAAGAGTATTTATTTTGTATAATAATTCCTGGTAAGAATGAGAGGGGAACAACAAGCAACGTCTGAACTCCGGTCAGCGGGGTGCTTTGCTCCATTACTGGTAAGGCTGTGGAGCACCTCCCTTCCCATCAGAGGGCAGCAGCTGCCTGCGAGTGCTGCTGCTCCCCTCTATCGTAGCTGTAACGCTACCTGCAGAAACGTGCTGATAAAGCTGCTTTCTAAGCAAAATAATTGTTACTTTGGTTTAATGATCATCATTCGTAGAATCTTCAATCATTTACACTTAAATAACTTCCATAATGTCATACTGACTATGTGCTGTTTCTGTTGTATTCAAGACTGTATTTTTTACGATCTGCACAATGATACAGCATGACAGCAACCCTCCTTAAACGATCCCCAGACTGACTCACAATGATCTATCTAAGGAATCCGGTCCAATCTTTCCAACACTTTACCAAGTAATAGATCACGTAATAGAAAATGATCTGTTGGATTTATTAAAAGTTAAAAGTATATCTGCTCCTAAAGAGTTCCTTTGGGAAGATGCACAGATCTATGTTTCTCCTCTAAAACATTTCAGAGATGCACTAGGAATGAGCAAGCATAAGGCATGACAAACATCCTTCTGCTCAGTGTTACAATAGTAAGACTCTGCTTACAAAGAGTGTTCATAAAGATGTGATATAGCAGGGGTCTTCAGCACGCATCTTATTTTAACCACATTAAAACACGTGCCCAATGCCAGGCGCACGGCAAAATGCTTTGCTGAGTTAGGATGGAAATGCACATTTCAGTATCGTCTTCCAATTAAGTTCAATGGCTTATTTAGATCAGGTGCTATAAATTGTAAAACCAGCTCCCTGGTGATCTAGAAGGAAAAAAAAAAGCCCTATCTGCATAAACCCAAAAGGGACCAGAGGGAGCAGCAGTACCTTTTCCACAAAATGTTCCTGTCCAGCCTGCTGTGCAAGTACAGGCTCCGCTCACGTGGTCGCAGGCAGCTCCGTTCTGGCACTGACAGCTGGACTCGCAGCTCGGGCCAAAGCTTCCCTCGGGGCACCCTGCAGTGGAGGAATCAAAGACAGATGACGGGTTAATTCTGGAGCAGATCCGGGACCAACAGGGAATTTTTAGATACATGGGAATTCTTACTATTTGCAGAAGAAGAATCAAGGTGTAACAGTAATGCCCTAAAACTGATGTGATTAAGCATTCTCCTTGGGGTCCAGGTAAGTTGGGCTGTTTTTATTGAGGTCTATTTTAGAAAAACGCCAGGGTGTTGAAAGACTAATTTCTGCACAGAAAACTAGTATCATCTGATAGCTGCAAAGCCCGTGACTTCACAGGTTCTGCTTGATGACACTTTGCACACTGGTCTGGAATTGCGGACATGCACATCTCCTCTGGGACTTCATCAGCCGGGAGGGGGAAAGCTCCCGGCTTCTGCGCCTCCTTTTGAGGCCCAGTCCTCTGTTTTCCTGCAAATCCTCCTTCCCCAGAAAGCTGGAGAAAATATGAAATGTAGTGGCTTCCTTCAGAAAGCTCCAAACTGAACGCTGCATACTAAACTTTCAGGCTCTGCTTTGAAAAATTCAAGTAAAAACATTACAGCTGGGGGACAGAATAACAATTACATTTCCACAGCAGTTAATGTAAGGAGTTTTAAAAGATTTGCATGGTACTCACTATCAGAAGAAAGAAAACAACGCTTGAGAATGAAAATAATTTCTTCCAGGATTATAGGAAAATCAATTAAGAAGAGGGCCAGCTGCCTAATTCACATTAGATATTTTGGACAGGCTGAAATAGAGATACACTTGGCTAAACAGAATATTACAGGGCCTCCACTCATGTTTGAAGGTCTTGTGAACTCCCCTCTAAAATAAGTGAGGTAGATTATTGCCAGATCTCTTTAAAAAGGGTAGGATTTTAGCATTTGCATCAATGAAGTGATTTTCAGGCAATCTGGAAGGAACCACAAAGAGCAGAAAACAACAAGGATCCTCAAAGACAACTCCGCGTCTGGACTAAAGCGGTGGGTTTGGTGCTGCCTATTCGGTGCCGTAGGTGGGCGGTGAGAGGAGCTGGCGTGAATTCGGTCGTTCCTGCAGCTTAGTGACTCTCTACTAACTGGAGCCAACCCCTGGGTCTCTTATAGAGGCTATAGGTTGGGATGGGAGACAGAAGGATAGCAAGGTACATGAAGTATTTCTTTGCTTTCAAGCATCTGAGTCAGAAAACGAGCTGTTGTTTAAAGTGGAGTTGTTTAAATGGATGTATTGCGCTTACAGGTAAAATTCAGTCCCAGGGTTTAATCAGTGCAAAATCCCATTTGCATCGCCTCCTGTTCCCAAAGCTGCAGATCATCGTGCATCATGCTTCCTACACTAGTTTTATGAGTAAATACAGAGAAGCGTACTTATGCCTTAAAAGCTTGATCCTGCTCAGTGTTTACTTTTCTCTTGGAATTTCAGTCAGAGCCCAGAGAGTCTATGCAAGGAAAATACTATTCCAGTGCAGTAATAGGTGTGGGACTCTCGCTTTCTTCAAACCTACGGTGTTTAGCCTGGAGCTGAGACTTTCAAGGTGATAGCAACGGGTCAGTACACTTTACAAACGATTTCGCAGTCCACATCACAAAGAATCTGCCCTCTGCTCGAGCAGGCGCAGGCTGCTGCAATGCATGCCGAGATACATCCACCCCACCGGAGAACCTGAGCTGCCTGCAAAGCCGCAAAGCGAAAGAGCTGGACCTGCAGTAAGAGGCTAGAGATGCCTCAGGAGCAGAGGAGCTCTCCAGGGATGGTAAAGATCTCGCCTCCAAGGCGGCATAAAATGTTTAGGGAAAAATTATGGCTTTCATAATCTTGCACACACACACATATATATGTGCATTTTTTATACATATATTTATATACACACACACACACAATTAAAGTGGGGTAAAAAGCAGACTGAATAAAACAGAAAACCCATAGACAGAACGTTAGGGGTTGCCAGATGTTTTGTAGGTGGCAATGGCTTCACTGATAACCTTGCCAGAGAAGATGACAACCAGCTATTTGGCTACTTTCTGTCTGCAGAGATGTGGTTTTGAGAGGTCAATAGCGAAAGAGAAGTGGAGCTGGCAGCTCTTTCTCTGGGAGCCGGTCTTCCCACTAACTGTCCTTCCCTTCCCTCTGTGCCAACAGCAACAACAGCCCTAAGATCAACTTTCCAGGGTTTTTGCCTTAGGTCACAGCTGCAGATTAATTGTTTTGACATTTCTGTGTGACACCAGCAGTTAATTCTGCCTACACTGAGACTCTGGTAGCTACATCTGTGCTACTGTAAGATTGTTAAACTAATAGATAAAATATTTATTTAACAACATCGATATAATCAATAATAATAATAATAATAATAGCAGCTTAACAAGCCAACTTATTGCCACAGATGACGCGGATACCAAATGTTTGCATGGAATCAAAAAAGGAAATAGGCACATTAATTGGAAAAAAACCCGAGTTGTATTAAATATAGAGATATTGCTTCTGTCTCAAGAATCCCCTGAGTGACAAATTGATGAAACGTGGGGAAACATATTAGGAATTATCTATATGCCTGTTTTTATCCTCTTAAGGAATCTCCTATTGACCTGTTAGAAATAGGTTAGTGGATATCAGGGGCCTCTGGCAAGACCATTGCGCATTTTTGTTGTTAATAAATAAGAGGACCCTAAATCTTCCTGATTTTGCTTCCATTATGTACATGTGAAGCATTTCTATATGCCTGGCCTTAAAAAAAGATTTATGAAGAAAAATTGCGGACCTAAAACTGGATAAATAAAACCAATATGGAAACTTCTATGCCACAAGCCAAATACACATCAATCCTATCACTCACATGAGGCCTTAACATTAAAAATAGCTGTTGAGTCCAAAACAAATCTGAAAATAACTTTTCTGGAATCCAAATTAGGGAAACTATCTAACCCTGATGAAACCTGAGAGCCCTGCGACGCGCTGGGCAGACCGGAGGCGGTACAGCCTGGAGGTCTTCCTGGAGGGAATTATCAGGAAAAATAATTTCTGGTTTTGCAAATTCCCTGTGTTGACAAAGTGGCAACTTACTCCATTCGCAGTGTTTCCCAGTGAATCCTGGCTCACAGAAGCAAGAGCCGGTGACCGGATCACAGCTACCGTCGCTGTTATTGCAGACACACGTGTTTTCACAGCGCTGTCCCCAATAGCCACTATTGCAGGCTGCAATGCAAAATGGTATGTACATTGAGAATCAACTTCGAGCTCGCCTAACGGATCATTTTACATCTAAATGAGAGAACAGAAAAGATGCAAAATGGCCCCTTAAGGTACAGGAGCTCTGGACTAGACTCTCAGCTACAGCATGGGGCACAAATCAATGGAAATTAATACAATTTTTGCTGATTTATTTCAACTGAAAGTAGGCAGATATTATGCCATCCACATAATACTAATCATTCATAGTCAATCCATATCAATCAATCCACAGTCAAACGCATAATTTCATGGAAATAAAATATCAGCTATTGACTCACTTAGCAAAAATCTGCATAACCAGAATAGATAACGGGTAAAACAAGACAGATTTGTGACCATCCTTCATATTTTCCTCAAAATACTAGGAAATGCAACGTGGACAAAGACAGACAAATCTCACAGTTTTTGTTAAAGCAACTTAACTGCTTTCATTCTAAAAATCACATAATGCTGGCATGATTACAACAACGTACCACAGCATCTCCTTCCCTTCTTGTAAGGATAAAGACAAAAGTGCCAATTAGGGCAACAGAAACCTGTTTTTTTGAGTTTCATGCCTGGTCTGCAATAGTTGAAGAACTGCCTTACTGAGCCATCTCCGCAAAACAACTTTTCTCATATCTTTTCCTGAGTAGAAAGAAAAGCTTTTCATTGCCATGGTCTCTTAATTTTTTAGACAGCCTAGGGAGTTACGGAAAGCTATCTAAAGGGCTCTACATGTTACCAACTGGTTTGATTTTTAAAATATGCATATTGGTGGAAACTTCAGATTTTCCCAGAGTTTTCTTCAGTACCAAGCCTGAGAAGCCAGGTCCAAAGCCTGCTGCTGTCAACACTGGCAATTAATTTATATGATTTTACGTGTCTAAGACCAAGTTTAGAAAAAGGTTTGTATTCTGTTGGCTTTTTGCAAGAGGGATCATAACGAATCAAGCAGAAAAGACATGAAACAGGAAAATCAAGCAGGATGGCTTAACATTTATATGGTGCTATCCAAAAAGGGCAAATTTGTACTCTTACATGGCCATCAATATGGAGAGTGATGCTAAAGTCAACAGAAGGAT
Source organism: Platalea leucorodia (assembly GCF_965183815.1). Lineage (NCBI taxonomy): Eukaryota > Metazoa > Chordata > Aves > Pelecaniformes > Threskiornithidae > Platalea > Platalea leucorodia. Next base: position 5,359,159 of record NC_138830.1, read on the forward strand.
GGTCTGCTCTTCCAGAGAACAGAATTTCTCCTAGCATTTATATTCACAAGTTAAGGAGTGACTTTAAGACACACGACTGTACATGCCACTCACTTGTTGAATAAATCTCCCCTAAACAAAATGAAAAATTGAGAATTAATCTTAAAACTAATCTGCACTGAAAATGAAAAACAAAACAGTCTGTCAATCAAAATGCTGACAGGACAGATGGTATTGGGCAAAGGGATCCATAGTGTTGAAATAAGAGCTTATATCAATACTTTGCACTTCATCAGCCATCTATTTCAATACTTTGAACCTAGATAATTAAGGATTATAACCACCCAGGCTGTGCAAACCTATAAACACACAATTTCAGAAGCAATAAGATTAGCAAAAGTATATTAAAAAACTGTAATAGACTAAGAACAAACAGAGCTGGTTCTTACACTTGCAGTTAAGTCCCTGGGAGATACGGTGTGCCCTGTGGAGCGAATACGCATTTGACTTACGGTGTTTGCAGTCGTGGCCAGTCCAGCCGGGGGGACACGTGCACTCTCCGGTGATGTGGTGACACTGGGCACTGCTGCTACAGCTGCATAACAGCAGGCAATTTTGTCCATAGTAACCTTTGGGGCAAGCTGAAAACAGATGAACAGACTGCAATTTCACCTAGATAATAACTCAGGTACAGACTGATCTTTTCAAACAAGACAGCAACAACTTGCCCCCTGAAACATGCATTAGCTGAATCCAGAAATCAAAACTGTAAAATGAAAGAAACATCTGTAGTTTGTATACTAGGTGTCTGGGTCTGAGTCCTGTAAAGTGGGAACAGTTTGAGTGACTTTCAGGTACTTCTCCTGCACGTCAGGATCAATCAGTGGAGAAAAAAAGCGCTGTGTAAACCTTCATCAAAAGCGATTTTGTGACTAACAAGGAGAAAAAATATGCCACCAGTGAGGTCTTACACAATGCAGTGCTGTCCCTGAGAGCCTGTCTATGCCAGCACAACAGCCATACCCAAGCAGCCTTCATTACCCATAGGCTGGGTAAGGAGTCATGCCCCAGTAGCACAGACCAGTTGCTTGAGCGTATTCTCATGGTCTCTGGTGGATCTGCAGAGACAGCGCTGATACTACTCTTTCATCCTCACTACTATTTAATCCTGAGTTAGCTACATCATGGAGTATTCTGCAAACATAACTCAAGAGTGATGCCATAGGGGCCAACTGGTTGGCACCTCTTGCCAAGCAACCAGAATTACAATGCAAGTGTTGTGGCTATTACACATTGTACTTCTAATACTGTAATTCTTGTACTGTATTGCCATAAATTAGGTCTAATATTAACATTGATTTGGGATGCAGTTTAGCTTGTCATCAGCATTTATCTGTAATCTCCCTTCGGTAAATAATGTCAAATCCAACCTGAGGAATTCCTGAAGCTGAAAGGTATTTTATCTTGGATCAGTGTGTCTAACCTAACAAGCAAGAAGGCAGAAATCAAACCATAACCTGAGTTTTCAAACTGACTTTCTTTTAACGGGAAAGGCCGATGTGAGGACTTACATGCAGAGCAGGATGCCCCGGTGTAGCCAGGGGCACAGTCGCAGGTTCCAGTTTCTCTGTTGCACTGTCCCCCGTTGGCGCAGGGCTCACAGGAGGACTGGCAGTCTGGCCCCCACCGGCCAGCCGGGCAATCTAGGGAACAAAGCACATGAGATGTCCCCAGGGCCATTTTCTGTTTCAAGGCAGTTACAGATTTCTGCCGTTACCCTGAAGAATTTAAAAATAATAGTAAACCTAAGATGGATAAAGGATTGCTATATTGTCTCTACAGACCTACAGCGCTGTCAGAGTAAACCTTCTGGAAGAGTCAACACACCTCTACTGCAGCACATATAAAGAGACTCAAAGGGTCTCTTCCAACTTCCGTCGGGGTGCGTCTGTTTTTTGGTTTGGTTTCTGACACAGTAATGCCACGAGTATTTGGATATATCTGAAAAGTTAATTATTGCACTCAGCAAAGGAAATCTCCAGAGGACGGTGATCTGCAGACAGAGGCAGGAGCAGAGGGGAGGGCTGCTGTTGTATTTTTGCTGGGCTGAGTGGGGGTCAGGTTGGTCATAAAGTCCAGAGGGACTGGATGCGAGGTGGAGCCCAGGTCTCCATTCAGCTCCACCTTCTTCACCAGGTTGCTGCTCTGTGAAGTGCTGAGCCACAACCCAGGTCCACGCAGGGCAGGAGCTCCTCAGGTGTGCAACAGCCAGAGCTCTACAGGTGGTAGAGGGGCATCCCATGGCCCCTTGGTAGTTCCGTGTCCCTGAGACTTTCTTCATCCCTTTACTTAATTACCCACAATTACTCTTTCTAATTCCTTCCTCTGTTCCAGGGCCTTCACTTGCTGGTTCCACAACAGCTGCGTTTGGCCAAGGCCCTTCAACAGCTCCTGAGGCACGTTGTGTGCATATGGCAGCATGGTCCCAAGCTCTGCTCTGGGACTCAGAGCTGCTGCAATGCCCCGATATCTCTGCCCAACTTGTATAAACCCAGCCCAGCACACAAATCACTATTATTAATTGGAGCAGAGAGACAGGTCAGGGTAACTGAATCATGCTCCCTCCTTTACAAGCGATCCCATGTGGTGGATGTTATATGTTCTGCACCAAGACTTATCCTTTCGCCGTCCTGCAAATGAAGCCTATTGCATTGCAGCAGTTTTGGTGGGAAACAGAATAATTCCACTTCTTATCATGTCTGTCAAAGCAAGACAGTCGCTACCCTAGCCCAACACCAAACACACCTTGCTCACACATAGCCCCAGTCTTCCCAGCTGGGCAAATACACTGCCCTGTCTTTGTATCGCATGGTGCTTCTCCACAGCTGCACCTCTGCCGGCAGTTCACCCCAAAGCTCCCAGGCTGACAAGCTGGTCAAAAGAAACCCAAAGACACCGTTAGTACAAGGAAGCATTCTGAAGACATTAGGAGGCATCACCACCACCAGCGATTTTAAACTGAGCTGTGCTGGTACCAAGTGATCCACGTTAGCATCAGTGTCTCAGCAACCAGCGGTCTGTAATTAACTGCAACAGAGCTCTAGAAAATCTGTGCCTGAAGCTTTAAAAGGAACTAGTTACCTGGACAAACGTTAGTTTTAGTAACTGGCCTCGGCCTTGTGCCTTGACCTTTGCAAGCAGAGTGACACGGCAGTTGCCAGGCTCCAAATATCAGTTCAGCTTCAGTGAGGAACTGCCAACTCGTATCAACAACAAATGTACCTTTTATTTGCAACTTCTATATCTGAACTTAAGTCTCCTGAGTAAGCTTTCCCATCCAAAGCGTACCTCCCAGGGAAACATGCAGCGAGTACCTACATAAATGGCATTTTTCTCCATGAAACCCAGGTGGACATGGATGCTTGCAGACTCCCGTCTCATGATCACACAAAACATCAGTAGGACAGTTGCACCTCAGTTTGCAAGCAGCCCCATAAAAGCCAGGCGTGCACTCTGGAAAATGCAAGTAGACGCAGAACACGTATAAGAAAAAGGAAGAGTTAAAGAAAACTGAACAAAAGTCAGAAAATTATTTGGCAGAAATTTGCAGAAAATCTATTATAATGTACATTTTAGAGGTGCTGATCACGAAGTGTAAATAATTATTAAACACTTGCATGGACATTTCAAAGAGGTTACTGCTTAAATACAACCCAGAAACAGAGTGGCAGAATACTTAAGGATATATTCAATTACAGCCGTTACAGAATTACTCCTCTTATCTGTCTGTACCTTCTGCTGCTCTCTGCCTTGGTGCAAAGCCAGTGCTGGGCTCGGGATGCTCTCCCCCAGAACTGAGCACGTCACCAAGAACGCTAAAGATATTAAATACCGCCACTATTATTCTCCACCAAACCCCGCAGAACTAGTGTCATAAATCCGACACGTTCCTGCCTGCCCAGAGAAGAATCTGAAAGGAGAATCTTTATTGCGTTACTCCATTACTGTCTGGAGAGGGCTACTGAGACATGCAAACATGAATGTGGAATACAATTCTCTTTGAACTACCCCCAAAACCTACAAAGAATAAGTTGAATTCAAAGACCTGCGAATCTGAAGGAAAAATAGCATTACTGAAACCGTTTACAAATAACTCTGCTGCCATCAAACACAGTTTTTGCCACTTATTTACTGTCTGTGCGGAAAAAGGAAAGAACAAAAGTGAAAACTCCCACAATCTTCATTATTTAGGGTTGTATTAGAATTTGGTTTCTAGATTTCTGTTGTCATTTGATCATGCTAAAACTCCTGCATTCTTAAGCTGTATTCCCCTTGATGTCCCTGTAAGCCCTGTGATAGCAGGCACTCATGGTGTTTGCTGTACGAAAAACCACAGACAAAATAATTAGCAGAATATGAATGCATTATTATCAGCAGCAGCCGAACAAAGCAGATGGGAGGAAGAATGAGAAATAATGCTCGGACAAAGGAATAAGCAGACACAGGGAATCTGGCTTTCTGTTATACCTTTCTGACACTTTTTGCCGTGATAACCAGGCTTGCAGGTGCAAGTCCCATTCCTCGCGTTGCATTCCAGCGTGTGCTCTTTCACGCACTGACACTCCTCCGAGCAGCCAGCTCCGAAGGCCCACCTGGGACAGGCTGCAGCCAGATGAAAAGGAATCATTAGCTCTGTAATTATGCATGAGTTATTTGAAATTGCATACTGCTGCAGAATGCAACTGCTGCAAAAAGCAAAACGTTCATTTTACTTTCAGCAAATACATCCACATTCTTATGACAGTGCCTATTAATGTGTGGGCGTGTAAACTATAGTTTACATGATTCCTTTATTAAGTAATTCATTTCATTTCAAGAAATATGTGGTGAATGCAAGAACTAGAAATGTTTCAAAGCAAAGTTAGTTAAGTTTCTGAATGAAAAAATATTTGGATACACTCCAAGACAAAAGCTTTCATAAAAAAAAAAAAAGATAAATCGCAGCTTTTTTTTTTTCAATCTTGTATAGATTTTTCAAAACTTGACCATCTCTTTCGTAACATTTTTGTTTTGATTCTTTTTATTCCCATTTAACATTTTGCCCTCATCCTGCCCCAACCAGCCCTGCCCCTCAGCTCCCACTCCCACAGTATCGACAGCCACTAACTAGCTCCAACCAGACTTTAACCTCACCAACAGCCCTAACATTAACCTGCCTATCCCAATCCAACCCTACCTACAGTCCTCACCTTTGTGCATCAGTAAATCTCAGTCCTTATGGCAAAGATTAATTGCTAGAGGAAAAGATTAATGAAGTTTCTGGGGCTTCCCAGCTTGTGTCAAAAGTCACGTCCTCCCGCTACTCCCAGCTCATGGCAGAACTCAAAGCCTCCTTCATTTTATGTGTGATGTGGAATCTTTTAAGACCGTTACGTTGTGCATGTGTTAAATAACCAGATCCGAAAAATTATGGGGACTTACTAAGATGGCAGAAGCGCCCGTAGAGCCCGGGGTCACACAGGCAGGCTCCATAGAGTCTGTGGCAATAGCCGTTGTTGGCACAGTTGCACCGTTTGTTACAATTCTTCCCGAAGAGGCCTTTTGGGCAACCTTTTGAGTGCACAAACACAGCAAGGCATCAGCTGTTAAGTGTTAAAACACAAACACCGAATCAGCTCTCTTTTAGTTGGCACTACAGAAAAGACCACGCTGACTTGTCGCTGACCTGGGGCTCTGCACAGCCCATCCTTACAAGGCACTTGCTTTTTCTTACCCTCTGTCTTACTTGTTATTTAAGCAAAAGTCACTGCAAGGCAAGCTGCAGGGTTATAGTACGTCTCGCACAGTGGAGACTGTTCTCATTCGGGCCCCTTAGGATTTACCACGCCCAATTACATCTAGGTAGAAACACGGGGAAAGAAGTGGCGGGGTTTCAGGCACACACTACAGCTGGCAAGACAAGGGGAGCCGTACCATCGTCACAGAGCTTGCCGTGCACGCCGGGCGGGCAGCGGCACTGCCCCGTGACAGGGTCGCAGGAGCCTCCGTTCTGGCACTTGCAAACGCCGGCACAGTCTCTGCCGTACGTCCCAGGGGAGCAAGCTGCGGAGAAAGCAGGGAAGATGAATGGGCCAAGCAATCCTTTCCCTCTGCTAGAAACGAAGCAAAATAAGACTCCAGTCATCGAAACCGAGCAAGGAGAGAGTCCTTTTAGTCAAGCGGGCTCTAAACAAAGTCATATTCTTTCTATAGAAGTTAATGCACATCCATCTAATATTTACTTGATAATTTTAAAAGGACACCTGAATTAACCGAGCTTGCTTATGGGAAGTACTATGGGATGTATCCAAATTCTCCCCCGCACATGCTCCCCTCCACACAATGCATGAAGCTCAAAAATCACTGCCCGTTAAGTACAAAGCTTAAAAATCAGAGCACAATTTTGAATATTCGGAGATAAGTATTTTGAAGATCTTTTTTTCTCCCAAATACTATTATAAAAATAACGCTGTGTTTTTCTAACATAGTCTCTGTAATTCCCCAGATGATCATGGCAGAAATGGATCCACATGAGCATGGGATTCCTTCTTAAAGCCCTCATCGCTCCAGCACAAAGCCAATTGCGAAATAAAGCCTTGCCCCACTATTTGCAGCCCGAGCTAGCTGAGTAAATACAGCTGCTGGAGTCATCTGACCTACCAACATTTTATCAATGTACATTAAGAAACTTGACATTTCACATCAATTTCCATTCGGTTTCTTTCGTGCACTATTACAGAAATTTAGTTCCAGTCTTCTCAACTGTTTAGCTTACCCTAAACCCACGAACTATGCTGTATATTAAGAAAGCAAGAGAAGAGTGAAAGCAATCACATACGGCTAATTCATACAGGTTATACATTGTATTTATCATCGTCAATGCCTACTTCATCGGACTGCAGGTTTGGCTCAATAACACAGTCCCACTAAAGATCTTTAAATTCCAGATGTGAATTCCACCAGATTACATGCATGGATATCTACTGTAAATACAGAGCAAAAATGTCATTATTATTTATGAAGTGGACTAAAGAATTTGTATCCTGTCTTGAAATTTTTATAATTTATCCTGAACTACCAGAGCACCATGACTGGAAGTAAAAAATATCCTAACTTGATAGCTTGAACTGTCTTAGGTAGACTAGAAATTATCATTTTAATCCTCTTCATTCCTATTCTCTCAGCTGTCCCTGGTGTTTACAAACCAAACCCACGATCAGTATCCCAAAATAACTATGAGCAGACTGTTGGTTTCAATCATTTGCTGTTTTTTTTCTATATTTTTGTCCATGTGATGATGCCTCCTAAACAATCTCGATGGTGATTAACCTGAAGATTGCTGTCTACCGATGCTAAGTAATAATTCTTTGTCGTCTGTTTGTCTCATCAGTGATAACACAGACTTTCTGAATATAACGGGCCATCATGCCATGCACCATGAAATGGAGGGACCCATCTCAAACACGCAGAGAGGCTGTTGTGTAAAGTCTCAAACAAGCAACACAAGGTTTTGCCGAACCGCAGATGAGGAATGGCGGGTGGTACATGAAGAAATCGCCGCTCTATCTTTCCAGTTGGTTTTGACACATACTTGTGAACCAGAAAGATATTCTGCCAGGAGGCAGGAGTAAGAAAAGTAGAAAGCTATTACAAAGGGCACTGACTTGGCAAGAGAATTCTGAAAAATACAATTTCCAATACTAAAAATCAACCATCCCAAGAAAATGATGTTAATAATAAAAAGAATGATAAGAAAAAATACCCCAGGCACAAGTTTACCAACACAAGGAGGGAAAAAAAAAAAAAAAAGAAAAAAAAAAAGGCAATGTCTTGGGATGCTATAAAGGAAAAATCATGTTTAGCATCTATGTCCACCCAGATTGTCACACCACCTGCCAGGACAGACTTCTGAAAGTCAGCGAGGCAAGTTGTGCAGCAAAGCATGGCAGGCAAACCTTGGCACTTGTCAGCAGCAGAGTGAATAGGAATGAACACCAACACAAATACTCAGGAAGGGGTACTGTACCGTACTGCACTGGAGGGCAGAGACCTCGCTGTTTGAGGATTCATACTGTATACTGTAGCATCCCTTACAATTTCTACTTAATGTGCCACATTACAATAAAATTTTGATCTCCCTATGAAGCAGCTGTGCTCCTTAGAGAGCTTTACAGATTAAAAGTACAACCGGTTGTTCCTATGTCCTGCCTCTCTGCAGTGCCACAGCACTAGGACAAAGTCCCCACCTTTCAAACACACTGTACTCACTTTCATTACAGACAATGCCGGTCCACCCAGGTGAGCAAACACAGCCACTGTGTTCACTGTTACATCTGCCTCCATTCAGACAATCCTCACAGCTCAAGCTACAGTCATTGCCAAAAGTGTTATCAAGGCAAACTGAAATGAAAAAAAAAAAAAATACAGAAGGCTTAGCGAGCATCCAGACAAAATACTACCACAAGCCCTTACCTATCGTTCCAGATGCACAAGTGCAAAAACGAACCTGCACAACACTGCCTGAAAAAAAAGTATTTACGTTGTTAGCGTTAATGTTGGCAGCACTGCAAATATCACTGAGTCATCCCAAAAGATGGTCCCAAACGGAGATTCCCAAATTTCTCTTCAAATAGTGGAGTCTAAATAAAAGGAAAGCTGGGACTTTAGCTGCAATTTACTCCCTTAAATGCTGTAATTCCCCAAAGAGCACTTAAAACTACTTTTTAAGAGCAAATAGAAAAAGTGAATTTGCACCTAATGCTTGGTAATATTGTATGCAATTAGAAGTATTTCTTGACAGAGAATCTCCTTTTCTCCTTGCTAGGCTCTCCTTGTTCTTCTGTTGCAGTAGGTGGACACGTTGCTATTTAAGCATAGTGAAGTGATATTTTTAACAGCATGGTTCAAGTGTTACTCTAGGAAAACAAAGCATAATACATATTTATCGCTTCCTTTCTTCATGGATATGAAAAAAAGGGTTTGTCTATACAGAAGAATGAAGAACTATGAAAACGCATTCCTCCCTCACCTTCCCCACCCTCCTTTTGTCCCTTGCACCCAAATGCAAGCAGACACACACGCACCCTCATGTTCTCTCTTTGTGGGGTCTGTTGAGAAAGGCATAGAACGTAAATGTTACTCTCTGCTAAAATATCTCGGTGACATTAAGATCTTATCTACACAGTCAGTTTATTGCCTTTGAGGCTTTATGGCTGCGGCTGGAGGCTTTTTGGAAGGGGATTTTGAACACCACCTGAAAGTGAGCTGGCAGATTATTTCAGCTAACAGTAAGTCAGCAGGCTGGTTGCTTTTCACCAGCAATTTTCTATGTAAGGCCAGCTTTCCTCTAGGTCTCAGCACCCAACTGTTCCTTTTTCTGAAGCTGAACAAATGCCCAAGCTTTCAGAGACATTCAGAATCCCAGTGCTCCCACTTGGAACAGGTTACAAATTCATACTTCAGGAGAAGAATACAAATTAGCATTAAAAACATCATGCTTCTCCATTAAAAAGTCAGTCAATCTACAGAAAATAGTTAATTACTTACAGCAGCTTATTGTTTAAAGCTGTATTTTTATAATATAGATAGCAGCACAAAAAATGTCTGAAAATATAAGGAATAAATCAAAATTTGGGAGGTAAAAGAACTTACTAAAACATTAAAAGTTTCATTCCTCCGTCACCTTTTCCTACAAACTCTCACGTGCTGCAAAGCCTCAGCTTTAGAAAAAGTGCAGATGCTCAGCTATGACTGATAATACCCAAATTTATGTGGCTAAACATAAATAAAACATGAAAAAACTGGTCAATAAATATTTTATTGTGGTTTCTAGGCCTGATAATTTTGCCTGTGGTTATCTCATTTATCAGTTTCCCAATTGGTTATCAGTGTCGTTGAGTCCGGCTGGATGCTGTGTGATTTGGGAGGTCTTAACAGTTTTGTTCATAAAAATAAGTTAATTTTTTATTAAAGCCAAGACCAGTTCCTGATTTTTGCCTGTAGGGCACAGTCCTCGGATGAGTAATTAGAGCTCATATAAAAATCACAGGACATACATAACAAAAATAAGAAATATCTTTCCCCCCTGGTGATCCACCAGCGCATACTGCGCTCATCAGAAAGCAAGCACAGGGTTTCAACTCATAATGCTCTTTAAGTGGTGAAGCTTCTACCTTCAGGTGGAAAGACTGAAGTCATGTAAAGTCCGGGTGGCACGCAAAGCTGCTTTGCGCCCAGCTCCTGCGACTGTGTGTGCTCATGTGCTCTGTTTGCCACCAGCTGGGTCTGTGGATGGGTCTGTGCTTTTCCCAGAGAACATGCCCAAAGCATCAAAAGGGACCTGAATCTCCAAGGGGTTGTTTTTTCCACAAACAAGAATGCAAATATCTTAAGCAAAACCCCCTCCAATTATTAGAAAAGGGCTTGTAAACAGGCACACATGCCCCCACATCCCCCTTTCCTAGCTCGAGGAGAAAGGGAGCTTTTCCCAAGGGCTTGCTCTCAGTAGACCAGCTTTAGTGGATTTTGTGCATTGCAGTAACCCACGCAATCCTCTCGCCCCTGGGATGAGCAGGATCTTTCTGTCTGTTGCCTCCGGGGCTTTGTGCAGGCACCCTGTTTTTCCAACGAGCCTCCCATGCCTTGCTGTGCTGCTCACTTTTCCCATGCCTCCCTCCGCAACCCTCCCCACCGCACCCAGGCAGCAGCAGCCACGACCAGGGAGCCTTCTTGTCACCTAAACATGTCCCATTTGGGATGGGACATGTGGCAGTGCCTCCTCCCCACTGGCATGGAGGACAGGCAGAAAGCAGGATTAATGCTCAGCCCTCCTCTGCTCCTCCTCATGGCTTAAGCCTGGCCAGCTCAGCATCACTCTCGCCCCAAATCCTCTTTCCAAGACTATTCCCCCCATTTGCTGCGATAGCTAAAAGCGACGCTCGTTCACTCACCGACCCTGTGCACCAGGGTGAGCTCTCCTCGCAGGTCCTCATCGTCGTGGAGGGAACCAAGCGCGTAGCGAAGGAGCCGGGGGGGACCTCTGAATTGCAGCCCCGGAGCCCCAGCGAACCCCGCTGCCTCCTCCGCATCCGCCTCCTCCCCACCTAGGGCTGACACACACATGTGCCATCAGGACCTGGCCCCGAGTCTTCCTCTGCAACACTTTCCTCTCATTTACATCTTTTTTTTCTTTATTATGCTGGTAGATTTTCCAGCTACACCCCTGTGCAGTCTGCACAGCAGTCACAGCCGATTCATTTTCTCATCTGTATTTATAAACAGAGTTTCTGCTATCCAAAATTGAGAAAAGGAGGGGGGGGAAAATCTTTCCATTTCCTTTCTTCTGGAAATAAACTCTAGTCCTGGAGAGTCCAAAAAAAATTAAAACGGGGAGTTTAATTTTCCTCACTTGTAGTTTGAGATTATTTTTAGTTAATGAAGGTCATTACTCTAGCTCATTTTGGAGATGACAAATATAGAGCGAGGCTCGCTGTCCAATTTATTTTCAGAAAAAACTAGAATTCGAGCCTTAAAATGATGGGAAATCAGTTGGCTTTCTTTTTGGAGTTGGTTAAAATAGCAAACTCTTCCCAAGGTTTAGCAGGTGCTAAACTTGGTTGTAAAATTAAGTTGCTAGGCTAAACTCTGTACTGGTTACACTGGCAGAAATCCAGAAACACACCATTGACTTTAGCGGAAAACTTGCCTTGGTTCATCAAAGCAGAATCTGGCTACCTTTTTTCCACAGGATGTTAAACTCCACCAAATAGTGCAAGAAAACTGTCAAAATGGTATTTATTTCTAAAACATGAGGTTTAGGTTTTCAAACATGTCCAGGGGATTTAAGCGTTCATCTCCCATTCATCTTTGGCAAAACCCATTACTTGAGGATGAGCTTGCGATTCATGGGTTGCACGTAGCTCTACCCTGGCCACATTCAGAGATGGCTCAAGTTGGGCTCCCAAAATCCCAGGATCTATGAAAATCTCAGTTGAATTCACATTTTAAATCAGAGGGAAATACTTCAATGGCCTTCAAGATGTAGAAATAACTTACCAATGCAGGACCATCTGTTAACACCAAGCCTGTAACCCTCCTTACACGCACATTCGTACGACCCCAGAGAATTAAGACAGAAATGGTCGCAGTTGCCATTTTCAAGATGACATTCATCCACATCTAGAAAAAACAAATAAAAATGCTGATTAGGTGCAAGTACCTCTGCTTGGAGAGTGCACTCTGTCCCTGGCTGCATCCAAAAAGTTATTCTACACATAAGAAAACCCGATTTTCTTAGTATTTTGGGGGTCTCTGTTTCTCACTAATATTGGAGATATTAAAGCATTTCAGGGCAACATGGAACAGATTATTTCACCTATGTTTTTGTCTCGAGTGAAAACAGCTGCTTTAAGCTGTTAAGCTCAGTTGATCCTTTGGTTATTTTAAGGGCTCTCCTTTTGTAGAAGTAGTCTTTTAACACACATCAATATACAGTGTCCATGGAGAGAGGAGGAAAAGTTCCTCTCTGCTGGCTCGTCTCCCACAGCCGCACTTCTCCATGCTGGGTTATTACCGGATTCCAGTCTCAAAAAGTGGAAATTACACATTTGTCAAAGCTTATCAGCAAAGCTGGCATATGGTCACTGATTCTCTTATCAGGGAAATGCCCACAAAGCCCTGGGATGAGCTTTAACAGCATTTCTTCTACCCACTGTTGTGCTTAGTTAGACCGAGCACCGGTATCAAAGGACTCACCGTCACAGGCACAGCCATCGGCGTTCAGCTGAAACCCGGCTTTGCAGGCACACTCGTAGCCGCCGGCATAGTTGATGCAGAATTGGGAGCAGCAGGACTCGCCGGTCTCGCACTCGTCCAGCTCTGCAAGGAAGGGGCAGCTCGTTCAGCCCTTGGACACGGTCTCAGCTGCTGCCACAGTTTTGCTCAGTAGCTACTGTGCTTTTCAGCCTTGACACCTTCCTCCCCCTTCACCCACATAAAACACCGTCTGAATCCTGACACCAGCTGTCTTCTACCTTCTCCCACAGCAGCCAATACCCTCCATGTACAGGGAGAGGCATCTTTTCTGCAAGTCTTGGGTGTCACAAAGTGATTTACAAAATAGGCAACAACTAGGTCTCACCGGTCCACAAATGCCATCTATTTAACAGCAATCTACATTTAACCATTTGCACTTTTGTACGTTCAACCTTTTTCAATGCAAACTAACAGTGAAACAAAGCTCTGATCCAACAACGCATTTGCTGGACATCAGCAGCCTGCTGGGTGCAATTGTAGTTTTTGATAACTAATTGCCTGTTGCCTTATCCTGCCCTGTGTCCATCCGGAAATTGGTATCGTCGACACCGCTGTTCTGGTGATTAGATACGAGAATCGAGCTGTTATCTTTTCACTGCAGGCTCTCAGCTGATCTCAGCCCTTGCAGCCTGCTGAGCGGGTTGGTGGCCATTCAAGGGCCACCTTGTCAATGCTGAGTCTGCAAAACGCTTCTGAACGTTACCCAGACGAGCAGCCGCAGATGGGAAAGGTCAGGGTCTCAATTAACCTTGGAAGGAGTACCAACATTATTAGGAAGCACCGACAGGAGAAAGAGGAGAAAGAAAATGTAATTAATCAATCAAGGTGAGGAGGTCAGCATGAAAATGATTAATGCAGGTTATTTGAACACAAAGTGTTTTCCAGAAATGTCACAAGCCGAGCTCCTCTGCAGTATGTCAGATGATGCCTTGCTCTGGGGTCTAGCAACAGTCCCTTGCCTGTGTAAGAATGAGAAATGTGCATCCAACAAAAAGGAGATTTTTGCTGTTAAGAGCAGCTTTTCACATCCTCAGCCTTGCCAAACCCTTCCCCTGAGCTCTCACTTCCCTCGCTGTGGCCAGAGTAACTGCTTCCCCCCCGACATCTCCATCAGCAGGTCACTGAGCTGGGGCGTGGGCAGGAGGCTGCTCTGCCTCCTCTCATCCGTACACAAACGGGACTGCATAACCCAGCCCACCCCTGAGAGGCTCTGGGTCCAAATCTGCTCCCCTCACCTTCTTTTCTTTTGCTTTTTAAGCTCCAGCATCAACCGCCCTTGCAGACCTCGGCGCTTCCCTCCTCCCCCGCTCCTTCCTCTCTCCTGCACTTGGCTTTCTTTGTTGCAAGACTCTTCTTGTCTGTAATGCCTCTCACATTCACCAGAGCTCCCGCTCTCTGCCGCTCCTCATGTCTTACTGTACTGCTCTGTGATGCCTGCTCTTTTTTTCCCCCCCCTCTTCTTGGCTATTCTTTAAGATTTTAATGGCATAGTGACAGCAAGTCTAAACCAGAATGAGATACAGTTTGCATAGCGAAAGCCATAAACAAAAAAATCACATTGTAAAATCGTTTAAAACAGGAAGGAATTTTTAAGCTCTTCTCTTGAAATAAAAACAAATCTAACTCTATTGCTTTCACTTCCTAAGTGAGACTTCTCACAGCCAGAAGTGCAATCTCATCACTGAGCAAATCTGATGGAAATAGAGCAACTTCCATAACACAAAGCGGAGTTTGCGCTTGAATCACTTCAGAACAGCAGTGCTACTGCTCCCAGCCAGAGCCGACCCTCTTCCCAGCCGCCGGCTCAGGAAGGGAAGGAAAATAATTCAAGCCAAGCAATGCTTGGGCTGGACACAATGAGATACGGCCACAGCAACTGGTGATGCACCAAAGTATCGTCTTCCATTTGGGAGGCAGAACTCTGTCCCCCTCGTTAATTAATAATCCCAGCAAACACGCAGAGCAAGACAAGCTGGAGCAGCGGCTGAGGAAGCACCAGAGGATGGTATTAATTAAAACTTGTAGGAGAAGGGCAGGGGATGGGAAGGTATTTTCTTGAGTGACAGCTCTCCTGCAGGCTCCCCTTGCAGAGAGACCCACCACACCTCCTCCCTCCTCCCGCGGAGATGCAGCGTTCGCTGTGAATTACCTGCGCACGTTTTGCCATCAAAATCGAGGCGATAGCCGTCGTCGCAGGAGCAGCGCGGCCCCGCAGTCGTGTGCTCACAGTGATGAGAGCAGCCACCGTTGTTGTCCTGGCAGCTATCGACAATTTCCATTTCGATGCCTTGCGGAGAAATAAATCAAAAGGATGTTAAAAAGCAAGCACAGGGGGAGAGTCACCAGAGAATAAGCCTTCCGTAAAAAAGCATCCATAAGCTGACTGCTGTAGCAGGAAATATAAACTCAGCTCCCACACACACCTGAGAAGAGCATGTTTTGGAGTCACTGAACTCCAGGTATTTGTCTCCTTGTGTCACAACAGTGGATGCTCTCGACTTCGGTAACGTGAAGCCGGCTCACTGTTTCAGCAGTCTGCCTGCTATGGGAGTGTTCACGGGTTTCCTGAGATTTATGCTTTGTTTGAACCTAACAGTTCTGCCCTTGCCCCAGAGGAGGAAAGGAACCATCTGAGGAACCCAGGTGGTTCATGCCAACCCAGACTGCTTATGCTTTCCACAAAGCAGCTTTTAGTTTTGTATGCAAATGTGAGAGCTGGGTTCTGAAACATCCACCGAACACAAATGCCTTAAAATTTTCATAGCAGAGTCCTGTTGCCGAGCCTGACACATAACCACAAAGCAAAACAATCTGCAGGTTTTGACCCTTGGATGTCCCTTCAAGGGGGCACACAGCAGCTCCTCTGCCGAGACTCTGTCCCCCTGCAATTAAGACAGGGTGGTGGTACGATGCCCCCGGCAGCCCCCTTCGCCCTGACAGACGACCACTGGCCCCCTGCACTGGGCTGCACTGGACAGTCCTCACAACATTTTGGCCAGGTCCAGTGGAAACCCTCATAGAGGAAAGGGAACATCTGTCCATCTCATTCCCACCAAGGTAATTCATTAAACGATTTCTTTAGGATGAAAAGAAAATATAAGGTCAGTTATAAAGCTGCTCTTGAAAAATTAGCCAGATTTTCTTGTTACAGAGCTATTTAGAGAGGAATTAATTTCCCATACTATGTAGGACAACTGAGAAACACCATCCCTAAAGGAGCTATCGTTCTTCCAGAAACACCCCAGCTCAGAGCAGTGGCCATCAGGTCTGGTACAGAAGGACGGCATTTCCCCACTGCCGCGGCTCAGGGACACATCTGTGTTGGTGGCTTTGATCCCTTTTTACGCCCCCGGGGAGCAACCTGCCTGCCAAAAAGAAATGCAAGTCTAGCTGGAGGAGGGTATAAATTAGGGGAACATACATGGAGGGCTACATCTCCTGTATGGTATGATTATTTGTGCCAGGGAGAAGAAATCTAGTCTCCTGCCCAGAGTGTTAAGCTGGGATTTAGGAAACCCAGTGATCAAACGCAGAATCTGACTTTATACGCTGTCTTCATCATTTACTTTGTCTCAGTTCTTCATCAGTAAAACTGGAACAACAGCTCTTCCCCATGCCACTGGGGAAATGTAAGAGTAAACAAA
Organism: Platalea leucorodia; assembly: GCF_965183815.1. NCBI lineage: Eukaryota > Metazoa > Chordata > Aves > Pelecaniformes > Threskiornithidae > Platalea > Platalea leucorodia. The sequence goes on from NC_138830.1 coordinate 5,375,634, forward strand.
GATTGCAAATTGCTCAAACACTGGGATAATCCCGATCATAAATATATGCAGAATGTTTTTATTTTTATTGTTTGCTGTGTAATATTGTACGTAAGGCACAGAGAATCACCATCCCCTGAGATTTGCTGAACATTGAGAAAAAATATTATCAGAAAATCACAATGAAATCTAAGTGGTCTATACCACTTTTTTATCTCCATAACAGATCATTTTGTATCTATATATTAATTGCATTTCCTCCGCCATTGCGCTACTCACAGTTTCCCATCACCTATGAAATAATACTCCGGGATGTCTCTCACATGACTGGTTTTTGTTTTTAATGTATGTTAATGCTTTGAAACCAAATTTCATCCTTAGGAAGTATTTCTTACACACACATTCTTAAAGAAAGCATTCATTTTCTGGCATGCAGCATATTTTCCTAAGGAAATTCTGCTGAAAGTTATTGCACAGTATTATTAGATTGAACAATCTTTGCCCACCTCTTTGCTAAAACAGGTCATGCTTTTGTCTGCATTCCAGTGAGCTTATGTTAGGTCCATAACAACACCAACTCTTCCACATCACCTCCTTTATTAATCTAAATTTACCCTCAAGGGCAGCCCAGGGATCACCCATCAACTAACAGTGCTGGGAGTCAGTCCCCTTCTCACAAAAGGTAGCGTTGATTAAGAAACCCCGCTGGCAAGAAGTAAGTATGGGAGGGAAGACAACAGGGCTCAGCATTGGTTTAGTTTGGGAAATTTTAGTTGTTCAAGTATTTTTTTCATCCCCAATCTTGCTTCCCCCTCACACTTTTTTTTTTTTTTAAAGCATCTACTTAATAGTGTCAATAACCTAGACAGATAAAGAGAAGAGCAGAACACCATCTCGGTTTTCTTTTGCATCAGATCCAGCATATAAAAAAATTGGGAGAAAGAGGGCAGGAATGAATACATTTCATAGAACAGCAATATTTTGGTAGCTCTGCAATAGAATTCACCAGGCTCTGAAGATAAACCAACAGGGCTACTTGCTCTTTGAAATGCAGTAATTAAGGTCTGCGAACACAGGCTTAGGAACGTATCAACCTGCAAAACCAGCAGTAGCAGAAGATGAAGAAAATAGTATTAAGCTTGAGCTTTTGCATACATTTATTTTGCTGGGAGTACTAATCCAACTGAATTAAAAATTAAGCATAGCAGTTTGCAGATAAGATAGCCTGAAACGCATAGCTGTAAAAGTGTCACTTACGGTAGCACTGCTTTCCATCAGCCCCCAGCTCGAAGCCGGGATTACAGACACAGGTGAAGGATCCCAGAGTGTTCACACAACGATGAGCACACCTGGCTCTCCCTTCTGCACACTCATCGATGTCTACAAAGCGGAAAGAAAGGCAAAGACATTCATTTGGGTATTAAAATAAAAAATAATATTGCCCTACATGTATATGGCTGTATTTCCAAATATCCACTGAAAAGAGCATCCTGATGTTAGTCTACAAACGACAGCATCTGATGAATCCAGGAACACTGAACTCACAACATTATTCTCCACAATAATCTTTTTTTTGAAACCCCACTGACCTTGAACCTCTCTGTGTGAATATTTATAATATCAAACATTATATTTACAGTATCAGCCAAAGCAACTTGAAGAAAAACTCATAAGAAAGTCCTGTCTCCCAGTACCCTAAAATTATCACTACATCCTCAATGTCATTATATTTAAATTAACAGAGCAGAAAATAGCTGATAATTTTCTGAATGTCAAATGATTTGGATTAAGTGGTGGCTAGGTTTCAGCAGGTGCGATGGAGACAGATCTCTGTCACATCCCTGACTCCTGCAGCTGCTTCTACAGAAGTCCAGCAGGGAGGCACCTACTCTAACCAGGAGTTTCATCCCACCTGTAAGAAAAGAAAAAAGGTGAAGAGCTGTAGGTGGGGAGCCTGTTCTTCACCCAGTCCTCTGTCAAGCAGTCTGTCCCTCAGCTTTACACTCATTAGTCTGTAATTTGGAGTTAAACGTCACCAAGGGCATCCATCTTCCTAAAAGGTTCGTGGAAGAGCATGAAAATATTTTTAAGGAATAGTAATTGGGAAAAAAACCCAAAAAGCTTACATGAAATACTGCTGCAGTGGAGCACAGCTGCAGAAAACACCAGCCTCCTTCAAAGACTGGCATTATCTCACACGTGGCAAACCCCTAACTGACCTTCTGCTGCTTCTCTTGTTCTGGCATCTCACTTGCAAAATACAGATTATTCATCGCAACGATCCTGGGTCAGTCTCTCGCACACAGGAGAGGACAGTCCGCTGCGCAGCTCCTCACCTTTTACCACAGCAAACCACTTTCTAACAGGGTTTTTTTCCTCCCTATGGGCTGTAACCAGTGCCGTACTCATGGCCCCTTGTACTTGAACACAAGTAGCCTTACGAATGCAATCAGCCTGCTTGCCAAAGGAGGCCCCAGGCAGTGCAAACACCACACACCGACTCATGAAAATTTCAGGATAAATGACAGCTGCTCTGAAGCAGCAATGTAAGTAGCTGCAGTTTAGAATAAAATGGGTTATTTCTCCTTTTTCTGTAATTAATTGTCACTTTGCAAGTACAGTATGTTGGCAAATACTGTAAATGTTCTTTTCTCTTTTTCTGCTTTTTCAAATAGAAAAAGTTGGAAAACTGAACCACAGCCACCATCCTGCACATGTTTCTCCATATCTTGTAAATACAGCTAATAGCTGAAGTATGACACTTTAGTTGTCCTCTGTCTCCTTCTAGCTCGGTTTCCAAGCAGTCAAATACCAGCTTGAATTTTGCAAAAGACATTAAATAATTTCTAGGAGAAAAAAAAACAATAATTGTATATCCATAGTAAGACAGGATGCTTAATGATTCAAAAGACTGTTGCCATGAGGTCAGGAAGAAAATTTGTTCCAATATATAACATTGCAAGTTACCCAGTGCTTTAGTGTATACATAAATTAACAGAATTGTCAACGTGTATCCAAGATAAAATGAGTAACATGCTGATCCTAGTATTAAACCCACTGCTGTTTCCATGTGTTAATAATCAGTGAAATGTCTACGCTACTTGAAAAATACTTCGCTTTTTCAGTAACCTTACTCATGAGTAATCCCGGTAAGAGAGGGGAATCACTGAGGTGTGCAATGCTACGTGCAGAAGGGGCTTACAGGCAACTGTGTAAAATACTCAGGGTAGGAAGTAAGTATTTTGCAAAGCACCCAGTACTCTGTATAGATAAGACAACAATTTAAGTATGGGCAAAGTTTTGGCCAAGTTTTCAAAAGGAGGAGTTTAAAATTAGTGTCTGAATACACACCCTGATCCTGACAAGGCTGGTAAAATCTGTGCCCCATGAAGTCCACAGGTGCTTTGCACTTCGTAAAACTGACAAACTACCTAGCTTCCAAGCATCATCTTGAAAGAGAAAAGCAGGTATTTTGGTCTCTAATTCCCCCACATTTCAGGTCAGAAATGCTTTAGATCCTTTTGTAAATCCCAGACTAAATACAGGACTTTGGAATTCAACTTTTTAAGCTCCTCTCTTTGGAAATCTTAGACTTTATGATTTCTTCCTTCACAGTAGTTTCTCTATTAATATGGAAACAGTTCTCCAGCTAAAAAGCCCTTTGAATTCTAAATAGGTTTTCAGTGACCTGGTTCAGAGTGTTACTTGAACCAATTTTCCAGGAGCTGTATCTGGGTCATTATTTTAAAGGGATCCTACAAGAATAACACTACAGTATCTATAAATCCAGTTGCTAGAAAGCATGATTTAAGAGATCAGAGTAATTTTGATTACTAAAATGGTCAAGACTATCATCTGACATAAATATCAAAGAGAACTGCTGTTTCAAAATGCATACATACATTTGTATAACATATTCCCTTCCACTGAAAGCTCAGTAAGCCAGAGCACTGATTAATACCTTTCTTCCCAATAAACAGTCCATAGTTTCTTACCTAAACAGGACTTTTTGTCTGCAGAGAGATAATGCCCTGGATGACACTCGCATTTTGCAATTCCTCTCTCATTTTGACAGATTTGTGAGCATCCTCCATTCCCACTTGTGCAGGGGTCTATCACTGAAACCAATTAGAGCACACTGTCAACTTAAAGGTCACGTTTTTGTCTGAAAATGGTCTTACCTGCCATCGTTACAACTAGCAATGAAGATTACTGTAGCTGTATGAGATTAGACTGGGGAAAAAAACCTGACAGAATTTGGTGTATAGTAAAGCCATTGTTTTTCTGTATGCTCTTTTCTCTCTTGCTGGACAGCATTTTTCATAAAGCACCAGCAATGCTTTAAACAGCGGGGAAACTGGGCTCGTATTACACCTTGGAAGTGGGACAAGAAAAGTACATTTTATTCTTATTTCGCTGTAACTGAGCAGATTTCAAGAGCTGCTCTAAACAATAGCAATTAGCACTCCAGTATGTGTGAACCCATAAACACAGACAACAGTGGAGTTTGCCGCAGAACAATGTGTATTTAAAAGGCTCTAGAGGAAATAAATGCTGAAGAGGCCCAAAAGACCTCCTTCAGTCTAAAAACATATGCCATTCATGTTGTACGTCAAATTTTTTTTCTTTTTTTGAACAATAGCATACCATTTTTCAAGGATAAGCTGCTCTAAGTGGCAAGTACTTAGAAATACTATTTATAAAGTGTCTGCAGAAGTCTCCACCTCAAAGATTTCACTGTGGTTTATGGGTTTATTTCAGGAACACATACCTGCTGGAAGCGTACCAATGTCTTTGCCCAAATAAAAACTTTGCACACACAAAAATAGACCTACCAGGACTGTTTGGACAGGTTGGATTTGAGTTAAGAGCCAGAGTTTTCATCCCAAAATCTGGTATTCTGCCCAAGGTTGAGGTTTCAGTTTGGAGTACTAGTCACAGTAAGATGCTGGTGAATAACATTACATAGGCAAATTTGGAGGATGCCTTTGAAACTGCGTCCTCTAGAGTTCTTCTTAGTTTCAAATAAACCTTTTTAAAATGTAAGCCTATTTCCTTACATATCAAGCTCTAATTCAGTTTTAGCATTTTACTAATTACTGTCTGATTCGAGACATTTGGCCAGTATTCGTCACTCGTCTCCAGCCTGACATCTCCTTCACTGGCCATCTCAAGCTCTGTACAAGCCAGCTTCTACAGGGGCACCGGGAAGAAAGTCAGCATCAGTTCAACAGCAACAGCAGTGGAGTCAGGGTTTCAGTAACCCTGGGCAAGAGTTGAAGGTGTTTTCCTCTAGACCTTGCTGCTTTCCTCTTCCAGTGGCTAACCACATACAGGAGAAGGGAATAGGAGAGAAAGATCTCTGTTTTACAAAGATACGTCTAAATATGGGGTGGGGTTTTTTTCATTTCCTCTAGTTTTCACTTTTCTGTGTAGCCAGTGGCATTTTCTGCCACCGTTCGGCAAAGGAGGACATTGCCCCAGAACACCTTCAAATTCCCTCGTTTCACCTCCTGGCATCTCAAGAACATAACCATTCAGGGCTGCAGGCTGAGAGTTTGACCTGACAGTATCAAAAAAAAAAAAAAAAAAAAAATCACTGTTAAGGACGTAGAGCTGAAATTTTCTGTTGGACTTTCAACATGATAGGTTGCAAATAGGTTTCCAAGGGACAGCAGCGCTTCATCCTACGTGACGCTTTCAAGGCTGACAACTTGGCTCTGCAGTTCGACAATTTCCACTCTACAAAGGATTTAGCTTCAAGCAAGAACTCGCTCCTTGCTGATAGGAAATACTGAGTTGTTTGCTGATTCTTTTTTTATTTGGATAAATTAAATGAAATCACTATCAAACAGCATCTGTTAAACCTGCACCTTATAAAGGTTTTCAGAGGATCTAAAGCTTTAATTTGAGAATGATTACAGTGTAGAGTAAAACTTGCAATACTCTGTGACATGACAACAAGCAAACAACAAATTATAGGGTAAATGTTAGTAAAACATAGTAATTTGAATAAAGATAGCAGCCTTAGAAGTCCTTAGACAAGAGAAAAGTTGTAAAGGAAAGATCTTCAGGACATAAGGCAACCACCGATTGACTTGTTTTCCACTGACCTATCTGTTCCCTCCTGGTACAGGCAGGTTTCAGGAGAAGCTAAAAATAATTCTTTAGTGTTCTTTTTCCTACAGATTTGACTCTTATTATTTGACTTAATAACTTCAGTGGATAACAGACTCCATCCTACAAAGCTCTATTCCAAGCTGTTAAACACTATGGCAAAAAATTTACTGGAACTGTTTCATTTCCTACATGTCCCAGGACATCCAGGAACCTCATCTGAAAAAGCCATTCTGATGCATTGATCTGGGATGGCATCCATGTTCTTGGTGAAGTATCGGCTCTGCATGTGCTGTGGACCTTCCAGACCTTCACTACAAGGTTGTAAAGAAAAGGGTTTCCAGTCCTATCTGCCATGAGCTCTAGAGCACCTAAAGAGAGAACTGGGCCTTATCAGGTTAATTTTCTTGCTCACAGCAACCATGACTTTACACTGGAGAAAATATAAAGTGGTAAGGAGTGAAATTTCCTTCTCGTGGCAGGGAAGGTTAGGGGTGGAAATAGCATGGACTTACAGAAGGGAAACTCGAAGTGGCTTGAAAAAAATATTTGATCTTACCATCTGTGGATAATTCAACAAGGAATTCACTCTAGTAGACATCTTATACAGCCCATTCTCTCACACAAGTACCACAGCCACTGCTGACCACATCCATACATGCCTCACCCCCGGAGCAGCTATCTCTCCACTTCATCTGATGCCACACCACTCCATCCCATTGGTTTACCTCCACGCTGAAGGCTGCACCATCCTGCGAGGCTTCGGTGTTTCTGCACAGCCCTTCAGGGCTATGGGGTGCAGCATTAGCTTCCAAGGAGCGAGGATGACTCCACATCTGCAGTACAGCTACGCCTGCTGTAGTAAACACCCTCATGACGCTGTAGTTTCTCCATCCAAACTAGTGCTACAGCAGCCATCCTTTCTGGTTGGAAATTAAGCAGCCAGGCTCACCTTCTCCCACCTTTTCTACTTAAAACATCTCTAATTGCCAACCCAAATGTATTCATGACCACTTTATGCTCATTTGTTCCTGTAAAAATCTTGTCCACCGGCTTAACTAGCACTTTTCTCTCCCAGGCGTTTATTCACTACGGTATTTATGGGAGAAAAGCATCCTACTCTGTCTTCATTTTTCCAGCTGAGCTCTCCTTGCAAGACAGATTCTCCTTCCTCTGACTACAGCTGTCCTCCGAGGCGGGGGGGTTTGCGCTGTTATATTTTGATTTACGCCACCCTGAACACAGGTAACCAGGCATACACACGAACTCTAGATTAAGGTCTCACCCGCAGCCAAAGCTGACCTTGCCCCTTCTCCACTATTCAGTAATTACTGGCTGGTGATGAACTCCTGCCTCTGGTGGGTGGCTGACCCTCATCAGCCCCATGATGCAAGGGTGTGAATGGCCATGGCTCCTGGGCAGTGGCAAAACCTCACCAATTAGGGGACCGAACCTGCTCCTTTTGCTGCCGAGTTGTGCCAGAGCGTGAAGTGGCACACGAAGGTTTGAACTGCTCCACGACCACCCGAGGGACAGCTCCCACCCGACCGGGCATCACCGTGCTCAGACCCTGCCGATCCAACCTCTGTCCCACCACAACACTATAAAAAACACCAGAAAGTTTTATGCAGGGTTCCGAATACCCAGCTGGTTCGGCCAAGGACATCTTGAGTGCCAGAGGCAGCGGAGGAGCTGCAAGAGGTTTGGAAATGGGCTGGAGAACAGCGAAGGAAGGTCTCTGACACCCTCTCCCCACTAACGCACCCCTTTTCCGACTCTTTCTGACAATCTCAGGGACAAAAGGTGCCCACCCCACGAGAGACGGAGAGGCAAGCTGGCTGCAGATGCTCGCTGAAGCGCAGCGTGTGCAGTCTCTGCGGAGGGCAGGACTTGGGGAGGCCAAAAGCGAAGGCCAAGCGCTCGTTGCACACAGCATGAGTTGGAAGCAATCTGAACAGCAGGATTTACTTACACTTTATACACAGCATATAAAAATCTCCAAGCAGAAGAGGAGCCATATGGAAATGGTTTTGTGACAGGAATTTTAGCGCAATAAATCCATAAATTTGGCCCTATCTTTCTCTGGCATATTCAAGGGTACCATGTGTGTGCGCTTGTGTTGGGGAAGGGGGGGTGGATTTGCCTTAAAAACTGATGAATATGTTAAGATATATGAGAAGGAAAAAAAAAAAAAACCACAATAATCAAACCCAAAGGTAGTATTTCTGTTCTGCTTGTGAGTGTGTTTGCTTAGAAACCTGAAGAGGAGGATGAATGAATCAGACTGTGATTAGGAGCAACATAAGCCAAAAGCAGATAAAGAAAAGACTTTATGTAGAATAAAACACGTTCTACAGGCCAACTCTGTATATAACTTGGTGAGTAATAAAATGTTACAATTAAAACACGATTAAGTTCCTAGCCTATGTCATCATCGTCAGTGTGCAAACAGCCAGGAGTCTAAAAGGCCAAAATCTTGTTCAAAGCTGTGAACCAACATGAACGTCACACCTCAAACACGTGTCATTTTAATCCCATTAATAAGCAATTCCTAAAGCTGCTTTTGGCAAACAGGGTGAAATGTGAATGAATGCAGTGACCCAAAGCACTGCCCTGGGGTCTTTTAAATTGCCTTTAATGTGTGTCTCCAGGCAGGTAGTGCAGGACTTACCTTCACAGGATTTGGCATCCCTCTTCAGCTGGTAGCCCGGCTGGCACTGGCACTTGTATTGGTCTTCACCAAGCTGAATGCACTCCTGCTCGCAGCCCCCCTTGTTAACACTGCAGGAACTGACAGCTGGAGCCAAGGAAACATTGAAGGAACGCATGTCAACAACCCAAGAAACTTATTTCCTATTTTAAATACATAAATGACAGTAAAAATACGCAAACCTCACTGAACAGCTGTCATAAACGCACCTGTCCCCATCCTCTGCGTGATTACTCTCCCTTGCATTCATGGTACTTGCTTGACACAGTGTCCCATGTCAGCAAAAGCCCATGATTTCAGCGAGAGGTAGGTGAGATCTAAGAGCTGTAATGCTGACTGAAGTACAGCCACCCTTTGATCTGACAGCAGCAAAGCACTTGAGAATCCATTGAGGTACGTAGGGAAAAAAAAGGAGTGGCCCCACTGGCACTTTCCTATTGGTTTCTTTCTGTGCCTGCTATCATTGATGGGGAAAAAAAAAGAAATTGTCCTTCAGGCTGATTTCCTCAGCCTCACGCATACAAAGCTGCAAATGACAGGAGTTACAAGTTCCGCAGGACAGACTCACAAAGTAAACCACAAGGAACAAGAGGCTCTTTAGTACCTCTCTAAAGATGCCTCTTCTTTTACCGAGACAAATTAATATTCTTTTTTGTTCAACATATATCCCCGGCCTCTGGAGAAACATTTCTCCTCCTGCCAAAATACATTAACACACACCCACACCTATTCGCACACTGCATATAAAAATAAGATAGATCATTTGAACCTGTTATTGTGCTGTATGTATGTAAGTGCGAGCATGTGCATGACTGCATCTATATATATTTTAAAAGCAGGGATGTATTATGTTCTTGACGAGTAGCTGGGAAAACTATTTGGTCCTTCATGGAAGGCACGAAACTCTGGACCCAATGAAGTCAGCAAAGAGCTTTGATATTTCTCTTAGGAATATTAATATGAATTCATTCATCTGTAATAGGCATTAAGAAAACATTAGCCACAAAAGCTGCTGTAGGATGCATTTCACCCTATGCTACCAATTAGCAAATACTTAGTTTGTGCAGTCAAATCTGTGTTAAAAAGACAAAAAGAAAAGCAAATTTTTACATTATAATGGATGCATGCATAGCAGGAGCCAGGAGACACCTTGCTGCACACCGGACCTGACCCTGGCTTCTAATCTCCACCTGTGTCTGCAAACCTCCTGCCCGGTTAGCGATGTAACTTGAAAGCAGCTCGATTCCTACACGGGAGACAGCAGACCCAATACACTCAAAGCTTCCTGCACGTTTGTATGCAAAGACCTGTTTTTCAGCAAGAATATTCAAATAAGATGAAAATATTTCAGAAGATGAAAAACGCCTTAAATCGGCTCCAAGCGACAGAATACACATCTCGATTTTTAAAAGTGCCATCTTCTCCCTCCTTTTCTGGGCATAAGCCAATTTGGATGTAAGGGGAGATAAGAAGCAACCTGCCATACCGAGAATTTTGGAGGCTTCAAAGCCAGAAGGGGACGGGCGCGAACTCCTGTGCCAAGAGCTTGCACCGGCGGGGCCGTGCAGCCTGGCCCTGCACGGGCTCTGCCGGCGGCTGGGGAGCGAGGGATTACTCCAGGGCGGCCGCGGCCAGGTTTATCATACCTGCTGCCAAGGCATCGCACGGGCTGCAGGAGAAGGTGCCAGACTGAATGAGAAGAGCGCCGGGGAAGGAACAGGACGAATTGTGCTTGTGCTGCCAGATGCCGGCAACGCATCTTTGACCAGAAAAAGGGAGAGACTTGGCACGTCATGAGTCTAATTCCACCTCCTGTAAATGGGCTTGTGGCTGGAGGTGCGTGCACGTGCACGGGGTTCAGGCAGAAATATGACATGCCCTCCACTTTTAAAGATTTACTCTTGAATTTTGGTAGAAAACCAGCCCCGCTGCCGAGTCCTGACAGGCACAGTGGTACGGGCCCGGCCCTGGCTCTTTGCCGGGGCGGCCGAGGATAACGCCTGGCAATGCTGAGCGAGGGAGGCAGCACCCCAGGAAGGGGGACGGCGGTGGGCGGCATCACACAGGAAAGACAAAGATCTGATGATGGTTGAGAAATAGATATTTCTCAACCCATTATTTTTTATAATAATGCTCACATTTTTACAAAAAAAAACGTGAGTATGAAGCCATAGTTTGATATATACATCGCAACCATGGGGTTAGAACATGCAGTCTCTTCAAGCCTGTGTTTTCCATCACCTTAAATCCAACCTTATCAATGACAAGTAATGTAACTTCAGACACACTGTGCTTTTACTTATGTGGAAAAACAGAGATTATAGATTTTCTGAAATATTTTCTTTGTTGCTTCCTCTATTAAGAGCCTTAGTGTGCAAAAGTCTCCATAAAAACCCGCATCTCAACAGCTTTTCTATGTAAGGCAGACATCAAAGATAACAGCTGGCACCAGAGATGAATCGGGCTCTAAAGACTGCGCTTTGCTTTCACTTCCAGGAGTTCAAACAAGAATAAATTCCAGTGAAGACAATGAATTTACATCAGTCCAAAAACACAGCCTGATACTACAATAAACATGTTCTCCAAGCTTCTGCTTTCCAGACACCTGTTGGTTAAACTTTAAAGAAGTTAAATTCATTACATTAACATAATCAAGGCATTAAAAACAAAACAAAAAAAAAATTGGACAGTGTTACCTTTGGTTATTCTAATTACTTAATTTGTAGTGAACATTCAGTCTGGCAAGCATAGCTAAAAATGAATTCAATATTGAACAAAATTTGTGAGACCAAAAAGCTAAGAAAGAAAAGGAGCATTGAAAAAGATGGGACTCTGGCATGGCACAAAGTATCAGAGACCATCAAATGATTCAAAAAGAAAGTATTTTACTTTCATTGAACAAGTCAACCCATTTTAGAGGTTGTTTGCGTTAGAGTACGAGCAGAAGTTTCTAAGGAGAGTAGGAGGAATGACAAACAACAAATAGATTTCTTCAAACCGTGTATTTTGAGGATCATACTGGCGGTGGAGGGATGGACCACCAGCGGTCAGTCAGGATCCCAAACACACTGTGATGATGCGGTAGGAGGACCGGACTTGCAGGAAAAAGCTTGTGACAAAAGTTCAGTAATCTTCCATGCAATCACATGAGAAAACAGCTTATCCCAGGTTTTTGACTCTTCAGATGCAGGCTGAATATCTTATAAGATGATAGATCCACTTATGTATGGGAGACTTCCAAGCCATCTAGGCTGCAAAATCTGCTTCCCCTCAAGTGATTTTGGCACTTTTGCTCCCAGAAACACAGGGTTGCCAAAAAGAAAAAGAAGACGTAGAAAGAATGAACATAACAGAAATCTGGGCTGGGTTCATTTGAAAAGCCTGTCTAAAGGGATGCTTGTTTCTCATTTCTGCAGCTGAGATAATCACCTTCCATAAACAGCTCATTTCCAGAACGTAGTCCCTTTTTATTCTTAGTATGTGGGAGAGATCGTTACATCCTCTAAAGTATCCACGGAAGAAATATTATTGCTAATGCAAGCTCTATTTGAAATGCTAGATGTTCTGCTTAGCTGCACGAGGTGAAGAGAGAGGTGCGTTATTGGGTTTACTTTTTGATCGTATGAGTGCTCAAAACTGAACGTATAAACTGGTGCAGCAGAAGAGGCAAACTCCTCATCCCCAACGGTCAGTGCAAGCAGTTAGTGCCCAAATCCCGATGCTAGGCACTCCTGGATTACTGGTTTATATGAAATGTTTCTCTCTGTCCTCATCAATTAGTAACTGTCTTGTGCTCCAATGCATGAGAGCTTATTATAGCCATTTATTTTGGTGTCTTGTCTAAACCGCTGAAACAGAACTCAATATCCTCCGCTCAGTATTGTGTATATCCATTATCATGATAGCAGTTCTCTATGAAACTTAATCCTGTCTCATCTTAGGATTTATTTCTGTTTCTCCTCGATAATTTCTGAGATACTACAAACAGAACTGAACATTGTATTAAGTATTTTTAATAACTTCTTGCGAACACTTAGATTTGTGAAATGAAAACTTGCTTTCTGATAATGTTCAGAGCTAGGAATACTCCAAACTGAGCTTCTTGATTATTTGTGCCATGAGAAAACTTTACTATTCTATGTCCACAGAACGTTTTACATATTACACAGGTAAATTCGCAAAACTGCCACAATACCTACTTTTTGCGTTTATTATTCAGTTCTCTCGCTCCTTTCCCCCCACAGCCACTTTAGTCCTTTTTTGTATAAAACTCCCTCTCCACCACAGCTGAGAAAGCGGCTATCCAGAGAGAGCAACGTAACTCAGACATCACATCTTTCACTTCTGGGGCTTCCCTGGGCAGATCAGATCAGGGAGAGATGAATTTCTCTCTTTTCTTTTAATTCACACAAAACCACTAGTGTTTCTAGTTAAATACGAACCACTCTGCTTTTACATTATTTTTTTTTTGTCTCTTACTAGTGTTTCCTTACCCATTCCTTCTCCAACTAAGATAATCAAGAAAGGATTGAGACTTCACTGTATTTTTAATTGCAGTTAATTACCAAAACACTGAAAGTCTCTGTATGTGGTAAACCCAACAAACCCAAAAGGGTAAATTCTTTCAATAAAAAACATTATTCCTGCAGCTTGAGCACTGATACATCTTGTGTTCTAGCTGCATCAGTAAATTTACTGCTGTGATAATACCAGAAATGACTGATGACATATTTGGCTGATGTTAAGCACAACCAAGGGACTTTGTGCAAGAACCGAGACAATGACCAAACTGTGAGTAAACTTATTCTGCAGATGTGGTCCGACCATACTTGACTGTTCTTTTCATATTTCCTAAAACCAGGCTTAAAAATGTCAACAAATGACATCCTTTTCTTCTTCCCAAATGACAGAACATTTTAATCCTTTTTGCAGAATTCAACAAGTCGACTTTTGTACTGATTTAAATGCAACACAGGGACAGTATATTTTATTTTATTTTTAGCAACACGCAGAATTAACTCTGCATGTCTTGTTTCAGGGCTCAGAGTCTAACCTAAGAAATACAGGGTTTATTTTTAATGGCAGAGCTGCTAATCCTCTCCAAAAGCACATAAATGGATATTGTGTCACGGGCTGAACTGCCGAGCTCCACAGTGCTCTCACTCATGTGAATATGCATGGGGTAACTGCATACTGTAAAGCAGTGGCTTTTCACCCGAATCTGAAAAACAGGGTAGAGCCTTTGGGATCATATTCCCCCTCTTCCTACTGTATTCTAATGCCTGTTTCTTGGAATGGGATTCCTGTGACCAACAGATGTCTGTCAGTACAACTGCGAGCATCGTTCAGATTAGCAGAGCAGTTGCCAAGATGAGACCTGCAGCCAGCCCATGCTCAATATTTAATGTTGGCAGAAAGGGGAACACATCTACAAGCAAGCATTCATGAACTGAAGATCTTCAATATGGGAGCTTTAAAACTAATTTAAAAAAAAGGCAATCAGTCTGATTTGCGACTTCTTTTGTTACTGGCTTTCATGTGTTGCCTTTTGCTTGGGTGTGCCACGGAGCAGCACGGCACAGGTTTTGCTGGCTGAGCAAGGGAAATTCGGTATCGGTTGTAACGGAGATGTTACTAACAGGACTGCAGCGGATGAAGATGTATCCCTGATGTACAGGAGCACTGCAACCTTTTAAAGACAGATGTAGATAAAGGAATGGATCAAAGGGCATAGGACTGCTGTGGGAACAAGGAGCTTTCGCAAACGTGTAGCACCCTAATTATCAGCCCACGGCATGAGCAGAATCTCAGGAAAAGTGCTCAAAACTCAGCTTCGCATGCATGGGCACCTCCTGCATGAGCTAAAAGGGTTAGCACAAACTAAATATTCACGTAATATGTCTTGGAAGAGAGTTTTCAGCCCATCCATACTTCTCACTGTGCCTAGTAACTAAAACGTAAAACAGACCCAAGCAGACAATTCTGCATTACTGTTTTCCCTAAAAAAATGCAACACACAGCAAAGGCTGAAGAGATGGAGGGTAGGGTGGCTTCTCTTCATGCACTCTCTGAAAACCAGAGAAGACCTGTGAGCACATACTTAAATGTGTCATTAGCCTTTTAGAGCTCCCTCTCTAGCTACCAGTCCATAGCACCATATTCTCAAATACATTTTAGTAATTCACAAATTTGGCCTCTGCTCTGTTCTTGATCCTCCTAAGAGGATTTTCTGCTCTGCTCACTGTAGCACAGTCGCAGAGATTCTACTTCATCACCTCAGCCCTCGTGCCAGTTAATGATATCCTCCTGCCTCTGCTCATGCCGCCTCCTGGGGAAGCCTATGGGGTCCCAGTCCGGGCAGTCTGACGGCGATGGTCACCTACTGTAAGGTCAAATCCAACGTCAGGGTGGCAACCACAAGCTTTTATTTTGTCTTCATCACTGAAGACACAAGCTGCACTTTGGGACTGCTTGGCTGGAAAAGCAGTGTTTCTGCCAGACACTCATGGGCAGGGGATTTTCCTATCCACTGCTTGTACCTCTTCAGAAAAAACAGGCAAAAAGACTAAATAAGAGGAAGAGTAACGGAGGCAGAAAACCCCAGGGCACGTGTGGAACATGGAGGGGGATGTGACACAAAGAAAAAGTGCTCAGAACTGGAAAAACATTTTCACTGGAAATGAAGACCCTCTATTTCTTTAATGCCTGCTGCAAAACAAAAGACATTTTCACAAGATTGCATCACAGAAACACAGTGACACCATCACTGCTTTGTCCTCAAAAAAAGAACAAATTTGGAAACACCTGAATTCTTGCAAACTACTTAAAGAAGGGATACTGACATCCTTTCTGAATTAGGCAAAACTCAGACTGGGGAAGTCTACAAACCTTTGCACTTACGCAAAGAAAGGTGTAGCAGAGAAAAACACGTCTTGAAGTATGTGAAGAGCTTGTTAATGTTTCCTTACCTATGCAAGTGCGCCCATCAGCATGGAGCCTGTATCCCGCTCGGCACTGGCAGTGGAAGGAGCCGTGCGTATTGATGCAGCCTTGCTGGCAGCCGCCGTTCACCACCGCACACTCGTCCACGTCTAGAGAAGGAAGGCAGGTGATGAGAATTAGGAGACAGCCTCAGCAAAGACATACCCTGGTTCTCCTGGACGGCACGTAGCTCATACATAATGCAACCATTACATTCAGACTGGGTTTTTGTTTACTTTGTTTCTGTGCTGTAAACAGAGCAAAGAAAATTGAAATTTTATGGTGTTTTTCAAAGTTCCCGCAGGCACTGCCTCTGTAGTCTCTACTTCTGAAGCTCCTGTTAATTGGAGTGATCTGTGACACGGCTGTTTCCTTGGGGCCAAGAGAAAAATACAGGGAAAGAATTAGGGTAAGGTAACACATCTAAGCTTGTAGGTACCACTGGTCAAACATGTGGCGTTCATAAAAATTCGCTGTATGAAGATTTCCTTTTGCACCAGGCCTTTAATCCTCTTAGCAGGTGCTCTTGAGGATACAAGCATGTACAACTGACAAAAATGGAAAAAAGCCATGCAAGAGCAGAGCCCATGCTCTCAATCAACGTTACATTTTCAACCACTGAATACACAGAGAGCTTAGACATTACATTTAAAAAAAATGATGATTTCGCGCCACATTTTTTGTGACTCTTGTCCCTCGGGCTTCCTTGCGTTCACCTGAACTTTCCATAGCATCTTCTCAGATGACCTCCCAGAAAAATGATGCGATTTCCTGATGATACCTTTTCCGAACCTAAGCAGGTTATCTTTCCATATTTCACATTTTAAGGGATTACATTCAGTAAAATGAAGGGGGAAACTAGCATTAAACCAGCTTGAGAATGCTGCTGTAACATTTCATCTGAAACTGATGGACAAAAAAGATCAAGAACAGTTTAAATAAACAGGTGAAGCTTTAAAACAGACTCGCAAAACTGAATTTCCAAAAGTACCACATAAGCAGTTTCTGCACCTTTTCAGCAACACTGGGCTACTGTAAATAGCATTTGATTGGCTTGTTGACACCATTACCTTAAAAATTGACACAGAAGTCATTGAAAATAAGGGTCAATTAGTCCATTCCCTGACAAAATTTTCATCTGGTAGATGTTTGCCTGGAATTTGTCCTTTCCTGAACAGCCCCCAAGGGATGGCAACTCCAGGTCCCTCCATCTCACCCAGGGGCGATGCTGGTACCAAATTATCCTGACTGCTGAAGACGTTCTCCTTTTGCCGACGCCAAACCTCCATCCTGCAATAGGCATCTATAAAGAACCCTCCTTTCAACATTAAAGACTCTCATTGACTTAATTGCTCTTTAGATCACATTCTCAAATCATCTAAGGCATTTACCCACCCAAGCGGGTGTGGATGATGAGACTGGGATTTAAAGAAATAAAAGAGTGGCTGCAAGGAAAGGCAAGTCTGCAATTGCTGCTGTGGGGAAGCGAGCCAGGAGCGGAGCAGAACACAGCAACACAAAGAGGATTCCCCCCCCACCCCTCCATATTGCACTTGAGGAACAAAGGGTCTGGCTTTCATATTTTTGCTGTCGATGTATCTGCTTTGCATTTAGCTTTCATGGTCTACATTTTTTTTTTTATGCTTTTATGTCTATTCCATTTTAGAAAATCTAATCAAAATGAAATGAAAAAGGAAGTTTTAAAGATTACTCGGAAACGCACAACGTCCAGGTCCTAAGGAAGTGTATTTATAAAGTTAAAAATTTTAATACTTCACATGTGAATTTCACTCACCTAAAATGAAGTCCTGGAGTTGACTAGTGTTTAAATTCAGACCATTTGCTAACGTTCGCCACTTTTTAATCCTTCTGCTACATTTGCTGTTTTATTGGACTGTATACTATGTACATTTCCTATTGCCTGGAGACATCTGGAATCCTCTGTTTTAAACAGAAGTTTTGCTTTTTTTAATGTAAACAGTAAACAGAAAATGTTATTCATCTTGTGGAATTCTATACTGTTAAGAAATAGCCTGCTGAAAAATGCCAGGACGAAATCAAAACCAGGAAACTATTTGTCTTCAGTATCACAGAAGTAAAATAAGCAAAAAGGCTCAGAAAAATATAACAAGGAAGCAGCTGAACTATATAGTACACCACGTTCTAGTATTTGTACCTCAATACACTCAAATACTGGGAGCTTCAATATATTAATTTTATAGGCTACGATCAGCTGCATAATTTCTCTAAGATACCAAACACAGTTTTAAGTTAGAATATCAGCACTTACTAAGGAGAAAAAATAGTCCAGCTAATAAAAATGAGCACTTGGAGTTAGCTCTATTTGTTAGTCTCTGTCTGAATGTTTAAAGAAGCGACTTGGTTTACGGGGAAGCTCTGCACCCAGCAACTCCCACACCAGCTGCAGCTCTTCTTTCAACAGCATTTCCCTCGTGCTGGCACAGCCCGAAAGGCCATAAGGCAATTATAGTGCTGAAAGGCAATATAATTAAATGAAAAATAAAAAACTCCTCTAATATACTTCTATCTACATGCTATACCTAACCCCACCCCGACACTCCCTGCAGCAAACGGGGAAAAAACCAGGGGCGAGATCAACGAGCCTGCAATGCAACTCCATGGCCATCTTCCCAGGACGCCATGTGAGCAGCAAGTTTGATGACAGATGATCTCTTCTAGTCTCAGGCTTTCTCTGCAAGATCAATATTTGAAGGATTGTACGTTGAAAGATTCCTTCACGTACTACAGATATAATCAAGAAAAATGCAACGCACAGTTGCCTTTCAATGTCTCCTGTACCTCAAGGCCAGGAAACCACTTTGCCCCCAGTTACAGAAGAAAAATGCCTTAATTATTTTGTCGGGGGAGCAGTCTGCAAAGTAGATGCTAATCTAAATGCATGAACTGCACTTGAAAGTTTTAAAAGTCTAACCTATTTGGACTTTTGCATTTAAATTGCTATACTAGTAAAGGACATATATGCCAAGAAAACAACAGATTATGCTGTCATAGGTACAGAAGTAGCCATTTCTTTTTCTACATGGAAATAACTACAGAAATAAAATTATTCTAGAATTCTGAAGTTATAAAAATATAAAAAATATTCTAGAAACAGTCATTACATTGTAATTCTAGAATACTATGGGATTACAGAAGATTGTATCTGTTTAACAATACACTATAATTAAATTTGGATTAGTTTCCACTGCAGATGAAACTGAAACACCTACGTACTCAACTTTCTATAGTTACAATTTAGGACACTTATCTGAATAACCCGAATTTCAAGCCATTTATGGCTTGCTTATCACAAGTCATTGCGATAACTGCATTGCCACAGAACAGAGGGAGAGCAATCCGCTGCGATGAGAAGCAAAATGAGAGCAGCGTGCTGTCCCGAGGCTGTCTCGCAGAGGGGATTACACTGCTGGATGAATAGAGCTGAGGCAGTATGTGAATACCCTCCTTCTCACCTGCGAAAGATTTCAACGGAGATGCATTTTAGTGGGATTCCCCACTGAAGGCGTCTCTGCTTTCCATGCTGTCCATAGGCAGCACGGGCCTCATCACGTACCCAAGGATGTACAGGGATTGTGTCCCCATTTACCCATTTCTCATTGGGAACAGGCTGTCAGGAATGGCCTTATGGTCAGTCATAGAATAGACTCATAGCATCATTTAGGTTGGAAAAGACCTTTAAGATAATTGAGTCCAACCATAAGGAAGGTAGAGGATAAACTAGAACTCATGATATTTCAGGCCCTCAACCCCCCCAGATCCTGTAAAAATTTGTAAGCTAATCCTTTCCCCAGAAGACTGGGACAGAGATATCCGAGAGAACCCCAATCAAGAACTCAGCAATGAGAATAAATTACATGAATCAGAATTTAACGTAGCCCCTATTATTAAAACTGAGGTTTGTGCCAGACCTCAGGGGGGGCAACCGGAGAAATACCATAAAGACCAGTCCATGGGAACCCCTTCAACTGGATGATCTGCATGAAAAATATGGGCAGAAGCCTGGTGAGAGCGAGACTGAATACCTGTGGCGTCTCTCCTTAACTGGAAGAGATCGTATTTTGTTAGACCAAGGCGAAGTGGATGGCTTTTCGGGACCAGGAGTGTTCTTGAATGAGGGACCAGCCCCTAACACTGAGCCACACTATTACACCCAAGCAGCATATTGGGCAGGGGGGCACAGACCCTCGGGATAGGAGGGAGCCGACTGCTGTATCAGTAAGATCATTAAGTGAACTTTTTACTGCCTTACAAAAGCATAGTCATACAAGCCAGAATTCAATCCTACGTGTTTCCAGGATGTGAACTATCTTAGCCAACATGACGTGAAGATTTTTTTAGCTCTTCACGCTCCTGAGGTCTGCGCATTTGGACTGAGCTCTGTGCATCACAACTGCACACTGACCTTTCATCCATCCCCGAGGATGCGCATCTCAAGTCCCAACCATGGGAAAAGAAGATGCAGCATACAAATGCACAAGCTGCTGCCAGCGCCATGCCCTTTCCAAGGGCAGACCCTACTGATGAAGGGACAGATTTTGAATTTTTGAAGTTACAGCCCTGAATGCGGGCTCTGCTAATCTTCAAGAAAGTTTGTCCCCAATTGATTTGATGGGCCACGTTGGCAACAGCATGATTTCCCTGCCCAAAACCTGTTTAAATACAGAGCTGGGTGATTGCTTGTTTGGAATTCAGGGTCATCAAATCAGTGGCTTTTCTTATACTGCTACTAAAACATTTAGGAAAAGCTATGATCAATCAGTTCCTTAAAAATAAATTGACAGCAGTGTTAAACACAGATAATTAGTGAACCTGCAATCACATTTTTATAAAGGAAAAAAAAAAAATGTTGCCAGATCAATTCCTTACTAACAAACAACTTAGCTTTTTAAACCATTAAGAAAGGTAAACAACATGCAATTTTTATGATCTTTTTTTTTTATGATCTTTTTTTAATGATTTTTTTTTTTTATGATCTTTCCCCTCTTTTCTGGCTATATTGTGCAAGACAGAGCCATGAGCAGGTGGGCAATTTTTCAGCTCCCCGTTTTTAAGTTCTCCACACCCCAGCATCACTTGCAGGTCAAGAGCAGGCTGCAGCTACAGCTCCCACGTCTCCGAACGGAGGGGAGCTGGTGCTGCCAAGGGCCCAGGTGCTTACACTGCAAACCAGGTACCTCCTTAAACCTGCACGTAACAAACACCTGACAGGTCATGAGCCTCCGAAGGACTCGGAAATGTTTGTCCCTGTTCTAACCACTGGACAGGCACTTCATGCAATCCCAAGTCCTCTTCGCTTTTAAATACTTTTTTTCCCCCCAAAGAACCTGCCCAGCAATTTCTGCAGTCACTACTCCCACAATTAACGCATCGCCCACTCTCCCACAGGTCTGCAGTGACCCTCTCTAGGCATATGCATATATTTGGGCTCTGGTCCAGGACAACTGCCACTTCAGAGCTCAAAGTGCCTGCAGAAATACTGAAAGGCAGGCCTGCTTTTCTTTCTAATTCAATTTATTTTTTAAAGCACTGCATTCCTTACAAGGTCATTATTTGCAACTTTTATCGCTTTTTCACATGCCTTCCTTCTGTGCACGTTTGTGCAGCTGCTCTGAAAGTAGAAGATGAAACGGTCCTGTACGTTTATTGCACGCTTTTCCTCCTTGCACATTTTTAGTAAAACGAAAGGTATAAGGTTATTTACACCCTCTACTGCAGACCTGAGTTCCCGTCTTTGGGCTGGCCAAGCAAACGATGGTACAAACTTTCTGAGAATCCCGAATGGAAGGAGAGATGATGTGCCAAGGGTAGCCCAGGGATGGCATTCACATCGAGGGCACTTTGTCAAGAGCACAATGTGAGGTCTAAGCAGGCACGGGGGGGCAGAGCAAGGCTTACCTCTCACCTAGCTTCACAGAGCCAGCGGCATTTCTCCTGGGTGACAAAACCAGCAGGCTTTCCCTCCCTTGACTGTAAAAACATGCACAGACTGATAACTGTTTGAAGCCAGCACTTTCTGATAGTTAAGCAGAGAACAAATGTCCTCTACACCGTGCCCAGGCACTGCTGGAGAAAGAAACCAGAACTGGACTTTATGGACCTCAGCATTTAAGGATTTTTTTTTTTTTTTTTTTTTTGGTTTTTTGGTTTTGGCAAAAAGTCTTTACTTCAGCAAATAAACAGCAACATGAAGAGAGGCAGAGACCCAATAACTGTGAGCATCACCCACCCCAGAAACACCAGAGACTTGATACGGATGAAAAGATTTCTGTCCGGCTGGGAGCTGATGCAAGAAACAGGTTCTGGGTACGTGCTAGAACCATCGCCCGCACGCGGGGACCCAAACCACCACAAGACCATCTGCAGATCTGGCCCAAATGACTTGCACAGAAGCGTAACTACACCCTTTTTACCAGACGCCTGAAAAATACTACATAAAATTGGAATGAATGACACGCACATTTCCATTTTCCAGTCACCACAATCCCCCCAGCTCGCTGCAGAAAGGATGCAACCAGCAGAAGCGGGGAAACACAAAACCCTACTTGCATTTACTTAGCGGATGCTTTCTGCTGATAGTTTTAAAGTCAGATCATAATTAAAAATAATTATAGTAATTATTTATAAAAAAAATCATGATCAGAAGAGGAAGCACGGTCTACTCGTTGCAGCTCTATCTTAATTCAGGGGTTTGTCTCTTCTTTACCCAGGGAGCTCTGTGGGTCGTTGGTCCCCACACAATATTGTGAGGATTAAGCAGTCAGTAACGGTGGTGATAGAGAAACAGAGAAGGGAAGATCGGATCTTACGTAAAGAACCACAACGAGAAACCTTAAGTGGCTATATTTAAAGTTATCGCAAGTGGATAAACTGCTGAACTCAAACATTTATTTGGAAATAAAATACCAAAAATCTGACTTACCACTCCCTTGCCCTGACTAGCTCGCTTAGTCTCTTCAGCTGCCGATCATTTAGTACATCTGACATGAAAACTCTCTTATTGTTTGCAATTTAACACGATATTTAAAAATCAACAAAGATGTATGACAGTGCTTTCCCTTCTGTTATTTGTAACGGCGCTGTGATTAGTCTCTTATATATATTCCAAAGGATGTTTAAACCTCACACAAGTTATGAAGTGAAAATATCATATGGTCTTTCCCCACTAATTTACATGGCGGATTTTACACATTAATTCAGCGTGTTTCTAAATTAAATAATTTATACACTTAAAGGAAGGAAGGGAAACAGGCTTGGTTCCCAGTCATTCATAAGCTGATCACAAAAGTCAGAAATTATTTCTATAAAAGTGAAACATAAAATAAGAACAGCTATTGCTATAAGTAGATAAATTTATGACATATTCAACTCACAGCTTCCTTTAAATCACAGTCTCCCCAAGTCTCCAGTTTGAAAATGTCTGTAATTTGACAACCAGTATGAATCCACTCACAAACGTACTCACTATTAAGCATGACAATTTGCTCTTGAAGCAGAAGTTTTTAAAATGATCTCTCCTGTTTTACTCACACTAAAGCAGTCTTCAAGGTTTGAAAGTTTGATTGGAAGAGTTTTGAAACTGCTGTTGCTAGAAATATATTTGTTCAATTTTTCCACAATAAAGGAAGTTTGACATTAGTATTGACTCTAGGAAGAAAAACACAAGTTTAAAGTCTGGTCAAAACCAAAGCCTAAAATTCAACAAGAAAAAGCAGAATTTCTGTTCATTTTAGTAGAAAACGCATTTCTGTTTCATTGAACCAAACCGAGCAGCAAAGAGGGAAAAGAGCAGTTTTTGATAGCGGTGAGATTTTAAATTGCAAAACCCCTAGTCTAGGGGTTTTTTTTAATGCTTCACAAAAAAACATAAATATGCTACAAGCTCTTTTGAGTGGTCTACTAGAACCTGATGTTAAAACACCTCCGTGAGATAGCTTTCAGCATAGATAAATGTGCTCCTGCGGAGCCAGCTGGGTCATTTTGAACTGTTAGTGCTCCTAGGCTTTTATTTTTGCTCCTCAGCTATTTGTTTCTGCCTTTTGCTGGCCCCTCCGATGGATTATGTGAGCATCCATTGTCTGCTCCGGTTCAAAGTCAGCCAGGTTAGCTCCAATCGCTGCTGAAGCTTACTTAAATTTCAGTAAGTCACAGGTGTCTGAGGCAAGCCTGCTACAACAAAATTAATTAATGGAATAGCTTCAGCAAACCATACTGAAAGGAGCATGTCACATCTGATAAGAGATTGGTTAAAAGGCATGGTTAAGAGATTCCTTATCCAATTTAGTCCCTGCAAACTGACTCCACAATGAAAGGAGGACCCTCGTTAGAGCAGTGAGTTTTCCACGACATTTCTTCTTTGCCTGGGATTAAGGACAAAACAGCTTTAACCGACACCTATTTTGGCAAGGCTATCCAATTAGCCATGCACAGAACAGCATTTCCAAGTTATCTGATTATTTACCTTCTCCTGAAAATCGATAGCATTAAAAAACCACAGCTTTTTGTACTGGATTCACTGTCTTTCAGGCTGTCACTTTCCTTTAGACCTCCCTGGTGATTTGGTCACACTGTGGAAAGGAATTTTCTACCCTGTAATTGGTACCTTGCCCTAGATTTCAGATGTTTCCCAGGTAGCTACAATGACTTCTAGCTGTGTCTAGGTCAGCCTTCCTTTCTCTCACCCCTGGTTTTTCTGTCTTTATACTGAGAACACCAAAGGACAGGGACCATGGCACTGTGAAATGCTGAACAGCAGTCATCTATGGGACTATGTCTGTGTTAGGTAATAAATTTTTATGTTCAGGTCTGAAGGGAGATGCATTTCCTTATGACTATTTTCAGGGAGGGAATAGGACAGAGGAATCTCTGAGGTATGGCTTTTTGGGGCAGAAGTGTGGAGGAAAGGCGGAGAGCTGCTTCCAGCGTACGTGCCCAGTGCAAGCAGCCCTACAGCCCCAGGGGACCGGCTCGGCAGCAGCAATCGCTTTTGGGGAGAAGACATCTAGAAGCACTGAAAGAGACAATCCACCTGATCAGGTGTTAAAGACCTGGATTTAATTTCCTGATCTGTCACCGGCCTTACTGGAGAATAAACACATGAATAAATTGCTGTGAGATGTCACGCAACCCTGTTAGTGCGGGCCACAGATGATTTGAAAGAACGACATCGATTCGGCAAAGATCCTGGTAATTTGAATCCATTGTTGGGATGGGGGAGGAATATTTCAGGGAAAAAGAGATGTTCTAAGACTTTTTTACTTTTTTTTTTTTTTTTTATTGCTTTCATGTGAAGACTGGCACAATGCAGACATGGAAAGTGGTGACATGTTCCTCACCAATGACTGGACCCTGCAATCACAGTTCATTTCTCAGATATCCCTCAAGAGCAGATCTCCTGGACAGAGCGATGTGAAAAGACAAAAATGGCCAATATCTGCACTGCCAATTTCTGCTTACTTGCCTGACATGCCAATCTCTCCCGAGATATTTAACAGTGGTTTAGCTCAATAAACAGCCAAGAGCCCCTCTACCACAACTCTATATGCAAACCATATGTTGCAGTTGAAAACTCTGAAGATTATAATTAGAACTGTCCATTCAATTTAAACAAGGTCAAGAATGAAAACTATTTCAAATTCAATAAACAGGCCATTTGAAAGCATAGACACTGTGGAGGACAACCTTAACAACTTAATTGACAGGTAAAGGCTCATTTCTAATCCTCATTTTGATATCGTCTGTAGCCTCAGGAGTCAAAACACATCACTGCTCAGTCCTCAAAATATGCAGAGAAAATGAAAATGTCAGTTGAATGAAAAAAAGGAGAAGCATCTGTTTGATAGCTGTGTAAGCCTGTGATATGTAAACTGCTTTGGAGTCAAGCAGCCCTAATTAGAGTTTCAAGGCATTCTTCATTAAATATACACACAGAGCCATACATATATATGCATGCACGCGCGCGCATGTGTGTGTGTGTGTGTGTATATATATATATATATATATATATATATATATGAGTTTTAAGCAATTATTGAGGCCAGATAATTTGCAAGAAAATCAGGGTATAGAATTAAAGAACATGACAATTTCGTGGACCAACCTCAGCCAACACCATGACATTTTCACGCAGCCATGAAGAAATACTTTTCTCCATCTTTTCACACAGCAGATCTGTACATTTTTCTCCACGCTTAGTCTTTAAAAGAAAAAAGAATGATCCATTTCTGGATCTCGGAGTAGTACACAGCATCTCAGCAAAGCAAAGCCAAAAAGGAAGACTGATAGGGTTACCAGCCTCCACAGTGGGGTTATACTAATAGATATTTTGGCAACTGTACACCCTTGACTATTCCAATTCACGTCAATATGAAACCCACACAGATGGACATAAAAACTCTTGTGGAAAACTGGTGCCAGGATAAGTGAATGACCACATGAAATAACAAGGGAGCACAATCTGAAGAACGACAATCCAGACAAACGCGTAACTTGTGATCTTTAAAAATGTTGATATACTGAAGAAAAAAGCCTCATTAATTTTACTGTTTCCTGTAGAAAAGACACGAATGTACCGGCTGTACACAGTGAAGTTGGAAGAGGACATTTTGCCTGTGCACCGCAGCCGTGTGGGCTGAAACACAATAATTAAAGTTTTATGTAATTTCGGCTTAGGAGAAAGACTTTTGAGATCACTAGCATCAGCAGCTTCACCGCAAGGCCCCTGCAAGTTTTTCTGATGTGGGGCAGAATAGCAGAAGGAAAATTTGTTATGGGACCATCAATTTTTAAATACAGTTCCTCAGCACAATTCAGTTAGGCCATGCTGGGAGGCGGGAGGGTGGCAAAGGAGGAAAGGATCTCTACGAGGAGATGCACTTAATAAGTGACAGCATGATACAGCCCAAACTCCTCGTGCAGATTCAAGTCGGAGACGTACTAAGGAGGTTTATACGTTGGGCCATCAGCATCTTCTCTCAGCAGGATGTGACAGTTTGAAAAAACAGTTCTGGAGTAAAAAAGAGAGAAATGACTGATCTGATGAGAGCATCTGGGTTTTGTTAGCAGCAATATTAATGCCCACTTGCTGAGCTCAGTAAGCGTCTTTACTACAGTAGGATGCATAGAGAAATGTCTTTGCCACACACAGTAGGTAAAATATGCAAAAGAAAATGATAATCATGCAAATACCTTCATAATCTGATGTTTCTAGTTTACAGTACATATACTCTGCTGGTTGGAAACATGAATGCTATTTGTGACAAATGTCCTACTTAGGTTGGTAAAAAGCTTTAAGACATCACATGGATAGACTTGTCACGCAAACTAACCGGAACATAAGCCCATCTTGGTAATAATTGGTTTGGGAGGAGCAATCGCCAGTCAGAACGGTACTGTTCAACACGTGAAACGCGTGCAACGCTGGCACTGCGCCTGCAGTGACAAGACTGTGCAGGAAAACAGGGAGGGAAAACACCCCATTCAGCCACCAAGCTTTATACCTCTGCCAGTCTCGCCTAGACGAGACCACAGCACAATCCACTCCACTCCTGTAAAACCTGGCTCACTGACACTGCTCTACAGCCATTAGTTCACACGGTGCCTCCTCAAGAAGCCACCACAAGCGTCGATCCCCCACTGGAGCTATCACAACTCCAGGCTGATCTGCAACATAAATTGCTGGCGAGCAAAAGACAGCATGTTACACAGATTTCCTTGCTCTGCTTCTTTATGACACATATTAGTCGTGACTCTGCAGAGATTCATCCACAAGAAGAGAGAAGTGGCATTCACACATTCGAAACCTGTCCATACCGACTTCCAGAGCTGGATCCTAACGAACAATGTCACCAAGCACAGAAGATTCCTTCCCCCCCCGTCCCTTTTTTTTCCCCTCTTACTAAGATTAAAAATGACACCAAATTAATCACTTGATTGCTCCATTTTTATTAGTTGTTTCTGAACTCCTAGGCTGACATCAAATCTCTTTTGGGCTAGTAACTGTTAACAAGGTACTCAGGTGGGTCTTTCAAAGATCTGGTATGCAAGAACAGCAGGTTTATTTCAAGTTGGTCTTCTAATAAATCCCAGTTAAAGCCCTCAGGTACTCATGTAATTGAAGTTCGAGTAATCCAATATGATGTTGATCAAACTACTGATCTTTTAATAACGAACTGTAGCCCTCCCAGCAGTCGCTATCTTGCTGACAGTCGTGTCTGGATCGCTTCCTTTGGGCCAATGCTTTGAACAGAGAAGCTGACAGATTTCTGTTTGGTTTAGATTTTATCACAAATTGTTTTAGAGCTTTTTAAGGATATATCAGATGGCTCGTAAAATCCACAGGCATTACAATAAAAAAATGGGATTTCTATTAGTTGTCTCAGTAAAGACTAGTATTAAATGCTTCTAAAGAGGAATATAAACACCACTCAGGAGTTGTACTTCTTCCTATCTCTGTATCTGCCGTTAGTCCTTGTTTACGTAGCCTGTAGGCAAAGCTATAGAAAAAGCAGTAGTTACCCCGCACAATACTCTCCACTGAAAGGCAAATGTGCACATTTTTCCTCTCATAATTTCCATTTAAAGTATGAATTGAGGGTTTCTAAGCCTTGCCTCTCTACACAAGAGTAATTCAGTTGCAATTTACATTTTCGATGTGCTCAAAATGAACACCAAGATGACTCATGTGCTGTTTATAAGATGCTTATATTTGCTGGTAAATACCTTGCTACAAACAAGCTATAATTTAAGTATTCAAAAGTCTTGCTTCTGCATAAAATTACTACTAACCGTAATTTTGGAGACCATGACCAGAGCTTCAATTTCAGGCTTGCAAAGCTCTTCCTACACAATGATTCTTAAAAGTACGAGTGTATTTTCTTCTCTGACAATGGCAATCATTGTATCTCTGTAATTGCGGAAAAGATTACCTAGCTTTTAATTCACATTAGCCAGCTGCAACAATACCATGCTTCTTTCGTTTCCTTTAAAATAAACGAATTACTGTCAATCAGCCCAGTGTAATGTTAACATTCTCCATAACCTGCCTTTCAGAGGTAGTCATAAATGCTAGAAACTAGTTAATATAAACTAATCAGAGCCCTAGAAATATCTCAAAACATATTTGTACTGCAGTCTATCATTTTTGTCATATTATTTCTAAATATTATATTTTGTCTGGACAATAATAGTCCTTTCGTATAGTTGTATAGCGCTTTTCATCTAACTATTCAAAGCTCTTGCATTAATTAAACCACATTAAATCCCTGACTGGTGTAGCAAATACTATAATATTTCCAAACCTTAAATGTTTTCATTCTCAAAAGCTGATCAATAAAGCTTTATGCATCGAGTAGTTTGGACAACGAAAACTTTTCAATCCAGTACGTTTGCTCCTGCCCAACTTTCTGCACAAATTCACAATTACAAGAGCTGGAGACACACACAGAGAAACCACGAAGGGGATGGCTGTCATTCTCCCTTCCCTTTACGCAACCGCCCCTTTCCAAAGATAATAGCAAGTTA
Source organism: Platalea leucorodia (assembly GCF_965183815.1). NCBI lineage: Eukaryota > Metazoa > Chordata > Aves > Pelecaniformes > Threskiornithidae > Platalea > Platalea leucorodia. The sequence goes on from NC_138830.1 coordinate 5,404,981, forward strand.
CGGTTCCCACTTAGTATTTCCTTCCAGCTGGTAGAGCCCATGTGAGGCTTTTCTGATCCCGGAGGAGGACACGGGAGCTGGAAGCCTTGGGGAAGCAGCCCATGTGCCGAGTTTATAATCAGCCGTGACGCACGGTGAGCTTTCAAGCGCCATATGGACGAGACCGGCAGATGCCGTAGAGATGGGACTCTTCGTTTGTTGTTACCTGGGAGGCCTGTAACATCTAGAAACAATTTTTCCCTTTCAGTCCATGTCAGATCAGTGATCAATAATTCATCTGATAACTGAAATGCAGAACGGGGTGCCAGTTTTCCGTGGTTTATGAATAACGGCGTGCTTTTTAAAAAACACGCTGCTTTGGAACAGAGCAGAAGATGTGCTGCAGGAAACGTATGACATGCCGATACGTCGTGCTACACCCAACCCTGTGTAATCCCTGCGTAACCTGAAAATTAAACTGCCAGTTGCACGGTTTGTTTATGCAAAAGGCTTCCATTAAAATGCTGCAGTTGAATTAAATATTCAAAGAGAAAAATCTATACACCGAAAAAAAAGCCTCCATGAGAAAAAGATATTTTTCCTCCATGGAAAAAAAAAAGAAAAAAAAAAAAAAAAAAAAAAGATTTACTAAGATTATCTTGAAACAATCATTGAATTCTTGAAATATAAGTGGTCCTGGTCTGTCCAGAGAGCCAAGGCTGCAAATGTAGGTAGGACTCCTCCAGCTATTGCTTTGGAGCCTCAGATAAGGATATGGCTCTTGACACCAGCCATTTCTACCCAACTGGTCTGCATAAAACTTCTGCCTAAGAAGCGACTGAAAACTGACTGTGCTTGTCCTCAGCTCCAGTCAATAAAAACACGCATCCAGGATAGACGAGCTCACTCTTCAATGGCAATATTCAATTTGGAGGAAGCTGTCACAACTGTTAGTTCATCTAGCCTGAGGGATCTCAGATGTGAGAAATTATGTGGTTTTGCTCACAGCCGTCTTTGTTCAGAGTGTAAGAGAGGAGGGGGGAGACTTTAGCAATAGTCAAGCATGAATCAGGAACAATATAAACAAGTGCAATTAAAATTAAAAAATAAATCGATTATCTGAGCCTCAGATGCTTTTCTCAGCTAAGACTGCCACATAAGCACTCAAAGAATACGTTGGAAGTGTCTGTTCTGGTCCGAGTAATGTGTCTGCCCCTCCCTGACTGAAGAGAAACAGGTCAGACCCAAAATGACTCTGATTTTGCTGAGTTTAGTATAGGATACATTTTAATAAGATTGAAAGGGTTCGCATGTCCCCAGCGTGTGATCGAGTGGATTAGGCTTGGGAGGGCACATGAAGTGAGAGGGGACTGACCAAACCAACCCACGGCATTCACTGTGTACTGACAGCCGCTGCGAGCCTGAAATGAGCCCGCCGAAATTCAGCTCAGGTTCCTGCCTGCCTGGGGCTTGCCATGAATCAGGATTCAGGTAATTCATTTAAAAAGTCCAATAACCTACAGTTAATGTTACCTTTACTATGAATCTGTTGTAATTTTTACTACTTATTTTGAGCACGTTTTTTGCTGTAGTACTACCACAAAGAGACAAATGCAGAAAGATGACACCATTTGCTGAGGAGAGTGCAACAGCTACCAGCAGCTATTGATCCCAGCTGGCTCCGAATGCAGCACGGGAGTGCATAAGAAAGGTCAGAAAAACGACCTCCAGCCTTCGTTTCTTCTCAGGAGCCAGAGACAAATGCTTAAAAACGAGAATCGGGACTTTCCAAAAGAATTACTCAGGACTAGAAATAAAATTAAATTCCCAATAAGGTTTGCAAATACAGCTATGAATGTCTTACGGTAGTTTCTGCCCAGATCTTCTCCGCAGCCATGCACGAACACCAGGCAGCTCTCCTGCCTAGATTCAATAGTCTCCAGAAAACCATGGAAGTCTGACTGCATAATGCTGAATAATGTTTAAAATGCACAATTAATCCTTAATCTTAGTTAATATATTTCCTTTTATAAGACGAGTAAGGGAACCCTTGATTTTTATCAACTGGGATTCTGAAATCAAAAGCAGTAATTATGCTTTTTATTTGTGACTAAAGATACTGATTTGACAGTTAGGAGCAACCATAAATAAACAATATTTAAACGTAAAAACAGCTATTGTTTCTTGTTAAATTCACTTCAAATGATCAGACATCTACCAGTACTCTGGATCTACAAATTAATGGAGAAGAAAATGCTTATTCTTCAGCCTCTGACAGAGTGCTTCACAGCTTTTTTATATTTTGAAACTTAAATACTTGGAGTTTTCTGACTTAGCTATAAGAACGCATGTTGGAGTCCCAGGGCACCTGAGAGCACAGGACAGGGTGGGAAATACCAGAAATCAGGTTTTGTCCTCTTTTCTCTCAAAATTCTTTTTCTTTTACCTATTCTTTTTCTCTTCCTTTTTGAATTACTGTATAAAACCAAGACATTAAAATATCTTCGTTATCGAGATTGTTCATTCAGGGTCTGTTACGGTCACAAGATGGAGTTGTCTGTTTCCCTAATTCTCTGAGGTAGACATTAAGTGGGCACAGTAATTCAGTTACAAATAATTAGAGAATTGTGATACAATTCCTGCAACGGGTTTTATTTCTGTATCTCAAGACAACGTCTTGTAATAGAGAAAGATGAATAAGGCTGGGTGGCTTCACCTCATCTAGGAGTGCCTTCACTCGATTGCTCTAAGATTTGAGTTCATGTGGAGTGGTACTTGTTACATGTGTGATCAGAACTGCGATAAGTTATATTTTTTAAAAAGAAAAATATATTTTCCTTATTCTCCTTCTAGTCAAGTGTTCCTGAAAATAACTAACTCTGTGTCATGGCATGCCATAGTGTTATGAGTCAAATGCAACTTGCTGAGATAACACAACGCAAAAGCATCCCAAATTCCTCCAATGGACTAATTTCTCTTCTTCTACTAAAAAAATAAATACTTAAAAAAACCAGAAACAAAACAAACCAAAACAAACAAACAAAAAACCCAACCCCCAAGCTTCCTTGGCATTTCCCTAGAGGTGCATGGTATTAAGGCCTTCAGTGTTTTCACAGGACATAGCAGAAGCCTGGTGCATTGATTTGTTGGGCAAGGAAAACAGTCCAAATGCAGAATTAGCGCGCCTCTGGCAAAAACCACAGAATTTGACAAGAATAAGTTAGGACTGACCCCTCAAACCTTGCAGACTAAATGAATGCTGAGGACATTTTAATAACCACTTTCTTTCTCTTAGATAAATCCTTCAGTATTCCTTTTAGCCCAGCTATTAACCCTTCTGTGGCAACAGCCTTTGGAGAGTTCCCACCCGAGCTGGGATCAGGCTAAATCAGTGCCCCCGGTGACTGTTACATTACCGGGGTAAACAGCGGTGGCCTTGCAAAGTCACACGCTGGCTCTGGAGGCAGCTGCTCCCAAAGTCCCTCTGGCAAAGGTCAGGAGACCTGCCAGGGCTCCGAGGTTTGACTGAAACCCCCGGGGACGGGGTTGCAGCGATTGCAGTATTACTCTCATCAGTAAAATAGAAGCTTCTTTTCATCAACAGCTAATCATAGGACTTCATTTGTCTCTAACTTCCTTCAGTTGCCTTGACAGATGAGAGCACAATAATATAAACAAGAAATGACAGTTTACCAAAGAAGGTTAACATAAGGTCACAACCTTTTTTTATTTGACTTCTGAAGCTTATTCATGTGTGAAAACGCACTTTTGTAGCTGTAAGCCTCAGCATCCTTACAGATCTGGGCTTGTGCCAATAATTGAGTTTTAAAATGGTATTTATGTTTGGAAAATATCATTTTTGCTTTCTGTGACGTTTGAGCAGAATTGTTTTGCAGTAGTATGAAATATAAAATGAGAATATCTGTACGTCTCGCAGAGTATCACAAAGAAGCCAGTGGTACTGCTGCTTAACAAGTGAGGAGGCATTGCACAAAGGTAAAGCTGATTTGCACGTACACGCAGACACACACGCGTTTCCTCTCCCTTACTCAGACCAAGATACAGCCTCCTGAGCAAATCCACCCACAGACACTAACCAGACTGCCCCAGGAACACTGAATGCTCGTACAGATGCATAGGGCACAGAATCAGGCCGACAGTCATATCCTAATAAATGTCAAATATTAACTTGTTGTATTATTTGTGCAGTGATTTAAATCCAAATCCCTGCTCATCATTCATTTCTATCAGACGCATGAAGAGCGAGAGGTAAGCATGAGCTTTATGTGAAACCTGTAATGCCTATGCGACTATCTGCCAGAAAATATTTCTCTGTCAGATAAGAAAACTGAAGTTCTGTCCATGAACACTGGAGAGCGAAATCTGCAGTACAACGTGTAGATAATTCATTTAGAAAGGCTGATCAGTTTACCGCTCTGGCTGGCATTTCTATATAGATGCACATGCCTTCATCTTACTACAACTTGCCTCTTGCTGTAAGTATCCCTTAACGAAGAAAAGTAAGACTTCACATACCACGTAACTCTGAATGATACATCCTGCCATAAGAGCCCCAATTAGTTAGGAAAGACCCTTACAGGCCTTGGAAGGAGCACAGAGCCCACAGCATGGGGTGTCCCAGGCTGGGCCGCTCCGTCCCCTTCCCCACACGGCTCTAACCAGCCGCAGAACCACCCAAGAAAGTGACGGTTTAGTCAATGCTGATAGCATCAGCTTATTTTAAGATTATCTCACCTATTTTATGCTGTTGTCTTGTTCATATTCATGGAGCCTTGTGTCTTGCAGACATCTTTGATGCCCTTGAAGACAGAGATGCTGAGCATCCTCAGCTCATTCTAGCTGTGAAATTAGGCCTTTGGGTCTCCTAAAATTGCTCACAAAACCCCCAGGTATTATTGATCAAATCAGCAGTACACTTCATTATGTTGTTGGATTAGTGAATTTTTATCCACTTTTCCTTCCTTAGCATTAAACAGCTACAAATGCCTAAAACTTTTTTTTTTTAAATATATAGTTATTTTAGTTATTTCCTGACATCTTTCCTTTTTGTCAGAGGGATGCTCTATTTTGTTTCTGAAAAACAAGATCAATCTTTGCACGAATAATGACTTACTGAATAAAATCTGTATTACTTCCATGGCGCTTTTCTAACAATACAACTTATTTGTACCTTGGCTTATAAAAAAACCTGTACACCAATTGATCATTTCAGTCACCAGTGAAATAAAACCAACCATGAGACGGATAATGGGAGCAGAACAATAGTACATGTCTATTTAACGCTCGAGTTTAGACTAAGGGGTAACATAAAGCACAATGATGCTATAAAGAAAGAAAGAATGTAACTACCCAGAACAACTGTAAGCCTTATTTCTCCAAAAACGCTGGCTAACCTGAATGAGAAGCTGTTTTACTCTCATCTGCAAAATGACCCCTTTGAGCAATGCAGAGGCATCAATAAAACACTGATTCAGTGCCACGTCCTGAAAGACCAGCACCTTCCAGCAGCGCACACAGTTTTGTTTGGAAGCTCTCTTTTCCCATGTGTAGTGATCAACCAGTAAGGTACTTATATTGTAACATCTGATCGCTAGAATTTGGCTGAAGAAGCCACCTTGCAAGTCATTATAGCTGTATGCTCATCGTCATCATCATCTCTACAAAAAGTTCAGGTGTAATTAGCGTCACCAGTACGTTCACTTTGTTCTAAGACTTGAGCGTTTCCAGTTTATTGCACGTTTCCATTTTTGTCTGAAGATTTCAAAAGAGTGGCTTCAAAACTGCTAATAATATATTCACCTATAATTCCTGGTTAGATAATATATAGTACAAGAATCAAATATCTTAAGCTCTATTTGAGTTTTTAAAGACTGTCAAAATACTAGTATTTAAAGTATATTTTAAGAATAGCAGAATTGTGCAGAAGGAACACAAATTTAACGAAGTTATTAACACAAAACTATTTTAATGGAAACAGGACTCTTGTATGCTAAGCAATTTAGGACTACAATCCGTAGGACCCCTGCTTTCAAAAACTTAAGCTTTTGAAAAACTTTTACTCAGATCTGAAGGCAGTAAGTAGTCATCAACATACAGACCTATACATGGTTCATGGACATATACCAACTAGTCCCCAAAAGAGGAAAGAGAAGACTGAGGTGAAGTAGCGGGAATCTGTGAATCATGCATAGTGTTTCTGCCTTGAGCTCTCAAAAGGCCAAAACGAAAGCATGGAGGACCATAATGAAAAACTTCAATCAAAACAAAATAACCATCTACAGCTTATTTACACTGTCAAGTTGGATATCAAATGATAGCTTGCTGTGGAAAATAATTCTACAATCTTCTAGTGAAAAAAGGAGTGCAGCCAAATAAATTATAAAGTTAGGATAAAGAATATGACCACAGCTAAGAAATACATTGCTTTGTACAAACCTTAAGAAAGGAGTTGAAGGACAATGGTAAAATGAAATCCTGGAAGAAAGTAATTTGTGAGATACTATGCCACAGGAAAAGCCAGAGAAGATGGTTTCTTGTGAAAACATGATAATACAGTTCATGAAAACCTACCTAGCACCTTTCATCTTGAGATAATCAAAAAACGTCAACGATATACTTACCACAGCAATGAAATGCAATCGAGGGTGCGATCCAGGCACACAGCCAGTGCGCACAAGATCATATGGCAGCAAACATTCATTATTTGTGCTAGAGGAGAGTTCAAGAAGAAGGAACTGCTCTGGCCTGCAACACTGCACACCTTGGCTACTTTACACCTATCTCCTCTACCTTTTGCATCCGAGGATGCAAAAAAAAAAAATGTGGCGACTGCAGGTCAACAGATCAGATGGGCTTGTTTACACCCACTCTGGGTTTACCAGTGCATCTTTAAGAAGTCTAACCATAATTCATTATGTGTTCTAACATAAGCTTATGTGATGTTTTGCTTCTACACAAAGTCAAGCTTTTGCATAAGAACAAATTTTACCCCATAATGCATTAACTAGACATACATTTTCCTTAGGAAGGAGAGAAATAGGTTTACGTAGCATGTGGTTTTAAATCCTTTTTTGTTCAGTTAATCTCTAGCTGTGGAATTGTGATTGAAATGCAAAAATGTATGTGTATTTTCTGATAAGAACCATTTTGTTTTAGAGACAGACGAAATGTTATCAAACATACACACTTCCTTCAGGTTTTTAAATTGGTGACGGAAATTCCATAATCAGAACATGGCACAGCCAATCCAGGTTAAGTGATAACATTTTTTCAGAAAAAGAAAACAAAAACCCAACCCTTTGAAGTGTTCTTACAGTTACATCTTCATAATCCAGACATGAGAGGATCTCCACTCTTGACATTTCTGAGTATATGCTCTTCAGCTGGCTCCAGATAAAAGCTAACATTTCCTTTTCCTTTCCAGTGTCTTCTCTGATTTCTTAATAGCAGTGAGACACAGTACAAAACATTACCTCCACATGATTTTCCATCTTCCTCCAGTTTCTGCCCAGCTGGACATTTGCAGTGGTAGCTGCCGATGGTATTACAGCACTGGTCATGACAGCCACCGTTCTCAGTGGTGCACTCGTTTACGTCTGTTGGAAGAAAGTATACGGCAGTCAGTAAAGAGTGGGCATTGACCACATTACCCAGTTATGTCAGGACAATTGTTTATGATTCTGATGGGACAAAGTGAGAAAGTTACTGAGATGTACAGCTAAGGGCCCTGAAGGCAACCACAGGAGCAGTGACTCTCAGCTACGTTGCTGGGCCCTCCAACTCCACCAAGAGGTGCAACGCTGGGATTTTTTCTCCCCCGCTTCTGTGCAAGGTAAGCTGCAGAGTCCATCCAACTCGCCAGCTTCCCACATCTGTCCAACAAAATCAGGAACAATCTTTATATCGTCATTTCCACCAGCTCATTTGTGCGTTAGGTTGCTTCTAGAAGCCATGGCAGAGATGAAAAACCCCTGGAAGATGTAAATCAACCAAGGTCCTCCTTTCCTTTGAATATGTGTGCACTAATATCTACACACCTTACGTATTCACCTGACCAAGTCTGTGCTTGCCTGCGTGATTTTGAATAGGAAAAATTAGATCTTTACACATAAATGAAGAACATTAAAGAACCACATAAATAAGTAAATAGACCAGCCAATGGCAGAGAAAAATCAATAGTGAAGACATTTTCTTTTTAACCCGTGTACTTATATATCCTGCATAAGAATTTCTGAAGAAATGTGACAGAAATCATCAGGCCAGTAACGCTGCTCTGCTGAACAGGATCAGAGACAACAGATGGTATGGAAGTATTTCCAAGCTAGAAAATTTGTCAAATAGGATAGTAAATATAACAAAACCAGCAGGTATTTGCTCCACTGATTTCACGCGTTCTGGAACGCATACTTGTACAATGCTTTCTTGCTTGCTTTGCTCTCTCCGAAGTGTTAACGTCACACAGACAGGTAATTCATCAGCGCGGGGGCAAGCAGGGACAGCAACGAACCTGCGTAAGAGTAACAGGCTGTGCGTGTCTTTTTCCTCAGTTTTTTGACAAATGTCTTGAACCAGCTTGGTGGCAGAGCAGACCTCCTCGGCACGTTGGTGGGGGGAAAGCCAGGCCTAAGGGGACACACCATGTTCTCAAAGCCTGGCATGAGGACGCAGGTGACAGATCTCACATCCGCAAGGCCTTTGGCACGGGTAGAGATCGCACATTACATCCAGGCTAGAGAGCAAGAAAAGCAGGAGGAGGAAGATTAAGCAACAGAAGATAAGCATCATCATGAGTAAAAATTGCAGGCAGTTACTTCACGTTAGCGGCACTCCGCAGCTCCAATGGGGAAAGGAGGCTTTTTAAAAGCTTCTAATTAGGACTCTGGTCAAAAGAAATACAAAGTGCTGTAAAGACAAATCAAAAAAAGAAAGAATTTCACATTCATGCAAGAGATGAGAGCCTTTCAACTGCAACCCTTAGCTGTTAAAGTCTAAGATTTACCAAGGTTTGTTAGTTCTTCAATGAGCTTGAGCTTAACTTTATAGCTCATTTCTGATCCTGGCTAAAAACCAGAGGTTAAAATAAATTTTTGGGGAGGTTTCAGACTATTAAAAAGCTAAAAGAAAAGCATATCATGAAATGCCGACATTTACTGAAGTGCAGCTGAAGAGGCACAAACTTACTAAAACCATCCCATTTCTCTATGGCTCTAAATTCGGTGTAATGACCAACATAACAAAACTTTCTTTGTCCTCAGTGATACTGGAAAACACTGGCAAGCTATATTAAAAAAAAAAAAAAAAAAAAAAAAATCAGTTATCTAAGAACTACACAACAAACCAAATCCTAACTCGCGTGAAGTCAAGGCTCTTTTCCTGATTTCATGGGAACACAATTTAGACAGAAACTGTTCCGAAGAAAAACACTCCCCCCTGCTCCAAAATGCAAAAACAAATCATACCAAAATAAGACATTCGTCTGTTCGCTTCTCTTCAGCAAGAGACGGAGAGAACATATGACAAGCGACAGATTTTAGACATATTCCTCAAAGCGCTGGAAGAAGGCACGCTAGCGCTGAGCATCGTGCAGAAGATCGACAAAACAGGCATGCTCCAAATGATTTACTCCCTCTAACTAGCAGACCTCTTGATGTGCCTTGTGGTAATAAACAGTAATGAGCCACATAATAACCCTGCTCCACAGCTTCGACTTCTATTTATACTAACAGTATTGAAAACTAATAAAATCTCTTGCTCTTTTTATTTTTTTTAAACAAAATAATGGGAAGAACTACTTTATTCTTCTACACCGTGTTTGGTACCTACAATGCTACATGACCTCCTAGCATAAAATATTGACTGAGTGATGTGGTCTACGAGATACAGCCCAATTTATTAACAGCAGTATCTGTATTTTGAACCAAAACATTGGAAGAAAACCTTTCTAGCTGAGGAACTAATCATTACCCTCTTGATTTCACTAGGGTATAATACATTCGGAAGTGTATAGTGCTATTGCATATTAATGTATAGAATGTTTTTCCTTTTGACTGCAGCGTGTTCCTATTAGCAATCAGAAACCCTCCTTGCCTGTTCAGCATAAAATGCTGTGGTCCACCTATGAATTTTGCCCCCCCCAAAGTATTGGTGCTATATGACTGATAACCTTATCTTCTTCCCACTCTGTCATCTTAATGCTCTGTCCAGGATTTCCTTGTCCCTGCCTTAATACTTGTTTCAATCCTTTCATGAAATGTTTTTATCCATTTCTTTGCTGCTTCTTACACCAGAAATCCACTGCTTTTTCTATTACATGCAGAAAACCGACTTTTTCCTCCACATGTCTCTCTAAAACAAATACCTCACTTAAAGCTAATCAGCATAACTCAGAATTAAATTATAGTTTATTTTAAGACACCAAAACAAGGTTTTTGATACAGCTTTATCCCTATTACGCAGCACTTGCATTTGGAGGCATACCCTCACTAGGTATAAAATGCACTAGTTTTAACCTTAGTGTTATGACAATTTGCTCTCTAAGCATCTGCATCCTTTGCTGTACTGTCTCCTGCGCGAGACCTTCGCCATTGCCTGCGCTCTGCCAAGTTGTTTCGTACAACCCAGTACGAAAGGGCAGAAGTTGCCTCCGTCCAAGAAGCACAAAAATAAATGGTCTGTATGTGAAGTAATAAAGAATGTGGCTTACATTTGTAAAAAGACGGTTCATGTGGCTCTTGTAAGCTGCAATCAGCTGTTCTATATTCCTAAAACACAGAGTAGTCAGAATCTTAAAATCCGATTACAGATTTGCCGCTGTAAGAAAGAAGGGGGAAAAACCAGAACAAAAACAATTCTGTCAAATGATAAATTTCTGTCTGCTTTCCATATTCAATGTCGTTCAAGGTTGCAAATATATTTGCCTTTTGACTAGCAAGAAAAATGACAGAAAATTTCTGACATGTAACAAGTCTGCCAGGTTAGGTCTGACAAAAGTTCAATGTTATCAAGACTATCAATCCATCTGTAATGACATGCTGTAGGCGCTTCAAAAAAACAAATGTGATGTTTGCTACTGCAATGCTTCACATTTATTTATAGAGCCAATGTCGCAACAAAAACATTATCCATGGGACATAGTCTATGAGAGCTTTCAATCCTGCCATCTGAAGTCTTAAGGAAAAAAAAAAAAGAATAGAAGAAACCCTTATCTAGATTAACTTGATTTTAGCTTTATATATGATCCATACGTGTGGAAAAAAAAATCCACAGCGTATTTTAAATCCACTAGTATTCAAAAATGTGGATTGTAGACACGTGCCTATGTCCCGCACTCCCTGCACGTGTTATTATAGTACTGCACTACTACAGAAAAAGGTGTTCTTTTATCTAAAAATCTCGTCAAATATTTGATATGCAGGGAAGCATGCCTTTTTTTTTTTCATTAAATGGACCACATTTGCCCAATCAAATATGCCTAGGAGCTATATGCTAAATGTAGAAGGACTGATTCCAATGCCTTTACTTCTGTATTCTTGTTTAACACTACTCACTCCCTGTCGGAAAATATCACACCGCAGAGCAAGTCAGAGACATCCCTGGCTCCAGGGAAAACAGCCCTTCGCCAAGTTTTTATGCAAGTCTAGGTGATTTCAGATTTCCTACAAATAAATTAAAACTTTATATAAAAGCAGACACTGGGCAAAGTGCTTTTCATTGGTAATTCCGATTTTAAATCTAACAGAAGTGACCTGCGCTATTACTAGCTCTCAAATGTAGTAAGCAGATGAAGAGAAAAAAAAAAAATCAGTCTTCTGCTGAACAGCAGAAATACATGACGGCAGAAGTGTCCTCTACACTGAGCTATTGGCGAGGTCCTCCGCACGGAGCTGAATTCAGTGTCTTTAAAAACCAGCAAGGGATGAAGGCTGGCCTGACTGCACGACTGGACAGACTGGCTGAAGGAGCAAGCACCCGCACCGAGCAGGAACGACCCTGCAAGGAGAGGCCGCTGTTCTGCAGCAGGAAAACAACGGACTGAATCACCATGTAGTTTCAGCAACAATTTGTATGTTTAGATCCACGGGACACACCAGCTAACCCATTGCCTACAGGGTAAAGTATTTTTAAGTATATTTTACCTGTATAACAAGTTTATGCAAATAGGTATTAATATAAAAATTCATTTTTAAAATACCAAAGAGAATCTTATAACTGCAGCCCACTATTTAAAACCTATTTTCCAAGGTTTCTATATTTATCAGCTGAATATGAGCAACAACTTTATTTATTTAATGCAGCCACAGGCAAACTTGCCATTTCAGTGACCAGCCTTTGGGGCTAACCTGTGCTCTGACCCGTGAGCCGCTGACTTCAGTGCGTGTCACAGCTCTCGCTGGGCTTGTAATAAATCACTGAAATGGAATAAAATCTGTAAAATCATTCACATTGTTATTGCAATACCACATGAACAAAGCCCACCATCATGGAGAGGAGAGGTTATTCTGATTAGTTTAAAAGTGTTAGGCTAACACACCGTGCTTCAAGTAGGGGTCAAAGTAATGAGAACGTATTTATTTAGGAGGAAGACAGCATTTCATTAATAATGCTTCTTCCCAGTTGGGATTTTCTCCTGAAGACTACGATGAAGATGGTCAGATTTCAGGAATCTAAATGTTAAATATCTTTAAGAAAGAGGTTCGATTACTCTCTCTAACGGGCACTGGCAGCTCATATTGACTTTAATAGCAATTTAGAGATGTACATTCCTAACTCAGAAAACATAACTTGAATACTTTCAGGTACAAAACCCTCATAATAGTTAGAATCAAAGCCTAAATATAGTTTATAATGCGCAACTTAAATGCACGTATATGTGTACCCTAATATATCCGAGTGCCTGGTACACAAACAAAAGAGTGTATATGCAACTGTATCACAATTTGCTTTTATAAGGAGGTGTTACAGGTAAGTGCCTGCAAATCATAATGCACAACTTCTCATTTATAGATCTAAATAATTTGATTCAATTTCTAAAAAGTGCTAAAGATCCAGTAAATAGGTAGCTCCTTAACTTACTTGCGGGTTTAGACACTGTTTCTTAAAATTATGGCCCAGATGGTCTGCAACTAAAACCATATGTCTGAAAAAATCCTGAAACCTGAGAAAGTCAATTTGAACTTTAAAGGCCACTCGCTGCTGTGATGCAACGTAGTTCATACGAATGCGTACGCACATACATCATAGCAACGTTATACGTAAATATAATGTAATGAGCAAATATACTGGACAGGCTGGCGAGCATGATGCTCACACCCCTGAGACTGCAGTTGTCTTTTTCTTCGTTTTGTGCAAGAGCTTTGTAACAGCCGTCTTTGAACAGTAATTATCTCTAAAACATAAATTACATCCATCACTTCCAGCGCTAACCATAAATTATCTGCCTGAATAGAAAACAAAGCTGCTCATTCTGATAGTCAAGCGCAGTCCTACACGTGTATTGATTAAGCACTCTTAATGCTTTATTAGGTTTTCTTCCTCCACAAAGTCAATAACAGGATGAATATTTCTTCTTGTGCTGTTATGAAGTATCGTAAATCTGAGCTGTTATTAACAAGCGTCTGATTAGTGGAGCAAACTTATCCGAGAGTTTGGCACAGAGTCTTTGTGCGTGAGCTCCCAGAAACACCCATCATTGCCGCTGTCTCCCCTGGCAGCCGTAGTACTTGTGCTTTCACGAGTTATCACCTCCTCTTTCTAACTTTTTTTTTTTTTTTTTTTTAAGGAATTACTGCTGCCCTCATTCCTCTTTGTCCCCACGTCACGTTCATATACGCAGAGAACATCAATCGGATAACGAACGCGTGCACGGCCCGTGTTCCCCAGGCATGTGGGTCTCTGCCATGGTTTGCTTTCTTTTGTTACTGGGGCACTAAAAAATTCCATTTCATGGAACTTAAATGCAAAAGCAAAATCAAACAAAGCCCCTTGTTAAACATACTTCGCTAGTATTAATTTTTCCTTATTAAAATAATCATCTGAAGAAAAAACCAAACAGATTCATCAATCATTTGCACGTGCTCCCATTAAGAATAACTCCTTTGAAGACTGTTAAACTCTGTAGAGGGGAAAAAACAGGCTCAAAGTTTAAATAAGTGAAACAACAAGCTCTTAAAACCCAAATGCTGGCAAGCACCGCTGTGTGCAGTGCCCCGCTGCAGGTACAGAGATGGCCTGTTCCACCCCAAGCTCTCCTCCTCCTGCTCTCTGCTAACTGAAGACTAGACTCAGTTCTGAAAGCTGGCATTTAAAAGTCCTTTTAAAATCTCCATCACTGGTTATGACAGTCCTGCGTAACCATATACATGGCTGCTTGCCTTCCCCCCCTGCTTCTTTTCGTTCCTTACATCCTGAGCATCAATGCCATTTTGCAACAATAACTTCCAAGCCCAAACCGTTACATGAAAAAATACCAGCTTTGATTTTCTTTTTTTTTATCCCTCTTTCAAATTCTCTGTCAAGCAGGAACAACTATTTCCTAAGAGTGAAATGCAGGACCTAAATCATGCACAAAGTTTTCCTTTCTACACCAACTAAAGTAACTAGAATGAGGCGGGGGGGGGGGGGGGGGGGAATCTATCACAGTACAATGAAATCCTGTAATAGTACTCATTTTTAAAATACATTTTCCCAGACAAGGTATGAATAATGCAACTGAACATCCCAGAACATCTGAATTAAGCAACAACAGACTAACGGATGCTAATTGGCAATGATTGGAGATGATTGTAGAGTACGGCTGGAACTATGATTACAAACAGAGCTTATGCATCCAGCCCAAACCTCAAGTACCGTTGCTGCAATTAAAGATATTTTATCAAATTAGACAAGTGTTTGCCTTTGCCTGCTACGATGGTTATGAGCAAAACATAAAAGCAAGCATCGTTTGCTGTACTGCAACTTTCCTTACATCAGAGCTCTGCCGAGATGGATTTCTTTCTGCTTCGACTTTGTATGGCACAAAATGGAGCCTTTTTAGAACGAATTCAGGACCCTGCAGTGACATCCTTAAAAGCCCTTGCTTTTGTCTAAAAGTGCTTTTGCCCTAAAAACGCATTCTCTTTGGCGTATATCCAACTTCTAGTACCAACAAGTGCTGGTTATGCACACACAAACAGAAGAAAAGACTTTGAACTTTGAAAGTTTGATTTCACAATATAAGCCCTTACATATTTTGCAGGCAGGTAAACATTCTTTTAACATCATTTCCAAAGCAGTGATTATTAGCAAGTTCAGGACTCTTAGCAGCTGCATTTCTTTTATGCTTTGAGTGCTAGATCCCAAGCAAGAATTGCAAGCACAAGCCAGGCGGTTGACTCCAGCCGAGCCAAGTCCTGGTGCCGAAAGAGGAGTTCACAAAGTGCACCTTGAACCCGAGACAGGCTTGCAGCTTGCTGCCTTCTGCTTTCCTGGGTAAGAAAACCAGTAGGAGATATCAGCCATTTGGTCACAAACTAAGGCTGGCTCTTTCCCAGTATTTTCTATTATTCCTAACCAGATGTCCAACTTTCCTCTCCTGCTCCTGTATCTCAAGAAGATTTACATGCAGAACTTCTGCCCTTCCTCCAGCTTCCCATGATCTCCTATAAATCAGGTCATCAGAACTGAACTGAAAAAGGATACAGAAAAAACAGGTATGCTAGGTCATTTCTAAAAGCTTAGCATTTACAGTCATGAAGTTTTATAAATCTCTATAAGAACTAGTTGCTTCCATATTTAAAAAAAAATAATCAAGGCTATGCAAAATTATGGAGGTTCCCAGGCCAAGACAGCTGGGGAGTGACAGCCCGTATATACCTGTAAATAACCCGAAGGTACCCACGGGTTAGCTAGTGCCAGCATCTTCAGGACCAAACACAAGCTGAGAGACGTACAGCACTGGCATCAAAAGAGCACAGCAAGGAAACGAAGGCGGCAGCTCGCACACTCGGCTCAAGCTGTATTTTTAAGAGATTTAAGATGTCACCTCCTATGAAGAGCACTGCAATAGTCCAACACATAAATAACAAAAGCAGAGATAAAGATAGAGCTGTAGGTTGTCGGTGCCTTTCAGACTCACCAGGATAAAAGGTGAACGAACAATTTCAAACAGAAATAAATATACTTGCTCCAGGTAAAACCTGTAATCATGGGTCAGATTCTACCAATTCAGTGGTGGCATACGTTGGTACCCATGTGCAACGTGGGATGTTTAAAAGCTCTGCTGTACTATTACTTGAAAATCTACGTATAGCAGCAATTTGAGTTTGTGACAGCAGGAGCCTGAGCAGGGCGAGCTCCAGCCAGCAGGATGCAGAACAGGGAACTGGGCGCTGCAAGAACAGCTTATTTGGAAATTGGCTTCCAAACATTCATGTAAAGGAAACCCAAATCGCAGTTTTAGCTTCTAGTTACAGAAAAGATGACAACAAAGAGTACTATTAGAAGCACAGAATAAAGTAAGTTTTTATTCTAGCTTTGTCACTTTCTCTGTCTTTACTCTGTACTCAGAAAAAAACCTGATCAATCTAACCAAGCGTAGGGCTCCTTTTCTCCAAGCCTTTAAAATAAATGTCCCAAACCCAGAAGTGTCCTCACTTCCATTGCAACGCTATGGGAAAGGGACACTTGAAGCACTCCACAGCAAATTTTGGTACTTCAGTTCCCGTCAGGGAAGGGCAGGGCAGGTTCGTACCTAGTACAAAACACAATTTGACGCCGTGCCAGCAGCGTGGCCAGAAGCGTAGGAGCAAAGCGATGGGTGCTGCTGCAGGAGGAACCCCCCAGCAGAGAGCACGCCAAACCACACCGCCCGCCTACGGCCCCCGCTACAGCACCGACGCCGCGAGCCCAGAAGTTGCTGCTTAACATACGAACAGGCTGATTATTACAACAGTACGGTGGAGCAAGCTAACACATTAGAGAGCTTAAATTTCAGGGCGCTCCTATTGTAATAAGCCAGTTCCTTACAAACTATTCTTTTTCATAATATAATTAACCCCAGGACTAAGCATGTGAGCAAATTAGTTCATTTTTCACATGAATAATGGAAACTTTTTTCTTTTTTTTTTTTTTTTTTTTTTTTTTCAAAACCATTACGAACTGAAATGAATGTGAAAGATTTCTCAGCAGAGACAGGACGACGTGTGCCCAGCTTCTGGTTTAGAAGTGGAATTCATTATTGAGATTTAAGTTGAAGCTCCTATTTTCTTTTCTTACTTTTCTTAATAGCTGTCCTTGCCAATGTCAATCACCAGTGGAACAGACTCTACTCATCATCAGATATAGCCTGGGATTAGATCGAACAGCAGTGAAGGGCACACCTCCGCTACTGACTTAAATGGGTTAAATACTTCTTTCTTCCTATGTACTCCTGAATATTCTCTCCCATCTTTTGTTTTTCATTTCTAAAAGATCTTCCTAACAGTTATGTGGGCAGAATTAGTCACTGCCCTGACAAAAATCCTGTGCTAACTATAGTTGTACAGTCATCTCACACTCTACTACAGAGAACTTTTCTGTAATCATTCCCCGCATGGCTGAAACACAACCATACAACCAGGTCACTCGTTTACAAGAGACATAAATGAGAACTCGTTATTTGGTTTACACAGACATATGCCATTACCACTTAGCTGCACTCAGTCACTGTGTCTTCTAGTAACTGATCTTGTGTGTCAAGGGCAAAGAAACCCATGGAAAAAAAAAAATGATTAAATCTTCATCAGTTTAATTTGTAAAGAAACCCAAGGGAAGTCATTATTCCCAGAGACTTCATTGCCTAATTTGTCTTCTGAATTCTTCTAACTTATCTGACACCAATGGGTGCCTGTTAACTATTGCTTATTGTGACCGCAGGGCAGGTTTGCTAAGGATTGCAGCACGCGATAGCCTACGCACACGCAGAGCAGCATTGTTCGGTGCCGAGCACCGCGAGGAAAGGGAGCCGCTGGGTGCTTCGGAAAGGCGGCTATTTCATTTAGTGCTACACGGGAGCTAAATATTTCAGAGAGGTTTGGATCCTTCTCACCAGAAATGGCAGCGAGGTGAGCATCCTTTAACTGGAAGGGAATTCCCACTAAGGAATTCAAGTAGGACACTTACATTTAGATAGGGAGTTATATCAAGCTTGATAAAAGAGAGATGTACAAACCATTAACTTGAATACCGTTTTTACCAGTGACAAGCTGGAAGCAAAGGATGGAAGAAATAAGATTTTCCTTTTTCAGTTAAATTAACAATGAGTAGCAGAGAACAGCTGTGATTTCTCAGGGCCTTTCCTAGCAGAACAGCACAGAGGTCTCTTTTAAAACAAATAAATCAGGCTCAGCATGACGGTGTAAGTCAGACACTCTGCAGAAAGAACAATTTGGCAGAAAGTTACCTCAGCCTGACACCGGCATTTGAACCTGGGACCTTCACCGCTTCTGCAAGCACATGTGTTCACCACGTGTAGCGGCTGTCGTTAGCAGAGGTAGCAGACTTCGTTTTACAGCCTGGGAGTTCTGGTTGTAAAAATATGCGATCTCAAGGTTTTTAAACCATCAAATGTCAAAGGTGATCACAGGGAGAAATTAGAGGGCTGAAATTGTTAATCCCGCATTGCTAAAACTGATTCATACCAGAGCCAGTTTTATGTAACCCAAACTTTACATTCTGGTTCCCAATACAAACTAAATTTGCCTTTTAAATCTATCTGGATGTCAGGCATCTGGTTTTGATGGAGAGCCATACCCAATTTTTTCAGGGGCTATAACCAAAAAGAAATTTGCATTTGTGTTTTCAGCAAGGCATCAGTGAGATGGCGTAAATAATTTAAAACTTCAAAGTTACTACATCAGTTGGTCTTTTCAAACATGATCATTTTACACTTTAAAACATGCGTTCCTCTACCTCCTCTCTCCCTGCAAACAGCAGACATATTTTTTTATGTTCCTCACTATTAACAAAGGGTATACCACTGTAAAATCTTAAATAACAACACACTCCTATAAAATTGTTGGGCTTAGGATAACGAACTAGATCTTTCTGAGCAGCAGTAAGGTCAAAGTATTAAATTTAATACTCTTAAACAGGACATGTATTAGAAATAAATTTAAAGTTCTTAAGATCTATTGTAGATGTTCAATAAATTAAAAACAGACATCAAAGAACAAACACTATGAGGAGCAGAAAACTCCAAACATGGCCATACAGGCTGTGAGGAACTAAAGACGTAACCACCCGGTGCTTGCGTGCAGCGCATGTAACTCCAGGCAAAGACAAGTATATTCCACAGACACGTCTATTGTTTGGAGTCCGAGTCCTGTTTTCAGAAGAGTGAGGAAATAAATCAATAAATATGTTTACCTTGATCTTTAGCTCACTCTTACAGACCACTCAGAGCGTCTAATTTAACCAAACCTCTTCAAACCAAATGCTGCCGGCTCTTCAGCATGTGGAAAAACAGTTGTACAATGTACATCAGAAGAATCCAAGGCTGAACAGCCTGGCCTGATCATACCCCAGACTGGATTGAGCACTATTTAAAACCAAGACCTTTCTTGCTATATGCATACATCCCTCCTAAGCGTGAGCATCTACGCGGGAGATGGCGGTGCCGGGCCGTAGGCCGACGCCAGTTCACAGCTCAGGTTTCCACATTTGGAATTTCACCCTTCGGTTCCAATCAAAAAATAAATTCCTCACATTCAACCCAGTCTAATTACTTTTTTGCATGGAAGAGACAGCCAAATTCATTCTGACGCACAAAAGGAAAGTGTGATATATGAGCAAAGTACGTGTAGTATAATGTTATGGATGGTTCTGAAAATCTAGCCAGAAACATACGTCGCTCCTAACATCGTAGCTGTTGCCAACAGTTACCACCTAATGTTGTCTGAGAGACTGCAGTGATTCCATGTTCAAAGGAAAAGGCAAAGACTCCGGTATCTCAGATACCACACTGCCGTTACTGATGGCAACGGTGAATTTTTAACAACTGGAGAACGTTCCTAGAGAAGGCAGCGATCATCTTCCTCACGTGGGGTGCATTCACCGCACAGGTGTCCCTGTGGTAAAAAACACCACACCGCCCCAAAATCCTGAAAGTTGGCCATGAAGCTTTCTGGTGAAGGCACTGATACAGCGAGGCCATCAAGCTGATCTTCAATTACGGGATAATCAAGTTGTGAATTTTACTTTTTCTATGTTAACTGTACCAATTCCTTGGCCCACCTAGAAGCTTAAAAGGCTTAATGCTACTAAATACCTATTATACCTGTTCTCCAGGGTATCCCACGTTATGAGCATTAAAAAGCAGTGAAAAGAACTGATAACATGTGCATACTTCTACACATTTATTTTTTTTAAATGTGGGAAAGGTATGAACAGTGACCAACACATATAACACTAAAACCTGGTTACTACACCACTAGAGCAAAAGACCACAGGTTCAAAGATCGGAGAGGAGGAAATTAATAGTTTAGCTTTATTTTATACAGAAGATTGCCTATTAAGTTAAGAAGGATTGTTTGGGAGTTTTAGACAACCCAGAATTATTAATGGAAATTGTTTGAGCAACTGGCCTTTTTACCTAGTAGCCAGCCATGGTACCAGTATAGCCCACAGTTCGCCTTCCCACTGGATATTACCGGGGTTTTAGTGAAATATTCTCTGATGACAGCTCCCAAAGGCTGGTGAGGCGCAGCCCAGACCCAGCGCATGCTGGCTCCACGCAGGATCGGGCCATACACCCCCGTTGCGTTGCAGTCACCAGGTCCAGGTGACACTCTCGGTCTTTGCGCCAGCGTGGATGAACGGTCAGCAGAAACAGGAGGACGAGAGGACAGCCGCAGGCCAGAGAGGAGAGACAGCAGGACAGACAGCCAAGCAGGGGTGAGCTCAAAGGGAATTTGGCTCATTTTCTGTCACTTCTGTCCTCCGCGCTAAATACTGCTGTGTAGCCTCCCTCCAGCTGGATCAGTGGTATTCCAGAAACCTCAGTAAGTCTATGTACTACTGAAGAAGAGCTTTGCAACACTTCTGGATGAAAAGCTGTACTTAAAACAAAAGATACCTGCGCCTGATCTAATATGAAAACATTAACGCTCAGAGACAGCCCTGCCTCTTCTGACATGCATGGTCCAAAAAGACCCAGTAGGAAAACTCGCAAAAATAAATCTTAATAAACATGCTTATCAGAAGATACCTTTAATGAAAGCTTTGGTATTGTTGAAAATAACTTCATACTTCAAATGATGAAAAAAAATGAAATGAAAAAGAAAAGCTCAAATCTGTATACAAGAACTGCACTGAGAACAGGAGCTTAAAACAGCAAACCAGGGGTAGATGTGGCACGGAGGAGACAACGCAGTGGGACATGGCTCTTTTTCCTCTACTTTTTTTCTTTTCTTTTTTTTTCTTTTTTGCCTTTAACAGATCATTTTCTGAAATCCCTCTTGTGCATCACTGTCAGAGCGGGACCAAGAGACAGCATTTCTAGGAAGAAATCAGTTGGTTTGGGAGAAGATCAACAATTCTTGTGAGGTCAAGATGTAGGCTGTGGTTTTAACTGGTCTCCTAAGCCTGCGACCCGGAGAGGTAACATTCCTCACACTTAACGTACAATAATCTTCTGCAGACTCAGGTAAAAGTTCTTCGCAAAGTACAAAATACTTTCATGTCATTTTGTCCTTATTCCTTCCTTTTCCCCCATCTCGGCATCCGTACACTTCAGATGAGATTACAAACTGGCTGACTATAGTTTTGTGGGGTTTCCCCCTCAAATGCTGAAGTATAATTATAAGATGGGGGGAATAAAATTACAAATTCAACCAAGGTCATTAATGTATAAAATGCAAATTGTCTCCCATTTGTCAAAGACCCTGGGGAAGTCTAGAGATAATTGAAATGATAGATGAACAGAGGAGACTAACTGCTAATGGTCTGTATATCAATGAATCAATGTCATATTTATGAAGGGCTTTGGGAAATTCTTTTAAATACTTCATCTATAGTGAAGTTTAGCCTACTTTTTCTTTTTAATGCTGAAAAATTAATGATAAAGTTCAGCTTATAGTTGCACTAATGTAAACCTGGGGTAATTTAAGCTCAACAGCAGGATATTGAAAAACTACTTATGTTTGTGCCAGAAATGACCAGATTTCTCAATTACCAGGGAATGTGGTGTAACTAAGAGCAATATATATTTCAGAGATAATTAAATACAGGACCAGCCCTCAACCTCAAAGCATTTAAACTCATCTGTTTTCCTGTGCATCTCATTTCCTCCAAAATTTGAATAAACTGGAAAAACAGGGAGTATACATACCACTGATTCTCCTGCTTACCTATTTTCCTCGTATTTTCAATTACGAACTGCACTGCTTAAAGCAGGGGCTAATTTCAGATGTATTTATGGGGCACCGACCAAACAGGAACAGGGAGAGGAGAAAGGAAAACCAGAAATATTTCCTTTTTAAGCAAAGAAGTGAGACGGATCTTGGAGGTAACTTCGGTACAGCTGCACAGAAAATCGTGTTTCTACTTCAAAAGAGGAAATACAATAAACCAGTAAGTCACTCTGCAGAGTCTTCTCCCAGTTCTGTGGGGGCTATGGTACATTAGTAAGTGACAGTGAGGACAAGGCATGAATAAAAAGGAAGTTTCAAATATTAAGATGCCATTTTGGTTGAATCCATGAATAGTTTGGCGAGGGGGGGGGCAGTTTAGAGGGTTGCTTTTTTATTATTATTATTATTCCCCCCACTAGTATTTTTCTGCTTTTCTTCCTGCACAACAGGAAGGGTTTGGATGAAGGGAAACCAGTAGGACACCCGCAGGCTTTTTTATCAAAAAAAAAAAAAAAAAAAGCTTTTTCTAGCCAAAAGAAATAAACCATCACATCCCATTTAAGTAGCAGATAGCAGCACACCGAAACAGGTAGCATCACTACAAAACCACCTGAATTAAACCCCTTTTCATCCTCGCTCTCACTGAACGAAATCACATGGTGGGGAGACAGGGAGAAGAGGCGAATTTTTATGAACAGTCTTGTAGGATTGAGAGAGATTTGCTTCATGTCTGAAAATAGTACCACAATCGCTCAGCTTGTGGAAACACGAACTAATCTGGAAATTACATCTGGATTTCCCCAGAATTTGAATAAGCTGGTTATATCTAAAACATACACCTGATTCCCCTATTAAAGGATTTGACACATGAAGCAAGCAAGTGAATAAGGGTCTCAGAAAAACATCGCTGTCTGAGAGGAAACTTTGCTGCTGTCTGCGAAAACATAACACGTATGCATTGCAGGTAAAAAGTTCACGCTAAATTTTCTAGTCATTACAACTTACAACCACAAAAATTTAGAAAAAGAGTCAAGAAGCCTCATCAAGCTGCTGAGAAAACAAGGAAGGATTCCCACGAGTTGGAACCAGTCTTCTCGATTGCAAAACATCACTGGGGATGGTGGAGATCTGGACCAGCTTCCCTTAGGGTAACAACAAACCTTGAAGAATGCAAGATTCATGCAAAAAAGGACCCCGCGAATGCATCTGCTGAGAACCAGCACTGGCCATACCGGCTGTCTTTTCAAATAAAGACTTGTGAATAAATACTGCAAAAGTCCTCCCTAGAAAGGGTTTAGTATTACTGGGTAAAACAAAATTCACAGTGCCTATTTTCTGGAAGAAAGAAAGAAAAGCTAGCAGCACAAATGAAATAAGGTGTCTTACAAACTACAAGACATTCTTGGGGAGAAAGTCTGAGTTGGATCTCTCAGTTAGATGGGAAGGCCTGAAAACACACAAAAATACTGTCTGCTTGATGCTGGTTTACTTATATACCTGCCCTTTCTCCCCCCACTACCCTTTTTAAATCTTTATTTCTGTCAGTCTACCTTATCATGAGCTCAAACTAATCATTCTAAAACCAATAATGTAACATCTTGCCTTAGTTAAATGAGTAAGTATTTTTTCTCCTTTTATGATTACACCTTTACCGATCAGTCAATAGGAAGGGGAGCAGGAGCGCTCCCTCTCCAAGGCCCGAGCTGCCCTTCCCTCCTGCAGCCTCCCTCCTCCTCCCTAAATCCTTCCCCAAGGAAGAGGCACAGAGAAGAGAGAGAAAAAGGTCTCCACCAAAGAGTAAAAGCTCCGACAAAGAAGTAAAATTGAGCTTTAGAGAAATCTTTAACTTTCCCATGAAGGTGGGTATCAAGTTGTTACTCTGAGCAACTCAGTTCCGCTGCTCTCCATCTGTGCTGAATTTCCACCTGAGGCTTCAAGTAGACACTAAAGGAACAAAAAACCTGGCCTTTACGGATTTTCAGGGCAACATTAACTCTCCATCACTGTGGACCCTAGTGCTGTGTAATCGGAAAAGAGATGCGAGTCAGTCATTCCACCGCACAGGTGTACCGTAAGGCTCAATTAACGACTCTCCGTGAAGTGCTGCCTCTCTCCGCTGTTGTTGTTACAGCTTACTAAGTAGCCAATTAATAAAACATTCAATTCCTCCTTTTGCTGAAACACATTTGTTCTGCTAGATTTTAATTTTTTGAATGAGTGAAATATGAGTAAGATAATTTACATGAGTTAATGATACAGTACAAGTTAACCGATCAGTTATTCTGCATGAAGAGATATCTATTTGCAGAGAACAATTTACAGGCAGCCTTTCAGGGACATAATTACTTGCAATACCAGCGTTTCAGCACACTCTTCCCTTTTTATTTTTTGCTATTTTACAGATGTGTCTCTCTCAAACTCCTAAGTGAAAGCAGATTACCTGCCACCGATTACCCAACACATCCACAGAGGGAAGGTAGGGGAAGCATCTCGCCAGTGACGAGTTTTGCCTTGTGGATTAAATTCCCCCTCGTAACTGAGCCATGCTGCTTCTGCTAACAAAGTCTTGCCGAAACCCTGGCATAAATTTGCTTCTTTGTAGAGTAACTTTTTCCTCACGTCATATCCTCCACTGTCTTTCTTCTTATTTCATTAAGATTTTGAGTTATATATACAAACTGTTCATTTCAAATACTCATTACGGAAATACTGCAAACCCAGAAGATGTCACAGTCATTTCTTTTACAGCTTTTCTTTTTGTAGGCGACATTCATATTACAGAATAATTTAGACGGTAATTTAATCACAGGGTTTAGAGGTCCAGCAAATGTTACATTTACATTATGTCAGTCTTTCAGCAGATAATTTGGTCCTTTGCATGTGTTAAAAGACGACACGGTTTGTTAAGATCACGTTAGTACGTTTAACCCAACAGATGAACGGCTGGTTTGTTAATCTGCCATATATTTCTAATTTTCCTAAGGATGATTAGAAAATTCTATTTAGAATAAATTCACGAGCACTTTCATTCCATCAGAGTGACAAATCAAAAAGATTATTAAATCTCAGGGTCTAGAAATCTCCATAAAATGGTCATAAGTCCTTGCTACACAGTAAATACCAACACTTCCCTTAATATATTACATTAGTTAATATTTTGCTTATGCCTGCTTTGAGTGCATGTGACTGAAGATATTAAAATGTGCCTCGTAACTTAAGTTTGATAATATTCTCATAAGGAAGTATGAGTATTCCGTAGTTTGGAAACATAATATTCTTCTTTCTCCTGTCAAATGCTGCTAAAGAGAATGAAATAGGATATAAGAAATATGATTTAGTTTCAGCGTGGTAATGCTCCTACCCTGGACCCTCAAAAGATAAAACAAAAGGTGATAAATCATTATTACTCAAAGAGAAATAGCATGTCCGTACAAGTGATTTTCAAAAAGTACTACTATGTATTAAAATTTAGAAGAATAATAACCTAGTCAACCAGCATCCCAGGAGCCCTACCACTGAATACCTATAGCTAATACTGTATTTCTGCCTTTTTGTTTTGAAGTTGTACATTGCATCCTTGCTGCTTACATTGAATGAAATCTCCCTTTTAATTTAAACTCATACAAGACCAGGATTTACAGCAGAAAAACCAGATGCATCACCTGGTCAGCCCATGCCACTGTAGGATATTCCCCTATTTTCCATTGCCTCACTTGTCTGGTTTTAAATGTACTGTAGCTAACCACAGACAAAATCAATAAGCCAAAAATTACACCTGGAGCTGATAGCACATTTTGATCACTTACTTGTATCTTGGAGCAATTTCACCACCCTTTAAAGCAGAAATGTGTTTACCTAGACGACAAATTCATAGTCTTCTATCAATGAAATATATAATAGACATCCAGAGCGAGGGTCTGAAAGAAGCTGGAGAGCAGGGCAGCAGAACAATACGAGAAGAGAGACACTCATTATTCTCCTTAATCCACTCAATTGACGATTGTTACCAGTCCTACTTTTACGGCACAGAGAAATACTGACTTTCTCTCCTGGCATAAGATTTTGAAAGGATCATATTTCATTTCTGAAACAATTTTATTTCTTCTCCTCATCCACTTAATAATAAATAGAAGTACTGCCGCTTCCCCCGTATTTGTGTGGTATCCTCTCTCCGCAGGATATTGGAGATACGGCCGTAGTCCTTGCTGCAGGCTGATAAGAGATCTAATTTGAGTTGTGATGCAAGGGACAGTATAAGGGAGAGGAAGGTACAGCTGTTTTGTAATATAAATTTTGAAAACGTCTCAAAAATTGAGTCAGTAGTTTGCAATCTGTATCCCTTATGAATTATTTTGACTTATTAAAGCAACCGAATGGGTTTTTCCATTATTTGTTTTTAAAATTTAATTTACTTTTAAAATTTGTTTTTAAAATTAAATTTAAAATAAAATTAAAATTAAATTTAGGATGAGAGGAAATGACCTCAAGCTGCGCCAGGGGAAGTTTAGGTTGGATAGCAGAAAAAGATTCTTCGCTGAAAGGGTGGTCAGGCCCTGGCACAGGCTGCCCAGGGAAGTGGTTGAGTCCCCATCCCTGGAGGTATTTAAAGGACAGATAGACATGGTGCTTGGGGACATGGTTTAGTGGTGGACTTGGCAGCGTTAGGTTAACGGTTGGACTCGATGATCTTAAGGGTCTTTTCCAACCTTAATGATTCTATGGTTCTATGAAATCTAAACAGCATTTCCTTTACGGCAAGTTTGGGCTGAGGATTCCAGGAAGATAAGGAAACCCTGCCCCTTCAAGATGTAGGACAACTGTGTATCGTCTTAGCAATGAAAAAATGGAATTGGTTAATTTGCATTAATACTTAGATGATAAAATTTTAAAACCGTCAGAATTAAATCACAGAGATTTAATTACCACTAAGGTTAAAAAGGGATTACTTGGTATTGACACTTAAACATGATGAGTTCCAAATTTAGAGTTAAGACATAGCATCTACAGGCAACTCAGAATGCACTGATGAGTTTGTCTTCCAAGCGATGAAATTCTAAGATCAAAACACTTTCTTTGTATATTCTTTAACGCAGTTTGTATTATGGCACTAAGGCCAGATGACCGATTACCAAATGTATTTCCTTACTCAGCTGCTAAGTCCTCAGACAGTTTAAGGAAATAGCCTGGCAAGGAGAGGTTAGATTTCCTTGAGTCAGAAGGTCCCACCAGTTGACCCCTTTGTCAAACAGACTGCCATGGATATTATGACTTGTGGGTCTGCACTAGGAATACATCGGAGAAAACATGCCTGATGTCAAACTAGTCCAAAAATCAATGTGTATATTGATGTAAAATGAGATCTTTAATGGCAAAATCCTTAAAGTTCTTTACATCAACCAAATAATTAAATTAAAAAGAACTAAATGTTTTCCTAATTAAACAGCATGAAGTGCCAAATACTGATCTATTTTCATCTCCAACATGTTTTTGTCCTTCTTCTCCTTGCAGCCCCTGATGTTTACCTCCAGAAAAAAAATCTCATCCACTTGGAGTTATTTAAAAAAAAAAAAAAAGCTGGCTTGCAAATCCAAACAAAACCTCCAACTCTTATACAAGAAAGCAGTGAAAAGTTATAGAAGTTACTCCAAAATGATCTCATTAGCACTTCTTTAGGTATGAATGAGAATCAAAAATCCCGTTCTGTGAGGAATGAATGTCACAGCTATTTGTTCAGACTATTATAATGGCATCAGTGGCTTCTTGAATTTCATAGCCATAGCTATACATCCTTCACTGACAACTATCAGTGATCTTAACTCAAAATAAAAGCCTAAACCAGGGTGAAAGCATACACACAAGATGCTTACAAACTGAAGAAGGAAATAAAATCTCAAAAGGTCAGATTTACTGTATAGTGAATATATACTCAATAAGGACACACAAAACGCTCTGATTTGTATCTTAACCCTAGTGAAGCCATAAAAGGGTAAGATGTGAAGCTCAAATATTATATATCTATTCCTATTGTATATAGACACTGCACAATACAGCATGATAGAGAATATTTCACCACTCTTATTTTGCAAACGAACCTCATTCGGTGGCAGGAACGAGGAACTCCCTTGGTTTCTGGTACCAAACCGGTACACAACATTATTGGGAGCCAACTCCAGCCTCTGCCAGTGTCAAACCTGGGACGGGCAACAACAATCCACCAGTACCAGGCACAGGGTGTGCAACCTGCCTGCTTTCCCTGGGAACCCACAATTACAAATAGCTAGCAGCTGGCACCAAAGTAAACCTTGCATAATCCTCGCTAACACAGCTAATCTTCCTCTTACTGTAAGAATGAGTCACGCAGTGCAAAGTGAAGCGATGCCTTTATGATATATAGGTTTTTCATACACCCAGGTTACACATTTAATTTCCTACTTACTGAAGGCTCCAAACTTGGCAGTAGAGGGAGACTGCATGATCGCCAAAATAATTGGAGAGAATTAAGACTAGACAGTATAGTAATGACAAAAGCCTCAGGAGAGATCACACAGATGTTTCCTGATGCTAAGCATAAACTATCTGCAACCCCAACTACTAAACAATAAACTAATTGATACAAGTCCCCACCCAGTGCAAAAGGGGAATACTTTAGCAACTTGATGTGTAAAGCATCTCACCTGCTTGCACTGTCCTGCACAAGGCACGTAAGCCTCTGGGCTGGTGTCATGGCAAAGTCTGGAAGACGTCAGTCTCAAATGGGCAAGAAGACAAACAAGATCCGTGATTTAATTAGGCCACAACTTTATTAACCTATTTCTTCAGGGAACTACTGGTGATAGCTCACACAACGTAGACCATGATTCATTTTTTAATCATTTCTGTCTGGTAAAGAGCTGTGTCAATGTTTCGCCCCCTCCTCCTCTACATAGCCGAATTCCTCTCAGTAATACCAAATGGATCCTGGGGGGCACGAGGGGGTGCCTTTACTATTATCAACCCCATGCTGTACCCCACTTCTTAAGGGCAACCGCGATCCCCCAGGGAAGAAGTACTTGCACAAGCAACATGCAGGTATTGAATGTTTGTGCTGCTCTTTCTCAATCTCAACTGAGTATGGAGATAATTAACAGTTCCCTCTACAGAATTTCCCACTGGGAAGGTAGACATTAATACCTTAAAAATCACATAAAACACAATATATTCAGAGGGCAATTATGCATTCACATCATTCCTGCTGCCTTCTGGCCTTGTCACCACCTGAAGGGTGGGTCTGATAATCCTGGTAAGTCCTCCATAGACAGTCCCTTTGTCAAATCCCAAATAAATCTTGCTTACGTGCAGAACAAACACTTCACAGGGCTCTTCCTGGGGGGAGTCAGCCCATCTGGTCTTGTGCTGGTCCATCAAGAATTGTTTCACCTTTGAGGTACAGCTGCAAATTGCCAGGGGAACTGCCTGTCCATTTGAAGGCCCGGCACACAGTAGATCCAAACATTAGCTCTCATCATCATAATTTTTTATAGAAAGGCTACAGCCCAAGACACGTTCGGATGAAGACACGACAATCAACTTTTATGGCACTTGCAACTTTTGGGCCAAGTACTCTGCAGGCAGAGCTCCAAAGGCTTCAGAGTTACACCAAGAGAGAATATGTTAATTGTCTGGCCAAGAGCATAAAAAAAATGTTCTTGTTATTGTTGTTGGAAACCAAACGACAAGCAATTCATTATTGCGCTGTAATTCAGTGCAATTTATTGGTTGATTTGCTGTGAGGTATTTTAGCTACATACTAATACACATACTATAAAAAGAATGCAAATTCAGTAATGCAAGTCTAAATGAATGAGAAGTAACATTTTCTCACAGTTTGCAAGAAATTAACCTTTAACGTCTTTCCTATGCTTTGGGAACAGCACTTGGCCAAAAGCTCTTACAGTAATAAAGCAGTGACCCATAGCAAAGAATAAATGTCAGAGTGAAATGATAACAGCAAGCCTATTTGCCAGAAAGTGGTAATTTATAAGATTTTAATTTGAGATCATCATGGGGGGTCAGCCTTATCAAATAATTCAAAATGTAGGTCACAATTATAGCCCTTGAAGTGTGGTTCTGCTCTGAAATGTGACTGTAAAAATGGCATGTTTATTATTTCTAAATGATTTCTTTATCAGATATATTGAGTTTACAAGTAAAATGGTAATGGGACAGATTTGCTTTTTGCTTTCTCCAATTTATACATTTGTGTAGCTCACTGATTTCAGCAGTTATTTCTGATTTACATTACCCTAAAAGGAAAATCAGACCCCCCTGTTTCTCACCTTCCTGCTTAATCTTCTGCAGAGCAAGATTATGTCCTTCTTGTTCCCTGTGTCACCAAAAGCTTTCAACAAATTTACAGGTTTCTAAGCTAACTGGAATGTAAAAAACCCAATTCTCTCAATAACAAGGAAAACAAAATACAATCCTCCTCTCCCTTCAGGCAAATTCCTTGGGTGGTGTCAGTACAGCTCCATCAGAATCAATGGAGTTCGCTAATGTACACCTTTTTCTACAGCGCTGTCTCTTGGCTTTGTTGGCTCTTCAAGTCTAACAGCAGAAGGAGAAAAGGCATATAACAGGTTTTTAAATCACCCTGCCCAAGTCAGTAACTGTGAAAGGCTAATACCTGTCTGGAGCAGATCACTAGGCATGGCTGGAATCCAGCATTTGTTTCCAAGTGAACTGGACAAAGAAGATGGTCCGGGAAGAAGGAAAGAACCATCAAACACATTTCTTACAACGTTCTCCACACCTGTGAACTCCGAATTCCAGATGGTTTCTTGATATACACAATGTAATTGCTCATTACTCCCAGCTCCTCAGCCTATTGTCGGAGAGGCATTTGGGCCAGTTCTCAGCCGGTTTCCAGAAAAACAAAATTAGTTCTAATGGAGGAAGAGAAAGAAACGAGCGAACAGTGAGCAAGGGCCACCAGCTCAAGACAAGTGTGTTTGGTCCACCACCACCTGTGCAGAGGCACGGAGACAGGGATGTTGGTTACGTGCAGGTGGGACTTAGCCTGTCAGTAGTACACGTAGTGAGTCAATTCCATATTGCTGCGGCTAAGAAGCAAGTCCTGACCATCCCATTGTGTCATAAGAACTTGTATCTTTACTTCTTTTTCCTTTAACCTACAATAAAAGTTACAGAGGCTGAAAAAGCCTTTATTCTTCTCTTTGGCAAAACAAGCTGTAAACAGAGAACGAATCCATCAAGAACAATGAGCTGATTCTGCTTTCCATTACACAGCTCAGAATCAATCAGAGGTTGAATAAATCAGACTTAAACACAATGCAAGTGAGAAGATGACATGAAACATCTCCATAGTCTCCATTCAAAATGGGGTCATATTCTAATTTTGTCACATCTCCAATTTTATTTAATAATTTTATTCAATAATTACATTTCCTCAGTAATTCTGTCTTTTGACATTCTTCTTCTGTCACAACTTTCTGTGAGCCAGCATATGTATTCATATACTCAATACTGACATGCAAATAGATGATCTGAAGTCTGTATTTGTCTGTCCTACAAACTGTCATGAACTAAAAAAACAAAACAAAACAAAAAAAAAAACAAAAAACAAAAACAAAAACAACCACCCCACAACCATTAGAACACAGATTGCACGGGACTGCTGAACTCCACAACTTCAACAAGTACAACTCTGCTGTTACTCCAAAATACTTTTAAATTGATCTCATCTTCTCTGAGGTATATTCCTAAAACAGGGAATAACTGGGCACTTACATAGGCTGAAGAGCTGGTGGCATTGTCTGGGGGTGACAACTGAACCCAAGAGAGCATAACATTAAATATAGCTTTCATTATAAAACAAGGTGGGAGAAATGCAGCAAATTATTCCATACAGACAATTTGTTGCTTAATGGCCTGAAGCAATACCAAGGGCTGTTAGAGCTGATAAGACAGTCCTTAACCATAGTTACAATCTATACACTGGGATTAATGCTATCATAAAGTTCAAGCAATGGTTTATAACTCCAAATATTGGCAGAAGCAACCAATTTTCTGTCTTCTTGGAAGGCAGAATATCTTACATTAAGTAAATCATAATTCAAAAGCGGGGGGGGGGGGGGGCGGGACGGGACGGGACGGGACGACTCCTGCCCTCCAAATGAATAGGTTTCACTTATTACAGCATGTGTGTTTGAAAATACATAATTATATGTCAGGAAACAGAACATGAAGAAAAGCACTGAAAACACCTTTCTGCTCTTTTCTCCCAGGTTGAGTCAGCGTTCAGACAGCATTTTAAGGCTGATGCACATGGCTTAGCAGACACAGAAGAATAAGCCTGCTTTTAGGAGGCAAATGCCTGACAGTACATGCTTGGTCACAAATGCACATGAAATGACTGGAGATCTTCCAGAGGAAGCTGATATTTTGTTTAATAACCTACCAACAAAAATAGTCTGAAAAACACATCCTCTTTAATGGTACCTATCTCTTCAAAGCTTCAATGGACAGCAGTCCCAGTCTCTTGAAAGACAAAGTATGAAGAGCTGAAGGTTGACAGTGAGAGTCAAAATAAGCCCAAACTCAGCCCTAATAAACACTGCGTACTGCTCAGAGCTTTTAAGAAACTCCAGTGGGGTGCCAAATCCCACAATAGCAAGCTATCTCATTAAATTTTTAACATTCAACTTCTGATCCAGACTGGAAAAAACTCAGTAATCATTTATCTCTTCAAGTCATCTACCACATTTGAGTTTCCAGATGGGTCTAGAGCAGATGCAAGTTTAGGGGCAGCAAGGGCTGGATTCCTATTAGAACAGCTTGCTTTTTCTTAGGAAAGATCAAAAACAGGTTAATTAATATTAGAACAATCTTTTAAGTTCTCCCATGCAGTAAGAACTTTGAAATGAAAGCACAATATGTTTCAATTAGCACATCTGAATATTTTGTATCTTTGCTTGCATTGGAAAACAACGGCGAGGGAGTTGGCAGCTGTTGTACCATTTGATTTTATGCCTGCTGCCTCCTTGGACAGTGCCTGCACTGGTGTCTGTCCATGACTGGGGCTTCTATGTACTGCTGGGAGACAAAAAAAACCCACTATGGATTGGGGTTTGGGTTTTTTTTGTTTCTGTTTTTGGTTTGTTTTGTTGTTTTTTTTTCCTTTTGCTACTGTAATTAAAAAAAAAAAACAAACCCAAAAAGCCCAAAACAACAAACACAAAACAAACCACATTTTAAGTAGGAAGTTTTCAGAAAGTAGACTGGCCTTTTGGCATTTCAACACTTTGTGTATTGTCTTGCTATTTTCTTCTTATTAAGTGGCTACATTACTCTTGCAAACTAGCAATGGGTGTGGAAGTATTTATTATCGTATATATTTTCCGTACAGATCATCAAAGGGTGGTGAAAATTGTCTGCGTGCAGAGCGGGGAAAAGAGAAGTGTAATTACTCCTGCTTGATCTGTTTATTTCAGAAGTTGGACACAAGTCATTGCCATGACATTTTCATTTTCCTGGATACACGACCGGATTCTAATCTCATTTGCGCTGGTGTAACTGCAGGAGGATCAGTGAGCTTTCCCCCCCATTTACATTTTGCTAAGTAACAGCAGGAATCAGGCCTGTAACCCTTGATTGTTAATTCTGCTTCACCTCTTGCATGTAACAGTAGCTGTCAAAAAGATTTTGGAAAACTGTCAATCTCTGGTAAGAGATAAAATCTTGATTAATAAAAATAATTTAAAGCTGAGTTTGTTCTATTGGAAAGAGAGGTCATTGGCCCTATGGTGTCAAGAAGCCAATATTTTTCAAACACATGGTATTCTTAGGGGAAATCAAAGCAAAGTCTGTACAGAGACTCCTGCCAAGAGAGCTAACAACTCCATTTAACAAAACAAAATCATCCTGATGCTTAGAAGAACTCTTTCCTTAACAAATAAAAATCAAAGCAAAATGCAGACCAAAGTAAAATTACTTCCATGATCAAATCAGGAGCTAAGGACCAAACTGTGTGTGTTGAGGGAGGGGAATGTAGGGGGGAGTTTTACTTTTAACAAGCAAAAAGACTAATGGAAATGATCAACAGTGAAAATTCAGTTATCTGAGCTTCTGTTCAGCTGTTGCGTGATTTACCGAGAAGTTGCTTGATTTGAGTCTCCAGATCTGCTCAGACTGAGAAAGTCAAGAGAAAGACTCCGTAGGAGTTGAGATGATCTTACTCAGCCTGACTGTCCCTTTATTTGCATCCATTTTATACACGTGCACTTTCTCCGATACCAGCTGTTTGGGTAACACTATTA
This sequence comes from Platalea leucorodia, assembly GCF_965183815.1. NCBI lineage: Eukaryota > Metazoa > Chordata > Aves > Pelecaniformes > Threskiornithidae > Platalea > Platalea leucorodia. The sequence goes on from NC_138830.1 coordinate 5,439,659, forward strand.
CAGCTACCTCATCTCAGAGCAGCCCAACATTCAATGCGAGGGTTGCAATAATCAGGTTGCTCCACCTGCACGTGCAGGGCTGCAAAACATCGCTGGTCTTTCATTTATGAAACCTTTCAAAACCCAAACCAGCGCACGGAAGGCATTCCCGTACAGGATTAAGCATGCTTTTGTGGATCATAAATATCGTTCCCAACTCTGATTAGTCATGCTTTTATACGAGTACCCTGCACAGATGACAAGGTGGTGAAGTATCCCACCAGTGAGCAGATACGTGTATGTACAACACTCCTTGTTAGTTTTCAACTTGTGATAAATTTCAAGGAGATACAGAGACTTTTACTCCAAATTTTAATTTGGAGGAACTACACCAAGGCTCCAACAGTTGCAATGCAGTGTCGGTGAGGGTCACCTCCAGCTAAGCTCAGAGAGTAGCTCTGGTACGCTGAATTCTCAGATCAAAACCTAAAATGCCTTTGCATCAAGTTTTCCTTATTCAAGTTACTAGAGACTATGCCTAAGAAGAAAAAAAAAAGGCAAGTCAAGATTCATTCTGTGATTCTATGAAGATGTGCTTCTATGCATATGAGTATGTGTATATGTTGCAGATAACTAACTAGCTACATGACAATATGCATTGGAGATGAAACCAAAGCAAATGTCAGCATGATATATTGTGTCAGTAACATCAAAGGAGAAAGGGAGGGGAAGTGAGCGTGAAAATCAAACAGAGTGCTTGGGAAAGAAAGCTAATTTTGAGTTTGATGTGCACGAGTGACACTCATTAAAAATTGACGAGTGCATGTGAGAGGATGCCACCTGGGATTATGCAACTGCTAATTAACATTTAACACCATTTTCTAACCTTATAAAATATTCTTAGCCTGCTGAAGGCTTCTTCGTAACAAGCACAATGAAAAAAAACCCACCCAGCACCTAGCAACAGCAAATCGAATGGGAAAACTTTATGAACTTTTTAAAGCAACATAAGAAACACGAAGGGCTTGCTTAAAGGGACACTGCCAAGGCAAGCACAGGCTATCAACAGGTGAAAATCCGTGTCTGCGGCCCTGCTCTTTCTCAGTTGCGGGCACATGGCTAAGCCCGGCAGCAGGACACGGCGCGGGTTACAGGTACGGTTGGGTGAATGTGCCTCCTTAGTGCAAAAAGACGCGGGTCCTGCCAGGCTCCCACCTTCCTGGTACTTTCACAGCAACATTGATGCTCCTGCCTGCCGCATTCACTAGATTTTCCAGTACAGCACCCAATTTCACCCTGAATGACACCCTCCTACAACTGAGTGCGCTAACGTGAGGTCTCTCACTCTTGAGCCTGGCAATAGTGCCAATTTTCCCTCAAAAACCCATCTCCTGGCTACATGCCACTACCCAACAGCCAAATCCCAGTTTCTAGTCCTTTTTGTAACAGTGGTCAGATGAAATATGGACACCAAGGCACCTAGCAGCTGTCCTTGCTGTAAGTTCACATGACTCAGGGGTCCCAAAAATACTAATTTTGAGAAGTTGGGTTGGAAGTCCTGGAGAAAAGAGGAGAATAACTGAAAAGAGCAGGAGAAAGTAAGGGAGAAAGTAAAGAGAGAAAGTGGACAGAAAGCAGCTAAGATGACAACAAGACCTGAGCCTGGTGGGACGGATCATCGTAATGAGATGAAACGGACATATTTGCTGATTCAGCACAAAGTTTAAGGAGCCTGGGAACTTGCACTTCAGAGCATTTAAAAAACCTAAGCCCAAAGCAACAAAGTTTATAGATTACATTTGGTTTGGGCTATTTATGCTGGGTGTTTACATTGTGCATTTCATAGTTTCAACAGAGAAAGGGGACCAGATGGACAACTCAAACAGAGCTTGCTTTTACAGGGCCCAACACACCGGCATCTCAGCAGATCTCGCTGCGGTAAGGACAATATGGTTCTTTACAGTTACGAGACATTTCTATAAACCCAGGAGCCTTCCAGACTTTTTTGTGTCCCAGAAAGAAAGTGTTCTTTGTAAAAGATAAACACCTAATGCTGTATGTGTACACTGTAAGTTTATAAAAAAAAAGAAGGACCCATGATATCTTAGATATGGCCCTAACTGCAGAATACCGACATATTTAGATAGATTTTAATTAATACATTGGTATCCATACAGCATGCCCAGGAGGATTCTTGTGTCTTTCTTCACATGCTTCCAGATGAACTTGCTAATTGAATGGTTAAATGGCTTCCACTGAGGCAAGATAGAGATTCTCCCTCTTTTCACTGGGAAAAGAGAATGGGATTAACTCTTACAAATAATTCTTCACCACAATCAAAATCTTTTGAAACAGAATAATACCTCCAGCACCTTTAGATTTGTTGCAGTTTACCCATGTTGCTTAAGTTTCATAGATACCAACAGCTATCGATGTACTGTAATTTATCCATACCCAAAAGACGAGATGTGTTGCCTTGCAGTTCTCTGTTACAATCAACAGCTACTACAGTATTTCTATCCTGGGTAATGGGTAACAAGAACAACACGCATTCAGGGAAGACTGAGCATACAGAAAACAATAAAGGATGTTTCTCTAAAGGAGAAGCATAAAAGAGGGAAAGAAAGGGGGTCAGTAAATAAGCAGCAGCGATGTTCCAGCTACAACAGAAGACAACAGGAAAGACCAAGACCAAGAGAAGAGCAAGGGCAAGCAACGTTAGATATTGGCTCGGCAGACACGGTACTGAAGCAAAGCAGGGAACTGGATGAAAATTAGTTTTTAAATAAGAGGAGAGCTGTTTTTTCTTGCAGAATTTGAAGCAGTACACTTCCAGATGTTCTGCTTGGGACTGTCCAAGCCTCCATCCGCAGGTCCTGCCCTTTGGCTTTTAGGGGGCAGTGCCAGGAGCAGGGACAGCTCTGGAGTCACTAGAGCCGTACACAGAGTAGGGCATTACTGCACATCCAAAATGAAAGGCTATAACCTGTATGAACTGTACAGCAGATATATTCACTAAATAGAAGATGAAAGGCTTGTCAATGTATGAAAGAACAAAGGATGCCTAGGACATGTATTCTCTCAGTAAGTATGAACATTTTCCTTTTTATGGGCCCAATTCAAGAAAATCACCCACTGTAGTACAGTAAGTAGCTCCCTGGACTAAATGAGAGCACTCAGTCAGAGCCAGGGCAGGCCTGTGCTTCATGACCGGCATCCATATGCATTGCTGAGCATGCCTGCACTCAAAGTTTGGATTTACAAATCCCAGGTATTATGCTGGCTTCCTCCTTATGAATTGCAAAACCTAGCTTGAGAAAATTTAGAGAATGAAGTTCAGATTTTTTTTTTTTTTTTTTTTTTAGGATTATTTCTTACTATTACACATCATTGTTTTAAAAATTTAAAAAGGATGGCCTTTCCTGAAATGGCTCCTGTTTAAAATGTAAAAATACATTTTCACATAAAGAGGTACTTATTTTTCAGAAAACCCAGAGAGATAAAGCTTACTGATTCCCATGAACTGTCATCTTCATAGGAAAAAGAAAAAAGAAAAAAAAAAAAAAGATCAAACACAGACTTTAAAATCTTCCCAAAGCTTCTAACCCTTAAGCTAATAAAAGAAAAACAGTAAATCAGCTTTAAAAATATGCTATCCAAAACTCTATATTCCTAGAAGAGCATGTATCTGAAAATTATTACACTGCAAATATGAAGTAAGAAAAAAAACAAGGACCCTATCTTATATGCCAGAAGGAAACAGAGCAATTAAAAAAAAAAAAATAAACAGGCTTGAAAAGCCTATTCAAAGAATGGGGGAGTAGGTTATTTTGATTGCCAGTATGCAAATGAAGAAGGATATAGATAAATGGCATGCAGGGATGTGATTTTATTTATTTTTGAACACTCTTGCCAGAGCCTTCCAATACATGAACTTGTTGTTTATATCGTAAAGTATCATTTTAAGGCTTTTCTTATTTCTTTCTTTACTTTCCAAGCATTTGAGTTTAGGAAGCCAGTGACAGTGAATTTTGGAGTATACTTAGAGCAGGTGGCTTGTTTTGTTTAAGATTATTGTCAACAATTGCTCATATAACAGGTGCTTCTGTTTTTCCATACTTCCTTTATTTATATGTTTCTATCTGTACCCAGAGGCAAACCAAAACCCAAAGACATGGAGTAGATTTTCTGTAGCAAAGTGCTGATTACTTTTTCCACCACGTTTGCCAGCTGCTTCAAGGGGTACCAAATCCAAGATATACTGGAACAATTAATTCAGCGAGCTACACCTGCACAGGCAAATATGATCAGATCCACAACCAGGAGAAACGGTAACGTGGATTTAGTCTGTTCCACAGGAAACCAGAAAAATCACATTCACTGGGAAAAAACAAACAAACAAACCAACCCCTTTTCAATAACACAGACTCATATTGCTTCCTGCCAGTTTTACCTTTGGTTTATTTGCAGTTGATAACACCACAACAGTTTGTTGGAAATTTCCATTCTGATTTGGTAAATGGAAATTTGACTAAGTCTCAGGCTGTGCTGAATAAAAACTCGTACAAACGTCAACAATGAAGTTGTGGTACTGGTAGGTAAAAAAAAGGTACAGTCGTTACTGTAGGACATTTCTTGATAGAAGTCTTGTCTAAAACCAGCATTCTCAAAAGGAAAACTGATTTGAATTTTCTACTCTTCAAGAAGAAAATTTAGCGAAAAGTAGGCACAGCATAAAAAAATGTGACTCCCTTCCACCTCCTAAAATTACAGTAATACTAACATCAAAACATGATGAATTTATAAGTAGTAGGTTACGTAAAATTGCAAAGGAAACAAAGTTTTTCATATTTTTACAAAGAAGCTACAGGCATTGAAGGCAAGGTGCTTTCTACAACAAGATATATACCATCTCCAAAGCAGCAGGGATAAATTTCATTTTGTTTCCAATCACTGTGCCTTAAAATCTCCCTCAGATTTATGACTAGTATGATAAAAAGGAGGGCAAGAGTTTAAAACCTCCCGGCTTTCCCTCTTCACCAACAAAAAGTAAGCTTGATATTTGCTAATGCAAAAGGGCTCTTACCGCGATTCATTCAACTTTTCATTGTCGTAAACTTTGTGTAAGCAGGGGAAAAGCAAAATTGCTCTCTACTTGCCACGCATATAGTATTTTGTGTAAGAAAACAAAGCACGTACGCACAGACGTGCCATCGGTACCCAGCGGTGACGATAGCCACACAGCCCCTGAAACCAAGTATGGGTCGCCTTAAAGTTTGCTTACGAGGTCTTACCCACCCTTGATTTCTGGAGCCATGGGGGCGGCGCTGGGCGAGCTGCTGCATCTCTGCGGAACCCCGCGCGGGGCGAAGATGATGAGTGCGACATCTGTCTGCACCCAGTCCTTATGGATTGGTTATAAAACAAAGAGGTTTTGGCCAAGAAACACATATGCCTGATCTAATGACTTATATTTCCTGCACAACATTCCTCTTACATCATTTGTACTGTCTCCACTGCACTTTACTGGGACTAATAAACATTCCACACTTACTCTGCAATGTATTTTCTCCCTGCAAGACAGCCTACTTGCTATTAGCATGTAAACTGCACGCTTGCCAGTCAGGCTAACCTCATCAATCTTGTCTGAGGCAGAGGAGCTTGTACCCTCTTGCAATATTTCTGGGATTGCACTTAAGTTATTCATCTATTTATTTGAAAAAAAAAAAATCTTAAAGATTTCATCTCTATACTTCAAAAATAGGACATATTAATGGAAAGAAAAAGGATCACTTGAGTTATTTTTAAACTCACACTTGAATTTTTTAACCCAGAGGAATCCATTTTTGTGTTTCCCAGAAGAATATATTACAATTTCATCCCTGCTTTGAATTAAGAAAGCAGAATGAAGGAATTACGATTTTTAAAATAACTATCAAAACCATGCCTTGGATTTCTGTGTTTGTGCTCTCTCTCAATAATGACTAGCAACTCACCCCCTGAGGAGCAGAATAAATTAAGCTTATACCACATTAACACAGCTTCTTATTCTGGGCCTGACTTCAATATTCCTGCATGCCCCTGCACCGCATGGAGAAGATGATCTCCTCGATGCCTTGAAGAACAGGGCTGTAACCACATGCTGCCAGCAAGCCCTGCGAGAAAGGCGGTCTCTGCCGGGAAGAGCTTACAGCTGAAACCCGACGAGGAAAGCGGGTACCCCAAGTGTCCCTGACCGTCAGGGCCTGACCTGGTTCAGCATCCTGGCTGGCCAGCGTCTGGGAAATCGGCACATCGGGAGGGAAAGGAAGAAGTCCTCTCCTCTCTACGTATTCTGTTGGGATTTCCCGAGACAAAAATTGCATCTGGGTCACAGGATAGAACCGTTGCTGATGGGCACAGAGTTTGTCTAGTCCTTCTGAATTCCTTTGTACTTCTTTTAGCCTCCACATACTGCAGAACTGAGTTCTTGTGTTGCTTGGAAAAAGTAGTTTTTCATTTTCTCTAAAAAGGAAGCATGGGCAGCTTTGTTTTGCAGTAAGAAGAGAGAGGCAGAGAAAAATTACAAGCCTCACTCAAGACTGTATGAGAAAACCACCAAAATAATAAAAAGACCTTTTTAAATTTCACCTCTGATATTTTAGAACCAATTCCTGAATCCCTCTGGAGGATTTGTGAATGAAGAATTTCAATATATTGCCTATGCCTGAATTAACATGAGACTTCATTAAACAGAAGTAAACCCGAAACCTGAAAGATTAGACCTCAAAGTGCAAAAACATTTGCCATTTCAGAAGCTCTGTTCTTTAGCGTTGCTGCTTCCTAGCAAAGCTTTTCCAGATGATACTTCACAAACTGAACATTGCTCATAATGTGAACAAAAGCTTTCACTGGGGGGGGGGAAACATCCACATTATTTCATTCTGAAGAGTGGCTGTTGTACAGCAATTACTTTGCATAAAATCTTTCATAATGAATTAAGAACACCGAGTTAGTGCAGCAGCCAGTCTGACATAGCAGGCAATCCATCACAGAAATGATTCATAAATTAAATCATCCCCAACTAAGGCCTTCACATATCACCGTATAATAGCTCCTAAGGAGTCATTATGGGTATTCTGTCAATAATGCATAAACTTCATGACCCTTTTAACTCCTACCGCCCCTCAGATCCAAACTGTAATAGCCCATCACTCCTTCCCCCATCCGTGATTGCTGCGCGCTGTTTTCTCACCCCCACGGAAGTCAATGAGAGTGCTGTTATTGATCTCCAGCGACAGAAACTATCCTTCCCCTCGCCTTAATTTTTACAAAAGACATTCAAACTCAGCGGTGCTGCCGGGGCTGAAGCTGCATGCAGAGCACGTGGAGAAACAAAGGGAATTAAGGATTAAATATCCACTTCGCATACATTGCCAAAGCTCTGCCCAAACCATTGCGTGATACACAACGTGCATACAGCGGCGGGCTTGTTCAGTCAGTTTAAGTGCTACCAGTTCTGTTATTCCTTCTCAATTTTCGGCTTTCACACCGTGGTTTCATGTGGAATTTCACTGATAAGAATTGATAAAGCCAGAAGAGAAAGTCCTGATCGACATGGCCTATGTGACTCGGTGGTTTTCTGAAATTCCACCGTGGTGCCGCATTACGAGAGGGAAACGATGAACTATCTGCTAAATGCCAGCGCTGCCAAGGTGGAACCAGCTGGAAGGCACCTCCTGTCGCGGAAGGGACCTAGGAAGCAGTTCAGCAGTTACCGCCAAGGAAAGGTGCTTTTCAAGTGAAGTATTTTATGTCAAGAAGTAAGCAAAATTGTAACTTCAAATCTGAAATATATTGGCTAGGGAACAGAATAATTGAATGTGAAATTCTCAGTCTGATTTTTTGCAGCCCTTGTTTAAAGCGAGCTATTTTGCAAAGGTTTCTTCTAGTAGAAGAAATATTATGGCCAAATTCAGAAAGGCGTGTATTACTACTAAACAATAGCAGAACAGGTTATACCTTTATTGGTTTAAGGACTACTTCACAGAAGGAAGCTGTGTTCTTTCTTTTAAGAACCTGAATAAGTTAAGAAACCTGTTTTGTTACGTACAAGAAACCATCCTGCAACTTGGTAAGAAACAACACAAAAGCAATGGTCCAAATACCCCAGGGTTTCTGCTTAGAAGGAAGCTTTATGAAAAGAAAAAAAAAAAAATCCCTTTTTAGCACAATGTACGCACAAGAGAATTTGTGCTTCCAACAAAATCTCTGCCCAAAACCACTACAATGTTTGGAGATCTATTTGAAATAAATGAAAACTAAAATTCCAAGTTTACATTAGGATGCCCTTTACTACGTAGCATAGCATAAGTCAGGGTAAGCTGCAGCTGCGTACATCTAGTAAAACAGACTAAAATACAGCCTGCCTCATTACTGTAGCTTTTGCAATTTCATTGCTATTCATCTTACACCTTGCAGAGTTCACTCGCGGATCAGTCACATCAATTACTGCTTTACGCTATGAGGCTCTGATATTACCTTAAGGAAAGCTCTGTACATCCAAATTCAAAGGCTGCCAAGGTGTAGTCGTGACTTAAACATTATCATTTAGTTTTCACACACAACAAGGAAACCTATCATTGTGAAAATGGGTAATCAGCCAAATAATCTTGCATTCACTTCAATTACAGGTCTGCAGTTTACAGTTCTAACAACTGAGTGAAAGTGTTGGTTGTTTTTTTTTTTCCCCCAGCAGTAAATATTATTTGTAGTTTACTGGAATTTTCAAGGAAAAAACCTGAACAAGAAGGAAGTGAAGACTACAAACTGCAAGGAACCACACATACTGGGTTTCTTTCCAGTGTTACTCTTCGGGACGGTTCAGATATTTCTCTTTCAGGGATTTTACACATGGTAAGCAGTAACAGTAACCAGAAATATTTTCATTGCACCAGCCTTCTGGATCCACTGGGATAAATCACCTCTTATAATAGTAGCACCAAATACTTCATGTCATTTTAAACCTCTGGATGCCTAAACCCATCCCTTACTTCACTAGTAATTACTTTTTTTAGAAAAAAGAAATATTACCTGCTTGACAATTTAAGCCAGCACTGACACATTAATCTTTCCCTTCAGGTAGTGTCTGAGACTGAGCGTCCCTCCTAAGAGCAAAGCCCTGGCGTGGAGAGAGACAGAGCGGTGTGGCATCCCACACTGTCGTCAGTCTGACACTGGGGAAGGTCAAAGAAACAACCACTCACATTGTTTCAGTCTCACAGTTGTTAGATTTGGTACAACTATTTGGTTTTTTTTTTTTTCCCCCTACCACTTTGCACAACAGAAGGATTCAAACAAAAGTTTATTTTCGTTTTTTTCTGTGCTGTTTCCATACCTGAACACCACGAGCCTTGAACCCTCCCACAGCTACTAACTGCATATGCGCTGAGGCTGTCCCTGATGCTCTCTCTCTTTTGCATATACAAACATGCACAAACACATTTTTCACAGGATATATAATATCCTGAAAACCATCATTTCCACTAGCAAGAATTCTGAAAATTGTGAATTTTTCAACTCTCTTCATTCCCATTAAAAACAAAGCCAGATTTCTGTTGTCGTGACCGGTGTTGAGCAGAAGCTGCCGTTGAAGCACAGGCTACGTGAAATGGGACAGTCGTACTGGCACAGTGTCAGCAGTGGGTACAACAAGGACACATCCTCGAGTGGTCTGAACAATAAGCGAACCTCAACAAATGCAGGCAGAAGGACTGACACAAGCTGAGGATTTTCCCAACCTTATGCAGCAACGTGACGAACAAGGGCACGGCGCTGGCTTCAGCTCTCCCACAGGACATTTACGCCAGCACCGCAGTTCAAGTGAATTTGTGTGCTCCCTAGGACTCTAATTTTGCATCTGACACAGCAGCACGGGCACTGAAGTCTCTTAATTGCTGCTCTTAGACTACCAAGCTGGTGTCAGAGTACGTGATCAATAACTTTTTTAGGATGGTAAGTAGGGGGAGAACCAGCCAGGAAGATGGCCGTGCTTCAGGGGGAGCACTTTTGCAGGGGAGGTTTTTTTTGTTGTTCTCTGTGCTTTTTAATATACAGATATATGGACATGGAATCTGACCCATATTTTATAGCCTCACAGCTCTACAATCCTAGCTGCTCTTAGGCTAACCTTCCTTCAATCACCTCTCTGTCACCTGCCACTCAGCAGAAACGGGATTGAATTGTAAACACTGGAGCTGGCATCACATGCCCCGACGCAGCAAGACTGAACATGAAGCTGTGGCCCCAGCTTTTCTTCTGGTAAAACCTTCCCCCCGCCCTTTCTATACCTCATTCTGTGCACCCATGCACTGATTTGTCTGAGGAAAATAACCTTCATACAGTCAATATAATTTCAAGCATATTTGGTGAAAAATCACATCCACAATTCAGCCGCGTGTGGAACTGAGTTTCCTGCAAACTTAGATCAAAGAGGTATTTATATATGTGAAACTCAAGATAACCAATTGCATTGGAACGTAACCACTTGACAGACATGTGCTACTTGGGCTACTCAGAAGAAATAAGAACTCACCAGAATACGAATTTTCCTTTCACTGAATTTACTGTGTACCCAGATGCATGGCAAACCTTACTTGATCTCTGTTGCATGTGTGCTGTTTCTTATTCAGATTAGAACACAAATGCAATCCACTGGCTTCACGTCTTTACTTTTTATGTATTGACTTTTTTATACCCTTACCTGGCCTAGTTCCATTTATTAGGAGCATATAAAAAGTGATTGCCTTCTATAACTCTTCTTCTAACAATGCCTCCAGCCTGAAGGCTTCATGAAGTTATAAGCAAAGATTTATAAGTAATAAATTATTGAAAATGAAAAAGGTCTTAAATAGGTTCTTTCTTCAACAGAAGTAGTATATTTCAGATAACAATGACTTTTCTAGTGAAGGGGAAGATAAAAGTGTATTTAACAGGTATTCTGATACCATAAACTAGAATACAATATTTGCATGTTCAAATATATTACAGAAGAAGACGCTAATTCAAATCCTACATTAAGAAATTACTTATTATTGTAAATTGGAATTCCAAATAAAACAATAAACTGCACTACAGACTCATAGCTACACAGTCCAGTTGGCAAAGAGAATCCACTTAAAGATTTAATTAAAAAAAAAAACAAAACAAAACAACAAAACAATCACAAGCATATTATTGTTAAAAGAACAAGAGGAAATACTAGAATGAGGTTTCCTGCCTTTGTAGCATATACCTTCTCTCAAATATCCACTTCATAATTTTCCCATAGGAGTCCTACATCCACACCCCATCACTCAGTTCATAAAGTGGACACAGCTTTCGTACAGAGAAGGTACTAAGTGGATTAAAGCTTATTTTTCATGCGTGGCTTCCTGCCTTACTGTGCTTTGGCCAAGACTCTTCCTTCACCAAGCTTGGCCTAATTCATACATTATTTTAAGATATTTTTATGCATGCAAACACATAAATAGGTCACGAAGCTATACTACTTCGATCTGTTATACTAGAAAATAATTCTTGAGGTTCAAACTCCAAATATGATTCTAAAAACTGCTATCGTGCTTTTTAGGTTTTTATTTCAAATGACAATAAATCCATTTTCACTGTACTGGCAGTTGACTTTGACTAGACAGTTTAGGATCAAACTAAGCCGTTTTTAGATAGTTCAAACTACTTTTGTATCTTATGTTGCAGTACCTACAATGTCCATAAAACTGTCCAAACAGAATTTATACCCACATTACACAAATAACACATCAGGCATAGAAGCCAAAATGAGAACAGCACTTTCCCAGCAACAGGAATGAAATAATATTGAAATAATACAGAAACCTCATGGGCAGTTTCTTCTAAATTACAAAGTCTTAAAAAGTTGTGCTATGGTTTTATTATAAAAAGCTTTGGTCTATTATACTGACAGAAAAACTTTCTAGAAATTTGTTTTTTACTTTCAATACGTGGAAGGAAGATGACAGCGTAAGACAAAGGTTAGAAGATGGCTACAGTAGGATAATTCCAGAATTTAATTCTCTTGAAAACAGTAAGTTAATCTTATTACTGCTAAAGAGCAAGTTATGACTTCTGTACCTGTGACAAGTAACATAAGGTGAGAATTAACCATAAGGCTTGAATCAAAACCAGCGCGGGGATGTGAAACTTGCTCTGAAAGTGATACTTTGCACATGCCTCTCTGCAAAGTCCTCAGAGAGCCACAAAGAAACATTTTAAAAATTCAATGTAAATAACCAGTCACCAGTTTATAAACACCAATAGGCACCTACCAGCACCTTTGGTTAAATACAAACCAGAGGCCAAGGGAAGCACGCTGCTCAGGAGGTTAACAACAGCCATGAGTGATGTCCATGCACCTGGAACAGATTTCAGCTGCCTGGGCTACCTTACTTTATTAATTTAAACAGGGAGATGGAAGTTTTGCATTGCCTAGGACATCAGCTTCATGTGCCTGCTTCGATCAGTTGTACTGGAAATGAGAAACACTCTCATACTTGGGAGGCTTCTCGGTAAGCTCCTGAAGACTAGAGAAGAGAACTGCGTGGTGGCCAGGCAAAAGGACTGAAAGTGTGGCCTGTATCTCTGGTCACTGGTTTACAAAACACGAGAGGGAAGAGAAGGAAACTGAAAACACAACAGTAGTCTGAAAACAAAAACATGTAAAGATTTATATGACACAGCTGGCTTACGGCAGCAGAAAATTAGACCTGATTACCCAGACTGATCCAGCTGCCCTAAATTCCCACAAAGCAGGCACTTCTGGTCAGCCACCATGGCCCCAAAAGGTCCCATTCTGCCCTACCTCAGCACACTTGCATGGTTCCTAGGAATACATCAAAAGAGCCAGTTTTTAGTTCAAGGCTTATATTTCCTTTCTAGCCCTACATACTCCTGACTAGGCTCCACACAAAATTCCCTGCAAATCAGATTTGCATTTGCGAAAGAAAAAAAAATTAACACAAAAAAACATTTTTCCCTACAATCACACATTTTTGCAGCAAAGAAGTATACTTCCCTGCTAGCAGTAATTTTTTGAACATTGAAATGTTGTTTCTCTTTATAAATACGGTACTCTCAGAGATGCCCAGGAGATTGCCCCATTCCCAGGAGACCTTTAGATTTATCTTGATCAGTTTATTGGCTTCCTCCCATTGATTTCCATCAGCCTAGCAATTTCATTTTGAATCTAAAAACCCTGATGATTTTTTTTTTTTCCCTTGCTGAACGTATTACTGGCCATGCAGATCCTGCTATCAGAGCTTTCTTAATGACTATGGGTGGATTTGCTTAGCCCTGAGAAAAGCCCAACTCCCATTTCTAGGAGTGTGCTGACTACAGAGCTCCAGCAAACAGAATCTATTTTAATTTCTTCCATCAGCAGGTTGGACTGTAAATACATGCAGGAAGTAGATCTGCAAGTAAGAAGGCGTCATCATTACATACTTATTTTCAGGATAGTGCCAAGCTTTAGTATCTTCATAATAACAATTTACCATTTAAAAGCTGCCCCAAGCTATTGCCAATTTATAGCAGACACCCATGCTGAGCAATAATGGCTTGTACTGTGATAAAATAGATTTATTCTCAATATAAATATACTTACTGAAACAGCTTTTCTTAAATCTTTATTTATGAGACACATCAGATAGCCCAATAAATGAAAGGAAATTTTTCTATGTATCAGACATCTCACTTCATTTCCTAGAAAGATTACAGAACATCATTGACACAAGGATCACACCAAAGGCTAGATATTCTAAACAATAATTTCAGAGAAAATAAAACACTATGAAGAAAGGTATCGCTACAGAAATCCACACAAATATCAGTCTATATGCCCACATTCAGCTCTGAAACACACAAATGCAGCTCAGACTTCAAAAGGAACGGAGTCTAGTTGATGGACCTTCTGGAGATATTTATCTGACCCAAGACTTTCAAATTAGCCCCCTCCCCCTTAAGATATTATCTTTATAATGTACTAAAAAACCTGGCCTTTGATATTCACCTAGCAGTACACTGGGGTGTGTTGAAATTAATAAATAATAGAGCCACTAGCAACACACTATTGATTTTCTGCCAGATTTGTCTATCTCCTCAGAATTTTAAGAACTGTTTAAACAGATATATCCATTATGTGTTGGAAAGAATTTTAAAACTCCCCAGTAGGGCTGTAGTTGATGACATATTGACAGTATCTCAGACTGAAATAATTTTGGACACTCCACTTATGCAGTCTGCGGATACAGAGCCAAAAACACCCAGTTGAAGGGCAAAGTGAAGGTCAAATGCCTAAAGCACTCACAAAAAAGCAGCTATGCTACAACACTATTGCTTCAACCCTTGGTCATCAGTTAGTCAAGACAGAAGCAATTCCTGTTATCAACTGTACAAATAAAATTATTAAAGCATCAGACTGTTTTTCCCATCGAAAAGAGTGCCCCAAGGACTGAGATTTTAACTCTGCTGCTGAAGAACTGAGCAGTTCTTATCTTCATTTGGTAATATAAACAGAATACCTTCACTAATTCCCCAAAGCAGCTCCCAGCTCCTTTGCAAACTCTTCCTGAAGTTCTTTCCCCGTGCTCCGCTTCTATTGTGGCACAATTTAAGAGAACATTTAACGCATTACATCTTGAAGGCTTCAGATTTTCCATTTGAAATGTAGGGCACCAGAACATTGTCACCTTGCAAATAAAATGGAATGATGTGGTTTCACATCCATTTACCAATCCCTTGGAAACTAAGGTAATTTTTTTACATTTTTAATGCACTAGTTTAATGGAAAAGTGTCTAAGAGTTTTGGTTCAACTTTGACAGGAGACTAAAACAAGAACATGTTAATCAGCTGCGTAAATGCTCCGCCTTGTACTGTTCCTATTTTCTGCTCCTTTGCTTGAGTAGAAATGTTTCCCTCATTATGGTCTTGATTAAGAAGTTTGATGTGCTGACCTTGAATATCAAATTAAGCTCCACGCTGCAAGCAAAGCATCCTATCTTCTCTAGTGGCTTATAAACTCATTAGACACTTCAGACATAGTTTTAAAATTTGCTGACACTACATTCATTTAATATGGAACAGAACTGTTAAGATTTATAAGGCAAATTTGCAGTTAAGCGAAATACGCAATCTCCAGGTGATTTCCACCAGGACTCCCTCTATCTAGGTTTCGCCTTGTTTTTAAAACAATTCCCTCTTAAATATCAGACTGTTAATTATCTTTTCATTTTCCAGTCAAATGATCAATACAGAGACAGCAGTCTGACAGCTGTTGGTATGAATGCGAGCCAGAAAGGCTACAGCATGAAAGACGGTGTTTTCTCGGTGCCGTATGGCTCAGGACAGTTGTGTTGCACACCATACAGAAGTTCAAAAGGAATAATTTTAGTGTAAAAGTTCACTTGCTGCTATATAGTGAAAATAATTTATTTCGGATGCCGTGTTTTTGAAGCTGCTGGATCAGAATTTTAAATCTTTTTGCCATATATATTCCCTGAGGGCACGCGAAGTGAATCAAGGCTCTTTTTTGCTTTCATGAATTCTAGACTTTGACAAGAGTTCACAGAGAAAAAAAATAACTTCTGAACACCAGTCAAGCCCTGCGTGCCTGGTCTTTGCTTAACACGTTTTGTTTTCATTTTGGCAGGGTATGTTTTGTTTGCATTTAAAATGAGGAGTTTGATATCAAATACAAGTCATTAGCTAAAAAATCAGCTCCACCGACACCACCAATCTCATCCAACGCGCAGAATAAGAGTCACAAAAGAAAATTCATTCAGTCGTTTGTAAAGACACTTAAAGGGGATGTCAGGATGTAAAGCCTGCTCACAACAGGAAGGAGGGATGAGAAGAGGGAGACATAGGCTAAAATTTATTATTGGAGTAATATTCTCACCAGACTAATCTATCCGATATAAGGAAAAGTGTGTGTCGCATACCCTCATGCTGACAAGATTTAACTAAGCCGATACACTGCAGAGAAAGGGTCAATATGAGGACACAGAGGCACCTAAAATACCCAGCAGCCTTCCCTAAATACTCAGCTGAAATTATTCTCTCTCATCTTCCACATGGTGTGCGACACAACAGTCTCAAGCCGTATGGCACCAAGGATGCTGATGTGCACTTCTGCTGCTATCCTGGCCAAGAACCCAGAACAGCAGCAGCTGCCACAGGGATGTCTCTTCTTTCACATTGATCATTTTGCTAAATACTGAGGATCAGTGCAGCTGTACACATCACAGCTCCAGGGTGGAAGCTGCGTGGCTCGTACCAAGACTTTCTTGGAAGTCTGGTATCAGTCTGTGGGTTACTTGTGAGAAGAGGATCCAAAATCAGAGTGGTAGACAGGATGCTTAACCAACAGATGCAACCTTCAGCACAAAAATCCTTTTTTTTTTTTTTTTGTGGAGTTTCACTTAGAGCCAATTCTGCCTCAAATAAATATTTCAAAACGGAATACAAATATAAGTAAAAGTTTGATACGCTGATAGAAACCACGTACAAGTGCTTGGACGGAAATGTTTATCTAAAGAGTGATTCAAATTGGCCTGAAGAAAGAGAGTGGCATCAACAGAACTTGATATTACTGTTCAGTTGACTTCTCTGTTCTTACAGCTGTTCAAGGGGAAGCAGATATATCTAATGTCGGCATTAACTGCTGGAGCTGCAATTCCAACCAGGATGGCAAGGTGGAAACAGGGGTCATGCATTGACCTTGTAAGTAAAGAAAAGAGAGATTGTAATTTCAGTCCACAAAAGACCAACATGCAAATACAGAAGGACAACAAAAGGACTTTATCCTGCATTCAAGTTGACATTTCTAAGATTTATTACAGAAATGAAGGTTTAAAAAAAAAAAAGTGTCACACAGCTAATGACAAGAGAGGAACGTGACCTTCACTAACCCAAGCAAAAGCAAACCTAAATAAAATAGCCAATTAAAAGATGAGGTGAGAAATGGGAAGAGACTACCAGCCATTTCTACTTCGTCTTGAACCAGAAGTTAAAAAGGAGGGGAAAGAACTGCACTCAACCCCGAATGGAGGAAAAAAATGTTAGCTAACGTCTTCTGCTGTAGCTAATCTTCCCCTGGGCAAATACAGTTGGCTTCAACATGCAACAACAAAGAAGCCTTGTCTTTTGCATTTTGGCCACTGCACATTTGATAAAGTACGAAGGAGTGTTTAATTAATGCCACAAATCTGCTTTCTGAAAAAACAGAAATAATGTATTGTGGTTTAGTTACTTTGGGGGGGGGGGGGAGTGAGCAAAATAGCAAAACACAACATGAAAAGTTGTACCTTGTGTCCACAAATGTTGTACAAAGCAATCAAGACTTTTGCCTGTCCTTTTTTTAATATTTTGCACTTAATCTACAGCAGCATGTTTAAAATTCTTAAATGAGATGTCAGAGTAACCAAAAATACCACCTTCAAACACAATTTTACGTTTGTCCTCTATCCCTTTTTCTTCTCTCCTATTTAATGTTATAGTGCTTACATTTGATATTCCTGTTAACAATCATCTGCTTCTGTTCTAAAATAACATCACAGGATTCACCTCTCCCATTGCTCCCCTTCACAGATTTACTACAACCGTATTCCCCGGTCACCCCCTAGTACCACAGACAGACCGATCCATCACCTGTAGGTGCTCTGCCATGACTTGCATTAGCATGAAGTGGCATTTAAAATTTTTAATTGAAATGGAGATACAAAATTTGTTTGTGGAGTGCAGTATGTTTAAGAGAGATGCTCATCTTTTTGTCCTGGTATCAGAGGGCTCCTTTGCCCTCTTTGCAAGAACACGTTCCTTCATGGCCAACTCTACACAGAGAAAAATGTTCCTATTGGCATGAAGGCAGACAAACTGGGCAGGGAAAGGAACAGGATTTCTTCCTCTCTTTCTTTTCATTTTTTTTTTTTCTGCTGAGTTCCTGAAGAAAGCACAGACTTTACACAAAAAGTCCAAGATCTATAATATTTTGTACTCTGAAATGTTTAACTGAACACAATGAAAAAGCAAAATTTCCATCACAACAGCGAAGGTTCAGTCTATGTTTTAAATGAGAGCTGCCTGCACAGGGGTCATAAAATGAGAATTAATCGTGTTTTAGCCCCTCAGCTTTTCATTTCTTTGGACTTATGTCTGGTACTAAACCAGGAAACCAAAACCCAACAGGAAGAGATGAGGAAAACCTTGGAAAAACTAGATATCTGTGTCCACTGCCAGATGGTTTAACAGCAACGGCACTGAAAAAATATTTAATGACAGCAAAATCTGAAACAAAGATACAAATACTAGAACATAAGGTTTTTAAAGCAATTGCTTAACAAGTTTATAGAAGGATTAATAAGACACATCTGCTCGTGCTAGCTGGAAATCCTGTCAGTGGCTCAAGAGCTTTTTTCCAGTCCTAGGTCTGTGCTATGTGATGGGAATCTCTTAGCCTTCACTGCTTCAGTGCTCTCCTGCGAGACAGGCAAACACTGATCTTTCCATTTTATGAAGGAAAGGGGGAGATTGAGGGCCCTGTCTGGGCTCACGGAGGAAGGAGACCTGCTGCCCCAGTGAGTACACGGACCACACCGCAATCTCCCATGGCTTAATTTCAATGTTTCACATATTGCTGAATGTATCCTTGTTGAAACACTTCACTTGTTTTACTCTTTTATCTACAGCGAAGTCCCAAATTCCACACCTTCACTCACTGCTGCCAGACATCTGCATACCGCATGCGTTCAGAATTATCCATCGTCTTCCTAAGTGTTAGAAACCCTTTTATTAGAATCGTGCTTTCAAGTTCTCCCAGGCCTTACGACCTCATTTCTATTACTATTTCACATTCATTTGCTTTAGCAAATACCAGCTGCTTGTTTTTCCCTTCCCTGAGTTAGCACATTTTCAACCCTCTTCCAACCTCCAACAGGGATGCTGTGCTCTTCTGTAACAACGTGATCCCACAAACACTGATCTCATCCCACCACCTATTTTCCCTATGTGGTTTAATCTTCTCTGCAATGAAATAATTAGCTATTCTCCTACCTTTTCCAAGATCAATGAATCTCAGTCAGCCCTCATTAGTGTAACTCTCTTATCATAGCACACAATATGACTCTATCAAAATTATTTCCTGAATCCTTCATACTCTTATTAACAAGTCAGCAGAAGCTTCTGGATGGAAGGTGTTTAGATGCTGCTATGTAACGTACAGCTTAGTTTTGCCAAATCAAATTTTTTCTCTACCTATCCAAGAATATAGATGTATATAAAACATATGGTATAAATTGTTTTTAAGTCTGTAAAGGGTGGGCTGCTCTGATTCTGGTGCATGCAGGGTACTGATCAACGAGCAGGTATTGTCAAAAAAACCAAACAACAGAAATAAAAGAAAAACAGCAAGGACCACCTGGAAATACCCAGCTTTCAAAAGAGGTCATCTTTTTAAATTAATATCTAGATCTTGGGTTAATCTACAGACAAGTCTTAATTACTTGCAATTTAAAGACACAACCACCACCAGCTGGGTTAAGGATATACCACAGCGTTACTGAACAGCCTTCATCTTAAAATACTAAATGTCAACATACTGTAAGGGTTTGATTTCATTTCATGTTGTTCCAATACTGCTGTCCTCTCTCAGGTTTCTCTCTGTTCTCATCTCTTTGCCTTCTCCAAAGCTATACTCATAGGGGGGCCAATAAGTGGAATGAGAATAATGCTAAATGCAGCAGGTATTCAATTTCCAAGCTCAAACCTCAAATCTTCAGTGCCGTGCAAATCCCCAAAGCCTAGGCCAATCCATAGGAACTTATGTACGCCAGGTTTTGTGCTCAAAACCACTTGCTTCTTTCCCACCCCAAAGGAAGCCAATTTCATTATAGGAAATAGCGGAGTGGCTTAAACTAAACTTTAATTCTAAGCTCTTTATAAGGTAATCAATCAGGCATTAAAAACAGCAGAAAAATTAGCTGCAAAATTATCTAGTCCTCCAGCTGCTAAGGATTCATAACTGCCTTCCTCTGTTTTGCAGCCTGATTCAAGCTGTGAGCTTCAAATCAGAGAAATTAATTCATCTTCCACCGCTAAGGAATGTTAAAGCAAACCAGCCGCGACTCCTCGCACCCAAGGGCAGCCCGCACACCCCGGGAAAGGCCTCCTGCAGCACTCACCTTCAACTCCCCCGGACCAATGCTCTTAAGGCAGCGCATAAAGAGATGGAGATTTTTAAAAGCTGGCCAATTTTCACTGCTGGGTAGACATGAATTTGCTAGAAAGGTTAAATCCCCCATTTAGGTTAGTAGAAGTGCACAGGCTTCTTAAAGTCCTCCGAGGAAGCGCTGTATTTCCATCATCTCCTTACTGCCCATGTCCGAGATCCGTTCCAGGTTAATGAGAACCATGAATTTGACACTCCTGACAGCCACAGCTTGCTTTGTGCAGCGCAGCCAGAGCAGACCCCCAAAACGCCACCGAAATTTCAGCTAGCAAGTTCTGTTTTGATCAGAAATAAACCTGTGTTTATCTCTAATTCATTTTAATCCACAGACTAGATTTCAAGATGCCTAGGCACGCTTTAAATGCAACAAATATGATGTTGGCTTTCTTTCTCCTGAAGGAAAAAAGGAGTCTGATAGGGAGGAAAAAAAAAAAATACCAATTTTTATCATGAGGCAACTTTAAGTTAATGTAACAATATTTCAGGATGACTGCACATGGATTCTCAGAGCGTCAACTATACAAGTTACATTCCCTTTACAGTCTTACGCTGTACCTTGGGATCTGCTCCTTGTTTTAGTCTCCTGAAATTGGTTTGGAAACCTTGCTTGCACATGATTATTTTTTCTGTTTGTCCTAATTTTACTTATCACATAAATGCTTCTAATTATGATCAGTACTTCTGATAAAATCAGAAGGTGCTTTGTTGTATGCTGGTTATTGTTTTATTTTTCTTTTAAGACTTAGACTGCCCTCTCCTAGTAATTAATTAATTCAGCAACAGGATTTTTTAGTTCTCCTGGAGGAAGGAGGACTCCTGGTAGCTCTCTGTCCTGCAGAAGACAGAGATGCCTATGTGCACGCTTTATGCTGCTTCACTGCATCTACAGCTACTCTTATCTACAGCTCAGGAGAGTGTTTTATTTAGAACTATGAGTAATGTGAACCTCAGTCACCATATCTGCCTTTCTATTTTTTAGAATCATGTAAGATGCCTTTAGGAGCTGACGTACAACAAAGAAAATGAACTTGAAAGAAGATGGTCCCATCTATGCAATAAAAGAGTTTATGTTCGAGGATATTCATTTCCTCTTACGTTAGTGGCAAAGGGATAGAAAGAAAAATCTGCCAGCAATCAGCAACAGAGAGCTGGGGGGGAAGAGTCTGATCTGAATCCTCAAGGGAAATTTAGCTAGACAAATTAAACATCCTAATTTAGATTTTAGCTGGTTAACACAGTATAAAAGGGCAAGAAGAATAAAGTTTTGGGCTTAAAGGTGCCCAAAGCCCATCATCTACTACTATCCTATGCCTTTTTACTTATTGGCTTTTGTTCAATACAGAACCAGACATAATCTCTGCTCACCACAATACCTTTAAAAGCAATTTCTGCCTCATCCTGTGCTTTCCCATCTAACTGCTAACCAGATCTGACTTAATTAACCTTTAAAAACTAAGGCCACTGTTGGGTAATTTGTCTGCACCAAGTCTTCCAAGCTTATATGGTAAACTTCCTTCTGTGGGGTTTTTGGGTTTTGGTTGGTTGGTTTTTGTTGTTTTGTTCCCCCCCCCCCCCCCCCCCCTTTTTCTAGACTTGGAATGTTTTGTAACATGGTAAGTTTAAAAAAAATATATATATAAATTTGAGTTGTAGGAGAAAAGGAAGAAAGATTTAAGTTACATATTGTGCATTGCTTTTGAGAGAAGAGATTTATTACTGGTTTTCTGTTAGGGGAACACCAGAGTCAATGCCTTTCAAATGCACTTAACGGGATGACGGACATACCTCAGAGAGCACAGTGGCCAGTGAAGAAATAACGAGAAGCAGCGGCCCACAGGCAAGACCCTGCTGAAGGCAGGGCAAGCGTGTGCTTGACTGGAGATCAGGATGTGCTGCGAACCTGGTGACGGCGCAATGGATTTCAGCAGAGGAAAAAATTTAGCGAGCAATGTGCAGGAAGGTCTGGCAACAATCACGGAACGGGACAAGGGGAAAGCCACTAATGTGAGCTAGAAGTACCAAAAGAAATTCTGGTTAGCAGGGATTTTTTCCTGCTTTTTTCCTCTTTAACTACCTCCTCTGCAGTCCCGAGAACTTCCAAGCGCTGGCGGAGTCTCGCGGAGGAGAAATTGCAAAAGGACAACTGGAATTGTACTCTATCAGGATAACACTTTCAGACCTGTCAACAGCTCCCTCGCATGCTACTTAAAGATTAAGTTTTCTTTGGAATTTGCTCACAGATTGGTGGAAGAGGTGGCATTTGCTTGGGAGGTTTGTGGCCCTCCCCCAGGAAACGTTACTGAAATGATTTCAGAAAACGCAAACGGGTGTGAAACCAAGGAGAAAAAGTGCACACAAAAGTGACAGTATTCCATTTTTCAGCAAAAAATTACGTTAATTTTTAAAGTTTTACTCCTGAAAGAATGAAGATTTTGAAAGTCTTTTCTGTCTTGATGAGAGACAAGGTTTCCACCTAAGCAACTCTGTGGCAAGGTGGGAGTTGTTTTAGATATTGATGCAGTGTTAAGCTTATTTAGCATCAAATCCTCCATTTCCAGGGGGCAGTTGTAAGTGCCAGTGCTCCCACAACTTTTATGGTTTTTTATGTCCTGTAGCACTGGCTCAGTTGACTGGTAAAACATCGTCAAGTGCATGAGGAAAATTGTCAGGAGTTATTGCACAGCTGTACCTTGAAACCAGAAGCTGGGCATAATGGTTAGCCACAGACAATTGAGCTAATCGAGCATGTTTCACTAATCCTGTTACTTAAGAGCCAGAGATTCTGAGTGTGCTGGTGAATAAAAGAACATCGGCCTGATAACATCCATTTCATGTACGAGTTACAAGTTTTAGAGAGTAATTACACAGCATTTTTGTTTCAAATCCAAATCAGATGTTTAAACCATTCTGTGATTGCACAATTATCTTGTTTTACGAGGCAACCCAAACATCATTTAACAAGATTTGAGCACCACTGTGTATTTTCAATTTATTAACAAAAATACAGCAGCCAAGCCCCCAAACATGACAGGGAGAAGCAACCAAAAAAAGCATTTAACAAGCTAGTGGTGACAACAACGTTGTTGGGCCAATACCACTCCCCACCTTAAATGGGAGCAGAGATGCTCCCAGCTCTCCTGCTTCATTACTGCAGGTTTATTAAACATGCAGTAGCTGATGATGAAGCAGAGGCACAAAGGGAAGCCAAGGCAGCTCATTCCTACCAGCTTCCCCACAACTCTCATCTGGTGAGGCAAAAACGATGGGCAGAAGAGTCCATTCCCCACAGCATGGCACAAATCCAAGCACCAGCAGAAGCTGCTGCAGTGAAAGCTCTCCTTGATCCTTGGTCCATACTGAGCCTGTCATCTGCAAATCTGGTCAAGCTATGCGGTGAATTCTCACAGAAAGTCCAAAAATTTGAGACAAAAGCATCAGCCCTCTCTGTGGTTACTTAGAGACTTTCCAGGACCCGTAACAGCAATGAGCCCAGAGCTAGAAAGGGATTTAAGCAGGACTGGGTCCCTGAGTTACTTGGTGAACTGCAGTACAGCCCAGAGTTTTCTTATTCGGACTTTGTCCAAATGCAAAATTGGGAAGGAGAATAAGCCAGATGCTGCCTTGGAGAGGATAGAGGCTCAGTAGACATAAACATAATTCTGTTACTCAGGAATTAATTCTCACCAAAACATATTTCTGCCACACTGAAATGGTAATATTCAGCTTCCAAATCCGCAAAACTCATTCCAAGAGTATTCAGTACAAAATTACACCCTTAAAAAAAGCTTTGATTTATCACGTCTCATTTATATAACCTCCTTCTACAGTCTAAAGCTAATTTAGTGTTTTCTAACAGAAGATTTCCAATGTTACTGTACTGAATTAAGCAATAAACCTGAAATGTCAAGGCCAACTCTCAACTCCTCAAGCAGCGTTGTCGAGCAGGGCACAACAAATGAGCCTAAATGCTTGCTTGTGCCTCCCAGTTTTCACTCGAGGAGCGCAAACAATCCTCTGCAGGAGGGACCAGTCATGGCCTTCGCTTGCAGGATTGTGGGGGCTCCAGACGCTCACCTTAAAAGGTGAACCTCATCATGTCCTGCTAGTCTTTTGCAAGATATTTTAAGACTAGGCTTTTTCTCTAGCGGTCATGAAATACATCATCTCTGGTATCTAACTTGCACTCTCAGCAACCAACTACCCAGTGCAGGTTTTCGCCTCCATCCCCACCAGGACCTATCTTTTGTTCTCATGACTCCCAAGGGCTGGCAAACCAGAATTCCCAAAAACTCCACCAAACCAGTGGCACTTGCAGTGAAAGAGCCGGAGAAGCCAGGAGCAGCGGCTAGCAGGCCAGATTGAACAGTGCACTGCAAAAAGCTTGGCAAAGTAGAAGGATCACCACTAAATCTGGCAACAGTCTGCCTAATTACTTGACAGCACATGGTGGGAGACAAGCAGGGCTGCTGCCTGAAAAACGTGGCAGAAATTGAGGACTGCAGACATAAGGCGTTTGGAGAACAATGACAACCCCAATCCTCAAAGATAATTATAACTGAAAATAGTTGCTTACTAATTTGTCTGCCACTAATACTCCTAGTGAAGAGCCATTACTGTGTTCAGTTTTATGGAGGGAAAAAAAAAAAAAAAACTTTAATGGAAGCAAAACAACTTAATCATTTCTCCACATTTAGGAGATGTGAGGTCTAAGGAACACATAAGACTGAATAACTGTGAAATACATACTGCATTTCTTTTTGTTTCACCACCGAGTACATTTGCATGGGCAGAGTACTTGGACCTAATCTTCTTTCTGCAAGGACTTAAAAGAGATATACCATAGCAAATAATCCTGCATTAGTACAGGGACAGACCAGATGACTGAAAGGTCATCCAGAGCTCTAACTTTTAACACTGATTTTCTGGACTTTCAGTAGAGGCTATATGAGTATACATAAATTGCAAACTCATTTCCTCCTGAGTCATCTTTTATTTACCTTTTTTCTCCTCGCTGACTTACAGAACTAGCTTTGTGACTAAACAATTTTGGTAAGCCTTGCAATCAACAGGATTAAACAGTGTGTGTTGGGTGAACTACAGACAGAATTCATTTGTCAGATCCCCAGTGCTCTGACTTTAATCAGGGGTAATAAAGCCAGCAGCATTGCTAATCCAATCAGCAAGTCCAATGAAAAAATAAATTTGTAAATGCAGTTCAAAAACTGCCCTTTCACTGTGCAAAGCAAAAGTGCAATGAAAATCTCTCCCTTTTTCTCTCTCACTCCAAAGGTCCCTAATGAACAAAAAAGGGAGGAGGCAGAGGAGTTGCATATCAAAGCCCAGTTGTCCCTTGAAATCCAACTTTCATTATTAATATATGTGATGTGCTGAGCAAAGACAACATGCTTTAGGTCCTGCAAGCTGATATTGCAAAATGGTATGTTGCAAAGCTACATCACTTAAAACCAAGCAGATTGCCTTTTCAAGAAACTTCTAATAAATTGTTTATCTGAATATGCTATTTTTCTACTCTTCTCTGAAAAATTATTTCAAAACTGAAGACATTTCTTTTCCCAGGAAATTGTTCTTAGTGAACAGCTGCTTCTGTATTCCACTTGCGGAGGGGCAAGGTACAGCTTACAGCACTGGAAACCACAGAAGAGTTGCAAGGATTGAACAGGCCATGATGATTAATGGACGCTTGCTGACTCTGCGGGCATGGACTGCTGCCAAGAGCCTCTCCAGCTCACCTTGGCAGCACTTCTTTGAAGCAAAGAAGCAAAAACTAAGGAGCGTGCACTTTGCAACACTAGCTCCCCTACGCTATTCCAGGAGTTAGCGCTATTTTAGTAAGAGCTATGATAAATACTTCAGTTACTAATGATATGCTTGCTCCCATCATTCATTACATGCAAATCAGCTGGTTGAGGAGTAAAGCAATTATGTCCTGGTGGGGACAGACTCCCAGATTTTAGTAGATTCTGGGTTTTCCACACGCAGCACACACCAAGAACTTCCTTGTCTTCTTAATGGCAAGACATTTGCTTAACCGGCATATCTGAACGAGGACAAAGACTAAAATAAAAAACATTCGATATTTCAGAACTTTATTGCCAGACTTCTGCAGAAAGAAGCAGAGCAGTGAATGAGCACTATGGACCTCACCTACCTTAGCCTACATGCTCCTCAGCCTGAGCTGCCCACCTCTGACTTATCTTTTCAAATCTAAACTGTAAAACAACATTCATGTGGCTTTTTCATGGTCAGAAAGAAAACCCAGTTAGTGCTAATCTCCTTTGAAAAGGAGGTACTTGAAGCTGCTCCTTTTGTATGGCCACAGCATCCCTATATTTCTTTCTCTGGCTGATACTATCTCAGTGTAAAACAGCCCCTCATAAGTAAGATGTAAAGAAGTCTGGCCAAATTTGAGGCACTTGAATATACTTGTAGGGACATTTGTCACTGTATTATTGGGCTTGGGTTTCCTCCCCATCAGCCACCATATCTCTTCAAGCTTTTAAAAAAATGAAATGGATGCCTTTCAGCCTCACCATCCACTTGTTGTTTGTGAGGGTTTCACTCAGCATGGTTCCAGAGATATGTGAATTTCCTTTTTTTCCCCCTCCATCATTTTTTAAAATTATAAACTCCAAGAGTGTGGCCAAGAATGGACAATTCTTTAAAAATTCATTATTCAGGCCTTAATAAAATCTCCCCAAAAAGCACAGATATCAGCAGGAATTTTAAAAATACATGTCACAAGTAACATGGGTTAGCAGCAAACCCATATTTCACTACAACATTAGATGCTCTGAGATCATCACAAGTACCATCTTTTAGATCAGATTTTGAAGAGGTGCAGTAATTGTTCAAAATCTCTAACGAGTGCAATGAAATGGTAAGAGGAGTTTGCATTAATGACAAAATGGTAACTAATGCCTTCTTGAGGGTTTTTTATTATTAGACGGTACATTCTCACCTATATCATTGTTACTAGGTTGTTCTAGACAACTAAGCAGCTGCTGTAAAATAACCACTGCTAATACTTTAATTATAGCAATATCATCATTAACTTGTGCTCCCTCAATTTGTTGCCTCCACCTGTTATCGTTAAGTTTATATTTATCTTATTATAATATCTGGGAAATAAACTATCTTCCTGTTATGCAGTTGTACATTGCTCAGCAAAACAGGGGCCCAAGCATGACCAGGACCTTTATACACTACCAAAAGAAGAGAATAAATTTTTTAAAGTTCTCTCTCAGTTTTCTCTATTGCTGCTGGCATGGGATGTAATGACTGAGGAGCTCCAGCCTGGAGGTTAATGCATTTTCATAATGAGAGAAGCAAAGAAGTTCACAAACACTTCATAAAGCTCACAGACACTGATGAAAAGCAGAATATACATCAAACATAAGAGGTTATTCAGGATGCTAACCGCTTAGCAGGTAGGCACTGCCTATTTGAACAGACGTTTTTTGTACTGATGTTGGTTTAATGAAGCAACCTGTGCTTGTTGTTAAAAGAAAAATCACTGTCTCTTCATTCTCTCTTATTATCCTAGCCTGTTGATCACTGAAGTGGATGCTCTTTTGGTCCTCTCAGTCACAGCAGGAACCCAACACACAAGCTTGACCAAAAGTCTGAGATATGGGCTTTGGATCAGCTCCTGAACAAAGGTATATAGCTTTAGGAACGGTGACAGACTGTCCAAAGCAGAAAAAGTTACGTCACGGATGACAACCCCAACACAAGTCCACGACACCTTACCTGTGAGCCTACTCATAAAACCAGGGAACATTGAGAAGAGTTTCTGAAATTCTCTCTAGACAACAAAATTACTTCAAATTCTCCCCAGACAACAAAATGACTTCAATTAATCTTTACACTGATAGACTGTTTCAGGGCATATTTGTAAATGGCCTAGGGAACAATAATTAAGCACTCAACTTGATGAGCGGCAGCACTTTTTTGAAACCAGTCATTAAAAGTAAGGACAGAGTTACCTGCCTCATTGTTTAACAAGATCTATTAGAATAAAAACATGAAATAGTAACCCTGGAGGAGAAATCATTCTTCATAAAATATTAGATGGTTATATTTGGTTTCCCCACAGAGTTTCTTTCCTGGCTCCGAATTTCTTCGAGAAGAAGGCGGCATCTCATTACTACACTTGCTCTTTTACAAGAACAATGCTTGTGATTTAGCTAAAGAGAAGACATTTCAAGGAAGTGGCTGACCTCTATATCCTTCTTGGATATAGAGATTCAGAAAAAAAAAAAAAAAAAAAAAAAATATACGGGTCTCAGTTTCTTGGGACTCCCAATTAAAACAATATTACCTAAAGTATTAAGATGTCACACAGACACAACAGACGTGTGTTATTCATAAAACATTTTTTCTTAAGAGTGTTTTTCTAATGCTAATTTATAATTACTCAAAATGTTATTCATTTATAAAAGCTATACATTCATTAACACACACAAATTCTCGAAGACCTTTCAAGTTTCAAGACCTTTCATGCTGTCAAGATTCAACAAAAAAAAAAACCTAGGATGCATCAGTTTTGAAAAAAGTTGGCTGGAATAGACAAAAATATTTCAGTCTCTTTACAGCCAGTTGCTTTATCAATCTTCTATAGAACAGATTAAAGAAAAGTATCTGAAGATATAGCTCATCCTTATTAAGCTTCAAGAAAAAGTCTGGGTTTTGCATGGCCTTGGTTAGGTTAAGGTGAAGACTCTACTGACTTCCACTCCTGACTGTACCAGGATGTTCCCATAGGGCACATCAAAAGGAAGTGCAAGAGAAGCGTTATTATTATTATTATTATTATTATTTAGAAATCTCAGTTCCCTTTGCATAACAGACTCATTTAAGTGGCATCCAAGGTCTCTTTTCAAACACAAAAAGAAATTAATTCAGCAAGAGAAAAATAATCAGTCAAGAGGTCAACTTTCTCACTAAAGGGACAATTAGAGGCTGGTCTATTCCCAAAGTAGACAGTGGAAAGACTTAAGAGTATTTGGATCAAGCTAAGACAGGAGGAGTAAAGGCGGCCTGACCTGGATACACATTTCAGATTTGTTTCAATTTATGGTGTCATTAATTTGGAGGGGGAGGAACTGTATTTTAGCTTCAGACAGCTTTTGTCTTTAAGATCTCATTTGTGCCACACTGCATTTCACTCAATCCAAAGCACTTCAACTAAACACTTGCATATTTACCAGTGCTGTAGCACCAGTAAAAGCAAAACTATTTTTCTGGAACTGACTGAACTTTGGAAGAATGTGGGCAACATTTTACAACCCAGAAGTCTTATTTTCAAAGTTCTCAAGCTCACACGCTCCAAATGACTTCCCAGGTGATTTGGGGAGCCAGCATTTCTGAAAAATCAAGCTACAGCAGTTACCTGTTCTTCAGGAAGGTGAGCAAATGACCATCAAAATAGATACCCTTTGATGGCAAGGGTTAAACCCTGCATACACTGGCACATAGGAGTTACAAAGTAGCTTAAGATTGGGAAATTTAGCTTAATTATTGCCATTTTCACTAAGTCACTGTATATCCACAAACACTGAACAACGACATGCCTCAGTTTCTCTCATGTGCCACAAAGTTTATAGACTCAAACTGCCACGTGCTTAGAGATTAGGTGGTAGGGGGGTGCCATTTAAAAAACCCGTTACTGTATTGATGCCTACAACTCACCCCCGAGGAAGAAGAGGCAGACGAAAGCAGTTTGGCAGTTGGCCCTGCAATTTCAGTGGCTCTGCAGCAGTTTGTATTAACTGAGGAGCTGCAACAGATGAAACTACATTCTGTACTTTCCTCATACCGGCGCTTTTAGTGGGAAAAGGAAAACATCCTCAAAGCTCTAACCTTGTGTAAGCATGAAAGGTTAACAGGCAAAAATCAGGCCACATAATGAGAGACTGAATGAAGGGAAAAGAAACCTTCCTGGCCAAAGTAGTTATCTGCTCCAGAAGCAGCAAACAGTCAAAGATAACACAATTTGCCCCCAGAAGGTAGAGTTTCTGGTGTCTGTTCAATGCAAAGGCTTGTGCTTGTTCAGCATAGTACTTTTTCCTGTATTTGCTTCCATTAGACCTTGGTGATCTTTCCTGTATTCAATTGCTTGGCTCTATTTCTCATCATTTTGTGTGTTACAAAAGCAACTATTCAGGACTTGGAGGTGCTGAAACTCCTTATCTTGAATTTTAAGGACAGATTACACTAACCTCAATCAGAGTGAACGGTATTTTATACAAAGCCTATGCACCACCAAAATCCTTGAGAACACCAATGCTACAGAGTATGGCACAACAGGAGCAGAGATACCACAAATGATCAACATGTTTATTGGCACTTCATGCTGGCTGTTAAATACCCTAACACAACACAAAATTTTATTGATACTGGAAGTCTCTGCCATTTATTACCTAAGAAAATCCATACCTGCATCAGAACGATAGGGCAAGCTGCATTTGTAGAAATCTGTTTGTTTTAACTATTCTTACAATATTTTTCTCTGCCTGGATTGAAAGCTCTTGTAATATTTTGACCAAACCCAAACGGGAGGCTAGATCTTTCTTGCTTTAGAATAGATTCAGCTTGCCAAACCACAGGGGTTGCTTTGACTCTAGAGAACTAAGTTTTCTAAATTGCCCTTTACTGGCAAGAATTTCAAAAAGTAATTCAACCTTTATAGAAGGCAACGGAAATACAACGTCACTTCCAAGAAAACAAAATTGTAGGATCTCATCTGTCATATATCAGACAACTGCAAACGAGCAGAGTAAGCACCCATGTGCACACAGAGACACACAAGTCTTTCTGTCTCACAGATGGGGCTGACTTGGAAATTGCCAGCCTCAACAAGGTCAGGCTGGCAGCAGTCCCTGCCATGACTGGACTACAGTCCAGCCAAGTCTACTCAGAACAAGCTGCCAAACAAAACTCACACTCTGACCTACAAATAATGCCCATCAGTTGTTTGCGGGTGAAAAAATTCATCGTGAAATGTCAGTGAGTCTTAACTTGTTCATATTTTATTCAAGTCTGTCTACAAATTGTTTCTTCACTCTTTGTTGAAAAGGCTACAGTAGCTTATTACGCTTACGACTAATTTCTGAAGACTCTGCAGCTGCAGTGCACCTTACCTGTCCCTTAAACCCCACCAAGTCCCTCACAGATGCTCCTCTGAATGCCAACAGCAACTAAGGCACTTACCAACCCCAGACCGCAAGCAAAGCACAGGCTGCAGCTAGCCAGAGCGAGCTAAAACTGACCCAGGATTCCAAGCAATCCACAACAACGGCACAGAAGCTCTGTAGGGTACCTTTTAAGTAAATAAAACCATCTACCAAGGTA
Organism: Platalea leucorodia; assembly: GCF_965183815.1. Classification (NCBI taxonomy): domain Eukaryota; kingdom Metazoa; phylum Chordata; class Aves; order Pelecaniformes; family Threskiornithidae; genus Platalea; species Platalea leucorodia. Next base: position 5,471,284 of record NC_138830.1, read on the forward strand.
TAAACTTTGTCATAATATTTCACACACACACTGTTTCTTGGTTTCAGACTTCAAAAGTTATCTTAAGTAAAATTAATGCATGTAAGCAACCCAAGAGATCTTTTTCCCACATTACTGAATCTCATGGGAGACAGCATCACATGTGCATATCAGCTCCAGAGACAAACTTTTTATTAAATCCTTAATCAAGGAGATGAACATCAGTCTTCCTTAAATTCATTTGAAAAAAGACAGTTATTTTATTTAAATACACACCATCAGATTAAAAGTTCATCATAATGTTGTAACTGTTCACAGCATTGCCCAAATTTTGTAGTGATACATTTCTAAAGAAAAGGTATAATACCTCAAAACAGCACATATTGCTGTTTAAAACATCATTACCCTCCAGTTGCCTGTTGAGGGACCCTTAGCTCCAAGGTGATTACAGGTCTGCACTCCATCATCTAGTACACACATGGACCACATGAGACTTTACATAAATGGCTGCTCTTCAGCCCTCTAATCCAGCTTCCACTTATTTCTAGTATTCTTAAAAACAAAGAAAAGCCTCACAAATAGTAAACAGTCTTTCATTAGTACAAAATGGTTTATGAGCAAGTCAAGCTATCATACTTGGTGTCAAGTTCTCTTAGATGTACTAGAGGAGATGAGGATAAATCCAGAGAACTTGGAGTCTTGCTTTTTGCAGGCAGAGTGGTGAGGGAAGAGCCCTGGTCATCTGCTATGTTGTAACTCTGCTTTGGAATTAATTTGCAGTACTTAGAATGTCAGTCAATTTTTTTAAATAAAAAGAAATATATATATGTGTGTGTGTGTGTGTGTGTATGACCATAGTCCTTCACAAAAAAAAAAAAGTATTCACCTACTTTTAAACAACCTTACACAGTCCTACTCTGTTGCCTATCTCTTGGTAAAATATATCCCCCAAAAATGTGTTTTCTGGGGCAAAGGAGGAAAGGGAAGGCTTTCTGCCTGCTTCTGATGGTCTACATGAAAAGATGATTCACATAACCCTAATGCAAAGTCTAAACCTAACTGATATTCTCAAGAGCTGGACTGTTTAGGTCACATTAAGTGAGTAACTCTGGCTGATGAGCTGAAAGGTGCTTGCCTTGATAGCATATGGAGATACAAGATACTACTGTGGAACCATAGGGAAAAACAAAACAAAACAAAACAAAAAACACTGAAAGAAGAAAAAAAATAGTATTTAGACCCAGGTATGGAAGAAGTCTCTGTTCTCTTCCAATCCACATTCAGTTCTAACCCAATTTCAATTCAATTGCCATCTGAATGGCTACATGGGAAATCAGAAACATTGCCTGCAATATATGGGGTTAGCCTTATCATTTACACTTTTCTGTATACTCTAAGTAGGAGTGTATGTAACTTCAAAAATAACAAATTTTCCATTTCTCCAGAAGTATAATTTGTTTAATAACATATCTCATGGCTTTACAGAAGTGAATATGTGCCATTAATTTCAACCACGTTTTATGTCTTTGCCTGAAATAAGTAATGCTGAGAAGTAAGTAACATTAGAGACCAAAGGGAAGTACAAAAAGGCACAACCTGACTTTCTCTTAATCAGCCTGTCTAAAAACGGCACAAATATTATGGTATCATCTAGAGGTCTCAGCTGTAACAACCTGTACAAAGGCAAGCAAGGTGCCTACACAGCACAGCGAATTGCCATTTCCAGCACCTCTTATGAGCTCCAAATAAGTTATCTCAGCTACCAGATGGCAGCGTGGCTAAATTAGCTAGAAAAATAGCAACAGGTAGTCTGGGGGGAAATCCAAGCTGACACAGCTGAGAGCACATAGCAGGGTGAAACTGTCCCCATTCTGAATTAGTTCAAATGAACTAGAAAGAAGTGGTAGGAGGTGGGAAGCAACAACACAGCAAAGCAAAAAACACCGCCAACACAGACCACACAAAACAATCCTACAGCAACGCCAACACAGAGCCAGGTCTCCTGCCTCCCCCTGCTTGCCCTGTACATCACTCCCATAACATATGGTGAAATTCTGCAAGAATACTAATGAGTTATAAACATTATGATTCTTGAAATTAATGCATTTCTGCACTTTGCAAAAGGGGCTTTATGCAAGTATATTCTCTTGGACAGCAAAAAAGATCGTAACACTCTTCACAGCCACAGATAGCTATTAAAGTCATTCCACAGATGTTGCTTTCAGATGAAAAAGTGCTTTCTCAAATGCCCGCTCTCTTTCCCTTTCCAAGAGGGAAGAAGCTTTGGCTTGCAGGATTAGCAATCCTTCTCACAACGGCTTGGATCCATCAGGCAGTAAAGCCCTCCCGGACCTGCCCCTACCTACCTCCTCCTCGGCAGCGCTTGGGAGCTTTCCAGCGGACACAACCCTTTCCGCAGGGTCTGCCCACAAGACAGAAGGCTATTCTGTCGCCACTGCAAATATTATTCATTACTTGTCACCAGAGGCCAACAATATTTGGTACTGTGTAAACATAAAGATACTTTCCTGAACAGAGGATGTAGACTCACTGGCTCTTTAGAGATAGAAAAGATAAATAGATTTCCTTTAGATGCTACCCTAAAGTAACCAAGCATTAATATAGTGAAATAAGTACAAAACAATACCAAGCATTGGCCTATACAGTTTTTACCTATCATAAATAAGAAGTGAAGGCCTTTGATATGTAAGATATACAAGAAACACTCTTGAAGATTTGAATTCATTTAAATCGATTTTGTTTAGAGTCACTTTCAACTCCTACTGCTTTCTTACAAGCCTCAGGTCTTCATTTTTAAACAATGAACCCTTTGTATTCTGTCATACGTTCACAGTAGTAAAAGCCAGATGTGAACTGCAGAGTCTCATTAAAAGCATCGTTGCAAAGAGGTGATGGAAGCTTAGAGGACTTATGACCAAGCAGGGAGGTCTGAGATTTCAGTAATTCTTTTGGTGGAAGAATATATTTTCAGAGAATAAAGCTGTCTAATGTGAAACAGCCTTTGAGCTTTCAAATAAGTACAGTGCCGAGAGCACCGCTGTTTGTAACATAGCGGTAAGAATGACTTAAAGATAACCAGCATTTGTTAGGTTTACTTTATTCTACACACACTGAAAATAAATACAGTTTCTAGTCAAGTAAGTCCTGTACTCCCAATACTAGTTCCACACATAAATGGCTTCAACCCAGATTACAGCTAGTAGCCCACCACATTGAAAACAACCTCGATTTACACAAATTGCCTTATTAAAAGCCTGAAGGGGGACCAAAGACAAACAACTCTCTGCTTGGAGGGTTTCCGCCAGGGACACCATGACTGAGGCACGTTGGTGGTCCAGTAACTTGGAAAGCGGCTTCCCTACTCCCGTTCTGGGACAAACGGAAGGATCCAGAGCTGATGTTTCACATGGTTTCATTTGTCTTTTCACAAGAATCATGCTTACAAGGAATATAAAATAGCATGTGGACTGAGGGGAGTCAGGGCTTTAAATACATTTACGATTTGTATTGTGACCATTCTGCATATTCCTTATAGACCACCTTCATTGGCAATTAAACGGATGCACTCTTAACGATGGTAGTAAGATACTTGCGAGTACTTTCCTGGCTCAAATGAGAACAAAAATGTACACAGTCAAAATTAACGTTGTACATTCAGCATCAGACTAGATAAATCTCCAAACTTTGCACCTTGTAACAGTCAAGTTATTTCAGTAAAATAGTATGCTCCTCTCCTAGGGGACATATGAAAACTAGCTGCACCTCTGTTTTGCTAAATATTCATTTTATTTTAAATAAATCTACATCTTCCATTTTCCCCTCTATCTGAGGCATGAAGATGACACTGCACTACACAGAAGTTGGGCAGATTTAGCGATTTAAACTTATCTCCTCTTTTAAGGAATGATATAAGTGAATTTAATCCAGAAAAACTGTATCATTAGTATGTGCTTACAGGCATTCCCTTGAGCTTTTGAGTATGGAGAACAGTATGAGTAATCATATCAAAACTGTAAGCGCCAGACAGGGAAAATGGGAGTTGCAAGGTCTATGATTAAACATTACGATGAGGTGAGAAAAAAGTTTCATTTTCACATATGTAAGTTCATTTTTCTTTAAAAAATAAGTGTTAAATTTACCAGCCTTCTCAGCACCACTGCTTGACTCTCCTTGTATTAGTTCTACTAAGCATGATTAAAAGAGACGAAGTCCAATTCTGTTCTTTGTGACAAACAAAAAAAATATAGCAATGAATAAAATATTTCCATCTAGTAAACAAACTGCCACAAAAATATCAGCACCACTGTCAGTGCTAGCGGCAGCAGCAAGGCAGAGATTTCTAGTCCACCTTTAGCTTTGCTATAGCTATCTGAGGTACTTCACATTTTGTTTCACTCTGTAGTAGGCTGCTTGAAAGGGAAAAATAATTCAGTGTTATCTATGCAGAAAGAGAACAAAACTATCTTTTTATAGCAAATAAACTTTTTTCATTAAAATGGCTGCCTCCTAAGTTTCATATACAAAATCTGTCCTGAAAGTACCACTATCAGGAGTGACAGAGACAAAAAATTATAGGGATTTGACTAGTGATTCAAACTCCAGGAAGACAGGACATATATAAATTTTCAAATGAAAACCCTTGCTTTTTTAGTGAGCTGTCATCTAGCTTATCTTAAAAAAAAAAACAAAAACAAAGACAAAACAAACAAAAAAAACCAAACCAAAAAAAACCAGCAAAACCAAAAAACCCAAACGGTTTACTGGCAGATGTGGATCAGACACTGCATCGTTACTGTTGTGTGTTATTTACAGCTTGCACAGGCAAAGTGTATTAATAAACACCCGCTTTGTTTACAGCCTGTTACACCTTCCAGTTTGCAAGTGTTTGCATAATACTGCAATAGCTGGCTTGAAAATACCGCACAGGGAAGAGATCCCTGACCCAAATGACTGGACAAATTCGTCCTCTGAGACTCCCCACGCAACACAGAATAATTCTGAAGCACCTGATAAAACAGAGACGGGCAGGTATGCAGAATACGGGAACACTGCTGACAAAGACGAATCTCCTACAGATAGCACATGAAAGGGAAAGCTGCTTCTGCGGGGCTGGTGATCACAGGGCAGAATAACAAAACATTGAGCTACTAATTTCACCCAAGCCAGAATAATACTCAGCTGAGAAAAGGTACATTTGTTTCTGAATAAATAAAGTGTTAGACACACAACCAAAGCTTGCAATTAGCTACCAATTATAATATCTAGTAACTAGTCATGGCACAGTCATTGGACTGAACAACTGAGATTATCATCATTTCAAACAAAAGTCACTGTAGAAAAAACAGCTCTGAAAAAACAGAGCATTGGCACTTTCCATTGCCAAGTAATGGCAATTAAAAGCAATTATAAACAGAGAATTTGCTTTCCTATATAGTCATATTCATTCAAATCTGTATGCTTGCCATGAGAGGAGGGTCAGGCAAGAGACAAACACGTCGAGAGCTGCACAGGTCAATTCAATTTATTTGAAAGTCTCAGTGGACTTCCAAAATAGAGAAACCTTATGGAGGGGGAATGTGTCCGCTGCATAGGTCTGAAGCTAAATATATTTTAGCTTTAGAAAAGGAGATACAAAAAGTTAAATGATGAAGCACAAAAAAATTAATAGTTCTGATCATTGTCAGGCATTTGATTAATTTTCTCAAACTGACAAGGTGGGAAAAATAAAGATCAAAAAATTTGTTAGCAACTAAAAACCAAAAGCTTTAAAGGAGAAATGAAATGCAAGGACAGACCCTGCTGCAGATAACAAAAGGGAGCAAACATCTGACAGTGAAGAAAACAGTAGATTAAGACCCATCCAAGTCCCTGGGGTAGCTTTTCCAGTTAAATTAATTGCTTGAGATTTGGTTTATCAGTAGCTTCATCTGTATTTTTCTAATTCTCAAATGGTTTTGCTCAAAACAGGAGCTAGCTTACTGCTTGCTCTTACTTAGATTTAAAATTCTAAATCTGCTTTTCCACAGGAACTGGAATTCCAGTTATTCCAGTCCAATTATTTCATTGGACTCCTAGGTACGTACTTTGGAATGGACAAGCTAATTAATAAATTGTTTTGATGTTTTAATGAGGTAATCTCCAGCTCCTTTAGGGATTAATTGCAGTGGGGAGAACAAGGTTGCTATGTCTTCTGTTTGGGTGTTATCTGGAGTGAAAAAAAGTTAGTGCTACATCCTCTCTCGTCTGTCGGGTACCACATCACCACCCTGCCAGGCAACCCGCTAATCTGTGCCTCATCTGGGTCTGCCTGCAGATCCCGACTGCCGGATCTGGTCTGCCTACCAGCTTCAATAACAGAGTATTCATCTGGATAGCTTAACTTCTTTTTGAGGCTCTCATCATTTTTACATGTTGACTACTGTAAAAAGATTTTATCACACTTTTTTTTTTTTGAGCCAAAGTGTTGCAATTTCCCTTGCTCATATCCGTACAGACTTGTGAAACCACGAGTCCAGATAAGTGGTATTTACAGACAAATCTCAGTGCTGTTTCTTCTACTGGCTCCTTCTTCTCTGCGACATCAAGCATATATTTTCTTGCCTTACCTTACTTCCAAGGTCCCCAACAGGTCTGTCCCATCAATCAAGATGTCAGACTTCATTACCCATATGATAAAAATAAAAGCAAACATCTCTCCTTGCATATTCTCTCACGTTGTCCCTCACCTTGCGGGACCAGGCAGGGACACAACTCTCCCCGGACAAAACTAAATCATTGCCTACCTTCAAAAATCCCTCTAACAACTTACTATGGTACTACAAAGGTCAACAATTAGGCCGTGGATATGACAAAACTACAACCTAAAACAATAAAGTTTAAATTCTTATTGGTTTTCTACCTCCCTGTCTGTTCGTGTCTGTTCTCTTTTAGATTTAAGGTGTAATTCTTGGGCAGGGATAAGCAACCCTGAGGACCTCATCCATAACTAAACTCCACAGTCATGTTAAAATGAAATATTGTCAAAACAAGTAAAATACTTCTTATTCCTACAAGTTAAACAAGAAACAGATCTACCACATTGCATCTATAATTTCAATATAGGTAGATGACTCCTTCATTTTTCTCACTCTTTTCCTCAAATCACCAAGAACATGCTCTTCCTCCTCCTCCTCCTGTCCTCCACCCAACCTTTCTGTTTTGGCACTAATGCATGTTGATATATCAGGTATTGTATTTTCCAGCAAACGATCTCAGCCCTCTCCCATGTCATGCTCTGAGGGACAGTGTCCTTGCTTAGGCTAAAGGGGTTTTGTTACACTTACCAATATTTTCTAGTCTTCTAATGTTACTATGGAGTACGCAGAGTGTGCTGGACAGGCAGCGTGTGTCAATCTCATGCCAGAAAGAGCAAGAATTTCTCCTTGAAAGCATCTGGTAAAAGCACTCTAGAGGCCTGGAAATCATGACTGATGCTCTTAATATTTGAAAAAATATGAGTAAAAATACACACTAATTTGTTTTCCCAGAACCTGTTTGCCCAATAGGAACCATCTGCTTCTATTCATTGACTCCTATACACCCTGATCCAAAGTTCATGAATCCAGCAGCAATCATCCATCCTTTGTCTGCAATGGTCTTTGCACTAATCCAAAGCAGAAGACGAAAGAATGTTAAAATGAGCTTTAACAATCCATAAAATTCTCTCATTATGCAGTTTATGGCAAACTATTATCACTACACTTTGGATTCCCACAATGAGTTACTTTCTTAATAGCCTCCTGAGGGCATCATAGAACAGAGTCAATGGTTGAAAATTATACGGCAAACAAGAGACAGCTCCGAGTCGGCATTTTATATTCAACAGCAACAGAGATGCAAGCGGATTGACTTGGGCTCTGCATCCCGAGATGGTTTCAGTAATGAGCCTGAGCAAAAAAGTACGAGAAGAATTAACAGAGTTTCTCTCAACTTCACTCAGCAACGCCTGCATATTTTTGTACTCTGAAAGTATATATTTGAGCCATTTAAATAACAGCAGACATAGCTGGTGCTGAGCAACAGATTTTCACAAAGAGGAGTAGAAATCCTGTGTTCTGGACAGCACAACGTTACTCACCACAGAGAGAGGTAATGGAAATAAGGACTACGTGAATCATCTAAGCCGCTCTCTAGGAACACACTGGACCATTCTACATAGGCCATAATAATAACATTTGTTACACTGCAGTGGACGCTTAGATTAACTGCCTTATCTGGTTTTGTGATGCTGTGCTTGGTGCATTTCAACACAGCAGACCTACAGAAGGTAAATCATTTCACTAGCTCTCTAACAAGAAGGGTATAGTATATCTTTAAGTAAGTACATATTGATCAAACCTCTGTCATAATTACAGACTCTTCAGAACATTACATTTTCACCAAGGAAATTTTGCCATTATTGGGAAAGACTATCTGCAATAAAATCTGCTACCTCTGAAGATTAAATTGGAAGAGTAAGTTCAACTCAAAGTCACGTTAGTATGAGTACTGGCCAATATTTATTGCAGTTCTATATCATGTTCTTTTGTAAGTGATAACCAGTGAACAGATGTAGCGCTATCAAGTCAAAGCACAAAGAGGAAGATGCTGCAACGTGCATAGTCTTTGAGCATTTAGCTTGATATTTCTTTGTCCTAAAATTCTGGGGAACTTGCAGATGCAATGCAACAAATGCTAACATGCAAAAAACTATTTATTAAGTATTTTTTCTTTAAAGGATGCCAACCATAAAAGTACAACCTTTGAAAAACCATAAGAACATAAGTATATTAAGCATAAGGTTACTAGCTTCTAAAAATCTTCCCATGACTACCCTTTCTCATTCTACGTAACAGTTGTCAAACATCTCATTACAAGATAAGCTCAGTTTTATTTCAGAAACCGAAGAACAGCCAAATTAACCCACAGGCCCAAGAACAAACTGGTAGTAAGAAATGGGATCAGAAGCTGCTTTTTATAATCCCATGAAAAACATGTCAAAAAGCATCATTAATGAATTTTCTCAGAAGCAGCCTTTGAAACTTCATTCTAAGAGGTGAGCAATATAAAAACTAAAAATAAAAATAAGTGGGTATAAAACCTGAAATATCTTCAGCTATTTTCAATCTCCAGATACAAGAGAAGAGAAAAATAACATAGGAAGAGAAAACATTAGAAGAACAGTTCAACAGATAAATGCTTTCATGTTTCAAAGGAGTTAATAATTTACAGAATGTTAGAAGTAATTACTTGTTTAAGCAAGCCACCCACTGTACAACTTTTAGAGCCAAGGGTGGCTTTTTTAATACAATGTATCTGCTCAATTCTGCTTGAAAGAGTAATTTATTTTACTCAGGAAATAAATTGTAAACATGATGCTCTCTTTGAAATCCGGTACGAGCCCCCATTCTGCTTCAAGAAATGCTTAGGGGGAGAAGCTCTGTTTCAAATTTATTAATGATTCGTCAAGTTGTTATAGAAACGCAATTGCAGCAAGGCAACATCTAGAGACACGAGTCTCTTTCATGTACCCTTTCATAGGAACTGGTTGCTGAGGTTACCTAACAAAGGAGTAAGTCGCACATCCGATTCCCTCTTTACAAAGGCATTACAAAACCAGGGCTTTACAACAGAACAATGCTCACTAAAGCAACTACCGTGCTTTATTTACCATGTATGCATTTAGAAAACATTGCTGTCTGGTTTCTTCAAATACCTGTTGGCCATTGTAAGTAGAAATCAGTTCTTCAAAGAAGACATAAAAAAAAGCTTTAGCTGGGGAAGCAGAACGCTATAGTTATAAAACAGGCTTCAACTCTAGCAACTACTTAAGAACTTATAGCATATGCTGAATTCATTTTTAACTTCAGTAGGACAATTGAGTGCTCAGTGAGACATCTAGGGTGAGATCTTAAAGACTTACATACACTCCAATACCTTTGGTCAGGAATATAGCTCCTTTGGAGCTGTTACTGAAAGCCAGAGATGAACAGATAACCTAAGTATATTTTTTCAGACTTGCCTAGCATGTTCTACTTGCTGTCGGCATCAAAAACTATTGGGCTATTTCTTCTCTTCAAAAGGCACAAGAATTAGTGAGGAAAGTCGATCATCCAAAAGACAGTTTGTTGTTGTTGTTGTTACAACATGCAAGTAAGAGTTTGAACACAATGCAAGTGAGCAGGGATGAATAGTCAAGCAAGGAGAAAGGAGAAGGCAAAGGAAAAAAAAAAGGGAAAGGTTTGTTTTCATAATTAAAAACAGATTTCAGAAGGAAAACTCAGTTTCACTACAGTCAATGAGTGTTTTTCCATCAATTTTAAGGGAGCAATGACTTCACCCCCAGACAGTTATGGAATGCAACCAGCTACTACATCTTTTTTTACTGGTGGTTTTTTTTTTTTTTTTACTTCAAACAAGCAGAGGAATAGCAAAATGAAAAATCTTTGAATCTGGCAAATCCCAGAACAGCAGTTGAATATAAATGAGGAGATAAATGATGAAAAGTGTGTTAAAGCCATTTTTCAATAGGCTGGAACAAAACAAAAGTTCGTAGTCTCACTCCACATCCCCAATATTATTTTTGTGAAACTGGAATTAGAAAGTCATGGGTAGGTGTCTCACTGGATGACTAAACAGTCTCAATGGATTTCATAAGCAACTCCTACAGTATGTCTGTGAAGCATACACATGTGTTTGTGTGTGTTACACATAACGACATTTGCTAGAAAGAGACAATATTTAGATAAACTGTCAAAACAAACAAAGCACTTCGTTCAGAATTTATTATTTTTTTTTAAGTTTTTTTGCAATAAGGTCTCTACTAGTATTCTTTTAAAAAATGAGCTGCAACTATACCCCATGTTTTTTTACTTTGGCCTCTTAACAATTTAAGTTATGATTACATGTGTTAGGCTTGTGATAGTTTCACAGATGGGATTTCTGCCAGCCTTTAACGAGACCACTGCAAGTGTTTCTGCACCTTCTTGGCCTTTATACTAGGCGAGTATGGACAGTAGGGCTACGCTGCCATAGTCATTTTACCTCCAGGACCCTTTCAGACACATTCAGAAACACTTCCTCGCTGGCATAGCTTGCACTGGGTCCCAGCCCTATATATAGATAGATAGATAGATAGATAGTAGTACTGGTCCCAGTATAAAAGTACTGGAAGAACACTGTGTACCTATGCAATTAAAGGCATTGGTATTATTTACAACTCATTTATCCAAAGTGTTCAATTCTGTACAGAAAGAAAGAAGTGACTAAATTTTTAAATGGAAAAGCAAATATACTCAAGAGAAGATGTTCTGAGTATGTTTGGTTTCAGAAAGAAAATGAGTCTTGTCTTTTTGTAAGCCTTCTCTATATGGACTATCTTTTTGCTCAGCATTTGTCCAGTTGTTAACACGAGCCTCCTGGTACATGTCACAGTGCCTAAGAACTCCAGTTCAACACTAAGGAATGCAATTCTCTAGTCAGAGCTCTAAAAGATTATTAAAAAAAAAAAGCTATTTTTCACAGAAGTGGTATAAAGAAGACTCAGTAATTCCAAATACATGAGTTGTGTATCGTTTCTGTGTATGTATCATTTATATGATTAAATCAGAAATGGCACATATGTCTAGAACTGGCATGCTTCACTTACTGAAGGAAGATATTAAAAAATTAAATGCCTTGGTTTCATTATGCTATTCAGAGGGTGTTCTTACCTCTTCTCCTTGCCAAGCACAGTCTGAAATCTAGATTAATCTCATAAATCATTTCCTTTTGTAAACACCTGAACCATGGACTAGAAAGGAAATTCATCACAAGCTCTTCCCACCTATTGTGGCATTCTCCAATTCTCTAATGAAAAGATCTCAGGCTCCGAGAACAGCCTTTTATTTTCTTTAATGGTTATAGTTTAATAAAGCAGATATAATCCAGAAAGGCTTTAAAAGATATCCACTGGATAAGATCCATGTATATTTCAGTTTTGTCCCATAAGAAAAAAATTGTTTTCACTCTTACATGACAAAATTTATGATGAACCAGTCTTGCAAACTATTCCTCACTAGAGTCTTACAGAGTCTTGACAGCATGCCCATAACGAATATTACACTCTCATCCACACAGATGACTGATGATCATAAAAGGCTGCGAGCCCGGTGTGTCTTACTGAACTTTACTTAAACTCATCGCAGCTATATAATTGCTCTGGAGATCTCATGGAATTTCTCTCATTTTACTTCCAGACACTTATCAATAGGTTTGAACCAGTAACAAGGCTTTCAATGCCTTTAGCCGCTTTATGCTGAAATGGTCAGGGACTTGGGAATGCAGGTCTGCCAGAGCACTAGGCAAAACGGTACTGGACCTGTTCAACCAGCAAACTGAATTAGTGGGAGGTATCACATCTACAGGAGATACTGAGGTATAAATCAACTGGGTTCCTTTCCTTGTTCCACAACATGTAGGCTAGGTACTTGACATAGTATCTCCACAGCCAGAGAAAAAGCTCCTTCTCTTAAAACAGTTTCTGCCACAGAACCTTTTGCAGACCAGTTTTCAAACTCTCCAGTTCTCCCTTCAAATACATAAAGTGACTTCAGACTGGGGCCAGTAAAGTTGCTCCTGATTTACAGTGAAAAAACAGGAAAATTTAGCAGGAGAGTTCACAGAAAGTTAATTGGCTGAACTTACAGGCAGATAGCCCTTCTCCATTAGCCTGTTACAAAAAAAGATGGAATGAAGAACAAAATGATCCTCTGAACTTTTGAGCACAACTTAGTCTACAAGACAACAGAAGGGGAGACAACAGCAAGTGTTCAGCTCCAGCGTTGACTGAATCAATTCCCACAATGATCATCCCCAAAACTAAATGCAAAACCGACTGCCAGAGGACAGAGATTAACATACATTTTGTATAGATGCTCCCCTGCCCCTGCTGCATTCTCGCTCCATCCTTCCAACATTTTCTTTTCCTTTGCAGTCATCGTTGCCAGGTCCTTAAGGTTTCCATGACTGCTAGGGAGCCTGAGGAACAGAAGAGGGCCTGCAGGGCAAAGGGGTGGATGACTCAAATGGGTAACTACGTTATGGACGAAAGAAAGCCACCAACCTGACAGACAGGAGCTCCAGATGTCACAACAAACTCCTGTTCTTTGTATTACAGTGCAGTATGCACAATAAAGTTGGCAGCAGTGGGGCAGAAGGACAATTGAGACAGAAGAGTCTTAAGCACTAACCTGTCTTCTATCTCCTCTTGTAATCCAGGACAGCCCCAAAACCCGCACCCCCTCTGCTGCCACTTCCAGTACTAGTCCCTGGAAAGCTGGATAAAGTTAGAATATAACAACTTCACACGCCACACTGAGGATAAGCGTTTGAAATTCCCACTAAAGTGAAACAGATGTTGGAATGCAGCAATGGAACTGAGAGTTGCATCACAGCACAGAAATTATTTTGAGGAATTATTAAAAAGTGTTTGGAAGACACAATATTTCTAGAATTATGCCAACTTATAAGACGAACATTTAAACATTAATATAGAACAGAGCTGAAGGCTCAACTCTCATTCCTATTGACTGTAACACACGTTTCTCCAGAAAATGGGTGATGAGAGAAGATGTGTTTTCCTTCAGTGCCAGACATGCACATGGATCTGACACCGAAGAAAGTGTTTCACAGTATTCCCCAGTGGCTGCAGGCATAATCCAGAATCCAATCTTTTAAGAGCATTTAGTCATAACACTGGTACTTTGCAAATAAATCAAAAGCAAATCAAAAGTGGCCACTGCATTAGATAAGACATTGAATAATTTTTTCTTAGGACCATATTTACTAGTGCTGCGAAGAGCCTGCTCCACTCTTACTACGATTTCTTTGACTTCTAATAGGACCAGAGTTTAGAGGGAAGGGTGGCTTTTTTTTTTTCTCCTTTTTTCCTTTTTTTTTTTTTTTTTCTCTTTTTTAGAAGTGATGCTGTAATTCAAATCCCGGTAACCTTGGAAACAGCCTCTCTCCTCTGATATGTCCATGTCAATTAAAGTAATTGGGACACTCCAGCTAACGGTGCCTAGATTTCAATATCCAGGCTAGCGCAGAAGCCTTAGTCCTAAAGGACTCTCAGTTGAGGAACAGGTCCTCTATAAAAAAAGATTGTCTTATAAAAGTTCTTCTCTTTTTGTAAGCATTTGTCAGAAGGTTAGCTGGGAAGAGGCTAGCTTTAAAGAATTTCTTTGTATGTATACAGGATGCACAGGGACTATTTAGTAATAGTGAACTCGGACTTGCAGTTTATTTGTGCACATATGTAAACAAAGCTCCCTAAGCTAAGCAGAGAAACACTGTTACTTAGCTTTAAGATCTTTCACTAAAAAATTCCACAGATTTACAAAAACAATCTTCTTTCCTACCCATTGTATGTGTACAAATACATGCACACACATCACCCCCCCCAATCAAAATTACATATTCACTAAGAGACAATTTCTGTACATGTCAGAACCATTAACAAACAATATTGACTTCACTAAGTATCTTAGGTGATCCTAAAAATTGGAATAAAACTTACAGAATTACCACCTTGTAACACAGGTGGCTGGGGGGAAGCAGCTAGTTCCTTCCTCCTTTACTGAAAGGAGAAAGACTTATTTAAAAAAATAAAAAGGAATATTCTTTAACGTATTTTGAAAGCCACATAGCCACCAATCAATCACTCAGTTCAATGACATACATCACCACCTTTCTACAGATAGATATATATATATATATATATACACACTCTCAGAAAAGGTTTTTGCTAAAAAGTGTATCTTGTTGAGACCCACTCCACCCACCACCCAAAAGCAGGCATACAAAATAAAATTTAAAAAAAAAAAAAAAATATCTTTCTTCCACACAGGATGTTCATTGCAAGAATATTGGCATGGAGCATCACCAATTAAAAGGTACAGATATTTTAATGATACTCGCTCATTTTTTTGCATATTAAATTATTGTATGACAAAGTGATTTTTAGTAGATGCCTTTGGTTATTATGCAGTTGGTAAAGGGACTAGACCATATCTAACATCTGACCTTGCCATCCCTATCAATAGCACAAAAACAGAAGGAACTAAGTAGTATTTGGAAAAAGCTATCTATATAATGATTTGAAAGTATTATTATTATTGTTAGGTATTTCGGTTGTCACACAATACTGGCAAAGGGAATAAAATGAAGTCCAAGCTTCAAGGAATCCCTTCTTACATTAAAGGCCTACTTTAAGTCTTTTCTAAAGCCTAGATGATCCAGGCCTCCCAGGCTGAAAGACCAAAAATGACCAGCAAATAGGGTATTCAGACCTAAATTGAGGAGACTAAGTTATCCTTTGACATTGTTAGTAATTGAAAACAAACAAACAAAAAAGCAGCCAAATGAGTGCAGTAGCTGAGTCAGGACAGAGACACACATTTACTGCCAGCAAAGGCATAAAAAGATCGGGGGGGGGGGAATCACAGTCCAGAATTGGCCGCCACAACTGTTGTTTCAGCCCCTTTGAGATTTAAAGTTATTTATATAAGAAATCTGTAATGGAATATGGAATAACTCAATCAACAAGATTTAAAATGAGAAGCGTACAAATCTACAGTGGAACAGCTGCCAAACTGGACTTGGGACAGCTCAACCCTAGAAGGCCATTTTTCAGTTTAAAGACTACAGTAAGTAACTGCCTATAAAACAGTTTGGAAATATGCTGTAATACTCAGTAAAACCAGCAAAGGTAATACAAGTTTCAACTTGTTACTCATTACAGTTTGAATATGGAAAACACATTCTAGTCACTGAAAACCTAGACAGGAAGGTTTTCTGCAACAATTTATTCTTATAAAGTAAAAACTTGTGTATTTATGTATCACTCAAGATGTAAGCTACGGGTCCAATTCTCCTTCCACTGAAGGAAGCTAAGTTTGACATTCACATCAACAGCAGCAGAATTAGGCTATAAAGCTACAATTACGTATAAACAGCTGTCTGATAATCGCATTGCAGAATAAACAGAAACCCAAAACTAATTCAGAGTAATTATTTATATAGGCTTAAGTGAGATCAGCACTGTGGATTTTGTTATTTGGTGAAGATAAAAGTTATCTTTGTTTTACTGCCTTCTTTTATGTGAACAGATGCTGAATACTGTATCTTGCTTAAAAACATTTCATATTTTAGCCTAAATACATATACTTTATTTCATTCAGAGGTAAAGTGGTTTACTTTGTGTTTTATTTTACTAGTTTTACATTAAAAAAATGTAGTTATATTCTCAGCAGAAGAGATTTTAATGCTGTACTAAGTCCATCCTGTTGGCGATAAGAGGCCCACTATAGCAGACCATGACACTCAGATCTTCCAGAAACTTCAGCAGAATTAAAAATACAATAAAGGCTATTGAGAATTTTCCAAGAAAAGCAAGCTTGTTTGTTTTTAGATCATTCACTGAAATAAGGATCTTACAGAAAACACATGAGTTGAAATCAAATTCTGATGAAACACGGAGGAGGCATATGCTAGTGAAGAGCATAGCTGCTCAGCAGCTCATGCGGATGGCTGCTAGAGATCCCTGGTCTGCGACAGCCCATAATAGCCCATCTGGAGGGGTTATGGACCCAGAAACCACAGGGTTTTCCTCCAGTCACAGAACAGGGACATTCTTGGGAGACAGATGTCCCCCATGTCTAGAAGCCATGCTGGCCAGGGCCCTGAAACAGCCAAGCTGCAAGGCTTGTGCAGAGGCAAGGACACGTCGTGCTGTGCGACTGAACAGCTCTTCCTTTTATTGATGAGTGTCGTGGAAGTGCCAAAGATCATTTCAGGTTTATTCAGCACCTGCCAGAGCAGGTGTCTTCTAAAGTTAGACGTGTACTCTACCCAA
Source organism: Platalea leucorodia (assembly GCF_965183815.1). Classification (NCBI taxonomy): domain Eukaryota; kingdom Metazoa; phylum Chordata; class Aves; order Pelecaniformes; family Threskiornithidae; genus Platalea; species Platalea leucorodia. The sequence goes on from NC_138830.1 coordinate 5,488,196, forward strand.
AGCAGAATAACAGAGATCTTCAGGTCCATAAACACTTGAATTTTGGTGCTCTGTTGTGAATTAGAGCACAAAAGAACACTCTGATCTTAAAAATAATCACAGAACACAAATATTGTTGCCTGGCCAGCCCTACGCATCTTCTCTCATGCTATTTGCAAAGGCATCTGCAATCTTAGTCCTCACTGTCTCTAATATTCAGTATTTTGTTCACTTCGAAGTACAGGATGATGAAAACTCATGAAACATGATGGTGCCAAAAGAAAATCTGCACCACCATTAATTGCTACATGAGTACATCAGATCTGTCATGAACAGTGACATGCCAGGCATAACAAGCATCTCTGAAGTCAAACTCCCAGTTTCACTCTGCCACAGACTAAAGGATGCTGATGACAGACAGGCAGAGTTAAGCAAGCCATTCGGCCAAAATCCTAGATAGATGACTGTAGCTGCATTTCACTGCCAAGAGCAGAACCTTAGTTTGTATGAGAAACCACTAACTTTCTGGCTTCAGTTGGGGGGGGAGAATTATAAAAAAAAATTAATGTTATAAATAATAAGAATAAAAATGAAACAGTCATCCATTCTCCTGGCTCCTATTCCTAGTTTTCTCCTTTGGCTCCAGGACTATTCCCTCTGTCTACATAGTCCCAGATCCACGTAATTGCAGAGCTGCCATTCCACATCACTTTACACTGCTATCCACTTAAGACAAAACTCCTCTTTCCCCTTCTATCCAACTACTTTTTATTCTCTCCACCTGAGCTAGCATGTACTTTTATTCTGCCATGGTGACTGGGCACCAGCTTGGAGTCAATGGACAGAAAGGTTCAGTCATGCTTTCTCCCCAGAAACAAAACCAATGAGAACAGAAGTTGTCTGTGAAGTCTAGCATCACTTCTACTAGAAGGTGATAATTTCTCATTTACTCCACGGTGACAGCACATCACTTGCCAAAATTATAATGAAGCTTCAAAACAGGCTTAGGGTGCAAGCAGTCAGGGGGGACCCTGCCAGACAGATCCATCGTATACAAGATGGTGTTTTACCACTTTACTCCTGCTCTCCCAAATTCTGCTGGGAGAGTTTGTTTCAGGTTCACACATCCTAACCTGAAGTTGCATTGTTCCTCATGAAGAGTTCCCGGTGACTTCAGTAGGGCCTGCAAGTATCTAAGAATCAAGACGATACTCTATTTTATTGAGGTTAACCGTGCATCAAGTCCTCTGCTGCCTCACATCCCTCCCTAGAAGTCAGCAGGGCTGAAAAGAGTGTAAGTCACGGTAATTTCAGCCAAAGTTTCTTCAAGCATTTGCAACATTCACTTTTTTCCTACTTACGGATTATAACAGCAAGTTAAAAAGTATTGCCATTTATATAAACTTGCATTTTAAGCTTAAATCTCTTCTCAATAAGATGAAGACAATGTTTTACTTAAGTACGAGAAAGAATGAGATCATTACGAGTACGCTACAAGCAAAATGGCAAGAAAGCTTTCAAACTTTTTTTGTTATTGGCAACTTGCGTAGATTTACTTTGCTAGTCATTACCATCTGGTCAAAATGAAAACAATCAATAATACATTCCTACTAAAAGAGAAACCTAAACATAGCACAATATCATATTGTTGTGTGCATTAAATCAATAGACCTCCTCAGTTTTAATGTAGTTGTTGCAATACTTTAAAGAGAATTTTGAAAGCAGTGTTTTTTTAAACCACAGAATCTTACTTCCTTCATTGTGAACATAATAGGCTTTTAATGAGTGTTTCTCCATACAAGTAAAATTCTTTATAAAAAGAAAATATGCAAGGCTCAGAAAGGCTTTGTAATTATTTAAAAAAAAAAAAAAAAAACAAAAAACAAAAAACACGTTTATAACATTTAGTTCATAGATAGGTAAGATGAGGAAAAACCTGGGGGCTGCTTGCCCACAGACATAAAACAAGCCAAACAAGCCAAGGACAGAGATGTGAAAAAAACCTCAGAAGTTTTAGGGAATCGTTTCAGCCCCTCTGTGGTCAGCAGTACAGTTTGTAGGATCAGTCATCTACTTTTCAGTAATATTTGTTCCTCCCTGTAAGCCCAGATGCAGCAACCTTTATGTTACCTCTTCATGAAATGCTGCAAGCACCCTACAGAACGGCTAACACCGCCTTCAGCAGAGAGCCCAGGAGGACAACGAGGCTAGGCAGGGTGCGGAGAGGGTGCCCTGATGCCCGGATCGGACAGTTGGGAGTCTCTGGCTAGAACAGCCAGTATCCTCAAACAGCGTTTTGAGAGCTCAGCTGGAGCTCAATGCAATTGCTCGCTCTGTTCCTTTTCAACCTCCAAGAAAACCCCTATTACTCCACACTTGTAAAAGGAATATAAATTTTACCTGCTGCTATTTCTAGCAGTGGTAAGAGGTAGGACAGGTGTCTGAGCCCCTCTGGAGCATCTGCTGGTCTAGACATTGCTGTTATGCCCAGGAGGTGGCCAGAAGCGCAACTACGCCATTTGAGAAAAGAAAGTAATCTGAAAAATATGGCATGTTTTGCATGTCAAAATCTTCATGTTTATCCAAAACAAGAATAGACTGTTCAGCAGAAACGGTCATAAGAAACTTTGAGGAAGACCAGTTTATATTTTGACTTTTAAAAGCAGTGTTATAAAAAGCTAAGAAGAGAGGAATACTCTGATTCAGGATAGTGAAGGAAGAGGGAGAAAGACACACACTACTAGAACTAACAAAAAGGTTTATTGTGCTCATCTAGCAACATCAGACAGTAACGAGACAGGAAAAGGAAGAAATACTCATCTACCTTCTCCACATTTATGAGGTCAGAATATTTTTTGGTTGATTTTCATCAGTGGGTTCATTGTGGGGGATGTTTGATTTTCATCACTAGTTTCAAATTTGCTTTTTATCTTAAAAAAACAACATTGCCCTAGAATACTCCTAACGAAGGAATGCAAACACCACACACTAGTCCCAGCCATTAAAACCTTGAAATCAGAAAGAAACGGAGCCAGGAAAAAACAGTAAAGAGCCCTTGTGCCTCAGGCTCACCCCTAGTAACTAACCCAAGAGAGGCTGACTGTTACCGGTTCAGTTACTTACACACAACCACGAGCCTTTCTATAACCACACGTGCAGAGGTAGGAGAAATGGGAGGAAGAAGTAACTTTTTAGGAAAAATCTTCGCCTATTAGGCACTACTGGCTCTGCATCTATCCGGACACATGACGACGCTTTTTTCTGCAGATGTAGACTTCCCATAAATTGCTTGCGGGGTCTCTAGATGAATATCAAAGCATTCACTTTACACTTAAGTATCTCATTTTCAGAGGAGCTAGAAGAATGAATCACGATACTATTAGGATGATCCACCATCATCCTGTGGAAAACAACACAGGAGCTCAACCAAAAACACACCACCATCCTAGTGATCCTTCTTACCCTTTAGTTGTAGGTTCTCAGCATAAAGCGTGCTCCCTCGCAGAAAAGTGCTGTCAATTTATCCTTCCCACATTGCATTTGGACTGCCTCTCCACTGCCTCCATTTGACATGGGCCTGATGTGCAACTGAGTCAGATTTTTCCTTCGTGTCAATATGTGCATATGGTACTTTTGAACACTGAGACCTATTTTTGCAACCTAAAAGCTGGCTGCAGATTGCAACAATCAGAAAAACATACTGGTTTTGATCTGATTTTCTTACATATAATTTGTTGGAAGGTTAAGTGCTCGTTTTCTCTAGAAAAATAAAATAAACTTGATGTAGAGATTAAACATGGCTAAATACCTGCCACACAAAACCTTCAAACAGAGGGTATGAGAGGCCAAATGCAATGAAAATATCTTCTGCTAGACTGTGCAAAAGCAGAGATGGGGCAAGCGCTCATAAAGAAAAAGTGTTCCTGCAGTTCTGTTGGTGGGTACACTCAAAAGCCATCGCTTCCTTAAAAAGGGCTGTGGATTCTTTAAGGCCTGGAGACCTATAGTAAGGCCTATATAGCTCTCAGCTCCTCTGAGGAAGCACTTATGTATTAATCCCAAAGAGCTGAGTGACAGGAATACAAGAATAGGACAATCTTCTATAGTGGAATGAAAGACTCGGGGAGGAACAGGCCAGAGGACACTATGCCATTTAGCATTTGCCTTTGCAGATTTGAGTTGCTGGTGCAGCAACAAGCCCTTCCTGGCTTGGCAAGGAGATGAGGTGTTTCACACATGCTCTCCAGAATTTCTGTACCCACTTTAATCATACTCCAGTGCAATAAAACGCAGTGCAGAAGACGTATGTTCCACAGGAGATTGCAACACACCCTGGCCCATGTCCTAGGGACTATCAAATAAAGCCACCTACCACCGAGCCTCATGGATTATGCTAACATCTGGCAAGACTAACACAGAAGGAAAGCGAGGAAAGACATTGCAAGTGGATGAAAGATGATCCTGCATTGTATTGGCAGCAAAAGGACTCCAGAAAGGTGCTGGATTCTTTCTAGACAGTGCTGGAGAAAGGAAGGCCACTCTGTCCCTCAACTGGGATGCCAACACAACAGCACTGGAGCAACGTCCAGTCGCTCTGCTCTCATGCAATGAGGCTATATGTATTGTCTTTCCCCCAGGAAGGCGTACAATGGAAGACACGTGAGCCACACTGATGTGGTTTCTGGCCAAGTATAACAACCCATCCTTTGTCCTCAAGCCTCAGTGCATCAAACCTGTGTAAGTCATCAACTAATTTAGCCTACAGACATTAGACTGTCATTAGGAAGAGACTGGCACATTTGTCAAGATAGCATGCTTTGTTGGCAAGAGCTCTTCACCATTACTAGTTAAAAATTTAACAGGTTTCCTGTTAGCACTGAATAAAGTTAATAATGACTGCATAGAAAACCTTCGAAATGGTGACAGAAATATGGGCCTCCCAACAGAGCCAAAAAATATGACCTGTTTAAAACTACTAAGTCAAGAAATTTGATATTGGAAGGGAACAAGCCCAATAAAATAAATCAGGTGATAGTTACTAAGTACCTGTGTCAGGATAAAGGGCAAATGAAAGTCATGGTATTATATCCAGTGAACTGTACAGACAGAAGGGACTGCATTGCAGGTCAGCCAGAAATGTTTGTGCGAGGTAACTGGACTATAACCTGCACTATGATGAACCACACACCAAGCATATTCAACTTCTGAATCCCAGAGCACAATGCTACCCTGATAGTATATTTTCATCTGGTTATAAATTTGAATGTGCTGTTCCTATACAGACTTTCCACTTGATACTTTGATATGTCTATTAAAAAAAAGAAAAAGATACTGGCACTGAATTTGCATTTTTGAAAGCTTATGTAAATGACCATTCATAAAGAGGGCATGAGAGCAATACATCAATTAATAACAAAAACTGGCAAAGGAGCCCTGTTTCAAGAACTTCTGGTTAACCGAGGCCATGTCAGAGCACATTTAACCTCACACAGTTCCTCTCCTGTGAGTTCTCCCTCACTACAACCTGGACATCTCACTTTTTTAAATGTTTAGGTACATCTGAAACTTCACAAACATGGGGGACTGGATATTTTGGGGTAGATCAAGCTTTTTTCTTTAGACAGCCTTATTTATTTTTAAGGTTAAAGCACGTGGAAAGAATCATTCCTGGGACGCAGTAACTGAACTCTGCGAAGTGCTGGAGTTCACTAACTGCCCAGCTAGACTTCTACAACAAAAGCATGCATGTAGCATACCCTAAGTCAGACATAACTTTTTTTTTTTTTTAATAAAGACAGCATGCTTATGTTACAAATGCTTATTTAAGAATACACAGGTATTTTGAGAAAGTGGGAGAAGAAGAGTCAGGTACTGACCAAACCTCGGTTTGAACTGTTCTTGATGGATAACTAAAGTTTTCTTCGAAATTTTAGTGAGTTACGTTACCCTTCACACACTTTTCTAAATTGCTGGTTAGCTTTATCCATCACGTCCAAAAAGCTGTCCATAGTCTATGATAGGATTGATGGCATTTCAGTTGTTGGTGAATTGTTTTATTTGCCATCCCATTTTCTTACAAAATTAGATGAAACAAAAAAAAAAAAAGTGTTTTCAGGGAAATTGAATTAGTTGCACAACCCAAAAATCCTAAAGTATTTATTCACATATACAGTAGTTCATCAGCTCTAAAACTCTCAGCTTTATTATGCACTTGTCAGAATAAATGATAATGCCAAGTGGCTGACAGAATAATGAACAACTGCCATGATAAATGGATCGTCACACAAAGCTATCTGAAATACAAAGATGATGACGAGAGCAACACTTAGAGCTACACCTACAGTTTCTCTTTTTCCATTTTTCCCCATGTGTTGTGCAATTTTCTTCCGTCTCAAATTTACTTGGCTGCAACAGAGGTGGAACATGAAACAAATTGTGGCTAAATTCTCTAGAGAAGTGAAGTACAACTCCACTTCAATCAATGGATAATTGTACAGTCATGCCACAGATGAATTTGCCCTCCATGCAAAGAATTTAGCAAGCATTGTTAATATATTCACTTATTTCACAGTTATTAAATTTGCCCTCTGATGAACATCTATCCATTATCTATTGTGATAGCACATTCTCTTTCCTGTTGCCTCACGCACCATATAAAACTCAAGGAAGATTATTACAAGTGGATACTGTTGCTTTACTATGCTAAGGTCAAAAGTAATTGCACATTCAGTCCCCAAATACATGCATATAGTATCACCTTCAAGCTGATGAAAGCAGATTTTAAATCAGAGCTCCAACGGCACATCTCCAGTTCATATTTAACCACAAAGGAGAGAAATCGGGAAAAGAGTATTTAGTTGAACTCTCAACTTCTGGTCTCTGCACGGTCAAAGAAGTGATACACTGCAGACCCCAGGTTGCAAACCACCACTTACATAAACAGTCCCTATTTATACCAGTACCACAACGAGCAGACAAGGCTATTCACTTAAGCAAGCATTACACATACTTTCAAGACTATGTTCCATAGGGTACAAAGATCCAAAATGAGAAAAATATTCAGGAGGCTTAACATCATATTGAGTTTGACTTTTTTCCCCTCATCCCAAATAACTTACATTTACAGTTTCTACATTATTTACAGCATACATGCAACACTGGGATCTAGAGGCCATAGTTGGGGGCAGGGGGGAAAAAGAAAGTCGCACTTGTACCTGCAGGTACATTTTAGTTGGGGCAGGGGTGTAGGAAGAAGATACGGAGGGACAAGTGAAAGACGAGCCCAAAATATCTCCACTGAAATGGGCTATTTCCCACCCCGCTCAGCTAGCCTTTATGTCATATACTAACAGCATTTCAATGGTGCACATGTGAAGTAAACGATGTAAGACACATCTACCATCTAACAGATCAGTATTGCCTCCCCTAACTCCTGTCAGCTTTTCTGAGCTCCAAAACAGTATGAGAGAATGGTGAGAGAAAACAGATTCAGGTCAGCAACCCTGAACACAAAAGCTATACTTGCAGTGTGGGTAATAGCGAGAAAAGCAATTGCCCATGAATTCTTGGTGAACCAAAAGCAATTAGATTTTACAAAAAAGGAAACGGTTAGAAATAAGTTTTTTTTTTTTAAAAGGATAGCACAGACACCATTTCCCTCACTTCAGCACCTTACAAGTGATGCACACCATCTGAATCTCTCAAACATCTTAAAAACAAGAGTAGCTACTTTTATTCCAGGTGGTCACGAAATAAATTTGGCCTTTTCAACTTTGGTTGTACTTAGAAGACGTTATTAGAAAGTACCTGAAGAAGCAGAAAACAATTTTGAAATAACTGGATCTAAAGTTTAAGTCACAACCTCAGGCTTGGAAAGTAGCGAGGACAGGAAGAAAACGAATAAGGAAAAGAAGGAGGAAGAATGATCAGGACACACAACAGAAATGAAAGGATTTCAAAGAATCACAGGGCTAGCACCTCCAGAGACCATCTCATCCGTAGCTGCCTCTTCCTCCACAGGAGAGGTGACAAAGCAGAAGTGGCAGATATCTGCCTAGACAAATAAAAGCTGCACTTTCTTTAAGCAGTGTAATTCAGTGCTTCATTATTATTGGGGGGGGAAATAAAAAAAAATGGCGTCACCTAAGAACAGGCCTAAGAAATGCCATGCGAGGCGAGACTTTGAAACACTCAAGTCCGGAATTTGACCAACTGTTATAGGTTTTTATGTGCCCAACAACACATACCTTAAACGGGGCCTATTTTCAGAGAACAGCAAGTCTCATGGTAGAGAAAACAGAAAAGGATTTCCAGTATTCCAAATCATTACTCACCTCAAAATTTGGGAAGTCATGAGAATTTGGGAGTCATTTTAGGAAGCGACTGTGACCAATGATGCTGGAAAATGACAGCAGGGAATGGCTGAACTGAGTAGAGTTGAAAACCTGCTCCACAGTTCAAGATTGTAATTGTTGGGCTTTGTACTGTACAGTTACAATTATTTTAGAGATGCTAGAAAGCCTTTCTGAGAAGGAGAAATTTAAGCAAGAGTAGTTAAACTTGCTTCGCCCAATTAATGTGTTGACTTTTGTCTAAAATAAAGTCCTGGCATTTTTTCTTCTACACTTAAATTCTGGAGTGATAATTACCCACAAGTAATACTAACTTCTTATACCACAACTTTCAGAGATTCATAAAGAATGTTATAGGTTAAAATGCCCATATTACCATTGAAATACTACCAAAACTGCTGGGAGTAAGGTAGCAACTTACCAGGGATACAACAGCATTAGAAAGGAAATTTTTCAAACAGCTGCTAGGGCAAATCCTTGTGTTACAGATGACACCACGGGGTCTGTACACGTACGCAAAATAGCGTGGATTTGCTTTATAATGTCTTCTCCTGAAGATACACTGGCATGTAAGTAATCTAGTGACACAGAAGAGGCAGATTTGCCTTCCTGGAGAAGGAAATCATAGCAGCAAACAGTTTTTCAGGTGTAAAAGGCATGTCGTACTGAATGGCACTAAAACAGCCAAGTTTGAAACTAGGCGTATAAAATTTGTATCAAACTTAGAATTTCTGCACCATTTAGACCTAGCTCTTGTTCCAGTCTGACTCGGAAAATATTTGGAATTGTCCGTGAAGGTTGTAGGTTCCGGTTTTAGTTTTTCAAGACTCAAATTCACTTCAGAATTTGAGATTTTCTATTCCACTAAAACTGAAAAATATCAACCAAAAAAGTGAAAATATAATTTCAATAGCCACATATTATTCCACATCATGTCAGTCATGGTAGTCTATTACTGACATATCATTGAATAAAATAACAAATAAAGTGAAACTTTAAGGTGCCTTTAACAAATGTTCAGCCTTCTCCCATCCCTCTCCCTCCTCATGTTTCAGGCAGGGATAATGCTTACTTCCTAAGACTGCTACAAAAATACAACAAAATCCAATAAGTATTATTTCCTTTCTAACTTGTTTAGCCACATGTTAATCACACAACCGATGCTTAGCCTCGGCTGCTCAGCATTACAGAAGTCACTCATAATACAAAACACGCACACGCATTGCTGTTCAAAATGTTCAGCAATCAGATACTCTAGGACTTTTATTTGTGAATAGTCTCATATTTTTGGGTGGAAACATAGAATAAAATACTGCATGCCTGACATATCTGAGCAAGAGCCAGAGAGACAAAAAACAAACCTCATACTGCAACCTCCCTGGGGAAATCTTTGTTCATTTTAATACTTGTTCAGTCAGCTGTCTCCGTGAATGACAAGGTTTTATCTCTAATGTGAATGGCTTCGAAGGCTACTTGCATTATCCATTCTTCAGCAGCTGCTGCTGAAACCACAGGGTTGCAAACTTGTAATTAAATCCAGCTGCCACTACTGTGAGTTCAGTTATATCGAAGTGAGCAATAATGCCTCGTGGTTGCTGGCAAGATTCTGTCTCCATTTCTAGACAATGTAATTAACTCTTTTGCCCCTTTTAGATGAAATAAACATCAGCACTGAAGAATGCTGTTAAATGACTGTAAAATAGTATTTATATAGAAGAATTCTGTTGCAGCCATTACACCTGAGAAAACAAATTTCTAGGTGGATTATGGCAAACAACAAATAGCTGTTTCCTTAAAAGCGCTGAGAGGACACCCAAGGCGACACACAGCACACGATGGAAGGGGTTCCCTGTAGAAAGGAGGTATGACAGGATACACGTTAACAGATCTACTCTTAAGCCTTAAAACACAGGCTCCAGAATAAAGCAAATATCAAGATCCAGCTTGAGAGAATTGCAGGCAAGGGCTGGAAAGGAACCAGGAAAGGAACCACAGGCCTTCCTTTGATGCCAAGATCATTTCTTAAAGGCCGTTGTCCACGTCTTAAATCACACTTCGAGATACAGTCCCGACTGAACAGCTGCACACGCACACTTCTAGAGGTATACTTTTTTCTTTTACAGTCAAAAATTGTTCATGTCCATGTGACAAAAAGGTGTTTAGGTCAGCAAAAATAATTAGCTACCTAAATTTGACTTTCTCAGTCATAATCCTTGAAGTGCTGCTCAGGAAGGTTCCATTCCCTCACTTTCGTAAGAAACACTGCAGTGTCAACACCTCAAAAACATTTCATGAGAGTAAAAGCAATCAGCAACGACACGTTAGACTAATGCCACTGAAGCACAAACCAACAGTCAACGGAGCTTTGTTTGTGAAGAGTTCTCTTAGTATTTGTACCTCTTTGGAGACACAGGACAGTCCAATCTCTTCTGAGGATGGGTGAGAAAGCACAACAGAGAACAGAAGTGCCTGACCTCTGACTCCAAGCGCAAGAAGGTTAAAGAGAGGGGAGAGCTACCTGTTGAGAGAGGAATAAGATGCATAGCAACCACCTCAAGTTCCCTCTGCAAACCTCCCAAAATACAACAACAAAGATTAAAAAGATCTGCTGGATATTCTGCCAAATCGCAGTTAAAACCCTAGGTGATTTAGATGTTTTTTTAATGTAGGGGTTGCAGACAGGGCTACATAAAAACTGCACGACCTGGGTGTTGGCCAAAGTCTAGCCATAGTACCGTGGGCTATTTAAACTCATCTGTATTACCTGGCCTAATTGATTAGCTCAGACACCTCTGCACTGCACTGAAGCAGGCAGGCTGGATACCCAAACAAACTTGCCCACAGTCATACAGAGACCAGCGGGAGTCATGAAAGAGCATCCAGGTGTTTCTAGAAACTCGAGGTCTGCTCAAGTCCCCTTTTGATGGGGGGGAGGAATAAATGTACCTGCAAGCATCTCTGCACAATGTTCATCTTTGCTATGGTTTGCTACCACATTTCCTGAAGCAACATCAAATAAATGCTAGCAGCCAGAAAGCAAGTTTTCTTCCGTTATTTTCTACTTTTTGCAGCAAGTACAAAGTAAACAGCCTTTTTGTACCAAAGACAATGAGAGTGAATTTGCTCTCAAGTGGTTATTCTTAGGTTCATCTACTTTTGACATATTTGTTTGCTCTTTCACTACTGCCGTCTGTCTACCTGTCGCTTTGTACTAATGGCTGTGAAGCCCAGGCACTCAGGAGCATATCAGCAAGATGGGCTGATTATTATATCCTGTCATATCTAGGTGAGAGCCAGTCATGATTTTTCAATCAGTGTTTTACCATTCCCACCTTAAAATGACAAAGCTTTTATTCCTCCTAGCCTTTCAGTGGCTACTTTAAAGGGCTTTTTATCTGTAGAGGTTTGTATCTTACCGATGCTGAAAGGTGTTCCTACAGAGGACACAGGCAAAGGCTAGGTGTGTGTGGAGAGAGAAGTGAATGCAGAGGGAAGGGCAAAGAAGAAAGAACAGAAATGTTGGAGGAAGCCATGCTTTCAAGTTTTTTGAATCCTTCATAGGATCTTGCTTGCAACTGAAATTAATCTCTAACTGTTATCCATCATTAGGACAGATAATGTCATTTTATCTTAACCATAACTTTTTTTCTTGAGAGATTACAGATAGCTTGGACCTTCTGCAGTGTTTTGTCCACTACATTTGTCTTTTGTAAGTCTCTGCACACACGAACATTCAACTCATCTTTCTCATGGGTTTCTAATCAGCTCCAGGTCTGTGACATTTTGTATTTAGGTCCAATGTTACATCTGTATTAATTTGTGACTATATATGTCTATAATTTATTATTCAAACCAGAATCTGTTTTAAGTGTCAGGATACCTATCAGTTACCATCAAAGTGCAGAATACAGGAGACAGATTAGAAAGGTACATTACCACGAGACCAAACCCAGAAGGCAGTATTCAATGACAGTTTTGATAGACCTACATATGTAGGGGCTGACACTGTACATTAGAAACAGATTTTTTTTAAATACCTAAAATAGTTTCTGTTTTGGTTTTTTTACTTTTAAAACATTTAGAAATCTAATGTGAAATTTATACGCTACATTAAGGCTTGGGGAGGGCAGGAGAATCAACCAGCACATATTTGTTTCTCAGATTATCAAGGCAATTAGATCACTGAAGTGCTGAAGGTCTCCAGCTATCCAGTGACACCAGAATCTGCTAAAAGGTTACATCAGAAGACTTCACCATGGCTAAAATGTCATTAAAGTTGATAAACTAATTATAGACTGAAAGAGCAAGACACCAGTGTTCTCCCCTTTTTCCTACAAGTAAGACAGGATGAAATCAATTGGTTTTAAGTAGTGTAGGACATCACAGAAAAAAAAAAACCAATCAATTCAGTTCACTAACTATAAATAACTGCTCTGATTAATATACTAATTTTAAACACCAAAGGTCTGTTGGCATATTTTCCCTTGCAAATACTTTTGATTAACCACATAAAATTGCCTAAAGCATTTGGTTTATATAACATTCTTTATAAACTCAATTTTTATCCAAATTTGCTCCTCACAAAGCATGAATTAAAATTGTTCAGTAAAAAAAAGCCAAACAAAAATCACCTACCATTTCCAAGCATAAGAAATAGGAAGGCATACTGAAGTACTTACTTAAATAAATTGTACATATCTAGGGCTACTTCCCGGTTACCAAAAATGACCAAGTGAAGTGTCAGGCTCTTACGACAGCCCAAGGGAAGAGCTGGCTTTCTGCCTATACTTCTTTCTTGCTCCTGTAAGCTCTCAAGCTACTTTGGCAGAATTGAATACCCCCATCCCACTATTTCAGTTGATTCCTACTCTAATATTCTTCCAAACCATACAAGTATTGTCTGTCTTTTGAAGAACTACACAAGCCACGTTTTTGAATGGATACGAGATGTGAAATGGATTTTGAAGTGCAAGGACAGCATCGTTCATATTTTCCTCTCTACTTTTTGACCTGAACAGCATTATCTTAGTTGCCTCTGTGCTTACAGACTCCCTGGACTTCTGTGCCATCAAGGAAGCTTTAAGTGCTGTCAAGCTTTTGTATTTCTTCCGGAAGGGCCAAAACTGGATTTGTAGAGCGTGATGCTTCACAGGCCCCACCCGAGGCAGAAACAGGCAGTGCCGTGACAGCAGCTTCCAAGGTCACCAAGAAGCAGATTGCACAAGAAGCATCAGAGCGAACGCAGCAGTGACAGCGGGACACCAATTTAGGCCTGACAACTCCGAGCTGACAGAGGCTGATGATACACTGAGGATTACACTGAGAAATACAAAGGCTGCATTTGGTATGAACTCACCTGATGCCAGCCTGCTACAGGCAACATCAAAGAAGGTGAAGAGATGCAGACTAACAGGACTAACACAGTAACAGCAGCAGTGTCTTCGTATGAAATAAGGTACTGATTTTTAGCTAGTGAGAGGGGAAATTTGAAAAGGTCATCCTTATTTTAGATTGAGCAGATTTCTAGATCTCCTTTTGGGTTGGCTTTCTTGCCTACAGGACCACTCTACACAAGTTAAGCACACAACTTGCTATGCCCTACAAAGATGCATCTGGCACTTTTAGCAAGGGCAGAGCTGTCCAGCTAAGTGAAGTAGGACTTTAAATCCAAAACCATCTAAAATAAGTTAAATAAAGGGGGTTTTTCAAATGCATGTTGGGCAGTAGAACACTCTTAACGCTGAACAAAAAAATCACTTGAAGCAGCCTTTGAAAACAGTTTTAAAGGAACTGTGAAATCTTCAGTGTTGGAAAGAATTACAGCAAAGAGAAATACTTACTGGATTCTCAGATCACTTAATCTAAACCAAGGGCTTCTGCATTTGTAATATAATCAATTTATATTGAGCTTGCTTAAAACCTAGACTGCCTGCTATTTCATTGAATTAAAACAATTTGATTTAGAACTGGCTGAGATGTCCTGGGTCACTTGGCTTGTTCAGCCTAGAGAAGAGAAGGCTGAGGGCTGACCTCATTGCTGAGGGCTGACCTCATTGCAGTCTACAGCTTCCTCCAGGTGGGCAGCAGGGGGGGAGGTGACCAGTGATAGGACACGAGGAAACGCAACGAAGCTGCGTCAGAGGAAGTTCAGATTTGACATTAGGAAAAGGTTCTTCACTGAGAGGGTGGTCAGTCACTGGAACAGGCTCCCCAGGGAAGCGGTCATGGCACCAAGCCTGTCAGAGTTCAAGGAGCATCTGGACAACACACTTAGTCATATGGTTTAGTTTTAAGTAGCCCTATGAGGAGCAGGGAGTTGAACTTGATGATCCTTATGGATCCCTTAGAATCACAGAATTATCTCAAGTTCAATGTCAGCAGCAACTGCTTCCCTAACACAACATCAAGCATTAGTTGCTGGTCATGAGCAACCTGCCACATAAGGAGTAAAGACAGTAAAGCCCTTCATGCCGCTCGTCTCTCCTGTATGGTTCAACACAGGACAAACAGGAAGGAAGTGCCACAGTCTGCTCAACTTCTGACAAGATGAACCATGTCAACACACCTTGGCAGCTGTGTTTGCTGTTTAAAACACACTCGCATTTTCAATATTTCACTACTTGGAAGAGTTTTGGACACTGTAGTACAACAGCACTGTTATTACTTTGACAAGTACTAGAAAAGACGCTCATTACCACAGCCCCGAATGCAGGCACAAGCGGTTGCACAACTTTGAAGGGTTTCAGCACATCCCAAGCCAACAGGATTGTCTCAAGCTGTCAAGAGCTCACACAACACCAGTGCTCCTTTACTGCCATAAAAAGGACCAAAAGCATCTACACCTTCATATTTGCTGTCAGCCCGTGCTTCTTAACCACAAGAACGGAAGAGTATGGTAGCCAAAGAAAAAGGTATAGGACTGAGGGATCATTTTACCTGGGAGTTGAAAAGGAGCAGAGGAAGAACAGGAGGCCAGGTCCCACTAGGAACAGAGGATGATCACAAGGTTTCCTTCTGCCAGAGGAGAGGTACCTTTCTATCCTGAGCAGCCTACTCAGCCATCTCTGCTTGCCTTGCCAGGACTGGCTCACCAGCACGTCACTAGTGAGACAGAGTCACTTGGTGCAGGAGAGTGACTGTGCTAGGACAGGAAAAAACCTGATAAAGAGATCATGTGCACTAAACCAGAGAAATTTGAACATAAATTAGCTTTGTGCCATGCTCTTCCACTCTCCCTATGGGCTAATGCAGAATTATCACGTATTTCCTTCTAGTTCACACATTTTCATGTTAAAAATTCCATGTTTGGTAAAACTGCATGGGAGGGACATAGGCAAAATATGAAAACAAAACACCAGAACCCCTGACAACGGTGAGGGCCTTGCTATCAGCAGCACTGCATAAGCACATTAAGAATTAAATCTATCCTCACAAATACTCAAACGTTATCTAGTTCCACGAGGAAACAAAGATCCATGAAAACTAAAGACAACTCTATGGGTAAGAGATCCATAGGAGTTTTAAGCTTGGCATTTGCTATTTTAAGGGACCTATAAAGAACGAAAATTTGTAGCACCGTTTCATAGATATATACTGCCCTGTAAGGCTTGTCCAGGTCTTCAGTCTCAAAGAAGAAAATATGCATCTCTCCAAGAGACCATAATGGCAGACAGGACATTAATCCGGAGTTTTATCAAATAACTCTTTGCAGGAAGACATATTTCCTAGAGGAAAATGGAAGGAAATTCTTTTTCACAGTGAATGAGAGAATATTTTTCACTGCAAGAAGATCCACCAGACTTCATGCCATTTTAATCAATGGTTTAAAAAACCTAACGAACAAAAAAAACCAAAAAATACACCCACCTTTGTTTTAAGTAGTTCTGTAGTGTAAACTGTGATCTACCTGGAGTAGGAAGCGCTGACATTTTCATTTACTAGAATCTTTATATAGTTCAATATTTTAATAGTGTGTGACCAGAGTTAAGGAAGGGATTGACAGCTAGTCAACAAACTGATGAATATCTAATAAGCATTTCATTTTAGCTACCCATGTAGTGTGCTTTTTGCCTTTATATACACACACATTCCAATGCTATTATCTTACACTTAATTACTTAGGTCTCAAAGCACTTTACAAAGGAATGAGCTATCATTATCAACATTTCATATACCAAGAAATTGAGGCATAGTGGTCTAATTTGGTAAAAGTTATTGAACTCCTATCCAAGGTCAGTGGCAGGTGAAAAACAAAGCTCTTATCTCAAGTATCAGGCAAGTACTATATTCAGCAGACCACACTGCCTCTCAAGATGTGGTAAATGCTTCCCAGGCATGCAATCTTTAGTAATCTACATCAGCCCATGTAAAAGAACTTAAAATTCCACCTGCATTACAGCAAGCATTACAGTGTAAAATTTAAATATATTGACACTTAACCTGTTAAACACTGGAATATTGTGTTCAGCTTTCTTCACATGATTGATTAAGCTAAGATGACAAACACCATGTCATCATAAGATGACTTTCCTGACAAGTCTGCCCCGGTCATTCCTTGCGTACTTTTAAACCTCTTCTGAGAATACTCATCTTCTCAGAGATGCGCAATTGTAGTTACTCTTTCCTAATTATGGCAGCCTCTTGCAAGACCTTTGCAATGCTAGGATTTTGTTTCAGTCATGAAATTATAAACCCTGTTCAGTTCTCGTTCTTGCTTTTATTTTAAGTATTAAAAACAGCAGGAGGCACTTGGTAAAACCAGCAATAACTTGATGCTTGATGACAAAATGTTTAAGAGTCAAAACTAACCCCTCATTTTGCATTGAGCAATTTTACGTACACGAGGAGTAAATAAAGTTACCCTTGCTTGTAGAATTTGTAATGCTTTCACTAGCTGCATGTCCAAGCACAAGTCTCAGGGCTGAATTACACAAACTAAATGAAATTAATTTACTTCCATGCCCAGCTCAGGTGGCTAGCAGGCCTCGAACAAGATTACCAGGACAACTAGTGAATAACAATGAAACCAGCACTGCAGCAGAGCTTGTTCTTGGCGCTGGGTTTTACCATTTCTCTTTTTTGTTAGAAGTCTTCCCTCCCTTCCATTGGGCTCAAGAGAAATGGGAATCTCAACTTCCAAACAAGTTAAAAAAAAAAATAGAGAAAGAAATACAGCTTGGAAGTTTACATTGTAATTGATAGAAGTCTATTATTACAAGACAAATTGCAGCAGACAATGAAAGAGACAGCTCAATCTGTTACTGAATCCTTGTAATGGCTATATGAAGAGCTCGACCATTTCACTCATAAATCTTTCTTCTAAGTTTGTATTGCTGCTTGTGTGGGTAAAATAATAAAAATATGGAGTGAAGTATACAAGAGATGCAGTAATGCATTTCTAGTCACAATTACATAAAGTTTGTTACGGGAATCATAACCCTTTCAGCATCTAATCAGAAAGAATGTCGTGTTACAGGCTGCTAAAACTCCACATGATATCTTTAAAAAGTCGTTAGATGTGATCATGCCAATTGTGAATAATCATCTCTGCTATAGATTGCTATGATGCACTGGGCTGTCATAAGTCATTCTCGACGATCTGTCACAAACTTCTGCAGGACAGACCAGTGCAAAGCGTGTAGCAACTTGGCTTCCAGGAGGCTGACCACTTGCTAACTTAATGGCAAATATAAACGCAACAAACAGGAACAGCCAGATTGGAAGATTCTCGAGATACATGTTCCTATTTATTTTTTTAGAGTAACTGATTTTAATAATATTTTTATAATAATTTCTTGTCTATTGTCTGCGCATGGTCGTGCCCGGCAGGGAGATCATGAGAGCCACTGCACAAGTGAAACTTAAGATATTCTCTGTCAATACTGAATGACAGAAATAGAAAAGATAAGCAAAGAGGTCAGAGAGGGGAGGATATAAAATGAGATATACATGCAACAATTTTGCTCAAACAAGTGCAAGTACACTTGTGACACCCATGGCTCCTCCTCTGTCCAGAGACTGACAGGAGGCCACAACACCAAAAGTGACAGAAACCAAGATGGCAATCGAGGATGCCCAACGGGCACCTTTCTGCCAGTAGTTTGCGGTCTCGCATCCAGTTAGAGCCTGCCTTCCCCCACAAAGCCCCTGAGAGGGCTACCTGAACACTCCTGCCAAAGAGACGATTGAGGGATGCGGTCCAGAGGTACAAGGAACTGCGCCTCTGGACCAAAGACAGTCCCCTTTGACAGCCTCACATATCATAGTATAATCTTTTCCACTAACATTTTATATCACATGTTCCGAAAACAAACCATGGTTTTCCTGGCACTCATCTGTTCCACCAAATCCTCAAAGCAAAAGATGCTGGTAGGAGAGATTGTTTTCCTGTGGGTTAAGTGTTGGAAGGAAAACAGTTTATTTTACAGTAAGGTTGCACCAGCAAGTAGGGAGGAGGGGACAGACTAGACTTAACGATCATTTAAAACCACAGTATATTACCATTAAGTAATGCAGTCACATTAAATTCAAGCCACTTTAAAAGAGCAATATTCCACCATCAGACAGAAAAACAGAGGCTACAGCTGCTAGTTCCACAGTACATTTTCTTTAGTTTTGCTTGCAACAAATATGATACAACACTCGCAAGCATCTGACTGGAGACGCCTGCAATGGTTAAGAGGCCTTACACTCTAAATTACCTTGCTTTTGTTAGGCAGGTGAATTGTCCATAACATTCTTTCTGAAAGGAGGCTTTTCGCTTCAGAATTTAATTTATAAACTCACTCCTGCCAGGCTGCGATAGCAGCTACTGTATAAACCTGAAAATGATGACGACTGAAATTCCATTCAAACCTTAGGAATCAATAGAAAGCAGACAAACCACCAAGATAAAGTTCCACCCAACTGCAAAGAGCAAGAACTGCAGGATACCTCACATTGTTTTTACAGTGGCTGCACCAACCTGTGAAATAGAGACCGCACAATCTCATTTCAGTTTGAAAATCTGACCTGTGCTATCCACATGCTGCACCCACATAATCTGCCTGTTGGAAATGCCTTCGTGCCGTAGGTATTTCCAGGCAATAGAAGGAGACTCAGAAGACTAGCAAAGACAGTTTCGAATTTGCTGAGACTTACACTGCATTTGGTAAAAGCTTATTATATGGGCTCCTTCGAGATCCTGATCCTGTTTACCTTGAAGCAGCAGATCTACTGTAAGTCAGTAACAAAGCAAACTGCATTGGCGTCACTCTGGTTCATACCAAGTTACATATATAAACTTGTTGTTTCTATGGGCAGTGAAGAAATACGCCATTACAGCATCACCCTTGGATTCTGCTTAACTGAACTAATATTGTCTGAAAGCAGATGTTGGCACACTGCGGTCTGATGTCAGCAGAAGTTTCATTGTAAAGAGCTTTGCATTTTATTTAAATGCTTGCTTATAAATGAAAAATACTATCAATGACCAGGCTTCAATGAAAACAACCCTGTTGCAACATTTGCTGACTTTCTGCATTTCCCACTTACCATGCCTGCTGCAACTCCAGCTGTGTTATCATCTTCACCGAGGGAGGCTGCTACCCCTACGGACACAGTTGCTCCGGTGCAGTGAGCCCACACAAGACCCAGTCCATCGCATAAGCCTTGGTGGAGCCCAGAGATCAGAATATGACAGAGGTCATGAAGCAAGCGTGAGACAAGCTATGTGTTGAGTAGAGAGCTTAGCTTTCCAGCTCTTAAAGGGATTGCTGTAAACAGTTGTTACATTCCTTCTCACTTACACCTCATGTTAGACAAGCCAGGTGAGGATGGGAACATATTAGAATTTAAAAGTGAAAAACCTAACTATTCAAAAGTCTGCCTTTCTTTGAACAAAACACAATGTGCTTCAGTTGAAAAAGAAATTATCATTTGTCTAATACAAAAGAAATCCTTCATCCCAATCACAGCCTACTCTGAAGGAATGACTTTCTCCCCCCCATTAAGAAGCCAAATGGATGCAGTTCTATAATTTTGGAGAGCTTTACACAGTATGTGATAGTCTTATTTCACATAAAGCCACAATGGGTTGTCTTGTAATTTATCAGATTGTGAAACAGCGTATGAGAGAAAGATTGCCATTGAGAGTGGGTGATAGTCTAAGCCACATAGAATTTAGTCTATAATATGCTGGAACACAGTTATTGAAATAAAAGATTGATGCATAAATCATTTCAAGAATACTAGGAAATATTTGGTAGCGATCTGCAAAACCAGCTTTCCTACTTTCAGATGCACCAAAAGAAATCCCATGAATAAATATATTTGGTTCATTTGCTACATTCTTTACCTACTGTCCAACCTGGTTTGATCAGAATTTACTCTCATGAGGGTAAAAGCAATGCTGAGACATTTAGCAAGAGTGCTACAAGAACGTGCAAGTTCAGAAGCAATAGAAAGATATTCCACTGGACACCTCTGCTGATATTCAGTGGTATTATCCATTACAGAAACTCATCTGATATCAACCAAATTAATTTTTCATCTTGATTTGTTAAAATTTAATAGCAAAAAAGGCAAATTCTGGAAAATAAGACAATGACCAAATAACCAGTTGGAGCGCAGCAGAGGCAACTTTAATTTTAAGTCAACGTTAATAAAATATTCATGTTTTAACAAATAGTGTTAAATGTGCATTTTACCCAAACACCAGATATATTTGAGACAATTTATATTTGACTCACCATACTGGCAGCGAGGACCCTGAAATCCTGCAGGACACTGGCACATCTGGGATCCTGCTTCAGAACATTTCCCTCCATTGAAGCAAGTGCCAACAGTGCACAGCACTAGTACACAGAAACAGAATGGAACAGGGCGGTTTTTTGCTGGTTTTGTGCCAAGGATCCTCCAGAATTGTCTCTTCCTGTCATAGTCCTGCTCTAACAGCAACTTCCAAACAAGAAATCCAGTTTTCATTTAAGTGGAAAGGTTAGACTGCAATAGAACTTGTTATCATGGGTATAACTACCATGTTGATACAAAGAAATTTAACTTGAATAAGACTAAGATAATGCAGCTTAACCTGAAGATGTTTCAGAGGCAGAAGACAGTTTCTCAGGACTCAAAGCACTACCTGAATCCAGAATGAAAGAAGAGACGAACTGCTAGAGAATAGTTCAGCAATGGTTAAGTAACACTGGTATACTAAACGATGTTATATATGTCCAAGGGAATTACAATACTTCCCTTCCTCCAAGGCAGGACATTATTTATTTACAATAAGTTAAATTTCACATACTTGAGCCAAACTTGCAAAGAGTTTCAAATATAAAAGAATAACTCAACTACTTCCGTACCTTAAAGAATTCAAAGCAAGTCTGTACTGCTCTTTCAGAAAGAAAATAATTTTATATTGCCACTGGTGCTCAAAGGCATTAAATCCCTTTACACCAGAGATTAAAATACAGATTGTAAATATATCTTTGACTTCTTACAACAAAACAGGTGCACACTAAATATGTAGATTCAAGCTGAAACTAACAGGAATACCTCTCAGGCTTGTTTTTGTTTTTTAAATACAAAGAGACAATCATAAGGCAAGCTCTCTGAATGCGGCCCTCAAGATGGTATGAAGATTAAAAAAATGCATAGGAACAGATGCTAACTTTCATACAGAAAATACAATTACTGACAAAACAGTAAGAAACCTAAACAGTAAATTGCTATCTTCTACTCATGTCTTGTTAACAGTGGCTGAAGTGCTTCCTTACTGTTTAAATTAAATTCCATCTTTTAGGAAAACATCCAATCACGATAAGAAATTCCTGATAGGAATAGGTTCTCAACAGGTGGAGAACCATAGGGTAGAAACACAATTGCTTCAATGGCAACAGCAGCAGTGAAAAAGCCAAAACCAGTCAGACTCCGTAATGAGTGCTACGTCCAAGAAACAAATGCCTTGCAGCAGATTTCTTTGCATAATTTGGGTAACAGCAATAAGTTTGGTTGGCCTGTCAAAGCCAGGCTGGCACAAAACTGCTGCAACGACACAAAAAGAAATTCAATTTCCACTGTTTAGATTAAAAATTAGCCATACTTGGTACTTTTATGACAGCTTTTGTATTTTTAAAAGAAGTTTCTTTCCCCATCAATAGATTACCTCTTTATAACTGGAAATCCCAGTTATAAATAGCAAGAAACAAAACCTTTCTTTCTGGAAGTAAGCATCAGTAGGAAAGTAAGGCCTAAGGATATCATCTCTCTTGGTTTGTCACAGTTTGGCCACCAACTTACAGTGCAAACAGCCAGGTTCATTGTCATGTTGGACCCATCCAGGGCAGCACTTGTAGACAGTCTGACGCTCCATTCTGTACACCTGCTTGTAAACTGTGTAGTACCCAGACCTTCGAAGAGAATAAGTTTAAGAGAACAATCACAACTTCTACTCCACTTATTCACCTCTCATCAGTAACAAACTACTCATACGTCATATTTGCTATACATTATTTTCAGCCTTTATCAGTAGTTCCTGTTAAAAATGAAGCAAATATATCAAAATGCATCCTGATAACATCCAATAGCTCTAATATACTATGTTCACATATTTTCTGACGAATTTGTATTCAGGCTAGTCAAAGGTGAGCAATATTGTTTTGCAATCAATTTTGGTTTTAGCTGTTGGGGGAGTTGGATCTCCTCCCATCAGTTCTAAGCACATGACAGAAACAGAATGAAGTTCAGTTTTTCAAAGGAGATGACATGACAGCTGGACTTCACCTGAAACAGGATGAGATAGGAGCATTTTCTGATAATACAAAATTGTGATCTAAAGCCAGCCAAGACGTTCATGACACACCCAAAACACAGAAAAGAAGACAGACACATTTCCCGCTCAGTAATAACAGACTTGAAGTCTCACCAGGACATAATATATTCCTAACTAAGTCACACATATTTCAGATGAAGTAGTTTACAACTTTTCTCTCTCTCTCTCAAAAAAAAAAAAAAAAGAGTTATAAAGAATTTGCACTAAGTTCAGTAACAGAATTCATTTATAACGATAGATGATATATTACCTTCTCTCGTAGCCCATGCACCACCTCCTCCCCGTGCAACCTTGTTTCCACATCTTGACCATACGACTAAAGGCTTGAACACATGGCTGTTGGTGTCCTACCAGTGCCAACTCAAACACTGGACAGACATTTGGCCTTGAGGAAAAGAAAAAGATATACTTTATTATTTCTAGCACAAAATTTATAAGTCTAGAGAAATATACATACGATTATGCTATGTGTAACAGTTAATAAGTTTGAAACAGATTTCATATTACTATTTAAAAATACTGCAGTTCTATGACTTTTTTTTCACCTTGAACTGATCAAACGGCTAAAAATACAGTATCCCTAAACACCTGACAAATCATGATCTCATGATTTCAGAGTGGCAAACGGTCCACAGGCATTAATGGAGCCAAGATTTCATTAATGTATTGGTTGCACAAGTCACGAGCATGAACACATCCCTGATGGCAATTTTTACATGAATGGCCCAGCCAGCAAAACGCGATTGTACTTTGTTCCCAGAAAATGAGAGCTAAAGGGCTGGAACAGGATTTGCCTGACGACTTGGCAGACGCTCTTTGCCGTCTCTCGATAGCACCAGCCTACAGTAACCCCTTCAGGTGAGGCACTGCCTGACAAAGGATGGCGACTCACAAGCTGAGGAGCAGATGACCAAGATGAGGGAGCCCGAGAGGCTGTTCCTACACCAAGACGAGAGGCTGTTCCTACACCAAGACCGCTAGAAGCCTCCCCGCTAGGTCTTGTACATGCAACAGCCCCGATTCCAGCTGACGTGCCAGGGTGGGAATTACAGACTTAGCAGCTCTAGGTACTGATCTCCACAGCTCAAAGCTACTGAATAGCCAGCCTCTATACACACAGAATGAAAACACAGCACCTGCCTTCGAAAACAGTACGTAAACTGAACCAAATACACAATGAAATTCAGGCTCCATGCAAGTCAATGGAAAGTGTAGTGTTGATTCAAGGGCAGATAAGATTTATCTAAACTATTGCTGTGGAAAACATATATTCTGTAAGAGTCCCCCTTTGCTATCAGTCCCCTCAGGGAAGCACATGAAATTCATAAGAGGAAGTATCTTTGTTCTCTGCTGATTATTCCTAAAATAACAAGACCAAAATAAAAGTGTTGCTTTGTAGGATGACATGTAATCTTCATCCTGCTACCTAGCCCTAGTTACAAAAATAGCAGGATTTCAGGAGGTATGGAGCGTCAAAAAAAAAAAAAAAAAAAGGCTACATGTTGATGGTTTTGCAGAGATTCTGCCAGCCTTATTCCGATTTCTTTGCCCTGGTGTAAATTCAGAAATGCTGCATGCCAGAAAACAACTACATAAAACATGCAAGGTCTAACTAAAGCCACAGAACATGGAGGGGTTTGTTGTCTTTTAAGGCAGGAGCCTACTGTAACAAAAATGAAATTTTTGAGTAGTTTACAGATTGTTAACATAATAATTAAATCATCAGTTCCCCAAGACAGCCTGCTGTAGCTGATGAGACTTTTCAAACTTCAGCCTCAAATGACTAAAACACAGGAGGCAAACGGGGACCCTGTACACCCGCCCTAGTAAATGGTAACCAACATTCGGCAGTTGTGTCTTACAGGCTAAGCAGACAAGTCCGGCCCCAGGTTTCAGTTTGAGACCCCTCTTCAGGCTAGAGTAACAAAGAGGGAGACGTACTCACACACTCGTTTCCTCTGTCAATCGACGGAGGTATGAATGTGAGCCTGTGCTAGAAAACGGGGGTGTTCACATTAATAAGATAGATAACTGTTCTAGCCCAACAGCTGCCTGCCAGTTAAAGTTATCATTAGTTACACTGGATATTGTTAATATCTCATTCAAGATTTACAGTGCTTTTTATCTCAGAGGCCCAAAGTACTTTACAGCTCCCTATTATGGCTGAACACCATGCAAGGTAGCCTTTCTAATAAAAAGTACATCTTTCATCTGCAGCTCTTCAGGTAGTTTACAAACATCATTAAATTAAGCCTGTGCAGCACAAAAAAAAAAAATACTGTAAGCCTGATCATTTTTACTGCTGAGCTAAATACTTGGAAGAAACCCTGCCTGCCTAGATCAAATCCACCCCACAAGATTCCCAGTACTGTGCACAAGACCCTCAGTACTCCACAGAGGCCAGTGGTCATGCAAAGCACACCCAGAATGGGAAATCCAGCCAGGTCTCCCACAGGTACTGCAGCTCGCCAGCTGAGGGGAAACTGGGGACATCCTCTCACATTTGCACTAGAAAACCTTATCTTGACAGAAACGAGTTTCCTGAACTAGAATGCCTGCTTCTCCCAGGCCTTGGAGGAACTGCTCATCTGCATGGTCCTAAACCACACTTGGAGTGGACATCCCTCCCACGCTGCTACATGTTCTTTCTCCTCCACTGCCGAGTCCATTTTCTATATTGCTCCTTATTTCCCATTGCTTGAGTTCGCCCCAGCTACAGCTACCAACACCATGAAGCAAGCCAGAAGACAGCAGCAGCATCATTTCAGATTGCCTTAAACTCCTCCAGAAGCCACCCTTCCTCCACGTCCCCATGTCGTCTCCATTACTTAGCAATCCTTCCCACATGTCCCAGCTACCCCTTCCTCTCAAATTACCTCACCATTTAACATATTTAGCTTAAATTCAGAGCAATTGTTCCCAAGCCATTCTTAGCGCAAAGTCTGCCGTTTGTTTCACATCCAAAGGAGGTCTTTGTATGCCCAAAATCTTGCCTGCTTTTTTTCCATTACGTCAGTTGGTCTAATAAAACCCTCGCCTTACTTAGCAACCATGCCTCACTTAGCAGGCTTTTTAAAATGACTCTCCCTCTAGTGAATAGAACATCGTGTACTGATAATTCATGCATATCTCCTTTTATTAGAATTGCCTAAAACTTTCCAGATAAAGGTACATTCATATGCATCGCTCTTCCATAAATAAAAGAGAGAAGCTGACAATTGTTGTAATGACATACCGAGCCCATCCTATAAATTCTTACTCATGTGATATTGCCCTGTTACCAGGAATAGCTGTATTGACTTCTGTGATATAGTTAATAGGAACAAATGGCGCTCACAGAACAAAACAAGCCAGCAGCATAAAGTCATAGGTTTATTAAGATTTATTCAAAGTAAGCCATTCCTCCTAGATGCCCTGGGGATAATTTAAAGGCAGATATCAAAACTTCTCCTACACTATAATTAAATTGCAGCAATTGCATAACATGTAATCCTCTGCTGGCAAAGCTGGGAAAAAAAACCATGCCCTCTCCAACAATTAGCCATCTTCGCAACTCCCCCCACACACAGTCAACACACCAGTTTTTAAGCCATCTGACTCACTGCTCTTTGATAGGTTACCTACAAATTTAAGAACAGTTTCTGGAACAAGACTACAACTATTGAAAGTACAGTCTTGTATCATGGCATTCTTTAATTAGAGGCCGTCTAAGACTAACCTGAAACCTCAAGTGGATGTAATGGTATATTTAGAGGAGGAGAGCTCCATTTTCACTCCCATGACCTTTGCATTCAGAAAATATTTCTTAATGGGAGTTTAAGTGTTAAAACAAGCAAAACGCACAAATGTATATTATGTTCTATGATTTGATTGATACACCAGTCCTTTAAAACCTTTTTATACCGATGCTCTCTGTTAGCCAAGACTAACACGAAGGCTATTATTAGCTTGTCAGTCTGACTCGGGCGAGACGGAAAGCGCTCTTTTAATATTTGCATTAGGAGACTGCCCTTTAAACAAAGACATCCTACACACTTCCAGCTCCAGACTTAAGATTCTAATGAACAGATAATTAGACCAACGTGAAGCAAGAGCAGCCTTGGCTAATCATACGGCTGTGATGCCTGTGAACCACTGCACAACAGGAAAAGTTTAGAGAAAATTAAAAGCATCTCCCAGCAGGATATAATTCATTCCCGTGTTTAGAATTTAAAAAGGAGTACGTATCTTCATACAAAGATACAGTCAAAAAAGTACCCACGGAGGTCTATTAAATACCAAGATGGCAAACCTGGCTCAGGAAGTCCCTGAGCCTCAAGTTACTGAGGCCAAGGCAGTTATTCAGGCCAAGTCTCACTGCACGCTCACCCTTTTCTTACTCTCCTCACGAGCCATTTGCTGCCCACTCCTGGAAGCCGCTCACAAGCTCGATGAACTCTGGTCTCACTCACCCAGCATTTCACAGCATTTGGACATACAGACAGCATCCTTGAAGTCTTCGGTGAGTTACAGGCAATTGTGGTCGTTCATCCTGAGCTGCAATTCTACATCTTTCACCTCAAGCTGTCGTCACCACCAGTATCACCTCAACTGATCTGCCCTGAGAAGGGATTGCAGCCTTCCCACAACTCATGGCAGAGAACAGACGATAGAAACAGCACATCTACAGTCTCCCAACTGAGCATCTCTGCAGTTTTATCCTTGCCCATGATTCTGCAAGTCTGAGAAGGATCTCAGTGCAGCTACCTCTTTTACACACACTCACCCAAACATAAATCATTTTATATAGCAATAGATGGGACTCTTATGATGGACATGGCTTTCACATAGCAAAGGAAAAGAGAGTTACAGGTACGGGCCATCTGCTTGCCGGCACAGAGAGGCAGCTTTCTGCACACACTCCTGGCACATGTGGTCCAAAAGGGGCAGACAGAGGTGAGGAGAAGGGAAGACAACTGAACACACAAGAGCTAGAAAGGGAACAGCTCCACCATTTCAAAAGGTACATCATATCTCTGTGACAAGGATATTTTCTTACTCTGCCTAGCACAATCCTAACACCTGGCTCTTTGAATGACAATTAAAATTAAATCACTCATTCTATCAATCCATTTTTTTCCAGCTCAAATCAAGAAGCTAAAGGTAGGTAGATTTAATGGTAGCGAGAGAGCAAACATACATCAAGATATCCCTAAAGGTTTCTTTCAGCAGCACAAACTTTAAATCAAAACATTAATGACTATGAAGCAAAGAATGATTTGGCTGTCTGATTTTAGGTCTTTCCACAGAGACTAAGTGAATGACACCACCTTCTACAGTAAGCCAGAAGGCTGTTAACATCTTCCTAAAAATGAGATGTTGTAGCCTGCGTTGCCTCAGCTGAAGAATTTGCAGCCTGAACACTATTGATCTTCATAGTCAATAGATGAAGCCTGCCGTAAGAAGTGACTTGGTGGTATTCTGTATTTTCAAACCACTAATTGGTCTGTGCTCCCTCCTTTTATGCCGTTATTAAAAGTTTAGAAAAGCATAGTCTATATGCTTTTCCAGATTTACTTTGAAAAGATCAAATAAGAACTTTCCTTAAGGAAACCAAGATAATAATCAGGGCTAAATTCTCCATGGCTGTGATGACAACCAGTGGTTTTGCTCTAGAGATATACTGATGTTGATCAGAACATAGTTGTACATTGCTACAACGGCTTTGGCTAGAAACTTCTCAGGCGAGAAGATTGTCTGAATCTTCTCACACCTCCAACCACCCAAGCAAAATATCCCCAACTTCTTAGAAAAGAGACCTCTAGAAAGGCAGGTTGGCACCATGCAGAAACATGCTGCCTTGTAGAGGAGAAAAGGTCAGCAACATGATGTTGTATGCAAACGGGATGTTGATTAAAAAAGTTTGCTATAAATATCATATCAAGTGGAAAGGAGAGAAAAGCAAATTTCATCTGAACACAGAAAAAAAAAAAGTCGTATTAGGAAATAGTCCACAGAAACAAAAGGTCCAACAAACAAGTTATATATATTTATTTATGTAGAAACAAAGATAAATTTTGTCTCTAGATATATATTGCTTAACAGCAACAATAATTCACAAAAGGCTGGAATGACAGAAGAGGCTTTTCTTCCTTTTTAAAGTGCCAAGCTCTCCTTTCTACCCTTAATTATTATTTTAAGGCTCATTTCCCCACATTTCCCAAATAAAATTAATCAGCACTACCAGAGACAATTAGGACATCCTGCTCCCTTGACCACTAATCAATCCCAGCTCTCTGCTGATCCTGTATCAATATTTGTGATGTTTATATGCCCTTTGGGATATGGATTGTAAGCACCAAGCTCATTTAGATTAGGTCTCATTATCACTACTATTCTCTGGATCTGCGGACGAAGGTCCACCACAGAAGACTCTCCTAACCCCACAGGTTACTAATGCACTGCTGTGTCTTATTCACATCCGCTCTCTGATTAGATGGAGCAGCTAAATAACATGAGAGTTCTTTCAGCCTTTGTGCACTGCATCTAAATTAAGAGCAAATCAATATGAGATGATTAATTACACACTCAGCTATTATAACAACAATAAGATTTTTAGTTCCTACTGCTATCAAAGTTCAGCATCTGTCGTTTAGCTTCTATTTAACTATCCTCCTCCCTCCCCCAAGACAGAATAATCTATTTTGGTTAGCAAGAAAAGCAGAAGATAAACATGCACATCCAGATCATTTAACTATGATTTGCCAAGTCACCTTTTTTTCCATTTTAAATCAAGGATTGATTTTTTTTTTTTTTTTTTAAAGTAGCGTCACATCGCCTCAGTTGCCAGCAACATCCAGTTTTATAGTTTCTTCTACTGGCTGACCTCTGCAGGCGCTAAGTGGCTTCTGCAGGATCAGGCAAGGCATCAATCAAAGTACAGACCCACAGGATGGCAAATATAGTATCACCACTTTGGCATACAACTCTGATAACCTCCAAATACCTGTCTTCATTCATGTTCAGGGAAGCATGTGCATTACTTTTATTTACTGTATCCAAAATAGTTGATTATCCCAGAATATGGATCTTTGGCATGAATCTTATTGTAAACAAAGAAAATTCACTACCAAAATAATAGTACAACAACTGCAGAGACTACCTGATAGTAGCATCTTCTTAAGTCCATTATGTCTGTTATTGTTAGGTGCCTTCTGCGCACCTCCACAGATTTCTACGCTGGGGTTATTTTTAAACAAGTGACTTCAAGAACAGCATCCCGGAGAGTGCCAGCATCACTGCCAGCGACCAGGCCTGCCGAGACTCACACAGCACCAACAAACCCTTCTAGCATGCAGACGGCTCTACAGACCATTTAAGGACCTTTGTCCCAAGGATCCAACTCTAATGTAATTAGAAAACCATACGGGAGGTCACATATAAGGAGGCTAAGAGATAGTTTGCACATACTCATTGTTAAGACAAAGCAAATAATTGTCCAGAATTCAGACAAAACTGAGTGTTATAAAGATGTGAAATTATAAGAAGAAAGCCTCAAGTAGCAGCAGTCATCTCTAGATAACATTTTGCATTAACTACACCCATCTTAATTATCACACCACTGCAGAAGAGTGACTAATAAAAGCCACCCCAGTAAATCTGCCAGGTACACACACCTGAGCTTCTGCTGGCAAGAAGGCACAAGAGGACCTGATGCTAAAATATTAAAATAAAAATCACTGAAAAATGTCATACCACTTGTGTCATAAGGAGGAAAAGCTCATTTTGGTTTACAGCAAGTGCCACATTGCTTGACAGTGAAACTAGTTAGACGGTAGTGAAATCCTCAGTTTCAGTTTGGCAACCAGTATCTACGAATTGTTCACTGCTTTTGTGGTGGATGTCAGATTTTAACAGTTTAGAGCCAAAACCTCTTTTCTTGAAAGCTTACTTTTGAAGTAACATGTAACATATGCAAGAAAAGTCCCTACACGCCAACGTTTTAAGTGTTAAACTATTCCAAGTCTTTTACTCCCCTATAAATCCTTAGCTGGATACCACTGATGCAAATGCCCATTTGATTTTTTTTTTTTTTAAAAACATTAAGCAATTTTGGTAGAGCTAAATATTTTATGAATTCTAGCCACAGAAACAACATGGCAACTAACAAGCACGCATTAGTGGATTAGTGTTCAACAGTGGTAAACGGGGAAAAAAAACCTCACCAAACATTTGTATCTTTCAAATTAGAAACTTA
This sequence comes from Platalea leucorodia, assembly GCF_965183815.1. NCBI lineage: Eukaryota > Metazoa > Chordata > Aves > Pelecaniformes > Threskiornithidae > Platalea > Platalea leucorodia. Next base: position 5,519,574 of record NC_138830.1, read on the forward strand.
TGCTGAGGTTCTAAATAACCCACAGATTCCTGGTGTTACTTTACAAACAAAAAAATAAAGCTGGACAGGCCTTGCCTCATGAAGAACACAATTATAAGATGTAAGTTCATGCAACCGTGTTTTTCACCATTGATGATGCATCTGTCAGGCAGGGAGAGCGCTAGCAATTACAAATAGAAGGATAACTGCTGAAGAGTATTGTAAGGGTTGAGGTGTATGGAAACTCATTTCCTATATGGGAATATTCTCACCTGAAAAGACTAGGCCCAAACTACATAAGTGTTTTGTAATTTGAGGGCTTTTTTTTTTTTGTTATAAACCAATACAATGCACCTTATAAAGCCTCCTCCGCAGGCATAGCCCAAGATATTATGATATATTTTCAATTTGAATTAATTTGTGTACATAAAAACACAGTCTGGACATGGTGTTCTCTCCTAAGCAACAATTTGAGCCAAGTTCTGCTCTGACTTACAAAAGAAAGGCAGGATGGTGTTTCTACAAAAGAATACAAAAAAGAGCGTCAGCACTCCGACTTCAATAACACTTATCTTTTCACACATGAGATCAAATATTCATCCACAGGTCAAAGGCACCGAGAGAAATGCAACTAAATGTACAGCTCAGCTTGTGTATGCATTATATCTGAAAGCACACACCTGCTTGCGCAAAAGGCAAAAATCTCAAGTTTACCTCTGGAACAATTAATGACTAGTTTTAAACCAAAACCAGCATGGAATCCAAAGTGTAAAACCAAGACTACATATGTTCAGTCTGCAATTTTAAAATGCTTTGATTTAGCAGTAATGAAAGGAAATTTCTTTCTCCTCAGAAATAAACTAAAAGCAATAGATTTTAGAGGGAACGTAAGCAATAACAGGCTTGAATTTCAGAAGGAGGAAATCTATTAACTGTGTTCAAAGAGAGAAGGTATTTAATTGGTGAATAACATGAGCCTGCAATATGGTCTGTTAACCCTCTGAGAGCCAAAGCGTCGCTTCCATCAAAGGAGGTTCTGCTGACAAGTCATCCAAAGACTAGGTTTTACATTACCAGATAATCTTACCCTTCCGCACCAGGAGGTTTCTTCAAATTTATTAAAAATGTTCCATGTTCTTTGTCCTATCTAGATCATGGCATGCCTAGAACTATGATAAATCAGTAGTGCTAGATACAAACAAAGCAGAAGAAAGAAGACAATGCAAAAAGCAAGCTGTTTTCCTAGAAATCAGAAATACTGCAAGCACTCGGTACATGCACTTAATAAATGTGTGCATAAATAACTAAACTGTATCAACATTTTGTAATGCAGCACAACAAAGCCTAAAGAAACACTGACAAGTTCCCCCCTCTTAGGGCGCATTTTTGAAGAGTAACTTAAGAAGCCAAATCCATTAAAAGTGAACGGGAGCAGGGGCTTACCTACCTTAAACTTGCAGATTTAAGACTCATACAGTATTTATAAGCTATTGTGATTATGGGTGGCAAATTTCTAAACCTCTTGCAGGTACATTATGTGATGTCTCTGATATGAAAAGAGGTATTTATAAAACTGGAAAATATTTTACAGTCAATCATAAGATCAAGCTCATCTTTGATAAATACAGCAACTTCAGGCTATCACATTTTATGACCATGTATTTTCAGTCTTATGGCTATTTCAGAGTTTAGGAGGAAGTCTTGATCTCATTTTTCTCCTGAAGAGCAGGAAAACGTCACAAGTCAAGAAAAAAAACTACAGCATGATGACACTCATTCATTATCTTTAAGTCTCCTGCCAATGAATATACTGGGGGAGAAAAGAGCCCTTTACCATCTGTTTAAAGACTAAATTCAAATTTAATTTTCCTCTAGAAACTCTGAAACAGGCTTTAACTGCAAACTCTTGAAAAATGTGATTCTGTGTTATCATGCTGACCAGCATGAGCTCTATCTGGTGGCAAGATACTGTAATGCACAGGCTAGAATGACTTTTTTGTTCAGCATGATGTTCACATTCACAAAGATGAGAAACACCTCAGTTTTCAACATTTATTTTTCTTTCCTAGCAACAACTACTGGATATTAAAAGGGGGGGGTGGGGGGGGCACACAGAACAGGACACAAGACAGGACAAGACTGCCATAACTTTTATGGCAAAGTATTTAAACCATGCTTACTAAAAATCACACTATCCAAGCCTCAAAGGCTGGAGGTAGCTACCATTCAAGAATACTCAGGGTTTACTGCAACCAGATCCTAGGCAGACAGGACTAGGAAGAAGTACTTGAGGTTTCAGCTGAAAAAAAAAATTTAGGTAAAATTCAGTAGTCTAAATCAGAATTTGGCAGTGACTCTGGGTTGCCGGCACCACTTCAACCAAGGTTTAAAAAGAGTTGATAACAAAGACTAAACTTGATCTTAATGTATGATACAAATTTAAATACACCACAGTGGCAAATCAGGTCCTATTTTCACTAGAAAACCGGCAATATTTTGTTAACTACCAAATCTGTGAAGATATGATATCCCATTCGAAGAAACGGAAGGCGATTCTACAACAGTACTCAGTTCTGCTCCAAAAACTAAACACACCGCAAGCCCTTGTTTAACACTAAGAATACAAACTTTGCTCACACCTGCAAATTGGCATCACTGGAGGTGAAAATACAGTGTACTGGCTAAACAGCCAATATACTGAGACAATTTCTCACCAAGAAATGATTATACAACCTACTTTTCACATCATTTGGACAGTATTATGACAAAACTCCAGGCTCCAAGTTCAAGCTGTATTGCCATATACTTTATAGAAGCTTTTTTTTTTTGCATTAATTTGTTTTCTGCACTGCATTCCAACATATTCAAAGTGACATGCAATTTGTTCCACTGTAGCAATCAAAATTCAGATGCCTCTCTTCGTATGGAAATGCTTTGTACACCAGTAGTTTATTTTGAAATACATTCCAGTCCTCAAAAAAGTGGACTTCACCTTTTTAATGACACCTACTTGCCTAAAAAAAAAGTTATTTATATTACTTTGAAATATTGTCCACAACCACACCTGTTTGCAGTGAGACACAGTGCAACACTGGTCCTCTATCTCTGTAGCCCAATCACTGGCTCAGTTAAAGGACCACGTTTGCTTGAGTGTTGTAAATGCAGATACCATCTGAATGCTAGATTTTGCTTTTGGGAATATGCTTTATCTGGAGGAGCACAAGTAAGCCTACAGTGCCCCACAGAATTGAAGAAGCTGGAAAACAGTTACTCAGCCAGGAATCCAGCTCTAAATCCAGGTGTTCCTTGGAATGTGACCAAATTTACTTGCTTATGGATAGAGTAAAAATATGCAGCTGCAACATTTGAGCAGTCAAAAAACCTAAAGAAAATAGTTTTATTGCAAGATTGCGACTGCATCCTCTAAAACGCAGTCAGACCCTTTACATGTCATGCTGGACCTGGAAAACCACAGAGCAACTCAACGGGCTTAATGTTGGCAGGGACAAAGTTTATCTCGTGACTTTTTCAGAGAAGTCCTCACTCATGCATCACTTGGGAAGAGAAGAATCCATTCTCGAGCCATGTCTCAGTCCTAACTATGAAAAGTAATATTTATTGCACAAATGGGGTTCCTAGCACATACCTCATAACCGCTCCTGCCTTTTGCTCTGTCCTATATAGCTATGAGCAAACATCTGTACTTCTAAAACTTGCAGTGGAATGTTTCTCTAGGAGAGGATTTACCATGTCTGACAGCAACTCAAGCCCTCTACTCTTAGGTCTTATTTCTGCCCTGTCCCACAACTACCTCCAGCCTTCCATGAAGCACGATCCTGAAAATAAACTCAACATGAGATAACCACACTTAGAATGTCATTATATGCCCTAATTTTGAACTACAGAGCTCACTGCAAAGTGAGCTGCTAAAAAACATACTTTCTGTGATGAGAGATGGTTAATTCCTCATTTCAAGGCCTAAATAGCATGCTTTTCAATGAAAAGTGCCTATTTGTTCTCTGGTCGTTCCAGTGTTCTCTAAAGTTCTAATACAAGATCATCAAGGGCTAATTGTCTGGAAACGTAGTTGATGGAAATAGCTAGTCATCCTATAATCTGTTCTACATTAAATCTCCTCAGGGGGCTTGGAAGCAGAATACCAACATCCACACAGATCCCTTGCATTTTTAGCTAGCAGCAAATACTCATGTTAGCAGCAGAATGAAAACAATTAGGAAGAATATCAGCCACATAAGATCTCAATCAAAACAACAACAGCAAATGCTAAAGGAAGCACCCGGCACGGTGTGTTCCAAGGGATACATTTGTTGTTCTTATCCCATTGACTGGAGATGACCAATGTCAAAAGAACAAAACAGAATTACTAAAAAAAGGCCATTGATGAAAAGTGTCCTTTTGGACATGTCACTGTTTCTTGGTGAAGGCTGGCAGGCTTACTCCTAAGGAGTAATGACTTTTGGTATTTCTGTTTACATCAAAGGTAAAGTCCCCAAATAGTGTAAAGTAAGTTTGGAGTAATACTTATACTTGTCCTAGCTCAAGAAAAGCAATAAGAATTACAGTAATTGCAGGAATATGCCTCTTGGGAAAAGCACCCAAGGCTCTGCCACAGGTACGAGGGTTTGGGTGGGTTTTTTTGGTTGCCGCTGGCTAACAGTGCACTGCTGCACCCACTGACTCGAGCCCAACAGTAATATTCTCATATAGTTCCATTTCCAGACAGGAATGTTTCCTATATTCTTCCAGTGACACTACCTTTAAAAAGGTAAAGGCAATCTTTAAAAAGGTAAAAGCAAAGAAAAATTGTTTGGAGGCAATTCGCAGCTAATACCACCTCCAGCTTCAAAAGTGCAGAATCATAGTTATTATGGATATGCCAAATGCAAATAGATTAATGCAGGCTAACAGTATTCTTCCTCATAGTAGAGCAACTGCTTATAAAGAGAGCAAGAAGCATGCCTGAGAGAAACACAGAGCACTTTTAAAAACAAAAAAATGCTTTACCAGAAAATGAACTTGACTTCTCTAAACATTGTGATGGATACTTAGTGCTCCAGCAAAATCGAGTCATATAAACCACCTTAAAAGCACTACTAGTAAATACATATATTTACATGGTATTGCACAGATAAACCAATGAGCAATAGGCTTAGAAATTTCAATGTTGTGACAGAAGAAATAACTAAATTGAAACCAAATACAAGACAAATTAATTATAAAAGGGTGGGATGAAGTTGATTAAGTCAAAAAAATAGGAAGAGCAAAGAGGTTAGAAATCAGGGTATACACGGACATCTGAAAAGGCTGTTGCCAGGTTGCTTTGGGGGGTGGGGAAGGGGGAACAGGCATTCCTTAAAAACACAAGAGGAGCTTTGCAGAGGAAAAGGTGCCCAACACAAAGAAGGGAGCAGTTTCCAGCAATTTTATTTTCTATTTCAATGAGCAAAAACTTTAACCGTAAGATTTTGTGCGTGCTCTCACCTATTCTACTTCAGAATTTGCCCAGAAAACTACCTCTTGACAAAAACGTTACACTGCATTTACAACAAAGGACATTTGTTGCTCATGCCAGGCAGAACACCTCATAGAAACTTCCTCCTGCAAGAGCAGCAGCACGGCTACATGTGGCCCTAACTCCTTTGTGTCTGCAAAGGAGCTGTGCTTACAGCTGCGGATGGATGCTTCCCATCGCTCCCACCCCTGTCTGCTCGTGGTCCCTACTCCTCCTGACTGGATTTGCATTTTATTACTCCGATTTTTTCTATTACTGTTCTCCACCAGGTGAAGCTCACCGTAACCCCTCAGAAAGCACGGGCTGGTGCAGCCGTACAAGGCTCAGCTCTGCCGCCCGTTCGCTTGTTTCCAAGTGAGAAGGAAGAAACAGACTCAGTGATACCGATGCACTCTCTGAAGCTCCCTTCAGATCTCGAATCAAAGCCGAGCAAGCCCGCCCGCCTTCCCTCCGGGGCTGCAAGTCTCACGGGTAACCATTCAAAACCAACTCCACGGATCGGAAACCTACGCTGCGGGGGGGAACCCGGCGAAGTTGAAGGCGCACCTAGCTAAACTTTCTCCGTCGCAGAGTTGAACCGCGCTCACCAGCGAGCGGGGGAACTCCGCCACGGCGCCACGGCACCCCGGGACCCTGTCCCCGCCGGAGACAAAGGCGGCGCGCCCGGGCGGTGCTGCAGCCCCCGCCCCGCCGCCCCACTCACATGCCCCGCTGCAGCCGCGGCTCCGTCGCTCCGCTCGCCCGGGCGGCCAGCGCCCAGCACAGGTAGAGGTAGAGGCACGCCGGCCCCGCTCCCGCCGCCATCGCCCCGCCGAGGGAAGGGATGCGGCGAGCGGCCACGGCTCAGCAGCAGCAGCCCCGGCCACCAGCAGCCCTCCAAATCATTTAAAGCGGCGGCGAGGCGCGCCACTGGCTGGGCGGCCCCGGCCCGGCCCCGGCCCGCCCCCGGGCCGCCCCCGCCCGGCACCGCAGCGCTGCCGCCCGCCTCCCGCCCGGCCCCGGCGGCGTGCTGACCGCCCCGCCTCGCCTCCGCAGTGTCCCCTCGGTTCCCCGCCTTTGAAGGGACTTTCCTGCTGGTCCAAATTCCCGTTGGGTACAACGCAGAGAGGTGGGGGTAAGGAGGGATTTGTTTGCGCTGAATAATACGTGAAGCGACATGCAACCTCATGTTGCTGACGGTTACCCGTTCCGGAGCAGGGCTGGCCGCCCCCTGCTCGCCCTCCCTTCCTCTCCAGGATGCCAAGCTGTTTCTGCTCTACTGAGAGAGATGTATCTTGGCTTCTCTCTTTTTCCTCTGGTCCTTCTTTGTTCTGTGCCTGATGTCCACTGCAATCACATCTGAGCACTTCAAAGAGGTAACTGTGAAAATAAATGCATTTAACATCATGAGGGAGGCGTAACACCGCTACTGCTGAGAGGTAGTGATAGCAAGAATGTAAAGCTGGGAACCAAGGAGTGGTTTCTTAAATCCCAGAGTTGCACACTATCCTCTAGACCATCCATCCTCTCCTCTTCATGATCTCTCCAGACCTTTACCACTGTCAGAAGGCAACTCTTTCCCCTTTACTGGCAAGAGAAGGGAGACCAACTGACCTGGAAAGGGGACTGCGCATAGTAGCAAATAAAAAATGGGAAAAACACACCCTAAGCATTTTATGATCTAATGTAGGACTCGGGGTGCATTGCACCATGATTCTCCTACCTCCAGAGACCCGTGACTAACCAACCCCTGGGCTGTGCATGAGCAGCTGGGCCCCAGCCAACCGGCGCTGAAGACAACTGCCATCGCCTTCCGCGCCAGCGCTTGGTCCCGAGCTGCTCCCAATTAGCTCCTATACGCATTTGCGACAGCGAACTGCGCGGGTACGCTAACATCCTCGCGGGTTAGGGGTCAGCCTCAGTTTTACCGTGCAGTAATTTGTCTGCCTTTCAGTCCTGGAACAAGATACACCGGCTTCTCCTTCACACACACTTTACGAGCACAGTTTCCTGGATGGTTTTTACTTTCCAAGGCCTTTGCTAAAGCAGGTAAATATTTATGAATCATAACAAGAAAACTGTTTTTATGTTGTTCATTCCTTTGAAGCTTGCATTGACAGGATCCCCTTGAGATTTTATCAACTGATTTTTTTCATGGTAAAGAAAACATATAGCCCTTATCTGACCTTAGAGCAGATTAATTGTACCCTGAAATTTCCATTGAATCGCTAAGCCTTTCTTGCATCTGGAGTAGTTTTAACTCTGCAGGACCTTGTGTGGAGCTAATCTCATTACCTCCTGCAGAGCCCATAGTTTTCTAATGATTTTATTTCTTAAACCCCAGAAAATCTTTCTTCATAAAATAATAGACCTTCATTATATCAAGGCTGAGTGTTAATAATGTCCCGAGATGTCATCCCAACCTGGATTATTTTCAGGATCACATCATGGCAAAATAGCAAAGGATCTTATTGCTCAGCTGTTTTTTCCAGGAGAGGTAAATTAGTCTTTCAAAAACGTTTTAATTTTTCCGTCTTAAGGAACTCAACAATAAACTGTTCAACAATATTTTTCAAACCTGTATGCGATCATTACAAATTATACACAACATTTATTACACCCAGTTATTAAGAATAATGGAACAGCAACAGGCAAACTGGGTGGTACTGAAGTGCAGAATATCTTACTTGGTGAATGCCACTTAATAGATGAGACCTTTGCCTGGGGGCCACACAGCAAAATACAGCTGCAGCTGAATTCGGAAGATGGAGCAGTGTAAAATCTCCTTGCAATCTGTGCAGAGAGCCTTGCAGGCCTTGCTTTAGCAACTATGACACTGACATTCTCCTGAACTGAAAAGTAAACCCAGCCTGTGCAATGTGCCCTTCTTACAAATATTATCTGATGTTTTATCCTCAGCTGTGTTTTAATTGAGAATATCCTGCAAAGCTGTTGACTTTAATGGGACGATTCACATGAGTAAGAGTTGCAGGGAACCAGCATTGGTGAAAGCAGTTCCAAAAGCCTACTGTGATAATTGATCCGACTGTGCCCGGTTAAATCTTCAGACCTGACACAGATAATATAGACGTTAAAAGCAGACTCATTTATTCTAGTTCTTACAGTGGTAACAGTGGGCTATGTCAGGAAAAAAGGGCAGTGGATACAGCATTAGGAACTTCTTTGTATTCCACATCCCCGCCATGACCAACCAGACACATACCTACTGTCATGAAACTTATTTGCTATACAGTTGTGCGTCTTTGATCTTGATACCAACAATCCACATCATGGCCACCGCCAAACCAAGCACTGAACACGTTGACAAAAGAGTTCCCTACCTGATTGGTGAAAGAAGTAAATCAAATTGCATCTTGCTCTGCTAAACCAGCTTTTGAACTGAGCAGCTAAAGCACCAGTTCCCCTTGGTGGCTTTGTGCAGGTGAGCTGTAATCTAATCCAATTGTATAGAACACAAATGGTCAGAAAAAAAAACAGCTCATGCCCTCCATGTAGTACTGAAGGCCTTTCTATGGGATGGAGAGTACATAATTTTCATTATTCTCCTCTCTTGTTGATTAGAAAATTGTTCTGACAGATTCCAGTGCCATCCAAATTCAGCACATTGTTTACAACACTGTCCAGATCATGAATTCTGCAGAGAATTTATCTCACATGAAGCCCCATCCTGTCCTCTCCATTTTAAAGCGTATTTCCCTCCCCATTAACATTTTAATTTTCTTTTATGATTTTGTCCTCCTACAAAGATGTCATGAAAGTTGTTGTGTATCCCCAAGCATGAATGAGTGTGCCCACAACTTTAAGTCAGTAACACACCACCCTTTTCTATTTTCATTTTTCTGTCTAATCCTCAATATCTCAATTTCCAGTCTTTTTAAATCGTAGCTAGTTACAGGATTTAACATTCCCTTCTGATAGAAAGAAATTTTCGTGCAGAGATTGTAATTAGCAAGGCTGTGCTGTGTTCTGTTATTAGCAGGAATTGTGATTTTTGGAGTGGTGGGTTAATTGCTAATAACCATATGCAATGCTTCTCTCAAGATGTTTCCCATTACAGTAATTAACTTAGCAGCTGGGGTAACAGACATTTACCATTTGTCTTCACAGTATCCTTGATTTAGGATTGTTCCAAAAACCTATTTGGACTTCGTTTGTTCAATTCCCAGGTGTAAGATGAAAAAGAGGGGATGCTGAGAAAGGGAGATATGGGGGGAAAAAAGTTGCAGGGATGGTACCTGTTTCAGATGTGAACTGTCTATCAGTGTATCCTCAAGAATTCTGAATTTTTCTTCACTAGTCTTAGTCTCTGACCACCATTTTCATCAGCGCCAACTGGATGGAGAGCATGGCAGACCAGCCTGAATGAGAGAATGTTTTTAAAAATGTATTGATTACTCTGTTGCTCAAATTAATCTGATTAATCTTTAGCCTTCTTCAGGATTTATTAATTGAAAAGTGCAGAATTTATTATTGCCTACTCATGTCCTTAACCTCAAAATCCCTATGGTTTGTGATTTTTTTTTAATTCACGTTTCATAGTCAACTATGCAGATATAAACATTTTTAGGTAATTACTTCCTTTCTATGTTGTCTCACTGGAGTTCCTTCCTCCACAATATGCAGTAAGAGCTACACTAGAATTACAGTAATATTTTTAAAGTACATGGCTAACGTGAAATTTAAGAAGAGAATAAAGTTGATCTACAAAGCCAGACCACATGGCAGAGCAATAGCAGTTTTGTTGATTTAATTCATCAACAGAATATATTGAAAGGATTAATTTTGCTTACAAGATAATTTTGAAGACTTTTAGGAACACAGTGCTAGATTTATCCCTTTTTAAAGTTTGTTCTGGCCGAACAGAGTAAATTCTGCATGATACTGTATTAAAGAAGGTTTGTTAATACCCTTGAAGATGCAAAGCAGCACACCAAGGCCATTGGAAGCTTCCTCTGTTGCAATGAATTGGCCTTGCTCCATTGCAATGAATGGGGGAATGCTAATTTACAGTAACTGAGGATCTAGCCCACGTTGTTAATCGTAATTATGGACTTACTTCAGGAGGTACATTTTCTAAAGCAGTTGGGTAAGACAAGAAAATTAAGTTCAAATTATTTTCTTCCACAGGAAGTAAAAGTAGTACATAAATAAATACTTGGTGTTGCACTCGATCTTTAAAACATATAATAGCTTTCTGGCACTGCATCGCTCCCCGATATTTTTTCCTACAGCACATAATAGTAAGTTTCTGATAATAGTGCTCACAGACAGCTTTGATTATAACCACTTGTCAGGGAACGGATAACTAGGAAAATAACACCATATTCAACTGTAAAAAATGCTGCCTGAAATACATTAATACAGTGATAATTTCTGCTAATAGAAGCCTTCGAACCCCATCCATTAGCTCTGAATTGAAATTCCTGCTTCATTTCTATCTTTCTGAGCATTTCTGCCCTCTGACCCCTCTTCCATTACTTGGTATCAACACAGCCATCCACAGACATTAGCTACCACAAAGGGCCAAACCCCTGCACGAAGCGCAGTGACAAACTCGCTGTGTGTTTGAGCAAACCTGGCTGGGACTGGAAACTGGGACCCTCGCGGCGGCTCTGCCTGCAGCGGGCATTGCTTCGCAGGTGCCGGTACAGGCAATGACGAGGCAGGGCATGCGTGGTTCAATGGGTTTGCCTTGTGTGGGAATTTACTGTCAACATCCTCCTCATTCCCCAGTTGCTTCCACCCTACCAATCCAACAGTCACCAACTACGCTCTCCCATTTGCCCGGTGTAACAGAAACGTAGGTGTTCATTGATGCTGGGGGTTCATTCAGAGGAGAGGGCAGGAAGGGTTGGAAAGGAGGGAAAATAAAAAGAGTCTGAACAATTTGACCCCATAGCAGTCTCTCTAAACGGGAAAAAATGTTCAAATAAAGTATTTCTTTTCGACAGAATAAGTGGAAATCCATTGGTATTCAAGTCAGGAGTGTATTTCTGTAGGGAGCTATTACGTCTGATTGAGAAAATAAAATGTTACCCACATTCACAATTACTTATATAAAGGCCGCTGATCTCATTTCTTAGCTTTTCTCTTTAGCATTAGTTAACCAAAACCCTAGCAAGAACACGCTATTGACAATATAATCCTAAAGTAAGTTTTATGTTGGCAGGCAATAACAACTGGGAGTACTTTTATCTATTTCTGGATTTGGGATAACGACACTCCAATGAGTGCCTAATCTAGTGTACTAATGTACATTCAAATTAAAATCACACATTTGGGGGGGACTTGCATCTTCTCTGACCTACGCAGGTGAGAGCCAGATGTAACTCAGATAAACTTAATGGAGCTATTCCAGCCTCATCTCAATACAAAGAAAAGAATTAGAAACTTCACAGCAATCCACTATTTTGTCGAGCAGTGCAAATATTACAAAATATTTTCTAGGAGGAAATAGTTTTTAATTTTTTAACAGTTCTTTTCTCAATGATTTTCTTTTGGCCATGCTATTACCCTCCTGAAAATCTGCAAACAGCTGAACAAGCAACTCATTCAAAAACTCGGCAGAGTACCCGCCTGCTTAGATGTTCACAGAAATCAAATTTGGGGTATTCATGCTAGGAGTGTTTAAAGGCTCATCAAGTCAGGAAATACAGAGAGCCCTTTGAGACTTAGCCAACCAACCACAGGTAGACAACACAATCTGATTTTCAAATATTCTTGATCTGTCCAGAGGGTAGGAAATTTCAAGGAGTTATTCTCTAAGAAAACTGAAACAAATAAATGCAAAAAATATTAAAATATGTGATAAAAAAGGTCTGTGTCCCCTAATGAATTTTTCAGTTCATAGCATAGTTCAGTGAGAGTCAGGGCTATACTAAAGGGATGAACTCAACCACACAAAACAGGCAATAATAACACGCGAGCAACCGCTGCATGTAAAACTACAGTCGTAACTAGCTCTAATACTTCAAGCGTTCTAATTTATCCTCTGGGGTAGGCAGCCCCCTCAAAACTTGGTTTTTAGATGTGAAAACTAGTAACTCTCATCTACATCACTGAAAATGCAGTTGCAAAATATATCAAAGAAAAAAGTGCTCAGATGTAGAATTCTCCTCAGGGTTTCCCCGTCCCTTTGGAATTGCTCGTGCATGTCAGATGTGAGCTGCTTGGAAAGCCTGTATTTTCTCTTTTGTCTAATACAGTGCTAAGCACATCACTGGTACTTAAAATACTAAAATTCAAAGGAATAAATGCTTTGTTTGTTTGCTTCCAATTAGGAGCTAATGAAATCCCAGGAATACACTTTGAGGTAATTTGTCACAGAAGAACCGAAACTCAATAGCGTGTTTCTGTGTATAACTTTCCTCTCTGTCTGTTCTGCTGACACAACTAGACCACACTTCATTCGCAGAAAGACATTAGAGCATTACTTCACTGGTTTTTCCTCTAAATTACCTGCCTGGCTACTGTCACCATTGATCTCTTAAGTCCTTAACCGAGTAATCAGTCAGACAGCTAATTAATGGAGTGGCTTGGAGGGAAAGAGGGAGAGAAGGATAAAATGAAAGAGGAGAGTTTTTTCCTTATTCTTCATGTTTTTATTGCCTTTGAAAGGTGCTGTATCTGTAGCATAAAGGAGCATTTGTCTGTGATTTTTTTCTTCTGAGGGACCTCCTATAAATGTATTTGCCAGCTATTAACAGAAACAAGGAGAATTTGAGGGGAATGATGAAACTGGAATCTAAGCAAAAAAAGTCTAAGACTTCATAGTTATTTTTCCCCTATTAACACTTACGGACTGCAGTACGTATTTTGAATAAGTAGAAACTGCAAGACCTGACCCATATTCTCAGATGTGTTTAGAACTAAAAGAGATAAAGAAATTCAGATAACTTTGTCGCATTTTGATAGAAGTTTTTTTCCCTCCTTCCCTCCTTCTGGGTCCCCTCCCCATAGACAAGAATGACCCATGTGATCCACAAACCCAAAAATTTATCCGGATTTGTTTTTAACCAAAATGGGTCAAACTCAGGTGCCTGAACATATTGTTTAAACACCACCACTCAGTTTGACTTTAGTCTGAGACCAAAGACATGAGGAAAGGGAATGCTTCATGCTGAAATGTATTTTCTAAAAGTACTTGTCAGGGTGCGTGATTTAAAAAAAAACATATAGGCTTATTTTTCCCTTATGGTGCCTAAACGCTTTGCTCCAGATCCTTCCCTAACTCCTAAACTTTTAGTAGGCTTTCTTTTCAAATGTCAGGTCTAGAGGATGATGCCTGCACACTGCAGGTGAGGATATTTGCAAGCTTTCCCCCATACTTCCCTATCAAATGTTAGTAACCAAGTTCTTTTAAAAGAATAAATGAGCTATTGAGAAAGTTAGCAATAGATTCAGAAATAGAAATAGAAATAGATCCTATTTTCCTAATCATGGATATTTGAGAAGCATAGAGGATTCTCTTCTTTGTAATAACTATGATACTTGAAAAGGTATTTAATTTCCTTTATTCTCAAGGAATCACACATATCCTGAACAGCTCTTTTAATACATAGAGTTAACCTCATACTGCCATGCACATATATATAGGTATTTACATATTACAAGGCAGGATTTAAACACTCTTGTCTACAGGGAGCTGATGAACTGAAAATGGTTTAATAAGCTTTCTTTTTAAATTCTTAAGGGAGACAGATATTAGCATCAGCAGTATTTGTTGCTAAATGCAAATAAAATCATTCTGAGTATGGGAATTGCGCTGACCATGCTTCGTGAAACAGCAAGCACAGGACTGCAGCAAGAAAGTGGCAATTAAATATTTCACCCATGCCTGCATCTCTGTTTATCTACAGCTTAACGGGTTGTACCGTGATCATATCCAACAACAACAAAATGGTGTCGGAATGGAATCCCCAACTAATAATTCTGTGCCTATTATTAACTTGCGGAGAAACCCACATTGCTACAAAGACTTACAGTGTTTGAGAAGAATATCTAAGTCAAAAAAAAAGCAGTCTTTACTCCAACAAATCAGCATTGGGTGGACTAAGTACTGCAAATCAAGCATGTTTTATTAATTCAAGTATCAAGACAATAATAAATTAAGCACCTAGATATACAGAGAAAAATGCAATGTAAGCAGTTACAGGCTTTTTAGACTGATCTCAAAATTTAAAAATAAAAAATATTTCTCAAGGTTACTATAATTAAAGATTAATGGAAATGGTATAAAATTCTAAAAAGTTTATGAAGCTAAATCATGCCAAACTAACTCAATATTCTTTTTTTATAATTGACTTTTTAGATGCAAACTCTAATCTATACTGACTTCAGTGGAGCATTTCTTACATGTGGAAAATCAGTAGTTTAACTTCAAGCAGCTTACTGTACAATAAAAGCTAGGGAGGATATAATGGTGAGTTGTGTTCAAAAGGGAATTGTTTAGTTATGGGAAGCTCACTAATGAATCTCTCAAGGATGAGTCTCGGGGGGGAAAAAATAGTACTATCTCTACACATGGCACAAATGATAGGCATAACCTCATGAAGTTTGCTGGTGAAAAGCTGAGCGGTCTTGGAGGGAATGAGAATATCATGCTGGAAAAACAAGATGACTTTGAGGCTGAAGTAAGACATGGATGAAATCTAAAACCACAAGAAGCTAAATGATACACTTGGGGACTAATAATAACAACAATCTTTTCTGTATTTGCCATGACACACAAAGAGAAGAAATGGTGTCACTCACACGATTCTCTAAGTCAGTAATGTGATAAGGCAGTAAAAAAAAAAAAAAGATTAGTGTGTTCCTAGAATATAGTGCTACATTAGCAATAAAGATATATTGCTCCTACTAGGAAGCCTTCTGAGATACCACATACAATTTTGATTATTCAGGAGTATGAAGAAAAGAATTCAGCATGATGCAGGTATGGATAAGGCCTATTAGGATGAACAGGAGAACAGGCAGCCAGGAAACTAGAAAGAATTTGATCTGTTTAGACGAGTGAAAATAAGGCTTGTTTAAACTAGCAGAATGAAGGTCGGGGCAGAAAGAGGGATTGTTATGTGACTGCTCTCTTAAAGCACACTATGAAAAGGGGGGTGGGATGGGATAAATATCAGGGACACGCAAGAATGTTGGCAAAGCTAAAAGACAATGCTGGCATAAGAACAAGCCAGCCCAAACTAGCCATACACACACATATATAAGCAGGAAATTATGAGGGAGCTTTTAAGTGTTTAACAAGTGAGCGTCTGGGCTAGCCTCCTAATGCAAGCAATAGGAACAAAATAAAAAACTAGCTACATGGTGGAACTTGGTAAGTTCATTAAAAGAATTCTAAAATATGGTTTTGTGTGATAACAGGGAACTGGATTTGGTCACCAGGCGGTGCCTTTCAATCCTACATTCCTAGCTGGTTTTCAGCCTTTGAGTTACGAATCCTATCACTATAAGCATAGTGTGTTGCAGCCTCAGGTACAAGAAAAACACATTGATCTTTCTCTAGTAACTCCTGTGCTAAAAATGGGGTTCTGCCTCAAGTAACTATATGAAAGAGCTTTGGAGGTTGCCAATTTAACTAACTTTCAGTGACTTCCAACAACTAAGCCTTTTGCTCCTTGAAGTGAGAATAATCTTTTTGGTTTGTGTTTGGGTGCAATAGAATCCTTGGGGATCTTTAGCCTTCTGCTAATATAAATAACCAAAAAATGGCAAACTAACCCTGACATTACAGCATGCTATGATGTTTTCTCTTAGGAGATAACTATGTTTGTCTTTCAGATCACAGAAAAACATCTAGAGGCTGAATAAAAGCAAAGGCCAGCTACAATTTCAAAATGCAAATTTGCATGCACCCATCTACCGTGATAGCATGGGCAGTTACACCAGTGGTGTCAAGGTAGTCCAAACCTGCTAGCTGAGTTTATTCGCAATGTTACTGACCATGGGAAATGATCAGGTTTTATGGTTTAGTTAGACCTAGAAAAAGAATATGTGTCAACTTTCTTCTCAGTATAGCAGCACCTTCTTTTGTAACCATATCTTTACCGATAAGCCAGATGTACCAAGGTTAGCACTGCAGGCCTAACAGAAGAACAAGACAGGTTCTGTTATATCTTTGTACACCATCAGCAAGTTGCCTCCTAAATTTTCTTTACAAGACCTTTATCCCCAGCAATGATGCATGCAGGAGAAGGACTGGAGATCGATCAGCAATTGCAAAGTTGATTTTGCGGAGAACAAAATCTCACTCCTACTATGTCATTCCTTGTAACAGCATTTTTCCCACTTTTGTACTGAACTCATGGTAGGAAAATATGACAGAAACATTTAATTTCATTAAAGTGATACGGTAGACAACATTCACTTAACATCAATTAGCTTGTATTATAGCTGATAATTTGGACCAGGGCAATATGCAATTGACATTCAGAGCTTGGTCCGGACATGATACGGATGAAGGGGGATGCCTCTGCAGCTGTGTCGCTCCTCCCCTGTCACTTAGCTATGTGTCTGTCGAACTAGGTATCAGCCCCCAGGACATCTGCTCCTGTTATTAGGAATTACAGCAATGTACTAACATCTAGTTTGGAAAGCAGTTTCTCTTTCTGTACGTTTTCTTATAATTCTCAGTGAAAATGGAATTTGCTTCTTGAACTGCTACGATGTATTTTGGCTGTTGCAGCATTACTGAGCTGGAATCTTCAAATTTATGGTGTTTTTTACATTTGTTCTCTTTAAGCGTTGAGGACAGCAGTGATATCATTCAGATATACATTATTAACTGATGATTAACTATTCTGTCCATCTTAAGGCTTGTTTTCACTTACTTAAAAGTCAGTAAATGCAGCACAGGAACCAGAATTTGATAGCTTAGGCATTAAAATTACATGGGACATTGGGTTTATTTTCTTGCTCTCAAAGCTCATAGGTGACCTGAAAGAAGTCATGAGAAGAGCTATAAAGTTGTAATCACATGAACTTTAAGCTGTTTAGCTCCTAGAGTTGCAGCACCTAATCTTGCAGCAGAGAAGAAATGGATCCTGAGCATCACCAAGAAGGAAGCTATATAAATTATCCTATAGAAATATATGAAAGACAAAGACGTGTCCTAAATCTCACCTTCCTCTGGGCTTAAACACTGACCTATGAAAAAATAACTATGTCTGTTTGAAATCTGCAGTCTGGGATTATCCTGATCTTTACATCCAGCGATCACAAGATAAATCAGCAATCTTTAGAAGAAGGATCGAGACCAAGTCATCGCTTTTTCAGCTCAATGCCTCCTGCTCCTGCACCACACTGCACTGCACTGAGGAGCCAGAGCCTGCTCAAGGCTGCTCCATCCATCTACATTCCTGTCTTGGCTTGCTCTTTCTCCCAGCATTTCTCCAGAAATCCCCAATTTCTCATCCCTATTTCTCCTTTGTCAGGTGCTTCCATGGAGGAAGACTGGCAGCAGTACAGGAAACACTGAGGAAAAATCTCTTCTTTTGAACTATGGGGCAAGAACAGAGACCTGTATCCTCCAGCATAATTTCTAATGAAGATAGATACTGGCTCCATCTCTTCTGGAGAGGTTATCTCAGGTAGCAGGCTGCACAGAGGGATGTCAGCATGGGACAGGCAAAGCTGCTGAGCCCTGCTAAGACAGAGACAGTTCTGGACGCAAGCCGAAACAGAATGTTAAGCATTAGGGAAACATCACTGTCAAAAACATGGCCATTATGAGCTTTAGGCTTGCAATTCTCACTGTACTGCCAGGATTTAAGTACTTGTATTTCACCTCAATGTCCTAAGGCACTGGGGGGTTGTGTTTTAATTTCAAATTTCCCTTTAAATTCTCCCTGCCTTGCCAAGGTGGCCTAAGGACAAATCCATTAATGCATGCGATATGCAGGTATATTTACATTACGGGAGTTATATAAGCAAGTAGATCTCATCAATAATTAAAGGCTTTGTGGGTGAAGTAAGATGTGACCATTTTCTTCTTCTAGCTTCTCAGGGTTTCTGTGCAAGTCACACAGACCATTTGCTTTTCCTGTGAATAATTTTAAGGGACAATGTTTTAAGGGATGACAGTTCCAATCCTTCCATCTGCAGAAGGTTGTGTGAGCCTCTCTCACTTACTTCTCGTAGAAACAAGCTAGAGGCATTACCAATGTAGAATAGGAATTGGTAAGGGAAGGATCAAGCTCTCTAGTTCTATTTTGATGATAGTCTGTACAAGGTGTAATAAAATCAATAGCTTCTCTTGCTGAAAGGTTTCTTTCTATCTACAGCAATGACAAGAGGAGAGTGGGCAAAGAGCTCTATTAGCTGTTCTTTAAGAATCAATCACTTAAAAGCAATAGTCAGTATGATAGCAACTGCACAACGGATGAATAATTTTTTTCACACAAATATCCTGAATTTCAGAGAAGAGAGATACTTTTAAGGAGATAGGAGATAAAATACCTGTTTCTCTAAAAATCAAGAAAATACTAAGCATTTTTTACTAAAGACACTGAAACAAAAATGCTCAGATCCTTGAGGGGTAAAAACCAACATACAAATTCAGTCCACCTGAACAAGAATGTTAGATAATGATCATGATTCATTTGAAGTGAAATTTTAAAAGTCATATCGGGAAGTTCAAAATTTGTGAAGCTGCATTCCTAGAAGGAAGCCACCGTGGCTGTGTCACTTCTGCTGCCAGACTGGGACTTTCCCTCACCCACAGCCTAACAAGCCTCTGATCCTCAGTGTCTGGTGAAAGATGTGAGCTGATCCAGCCCAGAGCCATCGTCTTACACCAGATGAGAACCACCTGCGTTATGCCTCCGTACAGTATCTAGAGGCATCATAAATTTGTAATTGGCAATTACAAAGTCACATTAGATGGTATGTAGTGAGCTATTTAAATACATCAGAAGCACATATAACAGGAGAAAAAAAAAAATTGTATCAGGTAAAAGGCATATTTATGCATAAATAATAAGGGGAAAATATGACAAATCAGCTTGTTCTATTGAAATCTCCATACGGTCTCAGTATTGTGGCAGAGCAAATGAAAGCCAGCACGAAGAAAGGAACTGCGCTTGGAGAATTATTCCTTGTTGACACTGGGTGAGCTTATTGTGGCTCAACAGCAAGCATGAAAGCATGATCAAGACCAAAAGAAACTCTAGTTAACATGCCCCTACGTCTGCCTGAGGTGCAGGGGTTTTTGAGATGCTATAGTTAAGGAACACTGTCACTTACTTTGAGAAAAAAATAGACAATAGATGTATGTTGGAGTTACAGAGAGAATGACTTTGTAAATGTGGACAGCAGACTGTACTCTGTCTTTTCATGCTGTCATGTTTCTTTGTTGATGTCTCTGTTTTAAGATCAGTTTGCTCCATGCATCACCAATTGTCTTTTGTTTCCTCACAGCAGGGAAGGCTCAGTTAAGCCATATGTCACGACAAAAAATTCAGGCTTCTCTTTGATAGGAACCAAGCATGACAGCAATCTATTGAAAAGGTGTTTTGGACTATCATTTCTTCCAAGCTAATTTATTGACTGCATGGCTTTCAAAAATAATAGGTCTGTTTCCCAAGATAATGAGCTGAGATGTGACTCATGAAGTCCATGTGAGCACACAGGCTAATTATGAGAAATAAACCAATAATATACTATCTCTAAAAATCAGGATCTATTGTAATATACCAGTCTAAACTTCAGAGAACATGAATGTTTCCACCTGTTCCCTACTGCAGTGATTTTTTTTCTTAACCTTAGATATGTAAAACAAATTTCTTACTATTAAGCCTTAGACAGATCAGGATGCTAAGAAAGTATCTGATCTGTGGAGGTGGGGGATGACAGTTTTGCTCAGCAAACTCCAGTTCTAGTATGTGGTTATATGGGGCAAATGCCATCCCAGTAATATTTAGTTAGGGTTCCAGAATCCACAGATTTATAAATCAGAACTGGCAAAGTGAAGCATCCATGAAATAAAAGACCTTTAACCGATTGACCAATTTTTTTCCCCAGTATATTTCACTTTAAGTATATATACCACAGTGCAACTACATAAACAATGTATCTTTCCTGTAGCATTTGTGGAATAATTTTAACAATTTTAACAAATAGTTTCTGTCACTCATTTTTCCATTTCTAGGACAGATGATGGACAGGACACAGCCACATTTCGACTGTAGAATGGCATACTAAAGAAATGTGGCATACTTAGGAAACTTGAATTATTCTCACACAATGAAACTACTTCTTCTAACAAACAAAATGCCCGTAATCTTATCTTCCAGAAAAAGGGACTATGTCCAACTTCTGTTGAAGCTGTAAGAAAGACTGTCACTACCTAGTCCAGCCAATTCTTAACTCCTGGACTGCAGAAGAAATTCTCATGCTGCAAAGAACTTTTCTGGCATGTTTATGACATACCAAAAAATGGGTATTCAAAAAAACCTTCACAATGTTCTCCTCCCTTTAGGTGTAAACCCAACAGGACTTTTTATGATTACTGACTACCTATGCTCACTCTGGAGTAATCAGCTGTAAAAACAGTTGAACAGTAGAAAATTCTGGGCCATTGTGTGTTTATGACTCTTTTAAGGCTACCACTTTTAAGGCTGACCCTGAATCATCCTGACCTTTAGTTAGCTGTTGAAACGTCTATGCCTTATGTTACCAAGGAAAGAAATTGCTGCCTTAAAGTGTTCTTGACCTTGTTCAGCACATTCCTCATGCCATAACTGACTTGCTTTTAGTTGCCAATAAAGCACAGTCAATGAGTTTAGAGATGACAAATGGAAGTTGCAGAACTTGCATTCCAGGAGCATTTATAATTTCTTCTAAGAATTAAGAGCTCCCTTCTAGCACTGTGAACTCCAGCCTGCTGTGGATGCTCTGTCTTTTGCTTATATTTCTATGAATTATTATGTGATTCCTACAAGCACACTTCAGCATATTGTACTTACATCAACACTTACTAATGCTTAGCAAAACTTTTGACAAATACGGTCTGTTCTGGGTATGTACAAACAGTGAAAATAATATGGAGCTACAGAGTCATCATTATTTTCTAAGCCCTGTTTTCTCTTTAGCACAACAGATGTCCATTGAAATGAAAAATATGTTTCCAATGCTTTTAAAATTACTAGGATTTTTCCTCCACAAACATTTCCTATAAAAGCTGTTCCTAAGAAAAGTGAGTGACCAAAACTCCTGTTTGGAGTTGCTCTGGTGAGCCCCCGTGTACACAGATTTCCACTTTCCTCTCCTTTTAGGATCCTGAACAAGGCCTCCAGTTTGAGCAGTTCCCAGTAAATGAGGGACCGCGCAATTGTAAAATGTCCATTCAGCAGAAATGAACAGATGCATTTTTATTTGTGAAATAAAACGTGGATTTTAAGGGGTGTAATTCTGAGACATAAATAATCCCATGGTGCCACAGCAACTCTGTTACAATAGGTCTTAAATCAATTTGCCATAAATATTTGTGTACAAGCCAAAAAAGCAGTCCAAGTATACTAAATTGATACCTAGTAGGTCATTTCTAACTAGTGCAGGTCAGACAGTTACCTGTTGGTTTCAATTAAGCTTTGCAAAAACACCCTTGTGTCATGGTGTACCGTGAAGAAAAATAATGAGGCAACATAAACCAGAGTGCTTCACTTACACTGCAGACTTTGGGCTGTGTGAAATCAAGTTTGCACTGAAAATAAGCAACTCACCAGCACGCTGAGAACAGTAGGTCAATGAAAAGCAGGACAAAGAGCCGGGGTGGGGGGAAGAAGGGAATTAGAAAGTTTTGTAAGACCCCAGTTTCCATCAGCTGGGTACAAGCACTTTATGACTTGTTTCCACTGAAACTCTGTGGATTCTATCAAGGTAATAAACATAGGCTATTATCATCTCACTTGGCACTTCTTTAGCATGTTCATCCTGCAGATCTCAAAACCCTTTACAAACCTCTGGCAAAGGCTGCCTTAAAGTTCTGGAAAAGTTTTCCTGAATGTTATCAGCAATTTGTAGACAGAAAGAAAAAATAATCAGTAAAAAATCATAACAGTCAAATATTTTTTCCATTATATTAATACCTAGGGATACTCACTGAGGCAAAATCAGTTGTGAAAAAACATACAGTAAGAGATTAAATTTTTATAGTCTAAATAAACAACACATGGGAAGAAGCAAATGACCATCCCTAATTCACAGAGAAGGAAAAGGCGATACCTAATGTGTCCAAAGTCAAGCAGAAGCAGAGGTAGGACATAGTTATCTTGAGGCCCATGCCAGTGCCCTAGGCACAAGTATAGTACCATATAATGCTCTCTCTTTTTTTTAAATAGTAAAGGGCATGTAACTAATACATGGAAGTGTATCAGCTGATGGAAAGTTTAGATGAACACTAACATACAGTTACAGTTTCTTATTTAGTGACATAGTGAGCATCTTTGAACTCTATGATGAAATCTCCACCGATTGGGGAAAGATTTTTTTTTCTATTTCCTATTCACTGCTCTTTTTTGGCTCTGAAGTAACACTGAGACACATGTGAACAGGTAGCCCCAACTAGCTTTTATTTTTCTTGGACAGAGTCTACTCTCAAGTGAAGTGGAAGTGTGTCAATATAGCATTTACTACTTTGTGGAGGATGAAATGCCGTTACTCCAAGTAGCTAACCTCTTCAGTCAAACTGCCCGTGTAAAATGCCAGAACCTGCCCAATGCAGATAATGAAAAGATGGTAATAAACAAAAAAGATGGTAAGATGGTAAAAGATGGTAATAAACAAAAATCCTGTTTTATTTACATGTGTACCAAATGGTCACACTCTGAAGACAGTATGCCTTGGTGACAGTACACTGATTAATTCATCTCCAAACCCACAAGCCAGCTCAAGCCAGTAGCAACCAGATGTACTTTTTAAACTAGATTATTTTACTGAGGTTGTCAGAAACGGATCAGAGCAGTGCAGAATAGAAGCAATAAGATATTACAGCATCTTGCAGATTCTTTTCCAAGAGCTGAACATGTTCCTCGTGCACCTGGAACTGCACAGTGCAGTAGGTGTGAGGAGAGAGGAACAGAAAACGGACGACACCAAGTAGCTGTCCTACAGGGCAGACACAACCCGCCTAGTGAGCAGAATCCATTCAGCTCTAGCTCTGTAAGAAACCTGTGGCACAGGAGAGAACGAGGAACCCAGGGATGGGTTGATGAGAGCAAATGGCTTTCCACAGAGGTCTCCTGGAATACAAAGGGTGGATAGGTTGATCTCACAAAGATCTAGGAGACTTTTTCAGGACCCAGCACTTGCATGTATCCCCATGAAAGAAGTATGCTGCCTTAGGGAACTCTGACCAGGACTTTCGTTCAGGAAGTTTGAATATTTGGTGTTTAGTTCACTCTCATAGTTAGCTTCCGGGGAACTTTTCAATTTATTAGGTCTGAAATCTAAACCAAACTGTTTTTGCTCTCCCAGGACTTAGTTTTGTCAGACAAAAGGGAGACAAAGATGAAGCCGAAGCACACCTAGTTCCGTTCAGCCACTCCCTCTCCGAGTCAGACAGGGCTATCGCCAGCCTCTGTCGCAACGGAGAGCCGGGGAAGCCAGGGGACGTTTTCACCAGCATCAGTAAGCTGGTGCCATCTTGCGGACAGACGCTGGAAGCCCGCAGCATCCCCTGCACCGCGGGCGCTGAACGCATCACCCAACAGCCCAGGGTGGAAGGGACCTCGGAAGATCACCTGGTCCAACCTTTCCGTTTTCTCTCTGAACTGGATTTTGTGACAGAAGGACATCTGGGTAACTCCTGTGTCTTCTGTAGCCCACAGGAACAATATACAAGGTCCCTGGGCCCGAGTGAAGGTTCCTTACAGCAGTAATCTAAAGCAGAACGCATGCTGTTGCTGTTGGGGAATCACAGGGGGTAAATAGAACAGAAATGTAAAGAAGTCATAGTTAAAGATCATTGAACAAGGAGAGAAGAAAGGAGAGGAAGGACGAATCTCAAACTGGTTCCCAGCTCGGATGCCTGAATGGCAGCAAACAGAATTACTGGCAAAAACCTCGTGTCAGAGAGAAGCGCCAGATGGATCAGAGTAGTTC
Organism: Platalea leucorodia; assembly: GCF_965183815.1. Lineage (NCBI taxonomy): Eukaryota > Metazoa > Chordata > Aves > Pelecaniformes > Threskiornithidae > Platalea > Platalea leucorodia. The sequence goes on from NC_138830.1 coordinate 5,544,196, forward strand.
CTTTGGCAGCGACTAGGCATGCTCTGCTTTTGCTGAGTTCACATGTCACTGCCACCCATATACTGTAATGGATAAACACAATGTAAAAAATGAACATTGGAACCACGCCCGAGTAGTTTTAAGAGCAACCAACCCATCATGACAGCGCACATACCTACAGAAGGTAGAACTGTACGGTGCTAATTGAGAGCCAGAACATCTCAGCGTTTTACCATCAGGCTGTACTTGTAAGAAATATTTCTGTCACTATATATTCTTGTTACAAGGTGCTAAAATTGGCTGCTCCTTTTTAATGTATAACAGGATTGTACTGTAGTCAGTGTTTCTTGTCTCATTAAAAAGTAAAACAATTTCTCATCAGCACAAAATAATTGGTGCAGTTGGTTTGCATACAGAGGCTTCCATATCACTGCCACATCTTGAAACATGAAGTGATATTTCATTGAAAACCCCCCAAAAGGATTATGTACTCACTTCAAGGCAGTTATTATTCAGCATCTGAGAGGTTACTAAGAACCCAGGAAGGATTTGTTGGATTCGTTTCTGCAAATACTGCCACAAATATACTTGAGTCATTTACTTGTGTGGTGCTTATTGTCTTGAAAAGATGAAGTTACAGGTCATGCACCTCTCAATCCAAATGGAGCTTCCTAAAAAAGCTTGGATAAGCTTCTTGCTGATGAATATGCATCAGAAACATATAATATGGCATAACATGGTCTTTGTCCAGAAGGCAGCTGCGTTCTAGGACACGGAAAATAAGACACACCAGGGAACTTGGCGTAAGGATTCTTTTAGTGTGTTTCCTCCTTTTAAAAAGCTTACTAATGAGCTGGGTATCATCAATTAGCCTGTTTGCCTCTTCTTTTTGTCTCCCCCATCATCCTTTTCTTTTCAGTTGTATCAGCATTATTGGCCTTGACTAAGTGGGCTCTAGTGCCGGAGATGATACACTAGTTAAAAGCTCTTTAATGCAAGTTTATCATGTCCAAAATGAAGTGGTCATACCCTGTATTTTGTAATCCCTTTTCCAACTTTGGTTCAACATCAGGGTCCTGATCTCAGCGGTCAATATGGCCTCAAAGTAAAGTCCGCATAAACTTCAAGGCAGAAGGTATTTATAAGATATTGGGCAGAGAAGCAGTATAACCAAAGTACAACAAAAAATTTTTTCCAGACTCAGTCTTCAAGTGCAAGTAACTTAAATTGGCAGGAGCACCGTCCTAACTGGTTGTTTCAGTAAAAGCAGCTTATTATTTGACAGAGAAACTCTCCCCCAGCCTACAAAAACTGGAGATTTACAGTACAACCCCCATCTGGCTTGGGATGACATCAAGACTTTTCAAGATGGTATCCAAAACAGTGAGAAGCCCAGTGGTTAGGATATTAACGTAGTGCGCAGAAGCCATGGTTGAATTCTTTCTTTCCCTGATTCAAAGAAGACTGTAACCTCCATCTGCCATCTCTCAAGTAAGTTTTATCTGTACGCTGCCTTGCTGAGGACTCTGACAAGATTTATCCCTCCATCTCAGAAAAGAGCTTTGACAAATAGGGTGTTCTTTTTTCACGGAGGAGATCTTTATGTTAAAAGCAGCTCAGATAACAAAGGCCTATTTGTGATTGAGCGTAGAGGCTCATTTACTTTGCTGTTTTTAAAGGCAGGATCCCAGTCAATGTTTCTTGTAGTCAAGGAGAATTTGAGTTCAAAGGAATTTAAATTGTGTCCCGACAAAGCACTATGGCACGGAAACAGGATAGAAAGCTTGGATGCATGTTCTGGATCTGTTTCATAAATAGAGGATTTGGGGCCTATGCAGTACTAAAAAGATCTCCAGTGATTTCAAGACCTACAACCAGATCTCTTGGGTGACGTTTCCTATTATATAGAACTGCTATACATATGCTTAATTGCACAATTTCCTTTGTAAGTGAAAAAAATCCCCAACTATTATCATTAGCCTGCAGCTTTGCAGTCTTGGCATAATACCTGGGTAAGCACCAACCAACTGGAACACACTGCAGTTTTTTACATGTTTGCATAGAGAAGTTGTGCCTAGTGGTAACAGCTTTGGCACCTTGAATAGTGTTTATTATTGCCAGAAGAAATCCTGTACTAACTAAAAATACTGGGCATATGCCACTTGTAGGTTTATCATCAGAGGATACTCTGCATGTGCCATTTAGAAGGCAAATGACATCTACACGCTTGCTTCTTTACTGCTCCTCATTTAACTTGAGTGCCATTTCTTGCATGTCTTCCATTTTCTTCCTGTGCTAAACCAGAAGCACCAACACCTTTCAGCTGCCGACACCAAGGAAGTTGTTTACCTATGTTAATCGATTACTGTGAGAAAGAGGGTGCTGGCACTTTGGGAAAAGAAGGGATGATAGGGTTAGGCTAACAAAATGGAAGAGACAAGCTCCTTTGACCCTGCGGCAGCAGAAGGAGAAAGAGGGGTACTTTTGTGACAGTGAGAACTTAATAGATGGTGCAGAGTGACAAAACCTGTAATAGCCATAAAAGCAACTTGCCTATTAGACCCAGGAAATGTTAATGTTCCAGGTTAGCTTTCGAAGCAACTTATTCTAGGTGTTCTCTCAGGATCTGAACTGAGAAGCCAGAGATGAAGGGGTGTTTAGGGCAGCCTACTCACTCTCTGCAACAAGGTGTGCCTGGTTGTGTTTTGGTCGCCCGCCAGCACCCAGCATAACAACCTGGTGGATGCTGTAGCTTCCATACATGCACATGCAGGTCACCCAGAGCACTCTACTATCCCATGAAGTTTATAGGCCAATATTCACCAAGCAGGAATCTTGTGGGAGTACTAGCTTGCCTGAGAAGGTAGTTAATATGCCAAACATCAAGTTTAAACCAAATCCTGCTCTTCTGGGACAACTGGTTTCCCCAAGTGGCATTATGGAGTGTCATCCAGCCTCTGCAAAACTTGAAGTTTGCAAGAGTGTGTTGCATCACCCACACAAATGAGCTAACACGATATACCTCCTTCTATGTCACCTCCTTCTATGACAAGGTGACCCACTTAGTGGATGAGGGAAAGGCTGTGGATGTTGTCCACCCGGACTTCAGTAAAGCCTTTGACACGGTTTCCCACAGCATTCTCCTGGAGAAACTGGCTGCTCACAGCTTGGGCGGGTGTATGCTTCACTGGGTAAAAAACTGGCTGGATGGCCGGGACCAAAGAGTTGTGGTGAATGGAGCTAAATTGAGTGGGCGGCCAGTCACAAGTGGTGTTCCCCAGGGCTCAGTATTGGGGCCAGTTCTGTTTAGTATCTTCATCAATGATGTGGATGAGGGGTTTGAGTGCACCCTCAGTAAGTTTGCAGAGGACACCAAGTTGGGTGGAAGTGTTGATCTGCTGGAGGGCAGGAAGGCCCTGCAGAGGGACCTGGACAGGCTGGATCGATGGGCCGAGGCCAACTGTATGAGGTTCAACAAGGCCAAGTTCCGGGTCCTGCACTTAGGTCATAACAACCCCAATGCAACGCTACAGGCTTGCGGAAGAGTGGCTGGAGAGCTGCCTGGTGGAAAAGGACCTGGTGGAAAAGGTGCTGGTCAACAGCCAGCTGAATATGAGCCAGCAGTGTGCCCAGGTGGCCAAGGCCAACAGCATCCTTTTATCAGAAATAGCGTGGCCAGCAGGACTAGGGAAGTGATCGTCCCCTTGTACTCAGCACTGGTGAGGCTGCACCTCAAGTGCTGTGTTCAGCTTTGGGCCCCTCACTACAAGAAGGCCATCGAGGTGCTGGAGCATGTCCAGAGAAGGGCAATGAAGGTGGTGAAGGGTCTGGAGCACAAGTCTTATGAGGAGCGGCTGAGGGAGCTGGGGTTGTTTAGTCTGGAGAAGGGGAGGCTGAGGGGAGACCTTATCGCTCTCTACAGCTACCTGAAAGGAGGTTGTAGCGAGGTGGGGGTCGGTCTCTTCTCCCCAGTAACAAGTGATAGGACGAGAGGAAACGGCCTCGAGCTGCGCCAGGGGAAGTTTAGATTGGATATTAGGAAAAATTTCTTCACCGAAAGGGTGGTCAGGCCCTGGCACAGGCTGCCCAGGGAAGTGGTTGAGTCCCCATCCCTGAAGGTATTTAAAAGATGGGGAGATGTGGTGCTGAGGGACATGGTCTAGTGGTGGACTTGGCAGCGTTAGGTTAGTGGTTGGACTTCATGATCTTAAAGGGCTTTTCCAACCTAAATGATTCTACGATTCTATGATCTGCATGGTTTTGAAGTGAGTTGTAGAAAGTACATTGCTAGCAGTGTGAAGCTAGTTAAAGTCAGGGGTTTAGCTGTTCCTTTCAAATAAGGAAACTGTTTTGAAGCAAAATATCCTAGATACCATAATTCCCTGGAATGGAAATCTATTTTCCATTTAAAAAAATTTACTTTGTTTCAGAACAGGCCGTATGCCTTTGATATTTATAGAGAAATATTGGAATATTTGGATGTAAGTGATGTGTCCAAAGAGGATGGGTAATCCTGATTGATCTTGAGACTTCGTGTCTTCAGAAAATCATATAAAACCTGCTTCTTGAACTAGTTTCAAAATTTACACTGAAACACATGAACAGAGCCCTAAAAGACAGTTTACACTGACTTGAGGGGAAAAAAGACAGAAGTTCAGTAAGCCCACTTTGAAACCTGATATGTCTCCAAATACCATTGTGATAAATGCAGTAAAAATTTCAGGTTTTTAGGATGAACAAATCAAAGTGGAGTATGAAACTTACAATGTGATCTAGTCTATGGTTACTATAATCTATGAACCAAACTTCATTTATGCGTCCCAAAACAGAGACAACCTTCTTTACTCAAAATACCCCGCAAAAGTAAAAAAGTGAGAGTCTGACCTCAAAAGCTCTTCAGCACTGTAACAGCAGATCAAGTGTATTTTAATTAGAAAAAGATTCAGACTGCAGAATACAGGTCTGGCTCTGGACCTAAACTGCTCCAAAATGCAGTCTGGCTGTCATATTTCAGCTGGGGCCTCTTACTTTTACTGTGGAAATAAAGATGAAAAAATTCTCCACTGTAACATTGGTGTGAGTCCAAATTGACAATAAAATTACTAGAGTGTCTTGGGATTTACTCTAACAGGAAGTTTCATCCTGTGTATCAGCATTAGTCATGCATTAGGTTGTAAGTCAAGTCAAAACAAAGTAATCACATCTTAAATTGTGAAGTCAAAAGAAAGTAAAAGTGAAATCTTGAGTATACGATATTCAATAATCAGATGTTGACTTTAATAGAACCAGTATGTCACCCAGAAACCTGCCTGTAGGAATTCAAGTCTTTGTTTTATATACATAATATGCATTACATAGTATGCTCCTCATCTGAGAAGTGAAGACCTTAGGTAAATATATATGCATACTTGATTTGATTAGGAATTGCATTTTTAATCCACCACTCTTAAAGGCAGGAGGTCAGGAATTATTTTACCTAACTGTAACCTTCAGATTTGGACATTTCTGCTATCTGAAACTGGAGAAAAACATCAGCTTCCTAGCAGCACGTTTATTCTACAGGTACTATGTGAACTCAAAAGCCATGTTGCTTTGTTGCAGCAGCCTTCTCCATTCTGTGAGGCACTTTATAGATAAAACAAGTTAATTTTAAGCAACCAGGAAGTTTACCTGAGTCCCTGTAGAAAGTTCACCATAATAAAATATTGTTTTACCAAAATTCGGCAAATTCATTCTGCTCATTACGGGTATTTGAATGCTAAAATATCCAATAATGTATTTTGATTTCCAATTGTTTTGGTTATTTTACCCCTTGGAATAACACAGCTCTACTCCAGATGTACTTTAATCTTCCCTACTACTTCTGCCAAATTTCTGTTTTCTGTTTTCCATTTGCTTAGTGCTCTCATCATGAGCAATATGTCTGTGTCACTTCCTCCCTATATGCTCAAGCTTTTTCTTGAATCATGCAATATATAAGAAGAAAAGCCAAAAGGAGAATGCAAGCTCTTTACGGCTGCTATTTTTAAATACAGAAACTTCCGTGAGACTGTTTGAAAAGGAGATTCCTTTTGAAGACCAGATAATAAACAACATGCTAGAAATAACATGAATGTACAACTAGTCTTACAAAATCTCATGTCCCAGCCGTCTAGCAGGTCAGCGTAAGTGAGACTCCAGAAAGCACAAAATATCCAAAGAGAAACAACACCGAATCAGGTTCCCAAGTGTACCTGATGCTGTGGGGATGTGGGATATTTGCTGGAACACATGGACTGTCCCCAGTGATCTGGGCCACTGGGTTGCTGGTATCTCTTCTCTCTCCCCCTCTCCTCCTCAAGGATTGGCCTCACTTCTGGTAAATACAACTGTGATTCCTACAGATGCGAGGCTAACTGCCCCATGAATCAAAACCTCCTCTTTTCAGATCAAGGGCTGAATAGGTGGGGAGGAAGGGAGAGCCCCTTGGAGCCTGGAGACGAGAGAGTCAAAGGAGTCCCAGGGGCAGCATAGAGACAGGGAGCTCAGTCCATTCCTATTTGTTCTTCCTAGGACTATGAGAATTGCCACCCCCTTTTAAATCCCAGGGCACCTTCTTGAGGGATCATCGGTCCCTCAGTCTGCTGGCAGTCACATATTGTAGTTCTGAAGCCCTACCTGGGGACAAGGTTATCTTACGTTTAAAATAGAATGAGTGCAAAATAGCAAGAATATGTTCACAGTATACTAGGATATTCTACTATGAAACTGCAAGAGAAATCTATGTAAGACAAACACTGCCTTTGGGTTTCTGCCAGGATATAAATGTATTCCAGCCAAGAACTTTTGTAGCATTAAATGGTGCCATGGTACCAGGCAGCATGCTGGGATATGATGATAACTGTACTCTAGCAATGTGATTCCACTTCAGAGAGTGTAATCAGGAGTAAAACCACCGATGCTGCTTAATGCCCTAATCCTGTTCACATTCCTGCTTTACTACCAGTTTTCTGTTACTTTTGCATAAACAAATAGTTCCAACAGAAGCTTATCTTTGAAAATCTTGCGGTTTATAGTTTACTATGAAAAGTAATGGTAGCTCTTCCTGTGCTTCTAATATTTATAAAGTATGTTTCCACGTTACTAGATGCTAGTTGATACCACATTTCAGCCTTTCCCTCATGGCTCGCTCTCCTCTACCCAGCCACCAATTTGCATGAAACTTTCAGGAATGTAATATCTGAGATTGCTGCCCTCTGATAAGTCTGCCTGAATCAGCGAATGAATTGCAAGGCTTTAAATAGAACAACACACAAACACAACACCCTTGGCTGACTACAGCATCATTTCCTAAGCAAACCAAAGAAAATAATTAAAAAAAAAAAAGAAACAAAAAGTCATGCACTGAGCTGGACTCCATGCCTCTTAGACACTGTTCATCATCACAGCCAGAACACAAGACTGTCTGATAACATAGACGAGTGGGTTTTACTCTCAAGGCTCATTATTTATTATGCAGTATTCCATACAAAGGTTCTTAATAGCAGCCATAGCACTTCTTTATTCACAGTGTAAATGTGCTGTGTAAATGCTTGTAAAACTTTATAAGCTCCATTGCCTCAAAGCACTTAGAATACAGGTATGATTAATAAATCATGCATGTGCACACTGTCTCCTGTCTCTCCCTAACCTTTCAGAGCAATACTCCAGTTAGTTTGTGTCACATCACAGGCAAGGAGCTCCTCTACACTGACTGAGCAGTGTTGTTAGGGTTTTTTTTGTTAGCTAACTCTAAAAGACACGAGTCCCCTTGTAACAGAGCTGTATCAGAGATTTAATTAACTTTACTTTTTTTCAGCCACACATGGTCCACCAGCTGTTGCCTTCATCTCACACACTCCCTGCCTTGCTTATTGATGCTGCTGAGCACCCACACCCTCATCAATGGTTGCTTTATTTCACGGCCTGACCTCTACGAGACTTCTTCAGGGTGTAAGCAGCAGCCTGGTTCTACTCAATCTTCTGGAGAACTCCCACTAGGTGGCACCGACTATCTGACATTCTTCTCTCCACCCTGCATATGAATTTCCCTTGCCTTGTTCCAGGTCTTCTCTCCCTTTTTGCAGCATTTCCAAACACTGAGCTCATCGGTTTTAATAACTGCAAAAACAAACAGCTCCTGGGATCTTTTTCCCTGTCCTTACCGTGCTGCACGGATCCAAGCCAAAAGACAAGCTATGCTTTTTCACAGACAAAAAGATAAATTTCCAATGTCGTTCCTACAGCTAGTTCAAGAACCTTACCGGTATAACCATTAATTACTTCTTTCAGGATCATCTTCATACAAGAAGTCCTTAGTGGTTCCTTACTTTGTCATCCTCACTTACACATGCATGCATAATAAACCTAACCTCTGCAAGAATACCAGTTATCCCAGACAGACTGACGAGCAGACAAACAGGGAAAGCTGTGAGGAAAACTGATGTGGCAGTGACTGAGAGCTGCAAGCAGGCATTTATCTCCCGGTAAATGGGAGGAGGGGGAGAGAGTCCTACACAAAACCCTTTGAAGGGAACTCAGATAGAAACTGAATCAGGCAAAATGTAGCTCAATGAGTTTTTGATAGCAAACAAAATAATTGTCTCAACAGGAAGTAGTCAAGAGTAATTCCTCACCAACAGGACTGAAGTTATTTTGGATATAGAATCATAGAATCATAGAATCGTTAAGGTTGGAAAAGACCCTTAAGATCATCGAGTCCAACCGTTAACCTATCACTGCCAAGTCCACCACTAAACCATGTCCTCGAGCACCACGTCTACCCTTCTTTTAAACACCTCCAGGGAAGGGGACTCAACCACTTCCCTGGGCAGCCTGTGCCAGGGCCTGACCACCCTTTCGGTGAAGAAGTTTTTCCTAATATCCGACCTAAACCTCCCCTGGTGCAGCTCAAGGCCGTTTCCTCTCGTCCTATCGCTTGTTACTGGGGAGAAGAGACCGACCCCCACCTCGCTACAGCCTCCTGTCAGGCAGTTGTAGAGAGCGATGAGGGCTCCCCTCAGCCTCCTCTTCTCCAGACTGAACACCCCCAGCTCCCCCAGCCGCACCTCATAAGATTTGTGCTCCAGACCCTTCACCAACTTCGTTGCCTGTTATATCTCAGACATAAAATATTCACAGTGCACAAAGATGAACGATTTAAAACACAGTGAAGAGCTGTACTTGTATCAGTGAAATGGAGAAAAGGTTTGCAAAACTGGGGACCGGGATCATCATCTGTAAGGTGTCCAGTCATGTGCATTGAGCCAGCTGAACACCGGGACCATGCTACTCCTACAGCAGCTCACATGGTAAAGAAGAATTCCACTCAAATTCTTCAAGGCATTTGAGCTACCAGTAAGACAAATACTGGCACAAAAAGCAAACACAAACCAAAAAAACAACAACAAAAAAAAACCCCACACAATGAAGTCCTAGAGACTAGGGAAAAAAAATTGGGGAAATTGCAGAATTTTCTGAAACACAACAAATGAATAGGGTTTTCACTTAAATTAAGGACTTCTTTTCCTAAGCCAGAGCTCAGTGAGTTCCTAGATAGCCTTTTACAAATTGAGGCCTAGACACTGCAAACAAGTACATATGTGTTTAAGTGCAACCTCTCCTACCTACAGTGACACTTGAAACACAAACTGTTACAGATCTTTCAGGAGAGGAGCTCAAGATTTTTCTGACAGGTCTTTTCCAAATTCAGCTATTTTCTCCACTCCTCTAGACTCTTTTATACTCCCAAACAAACCTGTAAAATTCCTTTGCTCTGGAACTAATTTTATTTTGTAATGTAACAGTAAAGCACTTCCAAGACTAACAATTAGGACAGATAGTCATGCTTTGTGAGCGATGCCTGCACACATTTTCCTGGTGTATAAGAGCAGCACAAAAGCTAGATGTAAATAACTAAAATTAAAATAAAACTACAATCCAGGGATAACCCTGTAACTGACTGGAAAAACAGTTTCTATTTCTGAGTCTGGCAGGCCATGATAATATCACTAACAGAGATGGCAGTCCCATGAAGATGAAAATGAATGTGAATATGGCTGTTAAAGTCATGAGTTCATTTTAATCTCATTTAAAGTTCTTTATCTACATTTCTTCAGATTTTATACATAAATTCCTGAGTGCTTGTTTTCTCTCCTTGAATTAACTCTACAAAGTAAACAGTTCTTTCCAAACTCTGCTTAAAAGTCTCCATTTCAGATCCTTAAAAAATCCCAAAGATACCACAGATATAAACATCAATTAAATTTACATTAGTTCATCAGTCACTACCTTATCTTACAGTGCAATGATAATGGAAACAATTATGAAGATGAGATTTCTCTTTCCTGGAAGGCCAGGCAGTTTTACAGCTGTAGGATATCAGACCCTGGCTTTTATTCAGGTGCTGGAAAACCAAAAGACTGTGAAAAAATAGACAAGTCCGACAAGACTGGAAAAAGCAGGGGATGGAACAATTCAAAATTCACTGACCTATTTACTCCTCCATCTGCCATGGCCTCCAGTCTGGACAGCCCGATGGGAAATGCACCAGGAAAATGTAATCACTGGGGATTATTCTATGTATCAGAAAAAACAATGTCTGTAGTCAGCGTTCCCAAGTTCAACATTTTTCTCTAACTCATAAAATACGGAATGCAACTGCTATCTTTTGAAACAGCAAAAGGGGGAAACCCACTTCCCTCGCACAATTTTTCAGCTAGGACACAGGGTTCCCCAACACTCTACCGCAGGGAAAAACCACCAGGCTCCTGTGTCCAAACTGTTCTCCTTATATTCACATGGTGCTCCCCCAGGAGCTGTTAGGTTTTTCTCCTGTTCCCACCTCAGCGCAGGCACAGCCCCATGTCTTTTATGTGTAGCTGCTCATACTACAAAACACATCCAGCTGCATGGGGCAGACTGAGCGTTATTGTTGTTTGCATTTCACTTAGTGGTTCAGATTGATCTGTAGTATAAACAAAACACACAGAAGAAAAACACACACAGATCCCTGTCTCAGAGCGCTTCTGTTCTATGCAAATAACATGCTGTTAGATAAGTGCCTAAAGGCTTAAACATCCAGCCCCTTAATCGTACAAGTATTCATATTATCATTAGCACTCAAACATTATTATTTTTCTTTTTTGTAAGATGCCATCCCTCAGGAACACAGGGGTTTCCAATTGCAAGTTTCTTATAAGGTGGATCATCTGACCATTGTTTAAACTCAGTTCATGATTTAACATGCTATTTAAATGATTTGGGATCCTAATATTTGTTTTAAGTGGTTACTGTCAGTTTTTATGGTAGCTGTCATGTTAAGAACAATGAAGCATGTAATGGTATGAGGAGGTTTTTTTCTGGGGATTGCAGCAAAAGGCTGATCAAATTCCAGTGTTTCTTAGGAGTTGTTCTGCCTTGACAGGCAAGTCATACCCCCAACACAGGCTACACTGGAGTACTGCCCCTTGAAGTTCATCTGTGGTGACTGTATGGCAATGACGCAACGTATGGCAATTCCAAGTGTGTCCTATATGTGTCACGTGTATAGTGAATTTGTAGATCTGTGGCATATGTAGCTCCATTACTTCCTACTCCTATTAAAACAACTGTACATTTTAATGCATCTGCTTACTTGCATTAATTATTTACAAAGTATAATGTTTTGGAGCCAGTAGAATGACAAGACTATTTAACTCAGGAAGCACCAGAAACAAGATATTCAAAGTCAGAGTGTAGCCTCCTTACTCATCTCCACCAGTAACCACATTTTCTCACCTCAGTATGGAATGCTGTTTAAATTATTCTGTGTACCTACGCAGAATTTTCTTACCAGTGTTTTATCCCCATTCCTACCATGAATGTTGAGTGATTTAGAAAAACGTGTCTTTACATGCATCCGTGAGGTAGAAGTCAGTCATCATCTACTGTTCTACAGCCAGAACTGAGGCACCGGAAAACAAATGTCAAAGCTGTGTTGAGTGTCCAGTTTGGGATGCCTTATGTTTGATTTTTTTTCAGAATATTAAGTAGCGTAGCATTTTTGATATTAAAACACAGCCCTCCTTGTCCTCACCTCAAATTAGGACATCAGCAAACAGAGTTCAACTGATTACTTAAGCTGGACACTCAGACACGGGCAGCTGATAGGTCAGCTATAAAAAGCCCGACCTCCCCTAATGTCACAAACTATGACCTCAGGCAAGGGTAAATTCAATTTTCCCAGGAGCATTCACCTCTTCGAGTCCAACCTTTTTATTCCTTCAGTTCCTGACCACTAATAAATGACACTGAGTGTTAAAACAATCTTTGTACGCATTAGTAAGCTTCAGTCACTGGACAGAAAGGTCATTCTTGCCTAAACATCTGCAGTTGGAATGTACTTTGTAGCTGGAGAGGTAATAACATATGCCTTGCCAGTACATTCCTTAACTTCTGGCAACCACATGAATGGGCTGTGACTTGTATGGGACAACCTTCACTGTACATTTCCATCACTTCGGATCCCTGATCCACTGATTGGTAGGATTTAAAAAAAAAAATAAAAGACTTGCTGCCTGATCTATTTAACTGCTGTGTTCATTGGATCATTCTGGAAAAACTTAAAGCTGTTCAATGATCATTTTTATTAGAAACTGGTATCCCTAGCTACAAAATAATCATGGAATCAAGTTTAGTAGAACTGACAGTCAAAAAATGCATGAAAATACAAGAGAATTACATTAAGAGGAGGAAAAGAAAGGAAACAAAACCCCATGTAGTTCTGTGATTTCCAAACTTACTGAGGACTGGCTTCCCACATCCTGTGGTTGATGGTGAGAACCCATGTCCCAAAGAAATGGGGTATTTCTAACATCTCTCCCCTGAACAGGTTCTCTGTTATCCAATTGAGTCTGAGCACGTGTAGCCTTTCCTTCTGTTAGGGAACTTATGGGGTTATACTTCATATATTGCTCCTCTAATTTCTCAAAACTTAGAGGAACTTCGTTTTGCTTAACATTTCTACAACCCGGTTAAATTTGTCTGAAATTGGCCAATACGCTGGCCAACTGCTTGTACGTACAAGGCACAAACTGACAGACGGCTTGATTGCACAAGCCTCATTTGCTTAGGAAATTAAGCTAAAGATGATAAATAGGTGTGTATAAAAGCCTGCCCATGAATTCCCTGTTGCAGCCTCCAAGCATGGTTCCCATGGTACAACATGGCTCAGAAAGCACTTATCCCACATCTTTTCTGATTATATCAGTAACTTAGTCAATGATTAGTCAAAGTAACTTTCCTCTCCTAGCAACTAATTTAATGCTTTTTAATATATTACAGTCTCTTTTAGGTCCAAACCTTTCTATTTTGGGACTTCCAATTCAAATTTGCCTAATAGCTTCACATAATAGTCCCTTGCTCCCAATAAATTGCTCATTTTAACTCTAATTGGTTTGCTCATGAAGAATCACAGTTTACATGAGCTGAAGAGGAGATATATCACTAGCTATTACTGAATATAAGTAATATTTGATTAAGCAAAAGGAGATACTAATTTGCTTTTTTCTCAGCATTTGTTAATGATATTGCCAATTTCTTCAGGCAGATGAAGTATATTTACAACATAATCAATTAAATGTATTTGGAATAGGTATTAAATAACCATGTCAGTTCAGAGTCCTCTTGAATTTATGATGTCTATTCGTCATGATAACCCAAAGTGACTACCATATTCAGACGAAGTTGCTGGTTAGCCCATTGTTCTCCAGTGCAAAGTGATCAAAACTAAAGGTGTAGACTGGTTTTAGGAAAGGTAACGTAAGCAACAAGTGGAAACACAAGAAATTAAATAATTTGAATAGCTGCAATACTGAAGTATAAATCATCTTCAGTGATTTCGAAGTCTCAGTCTAGAAATAAGGAATTGTCTCATTCTACGTAACTGAGCTCAGCCTGAGAAGCCTGGTAATGCAAAAATGCACGGGACATCTCTGGAGGAGCCTGGGAGAGGAAGGGAAGCTGGAGTTTGGGTGATACTAAGAAACCTACTGGGACTACGTTGTGAAAGAAATGGATACTATAAACCTGCATGAAGACAAGTCAATTTGAAACACTCATGCTTTTGAACAAAAGGTTTTAAATGTAACTTCAAGAACTTCAGGAAGCTTCTTAAAGGCATGGGAAAAGAATATGATTTTTTTTGAAGTATTGCTATTTCAGAGCAATTACAATTTCTTCCTGGGTGTTTAACTCATAATTTTGAACACTTCAGTCCTCAAACGGAGAGTGAGGCATTCCGTTAAATTAAAAGACAACAAATATAAATTTGAAATACATTCAGATAGAAGTCATACCAGCTTGTGGTACTGACTGCTATTAATTACTGGTATATGCAGAATATTTGAATAACAAATTTTTAAGCCTCTTTGATGTAGTTTTTCTTTTAAGGCCAGAATAATGCCTGTGAAAACCACAGATCAACGAGTTAGATGTATTTAGAAAAAATAACATGGGAGTATGTCTTTGATTTTTTTGCTTATTATTACTTCTAGTTTTGCTTGAGTCTTGGTTGTTTGTTTTTTGTTTTTTTTTTCCCCTCTGTAATACAATACACTAGCAGAGAGAACTCTAGTTACGCTAATTCTGAAATTACGCTGATTAAGGATAAACGCCGTAAGACCTGTCTCACCTTCGTACGCAGGACAGCGGCATTTGGGAGCCCTGCGTTACCACAGACACACTCTGCGCTTGATTTAAGATTCACCAGCGACCTGAGGGTGACTCTGGGAGAAGGAAAAGGCCAAGAGCAGCGAAGGCCCTGACCCGCAGGACCTCTCAGGTGCGGCCGGCACCCCGAAACAAAGTACGGTCAACGACCTATGGAAAACATTAATTAATTTGATGAAGAGTGTAAATTAATCAGGTGCTTGAGTTATAAAAACCAGGCTCTTTGGGACTTTGCCTTCTCAGTACGAGACCCCTCACCCCCAGGAGCCGGGTGTCCCACGAGGCGAGCCCTGCTGTGGCTGCGGGGCCGGGTACCCTCCGACCGCCACAGGCCCTGTCCCTCGTCCCCCTGCCCCAGCGGCTGTCCGCGGCGGTGCCACACCGGCCGCCACACCCGCCCCGCGCCGTGTCCCACACGGGGCCCCACAGCCCCGCTCAGGCCCCGCTGCCCCCTCACACGGCGGCCGGGCGGGCACGCAGGCCCCGGCTGCCCCGGCCCCCGCGGGAAGCCGCCCCGCCGCCCCCCGCAGCGGGTCGGGCCGGTCTGGGCCGGGCGTGAGGAGAGGGGCGGGCGGCGGGAAGCGGAGCGCCCGGCGGGCCGGACGGACGCGGCGGGCACCCAATGCGCTCAGGCGCTGCCGCCCCGAAGGGAGGGGAGAGACCCGCGGTTGGGCCCAATGAGGCCGCGCCCGGAGCGGGACTTCCTTCGGGGATCCCGCGGCGGGGAGCCGCGGCGGAGCGGGGTGACACGTAAGTGCGGGGCCGGGGAAGTTGCCTTTGTTCCTCTCAGGTGGCGGCGGCGGCGGAGCCAGCGGCCGGGCGGGTCCCCGCGGCGGGGCCGGGCTGAAGGCGCCGCCTGAGGAGAGCAGGGAGCCGCCCCCGCCCCGCAGCCGCTCTCCCGCAGGCCGCGGTAGCCAGCGCCGCTGCCCGCCCCTGCCGCGGGGAGCGGGACGGTCAGGCGGGGGCCGCCCCCTCCCGCCGCCGGAGGGCCGGGCAGCCTCCCGGCCGCAGCATGCGGCTGGGGCGCCCGCCCCGCGCCGCGCAGAGTCCCGCCGGCTGCGCTCCGACGCGCAGGGCCCGCAGGCAGGGCGAAGCCGCCCGGGGCGTCGCGGCCGCGGCGGTGCCCAGGGGCTGAGGCGCTCGGCCGGCCCCTCCCTCCCTCCGTCCCTCCCTCCCCGCCTCCCTCCTCCTCCTCCCGGCGCGGGCCCGGGGCCTCCGATGTCGCCGCCTCGTCGTCCGCCGCCTCCAGCTGCCCGCTGCTAAAGCCGTGAGGGGCGGGGGCCCTCGGGACCCCGCCGGGGACATGGGCAACGGGATGTGCTCCCGAAAACAGAAGCGGATTTTCCAGACCCTCCTGCTCCTGACTGTGGTGTTCGGCTTCCTCTACGGGGCGATGCTCTACTACGAGCTGCAGGGCCAGCTGAGGAAGGCTGAGGCCACCGCGCTCAAGTACCAGCAGCATCAGGAGTCCCTCTCAGCTCAGTTACAAGGTACTTACCTCGGCAGGAGCCTCTGCCGCCCCTTCCTAAGGCTTGCGGAATACCCTCCTCCTCCTCCTGCTCCTCCTCTGGGGAAGCCTGGGCTCCAGCTCTCCAACCTCTCACAAAGTTTTGCTCCTTGTGCGCTTCTTCCCCTTCTCTCCCTCCAGCCTGTGGGGTTTTGATACCTAACCGTGGGTAGGATCCCCGCTGAAGTCAGCGTGAGGTTTTGTCATGGGCCCCTAGGGAGCTCTAATTCCCCCTCGCTCCCACACATTTTACAGAGTGACTCTTATTCCCAAAGGACTGCGCATCACTTTGCAATTCCTGGTATAAACAGAAAAGGCAGGCATACTGCCTGCCACTCATTGAACAGTGCAGACCCCATCCCGTTCTGGGACTTTTGCATGCTCCCATGTTTTCTTAGCAGTATTAACTGTATGCTCTGAGAGAACATTCAGCTGCAAAAATGCAAGGCTGCAGTTCCTGGGCAGCATAACCCTTAAATAGCTCCAGGAGGGAGAGGAGTATTCTAATAAAGCATTTTTTAAAAGGGTAATTTGAAAGTAAAGTTCAAATAAGTTATTTGGATAAGGCTATTATATTACTTTTGGAATAACTTTGAACTTCTTGGCTTAAAGCTGCTGCATAAACACGGATCCTTGTGTATCTTGGTTTAAGGATGCACCAAATGTGGGCGTCCTGTACTTGAAGATGAAAAGATGCCGATGTCTGACATCTGCATGTCCAGAAATCAGATGCGAAGCAGCAGATATATATGTGAAGCATAAGTGCTCTAGGAAGTGCAAGACCTCAGTGCCTCTCTAATTGTCAAGTGCAAGATTATCAGGTCAGCACATACAAAGCCCAGAGCCAACTTTCAAAACTTCTAAGAGTTTTATTTCTCGAAACTGTGTAAAACAAGAATAAGAGTGGTCTGCTGTAGCAGCTGTAACAGTACTTAACTTCAGGGTGATCTTCAACCATACTTTTCACTGTGGAAGCATACATAAAAGCATGCCTGGAAGCATACAGTTTTTATGCAGAGAGCACAGAATTGGGCTTATGCTGTTAGATTCTTATAGTGATTTGTTACTTAAATATGTTTAGCTACAATCAGAGATCACCATTACTTAGTATTTCCATTTCAGGCCATTTCCAGGTAATGCCATGGAAAAAATTGACAGAAACCTTCATTTTAGTAATGAAAAAGATGTAAATGTTTGGCTGGGAGATGGGTATGTGGCAGATGGCTAAAGGGCTACTTCTGCTAGTCTGTATATTTGCCAACAGTATTTGAAGAGGAGACAAGAACATCTTGTTCTCAAGCTAAAATTCAACAAGTTAGCTTTTTCTGTTGCTCTGGCTATACCAAAGAGGAGCATGCAAAAAACTTTATCCTAACACAGAAGAGAGATTCTCTTGATCAGATATATTGGGTCTGGACTGTTAGTTTAAACTTTCCATGGCTGAAACATTATTTTGAGTAGCCATCATCTAGCCAAGCAAGTTCATGGCAGCAGCAGGCAACTAGGAGTTGATAAATGCAGTGACAATGCTGCATTTTATATAAGTATTCTCTTGCTTGTTTCAGTGTATCAATGAGAAATGTAAAATAATGGACTAGAATCTGGAAACATTAATACATTTGATTATCAATGCAATAAATTCATGTGTTTCTGGGACCCATGGTAGTGTATCAAGCCTATTAAGCAGGAGATCTTATCTATGCCTAGTACAGTAGCAGTAAACCTTGTTGGAAAAAAAAATTACTAGCAATTAAGTAACAGAATAGAAGGAAAATCATAATGTAACAATAAAATAGGTTCTTCAAAATTTTCCTGTATTATGGCAATAGCTAATATACCTAAAAGAGGGTGAGGCTGAGAGCCCAGAGACATACTAAACACAGCAGCAAGCGTTAGATGCCTAATCTCCCACTGAGGTAAATGGAAGCTAGATGCTTAAGGACTTTGGAGGACTTGGGCCTAGTGAGCTAGAAATAAACTTTTCTTCCTTATCTTTCCCTGTACATTTAATGACTCTTTCTGGGATGGCCTACCCTGTATAATCACTTGAAGTTTTGCAGTAGCAGTTTATTAGTGAGGAGAACATAGAGAATTCAGAACCTGTGCCTATGCCCAGCTGACCCGGAGATACACAAGCACCATGCTAACTGGTGACAGACAACACCAAAACCGTTTCTGAACCTTTCCTATTTAACTCTTTGATATGGAACAACAGGAAGGAATTTTCTTTAAACAGAGACTTTGAAACAACATAAAATGCTGACAGAAAATCCTGTGTTTGCAGGTGCAGTATCTGACTGCACTTTGAACTTTTGATTTTAAATGGCCTGGATTTTAAATCAACGATGTTTCTGTTGCCAAACAAAAAAACCCTCTAAGAATATCTAGGCTACATCTCTTTGCTGTCCTTAACAAGATGATAGATTATTCTTTGTGTTTATTCTTTCATGACAACAACAAAATGTATCACTACTAAAGCAGTGCAACTTGTCTTTTCAACAGTGTAATCAGTTTCTCTATAGATACTGGTCGAGAGATAACTTTGGGGCCTGAAGTATGATGGGAGCACTCTGAATTTTTTTTAAACAGGAACCAGTTAAAGGGGAAGGTCACTGACATAGTATTGCCGGGAGGAAAAGAGGGTGCTGTATCAACAGTGGTTGATTTTTTAGTGTTTACATCTCTCTTCTCGGTGATTAAATAAGACTTGAAAGCTCATTACAAGCTGAGGAGAGAACTGAACCTTGGACTTCTACTGCCTGAACAAACATTTCATCAGTAGGCTTTTATTGTTTTAAATTAAAAGGAAAAAAAAAAAAAGGCAACTTTTTAAAGCTGTCCTTTTGAGGATCCTGAGGCTGTATTGTACCAGGCTGGCTGTGCTCCTGGAAGGCTGACTAGATTGAAACGCTTGGATGACAGTGAAATATTGTGTGTTTTCTGAATTTTGGTTGGGTTTTGTTGTGATTACTGGTGCCTATAAAGACAGTTGTTTTCCTGATTGTACAGAGAGGAACACTGTTAGGGCTTTTGGGTGAAACTTGAGTCAGTTTGTGGAATGCTGAAGGATCATAGGCAACTCCAGAGTTTATGTATAAGGTCATAGTTTTGGACCTGAATGCGTTTGGTCTGCCCAAAATCTTAAGAAGGATCCTCAGATGTAGCTCGGAGCGTAGCCTCCCTTCACTTCCTACTGTCCCCTCTACTATTTTTCTATCTCTGCACAGTTTTTTAGCTTTTTCATCTATGTAGGTAATAAGAACCTTCTTTTTGGTACTTTCCAGTTCTTCATGCCTGCATAAGCAGTGCTTTCTGTTTTTGTTTGAAAAGCCAGTTGTCTTAGATTTTTATCTTTTTCATTGCCTTGTTTTGCTCAAACGCAACACGTGAACCAGGCTGTGTCTTCTGTATATGTGGGGAAAAAAGCACTCTCGTCTACCAAGGCAGAATGGACAGATCACTGAAAAATGGTGCAGGAAGAGGTCTCAAAATCATTTAGCCCATGCACCTGATCTGACGAGGGCTGCACACAACTGTTGTTGTAGGGAGTTAATGCTTCTTCTGGTGTTCACAGCTTCAGGTACTCAGCTGAGAAGTATTTGTGCCTCTTGAAATAAGACCAGGGTGCGACTGGAAGGATGGCAGACTCAGGGAACACGATAAGAATAACTGGTTTGGAGAAGCTGGGATCTTAAGCTCGCCCCCTTTAGACAGCTCACGTTGTAGAAGGTTTTGTGTTTGAAAGCTAAACTTCTCGCAAAAAAGAATGTCAAACTTTGGCATTTTTATCTCTTTAACAAAGCTCTGATGGGCATGGAGAAAGTAGGGCTGCTTTTGTAGCCCACAAAGGGAATACCGGAGGCAAAATTTAGAGATGACACAAAATTTCTTGGCTGCTAAGAAAACCTGAAGTCATTGCTATCTATAAGGTCTTTCATAGAGAAGCTGATCTTCCCAGTAAGCTGATTATTTTTAAATCTCATTCTCTGAGTATTATATATTTGAAACATGAAGATAATCTTGTTTTTATCATTTTAAGAAATACAAAATAAAACTTGACACTTCTTGCCTCCTACAAAGATGTGTCAAACTAAGTCTTAAACTATTAGCCATATAGGAACAGACTTCAGTTGCTAGAACAGAAATGCATTGACAGCTGTAGATGAACCTGATCGTATCTTTGACTGCTTCAAGATTGAATGTATCTACAAATGTCTTCTTAGCCCTTACAGCTTCTGTCTTCTCATCCTCTGGGTATTAAGCAACCCCTTGTGTACTATTTTAATCTGTTTTAATCCGTAATCCTAATAACAGCCTACATTTGGTGCCTTTTACTACCTTAATTTTCCTGTTCTTTCTCTTAGAGTCTTAACGTATCTGATAGCTTCAGGAAATCTCTGTGGAGTCTGAGACCACGCTGTAATCTTGGGATCCACCCCAGCACGGACTATGAACTTGAGAGTTCAGAGTTTGCTCTACTGTAGGTGAGGTGTGGATTTCCTCAAAGCGATCCGATCCAGCACTAGAAAGCACCAGCTGGAAAGCAAATGTAGAATTCCTCTGTGTCTGTTGTGCTATTTGTCCTAAAGCGAGGCCTCTCCTTGGAGGTGTCCTGCTAGAAGCTGATCAGATCTATAGCAGGTCTGTGTCTAGAGACTAGCATAATGCGTCACGATACCAGGTCATAGTTCCAGGTAACTTTAGTGATTAATATTTATTATGGCTGTCTGCACGCTAACTACGTAGATGCCAAAGCTGTTCTTAGTGATGTACTTCACTATCTCACCCCTCTTTTATAGTACTCTATTTAAACTCGTACCTTACATTGGCAGAGCTAGGAAGAACCAACAGTACTTTCGATGGCTTATTTTTCACATGCATCATACAAGTAGAGTTACATCCTCGCAGCTCCTATATGGTTTGGTTGTTCTCCGTAACAACAGCAGCTTGAATTCCTGTCACTCCTGTTAGTTTCAGATTGCATGTAACACTACAGCGCTTATTTTGATTGCGTTTTGTTGCTACCTGAGATCTGAAAGATCTGTAGTAGCATTCTAATAGTAGGTGTTAGTTCTCCGTGTGCTGTTGGTACGTGGGTGTACTTCAACACAGAGTACAGTACTGCGTGAAATGGCAAACACAGCAAATACAGCATCCCTAATTCTGCTAACTGGCTTCCTGAAATGGTATGCTTTGGTTTGAAACCTCATCTAAGAATCTGTCTTTTGTACTTCCATTCACATTTTCCACTGGGCATTTAATGTTCTAAATGCTTAAAAACACATTAAATGTTTGAAATTATTTGTGCAAAATTTTCATATGGAAGATCTATATGCTGCAAATGTATATCCATGTATGCATTTGTATGTACATATATGTATGTATAAAATGTATATGCAGATAGCTATATGCTGTTTTGCAGCTCAACCCGAAGATTTCGGGTTATCTGGGATTATCTAGATTTCTCCAAAATCCGAGTACAGAAAAGGTGCTAGAGCTTTGTTCTGTTCAGTTAACTCAGGGAGCTGGTTTGTTGCTTCTAAGTCCATAGTGAGTAAGAGTCCCAGCAGCTGAATTCTATGACTGGAAAGATAAATGGAGCAAATGCCCATATTTATATTTTTTTCATTCCTGTAATCCATGCCCAAATGCCCTTAAATCACTTTCCTTGTGGACATAACACTTCCAGGATAAATTTCTACCAGGGCTGCAATGTTACATCTGCACCCAAGTTGGTATCTGGGCTGAAGATCACAGAGCGTGTAGTCCGAAGGAATGCGAAGCAGCATGAGGTAATAGGGTGGGTTTGTTCCTGGGCTTTGTTGTTTCTCCCCAACCTCCCAGTTTAATATTGGGCCTGGTAGCGAACAGACTGATGCAAGATAGAGCCAATATCCTAAAACTGTTTGTTACTGATGATGATTTAAACCTTTTAAAGCTTGTGAGTGATTGATCTATCTGGGTTTACAACACTTCACAGCTGAGAGAGCAGGAGGGATGCAAGGTGGATGGATGCTTTTGCGAGTTTGCATTCTGGCTTCTTCAACAGTCATCTTCTGTCACGTATTCCTAGCAGGCAAAGGTTTGGAGGCAGCTTCTGCATTACCTAGAACATCATCAGCTTTGTTGGAGGGAGACCAGTAGAGAAGCAGAGGATGAAACAGCCACGATCGCGATCTGGCAGTTGTAGCTGCAAACTGAAATCCTGTAGTCAACAGCGTAGTTTAAGCAGTATCTGGCTGTGGGCTAAGCGCACAATGTGGGAGAGCTCTAGGGTGGTTGAGACTTTGCAATTGTACTGACTGAACTTTAAAGTTAACATCTGAGAGTCAGGTACTCCTGGAGTGGCTCAGTTAAGATTGTTGCTTTACTGTTAAAACCAAAGCCTGAGTGGAATTACTTCCTTACTTCCTACCCGAGCAAAACTGATTGAATTCTCAAGCGTTCAATGTGATGTTCCAAACACATTGTCTCATGGGGCTGGTTGTTTTTGCTGGGCAGGATACTGGCTTGTCAGCCTGTGTATCTGGGTGGGACAACCTTACGAGTAAGGTTTCCACCCACAGTGAGATTTGAGTATGCATTATAGCATCTCTTATATAGTGGTGAGGATATTGCCAGCAATTTGTGGCTAATATAGTTCACTTCAGTCATTTTGGAATAGGATCCTTGCATACAAAAAGTAATTAAATCTGTCCTGCTAAGAGGCAGGTGCTGTGTTGAGGTTTAATGGTAATGAAAGCTAAACAAATCAGCTGACTGAAAAAATGAACTATACAGAACAACTAATTAAGGGAGTATCTTTTGTTTGGTGATTTTTCTTGGGATTTTTAGGATTCAGGGGCATGAATTGGAAGTCATTTTGGAGCCTGAGGCAAGCACTTAAGGAATTCAGCCTGTTCGGATGCTGTTCCCTCTTTAAAGAAGGGTCTTCTGAGCTGGGTGCAATTCTGATCTCTTTCTGGTGGTCTAGCATAAACCAAACTTCCCGAGATTTTCTACTATGTATCTTTAATTGAGAAAGAAAAGAAATTGCAATTACTCCATCTCTTCCTCTACATTCCTGCCCCCCCCTGCCCCGCTATCTGAAATTAGCCCAGTATCTTATTTTCCGGAGGTGACTCAGATCCCCAAGTTTGGCAGTCATTTCCAGGGCTTAATTACAGAGATGTTGAGAGAAGTAAGGCCTGCTTGTGCTCCTGGAGGGCATAGTAAGCAGTCTATTCCTATCCATGCTGCCACACCGAACAATGCCATTTTCAGTGTTTCAGTTAATCGGTCATACTCGGATGCATATTTTGAGCTTTGACAGTGATCTTCTGTTACCAAAAAAAAAAAAAAAAATTATGAACCGCTAACTCACCCTACTGATTTCTTTATGCTGTTTTTCAAAACATAAAACTGGCACAGACTCCAAGTCCCCTGTGTTAGCGCTCTCAAGAACTAATTTAAGGAAGCGGTTTAGCAGTTTTGTAAGGTGATAAACATAGCTATTACATGAGTTTTTGCCATATTCCGTTATGATAAAAATGCAAATGTGTGTTTCAGTTAGGAGAGACCCTTAAAACAACACGTGTGTATATATAGATTACATCGTTTTTCTTTGATGTCGATTTTGCGCTAGTTTCTGAATATATATATACTTTTTTCTTTAATATAGATCCTAACACCATGTAGATAGAATCACTAGACTTCTACATAAAACTGAAAAAAGTCTATAATAATTTTGAGAGAAAGAACAGACCCGCGTTTCCTGGAGCTGAGAGTTGAGCAGACCCAGACATTCAGAGATGGTGTGAGAAGGAAACTGTTGTCTCTGCAGCTCTTCTGAATGTTTGTGTGTTTTCTTCAAAACGATCTGGTGTGTCATGACAGAAATCACGGAAAAATGGAGAGAAGAGTATCATAAAAAGAAAAGAGATTTTTTTTTTTTTTAGAAGTAAATCTACTAACCTTAAGCATTTAAGTCTAAAAATCACTAAACAGGTTTTGTTTGAACGATATGCATTTGTCATTAAAAAAAAAAAAAATCTTTAGCATAGATAGGTGAATAAAAACCTGCATATTGCAAGGTGAGATGCTGATCTGACTCAGCATGTCTTAACTGTGGGTGGCACCAAAGGTTGGAAGAAATCTTTGGTGGAGTGCGCAGGAAATCTTTCCTGGGATGGAAAATGTGATCTCTTTCCTAATAAAAGTCATGTCTGAAGCCTAACTGTTAGGGATTAAATATTTAATTGTGTTTAATACCCCTTCTCAAACTTTTATTTTTAGCAGCAGCTATTACAGTTTACTGCTTCAACATGATAAATACTTCCCTACATCCCAACCTATCATTATGTTTTACCTGCAATTTGTTTTTAAATCTGTTGTTTCCTAGAGGTGGTGTTGACTTCTAAGAAAGGGAGTACATGAGGCAGGGAGGAGTACAAGGATTCCGTTAAATGTAGATGTTTACTCCAGTTTAGAAATTAATTTTCATGTCATCCTTATAACTGAATAGAGGCCACAACTATTTCTTAGAAATATAGGCCTGTGTTTCTGGGGCGAACTGCATAGTGTGCCAAATTCCCCAGCATTCCCCCATTTCCAGAACTGCAGTCAGAGCAAAACCTTTAAGATCTGCAACACTTCTCCACGTTGTGCTTCAGATTTTCTCTTTTCTTTTTGAGGATGCAAAGCTGCAGCTTTGATAAGCACGTGAATTTTCTTAGATGCTTACCTGAACTCCCCACACGTTCCAGAGCTTTTTGAAGTTCTTTCATGATTAGTTCTGATACCTTATCTAATCTGTTATCAAGCTCTGCAATGTTAGTGTGTGAAAACCCCTTGGTAGAAGGCAAGCTTCATAGAGAGCATCAGCGATAATTCTTGTCCTGGGCAAGACACCAGGGACTGAGTTCGAGTTTGTACAGCCAAAAGCAGGAGCCTCACAACTTTAGTTAAGGAGGCAGCTGTAATTCCCAACGCTCAGTGTCATGCCAAACTATTCCTTGGTTTTTCAGATACATTCCAACTTACCCAGCAAAGATTTCAGTGTT
The DNA here is from genome assembly GCF_965183815.1 of Platalea leucorodia. Taxonomy (NCBI): domain Eukaryota; kingdom Metazoa; phylum Chordata; class Aves; order Pelecaniformes; family Threskiornithidae; genus Platalea; species Platalea leucorodia. Next base: position 5,569,450 of record NC_138830.1, read on the forward strand.
CCAAGATTGAAAATGTTATATAAAAATGCACGTAGTCAGTTCTCTGTTATCTTTGGGTAGATCTTATCTGGTGTACGGCTGAACTTTGACCCAAGTGCAGGCACTTGATCAGTCTCCATCTACAGCTCTGTGTGGAGCTGTTTTAGTAGCAGTGGTGTATCGTTCATGTAGAATTGCTCTGCACTGGGAGCACGATGCGGTGGGACATCGCTCTGGTGCACAGCTAGCTGCCTGCACTCAAGCAGGGGCCAAACCTCCATAATTGCTCAAGTCCCATTCTCCAATTCTAGTTTCTTATTGGAGTACTAAGTTAGAGGAACTGGTTTGTTTTAATGGATAGATTATTTTTGGTGTAGGATCTTTGAAAGCAGTAGATGTTACTGCTTTCTCCTTGTGCAATTGAAATCAGTGGTAGGTCTATGACAAACACTACAAAACCGCTGGATGTAAAGATCCAGATATTAAATACAAACCTCTGTCTTAAAATTATTAATACTCTGAGCAACATAAATGACTAGAGAATTAAGTGAAAGCAGTTGTTATTTTTAAGCACAACTGACAGCGCATGGTTTAGTTTGCCAGGAGAAATTCCGCTCTTTTGCAGTGACCGGCTGTAATTTGACAAAACTATTACTTGATCGTTCTTCACATGAGTAAATTGAAAAGTGTAGGACTTTAAAGTAAATGCAATTGTGATACTGCGCACAGTGCTAGTTGTGGTTTTCAGTGAACCAAATGAGAGCAGTCTATCCCTGCGTGTATGCAAAATTGTTCCATAATTAAGCCAGAAAAATGCTTGTTTTTCACACACAATGGGTTTCACATTGTCTTGGCTTCTATTTCTGTCCTTTTTGTATAAATTCAAAATGGAAAACTTCAAGGGCATAAAATATGAAATAGCTTCAATATTTTGTTCAATATGTTGTAAATATATGGTTTCTGTAACATTGTTTTCTTGCACTATATGTAAAACAGTTTTCCTAGTTTTTATTGTGGGAATACTTCTGTTGTTTCTTAGATGTTTGCAATGTCACTGGAATATCTGTTTATTGCTACACTCTCAACTGAGAATCTTTGAAATAGGTGGCGTGTATACTGTGACCAGTATGGGTTGTACTGCGGTGGGGAATCCTGATACTTGTCCAGGAGCTACCCACAGTTTGATAATCTGTTTCTTGATAAGATTATCAGTAGTGAAATAGCGGATCTCCTTGTTTCAAGCCAGATTCACTGACTTAATCACATACGGAGCTGGAAGCTCGGGGAGCAGGTCTTGCTATATTAATAACATGTTCTCCCAGCATGAAATGTTAGCATCAGATCAGTCAAGAAATCTCTTGAGATAAAAAATTTTTTTACTGTCATTGGACTAGAAAATCTATCCTACATCCTGTATTGAAGGCATTCTTCCTTGGCTCATGGAAATTCTTTACTCTCAGCAGAAAAGCTGTTTGCATGGATTCACATTTTAAATGGTTCTATCTGCAGTGACAAGAATTGGAAATTAACTGTATTTTATAACAAGTCTATGTTCTATGGACCTCCACAGTGTTACTAGAAAAGTGCCAGTGTGGCTTACCACACACTGCTGGTTCAGTTCAACTCTGCTACAGTCTGAGAGAAAATAACATTGAATGTTGCCAGGACTACTGAAATCTTCTGGTTTTAAACGAAAGGTATTACTGTAAGCTCAGAGAAAGATTGCAGAATTGCTTGAGAAACAATAACAATGAAATTAATAAGGTTTCTTGCATCGCGTGTATTTAAATCCCAATGTAATCGTAATTTTCCAGTATGTAAGATAGCAGGAGCTGGGCTATTTGGGAGTCTTGAATCATGCTTTTGACAGACCAAAATACCAAACTAACACAGTTGCAAAATTGCTGATAATGTAAAATAGGAAATACTTTCTTTTAAATATACAATCATGGCTTATTTTGCTTAATAATAGTTTTACTGCTTAGAGGTGCAAAGCAAAGATAAGAGAAATAACCGTGACTGTTAAATAAGCTTGCTTTCATCAGACTGCTTGACTCCTGTGTTGCAATTAACGTTCAGCAATGGTCAAAGTGGTGTAATCTTCTGAGAACCTAGAGAGCATCGCACCCCCCCACTCCTCCACTTTCCTTTCTGCATGAGAAAAATCTTAAACCAAGGACTTGATTTAATTGGGATCAATTCAAGAACTGTTAAATATTTCCTTGTTGAAGGCGAAAGGTGGTTTAACTAGCTGTGATGTTACCGGTTCTGTTTCTGGGCTTTGCTCTTTGAGGCTGGATCACCTCTCTGTGGATTCATGCTCTTTTTTTCATTCATGTAGGTTACATTATATAGGTAACTTAAAGAATTAAACTGTTACCTGCCTGTATTCCAGCTTTGGAATAGTGCATGTTAGCCATTAGATGACAATGTTCCCCCCCCGGCCCCCTTTTTTTTTTCACCATTCTGTTAAATATAACATAGAAACAATGTTCAATTATTTGTGGAAAGATCAGTAGAAAATTAAGAACTTACCCTATGAAAATATTATTTGTGAAGTGCCATGGTGCTGCCTTGCACCAGTATGAATTGGCCGGATTCCTTATATAGGTTCCACCCCGCTGGCTGGGAAACCTATAATAGAAAACATGTTTTTCAATGTATTTATTTCTTTGAGATTCTTGCTGAGACATCTTATATCCAGGCTGGTAGTGAAGAAGGAGAAATCCCCTGCTGTAGTAACAAGGGTCTTGTAGTTTGGACTCTTGCCTAGGAAGTTCCTGACTGGTGGGAATAATTTACATTTATGGGAGAAAAACTCCTATATGTACTTACAAAATCTGACCTGCAACCTACTCCCTAAAAGAGCAAGTGAGAAAATACGGAAGTTATGCTTTCTTAATAATTATTTTCTTAATCAAAATCTTCATTATGTTGCACATTATGGACTGTTATCAGAGAAAAACATTGCTGAATCACCCAGTAAATGAACTAGAAGGGGAGAGGTGTAGGAAGCAGCTTTCCTTAGCCCTTTTTGGCCATCTGAAAGGCTATTTTAAGACATTGCCAGCGTTGTTGCAGTATTTCAAAGGTTAGCACGCAGAAGCTAGCAGTGAGGATGCGCTGCCTGGAAGGGGTGTAGAGACATTGCTTGAAAGTGCAGGGTGAAGAGAGGAAAGCCAAAGCTCAGCAGAGATGCAATTAGCTGTGAAAGGTACAGAGCACCGCGGGCCCTAAAACCCAAACTATCGCGTTCTCTTTCTCCTTTCTTCCTGCCCTTGTTCTGGGTTTGTTGTGCAGGGTTCCCCCCCCCCCACCTCGTTAAAACACTAGGAGGAGCTGAGGAGGGTAGGCTTGCAAAGGAGTGAAATGGAAAATGTTACTTCTGAATCCGTTTGTGGTTTAGTCTGTTTGCCAAAAAGCCTATTTCCGCCCCTGACTGCATGGGAGGGGAAACCCATTATGGATTTTCATTTCTCTCCTGAGTTGCTATGCTACAAGCACCGTTCCTTTTGCAATGTAATTTGGCATTCACAATCTTCGGTGCCCAGATAAAACCATCCCTGTAGTGCTGCCATTTTTTTTTTTTCCCTTCTCTGGAAGCTTACTTGCTGGTGACTTTGTGAATATTCATTACATGCTTGTTTTGTGGCAGAGGATGTTGATACATTAGTTCATCTTGACTGATGCCCTTGACTTTAGAAGATAAATAGCAAAGTGGAGATAGGTGACAAGGATTGATTAGCAATCCAGCTTCTAAGCCAAAACATAAACGCTTGTAGATAAGCCAGTAGCTAAAGAGCCTGCAGAATGCACCTTGGTGGAATTAAGAACACATTTTAAGGTGCAAGAGAAGTTTTCTGTGGCTGCCAAGATACAAATCTTTATTTGATGCTTCCTCTTGAAGGCTTATGTTCACCAATGGTTTACTCAGAAAACGAGTTTCCTAGTTTTGAAGGAAAAATCACACGGTCCATCAATACAAATTAATAACCCTTTAAAAGAGTGTAAATTATAATTTGGACGGTGAAAAATACTTGCGTTAAACTGAGCTTTAGCAAATATAATTGTACATCTGCGGGAGCTTTAATTCATATCTTTCCTTTGCTGCGAACTTGGTAGGCCATTTCAGATGCTGATCCTTCAGTCTAGTGAGTGGTGAGGAAAGGGTAGATGGGGACTGATGTGCCCCATCGTCTGGGAGAGACATCCGAAACCAGATGTTCAAAACACAAGCCTGAATGAAATGCTGCTTTACTGGCAGCTTGGTGGGGCTCTGCCAGAGGGTATTGGATGTCCTAAATACACAGGGATACAACAACAATTAGACAAATTCATACATGTGAAATCCATTTTGGAATGGGGTATGGGAAGGCCCTGCGGGCGCCTCGGACAGTCTTTGGGAGCCATAAATTGCTGGGAGACAGTGCCAAAGAAATACTGTAAACTCATTGGGTGTATTCTGTATTAGGCACTGCGTTTGTCAGGTCCTGAGAGGTGGCACAGTTGGTCTGTTGGACCATTGATACAACCGAGAGTAGTTGTCATACCGTAAAATTCTAGAATTAAGGTTGCCTCTGCTTTCTGTTATCAAACCTGGAGCAGTCAGTCTCCTGCCATGCCACCCAGCGTTCCGGGTCGCTGCCAGTCATCACTGCTGCTCGCTGAAAAACTCTACAAGCCAGCACTGTCAGCAGAAGAAATTGTTACAGGCCCTGTCCCCAACTGCCATCGCCCATAGCAGCGAGAGTGAAGGGAAGGACAGTGCGAGAACAAGCAGCAGAACCACCTCTTCTGGTACCAGCGTCAGCTCAAAGGGCTTGTGGAGTTTGGCAATGATGTCAGAGCATCTTTCCAAAAAAACATCCAGGTTTTTTTGGTAGTCGGTGACCCCGCTGGAGGGGACAGCGACACACGATTTGACCACCGTTACTTGGTCTGCTGAGGATGTTGTGGGTTGTACTGTGAGCGATGCCCCTAAAACCTCAGCTTGGTGCTTTGTGGCTGAAGCGCTGCACACAGACCACTTCTTCGTTCATCTCTAGACTCTCGTGTGGGCATTTTGACTCAATTAAAGAAAATGTGCAAATGGATTTTAAAATCAGTGAAGGTTAGATTTCACTCTCAAACTGCAATGATTTCCTGACGAGCAGTCTCCGATACCCTGGCCTTACAGAGAAGCATCCAGTGTAGCTTTATACCTTAGCCATCCTAGCCCTTCAGATATTTCTTTTGTTCTTCCTGCCTTATCTCTTAACTAGGGGGTGGAAAAAGAACACGCTCAAAAAACCCAAATCCTCCTCAGATTATGTGGATATTCCATGCAAGTACAGGGTGCTTTAGCATATGTATAACCTACTGTTGGCATGTGCTTACTAAGAAATTGAGGACGTGATACCATTGTGCAGTCTGTGGGTCAGCAGCACTGTGGTGTAAAGGATCTGGGCTTTACAAAAAAGATCACAGAAAATTGAGCTGCCCAAGTTTTTGGAAGAATTTAGGAAAGGATCTCAGGTTCTCCACCTCTTAGGCTAAGCAGCCTGCCTCGTGTACTACTGCGCCTTTCTAAGCCGTCCTGCTCTTGTGCACCTCTCGTCCCTCCTTGTGACAATTTGTTTGCTGCAAGGATTTGCTCTGGCAGTGAGGTTGTCCTGTCTTGTTTCCTTGTCTCTTTACAAACGAGGCAGGAGAGAATGAAAGCATGGGAGAATGTGTACCTGCATACCTAAGAAGGAAAGAGGATTTGGTAGCTTTCATGTAGATCCACCCTAGCTGACTGTCTCCATAAACAAATCACTTACACAGTCATCACATTCCATGTTTATGCAATGGAAATAACCCAGAATTCAGGATCAATAAAGCATGCAAAAAAGAAAAAAAGTTACTGTCCCAAATGATACAAACAGTCCTTTATCCTTGACCTCGTGCCACTTGTATTTTCCTGGTGCGTTCTGTGCCAATGCTCTCTGGGTGTGCTGGCGGTGGGTCGTGGTTTTTGTATATATTACTTTTTAAAATGAATTGTGTACGAAATTTCTCTTTTCAGTTGTGTATGAGCACAGGTCAAGACTAGAAAAGTCATTACAAAAGGAAAGGCTCGAACATAAGAAAGCGAAAGAAGGTAAAAATGTGCTTTTCACTTTGTTTAAGATATCGTGATTATTTTAGAAAGTAACATCAGATGTATTTTGTTCAATTTTAACTGAGTTACCAATGTATAACACATTAGCCATTAGCGGGACCACCTTGGCAGATCTGTGGTGGGGTCTTTTTAGTACATCTTTTTAATTTTTTTTTATTTATTTTTTTAATCTAATCTTTTAAAAAAGTAATTCTCTTTTTAGTACGGTTTACAGATCACTGCAACATGGCCTAGTATACACAGAGAATGTGTGTGTATCGATATACATAAAGCTAACGCGTGTGTAAATCCTGTTCCAGCATGCTGAAAATTTAAAACTTGTACCAAAACCATGGGATCTTTCCCTGCATTCCATCAGTGTGAAATTAGGCTCTGAATCAGTATTTTTCCACATGCTTAAGGGTAAACACATGCTTACATACCTTTTTCTGATTAAAAGTAAGTTCTAGGTGTGTGTGAGGGGGAAACGTTGGCACGCGTTGTATTTCTTGCACATCTGCCCTCTATGAAACTTCAGCAGAATGCAATCCTCTGAGTTTTCTCCGAGTCTCTTGTTGTTCTAAATTCACTACAGTTTTAGAGTAAAGACTGTATTCTTCCTAAAACTGAGGACTCAGCCGCTGAATTAAAACGACTACTTTAGCAAAGATTAAGATGTGTAAGAAATTATTCTTACTGTGCTGTTCTCGGTAGCTTTCTGGTGCCATCTAGCGTAGAGCCGTCCCATTGCTCTGCAAAGGTGAGTCGGCAATTTCAAATCCTGAAAGAGGATCAAGGAACAACAGGGGAAATGTTTGTTTTATTTAAACTCAGTCTAGACTTTCACACTTCTTAAAGTACATTTTTTTTTAATCCTAATACAAGAATACACGATTTATAAATGCCCTTTTCCTTTTGAATGATGCTATTGGGCCTCTACTGAGAGAGTTCATGTAACAGATTTACCCATCCGCAGTCTTGAGCCTGTACCCCCTGTATAGAATCATAGATTTGTTTAGGTTGGAAAAGACCTTTAAGATCATCAAGTCCAGCCGATAACCCAGCACTGCCAAGTCCACTAACCACCACCATATCTCACACTAAGATATGAAACTTTTTAATGAAAACATTTTATGAAGCTATGAAACTTTTTAATATTTTGACAAAATTTGAGCATTTTGTTAAATTCTCCATAGTTTTTTTGAAGATCTTTAGGAAAATTGCAGCTGCGTAAGTATTCAGCTCTTAAGGGAATTTAGGTACGCAGCAGTTATGTTACTTAAGTGCAGATTCTAATCTTCCTGGTTTTTTCCATCAGTGTTTTCCCTTTTATGTTGTAGATTTTCTTGTTTATAAACTAGAAGCACAGGAAACACTAAATAAAGGAAGGGTAAGTCGTCATTCCGAGTACAAGTTTTTAATAGTTGATGCTATTTGAGTTGCAAGAAAAAGGAAATGCTTTGCAATTATAACATTCAAAGAGGTCTCACAAAATACTAATTGAAAGAGCGCTCACTTATTCAGTCTCTACTCTGCAGGCATAAGTGCTCTGCAATTCCTCATTATTTAAGCTGTAATAGGAGATGCTACTATCTTTCCAGAAAATTAATTTTAAAATATCCTCCTGTTTATCTTATGGTAGTTCAAGTGTAATGTAACCATTTTTAAGGGAAAGGGGGAATAATAAGGCATTACAAATCTTTTTGTAGCTTAGTCCCCAGGGAAAAGGACAGTGACAGCTTTCTAATGCATGGTCTTTGAACTGGAAAGTATAAAAACATCAAAAAACTTTGCTTTATATACCAAGCACCAGAAGGAAAGCTGCATCTGGCAAAGGACCCAGAGACCTGTAGAGAACTCTTTATAAAGCGAGTAAATTAGGATTTTATGGCTACTTCACGTTGAAACTGGGGAGCAGTTTGTGAGCTGCCTAACTGAAGTTAAAATACATTGTTGCTGCAGTAAGCGCCAAGTATATATGCTTGCTATGTTCCAAAGCAAGTGGAGAGATTAATTTGTGTCCTGGGGAGTTATGTCCCTTGGATTGCGACTCCTAAATAACTGCATGTGCGGAGGCTGGAGGAATGACAGTATTGTTCTGTTTAACGCTAGCGTTTTCATTTTACAGCAAGACTCAAATAGCCGCTACAGTGCACTGAGCGTACAACACCAGATGTTGAAGGTAGGTAACCGAGATGCCCGCTTTCACCGGACACTGGCATTCCGCTGCGTCAGGGAGGTATGGCCTCGCTGGCTCCTGGTGATTCACGCCAGAATGTCAGTGCATCGATGGTGCCTTCCTCTTAAAACAGTACCGTTAAAAGATGCTTTACTGCAGTTTTTTCCTAGTCAGGCTTTCCAGTGGGTAATTTAATCTTATCAAATGCAATTGCTTGTATGGAACACTGACTTATCAGACTTTACATAGTTTGGCATGTAAGGAATTTCTTAGACACACTCAGCAGCTCCCAACGGGACAGTGCAACTGCAGGCTGGGGTGACGTAGCCCCAGAACAGGAGACAGCTCATCACAGAGATCATTTTGTGTTTGAGAGGAGCTGCAATATGCATGCTTTGAATAACAAACTTCTTGTTATGAATGCTTACTATTCATCTGGACTTATTTAACAAATTGCCAAAGACAATATTAGCCAGATATGCAGATACAGAGCTGTTCCAGTGTCCAACTTGGTGTTTGCAGAGCCAACACGAAGAACTAAAGAAACAGCATGCTGACCTTGAGGAAGATCACCGCAAACAAGGAGAAGAGTTCAGCAGAACGTTCAGCGATCACAAGGAGCGATACTTACAACTGCAGCAGGAAAAAGAGCAGGAGATCTCCAAGCTGAAGGGTATATGCAGCCTGGATCTGGCTGCCCGTACTAAAATGTGTATTTGTCGTTGTGTTTTGTGTGATGTGAGACAGAAAGGCATTGTCTCTGTTCTCGCTAACAGGCCATTCGTGCATGTTATGCCTCCAAGTAATTTACATTTTATTGATGATTTTCTGTGGCCTCTTTCTGAAATCTATTCATATGTGCGCTTTGTGTTTCTATCTAGATTAGAGAAATAGTAAGAAACACAGCACTTAAAAGCTCATCAAGTGTCAGTGGCTGGTTTACGGAGTCTTTCATTTTTAGTTCTAAGACTTGTTCAAACCTGGAAAAATCAATTTGCCTCTTTACTCATTGTAAATGAAAGACAATCTAAGAACGTTTGCCGCTTCTATCAGAGATTTAATTGTGCCTCTTTATGAAGTGACTTTATATACATTTTAGACCTCATTTTCTTTATATATATCAGCTTCTCTGAAACGTCTTGCACCTGTATACTTGGATGAAGTATTCATCTTTACTGTCGGCATCCAGTTTCGTATTGAAGCGATTCTTTGCAGTTCGCAGCCCTCTTCAATCCTAATGACACAATCGCACAGAACAAAAGGATGGGGCTCTCCCCATCAAGGGCCTGCAGCCGCCTTCTGCCATGCGTCTCTAACACATGAGTTAGTTTTGGAGCTGTCTGCAGTTTTGTCTGCACAGTATTTTGCAGGCAGAGGCTGTGTTTATTAGTTCTGCCTTGGCACCACACCAATGAAGTCACACAGCTAGCTCTTGGACTGAGCTGGATTGCAGCCTAGCAGCTTGGAGTGTGGGAAGAGCTTGCCTGTATCTGCTTGAAATATTCCACATCTACATAATGTAAGAAGTGGGAAGAGAAGCCCCTCTCCCTGGTCCCAGAACATAAAGCTTTTTAAGTATGCTGGCCATCTGGGCATCTCTTCCAAAAGAATAGCTTAGTCCTACGACATAAAATTCTCACTCACCAGATGTGATGTGGGGGAAGAGAGGAGGGTGGCTTCCTCCCTGCATTTTAAAGAATCAGATTATCATAATGAATTTTGCCATCTCCAGTCCCCAGCATGAGCAGCGATGCATAACTCCAGTTGCAGACTGGGTGAGCTAATATAAAATTTAACCAAATTTTACAATTTTCTGCTTGAAAATGTAAGGCTTTTTATAGGGCTGGGGGGAGATGTACCGTAAAGAAGCCATACAAGTACTCTAATCCATTTTTGCTATAGCAATTGTGTAGGATTTTATGGAGTTTCTGTTACAGTCTCAATTTTAGCACTTAATCTAGTATGATAAACCTGACTGGGTTTAAATTCTGTACGTCACTTCTTTTAAACAGAATCCCTGTATAACTTACGGGAGGAGAACAGACAGCTGAGAAAAGCTCACCAGGACATTCACACCCAGCTACAAGATGTCAAGGTAGGCTTTGCTTTGAGGAGAACTTTCAAGACCATTAGGAAAAAGAAAAATTTTTCCAAGTTTTAACAAGCCAGAAATGGGCTATGCTGAAGACTTCTAGTTTCTGTTATGTGGCAAAAAGGAGAGGAATGTGGCTGAACTGGATTTCTTGCCTTTTGCCACCTGCACGTTAGGTACATGCTCATTTGAAAAAAAAAAAACAGAATTGGAAGAGAAGTATTTAGTACAGAAATTGGAATTGGAAATTTGACTTTGCAAGTTAAGAATTTTGTTTTGGCAAACTAAGTTGGCTGAAATGAATGTTTTCCAGCTCTATTTTTTTTTCAAACGTTTATCAACATCTACTCCAACTTTTAACTTTATTTTAGTTACACAAATTCTAGCCTCCAAAATTTTCTTTCCTGGCATGCTTGCGCTCTCTGCGTGTTTAATATGCGTTCCATGTTAAATAAATAAATGCTGTCATTCCAACTCAGGATTTTCTTTTTGAAATAAATTGAATTATCCTCCTAGTTCAAAATCCCCCAGGCTACCTAATTTACCTTTAGAATGAACTTTATGTGAAACATGTCGTGTTCTTCTTTTTGTGTAGCAACAGCATAAGAACTTACTCTCCCAACACAACCAGCTTGTAGTGACATTGGAAGACCACAAGAGTGCACTAGCTGCTGCACAGGTCAGAGAGGAAAGCAGCTTCTACTAGCTCTAACCTCCCTCAAACTTGTTTCTCCTCGTTCAGCTGACTGTAATGTTATGCATGTAGCCTTTCGCATGGGGAGCCTGCAGTTAGCACCATGCTGCACACTGCAGGGAAATGCATGAGGTAAAGGGTTGCTCTTAAGAAGACGCTGCAACAAATCACAGGCTGTTGGAAAATAAAAGGCTGTATTAGAGGTCCAAGAGTGCATGTATTACTGATAAGAAGAGTATCTCTGCTTCCATGAGAGCTGTCAAATACCTTTCTTTCTCTGTCTTCTCTGATAGAACTTCTGTTAGTTTAACATCCCACACTGTGACATTCTCACGTATCATTATAAAGACCTGGATGCTGGTATACTACAAAGTCTCTTTTTGTGTATGCCTGGCAGTTTTATAAGGCTATATACATCAGTGCAACAGGGGCGGAGTATATATGGAGGAATGTAAACTCCAGGTGGAACTCAAATTAGTTAAAAAGAAGCAGCAGCATTACCTTTCTTAAATGTCATTTCCAAGTGAACTATCCATGAAGCGCAAACCTTGCTAGATTATTGCAGATTCAGTCAGCTGTGCCAGTACAAGCTGTGTAGGCCACGGGGAATCTGAAAGTAGGAGTAATGTTGGAGCAGAGGAAGACTATTGATGGAAGATCAGAGGGAAAGGCAATGAGGCAGTGTGAAGTTATTTTTATTCCTGACTAATTTTCTTCATTTAAGTATTTTCACAGTCCACAAAATCATTAGCAGTATTAAAAGCATTGGATCTTTTTTTCCCCAGTTCTGCTTGTTGTGCATGTCAATATGTGTAGATATTCAAAAAATAGGGAAAGACCAGGAAAGTCCCTCATAAACTAAATATATGAAGCATCTTAATTTCCAGTACTAAAATATGCTGGCGGCTAATTTTAAGCTCTTCTCCCACTGGCCACGTTAGCCGCTTGGTATGTATTTGCTAACATCTAAAATTCCACAAGGGCAGATGCAGGGCCTGATTTAAGGTTCACCAAATCCAAAGGGAAGCTCCATATACTTCTCCTGGCTTTGATTCACTTCTTTAACTAGAAAACCTGTGTCACACAAAGCCTTCCTCTCTGCGGTCAGAATGTGGCATTTGTCATACGGAGAACCTTTCCTTCAACAGAAGGGTCTTGCACATTCTCTCAGAACAGAAGGGATTTAGCACCGTTGCGTAGCTTCTCCTGCAAACCAGCTGCAGAAAGTTCGCAAGGGATTATTGCATAGAAACACGGCTCGATGAAGGACCCCTGTATTTGTAAGTGTATTCTAGACATTAAATATCAGTAGTCAATACTGCACTAATGAATTCGTGGCCTGAATCTTTAAGGCACTGTAATCTTTGTACTTTTCCATAGCTCAAACAGCCAGACAGATTCATTATATATTTTTATAAACGCTGTCTTTCTGTCAGTATTAATATCGTTTAGGCTATGGCCTTGAATCGCAATGTGCAGCTGAGCGACTGGTGCAGCGGAGCGGAGTACTTGAATTCTGATCTGGACGTGCACTGTTTAAATATCCTAGTATATTGGTCTCTCTGCATGGTCAGCGAGTGGGGGGGAGAAATTGGAGACCTACGTATTAGTCTTATGCTAAGTAAATACTATTTTTTCCTCTAAAATTTCTTATCGGACTCTCCAGCAGTTAATCGGGAAGCAGAAGTATCCCTCGGGAATGACAAGAGTAATTACTGTGCATTCTGCTTTGCTTTTAGGCCCGTCTCTTTTAATGGATGCCATAGTCTTTTGAAGATGCTTCGAGGTGCGTCTAGCTTCGGAGCTGTTATGCATTGCATCATGTCAATCTGTAGCACTGTGGATATTGTTTTGTATGAGTATTGTGCATTGTACATCAATGCATCATGCCTGTCTGCTGTACTATTGATTGCTATGATACCACATAACACACAAAATGACATACGCAGTCACTGAGTGTAAACTCTAGCCAGTCTTTGACCTGAATTTTAGAAAGGATTATGAAATGCACCTCCGACTTCAAAATGGGTAGTAAACACACCCACCACCCCCACCGGAGCCACAGAGAAACCCTCTCGTGGGGCACCACCTTTTGTATTGGCAGCTGGTCAGATTTTATAAATCCTGCCCATCTCAAAAATTTTACTTTATAAGATAGTCTTTCTTGTACGTCTGCTGTATAGACGGGGACTGGTGTACCAACCAGTCTGGATTCTCATACTGGACTTTAAAGCTTTTTGAAAGTATCCTGATCTTGTACAAAGTTAAACAGCAAATCAAATTGCAACATTCTACTGTTGCATTTCAGGGAGGCTTTAGAAATTCATATTTTCTCTTTTTTTCTTTCCCTTTTTTTTCTTTTTTCTTGCTTTTCACAAAAGGTGTATTATGACTTTCTTTGCCTCAGTTCTGTATGTTGGCTGTTGTCTTGTGTAACACCTGTCTAAATGTTGAGGATTTGGCATTTTCATGATGTGTCTATGTACTTTAAAGCTACTGTTTCTGAAAGAACTGCACTTCTTGCTACCAGTAAAGGAGAAGCTGTGGTGCTCTTGATTTCCCTCGCTTTTAGTCTACCAAGAAAACCGCATCATCCCCTTCTGACAATTCTCCTGCTTGGCATGAATAAAACAAATCTTCATCTTTGTTCCACAGAGATTTTTCTAATATACTTTGTATGCATGTGCACTTTGGCTGAAAAGACCGTGATGAATCAATGCTATCTGGTGCGTGGAAAGAACCAATTTTAAAAGCTCCCATCCTTTCTCCTCCCTGGTATTTGCTCTGATGTGAATATTGAGTCTTTCTACCATATGTCTTGCCAGCAAGTTCACTCCGAGGTGACTACGTTTTATTAAATTGATTTGGACACACTGTAATTAATGTGTTGACTTTAGTCCCAGGTGGAGGAATACAAACAGTTGAAGGACACGCTCAAAAAAATGTCAAGTTTCCGACAGCCTGAGAAGTCAGAACGACCAAACGAGCAACCGGAGGGACGAGCACTGTCTCCCCACAGTGACCTCCCAGTACACCACGAAGCTGTGGCTGAAGAGCATAAAGAGGTATGAAGTACTGATCGGCTACAGACGCTATAGGACGTGGTTGTTATTCGGCAAAATACTAGCTACGTGCTTAACTTCCAATAGAAGCGTGTGTTTAATTGTACACGTTTGCCAGTTCTTGAGTAAAGTAGTAAGGAACGCTTTAATCTTATTGAGTAGTAGAAAAATATATTCACGATGACCTTTCTCACAGGACTGTAAGTGCACTTAAAACTGGTTTATGTAAGCTGTTTTAAGAAGTTGCTAACAATCTTAATTTTTTGAATAATAAGTGGTCTCTCAAATTTTAGACATCTCGTGTTGCAGAAAAGCTTTAACAAGTTCTGAAGAAATTGTCTTTTCGTGTGTTTTATAAAGTTTCAGTAGCATACTTGAAGTCAGTGTATGTGAAATCGGCACGCTATCCGATGTTCAGAAAGAAAAAAGCAAAGTTGTGGGTGAAGTCTAGAAGTTACAATATCAGTTGTGCTTTTTGTTTGGCCAAGAGTTCTTGGCCAGCAGAACCCACAGGAAATAAAAATACAAAGCTTCCTTTGTAGATACAGAATTATAATAGTTTTTTGTTCTACTTCAGATAAAACGAGGCTTAACCTACTTCGTGATGCAGTTGTACAACAACTGGCGTAGCTGTGGAGAGCCAGGAATCGGGCATTGATGCCATTTGGCAGGAGCGGTAGCTTGTTCCACAGCAGGCATTTGGCTCTCCTGACAACAGCTTCCCTACTGCAGGATGGAATAAAGGCATCCCTATCTGATCCTTGGCTCTCTTGAAAATATGAAATCCGTAATATCTTGTGCACACATAATCTTGTGTATGTTTTGCAGAATGAGAAGCCAAAAGAAAGAGAAGAAATAAATAGCCAGGAAAAAGAAGACAGAGCTGAGCCTTTTCACCTGCAAACTAGGGCTAATGAGGGCCAGCATGCCAAAGAACTAAATATTCAGGAGCAACAAGAAGCTGGAGAGGATGATGAGCAACGTGTTGATCAAATTGAAGAGGAACGCAAAAAAGAACTTGAAGAGGAAGAAATGGAGCAGGCAGGTCAGCCTGAGCACTTAGAGGAGGAACAGGATCAAGTACCAGAAGAGCATGAGTGGAAAAAAGAGGAACAGAAAGAAGAAGAAACCAACATGTTGGGTGATCGTCTTCATTCAGAGGTATGGAGCTCTGCTCTTTTCTACCAGTTGATTAGATTTGCTGTTTAAATGGAGGCATCTCTTACCATTGCTGGCCCTGTATTGCACTCGCCTATTTCTAGGTAAAATCAGTGTCGTATTTATAGTAATCTTGGGATTCGGAGCGCTCACTGGTTTTTAGATAAAATTGTCATATTAATTGTCGTATTTATAGACAATTTGGGGTTCAAAGCACTTGGAGGCATAGGGTTCAGCACACACGTACTGCAGTGCTTGCCAAATGCAGCTTACCGAACATTAATTCTGCTGACAAAAAGCCACAGCTGGAAAAAAAGAGCAGTCACGTTGAATCCCATCTCCTACTTTAAATGAGGCCTGTGGTAGCTGATGGGGAGAAGACAGCTGATGAGAACGAGATTTATCTTCAGCACGCTGATGGAGAGCCGGCCTGCCTTACTAATGGGATGCATCTCAGCAAATTGCAGCGTGTTTCCTTGCCGGGTGTACCTACTTTCTGCGAACACATTTCCATCTAAATGTTTGCTGTCATTCGACAGGGAATTTTAACTGCAAGATGAACATGACTAAAATAGCCAGGGGAAATCAGTGTGCAGCAATGGCAGGTCTTGCTCTATGCAGCTCTAAATAAAACCAGCAAATCCTGGATTTACATTCTAGATTGGATCTCCAGTGGAACATATATTTTACTGATCACACTTTAGGCTTTGTAAACACTTACGCTCCTAGCAGCTTAATTCTAGAACTCTGCTGGGAGGAGGAGCCATTGTTGAAGAGGTGCAGTGGATTAAAACAGCAGCAATAGGTTAAGCTGTGAAACTGGAATTAGTTTAAGTTACTGCCGGCTGTAAAAAACGTGCAGTGTCTCATTGAAGGCTCAAAGCAGCCTCTACTGAAATTACCAGTTAAATCAATGGAAGCATATTTACTGTCTTAATTGTCAGCCATCCAAACTTGCTTTTACTGGTAATATGTTGGGGGTTTTTGTTCTTATTGATGCATAAGAAAAGCGTGGCTTCCCCCATCCCGTTATCTCCTCTTCCCCATGTCTTCCACAGACACCCCAACACTTCCAGTCTGTGTTCAAAAAATTAATTAAACTTTAAGCAGAGACAAGGAAACTTAAAATCACTTTTGCTGCAATTCTGCCTATTGCGTGTAGCATGTGCATAATTTTCCCTCTTGTCACAGGTTTCTGATGCTTGTTTCTGATCATTGAAATTATGATTGATCTATGACTAACACATTTCTTTGACAGATAACACCAACAAAAGCTGTAACAAAAAGACATAAGCCAGCTGACGAACAACAACTAGAGCAGCAACACCTTGCAGCCCAAAGAGCAGAGGAAGCCTATCAGCTACAAGAACATCAGGAATCACTACACCAGCAAAGACTGCGAGGACACCTATTACGGCAGCAACAGCTTCAAGAAAAAGAGCTTCAGCTGCAGAAACAGGCAGAACAAGGAGAAAAACTCTATAAAAACCGGCTAAGGTTAAATTCTTTTACATGAGTTTGTCATGGCCTGTGCTCTGGGTTTTGTGGCCTCCACCATACCACCTTTGAAAAGAGGGTGGTTTAATGCTGTAAACCTAGACCGCCCAGAAACTAAATTCAGTGAGCCTCATCCTCTGCTTTCCAAGGATAAATCTGATGGCTGGTTTAGGGGGTTTTCTTCCTTCCTTTTCCTTTTCCTTTCACTATGGAAGCCTCTGAAGTCTGGAGTAATGCATGCACGTTGCCATGCACATCCTTGGAGGAGGTTAGGGGCTCCTGGCATACAGTGCCCCTTGTCTTAAAGCTTGCTTTAAATTAGTAATTATTTTCCGCTAAGCAGTGATTATGATCTTGTAGTACTGAGGAGCTCCAGTATCAGATACGCATTAAGGTACCTAAGCTAAAGTTCCTCTTAAATGTGAGATGCTGTTTTTAAGTAATTCCATTAGGACTTTCTGGACAAGAGCGACTAGTATTATTTGCACTGTAGAGACAAAAGCATGATTTCAGGAGAAACCAACACCCTGTTAGTGTCACAAAGTTATTGTGAATGCCGTTACGTTCATGATATTGTAGCTTCTACGTGCCTTTCACCCTCCCTGTCATATCTCCTTGTGCTTCTGCTTAGTTTAAAATTGTTAGCGACAATTTTATGTCTTTTGGAATCTTAAGCCCATTGAATTTTCTTTGCTGAAACATTGAAATATTAATTATTAACTTGACCAGTGTTCTAAAAGGATTTTGCTGTGAGAAAGCCTTTCATAAATTGGTAGTCAAAATATTCAGTCCTGGAAGAGCCACCACACAAGTAAATCTCTTTCAAGATGAAAGTGAAAACTGCTTTAGTCAACAAAATAACTGAGCCATGTAGTCTGTCTTGAGGACTCTTTATCTGAGGGGTTCTTCGCTTCCTGATCATAGTATTTGTGCTTTGATTACAGAATATACTGGCTTAGGAGTTTTGAAAATACAAGGTAGATCCCATTGATATATGGACAAATACAAGTACAGAAGTTAGTATAAGAAGTTAGGACAAGAAAGTCTTTGTTCTGTAAAGTGTATCTGCTTTAGGAACGATGATGTGAGAAAATATTAGGTAATAGAAAGCTAAACTGGAATCCATTCTGGCAGGAGCTGGGAGAGGCAGAGATGCAGTAGGATGATTTGTTCATTAAAGCAAAACCACACTTTTTAGAAACTGAAATGATGTATTTGCATTTAATTTTCTCAGCCAGCAGGCTCGTTATAACACAGACCATGATATTGTCCAAGGGGAAGAAGAGCAAGGTATTCAGGAAGAAGAAGGAGGTAAGATAAGTTTTATGTCCCTACCACGTTCACAGGTTCCCTGTGTAGCGCTTTTCATGCACGATTTTAATATTAATTTCATATCCAGTTTGGATTCAAGTGAAATATAAACTCGCAATTTAAAACCAGAAGCTCAGATAACACTGGCTGAACTGCCTGAGTGAAATACAGGTATTGCTAAAGATCATATCCACATTCCTGAAAGGAAAAGTGTCCTTTTGATGGAGCTACCAGGATAGGGCTTTGTGGATCTTGGTTACATTCCTGGCTTTGCCTGTGATATTTGTTTGATCTCTTCAAATTATGTGATCTTTCCGTGTCGGTTTCCTACTAGCAGTAGAACAAATCTGTTAGTGTTCCTGTTTAGGTAAGCGCTTTAGGTAAAGGCTGCCTACTGGTAAAAGCATGGCTGGAAGCTAGTATATAGGAGATTCTTTCTGAAAAGGGCTAACTAGAAACTGCTGTAATACAATAATAATATCAAAAATTTGTCAGCTTATGAACGTGACAACCAGCACCAGGATGAAGGTGAAGATGATGATCAAAATAATGCAAATGAACAGCAAGAACCAGAACATCAAGTAGAAAATCAGCAGGCTGATGAATCAGTGAGTATGAATTAAGATGCTATGGATTGCAGTCGTTACTGAAGTGGAAACCCAGAATCTCATCTAACATAATTGCGCATTACAGAAATAAGATGAAGCAGAGGTCTGCTAGGAAGACAAGTTTGACAGTTCAGAACTACATCTATGATCTATTTAAAGTTGTCCTTGCTGATTTGGGAAGGTTTCCTTGTGGGAAGCAAGTTGCTTTTCTACATTCCCTTGATCTGTGCTTTAGGTGGAATAAAGGATTTGGACTTAGCTGGGACTTGAACAGGTAAACTTAGATTCAAAAAAAATAACAGGAGTAGCTCCTTGGTGGTCAGTCAGAAAGAGCGGTGATGGTATTTTTCATGCTGTCGTTAGTTAAGAGGGTAAGAGCCAACGCAGTAGCCACTGAAACCAGCTGGAGCCAGTACGGAAGCGTGAGATATTGAAAGAGAATATACCTCAGCACTGAACACAGCTGCGGTATCGGCTGCACGGAGATCTGGATGCAGGAGACTGAGTCCTGCGCCTTCCCCCAAGTTCCACCTCACTTGCTGTTGTGGAACATCAAGCCTGTCATCTGCACTCCCCTCCCCTTCAGCAAATAGAGTTGTATAGTAAGTATTTCTAAAGGATCTTTAACTGGTCAGCTATAAAGATATCAGAAATGCTTTTACTGAATGATAAGCAGAAGGAAAATGCTCGTTTTCTGAATGGCAAAGTAGGATGAAAAGTGAGTGTTGTTTTCTTTTGTTTTATTATAAACCCAGACAAGGTCAATACTGCAGGGCAGACTGGTACTGAAAGATCACATCAGCCCTTTGGAGCCAGGAGCATTTAAACTCTTATCTTTTTTCACCTGGTCTTATCAGGCATTGTCAGCTGTCAGATAGTCAGCAAACAAAAGGAGTTCAGCAGCCTGTGTGAAATAACCACATCGAAGCTGATGACTTTTTAGGAGACAGACACCCATACTGCACTTCTGTCCGTGTTCGGCGCTGAAGTACTTCTTCTTTCAGGAACGGACACGTGTGCATTGGCCAGGGTTTGATCTCGTGGCCCCCGAGGCCTGCAGAGAGATTCCAGCTGGTTTCAGTGGGCATGGAGTTGGCTCTAACGTAGCTCACGCTAGGGTAGCTTTCAAGTGAAAGGGAATTTGACTGTGAGCTAAAAACACATATTTAACATTCACTTCTGAAAATTACAGAAGGCAGCCACGGAAGATGTGAATCCTGCTGATGACCCCAACAATCAGGGAGAAGATGAATTTGAGGAAGCTGAGCAAGAGAGAGAAGAAAATCTACCAGATGAAAATGAAAAGCAGAAGCAAACCAGGCAGAAACCAGGACATCCGGGAATGGAAGAGCACCTGGTGGTCAGTAAAGGCAGCTGTAGGTCCTCCTTAAGGACAGTGTAGCACAGCTTGGTGAGAGGACACTGAACTCGGATTTTTAAAGATCTCTGTTAAGCCATACATGACACGTGCAGGTAAAAGTGTGGAATTACTCCTGGTGATATGCCAGAACGTCCCTCATCGCTGGTGCCGCTCGGCGAGGTTCTGTAGTCTCATAGTTCAGGGCCCCTGTATTTACCTTCACACAAGCCCCTGCAAGAGCAGTCTTCACGTTCATACAACCTTCGTGTCTTTCCACAAATCCCTTCCGTGCCGCTTCCATGCCATCAACACTCAAGCAACTGTAAGCAGCGGTGTCACTTCCCTTCTAGGGCCATTCCAGTGAGTGCTGCGCATTTCAACCGTGTTCAAACTGTGAACTCCTCTAGGCAGAGAGAATCTGTATTTTTATGCCATTGGTCTTTAACGGTGTGAATATTTCATTGTCTTCCTGCTTAGTATGGAAAGTCGTGCTTTATTCTGTGAAGTGATTTTTATTATAATCATTCTGCAGTCTATTTTTTAATTTAGGGCAGTTCTAAATCATGTAGCTGGGCTATCATTAATGCTAATGAACGCACTATAACTTCTTATGCTATTGTTGTTACTTTAGCTTTACATAAAGTTTTAGTTCCAGAACAAGAAGCTTTAACCTTCATTCTCCTAAAGTTAATAGGCACGTAGATAGAACTGAATTCTTTCACGATCTTTCTGCAGATGGCAGGAAATCCCGACCAGCAGGAAGATAATGTGGATGAGCAGTACCAGGAAGAAGGAGAAGAGGAGGTAAGAAAACAGACACAAGGCGTACGTGGGCTCAGGCAGCGAAGCACATCTCCATTAATGTTTAACGTTGGTATCTTTTATAACCGCAAAATGAACCCACATCACTTTGTCTGACTTTATGAAACCTAGGGAGTCTTTGCCATTACTCTGCTATCCACTTCTGGACACATAGAGCGTTACTCATGCTTATATGCTGCAATCCCTCAGTCGTCCCTGCAACACGGTATTAATTGCGCAATACTTGAAAAGATTAAGCCATCCACAGCGCCAGGAAGAATTCCTGAAAACCTCAACCCCTCTGAAGGTCACTGAAAACGTTGTTAACTTCGCGTCTCTAATCACACGCTGCTGTTCTGGGCACACTGCTTCCTTGGCCAGTTACTTACTCTTTGGCTCTGACTTTGGTTTATCTGCGCCCCTCCTAAGCGATCCAAGCTACGTAAGCCCTGACCATTCGTGGAGTCAAATAGTTGGGAAGCTGGGAGCGTGCTGCTTTGAACTGCAGGAGAAAAGGAGGGGAAGGGACTTTTTCCTCCCTGTGTTGAACGGCGTGCTCATTATGCATGCGCTGGCGTCAGCTGCCCTGCAGTTCTGCAGGCCATATCCGATCAATTGCTATTTTCTACTTCATACATAACGGTTTACAAAAAGCAATAGAAACAGCTACTCGTTACTCCCTTGTGGGCAACGCTTTGTCTAGATTAGCTGGCACGCACTTAGAATTCACCAGTTCAAAGTACGGTTACTTAAGTCAAGCCAGGTCATTAGGAGCTGGGAGTAGTCGGCCTTTGGCAATTACTCTTTGGCTTACAGGAAGGAACTTAATACATATTTCATAAAGGACTGTGACCAGAGTGCTTACTGGAAATATTAAGAGTGAGCAGTGATTGAATGAGCAATCAAGAAGGAGTTAAGGTGCTGTAAGTGGGTTTTTAGGTTTAGTAGGTTGACTCAAATATCGTACATTGCTGCTGTTCGAATCTCTCCCATATATCCCTCAGTGATGCAGGTTTGATGGGTGCCCTTCTGCTGGCAGCAAGACCTAACCCCAAAGAGCTCGATCACAAGGAGCTTGGCCTCCTGGTGGGAACAGCCGCCACAACTCCTGCTACCCACCCTGAGGCGGCTGTTGCTGCTGCCGCTCGGGAGAGCGCGAGAGCAGCTGCTGGAGGCAGGGAGCAGCAGTCCCATCCCCGCTCTTTGTGGCGGGGCGGGTGGCAGCACTGAGTGGCGAATGCTTCCCGGCCAGGGGAAACAGCTTTTGCGCGTGGGGAGAGCTGCGCGGCCCTACGGGAAGCGCCTTACCCAGCTCGCAGGACACCGTTTGGAGCGGATGTGCGTAACAGCATTCTCCAAAAGCAAGTCAAGCGCGCCCCTTTCAAATTTGCACCTAACCGTTAAAGGACATGGAAGCGAGGGAAAGCGCTAACATAAAAAGAAAGAAGTGATAGACCAAGATCCGAACGTCTGGAAAACAGATTCAGTGTGGCCTGCTCTCTCCTCAAGGACAGAGTTGGAAGAGATTCTTCTTCACTCCCAGTCCCCCCTTGCTCTTTTGTGGTTTTCCAGGAGCAGCTGGCAGAAGGATCACTGGGAAAACACGGACAAAGTTACCGTTACACACCTACCTCACACAGCGGAACTGAACTAGTTCTCGGAGTCCGCAGTGGGGTGGAAGTGTTGGTAATGACTCTTTGCTGCGTCATGACACTCTCGCTATGAAGGATAAGGAGAAACTAATGTATATGTAAAGTTAAAACACGGAATGGAAAGCTAAATGTGTTAACTGATGATGAGAGGGCCTGTGAAAATGGTAGTTAAAAGTTAAATATGCTCTCGGAGGAAGTGAATTTCCCGATTGTTGGGTGGTTTTGATTTTTCCTCCTTTAACCTCTCCGTGCCCTCTCCTCCCTGTCCTTTGAATCTTCATTCTGTAAAAGTACAGCTATGAAAATGGGTACATTTATGCCACAGGCTACTTCTTTAAAGGAAATGAAAATATACAGAATGTCTCTGTGCTTTGCAGATCCAGGAAGATTTGACTGAAGAGAAGAAACGAGAACTGGAACGCAATGCTGAAGAGCCATATGGTGAAAATGAGGAAAACGTAAGCACTGTGTAAACCCACAAACTCGGTGCCGTGATGAAACACGTCCCGTAGCTGTGATCGTGTCACAGTGACGTCACGTAATAATTGTCGTAGCTTGCTTTAGGTCATAGGCCTTAAAACTTCACACTCCCCCAACTTCCTTTTGCTCATCCTTCCACCCCCACCTCCATTCTCGCTGCCTGGAGGCCTTTGGAAAGCTTTCCCTGTTTCTGTCCGTCGGCTCTAACAACTCCAGCTGACAGCCATTTTTCCTTAACTTCAGCTCATTGCCCCAAAATAAACTACAAGGAAGCTGGCAGTGGCACTGAATCTGGTTTTTAATTTTTTTTTTTTTTTCCTTCCCCATCAGGCAGACGAAAAGAACAACGGCGGGGCAGATCGAGAGCCAGAAATGCAAGAAGAGAACAACCAGAAAGAAGCTCATGAAGAAAACTATGAGGAGGAAGAGGAGGAGGAGGAAGGTAGAGCTGTTGCAGCAAAAACTCGTAGACGAGGGGAGATGTAGTCCTCTTCAGTGTTTTTGCAGCACACAAATTCCTGTTTTCTTTTTTAAAAAAAAAAAAAACAACAACTTTTTTAGGATATTTAATTTCCAAAAAAGTTTGTGTTTTACACTTTTCCTTTTCTATTAGATGCTCTCGTACGTTTATATGAACACGCTATTTTGATACTCTAGATTAGGATTTCTTTTCTATTAAAGCTGTACATAAACAGACATCATATAGGTTTCATTTTTTGTAATTCTGGGCATGTTTTATAAAGGCCATTTTGGAATACACTTTCACCTTGTCCAAGTCTGACAGAGATGTTTGGTCTCATTTCAGAGCCATTCAACATCTGAGGGAATATATCTAGTGCCTAAACCCAGCCGACCTTCGTCACTGTCTTCCTCGACGTGACGTTTAGGACTCCCGGCTGGCCGCGCTGCCCGGCCCAGGCACGCTCTGCAGCGCTCGCGGAGCCCGGGGTAGTTGCATTCGTTGTAATCTCATGAGATTCTTCACGCCCTTGAAGATAAGCACGTGCCTAGCTATTTGCAGGACCAGGCCTTTTCTAGGTGCAGAACAGTTATAAAATATGCAAGTTTTACAAGCCTTCAAAATACAGCCAGGTTAACAGCTGTTAATTTTGGCAGCTGTTTATATACAGTTAAATTATGCATTTATTTTAATGAGCATACCTAGGTACTTCAATTACACGCACTACATAGCAGATAATGCAAATGGTGGTGTGCCGAGATGAGATGTGAGCTAGAAACCGATTTAGACTTGAAGATCCATTCTGCCAAATCAAAACACTACAGCTGTCACGTGAATGAAGATTACCAGAAGGAACAGTTTTATTGTCCTAGTTAATATATAAAATATTTGACCGGAGAAGTAGAATCGCATCGCCCGAGTGACACGCGTGTGGAGACTGTAGAGAGGGTTAAGGCACGTTAACTGCGTTGGCACGATTGGTGCGAGATGTAAGGCCTTTACCTTCTTTTACTTATTTATTTTTAAGTCTACGCTGGAAGGGTTTCTGTGTCCCCTAGTGTGGAAATCGGACTAGAGGCAAGGCCCACAGAAGCTTTTTTTGAACAGCAAACATCTCTAGCCCTGCATGCCGAAAGGGAGGGGCGGGGGGAAGCGACCCAAGAACCGTGCCTTGGCGCAGGCTACTCCGAACATAATCACCGTGCGTGAATACGTACGACGGTCGCATTGGTACAGACCCTGCTTATTTAATATATGTTAAAAGGAGAACGGGAATCTGGATTTCCTAGGCTATGCCCCATTGCTGGAAATGAGGCGCACAGTAGCTCCCCGCAAAAGCGTGTGTTAATATATAAAAGGAGAGGGTTTGGGATTTTTCCCTTTTTTAGTAATGATGCATAGCAATGTTTTTAGTTTAACTTTTTATATGAATGTAATTTAATTCATTTTTCTACTAACTCAATTATGTTTTATAGTTGGTTTCCATTCTTTGCAGTTTTCCTGAATGTCCCAGACGCAGTGCTTATGTTTCATAGGAATATTTTTGTCAGCAAGTATTTTGGGTTTTCTAGTTACCATAAATCAGATTTACCTTATGTATAAAAAAAAAAGTTTACATGATACTGTAAAATGTATAATATGTACATAATCTTCAGAATACAATTATTTTGGTAAATTGGCCTGTATTTTTAATGTCACGGTTGCAGTATTTAATTATTTGAGGCATAATAAAAGTTGACTGAAGTCAATAAAGTAGACTCTAGTTACTGGTCTTTCACGAGTGTGGTGGTTTGGTTTAGTTCTGGCAGGAAGGCACGCGTGCTGCCCCCGGGGGGGCCCCCGCAGGCCGAGGAGACCGGCTCCGAAGGTACGGGCACGTGTCGGCGTGCAAAGGGCTCTGTCTCTTCACAGCCTCTCGCGCGCTTCCGACGAGCTCCACGCTTCAGGCGTTAACGGCTACAGCGCGGCCCGTGGAGAACACAGACTGCCTGCTGCCACGCTTAGAGGGGGGAAAAAGTCGCTCCCAAAGCCATCTGCAGGTACAAACCCTCTACCAGCGCGGCATCTTTGCGCCAAAATAAGCTGCTTTTTACTTCTCTCCCATTGCTTAAGCGATCGGCTGGCTACAGCTGAAGCGGAAGAGGTGCTCGCAGGTTGCGCTGGCCGGTGGACCCTGCCCTGCCCGGTGCCCTGGGCACAGAGCGTGTTTATTAAGCAGCTTGGGGGACGGCCTTTTGTTTACTGCGGGGCCTCGCTTGGATAACTTGTGGCTCCAGCGAGAGGCCAGAGAGCCAGCAAAGCTCTGCCCAGAATGAGACGCTGCAGAATAAGGGCTCCTCTTGTGCCTTGTGCGAGCCAGCATTCACAGCAGTGCAATATTTACTTCAGCAAGCATAACAAGTTCACAGCGAATGTGAATAGGCTTAATGAAAGCCTGTTCTGTCCTTAATCAAGGGCCTATTCACTTCAGACAAGAGTTACTTGACTGAAAATCAACTTTCTGAGTGAGACTTCAGGCTTGGCTGACAATAGCAGCGTGCGGTCTCCACGGCGCGCCCCAGCCACCACTCTAGCCGCAACTGCTGGTGCTTTCCCACGACTCCCCGCCAGCGGCTCGGAGCCCAGGCTGCTGCGACTCCAACCTCAATCCCTCCGTTCTTCCAGTATTTTTTTGCAAAGGCTAAGGGCAAACCGCGACGAGACCTCGCGCGACCGCCTGATCTGCGGCTGCTCACCCTGAGATGATTCTGACCGTCGCTTAGCGCCAGACCCTGTGGTCCCAGTTGGTAAATGAGCTGCTGGTGGGAAGGGGGACCCACGTGGCTGGTCCTCATTGCCGTATCTTCTGGGATACGGGGGATGCTGAACGCTTTGCTAAATCAAGAAATTAATGTGTTTACGTGACCTAAAAATAAACGAGATGGCCCACAGCTCCAGCCTTGTGGGCGTACAGAATGAATGGCAGAAGAAAATGCTCTCGGTTTTACGGCTCGCAGAGTGTGACTCCCAGCACGACGCTGTGGCAGAGAGGACTAACGAGAGTCCCGCAGCAACGAAAGTACGAATTCAAAGGGGAAAACGTACATCGCTTCTGGCTTTGGCGGCAGCAAGACAGCTATTGGCGTACTGTGACCAGGTCTGGCATCCACTCGTCAAAATACTGGAGACCATTCAACGAACGGGGCGAGAGGGATGGGAAACTCGGCTCAGAGAAAGAAAGGTCACGCTACAATCAGCTCGGGAAAGAAAGGTCGGGGTGACTTGATGGTGGGCTAGGAGCACCCACAGAGACGGGAGCCCTCAGCCTCCCAGTGAAAACCTAAAGAAAATCCCACAATAAAATTCAGGCCAGAAATATACAGTGTAAATGTTCAGTAAGGGAGTTAATTAGTCATTGCAGCAATTATTTTAAAGGCTGTGATGAATTTTTGATCGCTAGACCTCTTTTAAAAGTCTTTCTAGTTCAGCCGCAGCTTGGGCATCACGAGAGAAGTCCTGCTGCCTGCGATAAATGGAAAGGTCAGCCAAAAGGATCATAACAGCGCGCTCTAGCCATAAAATACATGAAACAATAACACTCGGCGCAAAAAATAAAACCCAGCGGAATTCGTTCTGCAGGGCAGGAAAGCCTCCGACGGATCGGATACTGAGGTGAGTTGTGGAGCCGTAATATTGTAAAACGACCGCTCCTTGCCCCGTTGCCTTTAACAGCTCCCCGTACAGCGGGGAGTTTGTAACCACTTGCAGGCTGAAAGCGGTTTCACCGGGGAGCGTCTCGGCACGGGCACGCACACGGCTCGCTGCCTGTCCAGGCCGCCTCCAAATCTACTGAGCGCCAGCACGCTGCCTCAAGGCTTGATCTAACCCAAGCCGAGAAGTGAGTTAGAAAGCTCTGCTTTAAAGCAAACATTAGGAAAATCGCCGTGATTAGGAAGGAAACAGAGATACGCTTGTCATTGCGGTACAGACTAGTTTCTGACAAGTTTTATCCGCTTTTGCCACAGGTTTTCACGACAAAGGAGCCGCAGAGCCGTCGTTGCTAAAAGCGACCTTCAGGCAGCTTTTCAAGTCTGAGCACGTAAAATGTGTTTACTGTGTGCGCAGAACTTCTTACTCTGCTACATGCAGGAGATGATAGATGATAAATTTATATTATTGCAGGGTGAAGAGAATGAGAAACCCGAAGCTGCGTACCCGGAGCACGATAAAACGTTGCGCTCGGTACAGCTGACACATCATCAGCCTTCCAACAGGCTCCCCTTCCACAGCTCCTGCTTTCATAGTTCTTGCGGGTTCAAAGGCAAAATTCTTCATTATTTTCTCATCATCGTCACTTCTAAAGGGAATAAAACCCCAAATAACTTTGCCATCGCTCCTAAGAAAGTATTTTCAAATTTTTAGTAGAAGTTCAGCATATTAAAGGTATTTATCAGCTCTGTTACAGCCAGGGATGCGGCTGTCAAGCTTCGCGATGCCTCCGCTTGTTCCTACATGTGGAAACGCACAACAGAAAACTCGCAGGCACGTTGTTACCGTTAACCTACGATTCCTCGAAACACAGTCACTGCACTGTCATAAATAGTTGGTTCTCAAAGCTGCTTCTATCTGCAGATCTCAAACCGTTTTAAAAAAGCGCTAAACCCTGTCTTAGGGAGCGGCAAGGCAGCGCAAGTGATTTAGGAAAGGTTTTTGAGAGAAAACCTGAGAAGGGAAACCAGAGTGGGGCCGAGTTCAGCCCCAGAGTCCCGCTGTTCCTTCTCATCGCCGTCAGCAACGTGAAACCGTCCCAGCCGCACGCTTTCAACCACACAGCGAAATGGTTTTATCAGTTCAAAACATATTTTGCAACAGACTTTTGACCTGGGGCTGATCTCTCGCTATTTTATTCTCGCAGCCCTTGCTTGTACGAGTTCCTGGCCTTCCTTTGCACACCCCTGATGTCAGCTAGGGCCTATGTGTTTCCTTAGCTCCCTGTCTACGTTCCAACTGCATGAATTAATGCTCCACCAAAATTTCAGAGGGGGCAAAACTATCGGGCCGTTTTTTCATTGTAAGAGCTGCGTATGTCAACCACGTACGTGATGACAGCGTCACAAATTGCCTTGAAAACTCTTGCGGTGCCCTCAAAGCCACGGTAGCAGATCCGCCAGCAGATGTCCACCACAGAGTGAACTGGCCAGAAAAGCTGTCCTTTTCACAGAGTGGCCTTCAGTGATGAATGGCCACGATTCCCAGCATTTTCATAGCCCTCCAGACTTTCCCAGGATGCCCACAAACAGCTCTGCTCCTTCAAGTTGGGTAGGAGTCCCCTTCCCAATCAACCACGCCAACATATGAACGCTGCCGTGCTTGCGTATCTCCCCGTGCTACCTCGTCCATCTCCAGGTGCCACTTAGATACTTGCAACGGCTGAGAAATACGCTCCTTTCTCCCCAGAAGTTCTTTTATTTTGTAAGAAAAACCATTGCTGCCTGCAAAATAATTCAGCCAGTTCCATCCCTGCTGCCCATCAGCCCGCCATGGTCGGCGCTTGATTGAACTGAAGCGACTTTGATTGCTACAGACATGTGAGTCACAGGCACTGGTAAAGCTTTTGAGGTAAAAAGGAAAGGACTGGGATTGACTACAGCTGGAAATGGCTCAGCCCTTGGCGCCTACGTGAGATTTCTCCCCCGCCACCTAAACTCTCGGTTCGTTTGTTTCTCTGCTTGAAAACAGGCCTCCAGAGCGGCCATCCGTCCCCCCGAGCAAGGAGCACGCTCAGTTTTGCGGCTCTGCGGGCAAAGCACTTGATCATCACGCGCTGCGCAAAGCGCGGGCAGTTCTGCGTCCCTCTTTGGTCGCTGAGCCCTTGTGATTCCCCGGTCGCATTTTATAAGAACGTGCTGTAAGGGTGCTTTTTAGGAACGATGCTCTGCTGCTCCAGGCTGCAGGAAGAAAGGAGCATCTCCCTGCAGCTGATACTAGAGAAAAACCAAAATGTTGACTCTCTGATCAGAGGCACACAACAAGCTGCTCTGTGATTTCTTTGTCCTTTTCCAAGAAGGAGAAGGCAACACCCTTGTGCTTGCTGAAAAAACTTCTGCGTAAGGAAAAAAATCAGGGCTGAGCTCTTGGTGTGCCACAGGGCAGAGCCCAGCTGCCGAGCAAGCCACAAGCGTTGTGATAAACGAGCTACCGTTCCCAAAATGTTTGTAGGGACTTCTCAAGTCTTCAGCATGACGCAGGAGGCTCCTGCAATTCAGCATGCCGCCCTCACGCAGAGCATGGGCTCAAAGGCTGGAAGGAGACGGGCAGGGCTGGCCCAGCAGTACCTCCTGCCGAGGGCACCGGTGGCGAGAGACGTGGTGCCGCAACCTCTCTTTTTGCAAATGAACAAAAATATCTCCCACGTAACCCGCCGCCACGAAGGCGGGATTAGGGGATCTCACCCATCAGAGGTCAAACGACTCGGAGGGGCTGCGTTTACATTAGCATCTCTCTAAAGGCTGCTGGCTTTTACCATGAATTTGCATAGCGTCCAGTGGAAACGTCCCTCTCCTTATCGAGGATTTTGCTTCACATCGCAAATAAGCTAGCACGGTTTCTCTCCTGAAAGAGCTCATATTCATGGCAAAGCCGACTATTTTACATTTGTCCACAAGGCGCAATTAAGACCTTAGCTATGAATTGAAGTAGATAAAAGAGGTGAGCTTTAATGAAAGGTTAAACTTCACGGGGAATTTTATACACTGCCTTATGTCAAGGGAAAAAAAAAAAAAAGTCCTAGGCGGCATTTTGGAAAAGGCAGCATCCTTAATTAATGAACAAATGATACTGTTACCTGCTCATCAGAACAAAATAGCCAGAGTTGTGTAAAAATGAGATTATGAAATTAATTCACAGACTATTTGGGATGCATTATCCCACTGGTGTCAAAGAAAATAGCAAGACCTGCGGTTTCTCCCTGACCTATAGAAAAGACAAGCCCCATCTTTCCTGGCAGGAGCTGCAAAGTACCCTTCCGAAGCAGCAATTGTGGCGAATAACCCAGGTCAGCCCTGCGCAAGATACTCCTGATTGCAGAAGCCCTGAGCTGTTTGTGTGCAGGAGATATCGCAGCTTGAATGCGAACAGCCCTCCCACATTACAGGGAGCCAATTTTCCGGTCATTTATTGTGACAGGCGAGAAACGCGATGGCTCCTATACGTTAAGCTGAGATGGTTTATAATACTAAAGTGTCCTCGCACTCAAACAAATCCTACCTGGATTTAGCTTTGCTAATAGGTTTATACTGCAATGCCCAAGAATAAAATCAGTATCTGGGAAGCCATAGAGGGGATGAGAGCATTCATTTAAAAGTTGGTGCAGGGCAGGAGTGGGAGGTGGGCTGTCGCCAGCCTCCCGGGCACGCCTCAGCACGATCTGCTAAGAGCAACAGCGGGGCCAGCGAAAACTGCTGTGTTTAAGTCTCAGCTCACCAGCGCCTCTGCCAGGAAACTGGTGTTAAAGAAAGATGAAAGGAGTTTTTTATTTCACCACAGGAATAACCAGCAGGTGTTAGAAATGAACGTATGCAAATGCCTATCGCAGCAGCTCCACCTTTGAAAGCTTAAGAGTGACCTCACGGCAAGTATTGGACACGACAGTCGTTTTATCAGCCACCACGGACAAGCTTAAGCCAGCACCAGCCACCAGGCCTGGGTGCCACTGGGAACCAGGGGGCACGGAAGGGACCCGAGGGGGCGGGCAGGAGGGGGATAACTGGAGGCGTAGCCAGGGCTCCTGTGCCAGGAAAGGTGTAGGGGTGAAGGACATAAAACCAGATATCATTGGCTCTGGTGCCCATGGAGCAATTTGTGTTACCTTGAAATTATGCAGGTACGTATAAAGAATATACAGGTATATAGAAATATACATTACATTCAGAAATAGTTTGCGCTGAGTCTACCTGAACCTTTGGCAAAAGGCCCTGGTAGATGAGCTCAGTTCGGAGTTTCCAGCTACTGCCCTTCTCCTGCAATCCGAGTTAGACCTTTACGAATATCTACATCCTACCAGCCTCTTTCACTGAAGAGCAGTAACGTGATGTGCCGCAGAAGAGACAACCGCACTCCTTTACACAACTTGGGCTTCCAAATGCTCTAGAAGACATGGTTCCACTTCTTGTTTTACCGATATGTCAGATGGCCATGTTATCAGACCAATTTGCTTGTAAAATTAGAGGATGTGGTGTGAAAACCAGAAATGTTGAGATGTTTCCAATCTCAAGACCGATATTTTGATAGGTTTGAAAATAAATTTGTTGAAAATAATACAACCTGATACCCTTCTGCAGTTTAAAAATAATAGAAAAGTTATTTAGAAAGGAATTTCACACTGGTGTTTTTGTATAGAGGTTCATAAACTCTACCAGGAGACATATCCAGCTCTTCTAGCCCAAAAATCGAAAAACTAAGAGATCGTGTGGGTTATTTGGTGTGGTTCTGTTACAAAGCAAGGTGACTCAGTGGAAGCATGAGGAAAGAATATGTCGTAGCTTCTGGCCTTGCTTCGATTTTCCATATTGATTTTGACTGTAATGTAATTAGTAGTTCACCAGGTTATTCTGCATGGCGGTTCCACGCTGTCAGACATTCCCCTTAGGGCTTGTCCTCACAGCAAATGTTGTTAAATTCACAATTTACCTTAGCGATTGCTACGTCCCCCATCCAGACAAACCTTCGTGTCATATTGCTTCAGTTAACACGAGAACTGTTGGTCTACCACTCCTTAAACGTGACACAAAGCACTGTTTTCCTCTCCTTTCTTACCCTGTTTTATTTGTACCGTTTAGGTTTCATGCCTTTACTAGTTGTCCTTAGGAGGACTGGGTTTCCACTTCTTCGTGTAAATGTGCACGAGCGACACTGCTACCTCAGGTCTTCCCCCAACGCACTAAACTGCTTTATTGAGCCTCATGGATTTAAGCCCTTTGCAAATAACGTCACCATTAAATTAATGTCATTAAATTAAATTTAACGTCACCATTAAATTAACCTAAACTGAAAATTTGAGCTGCACATATCTAATCCACATTGTTAGTGGACCATCTGCATTACAGGAATTATAATCAGTGTCGTACGGAGCGAAGGAAGAAGGGGGCATTTTCATCTTGTTGGATAGCAAAGCTTTCATAAACTATTAAATGTTGTAGTATGGAAAAAGAAGAGATTATTTGAAATTCCTCTGTGTCTTGCGAAACTGCTAAAGATTCATGAATATTTCAAAGAGCCCCGGCTTTCTAGAAAAGTTCCTTGGTTCTCTTTGGTGTGCTACAGATGTGGATGTTTTCATACCAGGTACAGCACCACAGATGCACGGATTAAGATCTACTGTGGGTTGACTGTATTTTAAGCATCAGGGGGAAAAAAAGAAAAAAAAAAAAATCAACATTGTTCTTTCTATAGGGCAATCCCACGCCTTGCTCAGTTGGTTCACGTGAACACAGAACAACTGCAATTTCACAAATTGCTAATTCTTTTTGTGATTAACATTTTCTATAGCCAAATACACATTTACACAGAAATGCACGATTTGCTCATCCTGCATAGTCTCTTACTCTGTTCACAGGCAGCTGAGTTTTGCTACTACATGCCTCTTGTAGAAAGCAGTGTTCATCTCAAGTAGAGAGTCAGGTTCCAGTTTTCAGAAGTTTTTGTTTCCTTGCCTTCATCAAGTGGTATTTTTCCTTCTGATGCCGTTTTCTTGGGACAGTTGTGCCCAGAAGCCAAAGCAGCTGCCCGGTTAGATTGCCAGGGGAGCCTGCGGAGGCTCCCTGTCCGTTTACTGACCACGCAGCCCCCAGCTGACACCCCATCTGTACAGCCACCCAGCTCCACAGCGCCCTACCACCGCAGGCTGCTGCGAGCAGTGGGACGCGTAACGCGACAGAGCTCAGCCCCTCCTCTCTGCCTCCGAAACCCACAAATTTCAATCACAGTGAATGCACACAAGGAAAACACAGAGAAACAAGGCTTCAGCCCTCCCAGGAGGGGCTTCGTTTGTTCAGTTCCTTCTGATTTCATAGGGAGATAAAGGCCTTCCATTTTTTGGTATTACCGGGCCCGTATTCAGTAACTTAGCTGCCAGCGAGCAAACTGCATTCATCCTCTGCAAGACAGGACATACATCTAACTGTCAGAGACAGAAAATGGTAAACTTTTACTAAATTTTCCCCATCCCTCACAAGATTTGGGCCCATAGAAGTATCATCTCTTGCACTGTACCGATGCAAATTGATTGATATATCAGCCCTTTTTATACAAATCATTTACTATGTTCTCAAAAAAATGACAGCTCACTTCATTACTTGCTCTTACCAGCAGGTAGAAAACATGCTAACAGCCAAAGTAATACAATACCTAATAAGAGGATTAAGTAGAGAGGATTTCTATTTAATATTGTATTAGCAATAGCAGATACCTTCCCTGCCCATTCTAACTCCCTCACAGGATACGATGTCCACGCTTGTAAGGGAAGCTTATTGACATCTGATCAGTCAATAAATCTGTTCGTGTTTTTTAATGACCCCAAGAGTTGTTTCCACATGCTCACATAATCTTACCAACAGTTCACCCTCATAAATTAATAATTGCCTTTAGGGCCTTTTAAACCCTAGAACCCAATTTAGCTCCTTTGCAACAGTTCTCTTCTAATTGCAAATCAAGACTCAGTGCAGAGCAGGATTAAGCCTCACCAAACCAAACACAGCAGCGCATAACAAATAACCAAGAGAGACAGAGACTACAAGACTCCTTCTGGGCACAAAAAAACTCTGACATTTACAAACAGCAGCAAAAAAATATTCTGAAAGGAAAAAGGATGATCCTGGAGTTGGGACACTAGATTTGGAACAAGTGGGTTTGCGTCTTTGTTGCTAAATCCTGCACATGACGTTTGCAATTAGTTTCCCGTCTGTGTTTCAGTTTTCTGTCTGTGTAAATGGGGAGGACAGCACTTTATTATCATACAAGGACCTAATCAATAAGAATATATCAAAGATTCATACATAAGTGCATTAAAGCATCCATGCTATGCTAATGTCTCCCATTTAAATACTATAAAAAGCTCAGCGGGCTCTTGACTGAACCATTAAGTGAATGATAGGCAGATCAGAAATGTCCAAGAAAAAAAAAACAGAATTACATTCTGCTATGAAACACTGGGCAACTCCTATAAAAATCAATGGGACTGCATAGTAGTAAATTGCCGGGGAGATGAGCTTTATTTCATGGCTCATAAGCGAAAACGAATGTCTAACAACCCGTCAGTCCTGACAGCTTCGCCTCTGGAAAGAACTGGCTTCTCGGGTGCTGCTGCCGCCGCAGCCTCCATCCCCCGGCCCCGCTCCTTCGGGCAGCGGCTCCTCTCCCAGCGCAGCTGCCCCCGTGCACAAGCAGCCCCGTCCTTCAGCCAGGACCCACGGGCTGGAGCGTTAGCCGGGGGCAGGGGTACGCCCATATGGGGTCCGGTCCCCAAAACACTGTGAGACGGCAGAAAGCCGCCTCAAGCCTCACAGGGCTGACCCCACCGAAAGCTGCAGCAAGGAGGATGCTGGCGCGAACGTAGCATCAGTCAGCGGAGCTGTGCAAACACCTCTCTAAATTGCGGGGTTTATTTTTACGTGTTCTGCTCTCTACCTAACAACCTTACACTGCAAACAAACAAGTTATTCACTAATAATGTTATCGCTCCACTTTAAAGAAGGAGGCACAGAGAGAGAAAGCAGCCTGCCTGAAAACAAACAGAAATCTACGACAAGGCTACAGATTGAAAAAGGACCAGGGCTCCCACATGCCTTGAAATTTGTGTCCCAGTCCAGGGCCTAACCAAAGCAGAAAGATGCAGTGTTAGCTAGCTGGTTTTATGTTACGAAAAACTATTAACACGTGGCAGCCATCAAATAAGATTGGCAGCAACTGTAGTGCTGCCAAATACATTACGAGAGGAAAAGATGCATATTTCAGAGACGTGGACTTTGGTGACTGCGCTGTGCTCACTGAACTGGTAGGATGGCTGAATTTGAGGGAAAATACATGTTAATATGCAAGATGTCCTGCAAACATGAGTAGCTTTGCTGCTCCCTTACCTTGCTGGCAGAACACTTACCTACCCTTGTATGCCAGAAACCAGCATGTGCCAATAAATTATCTCTTTTTGGATTACCATACAAATAGCTTGTTTTGATGCTGGCTGTTCGCTTAGGGAGCATAGTGCCATCCTCCAGATTCAACAATAAAAGCCAGCGGGGGATCTACACAAATTAGCACTTTGCGGCCATATCTAGAGATAAAGGTCTATGTGAACAATAGATAAAATCAAACAAATTACATAAATCCCTGAGGTTCTGTAAAAAAACAGACTCAAATTTAACCACTGCCCCCTACTTCTTCACATAAGGAAATTAAAATGGGTCTTTTTATCTGACAGTGAAAAAGCATGAACTCCTGAACCCTTGAGATGACAAACCGGCCTCCAACCAGAATGTATTTTCCCTCAAGCCAAGTCCTTTGCCTTCTCCTCTCCCCAGATACTGCACTTGCTTCAGCTCCCCCTTCGATCTGCCGCCTCCTTCCACAACCCATGCCAGGCAGGCACTTCCATCTCTCTCTGCCTAATCTTTCAACTATTTTCCTCTTCTATAGTGGCTTTTTTTTCCCTGATAATGATTTCTTATTACCCTCCAAAAGGCATTTGAATCTGTTTTCCCAACTCATACAGCACAATAAATTATCAGGAATTAAATTAGCTATCAAAGGGATAATAGACTCGTTCCTTCAAGGGCTAAATTAGTTTTATCATACTTTATCTGGAAGGGGGAAGGTTTAAAAATGTACTCTTCCAACAGGTTTTGTTCCTCATTATGTATACTGAA
Organism: Platalea leucorodia; assembly: GCF_965183815.1. NCBI lineage: Eukaryota > Metazoa > Chordata > Aves > Pelecaniformes > Threskiornithidae > Platalea > Platalea leucorodia. The sequence goes on from NC_138830.1 coordinate 5,605,800, forward strand.
GCCTATCTTCAACAGCCACTCAAGGGACCAAGAAAAGTCAGCAGCTCAGCACAGATGGCCTTGAACTAAAGGTCAAAGAAAAGAGCATGGAAAACATGGAAGTACTTTAAAACCGTTCTTTAAAACAGTTGCTGGCTGGAGTTAACTTTCCATATAGGCTTCGCTGCCTTTGAAATGCCTTCTCGGTATTACTGCATTCAATTTAATTTTAAAAGATTTCTTTTTTTGTTTAGCTTTGCTTTGTGTTTTAAGTAGGATTTCTGGTATCTCTCAAGAAAGGAAAAGATATTTGCTTCATTGTCGAAGGATTAGGAAATATGGATGGCCGAATTAGCTAAGACACTGTATAATATTAAAGCAGCCTGGACTCTCCATTATACAATAAAAACTTAACAACAAAATCCCTCAAAAACAGACTATGAGAACTATTTTTCCCTGTATATAACAGCCTGATCCCCACTGGCAGCTGAGTGGATGAAAAAGCTATACTGGACATTACTACATCTCGGAAAAATGCTGGGTAAATACCTATTGTCTAAAGTCCCTTTCAGCTTGTCGACCGATATCCAAGCAAAACAGAGTATATCATTACTTTGACGTTACTGCTTAAATACTGCTCTCAAATCACAGCTTAGTGCTGCACTCTGTACAGTTTGTTTCCAAAGCACTCATTAATAGAGAGGTTATATGAAAACAGACATCCCTGGCACAGCTGGTACTGACTCTAGAACGGTTGTAAGACCCATCAGTTTGTGCTACCAAGCTGGGCAAAGAAGCCTTTTGGGTACAGGATCTTCCCTTACCTGGGTGAGGCTGGACCAGATGACCTCCAGAGGGGTCCGTTCCAACCTGAACTATCCTACAACGCGACGTTCATCACAACCTTCCTATCGCAAGCACTAACACTGAGTTGCCTTCTCCTGACCACTACAATGTATTCCAGCAACAAGCTACACCTGTGAGGCAGGCGATCAAACCCAGCTGCCTTCGGCAAGGAAAAAAGCTGCTTGATTACAGGACGAGTTCAAACATGCAGCAACAGGGGCTGTTTGCTAACACATACCCAAACTGAGGAATGGAAATATTGATGTGACTTCATTTGAAGTGGAAATTAGGGGGGGGGAAGCTTAAATTTCATAATTTTGTAGGAAGAAATGGTTAAACAAAGCACAACAGGAAGAGTTTGTGATAGATACTTGGGGTGCTTTGAGGAGCTGAATGTGCTCAGCTCTGCAGTATTTGTTGGCAGCTCAATATCTCTGCACAGAAATGGCATCTTGTGAGTCTAAAGAGAGACCTTTAAACTGGACATCTAGTTAATTTTAAGAAGTACTGTAATAAAGAGATTTTATTCCTTTGGGCATCCTATGAAACAGAATTCTTTGAGGCCTGCAGGAAGCCTTGAAGAATAATTTCCACAATAGCACAGAGGGAAAAAAGCCCTTTAAGCCCAAGGCCTATGCCCAGCTACTGCAGGTAGGCTCCTTCAGGCACGCTGGACGCAACAGGCTACACTTTTAGCAAAAAGTCAACAACCGGGAGACCCAGAATGGCTTAGGGATGCGAGAAAGAGCAGCAAATTGCACCTGATTATTACTGTAAAAAGTTCCCTGTTTCTCTGTGAAATCTGTGTTTCTTTTGGCTGTAGCTCATTCCACTGAAAAAAAAACTTTTTTATTTTTCTAATTAATTTTAACTTTTGGCAGTTGCACTGCAGTTTATTGGCCAGGGCTTGGTGGCTGCTCTGCTCTCTACAGTTCTTATTGCTGGATAGTTCAGGTCGTATTATTTCAGCTCAGACAATATTAATTGCTGTGACAGTTTTCAGTGCTCGTACAGATATCTATCTAATGGATAAGCCACTGATTCTGTGACTATCTTCTCTTCCAATCAATAAAAAACAGGGTTATACACTGAAATGAATAAAAGGAGATTCTATAGTGAGTAGCTAAAATTAGTACTAGGGGAGTTACAAAGCCCCATGCTTCAGGAACGAACCGCGTACCGGCTGGTGACAGGCAGACTTGCCCTTCACCTACCTCTACAAAAGGACAAGAGCTAGGCATATCTGAGAAACCCTATTCATTTTCTTTGAAAGATTGCACCTTGGCTCTCCTGCAAATAGCATACCATCCGTACAGCCGTATCTCAAATTAAAGGATGCGTCTCCAAGTAAATTAGAAAAACAATTTGTTTTAAAGAAAGAGATGAATTACAACTTAATTAAAACAACACAAGAAGACGGGAGAAGGAAGGATGAATTCAGACCAGTCCTAAGGGAACTCCAGTCCTCTCAGCGCTTTGAAAGAAGATCTTTGGGTACCATACATCATCAGCACAAGAATTTCCATTAGTTATTCCCAGGAGGCATGGACTCCCCTCCGGTAGATGGCTTCACAAATATACCTCTTTACCACAGCGTACTTCCCAAGCACAGAAATCACTCACTCCAAAGTCAGTTTGTATTTAGAAACGAAAAGGAACAGAGACTGAATGGGAACACAGCAGCAGCCTCCTTCTGAAAGATTTAAAGTTGCGGCAGACAGAACAAAAGACGTGGCGCTTGCATAGCATGAAATGCACCCGTAATTTACAGCGCAGTAGCCGAAGAGGGTGTCTCGGCATGCTGTCCCATGGTGGAAAGCAGACGGTACTCTTGCGAAGTAGAGAAATGCAAGGAGAGTGTTAACCTTCAGCAATATATAGTCTTTCAAGAAACTTGTTTACCAGCTGCTTTTCTCCAGCAAACTCACATTCAGTAATTAATAACCCAAACTTTCTTGTCTATGAAAAGGTGTGTAATAATTAGCTTACCTTGTCTAGCACCGTGTTGTCTCCTTATTTGTTTCCACTCGTAGGTCGCTAGTTGTCCTCAGCCCATTAGGAAGAACTGAGGCTTCAGCAAATTTGCCGAGGCTGGAGGGGCAAAGGACAGTAAGTCCTGTGGGGCAAGCACTTAAACAAAACAAATTCAATATCTCAATGATCGCCCCCTTCCCGGCCACTCCATGCACATCCTAGCCCTTCATCTACTCTTTCTTTGGAGGCTCCACAGTTCAGCTCACCAAGTTTTACCTTGTAGGGCAGAGCCCACAGATGTTCACGGGCTGTAGCTGGCTATGCTTCTTATCTGGGCTTTATTTGTACGCCCATCAGCCGCTCTGCTTGGTAGGAGACTGTTGACCTCTGTCCTCGGCTTCCCAGAGAGCCTAACAAACACCCTTCCCACGTTAGGAGGGCTGCCTTTTATCTGGAGAGAGCTGCATGGGCCCCAGGCCTGGAGGGCAGCATGTTTTTTAATTTACAGGCAGGGGAAGGAGGAGAGGGAGTAACAGAAGACCAGTAGCAACTGGAATATGAGCACATCAGGAGTCCAGCTCACTTAATGATGGGCCTTACAGCATCCATACTGGATTCCTGCCCTTCAGAGGAATCGGGCACGTGGAGGAGATATGCTTATAGAGGGAGAAATGGCTTTCATTTATACACAGATGTTTATAATTAGAAACAGAAACCAAGATTTTTGTTTTCTCCTAATATTGTCATGTAATACCTTTCATTGTAGCTATTTTTAAAAATACCTGATTTCTTTCAGAGATGGCTATTCGCATACATTTAGCAACCAAACCCCCCCACCTCCCCCAGTCCCTGGTCCTTCTCTTGCATTATGAACTGCCCTGTCTTGTTGCTCCTGCTGTCAAGTCGCTTGACATTAAATACACACACACACTTACTATGTCACATTATATTTTGCTGTGAATGCAGATGTTTGGGATACCTGGGGCTTTTATTACTCACCTGGACTTTTTCCTCTGGTACGTACAACAGAAGACATTACCTTTCCAGCCATGTCTATAGTTCTAAACTTGAAGATAACTGCGCTGAGCACTGCATCAGTCACAACGAAGGCACCGCAATACATCTTCTAGACCACCGAGGCATTACCTTGTAAAGCTCCTGCTGAAATGTGCCTCCTGAGCTTTGTTGTAACACCGCATTTCCAGCCCTTGCCCAGGCTCGGTCCTCTCTTCCCGGGCTGCGCAGTCCTTGGCCATCTGCCCTCCGGTGTATGCCCGCAGCCCGGCCGGTTTCGCTCCAGCACACACCCTCTCCCGGTCAGGCTCCCCAGGCACGAAACCTGCCTCTGCACTGGCCTGTCTCCCTCCTTGGGGCTGCCGTCCCCAAATGTCTGGTCTTGGAGGACCAGCACTACTTCACTGTAGCACAGGCTTGGACTTGTAATAATTTATATTGAGTTTCCAGCAGGGTTGGTTAAAAAAAGCAGTTCCTTTTTCTTCTCTTGAATTACTCGTTATGGCAAGGATATAGCGACCTGTACATGCTGTTATATCCCCTAGACAGTGCTGTGCAGTGCCACACAATTATGCTCGAACTCAGACATCTTTCATCACACAAACTGCTGCCTTGTGGCCCTGCCCGAGCTCACGCGTGCTGTGCTAACGTTATCCTGCATCCAGCACCTGAACCACTTCAGGCATCCAGGTGTCGCGCTGAATTGGGATGTGAAGATCCGGAACTGAAAGGCAGATTTAGGGCAGACTTAATTATGGCCTTTTCAATAACTGGCAGACATCTGTGGTGTAAATAAACCCAACCAGAATAAATGGGACTATATCTGCAGAGAAATTTGTCCTGGACTTATTCTAGCACCTTCAAGCTGACAAATATTAGGCACCAAATACAATAATTAGGCACTCTCTTACTGTGAGGTTTTTAGTTCGGAGTGCTTGAGTGTGATACTGTCACAGTAAAAAACTTGGGACATTTTTATCTAATCTTCGTGGCATGGGACATGATAAACACTTTGAGCACTTCCCTCTGTAGATTAACATTAGATTGCATTTTCTCTACAGGCGTACATCTACCCTTTTGATGTTAAGCTGTGATTTTATAGTTGTATTTGTTGTAATGTTTAAAAGAAGACAATAAAAAAAAAATAGCAGAGGAAACCAGACTGCCAATACTTCAAGTTAGAACCAGTGGTAAAACATTAAGCTGAGTGAAGAAATGCGGCAAGTCTAAGCTCCTTATTCTTTGTCTTTTAGGCACTGCCGATTTTAAATGTCCTCCAAGCCGAACACATTCCTCTATAACGTACCCTGATTTAGATATCTGCCCTCACAAAGAATTCTGTCTTTTAAAAATAAATAGGGATAGCTCATAGAGGTTGCGTGCTGTTTGACTGATTTATTTAAACCCACAGAACTTCTTGCTCCACCAACAATTCCATTCTGCCTACATGATACCAAACATACCAAATGCAGTGGTGGACCTGAAGGTGGAACTGGGAGCAACTGCAGGGCAGGACCAGAGACACGAGCTAGGAGAGAACAGCTAGGTCTGGGAGGCGATGAAAGGCTTGCGGCAGCCTGAGCGACCGGAGGCACCCTGGGTGAGGGTTTCAGGCTCACGGGAAGCATTACCCCAACATGGGGAAGGTCTTTGCAGCCACAAGAGTGTACCTGAGCTAACAGAGAAAAAAGAAGCAAGATGAAACCTAGGAGAGTAAAGCTCAAAGATGCGTAATGCTGAGAAAAGGTGAGAGCTAAATACTGACTGAAAAAGGGCTTGGAGCCCTGAGCACAGATGCAGTCTCTTGTTTGATTTTCCTTGAGTTCAGAAAAATGGAATTTTGTACATTTTATACAGAAAATTAAAATTGCATCAAAGAAACATCTGAGTTCATCATCCATGCCTCTTAATAGGAGCATCCTTAAACTGGTTCAGTGCTCAGGTCGTAAAGAGTAATTATAGCAATCTATTAGAAAGAAAACAGACTGTATGTAGGGCAGGAATGGGTAATATATTATGTTAACACATAGTAAAAATAAAATTATCAGTATGAAAAAGAAAAAAAAAATTGGCTTGGATTTCACTCCCCAAGGCTGACTGCACCGTTTCCTGTAGCTTGACTATTCATGAACTTTCTGGTCATTCCCAATTTGTTACTGTCCATGCTTGTCTCGTCCCTGTTATGGTCATTACATTTATTTTTATAGCTGCTTTTATCCAAAGCATATGTTGTCAATGGCCTTCTTTCCTTATCTTCAGTGCTTTCAATTACATAATGTACCATGGTACCTTGTAGCAATTCCAAAGCAAATGTATCTTGGATGATAGATTACAAATGAAAAATGAATGCTCTGGGACATCTTAATAGCTTATTTCCCCCCATGCTTCCTGCCAATGTGCCTCGGCGTGTCTCATACATGTATCCAAATAGATCAAAATATCAGCCAGTATATTCACTAAATTCATTTTTTCTTTTAGTGTTAATAGCAAGGAAATCATCAGAAATGATGAAGGTTGTTTATTGAACAGCAAAACTTAACTGGCAGTGATCGAAAGCTGCCTTACATAGACCAGAAGGCATTTGATTTTAATCAGTCAGGAAGGAAATGGTAAAACAAATGAATATACTCTGATCTTCAAAAAGAGGTTCTCCAGGGAAAGGGGAGAGTGTTCTGCTTCTCAAAGGTTAACAGCCTCATAGTGCCCTTTTTGGGAACCTGATCCCTGATTTGTGAGTAGTTTCCTTCCTTCCTTCTCCACAGAAGAATAAAGCTGTGCTTCTGCAGCTTTGAACTCACTGCAAGTTTTGCTGTTGAATTTCAAGCAGAAGGACTTTGCTAGTGACTTGTGTTCGGTGGGGGAATAAGCAAGCACTGAAAGCACCGCTGTCCTGGCATCACTAAATACACAAATACCACGAACAGAAGCCAGGGCAGGCAAATCCCCTTCCTGGCCACAGGAACGTGCAAGTTGCTCCCTGGAGGAAGAGCTAGACTGTCTTCAGCAGCGAGAGGCCAGCAAACTGTCCGAGCACAGCCCTCTGTGCCAGCGGTTTCACGGTTTATGCCAATGCAGCAAGCACCATGACCTACCAGGTCACCTGGATCCTTTCCCACAGCATATTTCAAAGCGTGTGCCAGGCAAATTTCTTACAGATACAGTGACCTGAGAGTTGACAAGGACCTCAGGAAGTCACTTATGATGTCCTTAGAACCGTTCTGTGCTCCAGCACTGGCAGGCTAAACTCTAGGGAGTCACTGACAAGTTATTTACTCCATATAGGTGTATAAATCTGGGCTTGAGCCATTTGCATTAATATTCGTGATGATGAATTACAGGCTTAACTGATCAGCTCTGATTTCCCTCTGACGCACCCTCTCAGCCTCTGAAGCTCAGTGTAAGGAACTAAAAGACGACATTTTTGCAAGGTCTCCTTTTGCGAGGAAAGCCACTGCTTTCCTCTTCACTGTATTCACACCTAACACTGGTGCTGCAAAGCACAGTCCTGGAAAAGGATATTGGCTCCAAGTCTTTATTTCCCGAGCGATTTAAATAATTTGGACCAATATGAACATAGGGTGTTTGTGCTTCATGTTCTACAAGGTTAATGGGTATATGAGCAAACGGTCTTCTTGGAAATGCTCAGCAGTAGTTGATGATTTCTGTTACAACTTTGCTTGCTTCCATGACCCATGTACCGTAATACTTAGACTTTTTAAACCCTGCTCTGGAATTCCTGGGATCATAATAAATGGATTAAATCAAAAGTCTTGTTTTCTCTCTGTTCAGTTAAGGAATCTGTCTTTTGATTTGATATTGCTCACTTTTTATTTTGTATTGAGAGATTTAGACATAACGAGAAATGAAGAGACGGTTAAAATGAGACTTGGGAACTCAGTTCTGAGCTCTATCAGCCCTGGACCTGTCCCATGATGTTAGCCAAGACTTTTGGAAAACTTTGCTAAATTTTCATGAAATGTCAGGTTTGAAAGAATCTTTGTTAATAATTGGAAATTGATTTCATGATATTTTGATACTGAGCTGGCAGGTGGTAACTATTATTTTAGATTTCAGAGTGCAATGACAATAGGTGAAATCTCAAAAGCTCTAGAAACATAAAGGCTCTACTTTTGTTCCATTCCTTCCAGGTTTTCTTGAAATCATAGACTAGGTTTAAATTAGACCACTCCACAACATAACTGTGGAAAAGCAAGGGAGTAAAACTCAAGAGTAATTTGCTGCAGGCCCATTTTTTCTTGAGTGAAGCTGACTGTAAGTTTGGCAGGAAAAGAAAGTTAGATAGTAATAATCTAATTTAGAACCCAAAATGTATATTAATTTATCCCTGGTTTGGCATGAACTTGAGTCCAGTTTCAAAAGGTTCCTGCTGCTGGGGTTTCTCGTTGACCGGTAACGTTGAAATGTATCCAGTGTGCTTCCTTGGTCTTATGGCTGTTGTCCAGTCAACCAGCTGGAACCTAATTGCACTTTTTTCCCAGTTTCCCATGTGACATTGCTGATAGCGAACATCTCATTTAAAGCTCATTGCAGCAAAGTGACTCAAACATTGCCAGTACATTCTTGCTCCTGGATGCACTTTAAATAAAATTAGCAAGGCTCCCCAGATATTACCTCGTATTTCTCTGGGATTCCACAGCCAGAGCATTAAAATAATGAAAGGAAAAATTATGAGAGTAGAACCAACTTCCTGTGCGGAAAGAATAAATCACTGCCTGTGCCTCTTTCTTGTGACTGACCCAGGACTCAGGTCTAAAGAGCAAAGCCCCTGAGCGTGTTCCCAGGAGAGACTCGACCAGCTCCTAATTACATGCGCAAGAAGCGGGTGGTAGCTTCACTAGGAGCTTGTAACTGAAATGTCTACCCACGGGACTGGAGCAATTTCCCATCTCAGTCTTGCTTTCTAATGCTGAATTCTGGGATGAGAGCTTAGTCCTCAAGTGCTTTTTGCTGTGATTTGAACATCGCTGATTTGAATGCTCCGTAGTGTCTGATACCTTGGGAAAAGCCTGTTTCCCATTCCCGCCTCTAGACGCGCAGCCTCACAGCAGCCAGTATTCAGTATTCAGCTACTCACTGCTGTCTGCCTCTGGGTGGGTCAGTAAAGGTGCTCCTTCAGGCTCTGCTTCCTCTCTGCTTTAGCTCCCTGCCTTGCTTCTGAGGAGATGGTGTTTTCTCACATACATCCTCAGTTGAAAAGAATATGTTTCAACCTTTGTTTTTACCCTTTCCATTCCCAAACACAACTGTGGGGTTTTTATGTTGATTACTGTGTTATACTATATCTGGATTAAGTTCTAGATCTGAGGTAGACTACTAGCCTCACTCCTCAGAAAGCTTTCAGGTTTTCGGTTCTTATTCTCCCCGCGTGAAAGATTCCTGTTCCTCTGGACTGGTTTGCCATGCTGTACAGCACACAATGATGTTCTGCTTTTCCTGTTTCAAAGCTCTTGTTGCGTTGTTGTTTCTGTGTAAACCACATAATCTCTCTCTGAATTTGTAAAAAAAAGCTTGTTGCCATGTATTGTTGAACAGTACCCTCTCGATTCTGTAGCACGTTTATGGAGGGGTTTGTCATAGCGTGGTCTGTTCCCATTGCTGGGGTGGACTACACTGACTGGATCTAGTTATCAAACCCTGTGAGCCTGTAAACACTGGGAAGGAACTGGCCTGCTTCCATGAATTGCAAGAATCTTTCCTGCGTGTGAGCCCTCAGCCTGACACCTCTTTGCAGTGGGCCATTGTCTTTTTCCTTTCACAGCTGTAGACAATACTTAGAGCTAGATATTGTTGTACATTCAAAATCTTGTCATCCAGTTCATGCAATGTTTTGACCAACTGTTTGGACTGCTAGGCTGTGGGAAGGTAAGGGCAGTCTTGAGGGAGAGCCTGGAAACTTTTCAAGCTGGTCATTTCTCTTGCCTGGATCGAATACAGACATTATACAGAGCTTCTGTGACCTTTCTGATGATAAGTCATTGCACTGCAGAGCTCTACAGGGCTGAGCAGTCATTACTCCTCCCCGTGTAACTGAACCAAACCGCGCCTGCAGCCAATACACAGCAGAGAATTTATTGACTGTCTCTGGAATTAGGCAATTCTGTTAATTGTCTTCATTTTCCAGGACTCTGTCATTCTTTTCCTGAACCATTAGTGGCACAGCTATTTGCGTGCCAGCATGAGCTGCCTGGAAAAGAAAGCTAAAATTGAACAGCAAATGAATCAAAGACAAGGACAGATACCTCTCAAAGATAATTGCATTCAGATATCCTGGAGAGCCCTTACAAATCCCTTTTCAGTTTCCACAGCTCTTTTCCTCATTGTGGCTTTGGCTTGAGGAACCTCTATTAAGCAAGAAGACATTCCTAAACAATGCCAGCAATGAGTCAAAAGACTTCTTTCCTTTTTCATGATTTACCTCCCCAGTGCTCTCTAGCTATACCAAACTCCCAAGCAAGGACTTTTTGCATTATTTTTTTTATTTCTAAGGGTCAAAATGATTGGGGTGGCTCTGCCTTTCCCATCTACAAAGCGCGTTAAAGAACACTTGGACATTGGTGGGTCATAAAGAAGGAAAATGCATAGCTTGTTCTTTTATTCAGTTTGGGTTTTTTTTATCCTTTTCTTCGCAGCCTGGATGTTAGTCCCTGTACCATTTCCCACAATGAACATGTGGTCTGAACTTGGACATGTTTTAAGTAAATGCAGTGGGGGTCAATAATTGCAAGTTGTTGTCTACATAAAGCTCCTAGACAAGAAAGACACCCAATATTTTTAATACACCAAACTCATGACACTCAGTATACACATTATGTCGTATTTACATATCATTTATCCATACTTACTTGAAGTCTGTGGTATCACAAACGCATTCAAAATATTATATTTCTGCTTCAATCTCTTTGATCAAAAAAAAAATAGTAACTTCCATACACAGGATTTATTGTATCTTTTAAGTGATGTGGTTCTAGCACAGTTGTGATCCCACAAAAACACAGTGCTAGAGTACAGTACACATTTTGAAAAAAAACCTGATATCTGGGGGTGAACAGTCCTCTGGCAGTTTTGGGATACCATCCAGCGTTTTCAGGTTTGGCAAACTGGAGAATACACTTAAAGAGAGACAAAAGAAAAATAGAAATTGAGATAAATAATCTCGGGAAATCTTGAGAACAAAATAGACACTGATAAAAAACAAATAGTGGATTCAAACATATCCAAAATAGATTTGTGTTGTTGGAAATGTTGATTTGTCATTTGTTGCAGAAATTATCTGATAAAGAGCTAATCAAAAATTTTCAGGTTTCACTCTGTTGCACAAGTTTTATATCCTAGACTCAGTAAAGCACTAGTAGTATCTACATTTTTAATAGAGTAGAACCAAACGAGCTGTCTAATGCAAAAGAGAGGACAGAGTGTTAACCTAGACTGAATTTCCTAGACTGCTGAAAAGCAAAGATTCAGACTGCAAGAAGTGCAACTCAACTTTTATCTTTCTGTGACACAGAAACCAGGCTCTCTGCAAAGCTTTTTGCACTTCTGTTTCTCTCAAAGAAAAGAAGTCCCTGTTTTGTGGGCACGATGCCAAAACGAAACGAATGGCTCTACCTCCTAATATACTGTCCCTTTTAAACAGCAGACCAGTATCTCTAACCTCAGTCATGAAGACTGCTGTTTTCTTCTTCAGAGGAGTTTGATGGAGCCGTAGCCCCCTCCATAAGCATCACACAGGGTGTTAACCCACACGCTATGGTATTTGCTCCTCTGCCTTTTGAGGTGAGTGTGGACTCCAGTGCTCAATCTTGGCATGTAACTCAGGGCTTTATCTATGCTTGAAAATGATTCAGTCTGTCTTCCAGCACTGGCAGTGAAAGTAATACCGGAGTTATCTATATTTAATTGCCTTAAGAACTGGTAGGATTGGGAGCAGAAACATAATCAGTAATTGTTAAAAAGTGCTTTTCAGCTTTTCTTCTTCTGAACCTTTTGAAATGCAAATAAAATGTAAAATCCATTATTTTAAATTTACTTTTTAACTTTCACTTTGATATCTGCCTATCTATCTACCTTTAGAAAGCACAAGCATCACCATCACACTGTCAAAGGGATGCATACTAAACTGAAGGAAAAAGCCTACTGGAAACTCAGAAAGGTTTTCATTAAACATTTTCTGTTAAGCTTCTCTCTTTTTTTCCCCCTCCCAGGAAGAGACGACTTCTTAGACACATGCTGTAAGGCTTATCTCAAAAATATCAACAATGCCTTGTGTAGATGGCTGACATGACTCCGTGTCTGTAGTGGGGAAAAACATGCAATCGTGCAGATTTCTGAAGAGCTCAGAAGGAACACGCTGCGTTCCCCTTTCTGACCTGTGTGCAATTTTTTTCCTGGCAACAGGGTTTTGGAGTCAAAGCAACTGGGGAAGAATGGAATAGGGGTGTGAGCTTCAAAATATGCATGAGACTTAGAATAAATTATCTGCCCCTGAATTCTCTACTCTATCTCGGATTTGAATTTTCATTTCCAGTGTCCAAGGCAGCTCTGTTAAGTCTACACTATACTGTGCTGCCTGCAACATATACCTACACTGAGCAGGGAGTTCAAGGCAGTGCAACTTCCACAGTGCTGCCGCGGAGAGAGGAGAGAACCCAGAAAAATCTAATGATGGTAACTTAGTTTTCTGTTGCTTTAGCTCCCATCTTGCAATACATCCTTCTGATTCCATCTCTGACATGTAATGCAATTTAGACTCCTTTCAGAATACACGAGGGATGCAATGAGACTGAAGAGAGTTTGAGTAATAGGTAGTTTCTATTAATAAAAGGGAATCTAATTTATCTGCCCTGGTCATTGTCTCTAAACTTGATCCATGGACTTAGTTCAGTTCAAGAACTGCTAGTCATGTGATTACAAAGCCTCCTAGGCAGTTTCTGAATATTTGTGGCTATTCTCAGATACTGGCTCACCAGCCCATGTTCCTGGAGCATTTATGATAGTTGACACTATGGGAAAATAAAAAAGATTGCTTGGGAGAGCTTGTTGTATTTGAGATCCTATCCCTTTTGAACTCTCTCACAATCATTTCTTTGTATTGTTCAACTTTTGTTGGCTACAAGATGGCAAGACTTACAGTTGTCTGTATCTTTCTTGAAATTCACAGGGATTCCTCTTGAGTATAAGGGATTCAAGTGGAGTATGCCTGAAGTCTGATATTCCGCTTAGTGTCATGATGTTATTTTCAGCGAGTGATAAGTGCTGAATCTGAGGTATCTTTGGCAGCTGTTTGAAGGATGTAAAGTGGTTTTTATTGACATTTAGTTCTCTGCATCTGTAAAGTATAAAGCATATGACATCACTGATCACATCATCGTTAATGTTATGTACCTGTAAGCCAACACAGGGATGACTCTTCAGGTAGTCGAAGTCATGGCAACTTAGGGCTTCCAGTGAGAGATACAAGAATTTGATTCCTTGAGACTTGCTTTCACACTAGTTTTACACTTGCGTTATTTTTGCCTAGACATGGACTGCAAGATCAGATCCCTACATTTCATACTTTTAGCTTTCTTTATATTGTACAATGGATACATCATTATTCTTGCTTTCAGTATTACAACTCTCCATATAACTAGACATACAACAACACAGAAATAATAGATGGATTGTAAAAATATAGTTGTCATGGTCACACCTGGCCTCTCTGCTTGGGTTATGTTCCACCATCTCCTCATATACATTCCTTCAGTTTTCAACAACTTTCCCTTTTATGCAAAAATATCACTGAATTTGATGAGACTCAGGAATTATCCGCCAGGAATAAAGGAGACATCACCTGACCTCTTTACTGCGTATTTTCAACTTGGGAATGACATGAACTCAGAATAGCAATATACTGACGGATTCTCAATATAATACCCCTCAAAATATCATATTTTGGCAGTTCTCAGGAGTCTGCTCCAGCTATTACTTAGGTAAATAATAGCTTTGATTTCTATGATATTGCATAAAAATAGAAACAGGACGTTTTGTCTACCTTGGCAACCTTATGGCACTTAGGTCTGTCAAAGAATTGTCCACCAACCAAAGTTTTTCCACCCGAATTAATCTTTGGAGAATCCTTTTGAAGTTTTCCATCTGGTAAAGATCACCCAGGTCCTGAAATGAAAGGTTCAGCTCCTGGGAAGGGAAAAATAAGAGAAATCACTTACATTTTTTTTCTTGCTTTTTAATAACTATATCATTAAATCTTTTCAATGTCAGAATTAGTTAAAAGGTGAATCTGTTTTATTATGCTGCTCTTATACCAATTCGTGTGGCCAACTGCCAAATTCACCTTAGAATCATAGTGATGCACTGCACAATTCCTCAAAAGTAAAGAAGAAAGAAACCATCTCTTAAGCACGTGAATCTTACTGTCCAGCCCCTCCTGCCTCTTGAGTGGGCATGCCTGTGTGCGCACTCTGGGCAGAGAAAGCAGGACTAAGGGATTGTAGCTTATTGGTTTGGCCTCTAAATTCATCTGGAAAAAAAGTGCTGTGCAGTAGCCAGATATCTGTATTCCCCAGTGTTGATGCATAGGCAGAGGCATGATCCATCGCACTGGATCTCAGTGTTAAAGTTACTGCCTGATTTTAGGGAGGTTATAACTTACTGCTGGTCAGAACCAGCAGAAATGTAGTACCTCCAGCCAAAAGAACTGCCCAGGCTGGTATGAGGAGAGGCTGAAAGAGCTGAAATTAAACTACTCCATTCTCTAACCGTTCATTTACCATCAGGCACTAAGCAGGCAAAGAACGTCACTGGTTCTTATATGCCCAAGCACAAATGAAGCCCTGTCACAACACAGGAGTTTAGTCTTTGCACAGGGTCAGAACCCAAATTACAATATATTCCAGTGCTTCTCCCAGCTTGCAAAAAATTTCTGGTTTACAGTGTCAGGGTGCCAGTCTGACCTTTAAAGCTGCTAGCTGCAAGGAGTGGCTGGCACATTATTATTTGGCTTATTTACTACTACAGTACAAACAGTTAATAAGAAAACTTTACAGCACAGTTTTCCCAGTTCTCTTGCAGTTTCCTCTGATGCTTCTCTGTGTCAGTTACTTGTTTTCTTTTTTTCAAAGTATGTTCTTCTCCTCTGAAAAATAGCTCTTCTTCTGAGGGCCCTGGTCAGAAAAAAAGATTTTCAATAGTGGATGTGATATGGAACTGGTGCTTAGTTACTTGCTGAAAGATTATATATATGGCTGGGAAGATATCTGAAATAAAGAAATATATATAATATTATAGGTGCGTTTCCAGGCCTCTAAGATGTAAATTAATGCGAAGATTTTTCTACCATTCCTGGGCTCATAATTCAGCAAGCAATCTAAGGTCATGATGATTTGGTACATGGTTAGTAAATGATATTCCTTCTACAGCTCAGAATAAAAGCTTTTTCTAAATGGTTGAGCATAAGCATCGGAGTTCTAAAATACTGTTTCTATATATTCTTTCACATGCTATGAGTTTATACAGCAGTTATGTACTTATCCTTTAATTGTCCTGAGCAAGGGATATGTTTGTAACTTCCAGTCCACTGACAACAACTGCAACTGGGATTAATAGCCATACTCAAAACCTCATTTGTATTAAGAATGACACATGCTGAAGATTTAAAGCCAATGGGTCTACCGAAATGCTCAAAGCTATGCACGTCTTCAAATTCCTAACTAAAGCAAGGACAGTGTGGAATTTTTCCACTGTTTAGCCCCAAACATGAAAACGCTGGATTTTAAAATCCACCTTTCATTCCTCATTCCTGAGTGCGTCTCTAGATTGTAATTGGGCCAATTCAGTTTTAAAATAACATATATGTGCCGCTGTATGCAACTGGATTTCACTCTCATCTTCTTGTTTGGCATATTGCTATTGCATTCTGAACAATGTTTAAATATTAATGAACTTTTGAGAGAAGTAATCAATACCACATTAATACTAAAAATTTTCAAATTACAGTTCTGGCTTTTGTTTCCCATTTTCAAAATTACAAAGGGTATTTTCCTAGTGATTAAAAAAAGTAAACATGTACAATATGGGATGAAATCCTGCCGCTTTTCAAAACAATAGCAAACTCTATGATTTAAGCTCATACCATTTAAGGATATACTGTTTGAGTAAACAGAGTCAAGGCTTAAACGTGAATATGTCTTTTTGGTCTTTACCTTCCCTCACTCGGGGACAATGAAGCTGATTTCCTCGAACATCATGTTCTTCTATGTCATACCAGTTGAGATACTTGAAATAATCAGAAGGAAGCTTAAAAAAAGCAAAAAAAAAAGATATGAAAGAATCAGTTAAGGTTTTTCAGTTTCTGGCATTGTGTTTTCTCATATTTCTGGCCTTATTACAGTAGAAATAATATTCATACATGTTTACAATGTCCTCTGCCTTAATACCACCTGGGGAATAGCAAAATGATGTGTGGAAGTGAGGATATAAAGGCATGCGTTTGTGTATGCATATGCATGTAAACACATTTCTGGACAAGCTTACATACAATATATCCTGAATGCAACTGAAGCACTAAATCTAAATACAGAAAATCTGCTGGTGCAGTTGAGAATATGAGGTTTCTGCCCATTTTGCTTTTCCATTAAAACATGTTCTATAATTTCCAGGGCATCGGTCTCCCAGAAGGGAGCAAGGAACAAAGTCTCTAACTCTGCCTGTAGCATATGGAGTAGGTGTGCTTTGTGTCATGCCCAACAGAAACACCACGATTGCCGACAGTGGGGGAACCTCTCAGTGCAATGCAGCTTAGCTATTTGCTCAAAATTCCAGCATTTCTTTCACTGGAAACCATGATGGTGGAGTTGAGGGTGGAGGAGAGATGGAGCATGCACCTCTGACTCATGCCCTCCAGTCAGAGCTGAGCTATACACACATCCAGAAGCTGGTAAATGCTGTGGGGCTTCACAGTTTAGGTGTAGTTTACCACAGCCCCTTCTGGTTTACTTCTACGAATTGGCTCAAATATTGGAGAGAGATATTCCCACAGAATATCTGTATTGTTACCTTTCATAGCGCTCCTGGTTATGACATTTTATAGCAAATGTACACAGCCTCTTCAGGATTTATTATATACTTGCCCATTGCATCCAGTTCTGTGCATAGGGCTCAAAGGCTTCCTGGGCCACTGAGTCAAATCCCTTGCCACTGCTGGCACCTCATCATATAATCTTATTTATAATCGTCTGATCTAGCTTTGGAAGATAAAAGGAGGCAAAACATAATCAGCTTCAAAGCTGAGGAAGAGATTTCAGCCTTCATTATTCTTTGTCAGTGTCTCTCTTCTATAAACTTGTAATCAGACTGGTATAGCCAGACACTTACTGGGGAAGGTAGCCCAGAATCACAGTTCTGCCTGATGAATCCTCTGTTTTGTGATAAAACTGGTGGAATAGTGTGTGTATCGCTTAGGATGGAGCAGTAGGATGAATAGGATTTACAGAATTTTTGCTTGCTTGTAGTCAGACCTGAGGAACTAGAGAGGAGATGTTAAACAAGTAATCGATTTTGTTCAGAGAAATGCGAAGTATTTTATAATAGCAGAAAATAGAGTAGTTAGGGGTAGGACTTACCACCAGACAATAGCCACATGATCCCAAGGTCAAACCATAGGTAGGGCAATCCCTTCCAGTCCCTTAATGGGACCTCTCACCTAAGTACTGTTCACTTACGCGTACGAGGCTTTCACAGATATGTCCAAACATTAGAAAGAGGAACTTACTGTCAGTTTGTTAGAAAAACTCCATCTTGGAGAAAATTAAGAACTGAACTTGTTCAATAGCATGATATGTCCCTTCTATCCTGTATACCTCTGCTTTTATGGATCCAGGTTGTATGAAAAGATACCTCAACTGTTTATTTTAATCCCTTGAGTATGTTTTACTAGAATATTGAGGCTCCAAAGAAAAGTTGAGCTTCTTTCAATAGAGTCTTGAAGTCATGTGCTTCTGTGCTTTGCTAGTTCATTGCCTAAGAACACATTTGAAAGTACATTTCATATACCCCAACTGATGCAATTTCTCCAGAGAGATTGAATAATTTGCAGACTGGCAGCTGCAATTTAGAAATTTGCCATGGAATACTTAAAAAAAAAAAAAAATTAACTTAGTAAGTGTGTGCATACAGCACTATAATTTGACTTTTACTGGACAAGCTCTGTGAGAGCTTGCCAGAAAGTATCAGCTGTCAGTAAGCATCATTAAAACAATTATAGTCAGGAGCAGAAATGGAGAATAAAAATGCAGTTTTAAAATGGTCTAGTGAGGATGGTAATGAAAGTTTCATATTGAGTGTAACAGACAAGCTAAATACAACATCAGTTAAAACTTATAATTACAGATTATTGGCAAATAATAATGAAGAGACGTATTCTGTTGACCTTACTAAGATTGGTTGGCCTTTTTTAAACATCATCAAAACCCAGTATTACATCTTTCCTGGGTTTTGCCTGAGAGTGCATCCAGACTGCACAGAACAGTACTGACATACAGAACTATTCCTCCCTTCATGCTTTATGCTTTTTTTTTTTTAATGGGATCAAACGAGCCAGAATAAACCATAGGTGACTTAACGGAAGCTGAGCAAGCTCAGCATTTCTGAAAATAACAGCAATTTACTTAGGCATTTTTAGAGGTCATCTTGAGGCAAACAGATGATTTTCACGTGTGTGTGCTGCTGCAGATCAGCAGGCATTCACACACACAGCAACCCTGTGAAAAGAGGATTTACATTTGGTCAATATAAAGAAAAAAACCAAAACTGAAAATAAAGTACTGGGAACTCTTGCTTAGCCCTGTCTTGGGATTTGTTTTGCTTCTGCTTCCTTGTATGTTAAATGAGGTCGTACCAGAGAAATATGTATAAATTCTTTTATATTTAAGAAAAAGATCTCTTATTCTTCTCAGTTTTGGAAGCAATTTGTTAGGTTGTATTCAAATGACTATTACAACTGCAAGACTTTTGAAAACCTCCCTGCCTCTCAGCTAGATACTGCCTCCTCTGCTGAGGCATGAATATACACTCCTAGTCCCTTGAAATGTGGGGTAAAACATTTTAGCTGAACCATTTAACTTGGTATCTATTGTGATCTTTGGCAGAAGCCCACTCACAAAATTCTAAATCAGTGATGGAAAATAAAACATAAAGTTCCAGAATCAATACGGGATAGATAAGACTACTCCAGTCAGGTGGGTAGTGAGATTTCTATTGGAAAGAGTGACAGAAGGAAGCATTTTTCATCTCAAAACTGCCTGAGTTTAACAAGCACCAGCTGGACCCTAACATTATATCACAGAAGATTTTTCTGAAGGAGCAAGCGCAACATTGCTTTTCTTTCTCTTGCTTTGTTTTCCTTACTATTTTGCTGCAAAATTGATGCAAAAGAAACGGCAATGAATGAGGCAGGATGCAATTCCAAACAATTACAGATCACACAATACATGAAAGTAACAAAATTTCTGCCTTGATTGTGAGGCCCTTTGGCTGGATATGAATCTCCAATGACACCTCTGGGAGCAGCACACTAGATTATGTCAAGCATTAGGGGAAAAAAAATTAGATTCATGATGTCTGTCCAGGCTGAGTCATTTCCTCTCGCTTTGCCTGCAGTGAGAAATTGCTGGTTATCATAAATCATAGACCTAAATTCTTATGAGAGAGGAATTAATTTCACTAATGGAAACCCTCTGTGGCAATAGCATTCCTCCATTCTCTCTCTTCTTGGAGGGGGGGTGGTATCTAAGATGTCTTTTAAGCAGAGATACGGGATTATATTTTAAGAATCCTATAAAAGAGGATTGGAAAGAAAACTTAAAATGTTAAGGGGAAAAATCTTGCGTGTGAGCAACTTCTAATTTCTGAGGCTGGCCCTCAGTCTAGTTGTTTGTATCATGGCTATAGCTTTACCACCCATGTCAAATCCATGTACAAAATTTCAGAATACTCAAGTCAACGTTAAACATCTAAAACCTCCATCTGGTTAAAGTATGATTTCTCCCACCTAGCTGGAGTTGCCAGCCTGCAAAGCCAGGCTTAGCAAATTTTCTTGGCTCCCTCTACAGTCAGTGGAGACAAGTGGGTACAGCCAGATACCCACTTACTCAACCCCGCCTCGATGCCTATTGTTTTCAGCTGGGGTGAACTACAGTCCACATGACGAGTCCACAGGCTTTCCTGAGAGTGGACACAGCTTCAAGGCATCTGAAGTTTGATGAGGAGGATCCCACTTTAAGTGCCTAAAGGGTGCTTTGAAATAGCAGGACTTCTGATCACTTAAAAAAGGCGCAGGGAAATCATTCTGTTCCATGTAGCATCATTGAAAATGTATAAATTAGCCATTTCATCTAAATAATTAAACAAACAAACAAATTGTACAAAACAATTCTTTGCTAGCCCCTTGAAATCTAGAGTGCTGCATATGAGCTGAATAGAGGTAACATGGACTGTGAAAGTACTGGTAAGTGAAAGTACTCATGACTAAACCAATATATTTTATGCTTTTTCCTCAGTGGAAGTCCCAGTGGAGAACTAAGTGGCTGAAATATTTTGTAAACTGGAAGGAATGAGTACAGAACAGCTACTGCATTTTTCAAAACATGATTTATGAGATATCTTGGAAAATCATGTGCTTCTACAGAGTTCACTGTTAAAAGTCACACATTAGCAAGATGTCAGTGTCAGTCGTGTGTTCGTGAAATGGGTCTGCTTCTCCTCCCACTGACATCTTGGCAACATTTTCATAGGCAACAAAATGCTGTAAATTTTCCAGCTGCAGCGCAAGTATATTTGAGTCCAGCTGAGTTTAAGGGCAGAATATATTAAAAGCCCATGAAAGACTTTGAAGAGCTATACCTAAGCCACTTCTGAAACTACACCAGTGAAAGATATTCTGAGTGAAAAACATTCCTTCTGTGTATTATTTTAGATATTTGGCTGTTAAGAAAAGACTGTCAGTCAAAAGACTCCTTTCTCCTGGTGTAACTGGCAGCCTTGATAAACAAACATTTTAAACTCTACAGCACAGGTTCAGCTTTGCCTCATGGAAAATGGCAAACAGAAAGCTCAGTGGAAGAGGAGTAAAGATAAAGAAGATTATAAGCAAACTCTTGCAACTGGGATCTGAAAGGCTTTTGTCCCAGTGTTTTGAGTAGTTTTGGGGTCTGGTCTAACTTCTAATAGCCTTATCCCCTGCTACTTTTCATGAATCAGCAGCCTCGAGTAGGCTTAGCTTTCACTGAACCATGGCTGCTTTCCCTGTAGATCTGAAATGTCCTTGATAAAAGACTTGGGAATAAGTAGTAGGGCTATTTATACTGCCTCTTCACATATTCAGAGTCAGAATTCCTATGGTGCTTGCTGCAGCTTCACATCCCACCAGATCACACAGCATATACGATGGAAAGGCCCCACGTGGCTGATCCCAGTGGAAGTCTGGTCAGATTGCTATTTAACAGCAAAGTGCTCCAAGCTCTTTCAGTCCTGCTACTATGGAAGTGAAAAACATGGACCTTTCTAAAGGAACCAAATCTAATGTATTTCAAGATCATCTTAGAATAAGAAAAAAAAGAAAAAAAAACAACCCAAAACTAAGAAAAGGGCGATACATCCTCCCAAAGTGAAGAGTTCTTGTATCTAGGTCAGAGCTGCTGATCTTGCAGAGGCTCTAAGAGCGCTGGTTATGGATCTGCCCAAACCACTTGCACAAATAGCTGTTTGCTTGCATGACACAAACACCCAGTTATTTATGTTGTCTCAGTCAATTGCCCATGCCAAAGCTGATTAACATAAATGAACCGCGGGGTTAACTTACAAACACAATTTGTATAGGTATTTAAAAGACAGCAGACTCAGAATTCAGGCTGTGCTTTGTTCAAAATGCACACAATTTACTGTTATGTAGCAGCTGTTGCTTGTATGCAAACATTTATTATGAGGACTCTCTGAACTTAGAATAGTAGAGGACTTGGACATAGTGTTTCCATGCTCTATTACCTTTCAATTACTTTTTATAGGAGTTTTATGAGACATTATGCAACATTTTGAAGCAGTTGTTTTGAGCATAATTTAGTGACAAACACACCTGTAAGTTATGGTAACAGTGCATTCTTGCTGTTAGCTGTATCATCAATTATCTTGCTTTATGCATCATAAAATTGCCCCCCAAAAAGACATAATTAACATAATTAGGTCTTATCACCATAATTATACATTCCTAGCATATTAACTAACGTTCCATGCATCTCTTCATGGATCTAAGTTGCAACGATACAAATTCCACATCTCAATCAATGTGCCTTTCACACATTTTTACAACAAATTATACATTTTTTGTTGAGACACCTTTTGTCTTTCAGTAATCAGTCGATGACACCAAGAAAAAAAACATTTTTCTTCCTGTTTCCACTGCACAACAATCTCCATCAGCAATACAGGTTGGTACATATTAAAAAGACACTCAATCCTGTAACGCTATCTTTGTTAAAGCGTGCCAAGCCAGCTGTGCAATGACTACAGCTACTTCTCCTCTTTCACCCTCCTACCTTTCAGACATGTCTTGCTGTTGCATAAAATCCTCACATCTTGCATAAGGCTATTTGTCTACAGTCAAAGCTTATCTTCCCATCTTTGCCCCTGGACCGAGAGGTAGTTCTACATCCTCTGAGGAGAGGTAACCTGCAAGGATCCTGGCTGGGGCCGTATGGATTCACCGTCTCCAGGGAAACACTGTCACCTCGCAACGCAGTCACGTTAGGAGCTATTGTTACCAATCTCTTAAGCACATCAAACAAATTCCTGTGCCGACCTAGCTGGTATCAATGAACCGTCTTTCCAGAACGTGGCTAAAGATAGGTTGGTGATACCTGTAGCAAGATACGTGATCATCCAGGTGAATCTCTGGTGCGCTCACTCCAGCGACTTTGCTTTTCTGAATTGCTTTCACGGTTTTGCTCACTTGAAGTTTATCTTTTCTTTGCTTAAAAGATCCCCTGCTTCATTAATGGCTGTTAAATGCCTTATTAGTTTATCCAAGAACTTTGCATGAAAAGAAAATAGATACTTCAAGAGTCTCATATTTTGGTTAATGTTCAAGAAAATTCTCCATGAGCATCTCTTCACTCTGTTGAATGTCCTTGCCACATTTGAACATGCTCAGCCATTTTATAAACAATCTTCCAGGCTTCCTTCTTCGAGTTTGCATCTGAGAAAGAAAACAAGAGACTCTTCCCTTGGTGGGAACTGACAGGTCAGTTTTGTGTCTATTTTTGTATTACATTTTACATTTAATGAAGCTATTCACTTCAAAATGTGCTTGATATAATGTTCGTTTGGTTCGCTCAGACAAAGTGTAGATTCTGGCAGTGTGCCGCTGACGGAATTGCAGCAGCCCAATATTGTTACGGGCATTGGCTAGTCCCTGCTGAAGTTTACAGATGGCTTTTAAGCTCTACCAGTAGTTACGGGAACCAAGTTTCAGTGCTGTGCTGTGTAAGGTTATAATAGAGCTGTCAATCATGCCCTATCGATCTGCATCGCCCACATTACAGGCACAGTTCCTTCTTCACTTGAGCTCCTAGGCTCCATACTGAAAGAAGAGGGGATAAATAGATTAAGATCAATGTGGAAAAAAGTACACAGGAAACCCCTCTGCCCAGTGATATTTGACTGGAAATACCATATAATCACAAACCTCTACGGTTCAGATTTCCTACCTTTCAGTTTTTACACAGAAAAAATATTCCTTATCCTCCCTTTCCTTCAGATTTCTCTTTTCTCTTCTTCTTGGACGTTATAAAGGCTGATCATTATAAAATCTTTCTGTATAGAGAGGTATGTGCTTTTCCCAACAGTGACTGAAGTCTCCAAAACATTCTCTTCGAAATTCTGCGGGCAAACTTCACTGTGCCAGTAAAGTACGGGAGCATAACGTTTACCAGAAAATTTCAGCTCCTATCCAAAGGTAGTTTGTGTTCCAAACGTTGAATTGTCAGATCGTTATCTGAAATTTAACAAAGCAGTCATTCCACACAGGTTTCACTAAAACCTTAGGTGGTACGAACTGAGTTTATTACAGGGTGGGCAGAGGATGGGGTATTAAGAATTGCATCAGGTCACTTGAGCATATCTTTTCTCTATCTATCTGCTGAGAAAATAAAATAACATTTATTTCTAATTTAAACAAGACTGTAATTTGGGGCCTTTCTACTTACCATTTTTCCTCTATATATAAAATGAAAGGTATTGGTCCACATCACAGCCTAATGGGCTTTAGATCTTCTATGGCAAATGCATTCCTCATAAAGCATATGAAAAATTATCTATGTGCTATTTCGCTGAAATGACATATTTAAGATGGTGTTGGCCTTTCCATTATAAATACTATTTTTCAGATCTTTACAACCTGCCCATAAAAATGTGCTTCTGCCAAGAAATTCAGCACTATGTCCCATCCCTGAAAGAAAGAAATAGTTTTTCCCACTTTATCCAATTTTGACCAGGAATTTTGTCTTTGAAATGGCTCAGCAGGGCAAATACAGAGTGGGCATCAGTCTCAACCACGTGTCTCTCCCATCTACATTCCACCAACCAGATGCTTCCCTGCATGTCCTAGAGATACAGCTGGTGCACTCCTGAAATATGGATAAACTGAGCAGAATACATCTCATCCTGCAATCTGATTAATAACGGAAACAATTCAAATTATTATGACTGCTGTAGACCACAAGAGGCCCTGTTGTTCTGGGCACCACAGAAAGCCAGTAGAATAGAGTTTGCTCCAGAGAGTTTGTAGTCTAATTGAACAGAGCAGACAGACAAAGAGTAGGAGAAAGGAAATAATATTATCCCTCCCTCTTTTATACAGAAATAACTGAAATGCTCAGACCATGAAGTCCTGGTGCTGTGGTAGTCAACAGCAAAAATTCGGTTAATGTGAATAGGGTCAGCATTCATACAGGATTCAGAGAGACTGACTTTGTTAAGATCAGACTAGATGAACAATCTGGCTTTAAAGTCTATGCATTTTTTTTCTGATCTGACATTATGTTAATCATCGTTAAAGAATACTTAAATGACACTTCTCTATTATAACATTTTTCTGATTCAGGGATACGACAGCTCGTAAAAAATCAGTTTGCTGATGTAATTTCATGTTCTTTATCTAAAATTCTTTCTTTACTTACTGTTAGCTTGATACTGAATGATATCAAACCATTAGGTTGATGCCACCAGTAAAATCAGATCTAAAACCTTAACGACATTATAGAAACAGCAGAAAGTTAATTTCTATATTGATCTTACCTGGTTTGACTGTATACAGGAATCCATGGCATTCATGTTGGATGAATCAGAGAGAGAGAATTTCTTTGAATATTTCATTAGTACAATCTGCATGGATACTCATAGGAAGCACTAGAAAAGGAACACAATATTAAACGCATATATGCTCATCTGTGCTTCAGTAGATAAGCAGGCACACTTGCACAAACTAACTGGTTATTTTGCTGAGTTACCTAGGCAACAGATTTCTTTTTGTCCTGCCCATTCAGGATTCCAGTAAATTATTTGACTCCCACTGGTAGGACTTGGAGAGCATTCACAGGGAAAAGCCAAGTACAGCAGAATAAAGTCTTGGATAGAAGAAGAGCAGAGTTAGTGAAACATTTCGCCAGGGTTACCAGACAAAAAGGAATCAACAACTAGCTGTATAAATAATTGATGTGAAAACTGTATATGTCTGGTTTTCTAAGGTGTTATAAACCCATGAGTTCCAAGAGGGTTGAAGGGGCTGTAACCAAGCAACAAGTACTGAAACTTGGTCCTCTATTCTGGAAAAACAATGGGCTTGCAAGTCATAATGACAATATCTGGCACTGAAGATTGAGTCTTTCCATGATTTTACAGTCTGGATCAAGCCATAAAAAGAGATGTTTATGGAATGAAGAATGGCATTTTTATTTGGTTTAGGAGAGACTTATTTCAGTACCAAATCTGACTTTTCTAATGAAATGTAGGTCAGCAATTTCTGGATGAAGTAGCCTTTTTCTGACACTAAAGAAAGATAATGTATAAGTAATGTTTTGAGATTTTGTTTCTCAAAAGTTTCTTTTCAAAAAATAATGCACATAACTTGCCTTCTCTTGCATTTGGCAACTTATCTGTGGGTGTGTGAAAGAGAAACCAAAACGGTATCCCAAGTGAAGTCGGTGGCATGCGGCACTCCTGTTGATTGAAGTGCAATAATGATTTCTCCCATTACATGTCTCACTGAGATGAGATATATTTCCCCTTTCACCTTAAAACATGGCTTTTTATATTGAACAAAATTATTGCATCCCTAATCCACAGATGCACATAAGCTTATGTTTAACCTTTTAGCCCTTAAGAGTAATGCCATTGAATTCAACTGGAGCAGAATCAAACTTGTATGTGCATACAGAAAAAAACCCCAAAGTTATCTGCCAGATATCTGCCAGATTTTTCACAAGAGATTGAACCAAGCATTCTTTTACAGAGGTCATGGTTTAGAGCTCATTGAAATTGATAGGCAAACTGCCATCCATTTTAATGAGCTTTCTGTCAGTCTTAACTTGTCCAAACGCCGTTTCTGTCTAATTCCCAAAATTTGAAACATCTTATCCAAAACTGCCAAAACAAACAAGATCAGACATTTGATGAAGCCGCCCAGAGGTGAAAACTCTGATACGAGGGCAGTCTCATTTGCCTCCATCCACATCTTTATTATGAATCTCATGTTTCATCTTTTCATATGATAATTGTTAATAATTCCCAATGGAATACAACATTCATTAAGTACTTCCTAATTTATTGAACATAAGTTTCATCAGGTAATTTTAATCATATGAAAATCATTCTAAATTCATTTTGATAAACAATTTCCTGTTGCAGTCTTGTAAGCTTCCTTTTACACCGTGTCATCTGAAGCAGTAGCTCTGGTTATTCTCCTGTCTAACTTTCATCATTGCAGATGCCACCATATTTCCATAAATTGTTGTATTTATTTGTGCAACTGCTGCCAACTGCTAAAGAGTTATGTTTCCTTTTTTGTGGAGAATTGGTTACCTGAATTATATTGAAAAAATTGTTTCACTTCATCCATCAAAACCCTGCCTTCCTGAAACTCAGATCTTGCAAATATGGGAATACTTAGGAGTCACTAGAGCACTCCTTTATTAAACTGGCTTTACGAAGTTGTCATATGTTAGATATTTAAGATAAATAGGCATAATCTCTTTAAGTATGGAATGGGAAAACTACTCGTAATACATTTGAGTCATTCAGTCTGCCATTATCAATACCAGCAGTTCTCAAATTTTTTATACTGGCCAGCCTTTCCTTTTGTCTCAAATACTTTGCACCTTTCCCTCCCTTTCTCCCCAGTACCTTCCTGCCTCACGTGTACATCTGTTTCATTCATGTGCTGAAATGTGTTTAGTTGTGTGCGTGCACACACAATATACCAAACTCCACCTGCACAGCAAACCCGTTTTACATGCATATTTACAGACATGCTTATTTGTACATGTATATGTATTTGTGTGTGTATGTATGGATGTTTACACACACATGCGTACGCATACGAAACTAATGTGCAAAGACAGGCAGGCGAACAGAGCGTAAGTATTCTTATACAGATGATAGTTTCGTGGAAGACCACTGAATTTCAGTACAAATGTGCTTTAAAACATATCTACTCTCTTTCAAAGATCTGTCCATTCTTACTTTTGTTTCAATGATACAATATGTTTTACTCAGCTACGTTTCTGGTTGATGTTACTCCATTGCTAGGCCAAGATGGCAAAAACTACCCAGCTCTACCTATGCTAAGAAAGGAGTGAAAGAACAGGAAAGCACGCAAAAGCAATACAGTTGAATGACAAACATAATTTGGTAGGTTAAAATTCAGACACCTGCCCCCATTGCAACCAAAGAAGGAACTGAGAACTACGAACGTGTATTTACAGGCAGAACTTGTTCCTGACATCTCTGATTTTTTATCCCTATTCTTTCCCCGAGTCTTATTGCCCCAAAAAAATGTAGTTCAAGTGAATGTCTTGTTATTCACTGTCTGCAAGGATAATAAAGATGTTCTCTAGCTGAAAACAGAAAGCAGGGCCTCCTGTGATCATGGGGAAGAGAGAAGTATTACGAGGAAAACCATCTATTTTTATTAAAGGTGTTTGTTCATGCAGTTTTTGTCAGGAAATCCAAACAATTTGCTCCCACTTGCTTTCAGTTTGAAAAAATGGCAGCCTTGTGTTACAAGAAAGGAGAAACAGCCTTGTTTCTCTCCAGTGCTTCTTTTACAGGAAGGAGACAGACGCACTGTAGCTGTCCACAATTCCTGTATTTACAGCTAGAAACTGGCATGTCCTGCCAAAGGAAATTAAATGTAATGAAAACATGTTTTCTGGTCAAAGTCAGAGACTGCATTTGCTGTATCACGGTATGTGCGTCCTGAGGGCTACACGATATTCTTCTTTCAGCAGTACTGGGGGTATTTAAGCATTCTTGGGACTGATTTTCCATTGCTTTGACCCTCAGCTAAGTATCTGTACCTGCTGCTACGGAGGTGTGAGTGCTGGCCTCAGCAAACGGGGAATTCCTGAGTAACCAGCATTTTGCATTCACAAGGCACAGATATAAATATCTATTTTAAATCAGGTCTACTGACTTCAGTAGAGAAGGCATTCTTGACTCACATAGATTCAAAAGACAAGAGGACCTTAAAGTATCTCCAGCTGGATGATGCACCTTCCCCTTACTCTACACAACACTGTCCTTCCACCCAAGTTCTGGTGGAACCAGAACTGGACACCAAATCTGTTGGCGGGACTTCCCAGAGCACGTGTTTGTAATCACTGATAAGGGGAGTGCACCATCAATATCCATTAGTCTTTCCTGCCAATGGATTAGTTTCAATCGGGGTCCAGTAAAGGCAATCCACTGGCTTGGAATAGAATGACTTCATCCAGTGCTTCTCTCTGCTTTAGCTGTTTTCATCCAAAATCCCCTCTGAAGGCAAATCTAGACTTTTTTCATAGGTTCGTTCACCCCCCGCCCTTACATTTTACTTTAACAGAGATGAGGCGATATAAGCGGCAGCTTTTCTTTAAGAAAAAAAAAAAAAAGATTAAAAAACATACTATTCAGATCCATCCTGATCTTTGGACTTCAAAGAGGACTTCAAAGTCCACTGCTGGCCTAAAGGGGGTTTATGAAGGTGCTGTTAAACTTCTTTATGTCACTGTGTTCTCCAGTCACAGACCTGCCAGGCCCCTGAACTAGTCTCAAACATAAACTAAACCCATCTTTCAGCTGCTCCACTTTGTCTTGCTCTGCCAACTCCATTCTGTATTCCAGCAGTTGGGAAATAGGAATTTTCTTTTCTCCTTGTCTCGCACCCGTTGAAGAAGGGGGCCCTGTCTTCGGCAGGAAACATTATGTGTTGTTGTTGCCTCTTCAGGCAAACAAATCTTATTAAAAAAACTAAGTGACCAGATGTAATTCTCTTGATTAAGGTAGTTTAATATTTCCATTGATACTTGTACTTTAATGTGCTTTTTCAGACCTCATAGTTTTTGCAGTTGAATTGTGAAAGATCAGCAGCTGAGCTTCAGTAGTATTCCTCCTCATTTTGCATGCTGCCTTTGCTGTTTTGTAGAGCTACTGAATACAAAACGAAGCTGCCAGAGTGTGTTTGCTCTATAGCTAGCAAGGCATGAAGTACTTCTTTCTACAGCTGTGGAGTACATCCAAAATATTCATAACAGTGTCGCAGGAGATGTGATTCAATGTGTGACATTTAGTGTGCTATTGTGTGACACCAGATGATTAATCCTCACAGCAAAACACAGGCTGGTTTAAATAAACGAAATCAAATATATTTTTATGATTATAGAAATCATGTGTTACATCTCTGAGGGAACATCAGCTGCTGCTCCCAAATGCTTCATATTTGTTGGCTTGTTTTTAAATGCTTTGATGGTTCACTGGATTTTCTTCCACATAAATCCATTGACACTTTGGCCCAACAAGGTGAGTCAGTGATTTGGACGGTAGCTTGGGACACACTGGGTAGCTGCACATCAGTCTCCATCTTGTTTTATGATCAGCAGTTTACAACATCACATTGTTCCCATTTTCAGCCTCAGAAAGACATCACGAGAGTTTAAAAGGGCGGGCACCTTCACCCAGTGACAAACTAGCAAGATTCTTCCTTCCCTGCCCCAAGGGCATTAGACCAACTGTACTTGTTGGTCACTCAGCATGAGGGTTACTTTCTCTGTCCGGCAACGTTATTTTCTGTAGAATGAGTCACTTGGGCTACAGTCAAATAGGTGGATCAGAGTTCTGAGTCCAGTGTGTGCCCTGGTAGTGCTCCAGCTGTATATTGGAGCAAAACCATGTGATTCAAATCACCATCCCTCTGCATCTTCCCCTTCGTGGGAAGGAAATGCAGGCACGCAAACCACTAGACCGTATCACACGCTAGTCAGGTCCTCTCTTTGGTGACCACAGGCACAGGAGCCGAGGGGAGGCCAAAAGGACTACCAGCATCACAGCAGAGGCAGAGCCACCATCTCTCTTCAGCTCTCAGATCTTAGCTGACAGGCAGATAAAACAGCATTTTCCTACACAATAGCCTTGCCCCATGTGAAGCAAAATTTTAACCTGCAAGGTTCTAGATAAGTTCTGAGATGGAGGACAGGAGCAAAGACCATGATTTTATACTCCTCTATCATGTTGGGGAAAACTGAGTCCTAACTGCTGTGTCTGTGCAGGTTTGGAGAGCGTTACAGCAGCGTACGTCCCCAGCAGCATTATTGCCATACTTACAATGGCATGACACCCAAAAGAACAACGCTATCACAGATACCCTTTAGTTTATTGGGAGATTGTGTCTTCCATATGTTTGTGCTGAATGTGAACACACCTGCAAAAAGCATAATCTCCAAGCTCCATTTTAAAAAAAAAAGCTTTGTACAGAAAATGTAAAAAATAAGCAGGGCTTTACAGCATGAGACATATAAATGTAAAACATGTTTTCTACTTGAAAACCTGTGTTTGTGGAGTTGTCAGGATGCATTTTCTGTGGAAACAGCAAAGACTTCAATCTGCCTTTTTCTTGAATACTGTTCAGATTATCATGCTTACAATGAAGAGTGGGAAATGGGCTGCCAGATGGCTGATGGCCCTTCTGAAAAATAGCCTTCTATGTTGCTTTTTGGAAGTCACTTGTCATGGACCTATCATAATATAATCTCTGTACTCTTGTCATTCATAGAAGGAAGCATATTTTAAGCAGGTGTTATCAAGGATAAGAGAGCCTGAATTAACTTGTCTTGAAGATACTTCTTAGAGCACTGCCAATAAATCTACGAACAAGTTGCCGTATCTAGAAAATACATGCAAAGTAATACAGAGGCAGCATATAAGGGAATGAGTTCTGCCAGCTCCTCAAATGGGGGTCCTGGCTCCTCTTCAGGGCCCTTTGTGTTGACAGTGGCTGGGTGGCTGGTGAGCTTTGCCACTGCCCATCGTGTTAAACACTGATCTCCCTTTATTTCCCTAGGATTCTCTGCCTTCATCTGTCTTATATTTACCTTGTGAATTCTCTGTGCAATGAATGTAGGCAGAGGAATATGTTGCCAACAGTCTCAAGAGGCCTGAACTCATCTCATTTAACTTCAGGGACCTAAAGAGAGGAACCTCGCCAAGCTAGGCTCCCTAAACAGGTACTGAAAAAGGGAGAGGGGCAAGTAAGCTTTTTACTCCATTACAGGCATCCTGCACCAAGGGAAAATCCTCCAGCCTCTAAACCAAGAGGCACAGAGTGGTTCGATCATTTTGTACTGCGTTATCTTATGGTTTCATGCAAAGATACTTAGGTTAGGTTTTGCTTGCTTATTATAACATAATAGTAAAATAGCAACAGTATTTGTGATTCTTATAGTATGTCCACATTTAATGGAGTGCGTGCACACGTGAACACACATGAAATACACCTTTATAGATTCTACATCTTAGAATAGAATAGAATCGAACAGACTATTCAGTTGGAAGGGACCTACAACAATCATCTAGTCCAACTGCCTGACCAATTCAGGGCTGACCAAGTTGAAGCATGTTATTAAGGGCATTGTCCAAATGCCTCTTAAACACTGACAGGCTTGGGGTATCGATCACCTCTCTAGGAAGCCTGTTCCAGTGTTTGACCACCCTCTCGGCAAAGAAATGCTTCCTAATGTCCAGTCTAAACCTTCCCTGGCGCAGCGTTGAACCACTCCCATGTGTCCTAGCACTGGATACCAGGGAGAAGAGCACCTCCCTCTCCACTTCCCCTCCTCAGGAAGCTGTAGAGAGCAATGAAGTTGCCCCTCAGCCTCCTTTTCCCCAAACTAGACAAACCAAGTTCTTAGCTGCTCCTCATAGGACATGCCTTCCAGCCCTTCACCAGTTTTGTTGCCCTCCTTTGCATGCATTCAAGGACCTTAACATCCTTCTTCAACTGTGGGGCCCAGAGCTGCACAGAGTATTCAAGGTGAGGCTGCACCAATGCTGAATACAGCGGGGTAATCACCTCTTTTGACCTGCCGGTTATGCTGTGTTTGATGGGTCCCAGGATGCGGTTTGACCTCTTGGCTGCCAGGGCACACTCTTGGCTCCTGTTGAGCCTGCTGTCGACCATCACCCCCAGATCCCTTTCTGCAGGGCTGCTCTCCAGCCGCTCCTCTCCCAGTTTATACTTGTGCCTGGCATTACTCCATCCTAGGGGCAGAATCCGGCATTTCAACTTGTTAAATTTCATCCCATTAATCACAGCCCAATGCTCCAGTCTATCTAGATCACTCTGCAAGGCCTCTTGTCCCTCAACAGAGTCAACAGCACCTCCCAGTTTGGTATCATCAGCAAACTTGCTAATGATGCATTCAACTCCTGCATCCAGGTTGTTGATAAATACATTGAACAGGACTGGCCCTAGAATTGAGCCCTGAGGAGCATTACTGGTGACTGGTCACCAGCCAGATGTAGCCCCATTCGGGACCCTTTGAGTCCTGCCCTTCAGCCAGTTCTTCACCCAGCGCACCATGAACCCGCTCATCCCACAGCTGGACAACTTGTCCAGAAGGATGCTGTGAGGGACATCTTGCATGCTTTTAGTCTTGACTTTTTTTTTTTTTTTTTTTTTTAGAAACACTGTGATTAGAAGTCCATTTTGTATTTTCAGGTAAGTGGCCTGAAGTCATTTTTGCGAAGTGGGCAAAAACTGAGTTCTTACTAATCACACAAACTCATAGGTATGTCAGTTCCCACCCAGTTCTTTGTACTCATGCTTCAGAGCATAGCCTGAAAGAAACTGCACATGGTCCAAAACTGACTGAAAATAATAGCAATCTTTTTTTTTTTTTATGGACTACAAAGGGATTTGGAACAGGCTCCATATGACTCTGATTAAATTTAGCTTTTTCTGATGATGCTCTTTGCTATGGGTGTTTTGGACACTACGTGATTGCTTGATTTAAACATTTAAGATTATGGAACTAGACATTCCCTAATTTCTGCTCAGAGGTAACTGCACTTTCTTCCTTAGGACGGCTTATGCCTACCTTGTAATCATCATAGCGAAGAGGAAGAAATGGTAACATCCTCGGCTTTTATAAGTGCTCAATACAAGGCAAGCTATTTTACTCATGGTTCCAAGCTCTCTCTCCCACATGTGTCACGATTCAGAAGGTCAGTAATCAAGAGATCACTTCCTCACTTTGTTCCATAGATGCATACACATTAAACTTGGAACGATACTGGAAAATAAATGAATTAGAAGTATTCAAGGTTAGCCTGTTCAACTTGCTCCCTATGAAACTGCAGCAGTAAGACTAGCACTGAAATATTGTGACAATTCGCAAATAATTTCTGTTCAAAAAATCTGAAGTGAACTTATAAACTGTAACACATTGTCTCTGATTCTCTTTTTGTTTAGACCAAGGAGAAAATTCTGTAGAGGAAAAATAAATGGAAACACATATGTAAAACAGGCAGCAGCAACATTAGAATTGGCCTTTTTTACCTCTCTGTGAGTTTCACTGAGGGTTTTAATAGCAGCTCAGCTGATGAAGAGATATCCTTTGTTCAGAATTGGCAGGAGAGTTTTACAGACTGCCACTACACGCTGGTAATTCCAAGCTGCAGCCTGACCCAAAGAGAATGTTTCCCAGGAGAGCTGAAGAATTTTAAGACTAGTATTTCTCTTGTAATAAACTTGTAAAATGTTATTAATTTCTGTGTCAAACTATGCCAGCTTTCTAGCTGTTATCTTTAGAAATATGCCATTTACAAAGTATATTGACAATGACAAAAGCCTCAAATAAATAGACTTTCTGTATCAGGCTCTTGGTTTGTATCTCACCAGTGTGAGATTTGGCATTGCCCAGACCATGATCCTTACAAGATGGACTTTATGTCTTTTATTTCTTAGCATGTTTTGACATATTTCTTTCATTCTGTTCAGGCAATGCTACCATACAGTTACTGCTTGTAAGCATTCCAGCACTGCAAGTTGCTTGGGTTTAAAATGTGACTCTTAACAAATGCATGTAAATAGAGTAAAAATGTTAAACTATGATTGGGTCTAAACTCTCTTGGTAGCATTAGAATACTTGAAGGAATGGTTGAAGCCCATCTAAACAAATTGCTCTTAAAGAAAAAACAGGATTTTTCCATGGCCAATTCCAATCCCTTAATGAGAGCACAAAAGACATGATTTAGACACAATCCAGATTTCCTCTGTAAGTTCTTTTTCTTCCTTACTTAAAAGCACTTCGACACAAATACAGAATCATTTTTTCTGTAGGAATTCTTCCCTCGGTTTGTCCAAAAGATGACTTTTTCATAGGGAAGAGATGATGTGTGTTTATGAGAGCTAGATAGTAAAATAACTTACAGTAAAGCATGGGTCATATCTGAAACATCATTCATATTGTGATTCAGTGTGGCTGAAAAGATAAAACCTCAGGCAATGGGCTAAATTCCCCAGCTGCAGGAACAATTTCAATCTTTTTCCTCAGCCAGGTCCTAGTAGACCTAGAATTTTACTACCACTACCTGCCAGATTAGTTGCTAACACATCATTAAGAAAAAAAACTTTCAGACTATTTGATCACAGTTGAAAGTGGAGAGTGCCATGAAGACTTTTGCATACTCTGCTTTTTAGGAACAGCTGCCAATGTTTTGAGCTTTACTGTGCTTGTTTGCAGTTGCGCCTATCTGAGAACGCTTAGCTGCCTGACTTCCAGGCACAGCCATTAACGGAGTTTGGAGGCTGCACTGAATAAGTCTGAACAACTTCTAAAATAGCGAGTGGAGCTGAGACTCTCCTCTTGTTTGGATAATACATTTATTTTCACCACCTTTCTCTGGTTACCTGCCTGCCAGAGTGACTGCGACTAAGTCTGATATCCTTCACTAGCCTTACAGCCTTGACTATTGCACTGTGCTTTTGTCTATAAACTGCAATTTAAACCGCATTTTATTACATGACTTTTGTCTACCTTATTCTGTTTGCCTAATGCCTAGAGAAATTGGTCCATGACTCAGGCTTCTAATTCCTGCTGTGAAATGAAAAACATTCATGTTGATGTTGTAAGAGCAATACTATATAAAGAGAATGTCACTGGAGAAGCCCTGGTCATTGGAGGTAACATCTGTAGTGTTCATAAGTTTTACAGTACCAAGTACGTTTGTGTATCGTGAATGGTTTCTCATGTGTAACTCAGTTTTATAGCCCTTAACCAATGCCAGCTGGAAGCCAAAGACAAGCTACTGAACCAATTAACAAAGGTCCCCAGTAAGCAGGCAGAGTCTTCATTCTGTCTGGACCCCTGTAACCACTGCAGCTTGATGGAAAATCCTTGGGGACTGCATGCAGTTTTACAAGCTAAATTAATCTACAATTTCTCATCAACTGTGTCAGCAGATGCAAAGTAGCTCACAGGGGAAGTGAACTCACTTCTTGCTGGTATTATCTGAGTTACTAAGGTACTGTTTTCCTCCTCCCTGGCACTGGGTTTTGGGGTAAATCATCCATCTCTTTTTAATCCATGTATTTCCATTTTCCACTGTAGGGACAAAAGCAAAGATTGCCCATTAAAAGGGACAGAAACAACTCAAGAATCAGCTTGTAAACAATGCTTTTGGAGTATGCCTTGTCATCTTTTTTAGAAAACCCTCATAGGAAAAATATTGCCCCCTCCCCAGTAAGAGAGTAGAACACCCCGCAGTGGTGTAACCTCACTGTACAAGGGGAGAACACGCCGGGAATCTGCTCACGCAGAAATTCTCGTGACTGTATGTAAGGCAGCAAGGGAGGGGGGAAATAAAAGAGGTAAGTGAAAGAGAACAACATCAGAATAATAGGGCCAGCATATCAATGACTTCAACCCTAGTTATTTCTCTTTTGTAGTCAAGAAAATGGGTCTCCTATTGCAGCACTGACACTCTGAAGTAACCACAGTACAGCTATACTGCTGTTCATGGAGATGGGTTGAAAGAACAACCTTTTTCTTTTATTTCACCCACACCAAGTACACAATGCAATCACGCAGGCTATGAACTGAACAAAAATTCCCCTATGAGCAATGAACTTAATCCAGCAAGCTGTTATCAAGAATCAGAGAAAAGCTTGTAACACAAAGCAGGTTTTTTGGGGGTTTGTTCCCCCTGCCCCTGATTATTAATCTGAGGCACCTGGCTCTAATTATGCTCTCAAACTCAAGCAACTCTCATTGATTTTACCAAGACCTACATATACTTGAGTCCCATTCAGGATATTCAGCTTTCCAACACTCCCATAGGATTACTGTCAATGGGAAAGTACTTCTCAGCTTCTTAGAATAGAGTGACATCTTGTGGTTTCTTCTTTTGTCCATCATTGAAAAATAAAAATTAGCCACAAAAGCTTTGACTATTTTTTTTTGTTTCTGGTATAACACTAAGATCTTATTTGTTTGAGGAATATCGTGTACTTGATTCACAGAAACTGATAGAACAGTTTACTTTGCCATCATCAAGGCTTGTGGAAGGATAGTGAAGATTAGTGCTTGGACTAGCAACAAAAACATTCCAATTCATACAGCATGACAAATCTTTGTTTGAATGTAGTACTACTCTAGAAAAACTGTTTGGTACAAGGGCATGTACAAGTGGGATCTTATTAGTTAAATAAGTCAGTCTCCAGTGGTAGCACCACTACTAAAAGGATTCATAGGGCAAGTACTCTTTCCAGCTGCAGCTCTGAAAAGCACTTCCACCCGGACTCCAGCAGATGTATGCAAGAAAGAGAGAAGATGATAGCATTAGGCAACTGCATCGCATGCTTAAACTCCATCTGCATCACAGAAGGATCTCAGTAGACAGTGTCACATCATGGGTCACTTACACAGCACAACTACAGAAGTTTCAGTAATTTATTTTCTGGTATAGCCTCCAACACAAAATACAATTTTTTTTTTTTTAAAACTACACACCTAAACTCACATATGAGCCACTATTGACAAATTCCCCTTACCAAAAAAACCAAACAAAAAAGACAAAATTATTTTGCTAGTTTTGTCTCAAAAAAGCAATAGCATCTTTGAAAGGAACATTATACAAAATCTAGATTAAAAACCACAATGGAATAGTATTCATATACCTCAATAAATTGGTAACAATACTTAAGATATTATCACTACTGAAAAACAGTGTTGTTTGAGAGCTCTTCTCATTGCAGTCTACCACTAACACCTTTGCATAATTACATAATAAATCCATTCATGTTGTTGAAAACCAGATAACTCTCAATTTTCAAGAAACATGAAATGGCTATTTTGCATCTGTAAGGGCTAGGAGAGTATCAAGTGAAATAACTAGTGTTTGCATTTCTCTTTCTGCTGGTTTTCCTATGTGCCCGTTTAGGCAATTCTCAGAATCACATTTGGAATATGCGATTCTGCATCATTCCATTTATACCTATGCTCAGTCCAACTGCTAGGGAAGTCTGTGCACTTGCCTGATATCCTCTATAAATACTTCTGACTGGCAGCTGTCCTTCCATAATTCCATAGCTTTAGTTCAAATCTATCTTCAGTCCTTCCCTGGGTAAGAAGCATCTATGCTGCAAGGAACTAAGGCAAAGAAAACACAAAAGTGGTCAGGAAAAACTTTCGAGGGACTGAAGGTAAACATGATTGAGGGTTGTCAACTGCTTTCGCACGTCTTTCCAAATCAGAGTGAACACCTCAAAAATTAGCCTGAAAAAAATGTAATAGCTTAAAAATCAGACTCCCATAAGGTTAAAACCACAAGAGATCTTTAGCATATGGGTCACTTTTAGAGACATTAGGTGATGTTCATAGAATCATTTCAACATGAAGAACAAGCCCTTGGGTAACTCCATGTCAAAGGAGCTGGTTTTACCTGCAGTGAGGCTAGTTCTAGATCTTGGTAAAATTAGCCCCTGCTCCTTCTTAGAAGCACTACCGTTTTTTCTCTCCCAAGCATAACATTTTTAGCTATACAGAACTAAAATTACAATTTTTGTCCAAATTTGAATACAGAAACTGTCTCACCAAGTCCAGGCTAGAACACACTAAGGGTAATAAGCAACAGCAATACACTAAGGAGCTCCATTTTTCTTCTGTGCAACAGAACTAAACAATTCAAGGAGACAGGGCTAGAAGTGTTCAAATGCTCTTTCTCCGAGGGAGCATAACCAGCCTCCACAGAGAACATCCATCACTTTGCAGTTTGGCCTGCATGATTTGCACCGGCAGTATAAAAAAAGTGAACAACGTGTCAAATTTTGGAAGTTCTCCTTGCATGAATACCTTTGTGAGCAATATCTATGCTGTTTTGAAGTGAACGTATGCCAGAGAAGCCTATAACAAAAACTAAAGTTCTGCCAATACGCATTTGTTCCCATAGAATTCAAAAGACAAAACTCCTATTGACTGAGAAGAAACCCATTTATTATCCAAAAGTTTGTATTTATTATCTGTTTCAAAAGAGCTCCTCCCTTCTCTTCTCCTATTCTCTCTTACCTTTTTAATAACTTCTGTTCTTTTTTATATTTTGCACAATGAGGGAAGAAATAATTATATGCTTCTCTGGTGACAACTGCTACTTCTCCTCCTCTTGCAAATGGA
The DNA here is from genome assembly GCF_965183815.1 of Platalea leucorodia. Classification (NCBI taxonomy): domain Eukaryota; kingdom Metazoa; phylum Chordata; class Aves; order Pelecaniformes; family Threskiornithidae; genus Platalea; species Platalea leucorodia. The sequence goes on from NC_138830.1 coordinate 5,644,877, forward strand.
AACAGCAACTAATTCCCCTGATAATATTTACTTGTGGTATGTGTCATTCTTCTCTCTGTCACTTTATTCTCAATAAAAAGCTAGGGAATAAAAAGGATTATGTTGTTCCTTTAGACATTTATTTATGAATAGAACATTTATAGACACTTAAAATTAAGGGTGGGTTTTTTTTTTTTTTACTTTGAGAAAGATCATTCTAGATCATTGAAGTGAGATACTGCAAGGCTTAGGTTAAAGTAGAACAACTACTTTGGGGGAGAAAAATATGTGCACACGAATGACATTACCATTCAACTATTTTACTTTAGTCACATACATAGCTATTCTACACTGACTAGTTTCAAATATTCATGCGATCAAATTTTATTGGCATTAACAGTTACGGAAGGTGAATTGCAGAGTCGCATGCAGGAGCATTCATAAAAGCAACATTTTAGAATCACATGTGGGAGAGTTCACACAAGGTCTACCACAGTTATAGAATAAAATCCACTAGGCTTAATTTGTTCCATTAACTTTGATGAGACAGCATATCGCAGTCTGTTTACTACTTTTACAGGAACAGGAAAAGATCACATTGTCCAGATGTAGTTCTTCAACTCTATAAATTATCATCAAGGTTTGCCATTTGCATTATTCAGAGCTGCACACATTCCGCTCCTGTCTCATTGATCAAGTCAGTCTTTGTACTGTAAAAAAATGACGAATAATGGATTTGCAAGGTTTTTTGCTTTACAATTCACTAGAACAAGAAACAGTTGTTGACATGTACACAATTTTATTTTAAGGACACGGCAATCACAATGACAGAAACAGAATCATTATTTTAATACTGTAAGCTTTCCTCTGGAAACTGACTTGCACACAGTTAGATCTGAAAGCGTTTTAAACAATATCTTGGGGGAAAACACAGCAAACCTTAAATATATTAACTTCAAACTTTATGTGCTTATCTCCTCTTTTTGGTAGCTGGTGGCAGTTAAAGCTCTTCAAAGTCATGACCACTTGTATTCATTGCTTCAGGGTGCATTACCCTTCCCATGAATAACACAGTACCTGTGGAAAAAGTGGGAAGGGAGGAAGGAAAGATGTCAGAACAGCAAGGAAAAGTTGAGGTTGTAAGATGATAAATACTGATAATAAGTTCTAGAGCATGTGGTGCACAATTTTTATAGGAACGTATGTCTCAGACAACTTGGTAGCCATGAAAGGCAATGGATCGACAGCCCTAGCAAAGAGGACCTCTTTGTATTCAGAACTGACACAGTACAGAGAAGAACAGTGAAATCCTCTGCGTTTCAGTGCCCCTCTGCTTATTCTGAAGGCTTGATTGAAAACCCACCAGAAATCAACACAAAGGTTCACTTTCGTTTCAATGCTTCTGAAGAAGGCCCATGAAGTACTGCCACTGACGTCAAGTGGTTATGATGCAGTACTGGTTTCTAGGCTGGGGGGCTCCGAAGGTGGCAGCTAACCTTAACTGAAGTGTGAACACCTAACCAGAATAACCTTCATGATCGTTTCTGACCCTCACAGCCTGAGGTGCTGGACAATGTTCCTCACAGAGTTAAAAGTGAGCCCCAGAAGCTGCCACACGAATCAGTTAACGATTATTAATAGACAGATACTTTGAGTTCATAGATTTACTCCACATTAGAGCATGCGACCCGCAACAAGGAATTCTCTATATGAATACTGCTCCCCTACACTATTTAATCACCATTGACATCTTTCCCATTTTATACATTTCTATCTAACCTGTTTAAACACAGTAATCAATCATGAGCACTGAGGGTATTCTTGAGAATATGGGTAACCATCACAGATCTTTTTTCAAAAGGTTTCTAACCTCAGATTTCTAGATTAGTAACAAGCTTTCAGGCTTTAACTATTGTTAAAGTTGGCAATTCCTCTTTCTACATGCAACATCAAGGCCCGTGCAGCATTAAGAACTGCCCCAAGGCTACCAAGCTTTACTCTGTTTTGATTTAAACTTTTCTTTTTGGGGAGATTTTTGTATATTGATTAGGGAAAAGGGCAGATACCTTCCTCCAGACACATTTTTGCCTAATTATGTGTCTACAACAGCTGTTCTCATCCCTTGCCTGCCACAGAACACTTCAAGAGCACAAGAGAATTATTCATAGCTGTAATATCTGTCCATTATGCAAATAATTTGGTACCGGGAACATATCTCACTGGTCTTACTACAGCCAAGCTCTTACGGAATACAATGATTATGGATATTCAGGGCAGTAACACTGTGTTCTCTGAAGAAAAATGGTGAGTTTTTCTTCCCCAGGGTTTTTAATCACATAATTGTGAATATTTTTCAGGATTATGTCAGATTGTGGTGTCTTACTTGGAGAAACATTAAGGGGACATAGAAAAGGTCAGTCATTCAATATTAGGTATTTTAAGACAAATTAAGGAAAATTCATAATACAAGGCCAGTTCCTTGATGAAAATATGCAATTTTCTTTTGTACACTTGATGATGTACTGTGAAAAATGTGGAAGAGTCTGCAATATTCTCACCTGTTCTTCTGTTTCTGACCAAAAAGAAAAAGGGATGATCAACTATAACTTGAGGATACAGCACTGCCATTCTGCTAATGGCAATCATTCCTAAAGGAAAAAGAACACAGGCAACTTGTTAAATATCACTGCACATTCTCCTGCTCTTCATGAGAGATACTTGTGAAGCTCCTGAGCAGACACTGAAGTCCCATGCTCTCACCACTAAGCATCACCAAGAAATAGCATGAAAAATCTAACTGAAAATGAAGACGCCCTACCGAGTAATTGCATGCTGATTTAGGCTTTAAGAATGATTAACAGTGGAGAGTGGCGCAACTTCCCAGGCTGAGGGAGCAGCTTATAAGTTTTAAGATCCAGAACCTTAAGAGGAGTTGTGACTCCTGCTCACTTGTAGGAAGAAAATGCATTATGTTAGACAGCACTGCTGACTTGTTTTAAACAGCTCCAAGCCTGCAGTTGATAAGTAAAACGTAACCCTTAATAACTATGGAATATGCAACAACTACATGGGCTGATCTTGCAGCTTTTAGCTTGTGTCTTTAAATAATGCAGAGGTTGAAAGTAAAATTAACTGGGAATCAGGCAGAATTTGGCTCTTTGCTATTTTTATTCGGAGATGCATGGATTTCTCCAGGACATTATGATTATTTCCTAGTGTTTAATTTATTTTTACATTTTCACTCCACTGTTAATAAAGACTCATGCATGCCAGTAATCTCTGTCCATATTCATGTTACAATTCAACCCAGTTACTGATATTCATGACCAGGCAAGTCATTCTTCCTTGCCTCAAACACTGGTACAAGTAGAGGCAATTAGAAATCACCTAATGATACATACTGGCAACTAACTGGCAACTAAATTATTTTCAGGAGAAGCATGTGATAACCAAGTACACCAACGACCTGGCCTCCTAGCACTAATAGGAGCCAGCTATGTTTTTGCATTTAGTGCTTCCCATCTTGCATCTCTGTATACGAGCTTATTAAAACATAATTGCAACAATTCTCAACTCCTTCTAAGTGTTCTGGATCAAATGCCTCTGACCATCTCAATTAGCAGATCAAAAATTACAAATGCTTAAGTTCCATAAAGAAAATATAAATTGCAGTCTGTACCCTCCTGACAATCAGAAGCAAAATAAGGAAGAAAAGGTTTTCCACGGGATGCTCAAAATTCTTTGTGAAACACACCATGTTAAAACAATGCTAACATTTTTCGTTTGCAGAATTCTCTTCTGAAAAGCCATATACTTGCTATGCTGTGTCTTCATGCTACATGCTATTTAGCTTTCCTGGCTGTACAGCAAGTCAGTTTTAAAAAATTAATTAACACAGAATAACCAGACATTTGAATCAGTTCTGCCTTTCAGTCAGGTACCTGAGGCAGCAGCAGCTTCTGATCCTTCCTCATTAACTTCTAGAAATGCCTTGTGAAACGCTTTTGCAAGGTAAAGTTCTTTGTTATCTGGAGAGGAAAAGGAAACATACTTCAAGTGGCTCAAGAGTAAGACTGAAGTATTTAAAAAAACCCAAACACTGCCAAAAACCCCAACACTAAACTCCACCTTTATACCAAGCAGGGAAGGATAAGAGCTTTGTGCATAGGAGTTGTATTAAAATACCTTCTACCAACACCTTTAACAGTACCATTTACCTCGCTTAAATTTGAAGTGCTCTCCTACACTACGGATGTTAAAATAGCTTGGCACCGGTAGAGCACCAGTACACTAGACAGAGTAAAAGACAATCCTTGAACGCAAGATTTTAAATGCAACTGTTGGGAAAATGGATTATGACACTATATGGCAAATACTTATACATAAAGAATTTTATTTCTGCATTAGGTACAATATAGAATCCCTCCAGGAAAACTGGGTATTTCCTTTCTTCTTATCATTATATTTAAAAGAAGCTGAAGACAAATACTTATTGCAAAAACCACCGTGGAACTAATTTTTTGCAGTCTTGTTTGTTTTCCATCCTTCTTTGTCGGTATTCTAATTTCAGTCCAAGCCTGCTCCTGCTTAAGTCAGTGGATGTTTCATTACTTTTCTTCAGTGGCTAAATGATCAGACCTACTGGAATACTCAGCACCTTGCAGGAAGCAAGACACTTCACACCATTTAATCCCTTTGACTAAGTTTCATCAGAAAGACATAACAAGGATTAGATATACATTTATTGTACCTGCATAAAATCCACAGTAATGACAGAGCACAACTGGCAGTTAAGAAGGGAATAAAAGCTTTCTCAACAGGGAGATACACAACCATGAAAATCTAATCTAACCACCCCAGTGAGACAGCTATACCATTTTGCATTTCTGATGCTTCCCAAAATGTTCAACACCAAAACTCTAGCAGAAGGCTGACTAGGGAGGGACAGCTTGGGACTATTGATCTAATTGTTACCCATTTATTTTGGCTGTCACAACGATAGCTACTAGTTCTAATACTAACGCAAGCCAAAACCACAAGAGACAGCAGTTTAAAATGCCTCTCCCCAGGCAGATCTCATTAGTGCTACATACACTCAGAACTGAAGTAAACCTCCAGGTTCAGCTGCTTCACTTAAATCTCACCAACAAAAGCCCCAAATCATTCCCTTTGGGATTGTATGTAGGAAAACATACACTAGATTGCTAACTTTTGTACTAGTTCTAGGCTTCAGTTCCAAGCCTTCAGTAATGCTAGCTTGAAAGCTAGGATGAAGTTTCCACGGTGTTACTTTAAAATATCGGACATGCAGCATCTACTTATCTTGAACACTAAGCACAATTTCTCACAGCTTTTGCCTCCTTAACTGTTAACAGAAAGGCCACCAGAAAACATGATTTGGTCGCATTCCAACACTAACATCACCTTTAAGCCTCAAGTGTTACCTGCAAAAAAATAAATCACAAGCTAACAAAGTACTACAATCCAGTGCTAAACAGTCACCCCCCAAAGGTTCCGTTCCATTACGCACCTGCTAAGACTCAAGTTCTCCAAAAATGTTTTAGAACAAACACTGGATGTGCAAGAACATTTACATAGGTGATAATGGATAGATACTTAAGGCAAAAAGGGTGACAGATCCACGCACATCAGTCATTCCTGTTGTGCATGTCTCACGTAACGTGTGTGCTGCCTTTGCAAACCTGTCAGTTAACAGGATGCACGGTAAGTTTATTGGTCAGTTCTGCAAATTTTACCTTTCAGACAGCTGTATTTTGCTATCCTTGCTTGAGACTATTTCAAAGCTCTATTGAGCATTTGAGCTATACGGAACATACCAAAAGAAAACAATAACTTTGCAGCCTTTATGGGAAAATGCTGGTTTGGGGTTCCTTCATCTTAAACCCAAATAAATTTTTAGGTTTAATAACAGACAAAGAAATGCCCACTTAGCCGAATCACATATTTTAATCACGGATTTTATTACTACAGCACTTAAGCCTGCTCCTGTGACCTGCAATATTCACAGCAATACCCCGTATTTTCATCCTGAATGCTTTGTTTCGCATGCTGTGGTGCTGCTTATGGTACACCGAGGTATACTTCTGGTCAGAACACTTAGCACCTCAGAAGACTGGTCTCCATCTGATGAGCTTACAGACCCTAATGCAGACAGCATGAACATTGCTAACATTTACCATCAGGTATAATAGTAGGCCTAGTTGTAAACATATTCAGGATCTGAGCACTAAAAAAAAAACAAAAAATTGTTGCTTAAGTTGACAGGAATACAAGAAGTGCACTGCAGATGAGACCAGTATGTCCAATTAGTCTAGCACGCTGCTCTAGCTATAGTATTACTGTTGCTTCAGAACAAGATATAGTAAGTCTTACAGATGAAAACTACAGCACAACTTACAACCGAAAAAGATCCTCTCACCCAGTGTGTGCCTTATACCCTACAGCAAGTCTCTAATCCACAGAATATATGGAATGATTTTATTCAATGCAATATAGATAGATTTGATTGCTCTGAAGCAATTTTTTTTTTAATCCTACCAATCTCATGACTTCAAGGAATACCCAGCAAAGATCTCTGTGGTTAAGTTTTCCATAAGAGAAGTACTTTCTATTTGGTTTCAATTTGTTCCCTTTCACTTCATTGGATATCTTTGTCCTTGGATGGTGAAAAGAGCAATTCCACATCCCAATTTACTTTCTCTAGACTCTTCTCTTTATATTGCCACTATCACATCCTTCTCATTCATCTCTTCCTGAAGTGAATGCATCTATTTTCATGTGGAAGCGTAATGTTTTCACCTAGTGTTCAGGCATTCTTCTCTTTGCTCTGTTTTATGACTGTCAAATCACTGATTGCAGTAGTTCAATATCATACATATCCTGTCATTATTATACATCTTTTCTTTATGGCTTTCGCTGTGGACAAGGTGGGGCTTACCAGAGTATCTACTATCATCTCATTCTTCTCTAGTAGTTTCTTTGAATCTGGACTTTCACAGGAACCAACATGATTTGATCATTAGCATCTCAGAAAAGTCCCATGGAGATCTGGTACCAAAGTTTAAGCTTTCTGCAGGACCCAAGCCCAGGTATCCATTAATGTGTGGGAGTAATCTGGGGCTTACTTCTAATGTACATGACTCCGTTAGCATCACATTTCATTTGTCATTACACTCCATATGCTTGCAAACTCCTACTCATAGCTGCCAACTGGTTGCTCCGCAAGTCTCATTTTAAAAAAGCATGCAGGTTTATTGGCTTTTCTAGCTTAGATTGTCCCAGAAAAATTATACCTACATCAGTCAAGACTTCGAAGAACTATTTACTGGACTGGTGCTCTTCTAACTACTTTATATTGTGAGAGTAAGTCATTAAGATTACTTCACTGCTTACCGAAATGCAGGTCACCTTGAGGTTAAAAGCAGTTGCCATTTAAGGCATTATACAACAGTAAGAAATATTATAATCATTTGAAAAGGAAGGAGAATTTTAGTATTGAAATTAGTTCAAGGGTAAGTCCTAAGTGGTGTCAAAATACTCAAGTAGCAAGTTTACATGCTGTATAAATTATAAAATCTCAAATACAAGAAGTTGTTTCAAGATTATTGAGTACCTGATGGAATCAAGAGATGCAAGTAAAACCTGTCAGTCTTTTGCTGAGAGGCAGAATACATGCAGCTAGATAGCCAAATAGGAATGTCCTGCTACTCACCTGGGTTAATTTACAAAGAACTTTAAACCATCACTTTAAATTTCTTCAAGACAGTAACATTTAAAATGTGCATCCGGATTAATACTTTCTCTTTGGTTGCTCACAATCCCAACATCATGGAAGGTAAAGCAGACTTGTCTATTTCCATTTTTCAGATTGAGTGCAAAAAGCAAAAAATTCTAAATATTGAAAAATAAGTCTGTAATCCTGCAATTTGATTTATATCCACTAAGCCCACACAGAATTTCACTGAACTCAACAATCTGTGCCTGGATCTGATTACAGGATTAGGGCTGTTGTTGAAATTGCAGAAGGCTTTCCTTGACAATAATCCAAAGGCAGAGCAACAGGAGAGGGGGAGGAGAGTATTTTTAAATGCAACAGAATTTCTCAAAAATCTCCTTATATTTTCTTTTATGATTTGTATCTTCCTAAATTAAAAGAGTCCAGACAAACATTTTGTTCAAATAGCTGCATTTAAGGTTTCATGAAGTGCCAAATTTTCCAGAGGGCTGACACTGAGATGTATGTAAACTACTGGCTTCAACCTGTTACCTGACATACTATTCAGGTATTTGCAAAAGCAAACTTTCAACATTGTTCTTCATGACCTTTTTCCCCTTCCTCCTCCCTCCCCATTCTACATTGTGAAAATTAGAAATAGGAAACATATTCTGTATTTTAATTACTTAAAATTTCATCTCCATAGCATCAACAGTGGGGTTTTCATTAAAGACATTACTTCAAAAACATTTTCTTAATTTATGAATGACTTTTTCATCACCTGGTGGCACATGCCCTTTGAAGTGATAAGCGAGGATGTTACAGCAAAACTCATGAATTCTCTCTATACACTGCTCTACATTACTTCATCAACAAGTTAATCTTTAAATGACAGAGGAGTTAATTCAGCCACGCAAAACATGGTATTTTGACTTTGTACAGTACAATTGTCAAAAATATAAAACTTTAAACAAGTCATTAGTCACTTAAAACGCAAGCAAGTTCCAATCTTTCTGCTAACCTCTCGACTACAGAATTAGTCCCCGATACATAGGTGAATTTTACATGAAATGAAATAAGAGCCAAGCACTGCCTTTGTGGTTCAATCTCCCCTGTGTATTTTCCATTCTCCTTAGTACTTTTCCTTATGTAAATATTTTTCTATATATAGACCAGAAGTTACTGGAAAGCTTACTTTTCTTTTGGGGTGCCAGAGAAATTGAAGGTGTTTTTTCTTCAGAAAAATGCTATTTTTTTAAAAGGAGGATTTTTCATTTATTCAAATTCTTTTCACATTACCTAACTCCAGCTTTTCCCACAATTTTACTGGAAGAGTGAAAGTGGCAAAACAGTGGAATAAGCTACATGGCATACTATAAACAACGTTTCAAACCTAGCAAAAGTGAAAAGGGTATGAAAATTGCAAACATTTCGGCTGTAAATTTTAGAGGAAGGTTCACATTCATTACCACTATTTTGAATAAGCCACACAAGCGTGATTGCTTCCAGAGACAGACAATCAAGAACAGGTATTTCCCATCAGCTAAGGATCCATCTGGCTGATTAGGCAGTAACCCATAGAGCAGAAACACACACAGAGAGCAGTATATAAGCATAAGTTACAACAATGACAACAATCTCACACTGGCACATGCTTCTAGATAGAGAACACCTGGGTTTGCCAAAATTCAGGTCTAGACAGACCATGCTAAATACACTGCTTGTGTGGCTACTTCTGTTAGGCAAAAATGAAACAACTTCTCAGGCAAAGATGACTCAACTACCTTTTGTGCCACTTCAATACCATTTAGGAGGTAATAAAAACATAAATATCTCATTTCCACCTGAATTTCTAAATGTATTGGATATTTCAACTTCTGAAAATGAAGTGTTGACAATGTATTGAAATTGGCAAGCAGAATATGTGACTAAATTGCTTTTATCTCAGAACTCCTTCTTTCCTGTGCTGCTTCTATACAGCAGGTATCTGGGGAGATGACTAATTGTACAACAGCTTAATGCTCTTAATGCTGTGAACAAATAGCCTCCAGAGATAAAAGATGACAACTCCCTTGTTGTGCGAATCCCATTTGCCATCAAGGCACCGAAGCCATATATTGCTCTAATGTGGATCTGCCTCTTGCATAGTATTACACTTTCCCTACATTTCTAATGAGATCCAATTCTGAATACTCAGAGTGCACTTTCCCAGCTCAAAAATTCCCCACCCCACACACATACCCTGATGGATTTCTCCCCTGCCCTAACTGCTCCTACAGTGAGCACACTCTTACATTATGCAAAAATCCCAAAGGATCAAAAAATTGGTAGCAGGTTCCACCCCCCCCTAAAGCCACTTTGAAGAGCTTGTTGGTTATCTTTAGGTGATTTTAGTACTTCCTCAGATACGTGGAGAGACAACACAAGAACCTCTTACCGGACATGGCAGTGAGGTCAGCACTACTGCTGAACAGCTCTGTAATTCCGAGACCTCTCCAGACATCTTTCAGATCAATTTCCTGTTCTACTGTGAACCTGGAGAACGCAATAGAAAATTACAAAAAGCCCAGAACAGAAGCAGCGCTTATTAGTTATTAGAAGGTTACAGTTTCTAGGTAATGACAATTGCACCACCAAGGTAAATAATGTAAAGTAGGAGATTCAGCACTGGTAATATAGCATAGTGGCACCTTCTACAAAAATGCATACAAACAAATTAGTTTACTTCCACAGGTGGATTTTTTTTTTAATGCAGAAGCAATCAAAAATATGCTAATGGAATGTACAGTCCCTGACCATAAAACCTCAGTGCGAAATGATGCAGTAGCTAATGTAAATGCTTACTTTTTATACAAAAGGTTTACTATAAAAACTGAATTTAATTGTACACATACTAGAACAGAATATCAAATAAGGCAAAGGACAGCACAAACTTCATAGACAGCTGTTGGCAAAAAAGGAGTAGGAAAGTAAGAAAGACACTCCATTTTTATTGAGACAGTATAAGCAAAGACCAGCAGTTACGAACACGAATATAAAGAATCTCTGACTCAACCTCTAATTACTCTGGTGGCAAAATTTTAATTGGGCTTTGATTGTGAGTAAAGAACAGGGAAAACAAACAGTTGTTAGCGCAATTCCACATGTGAGTACAAGCTGGCAGGATTTCAGGGTTAGCTTGCACAGCCATGTTCTAGGCTATGTTACTATGCTGGAAGGACAAATTGAGATTAATCCTAAGGGCAAGATTTTGGGCAAAAGCTTGTTCCATTTACAGAGACTCCTTTTCAAACATTACAAAAGTTATGCCTGGTGTCAGTGAGACAAAAAAGACTCAAGTCCTTTAGGTATGGCCAGAAACAGACTGGACAGCTGGAGAAACAAAGAAATATGTCAGAATAATAATAAGAGTAGCAGCTCCAACCAGAAAATACCAGAAGTCTACAGACATACACAAGAGACTAATTATAAACGTTTGTTATGGGTGAGTTATGGGTTCTCTGTAGAATGACCAAACAAATTATTAGTGATTTAAATTATGCTGACAGTAATGGTTATAACTGTACAACACAAAAATACATAGTCCATAAGGCGTTGTTACAGTTTCTCCAGCAAGCCATTCAGGCAGAAACAACTCTGCAATTACACTGCAGTCCTTAGTGAAGGGTCTTACCTGTGCTAGAATCAAAAATAAAATAAATGTGCTTCTGTGCAATTTCTTGTAATAATTCTTTTTCAGGACTAAACTTCCTTGACTACATGGAGGAACATGTTATTTTCAGAAGAAAATATAGGCCAGAACTCTGAGCAGAGTGCAGCTGATGAAAAGCTGAGATGTACGATACCTCAGCACGTACAAGCCTTGGCAGCTTGAAGAAGAATAATCTGGATATCAAAAGACAACTGGGTAACAGTCAAGTGGATCTTCCTCACTTACAACATCTACACAGAATGAGAAAAATCCAATACACAATCTACATTCATAATGAACTTAGAAATGCCATAAGAAGCCAAAAATCTGTGATGGAATAGATAGTAGTCATTACCCAGAGAAGCATTTTATGCAAGTTAAAATAAGATCTGGAGATAGTTCAGGATCGATAAATCACTAGTGGTACCGCAAGTCCAGATTAATTCCAGGATATGCCTGGAATAAAAACACAAGAACTGATTCTTGTGATTTTATTGTTTTGGCAGTTCTCAAAAGAATCAAAAGAGACCATCAAAGCTTTATGTACTGGAGGAAGCTTATGGTGTTCTGGCACATTCTGCATCAGTCAGCGTGGCAGCATTAAAAAAAAAAAAAAGATGGCATTATCTTAATGAACGAGATGTAGGTACACAGATGAGATGACCTGAAAACAGCTAATAGGATTGTAGGAAAGGGAAATGTGTCCTGTTAGCTTTCGTCAAGAGGAATCATCACTCACTTTCCTCTTAGAAAGCTGTGGACACTCACACTGGTCAAAAAATACAGGCAGGGAGCTCACAAGACCTGCACAATTTTAGCTTTAAGATGAAGGACAAACCTGCAAGCTGCTCATTCATTCAAATTTCCCACTGGCTTACAGGCTCCATAACTAACAACTAGTTTTGCTCTCACTACACGCTTGTAATGTAAGTCCAGATCAATTTTAGAGACTTCAGTAAAAACCCTAAGATGAATTAAGACTTGATTCCTGATGCCAGAGTTAACTACAGTTAAACAGTACAGAGTCTGTGCACATTGAATAAATCCAGAAACATTTCCTTCTATATTAAAACTATACTAAAACATTTTGAAAAAACACATCTAACTATACATACCTTACAAACATGCAGAAAAGGCAAATTAATGTTAAAATGCATTTTATAAACATTTCAGAGTGGTGTATTTTTCCCTTTTCTGGCTTTTATTTCACCACAATTAGTATTAAATGTATCAAGCTTTCAAGATAATTTAGCTATTAAGTAGCAATATCAAACTAGTAAAGAGTATCAGGATAGGACACTAGCAAGAAAAGTCTGCAAGAAAAGCAAAACTTGAGGTCACAAATAAGAAAAATAACTGCAAAAAGGCATTTTTGCCAACTGCAGAGAATCACTACAAGATATAAATGGAAATCAGGTGGACTTAAGTCTCTGGACCACTAGACAGAAAACACACTTATCTGCTAAGCGATGAATTGTGACCCAGAAAGAAAGCAATTTGGGAGATGTTTGAAATGAAAAACCAAAAAAAAACAAACCAAAAAACCACCAACAAACCCAAAATCTGTAAAGCCCCAGCTGATTATGCATCTGAAAAAAGAAAATGCAGACAAATTGATTTGTTATGTTGCTAAAGAATACCTCCATGAACAATAGTAGCAGTCACTTAATTGCTGGATAGAGGCTATACCCCTGACTGAATCCTCTGGAAAGGCAAATGCTGAACAGGTGGATAAGAGCAGGTCTCTACAATATCCATAAGAGTGAGTTCCTGCTTTTTATGACTAAAAAAGTAGACCGAAAATATCACATCACCTGTATAAATACCAAACTATCCCTTTACGAAAATAAAACCGATTACTTCCCTTCTCCCCTTTTAGTTTTGTCATTTGGTAAAAACCCACTCTGAACCACTATTCACCATAGCATCTCCCCTCCTTTCTCACATGCTCTGAAGAGCAGCGAGAGTTACAGATAAGCTATTATTAATGATATTTCAAATATTTTAGCTGACATCAGAACTAGCCGCTTTTGAAAAATAACAGGGCTGCTTTACACTTTGAAATATAATTTCAGGCTATGCAAACCAACGTAAACGTTCAGTATGAATTATCCTCCAGTCGTATTTGGATTTCTTTGCATTTCTTACAAACAGTGATGTAGGTATTCAAAATCAAAGCTGACAACCTAGAACACAGAAGAGACATTCAATCTCATTTCCCAAGCCAGGCATTTGCTGTACCTCCGGACTTTGGAAATGCCGATACTAGCCCTGACACATGGTTATTTGCAGCGTTTGTCACATATAATGAACCAGATGGTCATATTTTTTTCCACAATCTTTTAGGTGCTTCTGATGCTAAAAATACTATGAAAAAATCAATTTCAATACTTCAGTATCAGAAGTCATGGAATAGTTGCAACTGGGAGCATTAAAAACCACAAAGGGCAGTCTGAGAAAGCTCAGACACTGAAGAAAAGATGAGGTATTTTCACCACAGGACCAGAACAGAATCAGAAACACTGGTCCTGTTGAGTCAAGAGGAGAGCTTCTGTACTTGAGCAGTTCTAGAAGGTTCACCAACACATATGTTCATGGATATATGCTTCTACATACCACCTTAGAAAGCACTGAGCAGAAAGATATTAAGAAAGGACAGAGACTCTGCCTATCAGCTGTTAGCCAAAGTCAAGGAGAAGTGAAGAAGGGAGTTAGTTTTATACTTATTTTTACAATGTTCATTTGTAAAGTCTCTCTGCTTCCTACATGTAAAATGCAGTCCAAATAGCTGAACAAAAATACTTCCTTTGATTTCCACAGTCTTTGGATCTCTCCCACATAAAATGAAGAACAGAATGAGACGCTTAGGAAGATTAGATTGAGAAACTAACAAACAGTTCTCTGGAGAGTTTAGCAGAGAATGATGATATTTTCGTGACATTTAGAACTTACACAAGCATTAGATTAAAATGATGCATTTATGTCATTGACAGTCTCCTTAATTATGTATCTGAACCTTTAAGTTTTGGATAAAGCATTAACTTTAACATGCCGTATCAAGCCATCTTTCTTCTATTTTACAGACTTTCAATACAGAAAAAAACATGGTTTCATCTTGTATGATGCTATCCAAACCTTCTGAAATGCTGAATTTTTCGTGAAGTCCTTAGACACTCAGGATCCACAGAATCAACGATTAGGGTACACTTTCCAGTTATACAACTGAAGTGAACTAGAGCCTAGTGTGATTCACCCCAAAGGCTATAATTTCAAGAATTGCTAAGAGTTCTGAACAAGCACAAGCAAGAAGTTCCAGGTTTTCAGCTTGGTTCTAATACGTTACATTCTGCAGAACAAAAAGCAAACAAAGGAATGGCTCCATTGCTTGAGATCAACAATATTCTTCTTGAGGACAGGTCCTCAGGACCTGAATCATTATTTTAACCTAGCAAGCAGCCTACAATACAAAGCTGCCAGCTGATATAAATTCCAGCATTTCAGTTGGAATTTCAGCTATGTTGTCCTGAGGTGCTAGAACTAGCCTGCATGATTTAATAGCCTGAAAACAAACAAGCAAGCAACAAAAAACCCCAGTAACAGCAAAAAAAAAAAGCCCCAAACCCCATACCGCTGCTCTGACCTGGTGAAGCAAGGCAGGTTACGGTTCTTTCTCTGGCAAGGTCCTTCTGTCCAGGGCTAAATATGGCCTGCAGAAGTTGGCTAAGTGTGTATTTCAGTGGGACAGCTTTATGTCTCTTCCATGAGTGTACCTCAAGAACTATCAGCACTGGCCTATTCCTCATGAAAAGGGGAGTCAAGAGAGCATGTTAAAAAAAGAAATAAAAGAGATTGCTTTTTTTTTTTTTTGGGGGGGGGGGGGGGGGATGTTTTTTGGTTGTGGGTTTTATTTTTTTTTTTGAGAGAGAAAACAACCTTCAGTTAAAGAAACTTATCATTTCAACACAGTCTAAGGCATTTTTAAGATATTTTAAAGGTACAAAAAGCCAAGGTGGTCATTATAGAGAGCGGGGCATACTGGAACAATCCTTAAGAGGAGATCTGCAGGCTGTAGCACTGTTATTAGGTACTAGTCCCTCCTATGCTCTTCAAATAATCTACGTTACAGACAGCTTTGTAAATTAGATTCATGGTCTGTTTCACTCCTATGCAAAAAGTGGATTAAAATGTTGATCACTTTAGTCTGGGTTAAACTGGAAACAATGAGTTGAAAATGAAAATGAGAAAGTATAATTTAGCAGTTCTGTACAAATGTCTCCTTTGCTATTAAGAGGAATAATACACAATTTCATTTGCACACAGATAATGCAGACAGAAATTGGAAAGTTGTGATTAACTCTGCTTTGGCTAGTCATTCAGGTCCTATTACAAATGTATAAGTTTAAAAAATGTTCACTTTATAATTGGATAGCATCTTTCAGGATATAAAAATTTAATTTTATTCCACTGCTGCTTTCAATTGCTCAGTGGACAGAGCCTGCAGGCCACATTTCATAACATGCCTTTCTGAGTCAGAGCATAAAATATTTATGAAATGTTTATTTAGAGCATTGATAAAATCCTGCAGATCACCTCTGAATCCCTAATGCAAATCTAACACCTTGGGAGCAAGCAATTAATCTTTGAAATTTTTGTAAGGAAACTGCAGTATTACTATATGGAATTTCAAGCTCATGATAGTTATCTTTTATAATCTGAAAATACTGAAGGTAATCAGCACCTGGTTGTACCTGGTTTGCCTTTGTATAGCCTTAATTCACAAATATTGGGGAAGGGTGGCTGAAGAGCTGCCCGGTGGAAAAGGATCTGGGGGTGTTGGTTGACAGCCGGCTGAACATGAGCCAGCAGTGTGCTCAGGTGGCCAAGAGGGCCAATGGCATCCTGGCTTGTATCAGAAATAGTGTGGCCAGCAGGACCAGGGAAGTGATCGTGCCCTTGTACTTGGCACTGGTGAGGCCGCACCTCGAATCCTGTGTTCAGTGTTGGGCCCCTCGCTACAAGAAGGACATTGAGGTACTAGAGTGCGTCCAAAGAAGGGTAACAAAGCTGGTGAAGGGTCTGGAGCACAACGAGGAGCAGCTGAGGGAGCTGGGGTTGTTTAGTCTGGAGAAATGGAGGCTGAGGGGAGACCTTATCGCTCTCTACAGCTACCTGAAAAGGAGGCGGTAGCGAGGTGGGGGTCGGTCTCTTCTGCCAAGTAACAAGCAACAGGATGAGAGGAAACGGCCTCAAGTTGCTCCAGGAGCGGTTTAGATTGGATATTAGGAAAAATTTCTTCACTGAAAGGGTAGTCAAGCACTGGAACAGGCTGCCCAGGGAAGTGATTGAGTCCCCATCACTAGAGGTATTTAAGAGACAGGTGGATGTGGTGCTTAGGGACTTGGTTTAGTGGTAGACTTGGCAGTGCTGGGTTAATGGTTGGACTTGATGATCTTTTCCAACCTAAACGATTCTATGATTCCATTCTATGTTTACCAAGTTTTTTGAGGTTCTTAGATAAGAGCAACAAGCATGACAACTAGCCTGAGGACAGAATAAATAAGGACATTACATGACCACACAAAACCTAAACCTCAAACTCGCATCTGAGAACCTGGCTACAGAGAATCCTGGAGTCTGCTTTTGGTTAAAAGCAAACAAAACTCAAAACTACCTCTATAAACTTAATTCAAGTCATAAACATAATTAATATATTTTCAATGACATTCGTGTATTTAACTTTAGATACCTACGCTTCTTAAATTTGGAAGCTAGTTTTTACAGATTCCCTACACAATCAATGGAGAGAGGCTTCTGTTGTGGATCTCGCAGTCTAGAAATTGTTTGAGAGAAGATGTCCAACTTCAGCACCTGATGCACAGGCTGTGAAATGCTCCAGTTATAAAAGGAAAGCTTAAGGGATGGAAGAATCCTCATATTTTACTTCTCATTAACATCTAGGTAAGGTTTGCCCAAGCCAGCAGGAGAAAGAGCCTAGGAGAAACACCCCTCCCCTGCATCTTAGTGGAGTGTTAACACTAAAGCTCCTGGGACCTGAAGCTCCAAGAGAAAAACAAACAAAAATCACAGAAATAGCGTACAGCAGGTTCAGTTTGTATAAAACCTGCAATGCAGCTCTTTGCTGCTCTCCCTGCTTCTTCAAAGGAAACGCTACTTAAAAAAGAAAGGAACTCTTACTAGGGGGCAGGGGAAAATAGCCCCAAAATGCTGCTGTTCCCTCACCACTCTGACTCCAAGCATAACAGCTTTAAAGAGAAGTGGAATTCCATCTTGAGGTGGGATCAGGGCACGCTGACAGCACCAGTCCATCTCAACCTAATTTATCCTAGCTAACCTTGTTTTATTGTGCTCCGCTGCAGTTAGCTTCTTGAAAGTGGTCTTTGCTTGGAAAGGAAGCCGATAAACTGCAGGGATTATTGCCCTGCTCTTTACATGTGAAATATAACAAACTCAAATCTCCAAGTCACCTGAAAACAAAGAACTATTTTAATGACGAAAAGGATTCACTATAGTTTATTTTTTCTGCTGCCACGTGCCCGCTGCACAGTGCCACAAAAGTAGAATAAGTAGAAGTGATCCACGTCAAACTCGTGCCAAATTGTTATATAAACACTTCAATGAAACCATTATGAATCACTTGAAGGACGTCATGATCCAACTATACATTATTAGTGACATTTAGTAGTAAACAACTCCGTTTCTAAGTCAAGTGTAGGGCAAGCATGAAAAATATTTGAAGGTAGATGAAATAGAGTTCTAGGAAAGATAACTAAGTGTTCTATGTGAGCAAATATGCCACTGAGAACACACAACTTATGTCTACAAATGAACTGACAGAGGTTTCATCCCTTCTGGTAGTAACATCTTGTTATTCTATTGCTCCTCTAAGGAAAAAGAAACCAGCACTTACTACAACTAAGAAAAAAGACAAAAGTTGACTGGAATTACCTCTCAACACTCAACCACTTGTATCTACACAGAAACACACCATTAGAACTGTTTAAATTAGCAGCACATAGAAATCTAATTAGAAAGCTAATGAAACATTTTGTTAATTCAGACTTGCAATATTTCTACGGCTCCCGTCTAAATGGAACTTATCCATAATGAGTTCTGCAATACTCTGAACATCAGAGTAGATATATTCCTGATGATGAAATTCTCCTTTCTGGAGCTTATGAATGAAAGGGATGCAAATGTAGTGCTCATCTGTTGCTCAAACAACCATCATTCTGCACTGCACACCCCCTGGGCTTTCTTGTCAAAGCAACCTTCACGTGGGTGCTACATAACTGCAGACTCGATCAAGATGTTCAAGTTTTACCTACTCTGCTACTCCAATCAATTTGAATGCAGTCTTTCCCCTTCTATTGACATAAGAGCATATTCTCACCTCGGTAAATACACTTCCACTTTTTGCTTCTTTACAGAATTAGCCCATTCATTAATCAACGAGGCTTTGACCAGTGGTTCCAACGTGACCAGTGGAACTTCCTGTCTGGAAAGAACGATCATCATACTAATCTCATCTCCCTCATATGGTATTTCCAGAACTTGATAGATACCACCTGCTTCATTGGAGCCATCACTGAACTCTCCTACAAAAGAAAAACAATAACAAAAGCAACTATTAGAAGTGTGGTGGGTTTTTTTTTTTTTTTTTTTTTTTTTTTTTTTACTGGAGATAGGGGAAAAATAAAAAGTTAATACTAGGCCATATATACTACACACTGGAGACAAAAATGACCCTCTTGATTCTGTTCTGAATAAAATTTATATTAGTTTCTTCATCACAGGATTTGAGGCTTACATCTGCTTTCTTAAAGAAAACAAGCTTATGCAATCACACAGTTTGTAGATAATTATACTTCTGAACCTATTACCTAACTTCCATTGGTTAGACAGAGAGAAGTCTAAAAGTTGTTAAGGCTGCCAAGACTTTCATGGAAATGGGCAGAGGATTTTTTATCCAGGAGAGATAATTTGTCAATGACAAGACTGAGTGAAATACTGCCAATGCTAGACACTTGTGGTTTAACCCCACTCAGCAACTAAGCACTACACAGCCACTCGCTCACCCCTCCCCCCACAGTGGGATGAGGGAAATCGGGGGGGGGGGGGGGGGGGGGGAGTAAAGCCTGTGGGTTGAGAGAAAGACAGTTTAAAAGGACAGCAGAGGAAGAGAAAATAATAACAATGATAAAAGAATATACAAAACAAGTGATGCACGATGCAATTGCTCACCACCTACTGACTGATGCCCAGCCCACCCCCAAGCAGCAATCGATGCCCCCCGGCCAGCTCCCCCCAGTTTCTATACTGGGCATGACGCCATACGGTATGGGATAGCCCTTTGGCCAGCCTGGGTCAGCTGTCCTGGCTGTGCCCCCTCCCAGCTTCTTGTGCACCGGGCAGGGCATGGGAAGCTGAAAAGTCCTTGACTGGTGTAAGCACTACTTAGCAACAACTAAAACATCAGGGTGTTATCAACATTATTCTCATCCTAAATCCAAACCACAGCACTGTACCCGCTACTAGGGAGAAAATTAACTCTGTCCCAGCTGAAACCAGGACAACGCTGTAGAACCCACTTGGAGTTCAAGCTCAAGTTAAAACCTATTTTACCCTTCTAAGCAAACATTATTCATTTTAGTATTTAGCACAGCACAAGAAAAATATTTTAGTGAGAAGCAGGACTAGCTCAAAAATAGTCAAGAGGTTAGACGTAATCTGAAATCCACCGTGTGGCACCAAACATGGACCTAAAAAAGCAACCAAGAAAGAGGTCACTGTAAGTGTTGCTATTTTGTTATAATACACAAGCACACACATTAGGAGAAGACATCAAAATCAGAGTCCCTTCATTGGGCAAACACCACATTTAAAATTGTAGAGGAAAGAACAGACAATACAAATGAGCATTATTGCAACAAACCTATTAAGGGAAGACATTAGCTTTAAATTGCTAAAGCTCTAACTCACCATAGTAAAACTCTCCCTGCTGGTACATCATTGGAATCTGCACTTCACTTTCATCATCTTTAGTGAAAGAAAAAGTTCTTGTATTTTCAGGTCTGAACTGTGATTTCCAATTGCCTTTAAAGTAGATTGCGTTGATGAGAGCCAAATGAGTTAGAGCACCAAAATCTCTTGAAGACACAAAATCTTTGATCATATCTACGAAGAAAACCAACTGTCAGTCTGCATGTCAAATTGAGCAGTAAACCAAAACTTAAGACAGCTTGAAAAATGCAAGAAAATAAAAAACTGTGCTAACACGTAATTTCCAATTCAGATGTTCCATTAAATCTCAAATTAAACTGCCAGTGTTTTGTAAACCTAAATCACAGTCTAGGTGCATAAACCCTTGCAGTGAGTACATGTTAGTCAACTGTTGCTTGATCACTACTTAAATATACCCCACAGTGAAACCAAGTGGAAGAGGGGTCACATGAGGAATGTTTACACTGGTGTTACAGCACAGTTCAGCACTACCCTCTTAAGGTCAGAGCTTCTACAAACTTTGGCTCCAATCCAGAGAAGCACTTAAATGGGTGTTTAAATTAAAGTGTGCAAGTATACCCACTGGAACTTCACCTGAGCCAATTTTGAAGGAAGCATTCAGTTTCTAATCAAGTGATGTCCAATAGACATCAAAGTAAGGACTAATCATAAAAAAACCCCCCGTAAATTCCTAGCATTTGTTCCACTGACATTAGCTCTTGAAAAGCAAAGGAGAAAAAAACATCTAGCATCTGCTCTATTCATGGGAGGTATGTCAGCTGAGCATGGCAGCTGCTTTGCTCCTACTCCTCAATAAGTCATTTACATCAGAAAACAGTCTGTTACCTGCTTTAGCTCATCTTAAATGGCTTGCTTTTCAGCAAAATAATTCTGAGTTTGTTAAATTTGGCGCACTGACCAGATTTGTCACTATTCTTGACGAATTACAGCCTACTTCAGATAGCTTTCTGGCTCACTTCTATTTTTAACTGACATCGCAATGCAAGGTGTTAAAATAAACACATTCCTCAGTCTGATTATTACTTCTTAATCCATGGTTTAAAATACAGATTAATTCTGCTTTCTGGAGCATATGACACCGACTAACTGGTGTGAAATTTATGTATCATAGGGCAGTATTTCTTCTGGGTTGCTGTTTGTACTTCATTTTATCTAGAACATTCTTAGAAATGAGATGTGACCCATGCTGCGCTACTCACTCCACCTGGTTGGAAAAAAAAGGAAAAATTAAGGAGGCATACACTTCCAGTTTTTCCGTTTCTATTTGGTACATCACATTCCCTTACATTTTCCAGCCACATCTTGTTAATACACTAATGTATGTTAAGAATTTTTCTGGCCAGAGAAACATTTGACAGCTACGTTTTCTGCTCCGAGCCTCCCATCATGCTTAACATGCTGGAATTGGAAACCTGCCTGCCTTGTACCCCTTTCCTAATAAGAAAATGAGCCTCCTCTGTCAGAGCTGGCAGGCAGGAGAGAATGAGATCTAGCGGTCAGAGACCAAGCTGAGGGACTGTTACTATCGCAACCTAATGCTGAGAGACCCACAGGCTGCCTTTGTTAGCTCTGCACAGCTCCTTCCAGGGCAATGGTTATGAGCTCGGTCAGCACATGTGGCAGGTATTAAGCAGGAGAACTTGTTCTTTCTAAAAGAGGATTTTACTTTTCCTTCAGACAGACACCATGTTTCTCTGAAAACACTCTGCAATCTGCTGCATCACTTACATTCCCTCTATTTCTGCAGCTTGAGATAAAGGGCAGAATTTATTATGACTATAATAGCTGCCATTTTCCCTCAGAAAAAACAGACCATTGCCAAAATGGAATAACAACATAATGTTTTTCCACTTTGGTGTCATACGTTTCCATAAAGCATTATGGATTCTTAAATGCTCAAACTACATGGTGATGCGTTAATTCCTTACAGGGGATTCCAATACCTTCAAATTTACAATGGTACGACCGATGTTAGAGCCAGATCCCTCTTAAAATATCGACCTCCAGAGTGTCCCAGATGAACTAGAATGAGATTATGGTTTGATCCATACAATGGGGGACACTCCCATACCTTGAGACTCCATATGTATTCACAAAATGTCACATATTTGGGATTCCACAAGCGAAGCAAGCACTGCATCATGCAGATCTGAATATGCATATTTACATGGGTAATTTTGTGCTTACTCCCCTGCTGCAAATTTTTGTTGTGAAACTCTGTTGACAGTCTTCCTAAAATCAACTGCTCTCTCAACACTCTGTCTAGCTTCCTCACATTGGAAAAGATTAAATTACAGGGTCTGATTTTGTGGTTCGAAATTATCTTTTGTATTCCTTAGTATTCTCTTTCTCAGTACCTTGTAACTGAGTTCCTCAGAGAACTAGTGATACTCCACACATCCAAAGCATAGGCCAATAACCCCCTTGTAGACAACTTTTCTGCAGTTAGCAATAGTACTTATCTATTTTTTTCGGTAATTTAATGCCAAAATCAGTTTTAAAATACTATTAAAATGCCTACCATTAAAACATTCTCCTTCAACGGAGGTACTTGAAGACAGTAAGACAGGGGAAAAAAATATGCAGACAGATAACTACTATATGATTAGCAGTGGCTAATATTACTTAAGACAGATCATCCCTGCACAGGAAAAAAAATATAATTTCACAAAGAGCTGATACGAGAATTCTTTTCATGGGAAGAGATACTTTAGTCTCAAACAGAACAGATAAAAGCCAAGGCAACGATTCAACAACACTGTATATAACTTTGGAAACTCAAACACTTACTGCAGGAAGTACATAAAAGAATCACGTGGACTTACTATTTGTATGATTCTCCACCCACTTATTGATGTGGGTAGCTACAGCTGCACTTTGGCTGAAATCTATATTCTCTACTTCAGCTTTAAAGTATTTTTTCACCAACTGCAGAAATTTGTCACTGATATGAAATCCATTCTGCACATACAGAGAGTTAGCAATATTCAGAACATAATGACTTTCTTCAGTAGTTGCCATATCAGAAAGTTCCTTCAAGAAGGTAAACTCTTCACCTGAGGAAAGAAAAACAGATTCAGTGTTTCCGAAAACAAAGTTATTCCATGCTTTTTCTGCTGGGAATTCACAAAGGCAGTTTATGCAAAAAAAAAAAAAAAGTTTTTTGTTTTTTTTTTTTTGAATAAACTTGTTTCTAAGCCTACACACGCCTTCAGATCTGAAAGAACAATCTACAAGGCAGAACATATTATTTAGAGCTTATTTTTCTGCTACCTATAATTAGCGTAATTAACGAGACATTTGGATCCCATCACAAAGCTATCAATGGTAATCCTTCCAACACTGAAAGAGTAATTAAAAATAATTATTCTTACAAGTCACAGTTTTATGTCTTGCCATCACAAATCCTTAACAGAATTTTTGTTACATCCTAAAAGCCAGCTGTTTACGGAAAAATGAACTTCAAGTTTTGAAGCTAAGGACTTCCCCATAGACTTCTCTCTGCAAAAAACAGGTCTAGAATTTCCCAGGATCCCGCATGGAATCATTTACTTGGGTAATGAGGAATCCTGAGTAGGATTAAAGTAGTCTGCTTTAAGATAGGAAGGTTGTACTGTTGCACTGTCTACCTGAAGCTGAAGCTTCTAATTTTTTTTTTTTTTAAATAACTTAAAAATTGAATGCCATGATATATTCCAAGCAGAAATCATTGGAGTAGTTTCACTGAATGCCACTCATATGAAAGAACAGTGAATGGCCCAGCTCAAATCAACTGCATAACTTCTTCAACTATAGCTAAGGGATAATTTCTCAATGTTTTAGAGACAAACTGTGGAATTAAATATGTGCTGTAGTCTCCACAGAGAGGCATTATCTGTGCAGCAGTACTGCTGAGCACATCTTGAACACTGTATTCAGAAATTCCTCCCCACGATCCTTTCACTGAAGACTTGAAGTCCAGTACATTATACGAATAAGAAATTTCATTCAGGTTTCAAACCAATTACTTTGACATCAAAATTCATAGAAATTGCCTCTTCACAGTCATTTTTTGCCATTCACTCGTCCCCTCCATTTGCAGTCATATTACAGTTGCTTGCACTAACCGAGTGTGTTTGCACGCCACAGCACAGCACTACATCCAGACGCATGACTTAGCTCATCCCATACTACAAACAGGATGGTGTGGCAGTATTGTTCTCTGCTAAAGGAATGAATCCTGTTTCTCAGAAAGACTGATGGGAACATGTGGCATATCATGCCAAAACAGCCAAGATGCTTATATTTCCTAAAATATCTGTATGCGACATTATGCAATGCAGACAGAACATTAGTGACATAGAATTAGGGTAAAGAAGCTACAGGTGCTACCTACAAGAACCAAACGAGTTGTGTCAAAGTAAGAGATATTTCTATTTAAAATACTAAGATTTTCATACGTTCTTATAAGCAATATTGCTAAAACTACTGCTTTCCTTTTCAGGTTTCATTATAATCCCTAAAAAGGATGTTCCTAAAAATCTTCTTAAAACTCTAGCGGCAAAGACATGCTTATTTTGCAGACAGAAACCAAGATCAACAGTTAACTGCAACTGCTTAAGATTCAGGTGTCGAAGCCAGGATTGTATGTTAGCATCTCCCAGCTTACGCAGAATCCACTGAAGCACGCTTCAGCACGCTCAGGCCATCAAACAGGATGCCAAGAAGCCTACTGATTAATAACCCATGAACACGACCAGGCCACTTCTATCGTTGTTCAGGCATTGCCATCTGTTTCTTTAAGACAAAAAGCCCCATAGTAAAACATGACTAAAAGGCCTTACCATTTTTTAAGCTGTCAAAACCCAAGGAATGTCGAATTTCTTTCAAAGTGGTTCCATGGGCTCCAAGCTCTACCATTCCCATGGCTATTGCAATGCTCAGAGGAGAGAAAAGAATATTCTCATCTTCTCTTGCAGCTCGCAGCTGATTGTAAATATTCACAGAAAGCTCAGCAATGGTTTCATCAGGAAAATTTGTCTTGAAGGCTTTGCTTTGCAAAACAAGCAAAGACAGCAGTCCAAGGAAATACATGGCTTGAGATTTTAAGATCTGCAAGAAAATTTTAGAGAAAATAAGATAACCTTGTTTAAGTAAGAAAAGATTCAACTCACGAGAAAAAAAGAATAGTAAACTTTTAGTCTCAAATCTGTATGGGAAAAAAACTAGTTATGGAGTTCAATGCACAATTCAGTTACTTGGAGGATAAACTAATACATATACTGTTGAAACTGAAATAATGATCTATTTTCAAAAAATATAACCTACTTCATCATATGACTTTATGCTTTTGCAATCTTTCAGCAATAGGTTAACAAAACACAGTTTCTACAGAAAAAGACCTCAAAGACATAGCAACGCCTTTCCTACTTTTACTTTTTAATTTTACTGTTGTTGTTGATAAGCAATGCTGATCTGGAATTAGTATGTATTTCTGTACTTTCTCACCAAGGAGACCTACAAATCCACATTTCTTTCGTTTGACCTTCCAGTAAGATGCAATTTATTCATCTAAGTCACTCAAAGCCCCAAACTGGTAAAACTATTTCAAGCACTGTAAGAGAGCTTGCTGACACCGGTGACAAACGAAATGTACCATGATGTTGCTCAGTTGCAAAATCCATGGCAAGCGGCCAAACATTCTTTGAAAGAAAAATAAATCATGCCTTAGTTACCAAACGAAATCCCTTTTGTTAGTAAATAATGGTGAAGTTCGGTAGTTATGCTAGCTAAGAGACAACACCTGCTGAGAGATCTTTAGAGGATAAAGTTATTGTGTACACCAGTGAGAAAGATCTAATAGGGGAAACAAGAAAGTAAACTAAATAGAAAAACCGGTTAGCACTAATGCTTTTGACTAATCCACCCTCCAAGCTTTGCCGAACTGCTTCAGTAAGCAACAGTTCTCTCTCTATCCCAGTTTAGCTCATCACACAACTACTGATATTAAAATTCCAGCGCCTGGAGCGGTGTACATGTCTCCATCCTTCCATTTTTCCTTTAAACTTCATGCTGCCTTGGCGTATGACCCACTACTGCCAAGTGTCTTGGGTCAAAAATACCAAGCCAACAGAGCTTGCATTTCAGTTCCTTCTCTCTGCCATTTACGGTATCTCTAACACATAACGAAGCAAAAACTCCTGAAGCAGTAGGTTAGTACAAGACTAAAAGCTTTAGTCCAGAAGTGTTTACATGTTGTTGTGCCAGTCTGCAGGGCTTGTCAGCATGGGACAAATTTCTGTGAATGTGCTATTCTGTTGCTCGACTGAAGGCAATTTGCATGCAGCCAGCCCTAGTGCCTCTGCCTTATGCTTCCCAGCTCTCCTGTGTCTGCAGTTACCACGGGTTTCTACATACCTGACACAGAGACCCTTAGTAAGCTTTATACAACATTTATATTATGCATTTCATCTTCAAAGGACTATGCAGCATTATCTAATTAACTCGCACAACACTGAATGATACATAATTTAGCATTATTACTCACATTTTATAGCTGAGAAAATCTAAAAAGCAACAGGGTACACTTACGTGCCTTGGCAGCAACTGATGCAGTCACTAGTTAAGATTCTTCCTGTCCCCTAGCCGCAGATCAGCCTTTTGTTTGTTTTTTCACTAAGAAAATTAAATAGATGAACTGGTGCAGCAATCATACATGCTTCAGGGGAAAAGGACAGGCCGTTAGTGCGACACGGTAGCTAGAACCTTATTTCTCCCCTGACCCACATCTCCTTTCTCATGATTGCTTCCTTATATGTATGAAATAGCCCCTTTTCTCAATTTCTAATACTCCCTCCTCTATGCTGGCATCACTTCATCTCTCCGGACTACCTGTTCAATCTTTCTCCGACTCCTAGCAAGATATCAAAAATCTCCACCGAAGGCTCTTATTCTATTTAAGAATGGCACGGAATAAGTCACATAAGCCTAAAGCACCAGCTTCTGATTATTACTTGATGACTACATATTTCAGTACACTTAGAAAACTATGCAGCACTTCACTGCCGCCCAATGGAAAATACTTCAGTCTGAGCTTTCCTAGGTGAATAGCCTAGGCTATTCATTACATAAAGACTGAGACAGTCTTTTTATTGTCCAAAACATTATCAACATGTCACCAACTTCCCCAATAACTGCTTTTCTTAATAGCAGTTAATTTTTTTTTAGCCTGTCCATTTATTAATTATCGACTTAAGGATATTAAGGTTTCTGTTATAGAAAATAACTGGATTTCTCTGTTTTCTATGTGATTCTGGGCATTCTAGATTTCTTTATTTAAAAAAACAAGAGCACGCATCTCTCCTAATGTTACATAACATAAGGCTTCATTCAGCACATTACTGTGATGGACTGAGCCCAGGTATTAATCTCTCGTCTTAAACGCTGTACAAGGCAAGAAAGGCTTAGAAACTTACGTCAAGCAGGAGGTCTATAGCAGTGCCAAAAACAGTACTCAAAAAGATAGATAAGCAGAAACTCATCTTTCTTTTGTCGAGGATGAACGCAAAGTGTCATCGTGGCTTTTAAACTGTCCTGCAAATTTGGGGAATCTCACATCCTAATCTAAGCACACAGGTTCTGTTGCTCAATGTGGATGCAATTATACAGAGAGCTAAGCTTTCCCCGCCTCCACATCAAGAACTGTGTAAGCTCACTTTGAGACCTGACAAGGTTACAACAGACGTAAGATAATCTTCAATTTTAAAAAAGGAAATTTCCCCAGCCTTTTAGTTGCAGAGGCAGCTGTTCAGCACTCCATCACTGGTATTTGTCATATGTGCTATTGCCAGACAGGCTTAAGTAATTGCAGGGGGAAGGAAGAGGGGAAATTTATACATCTTAATGAAGTGCTTAACATGTAGGTTAGACTATTTGAATGCTAATAAAATATTTGGTATCAGACAATGCTAAAATATATATATATATATATACACACATAAATCAAAGCCATCTTTCTTCCTACCACTCCTGAAAAGCTCCTCATGTGAAATAATCAAGTTATAATATTTTTAATTATTTAGTTGGACAGAAAATAGACTAAGCACATAGATGGGAACAAATATTTATACTGAAATGCTCTTATAAAACAAAGTACCAAACTTAAACCTAGTTTTTAAACACATGCTTAAATCCCATTGATGGCAATGCAAGAGGTTAAGCTGTACAGAATTAAGTTTCCCAGTAGGAATGAACTAACGCCAAACAATTTAGATTTCCCCCCGCTTCCCCTTCCACATTGCTTTTGGTCTAGAGAGGTTTTCTAATAGAGTTCACAGTGAAGTTCCCCATACACACATCCAGGGAAAAGGAAGAGAGCCAGGGAGGTGGGAATGAGCACCCAGGTACAGGCAGGGGATGCGACCAGCTCTTCTGCTGGCAGTGCTCTCAAGATATTTGTGAAAATATAACTTTCTCACAATGTATGAATAAGAGTACAACGTAAGGGTAGATGTTTTAAAGCAAACTGAAGATCTGTGGGAGATGGTCAATGGGGAGAAGGCTGTAAAACAGAACAGACATCTGATCAAGACTTGCCAGCCAATGTGACAATGGTCTAATCTTATCAGTCTAATCTGAGATGTCTGGGGCAAATTCTTCAGTTCAATTCTTCTTGCACTTCTGGCTCAAGCGTCCACTATTCTACTGACAACTGGGAATCCAGCTCTTAATTATCATTCTAGTCATAACAGTTACTGCTTCTCTGATTCTGCCTTACTTTAGGCTATATTACTTTTGGTTTTATGCTTCCTCATGCCTCTTCATGCAGCAGGTCTTGATCCAATGAACAGCTGAGCACTTATTATGGTGCAGCATGTTCTCGGTATCTCTCTTCAGTAAGAGTCGAGGGCACTCTTGTTTTGTTTCCGCAGCAGTACGGAGAGCATTTTTTAAATTGACTGTACCCTATTCACAAACATACTTAAAGTGAAAGAAATGAAGCTGAACATTATGTAATGTATGTCCAGGACGTTAAACAATTCCCATGAGTATCATCAAACTTTTTAGTCAGTCTTTTTAGACTCTTCCTCAGAGTCATCAGCAGTACAATCTGTCATTGCTGTTCTGCATCAATGAAATCTAGTTAAATAATACTGCATCAGCTGAAAAGGAGTCAAAGTCCACATTGAACAATGTTTAAAAATCAAGAATCATCCGTTTCAAATGCTACTGCATGCATTTTGCATTTATTGGCTACCTATATGAATAAAAAAAGCTGTTAAAATTACTTTCACTCCTCAGTCACACAGATGTTAAGACCAAAGATATGAATTTCTCATTTGAGGGCCAGTCACAGACAGAATCTATGTTTTGTTTTATTTTATCTTAATTGATGCATGAACACCACTCTCTCCCACCAGGCAATCAAAGAATCAATGCAAATAGACAAATATTCTCCTTGCAAGAGCCTCTTCTTGAAAACAAACTGTGTGACAAACCGTCGCTAGCTACAGAGGTTTGTCAGAGTATTAGTTTTGCTCTTGCTTACAACAAAAAAAGCAGCAACAGAACACTAAACAACACAGTATCGCTTCAAAAACCTGACAAACACCTGTACCTCCAGATGGGATTATTGCACAGTTGTACCTGTGCAGGTGTTATTTGGTGACTTTTACCACAACTTCAACGTAAATGACATACATTACTTCTTTACTTGAACACCACTGCCACTCAGTTTGATGTTCCTACATGATTCTTCTCTTGTTTCTGCTCTGAATACAGAGACATGCCTGTTCTGTCTGGGGGCTTCTTTCGCTTTTGGACACTGTTACGTACAAGGTTTACGTTTCTTGGAGCCATCTTAAATGAAGGCGCTCCTCTTTCTGATTTTTCTTATTTTTTGTCACTTCCCTCACATATTGCTTAAAATAATAAAAAAGAGATTCCAGATATGTCGTTCAGTAGTTACTTGCACTGAGGTCACGGCTAGTTCCATTCCTGGGAAACCTTTGCATTCAAAATTTCAAACACCTTCTGTAAAGATTTCATCAGTCCCAAAATTCAGCCTACCACATTTCCACAACAGGTCACAACCAGCTCAGCATAAAGGCGGCACTCCTGTTCTTTGCCCTGTGGCCAGCACAGATGTACTCCTGTACACAGACAGAAGGAACACCAGTTTTAATAATGTTTGAAGAAAAAGATTCACAGGCTAGAATACAGGACTGATTAACTATAGCTCTTGCCTTCCCCCAAGCATAAGGCTGGAATGACTAAGAGGAAGTAGAACAACATCGCCCCCTCACACCCACAAACTCTGAACTATTCAGTTGATTACATATGCTTTCAGAAAAATGCAAAAGGGGCAAGCATCCTCGGTAAGCCAAGATATTTTGAGAGATATCATATCAACAAACTCAAACCGAGTTCACGGACATGAAGTACCATGACTTTTGAAACAGTAAGAATTGGACTCAGTGTAGCAAGGTGCCAAAAATTCAATTACTGATTGAATTCTAGTACCTTGTGCATGCCAGAGAGGTTGAAAAAAGGGGTTATAATTTCCTTGTCTTTTACACCATTACAGACTGTGGGTTTTATAAAGAAACTGATTTATGGCTTTAAAAAAAAAAAAATCTACAAAATAAAACTGTGATATATTGCCTTAGTTCCTCAGCACACAGAGACTAAACTAAGATTAGTTGCCTTAAACATTACTCTTGGCTACATGCAAGCTAAACACCAAAGGTGTGGGAAGCACAAACAAGAAAAACTGCTGATTCCTTCTGATCAGTGTATAAAAGAAAAGCTTGGGGAGAAAAGCAAGTGAGGTAACAAGATTGATTACATTCTCTCCTGTAAAGAGCATCTGCAGGAACAGACAGAAGTCTGGCAGAACAATTTTATAAAGCGAGAGATGAATTTACTTAGGGAGCACGCCCTGCTGGTCAGAGGAAAAAAAGAAAACCAGTCTATCTATCTAGGTGGGAGCTGGGCGCCTCCTCCTTCCCCTCAAACCCAACCACAATTGTATCATGTTTGTGACAGATAATTATGAAAGGATAGACAAGTTTGGTGAAATTCAGCCACTACTGCTTTGCCAGTTAGTAAACATGATCATTGCCACAGGCACCTTTACTCTAGATGATTTCTTGTTGGCAATCTTGGCAAACTATACAATATCAAAGAGGGAGGGACTGCATAACTAGTAAGAACAATTTAGAAAATGAACACGACTCTCCCTCCAAGAAGGACCCAGTGAACACCAGCTGAGCAGAGGAGATGGGCTGAGCAGTTAACAAGATCATTAGCCACTCACCAGGACCAGGCGGTGGTTGTCATGGCTACCCTGAAGGATGTGCAAAGGAGGTACACAGCGGTAAGGAAGAGCTCCTGGACCGGTTTAAGCTTGCCTCGGGCATGCTGCCCTGCAACAACGGGGGAACGCGGCTGCTACCGCAAATCTCAAGATTCTTACAAATCCACTCCATCAGTTCGTACTGCAGAACAATGTACGAATCGTTTTGCAATCCTTTCTGCTTTGTCCAGGAAGCCAACCTTTCAGATTTTTATTTATTTAGATTGGGCAAAAATTGCACCTCCAGCTAGCATTACTGTTCTGACACCTGGAACGTTGTGGTTTTACCTCTAGAAGATCCCACAGAAGTAACGTGGCACTTCCTCCCGTCAGTTGCTTACTTTGTTCATTGGCCTTTTCCTCCCATTCATTGAGCTGCTCTCTCCCTCCAGCACGGGGACTGACAGACAGTGTGCTGTGAAACAAGGCTATAACCTGAGTTGACTTAACCTGAAAAATAATTTCTTTTACATAACAAGTGAAAGCAGGCAGGTATACAGGGGACAGCAGTGCAAAGGCTAACTGCTGTAATCAAACATCAAAATAGGAAACCTACGTCCTACCAACTGCTATAAGGGTCTACTCACACAATCCACTAGGGCATGCTCACACGTGGAGCTGAGATGCAGGAGAGCCTGCCTGAAGGTGACAGGAGGTAAATGAAAGTACCAATTCTCTGAGCAACAGATATGCAATTCATGAGGTATTATTGCTTATAGCCAGAAGAATATACCCAAGGAAATGGGAGAATAACTAGATGTCCATAAAACGTTTTAAGTTACAGCTGTCGTGGACAGCGCAAGCAGTACGTGAAGGTATGTACAAAGTACTTTGGATATTAGAAGTAGTTTGGTTATTGGAAGTAGTGACAACCATGTGAAATTATACATGCCTCTTAATACCAGGCAGGCACATAAATGCTAGCTATGACGTGCTACATTCAGCCAGCAAGTCAACTCCTTCAGATTAGGGTATGTATTTACATTTTCTGTGTTGCAAACAATGCTTATCCCTAAAAAATGTTTATCCTTTGCTTATGTAAGCATATGACCTTGTCAAACAGAGGTTCTACAGAGACATCTAGAATCATTAAGCTTGTTTGAATCTGTGCAACGACATCCATATTTCAATCTGCACAAACATTAGTAATAAAGTTACGGGATTTCATCACCATCTGTCAATTACAGAGTCACTGCCTTCTGCAGCAGGAAACCTTGAGGTTAATTTCATCAGAAAGCAGCACAATAACAATATATCAAATACTGGGGTATTTAAACCTCTAGTATATAGTAACTAAGACAAAGAAGAGTCATTCTATAAGAAGTGTTTGGACCATATTAAAACCTTGCTCTCCAACACACAGCAAGGTATGCCCCTCAGGATTCTTTATTTCTATTTTTTTAAAATGACCCCATAACACCAGCAGCTTCTAGAAAACCTGACAGGAAAACGGTACACTGAAAACTTTCATATTGACAATTTCTACCATTAAATCCCAAATGTTTTTAAACTTTCATGGAGCTTGGCACTGTGTCACTAACCTGCTGAGGCAATTATGCAAGCCAAAGTTGTCTTAATTGAGCTTCCTCAAGCATAATCCCTCAGCTCCAATTAAAAAATAAAAAGAGATGCTGAGAAGCCATGTCCAAAGTACTTAAATTTGAATAGCCTAAAGCAAACATCTAAATCCATGTCTAGACAATTAAGAAAAGGTGGTCTTATTTCAAAAACTACTACTATAAGATCTGCAACTGTGAGGATCCATATACAATTTCTCTATTTGTTTCTTCTGTCTAGAAGAAAAAAAAAAATTTTAGAAATTGTTTGGCAGAATGCTTTTATTTGTGACAGCTACAATGTGCCCCAGAAAGTAAAAGCTATAAATAAGAAAACACAAAACAAACAAGCTCTGTGAAGGGGAAAATTTGAAGTATTAGATAATCTGGGGATTCTAAAGGCTCAGAATTGGGGTGTGCACATAGCCCTTCTGAGAAAGTCAACAAAGCCTGACTGAGGAGAGCTTCAAGGCTAGAGACTGAAATATGACATTGGATCTGCTTTCAACAGATCAAAAGGGGGGGTGTCTACCTGTCAAGTCCCATAGAAGCAGCTTGATTGAATTTTTTTACATATATTATATTTATGTTTCAGTGGGGGTTGTCAGTCCTGTACACCACTCTGAATGAGGTGACTCCCATGCACGTTGGTCTTGCGGTGAAGACGTCAAACTCGATTCATTATTGACAAGAGTAGAACTGGCTGAAAGAATCAGTGTGTTTTATCTGAGAAGCGCCAGTTATGCTTATTTTGATATCAGACAGCTTTCTCTGTATACTATTTGACTAACAAATTAAAAATTAATATACCATCAAAACAGTGACTAGATCTCAACTTCTTTGTTTTACACCTTGCAGCAGATTTAAAATTTGGGGCATCTTCTATTCAGAAGTGAAATGGCTGGATTTCCCACAAGAACAGAGTGAGACACAAACAGCAAGGTCCATATAAGTGCTTCAAAGTTGCCTTACCTTAGACCTGAGAGCCCAGCAGTGGGAACCTCCTCTTAGGACTCATTTTATTATGGAAAGAAGGACAATGCCTAGGCACAGGAGGTGAAGTTGGTCTTAGTCAGAGGCTCTCAAGAACCAATTTTGACAAGATCAATTTTTGGAAATTTTTTTTCTTTTTAATACACATTCAAAAGAAAAAAAATTTGGTGGGTTGACCCTGGCTGGATGCCAGGTGCCCACCAAAGCTGCTCTATCACTCCCCTCCTCAACTAGACAGGGGAGAGAAAATATAATGAAAAGCTCGTGGGTCAAGATAAGGACAGGGAGAGATCACTCACCAATTACTGTCATGGGCAAAACAGACTCGACCTGGGGACATTAGCTTAATTTATTACCAATCAAATCAGAGTAAGGTAATGAGAAATAAAACCAAATCTTGAAACACCTTCCCCCCACCCCTCCCTTCTTACCAGGCTTAACTTCACTCCTGACTTCTCTACCTCCTCCCCACCCAGCGGTGCAGGGGGACGGGGAATGGGGGTTGGGGTCAGTTCATCACACGCTGTCTCTGCCACTCCTTCCTCCTCTGGACTCCTCACACTCTGCCCCTGCTCCAGCCTGGGGTCCCTCCCGCAGCAGACAGTCCAAACTTCTCCATCGTGAGCCCTTCCCACGGGCTGCAGTGCTTCACGAACTGCTCCAGCGGGGGTCCCTTCCACGGGTGCAGCCCTTCAGGAACGACTGCTCCAGCGTGGGTCCCCCGCGGGGTCGCAAGCCCTGCCAGCAAACCTGCTCCAGCCTGGGCTCCTCTCTCCACGGGTCCACAGGTCCTGCCAGGAGCCTGCTCCAGCGCGGGCTTCCCACAGCCTCCTTCGGGCATCCCCCTGCTCCGGCATGGGGTCTTCCATGGGCTGCAGGTGGAGATCTGCTCCAGCGTGGACCTCCACGGGCTGCAGGGGCACAGCCTGCCTCACCATGGTCGTCCCCAGGGGCTGCAGGGGAATCTCTGCTCCGGCGCCTGGAGCACATCCTCCCCCTCCTTCTTCACTGACCTTGGTGTCTGCAGGGCTGCTCCTCTCACATAGTCTCACTCCTCTCTCTGGCTGCAGTTGCACTGTTTCTTTTTCCTCCTCTTAAATATGTTATCCCAGAGGCGCTACCAATGTTGATGATGGGCTTGGCCTTGGAGCCAGCTGGCACTGGCTCTGTTGGACATGGGGGAAGCTTCTAGCAGCTTCTCACAGAAGCCACCCCTGTAGCCCCCCCCAATTACCTAAACCTTGCCACACAAACCCAATACAGAACAAAAAGGCCAACGTAGTACTCCACTCGCAGTGCAACCATCTAGGGAAGATACCTCAAATGAGGCAGTAGCATTATTTTTCCTTCCTCAGATTTCCTTCCTCAGATTTCCTTAGGGTGGTTTGGGAAAGGAAGGGAGAGGAGGGGTGTGATCTGATTCTGTAGCAGTCATTTTCTATCAGAAGCAGCAGAAATGGCACACTGCAATCAGTTATTTTAGATACAAGAATAACTTCTTGCTTGCTCTTGCATGTACTGCAAATTCCCTTACTTACAATAAGTCCCATTTCTGTTATTTTACGGTGAAATTCAGTTGATCAGCAAGCTCCCAGAAGCAAGCTCCCAACTATAATTTAATTAAAAGGGCAGTAGCTAAGTTTCACCATATGCAACTGCCAGATGCAATCATTGCAGTTTAAGTCTAAAGGCGATGTTACTGCATGTACTGGAGCGTAGTTTTATAAGTGATGAAAGCTGTCACTTATGTCACAGACATTGCTGTAATGCATTATGATATTACAGTTTCAGCAGAACCAAAAAATATCAATAATACATTTTGTGAAAGCATTTACAGCAACTGAGTTTGGAATACAATGTTTGGAATACTCCATATTTATGTATAAAGTCACTTGAGGTATATTACATTAGACTACATACTTTGCCTGGCATTATACAAGCTCTCACAGCCAACTGTAAACCTTCAAAAGCTGGAGGACTGAGGGACACAACTGCTTAGGGATAAACAACAACAGAATAGGAGCCCTTCACTATTCAATGATTCATAGGAATAAGGAATACTGCATCAAAAGTACCTTAAAATTGTCTCTTTGGAGGAGACTTGCTGAATGCATTTCAAAAGCCTACCAACCAACTCAGGAAAATCTTTAAATGTCTTTAACAAAATGCAATGAAGAACGATAGTCTTTAAGTCATCCCCAAATAACTAAATAGACAAGGTATACATTAGCTGTGAAACAGTGTTTCAAAAGTTCAAAGCAGAAGCTAAATTCTTCCATACATTGCTCAGCTTCCCTCAGAAGAAAAAAGATCAGGCTATGGATAGAACTATGTCAAGAAGATGAAGAAAGTTAATTAAAATGTATTAGGATTTCAGAAAAGGAATCTATCACTTCATAAACTGAATGCAAGTGTGACATACAAACCCGCTTGCTTTCCTACAAAACAATATAGGCTTCAGACTTGCAATCAACATTGGGCTCCATTTACATTTAGGTAGTGTCACTACTGCCAGGAGAGTTATTACTCACTCATGTTAACACTACTTAGATCAGAATTAGTTTCTTACAGTACAGTAAGAAGATATACAGATTGCTTTAGGAAAAAAAATAACAATTAACCCTAGCATTAAAAGTAGATGTTATATCCTGATTAATTACAAATGGCAATTCATCATTACGAGGATTGTTATTTATAATGCACATTGTTTCTCTAACGCTTCTCAGCTTCACAGTCCATTTCTGTACAGGAGATGCAAGACCGCCACAGCCACTGGTGAGCTTCCAGCCAGCTACAATTACTCTCAGAAGCAACTGCATCTATCAGACAGACTGTCATGACAGCCGCAGTCCTGACAGCCAGCAACAGACCGGCATTGCAGGCTGGCCCACGTGAACTCCAGAGCACAGCAGCATGCCAGCAGAGCTCCCCCAGCCACCCGGCAGCCCTGGCACCTTCCCCGCTGGCAGCTGCTCTGGAGCCAGCCAGGGGACCGTGCTGGCAGAGGTGGCCAGGCCATTACCATCCAGTTAATAAAGCTGTCCTGGCACAGCAGCTGAAGCTGGACGGGACCTGCGAAAGACTGTTTTTAAAACCAGTTGAAAGAGCTGTTTTGGCAAGTGTGCTGAGCCTGACCAACAGAGCCACAGCTGATACAAAAATCAAAATGGAAACAGCCTGCAAAGCTGGTCTTGCACAAAAACTTCAGAGACAAAAGGACAAGAAAGAAGAGTCACTCAGAGGGTGTTTACTTCCGAACCAGCAAAATGGAGTCAATGAACAAGTACATTTCATCAGAATCAGTAACACAGAGAAAAATTTAGCACTACTATGTAAGCTTCACCACTTCAAATATTTATCTAAGATAACAGCATAACATCTGTTGCAAAACGAAGACTCTTTTTCTAAAAACTACAGAATAATCTGGATGCAAAATGCAGCTAGTAGCAGGATTTTTCACTCTATTTCACACAGTGGAAAACTCCAAACAAGGCATATGATAAGAATTACTTTTTGTTGTGAAGGATGCTGATCACTGATCTTCCCAAAGGAGTGAGAAGCATGGAAAGACCACATGGAAAAGAAAATTAAACTTCTCCTTCCTCCTGCCCTAAGGCCAATTCCAATTCTTGTCTCTTAGGCTTCAGCATCATTGCTATCTGCTCTGCTAGTAGTTTTCACATATTTTTGAATATTTTCATTTGTCTCTCATCTCCATGAAAAAAGAAAAGAAGGGCATCTGCCTGCTTACAGACACCGATACAGGCAACTGATCGACTCACATAGTATTGGGACAGGAGGAAAAACCAGCTAGCGTGGCATAGTAGACAGAATTGCCACTAAAATCCTCACTTTTTTCTCTCTACATTCAAGTCCTTCCTCCCTCTTGCTTCTTCATAAGCATCCATGAACTTACCAGCTTAAGAAAAAACAAAAAGGAAACAGTAGTAGCCTCATACTGTTCAAACGGGGTGAGCTGGCAGGGTATGAAGACAAGAAGCAAATTCAGCGCCCTGCATGTGTTACTGCAATTGTACAGAGAGAATATTTGGAACAGCAGCAGTTTCAAGGGATAAATGGGAAAGCTGGAAACAGAAAGACAGAGGGGAAAAAAAACAAACCCTGCTGTGCAGGTATCTTACCCACAACACAAGATATGCAGCAGGCAAAGAAATATAGCTTCTTCAGTCAGAAGCAAAAAACAAGACTCATTTTCCTTGGGGGGGGAGGGGCGGAGAAGAAAATATTCACATTTTTGTTCTAGTAGTTTTGTTTACCCTGGCCTCGGAGACCTATAGCTGTTGATATATCCCTCTTGGCTCACCACGGACAAACCAGCTCAGTTTAAAGTTCAGTATTCAAGCTGCGCCTGGAAGGTGGAATCTGGCCCTGAAGCGCACTTCTGAGGATCACTGTTCAAGCCTCATTGGTTTGTGTTTATGAGAACTGATGCTGTTCCAAGTATCCTCTTGATGATGAGCCATTTAAACAACACATGCAGGGAGCTGAATTTGTCTTAATCTTGCTTATTCTCCCACACAGAGAAGTTTGTATCGTGTTAGATCTGATTCTAAATGCTAAAGCAATTCACATGAACGAGAGCAATCATGAAGCACTAAAGAAACAGTCCACTTCTGTTGTTCACTAGCTCACTTCTATACAATCTCCCTGTGGCTACATAAACACATTCATGGTATGTTTTACCGACGCTGTTTGGGGATTTTGTTTTGGGTTTTTTTGTTTTGTTTTAAAGATATTTAAATGGATTTTTATAATTTGAAAACTCTAGTACCTTACAGAAAGTAATCAAGTCATTTCCAACACCCAGAATGAAAAATAAGGGTTGAAACCTCATTTTCTCCCCCTCCCAAAAATAGACTACCTGTTTTCCAGCAAGTCTTAGGTGTTTCCTCTAGGATTTCCTATGGCAAGTTAATATCAATTCTACCTTTTCTTAGAGAGACTATAATACTACTCCCATTTCTTGCGTTATATGCTATGATGCACGCGCGTCTAATGTTTTACGTGGGTAATATTCACATTCTTGTTAGAAATTAGGTTAATCTTTTTAATTAGCGTGGCTTTGAAAACTAAATAGCCTAACCTGAATTCTTGTGCCTGTATATAAGATCCCAATTTTCAAGCTCTCCACAAGTTATCTGATTTTTATGTCTAAATTAAGTTGTTAAATAAGCAAGGTAGACAGCTGTACCTCAAAGCAAGGAATTTAGACCCAGCTTGTGCCAACCAGTTCCATTAACACAGCCACAGCAGAAAAGATATTTTAATTTTCAATCAATATATCTCAGCAGCAAAATCACTGGCCAACAATCAACCAGAATGTGTTGCCTCATACAGACCTCCTGGAGTTGGTGCAGCTGTACGCAAAGTGCTGCCCAAAGCATGCACATTGTTTTAGTTATCCACCACAGAACAGTTATTCTACTGGATCCAAATACACCCCAATGTGTAAATGGGCAAAAGCTCATCTCTAACCACACAAAGAATCTGTTAATCCTTGAAGCACACAGAGATCAACTGTACGCCTTGTGGAAACTAGCTTGTATATCTCAGCCACCTCTGTCTCATCATCAGATGAAGTTTATTACTGTGATACATGAGATACTGTTTAAAATTACGGCTAGCCCACCTCTTAGAGGGAGAAAAGCAGGCATGGTGGTAGAATTTAAAGGGGTAACATTGCTTACAGTATGAAATTATCCACCTAGAGTTCTTTTTAAGTTTATTTCTTCTTTGTTCAAAGTCATCCAAGGCAGAAGATAAAGGCTCTCTAAGTGAAGAACAATGATCAAAGATTTGTTGTTTTAAGCAGTAAACTGCTGGTGTACAGGTGAAAGTAGATCAACTGTATCAAGTGTCCAATCCTCTTTGCCATTGAATGGCATGGATTTCTGCACAGCTTAAAGAGCAAACAGTCATCAGCTGAGACATCAGCTTCGTGCTTGTTTTCATAAAAATACAGGGAAGCCAATTGCAGCAAACATCAAACCTTAAACAGGACACATTGTCATTCTAGCTCCCAAAGTCTGCAGTAACCGAGCCTATTAATAATAATGGAATAAAAGTTCACTACACATTTTTTCCCCAACGCGAAGTTAAAAAGCTAGACTTTAAACAATCCAGTCTTCACTGCATATAGAGTTGTAATATTTGCATGCTTACTGTGGCTACTAAATACAGTAATGATGATGTCAAATGTGACCACGCACTTGCCTAGGTAAGACTGAAATTTATGGCTCTTTATAGCCAGAAATTAATAGCCTAACATTTGTTTTCCCATGATTCATGGGATTTCAGGAATTGTTACAATGTGCTAGGAGGGGCAACAAAAGGATTAAGAAAACTCTCAGTACAGCAAGACTTGAAAACACACTTACCACAGCTGTAATTACAAGCCTGAACAGCCACAGCTGATCCCTAACCTCAAACACTGCTTACACTCCCATTCAGTGAGTCTGCATTAGGAAAAAAAATCTTTACTGTGGCCTTATTAAACAAACATTTCCTTGTAATTGTTTTAAAGGTTCTGCTAGTTTAACCTGTTTATACAGAAAGAGTCAGACCATGACATGACAAAAGTTAGAGCACTAACTACCTCAAAGTCCTCAAGTTGTTCAAATTTTCATAGGTTTCTCCACTGTCTTTTTGCTGAATTGTTTCAGGAAGGGAACTGCAACCTGCTAGTTGACATTGGCAACTCACCACTCCCTCTAACAATTGCTGAGATTACTTTATCCAGGAATGCATACTAGAAATTTTTCCCTGTGGTGTCCTGATCAAACTGTGGATGTCTCTGTGTATTCAGTTTATGATATTGCTAATGAATTGTCAAAGGGGTCGAGCTGGTTACTGTGAAATAAAAGCTTATATTCTCAAGCAGTGCCTTTCAAAAACCAGAAGTATTTTCCACGTCTAAGTAATCTTCTCCTAAGCTTGACTGTGATGCCAGTCTAGCTGTGAATTCTTTAAGGCAGGCGCTTATTTTTTAATTGGACTGATGATGATGCCAGTTGAGGTAGCCAAGTATGAAAGCAATGTGGATTTAAAAGCTCATATTTGGCCAGTTTGGGGATGTTTTATTCCAGTCTCCATCTTTGATATCAATCATGGAGGGAGAAGGAAAAAAAAAAAAGGAATTAAAATACTATTCTGATTCTGTGCGCATAGTGGATGGGACAAGAGCCCACTCAAACTGCAGTAACATAACGTCAGGCTGGACTTCAACAACAGCATTTTTCTGGCAAAGACAATGAAGCTCTGGAATTGGTTGCCTGGGGAGGTCTCTAGATCTACCCATATCCACTAGATCCCTTTAAGAAGGTTAGACAAGCACGTCAGCAGTCAAGAGACAGCTGACTGTACTTGGGAAAGTTGATGAACTAGAGGAGTGAGTTTCTAAGTTCCTCATATACAGCATGCATTTTCTCCATCTTCCATGTTCTGAAAAAGATACGTATACATACATCTATACATACACACGTACATGCCCACCCATATACATTCTATGGCCCCATTTTAAGAATCATAACACTGTGTACACCAAACACTGAAAGACAGTGCCGAAAAGGACTTTTATCTACCTGACGAGTAGCGATCGCACATGGAAGATGCATGAGAGAGAAAGCAAGAGAAAAAGACTACATCAACCTACTCCCAATCTACGTTCTATGCAAAATGAAACAACTGTAAAGGGAAAACCAAGAAAGGTTCAGCTCAAAAACTCTTTTGGTTCAATGATTTTGGAATTCTTTGGCAAAGCAGGCAAGTAAGGTTCAAATCTCTGTTCTGGGTCAGGTATGGAAACACAGAAGTAGTCACTGTTTTCTGAGTTTTACGTCTGGCATATAAACCACATTAGAAACCAAGTTGTGTTCACTGTGCATCTTTGCTTTTAAATAAAAGGTCTGAAAAATTACAATTTTTTTCCCTTGACTTGAACTAATATCACAAAAATATTTTGGAGCTACTCAGAAAGTTTTGTGTGCATAGCCACTCAATCCATAGAGGGGAAAAAAGTTAATTACACAACCCAATTATGCCCTTAATGTCCCAGGGCCAAGTCACTGTATGTCCACAGGAAGCATTAATAAACACGATTTATCTCACTTTATAGAAGTTTTGATTAACATTTCTCAATAACTGAAGCTATCAGCAATATGATACTTCTCTATACCTTACGAAATTGAACAAAAATGGCAAAGCCTACTTGAATTTAGCTCAAATGCCAGTTTATTGTGAATATGTTCTCTTTTTGTTCCTATATATAAAGTCCAAGTTCAGGGCTGGATTTCTGAGAGTGCAGCACACAAGGGCTCAGCTGAGAACAAACAGGAGGAGCCAAGCACGTGAGACAACAAGCATCTATTTTGGTGCCTAAATGGGAGGTAAATATTTCAGGGTAAAAAAAAAAAAAGAACACAAAAAACACATGCCTGTTTGTTTTCAGAATCGTTACACCTTAAAGACTATATGTAGAAATGGTCAGCTACTGAACACATGAGAAGTATTTATGAAGTTTCCTCTATGGAATAGAAAACATCACAGTGCTATGTACTTACAGTCCAAGACCCATTAAAGTAAATTGAAAGACTTTAATTCTATCATATTTTGCATATATGAAATCTGCGTGCACACATTAAAAACCTTTCATAAGTTCATAAAATTCTTTTTATTTAATGAAAAATGTAAAGCCTATTTGAGGAGGAGTACGTAACCTTTCTGCAACTGCAATACAGTGTACAAAGTTGAAAGACTCAAACTAAAGACAAACATCTTTGGTGCTGATACAGGAGGAATTTAGAGATAGAACAGACATTTTATTCTCAAATATAAGAGACCAGCAATAAAAGAACAAAATGCTGAAACTACCTTGATCTGTAATAATACAAAAACCATTGCTACTTGGTGTTTTTA
Source organism: Platalea leucorodia (assembly GCF_965183815.1). Taxonomy (NCBI): domain Eukaryota; kingdom Metazoa; phylum Chordata; class Aves; order Pelecaniformes; family Threskiornithidae; genus Platalea; species Platalea leucorodia. Next base: position 5,688,142 of record NC_138830.1, read on the forward strand.
CCTCAGCAACCTGATGCCTTTGTTACAGGTTATTGATATTCTGCTTCTGAACTGCTACTGAAATACCACCAATCTGTCGGCTCCCATCCAAGTACTGACCTAGCTGCATCTTTCTTGTTTTGAAGACAGACAAAATAATCGCAAATTGGTATGTATCACTGTAGACTAGCAAACCCTAATATTTCAATTATGAGTGAAAGTGGAGCGATTCCTACAAAGGAAAGAAAATTGGTAACTTTTCTTGCCATACAGACATGATGGCTACAGCATAATTTAGCATATAAGCAAACTTTATAAATTGTGTGCTAAGTTATCTTCAAGTGTAAGTCTTCCAACACACTATACCTATCACCAGCCTTTGATATGCTTAGTTTGATACAGGAACATGCTATCAACTCATCAGGTAATCACTTCCAACATATCAGAATATAGGAAGGTCTAAATACCAACTTACACAGTATGTATTAGTGCTTGCAATCCCCGTTTCCATTACCAGATATAATAATGTCATGATTTTTGAAAGACACTTTTCTCACAAAGGCTACTGCTAATATAACTATGCCAGGCCTTTTTACTAGAACCTTCCAAAAGTGAAACAGTGGTTCATCCAGTATATGCACACAAAATGAGCCTGAAGTCTTATGATTTTAATAATTTTTCAGAATGAAAATATTCATTTTTCACTCAAAAACAAGAAAAAGATCACATTCAGAATTTTTTCAAAATGAAAATATTCAGATTTTTACTCAAAAACAAGATCATATTCCCACAAATGGAGTTAATTTCAGGTGAATCTGTTTCAGAAGCTACAGCCCAACACTACTCAGGCCTGGAAATATTCTAAAACAAATTAAAAAATGTACCAACAAGAAAAATAAGTGATTTCCCTAAGCATTTCCATAGCTTGCATAAAGACATCAATTACCATAGCTTGTCTTCTAAATTAATGATTCACGGTGATGGATTATTCATGCAAGTTGGCCAGCTGAACATTATACTTTGACTCTGGGGAGATAGTATGTCTTAATTAAGTATATTTTGTATAAGCCAGAAGACAGAAAAATTTTATTTCTCTAGTCAACCAGGTAAAATGTAAGAAAATAAAACTAGTGGTAATTTAAATATGAAAAAATCTTCAGTAAGCTCCATAATCCATATTTAGAGTGAACTAGCAAGAGCACATTGCTTCAAGTGAGCTCTGTAAAGTAGTTCCCAATTGCTGTTTTGCTGAATGAACAGACTCCAGATCTACTCTATTTCAACATGAAAAAAGACGGAAATTTCATGTTAATATGCTGTTTCTTGTCATATGCACAACCTTGCAAGACTTCAGCACAATTTCTTGTTTCAAAAGGATATTAAGTATTTTCACAGCCTTGACTGAAATTCAACTCAATACTGAATTTTTCTATGAGTGAATGATACGTTATTATCTCAAATATTTTCTAAATGAATGCTGTATTCTAACGGCCTCCTTGAACGTACATAACATTTTTGTGTTGTGTAAGTCTATTGATGAGATTTGTTACTTTGGTCAGGACAGTGCAAAACACGTCTACAATTCAAACAATGTCTAGGATTTGCAATTGTTAGCTTTCAAAGTGTTATTCAATCACTGTATTGAAAGATTTAAAAAATAAAAATGGGAAGTCTATGATAAATGTTACCACTTATCCTTAAAGTAATATGAATGATCTAATCTCTCTAAAAATCTATACCAAGCTGCTCTAGGACAGCAGAGACCACCATGCCCAATGAATTATACGACCACCTAGTTGCTTACACGGTCTATATACAATACATTAAGGTTGTTAAAAGCATTCATCACATTCAAATAGACATTTACCTTTTAATGAACTAATACCCAGATGCCTCACACTCATTACTGGATTTTATTACATGAGTAGAAAGAGTCTGTTTTCATTTTATATTGGAGAAACACAGGTTAAGTATAGATTAAATGACCTGCCGCTACCAAAGGATCTAAATCCAAGTTTTTTTCCTTCTTCCTTTAGAACTATCCTATCCATTGGTGTTACTTCCTCTGAGCTCCCACGACAATCCTAGAGCCTTTGAAAGCAAAAATTTAATTTTGTCCTTGCTCTCTTGCTGCTTCAGCAATATTTTTGGGATTCTTCTAAAGCCCTACAATTCTTAAGGAATTAAGTAATAACTCAAAGATAGGATAGTTACATAGATAAGGATTAGGAAAGGATGGTGAATATTAATTCCATTAGTCTTTACCAATCCTGGAATGACAAAGAGTGGGAACACATATCATACATACATCTGCCTCCAAAAGGCTTTCACTACAGGTAAAGAGATGACACACTATTAGACCTAGCTCCTAGTAACAATTCTTATATGCAGATTTGAATCTATGCTGCTTTCCTCTCCTTCCAAATACAAGATATGCTAGTGGTGTTCTTGAGCAATATGCTTCCATCACTTCAAGAGTTTATCTTCATTGTGACTGAATGGAAGCTTGTCCTCTTGAAGCTAAAGGGTATTTTGCTGTCACTTCATATATGAAGACCTGGTATCCGTTATGTCAAATTCACAAGTGCACTGTGTTTTGATATTGTATGTGCATTTTCCTCCCTCACACTCGTATATGAAAAATTACCAATGGCATTTTTTTTGCTTCATGCATATCATCCCCTCAAAATAAATCTACTTACAGTCAATTTGTTTCTTACTCACTTTCATGGATATCTTCTCTATACGCCCTGCAGCTCCATATCCCCCATAATTAGACATTTCTGCTTGCTTGTTTTTCTGATATTTGTTTTTCTCAGTATCTCCTCGTAGATCTAATATCTGCTTTCTTTAGTATTTCAACACATGCAGGGTAGGAAGAGCAGATGGAAACTGCCAGCTACAGATGACGCCAAGTAGCTTCTGTGCAAGTGGAGACTCCAAAAGCTCTAAAATCCACATGGGTTTTTGTGCTACCATGACATTTTCTATGCCTCAGAGATGCTGGGGAGGACTAATCAAAGGCACTCTCCTACAGGGAACTGAGAACAAGCATGGCTGTAGCATGCAGCGACTGCACAGGCGACAGTAAATTGAGGAGCTGCGTTCAGGCATGCATGGCACGTGAGACTTCAGAACCTGTGCCCAGGAAGAACAAGAACACTCACAGCTACAAAGCACCACAAACATTGTTTCAGGCTGCTTAGTCCTAGCAGGCATCATCCTTCTACCAAGAATGTTACCTCATGTCTTGCTGAATGCCCAATAGGTATTTAGAGATGCTCTTTACACACCTGAGCTCGTCAGATGAGGGGCAGGGGGAAACATGGGAAGAAGTTATTAATCAGCCATTCTCTTGCCTCTGGCTTAAAAAAAAAAAATCTTTAAAAAACCCAACACATCTGAACAAGTTCACATGGGGGTGGGATATTTCACAGACCACTGTTATTTTCTGCCTGAAGTGGTAGTAATTAAACTACTCCTGCTTACTCGAAAAAGAAAGCCACAGCTAGTACTCCTCACAGTTCGGCTTCCTTGCAGCAGCATTTTCAGACGGCAGAAGTAAGGAGGTGGGCAATGCCCCCTGGAGATTAAAAGCAGCAAAGATCTGTATGCACACACTGCAGGAGCAGAGAGCACCATGGGCATAGCAGAGGAAATGCTAGAGCGTACAGAGAGAGATCTCTACAGGCCTGGGCACGGAGGGAGACTGATAAAACGGGCAAGCAGATGAAGAGGGAAAGCCCAATTCTGATGCAGAGGAATGACCTAAGCTAAAGGCAAAACACGCCTTCCAGACTTTCACTACTATCAGTTATGGACAGCACATAATCCCTATCCTGTGACACTTACGTCAACATTACTGCAGGAGGAAAATGAGATCATAGCAACCAAAGATCAAAACAGCGTTGAATTAAAAGGGTTCAGCTCTGCATCCCTTACGTTTACATCGTAAAAGCTAGATGGTTGTTCTTTTCAACACCTTGCCTTACTTCTCTTAAGAGATTCTCAGACACTGCTGTCCTCTTCTTCCCAGCTCCTCAATTTGCAGACCTCCACTAGTAGTTTCTTTGAATAGAGAGAACTGGGAGAACAGATATGTTCACGAATTCTGTGACTGGACTACTCACAAGGAAAAAAAGATGGTCCATAGTGCATGCAGTTGTAACACAACATCTTATTTTTCACACTAGACCACGGAAGTGTAGCAGGCACATTAAGCATTAAACTAAAAGTCTCTTCTGTCATCTTCAACTCAAACATCAGCTTTGTCAAATATTATCTGAACCTGTATTTTAGAAGTGTGGAGTCAGCTTTGGTATTTTACTTTTTTTTTTTTTAATAAAAAAACACCTGCTGCCTGTAACATTACTGTGAATAAACAATGTTACTTTAATAAAGTGGGTTTTATTCACCATATGTAAGTGCACATGCTTTTAAAGACAAAATAGAATTACTACAGTGTTTTAAAAGTCCATATCCACTTTAATAAGAGACTAGTTTATTCCTCTATAGTACTTGTAAGAATCATTAGACATCTTTCAACTCCCACTAATTACTTTGTTTTTGGCAGACATTACTGTTTCCTCCTGCTTTTTTGAATAAATCTGAAATTAACAAGTCAATAAACTGACATATTTACAGTAAAAATAACCTGGCTTCCCTCTCTTCTTCCTCCCACTTCTCATATTTCTCTTTGCAGATGAAAAGGTCATCGTTCACCTACAGGCTTCACATATACTTCCACCAATTTGGGTAGGGACATAGGCATCTTTCCTTTCCAATAGGATCTCAAGTTGAAGACCTGATGTTACAGTAAGCTGTTCATGTTGTCTTAGGTTTTGGTTAATAGCTTTAAATAGTTTAGAAACTAGAGCAAATGCTTTCTTTTGAAAAAAAGCTATCCAAGAAAGAAAACATGAGTTGCTTCAGTGAACCTAAATTGCGGTCTGAAGTACACAATCATTAAATGCTCCAAGAACTGCTTTAATTTAAATGTGGAAAGAAAAGCATTTGAAAAGGGCAGTTTTAGTGTACCAATTAAAAAAGATGTCTTAAATGTTTAAACCTATTTTCTTTCTAACTACAACTTACATAACTGAGATGTATGGGAAAAACTGGGGCAGCGAACATTACCTCAGACATAGAAACAGTTACTGAAAAGACTTTTTGCTATACTGTCAAGGAAGGAGGCAATCTCCAGTGGCTTAGTGATCGTGAGGAGTTCAGACGGGCTGTCTTTGGCAAAGTACTCATGCTCCTAACATTAAACTTGACACGCCAAGGTCAGTTTAAAAAAATCGTGCTGAAAAGTAGATGTCCAAGTTCTCCAGCTGACTCCAAACTTCTACAGGAGAATGAAAGGCTGGAATGGCATCGCTGTTTAAAAAGCAGCGGCTGCAAAATGCAACTAGTGAGCAAGTGTTTGGGCATATTATCTTATTGCAAAGGTAATTAGAGCGTTTGCTTTCCTGTGGTGTCTGAGCAAAATTCTCAGAATTCAGTCAGAATTCCAAAAGCAAAACAAAGCTTTAAATACGTTGTTCAAAGAAGTTAGAAAGGAAATTATAGTTCTCTCTTCTCAGGTGAGGAAGTCCCCCAAACACACTGCGCATACAGAAACATGGATGATAAAAATAGACAAAAATAGAAGAGCACAGGAACTGAAGTTCTTTCGAGGTTTGGAGAGATCATTCCTAGCTAAAAAGTGCTTGGTTTTGTATATTTAAGAAATCCCACTGCAGGCATGGTACAGTTTCAGTTTCAATTCTGACAGAATTGATCTTTCCAGAAGAAGCCAATTGTCCATTAGCCCCATCAAGTCATCATGGGTTTAGAATTGTCAGGCATACACAGCAGATTAGAAATAGTTTACTTTATTGAGCAATTATTCATTTAGATGTAATGATAATGGTGAAAGACTGCAGGGCTGAAGTACATAAATAAGTGGAAAGATGTCTTCCGATTAATAGGCTAGCTATTTGGTTAAAACTGAATACAACCACATGATTTAACTTCCTTCTTCTACATGGAATATTACTTGTCATTATTGATTCTTCCTGACAGAATAGTCTCAAGGTCTGAAAAAATATTTCTCAAGAATTATCATAATATTTAAACGCTCAACTAAACCAAAACCCTTTTACAACGCAGGAGGTCAAATCCTGTTTAACCCAAAAGCCAGACACATATTTAACTCATTAGCTTGTATCAATAAGAAATTTTCTCTCTTCCCTCATAGCAACAGCTGCTTTGCAGTGATTCTAAAAGACCAAAAAGGACGCGGGTAACTCATGCAGCTTTTATCACATTAGCCACAGTCTGCAGTTTTCATAATCATTAGCTTTGAAGTATATTAAACAAAGCAGAACATGACCTTACAATTGATAGTTCAATCACGCCACACAAGAATAATTCTTTATCATACATGCTTTATTAAGGCCACCAAACGAGAGGCTATTCAGAACTACTCAAAACACAAACAGGCAGAAAAGAGCGCTACTGTTGCACAGCCAAGCGGAGCCAGGCAGTGACCACACTACAAGGAAGGTTCGCTGCTTTTAAATGCAAAGTCGCCAGACGACTTCCAACACGTACCTCTGATTTTGGCTGGGCTGAGGGATCAACAAGAAGCAGAATGCGTGCATGTGTACAAGACTAACAGAAAAAAAGAAACTGAAGCTTTTCGTTTTAAAATAATGCAATGTAGTGTAGCTTCACTTATTAGCCGGATGCACAGATTATCTAATGTACATTTACGTTGAGCAGAATATGTAATTACCTTTTTAGAAATAGAATTTTGGTGAGGGAAAATGAAAAAAGATGACATGGCATTCTTTCAGTGAATTCAGGAAATTGAAGAGATTTCACACAGGCATTCATCCTACTTGAAATCTCAGAGTACTGCGTTGTTACAGACCTTCTCCAACAAAAAACACCTTTCTAATGACTGCACTAAGCTATTTACACTATAAAAAATATATATCCCTAATGTGATTGATGCAGTTTACTTACATCCCTGACACTTTGTACTGCTTTAAATACCAAGTACAGAGGGAAAATAAGTCAAAAACTTTACCCTTATTATTTACTTGGGTTTTTTTTTTTTGTTCGTTTGTCTTGAAGTGGATAGCTTCATTATCTTCAGCACAATTTTACAAAGAAATTTTAAAAAAAAAATGTATTGTTCTGTCAAGTCAATCATTCAAGATTCAGAAAGTATTTCCTTTCCTCCTGCAGGAATGCATGTTACATTATTTCCACCCCAGGTTCTGCTAACCTCTTGTCATCCAGTTCACAAGACTAACAGTGCTCAAAAGACACTAATTAAACCCCCAAATTTTAAAGATATTTCCAAATTTAACTATTCTGGTCTTTCACCTATTTAAGGAAAAAATACAAAGTTATTACTAATCACAGTTGACTATATAAACGTCTTTCCCTACCATCTGCCCATTATACTGACATGTAACCAGACATACTGAGCGTATCAAACATATGCGAGTGTACTTAAAGAAAGAAAATCAGGCATTAATTTTTAAAGCCATGTTTACACACCAATTTTTAACATTATTTTGAACACACAACGTAATGAAGATGAAGACAGCCTAAAGACTGAGTATAGGACAGATGTACCCTATATTAATTCATATTCAGCCTGTGTTCTATAAAGACAGAATAATGTATTGCCTACACGGAACATGGATTGTCTGAAATTATTTTAAAAGGTATTCAGCCATGCCAAAAATGTGTCTTCCTGGCTGACGAGCAACCGAAAAATAAATTTGATATTTTGAGAAAAATTTCCTACCAGCACTAACTCCTCTCCACTGCTACATTTTGTGATACATAAGATTAGAAGTTGAATTAAACTACACATAAACATGACATTTACATCTACAGAATAAATTTCAAGAGAATTATCACAACGATGTAGCGTTCACAGACACGTGCTCCTAGAACCCTGCTAGACTATGTATGAACATATACACATTCTTCCATACAAAAGGAGGTAGTAAGAGACCCAAGTCTTAAGAACAAGCACAGAAACACACCACACCAGTCACTTTGCAGCTCAGAGGTGCATTAATCCCAGGCCAGTTTTGGAATCACCTTGAGCCAGCAGCGCTGTAGGTAAGGTGTTCAGTAGGCCAACAGACATACAAGATATTGTGTGGTTTCAACAATGAATATGAAAGTAGATGAGTGACTACTTCATGAATACTTCAACATACATGTCAACAAATCATTCACTGAAAATGGTAGATGGGGAGACAAAGTCAAAGCAAACTTAAAAACCCAAACTCAATCTCAAACTCAACTTGAGAATGCAAACACATAAGACGGGCAGTCTTGTGAAGATAAGTTTTGGAATTCACAACTGCATTTAACAGTAAACTTAACAAGCCTTCACCTTGTATTACCTCTTAAGTTGCCCTATGTAATCCTTAAGGAAAAAGCCAACAACCATTCCTCCTCCCTCCCTCACCTCCTTGACAGTTTTTCCTCATCACACTCAACCAAACCACAACAATCCTGAAAAATACAGTGGACATAAAAATAGGAAAGTATGAATCTGGTCCAAGACCTCACTTCTTAAAAAAAAGACAGAATCTGGAAAAGTATCACAAAATTGAAGAGGGGGATAGCTTATTCTATTTTAAGTGGTAGTACTGGCAGGACTGCAGCTTTGTAGCTTTATTTTAAAACATACTAATTTCACTGAAAGGATAAAATACTATAGAGATGTATTTGGCTCAATCTATGCTATGACATTTTGGTAAACATCTCTCACCTAAGCAGAACAGCATCATTTTCCGTCAGACTAAAGTAGTGAACACATCAAAAATGATGAGACAAGAATTGAGGAATCAAAGATAGCAGGTGATTAATAACACACAATTCATACACACTATGAAAGTTTTAAGTAGCCCTTTAATACCAAGATATGTGGAGTATTTCATACATGAGAGATCATACATAGATCTGATTAAAGCAAAAGGTGGTGTGGGGAGGAGAAAATGAAGTACACATAATGAAGTATAACAATCCAGGTGCCTTTTTTTTCTTTTTCCCCTTTTTTTCCCCCCTAGTGTTCTTGCTCACCTACGTGAAGGCGGTGGGGACCGGTAACATACACTGATACGTGCACGCAATCTGTCTGTTCCCACAGACAGATATCAAAGGCTTCCCACTCTGTCATCTCACTGCTGCAAGAAGTTACAGCCCATGTTTGACAAGTTTAATACTTTAGCTGTTCGTTCACACACTTGCATTGGAGTTCATGTGACTTATTAACATTAGGTAATACTGAAGAGTATTTTTTTAAAGAAGCAAGTTTTAATACTGATGCATTAGAAACGCGGATACAAATACAAAACTGAGTTAACACTTCAACAATTGAGTTAGTTTTAAATATAATTTAAAACTTTAAATCTTAAAGCTTTCCGGTAACGCAATTACCTGGACAAATAATACACAAGTTGACTCAATTTTTTTAATAGCGAAAAGAGAAAATGCTCCGTACGCACGTACAGCCTGCAGAGCACTGAAGCAGCTGACAGAACAAGTGTGCCGTACGCGAGAGAAGCCCCTCAAGAACGGCTTTCAGAAGCACAGCTCCGGGTGGGCAGCGACCAGAAAAGCCACGCAGACCCTCACGGCATCACCTTCTTCGGCACGGACGGGTTTTTAAGAACTATTGCTGCAGCACTTACCCCGCTATAACTTGAGAACGAAGTGCTGGTGCTGAAGCGCAGCCGCGGGTGAGCGGGGCTGAGGACGCCTCGGCTCCTCGGAGGCGGGAGCGGGTCCCTCCCCGCCGCTGCCGGCAGGTGGAGAGACAAAGGGCGGCTGAACACCTGCGGGAGGTCGGGGCTCGGTTTTTCCCCCCCCCCGCCCCCCCTCATCTCCGAAGTTCTCCTACCGGCGGGGAAGCCCCTCCGCTCCCAAACGCCTCCTCTCCCCGCCGCAGCGGGCGGCGCGGCGGGCGCAGCCGCCGCCTCCCCTCCCTCCCTCCCTCCCCTCAGGCGCTAACGGAACGCCGCCGCAGCGCCTTCCCGCGCCGCGCGAGCCCGGGGCGTGCCGCCGCTCGTGCCGGCGGCCCCCGCGCGGACAAGCGCTCCTCCACTCAGCCGCTACCGCCGCCCGGACACGCGTGCCGGAGCGGAACAATAGAAACGCTTCGCTCCATTTAAGAGATAAACCGGAGCCGCCGCCCAGCACAGGCACCCCCGGCACCGCCAGCAGCGAAGGGACCAGCGCACTCACCGGCCCGGTGCTCCTGCTGCTGCACCCGCCGCTCCGCGCTCCGCCGCGGCTGTGCTCCTACCGCCGCCAACGCCTGGGTAGTCTCACCGCCCCGCCCCGCCCCGCGGAGGCTCCGCCCTCCCCCGCCAGCCCCGCGCTCCGATTGGACGCTCCCTCCTCCTTCTCCCCGCCCATCTCCGCCCCGCGCCGCGTGGCATTGTGGGGCTCGTAGTCGCCGGTGGCGGACTACAAACCCCGGCGGCCCGCGCGGCTGCCGGTTAGTTCCGGACAACGCCTGGTGTGTGGTAACAGCGGCGGACGCTTCCTCCTCGCAGGCGCTTCCGGCGGGGTGGCGAAGCCCACTCGAGAGCTGCGAGGGGTCGGCGGGTCGGGGGGAGGTGAGGTGCCGCGCCGCGCCGCGCCGCTGTCCTCCCCTCCTCGGCCTGCGCCCGCGGCGGAGCGAGCGCGGTTGGAGGGTGGGGTGGGGTGGGGTGGGGTGGGGTGGGGGTCCGGTAGTGTGCGCGCAGGGCCTGGCTCGCCCTTGGGGGCTGTGCCGCCTCAGAAGCGTAAAACTCTTCCCAGCATCGGGGCCTGGCCCAGGGGCGGCGGGGGGAGGGCGGAGCGGCGGGGGCCGCCGGTAGGTCCCGCCGCAGGTGAGTGCGGCCTCGGGCCTCGCCGTGCGGGGAAGGCGGAGGGTGCCCCTTCCCCGGGGGAAGAGGAGTCCGGCCCCGGCGGGCGGGTGACCCGTTTCCTCCCGCCTTAAGGCGGGGGTGCAGCGGGGCGAGGGCCTGTCCTTCTCCCTGTCCTTCCCTCAGCCCTCCGCTCCCCGCCGCCGCGGCTGGGTTGGGGCCCTCCCCGATTCGGGGTGGGGGGAGCTGCCCGCCTTGAGGCCCCTCGGCCCGGGCCGCCCCGCGCTGGCGGGCGAGCCCTGGGGGGACGGCCGGGGGCCGCCCGGGCCTGGCGGGCGTAGGCCCGGATGTGCAGTATTTTTAGCCCGTCCTAACGCCGGAGCGGAGCTGTGTCGAGTGGCCGCCGCTGGCGCCGGCGGCGCGGTCAGTGCCTCAGGTGGGGGAGAGAAAAAGGCATCTGGGCTCCTTCCCGCAAACCTGGGGGCAAGGGGCAGCAGATAGCCCGGGCTGTGCTCCTCGCAGTAACTGAGCAGTCCGGGGAGACGTTCAGTGCTTGGGCGTCCCATGAAGCTGCTCCCTTAACTGGTGAGTTTGGTTGGTTCCCTTCCTGTAGCTTTCCCATACTGGGGCACAGGTAGACGGCTGAAACCCTGGGCCAGGTTTGTGTTGTTCCTGTTATCAGAGGAACTAATTGACCTCTGGTATTTGTTTACTTGTGGGAATGTATTTGTAAGTTTGCAACTGTCTTACTTGTCAGTGGTTGCTAGACTAATAGTTTTACTTTCACATTCCCAAAAACAAAGAGAGGCAGGATCTGTTGTTGTGATATGCTAAGAACTGTGACCTTTTTCAGTTACGCTGTATAATAGTTTTAATGTTGCTAACTAGTGAAATTGGGGCACAGTCCGGGAGGCTATAGTTTCTTATGTGGTAGGCAGACACAAAAGCTGGGTGTATTAGGACTAAATCACTTCCATTTTGAAGTTTAGGATTGCAAAAGAATATGAACTATTTGTAAGCCTGACTGTAGAATGGGCTTGGATTTTTTTTTTTTTTTAACTTGATATGATTCTAAAAACAGACATCTTGGGTTTATTGTGAGCTTGTGTGATTTCTGAATTAGTCATACAAATTGCTCTTCCAGTAATCAAATGCATAAGTGGTTATGCTTTGTCAAAGTGAACTCAACTGCAAGTGGCTATTACATGTGTGTGTGGATGTTGGAAAACTGCTTATCTCTATTCTAGTGAGAGGCATTTAAAGATACTTTTAAAACTTCAATGCTGTTTTCTGGTGACGTTCCTTTTGTTAACTCATCAGTGAAACTGCTGGGTGTTAGAGTTAATAGAATATGGAATTAGTACAGTGGAGTATCTTTTTTTAAGTTTCTTCTTTATTGATTTTAAAATACACAGATTGTTTTCGTAGCAGTTGCTCTGTATGCCAATTCCAATGAATTCAACCATACTTCCATGAAGTCACCTCAGTTTTAAAAAGAAGGAAGATAGTTCTGTATCTGAAGCACAAAGCATTTAAGTATTGTACCATATAGTCTAAGTTATACAATGGGAAATAATTATAGTCTATAATTGAAATATAGAGCTAGCAGGTAAGTTACCGTCTGACATGGAGTTGGAGTGTGGTTTTTTTAATTTCTTTTGAGTGACCATTAATAAGGGAAACTTGGTTACCAAGCTATGCGTGGGGTATGCATATAGTTAAAAGAGCATACTCTGCAGGTTTTTTATTCTGTAAAATTTGCAACTGTAATTAGTAAATTATGTAGACTCCATCCTCCCATGCACATTGGTCTTACAAATAGGAGCCATGCTCTTTGCCTCTGAATTCAGGATAGAATTCCTGCTATTTCCCTTCCCCCACTATTTTTTCCTGAATTTAAATTAGTTTTTCTGGTAACTCTGGTAACCTGGTCTTGGATCAGGTTAAAGGTAAAACGTCCTCTTAAATCCTCACTGCAAAAAGTGAGGCAGAACTTCTTGGCAGTAAGGACAGCCTTTTGTAGCAGGAATAGAGCTGTAATTTTTGCTAGAAGCCAACCATTGAAATAATCATTCTGGTAGATCACTGCCTCAGGCATTGTTCCTCTTTAGTACTTTGCTGAAAAAGAGTATTAATGTCTAGGTGCTTAAAGTTTTCCAGATCTAAGGTAGATGGAGCCTGGAGAAGGGAACAGAGACAACATCAGTGTATAGGTAGATGTACTGGTGACATAACTGAAGATTGAAATCCTGCCCACTGATACCTAATGTTTCCGTTGTTTTAAAACTCTTTAAAAGTTGTAATCATGAGACTCTGCTCTCTTCTCACTCTTTCAAAAGGTAGTGTTAAACAAACACCTTTCTTTCATGGATACCTTGCTTGTTTTCACTCTGCCCATGAGCAGATATGGGTTTAAGGAGGATTATTACACTCTGTGATGGTTCTGTTCTTATTAAGTAGCTCTGCAGTTCTGCTACTTGATTTTAGTGCATAACCACAAGTCTGTCAGTGAATGACACAGATGAGAGAAAGCAAATTATCACCTTAGATACTGATAACAGTAGCTGTACATTTTGGGAAGTGTGGTGTTTTTTGCTATTTACCCTTTTTGGCTTACAGGAAGTTGATCTTAATGTAGGTTTTTTTTCTCATAAAGTTCAGTTTAATGATTTCAAATGTCATTGGATAGATATGGGGGAATAGGTCTACCAAAGAATCTTTCCAAATTTGTTCCTCATCTAAAACGTGCCAGATCTCTCAGTGCTTGCTAAATAGCTGGGATAATATTTTAATGCTAGAACTTAAAGGTTAGAAGGTAAGATTTGTACTGACAATGGAAGTATATACTCCATGCTAATACCGAATAGACTATACTATTCTATCTCCTGGAATACAGCTTGATGTGTTCGATGATTTAAGACTGAGCAGCAGAATTGTATTAGCTGGCATCTTAGCATAGTTCTCAAATTTAAATTCTCTTTAAATTCTCTATATCATTCTGCATGTTCTCACTGATGGTTGATTTCACCTGATGATGCAGTGTGAAGCATGACTTCTAATTACACATATACAGACTTGAATCTGTGGGATCACGGTAACAAAAAAGATCAGGCTTGGATGCAGATTAATATTTGGCAGCCTGTCTATTCCAGACAGCATATCCTACTATCTTCTCCTTGTCTTCCCCCTCAGACCAATTAACAAGTTTGCCAGCTAAGTAACACCTTTTTTGCATCCTACAGCAATTTGCCAGGATTTTCTGAACTGTGCAACTGCATTGTGCTGTTCTAATAAATCACCTTCTCATGGAATCTTATTCCATTTTTTTGAGAGTGTAAAAAAACAGTTGGCAGGTGGAACTAGGGTAAACTCATCTCAAATAAAATACACTTTTGGGATTGGAGTGAACTGAAGTTAAGCTTTTAGAAGACAGTGTTGCCATAAAGCTTGGCAGCTATGCAGATGGCTGATTTTGATCACATACCAAAAGAAATACCAAAAGCTCCTAGTTGCTGCATGATGATGTTCATTAAACTTTGGCTTTAGTCAGGCCACGTTGAAGGCTAGTGGACTTTCTAATAATTTATCTAAATAATAGAACGTAAACTTCAGTTTTCATGGGGATTTGGTCCATAATCAGGATTGAGACCTTCAAAGATATTTGTATGTGGTTTAGTGTAGCTATGACAAACTGTCTTTCTTTAATGCAAATAAATGGGTTGGTTTTGGTGAAGATTTTTATCCCTGCTATTTAACACTAGCAAAGACTGCAGTGCATCTAAGTTATATCTGAAAGATGTGAAGAAGTTGATCCCTAGCTGCAAAGACAAATTGTGTGGCAATGTTAGCAGTCAGATCCTTGCATGACAGCATGATACTGCCTTGTGTTGTATCTTCTGGAAAATGGTAAGGTTTCTGGAATAATGAACAACCAGTGTGATATGTTGAATATATGTCTTTTCATATGTTGGCAACAAACGTATTTGATGTTCTTATGTATTTCTTGTGCGTGTATATGGAAATCTACGTCTTGTCTTCAGTTGCAACACTTGTATCCTTTGTGCTAATATAAATCCAAGGTTTTGTATTTTGCTTGAAGAGTGTCAGTGTCTGGTAAAGAGGTAATGGATGGTGTATAATTGTTTTTATATGGGGGGTTTAACTGTACAATGGATTAGTAACAATAGCTTATGGCTCTTCAGGAGAAAATGAGTTCTTCATGGTAGTCCATGGTGTAATAGGTTTTCATCATCATAAAAATCCATCATTTCAGTTAGTATTTCCTTTTCTTTGTGGATACTGCTAACCCATAAAAACAAAGTAATTATATCTAATGGTTACTTTGTCCTTTTTTGCCCTTCCTCCGATGATCAAAAATCTTTTGGGTAGACTAGACCAGTGTTCAATGACCTGATTTAACTGTTTTAAAGACTTACTCTGTTGAGAATACAGTACTCTAAATAAAAACTTCCAGTGAATTAGTCTGCGAATGCTGTCTTCAGTGGTGCTTGTTAGTGTAGTATCTTGCATGAGTATATGTTTTTACTGAACTTCCAGAAACACAGAATTTAACAGGAAAACAAACAGCTCTCCATCCACTCTGCCCTTTACATGCCAGAGTCTTTAGTGCAGGGAACATGCATGTATAAGAAATGGGACAGCTTGTACTTGCAGTTGTGAGTGAAAACTTGTTCAGACAAGTTCTATCCCCTCCACGTGGGTAGACCTTGCATGAATTTATGTAACTCTGAAACAAGTTCTTAAAGATATTCAACTTTTTGAGGAATGATGAATATTCAGTTGCATTCTTCCATGTTCTTGACAGCTGGAAAATATCTATGGGTAGGTGATAAAAATGTGAGTCCTGATTTTTGCAGTCCATTCATGTGGACATACCTCACTTATACAGACCCCTTTTTAAAGTCTCGGTAATCCTATTCTGTGGCTATAGGAATCTGCTCATGTATGTCACGTTGAAGGGCTGGAACAGTAAGAGAAACAAAGATGAGATTTTGCAATAAGTAGTTCATGTCAGAAGATTTGTATAAAGAGTTGTTGCTTGTTACTATATTCACGTTTAATTTTTCTTCAAATCATGTTTTAACTGTCAGCTGTTTCTGTAGTGTGACCAGTTCTTCACTTGTTTTCTCACTTTTGGGTATATTCATACTGCCTAATCACATGCTCAGATGAGACATGCATGATACTTGTAGTCATCCAAGTTTTTCTCTGCGCTTACTGTAATCAATAACAAATTTCACTTGTATAATTATAGCTAAACTACTGTATACCTGCCCCGGGCAAAAAAGAATATCTGTTCTTCTACTTAAACAGCTTGAAGATTTTTAGCCAGTGCAGAGCGTAACGAGGACTATAGCTTGAAGAAATATCTTGGCATTTTTTAACCTGTTCAAATTATTGGGAAGTGATATTGATTACTATAGTAGCTTCTCTTAAAAATTTCCCTTTTTTCACTTCTTACTAAAATATCAATAAAATCAGTACATGAACATACAAATGCCTGATGTCTGAAGCCTGTTGGGAGGAAAAAGCCTCCTCTTGTGCATTAAATACTCCAAGCAAATCTAAAAATGAAAACTGTCCATATCTTTCTGTGTTTCTTTATTCCTAACTTGGACTTTAGGTCTTTAAACTCCATTATGTTATATAAAATATTTTAAAAGAATCTTATGAACAGAAAATATAGCAGGCTGTAACAACAACTTTTTATGAACTGTAGGGTGACCTTTTTTCTTTTCCGCATAATTTCAGGGTCTAAGCAATGATCACTCTGTGTTGGCTATGATGAGCTGGACTGGGTGGAGAACTCCCAAAACCTAGGTTCAGTTACTGGAACAATAATTTTCCATTGAGTTAACATAGCTTTTGACACACCCAGAGTGGAAACATGACTTAAGACTTTTGCTTATATGAAAACAAAGATGTAGTGTTTGGAATTCAAATGGGTAGAAAGTAGGCACTGGTCTCCAGCAGAATCACAGCTTGATACATATGCAAAAATATGGAGTATTTATAGATAGTCTTAATGTTAATTGTCATAATGCATCTGTATGGGTTTTGGGTTTACAGCATGTATGTAATGCTTTTCAAGCTTTTTATATATGTGTGAGTTGTCAGGAATTTTATGCTGCTGCTTACGAGTAGTGGCAAGATTTTTGTAATACATATCAAATAAAACCACTTCTTTCAGGAAAATTCATTCCATGAGAGCTTGAAGTGAAACGTAGTACCTTACTCTTTAAAATATCTGTTCACTTAATAGATTTCAATTAGGATTTTGAAGTTACATGAAGTAGTCATTCCATATTTACTCAACTCATGTCATAAGTAATTCCTAGTTTCTAGGCAGTAAGAAAATAATGTTGTTCTGTGCCTTTTCATTTTTAGAACGTGTCAGTCACGAGCATTCATAATTGTGTTTGGTTTTTGTTTGTTTTTTTTTTTTTCCCTTGCACAACTCAAGGACAACATATTCTTCAAGTTCTTCAAGAATTCTTGCACAACGAGGAAAAAGAAGAAACATTTCAGTGAATGAGGAGTTTTTTGCTTCTATAGTGTTTTTCTTAAGAAGTGGGTCTTTGAATGAGGATGACAATGGAAGAGATGAAGAATGAAGCAGAGACCACTTCTATGGTTTCCATGCCTCTCTATGCTGTTATGTACCCTGTCTTTAATGAGGTAAGCTACATTTTGCTTTAGAATGTAGTAATCCCCTTTACATTGGGGAAACACGGTCACAGTAACAGATTGCTCGTCTTGATTGGGGAAGCTTTGCCTAACACCATATTCTTTCTGTGTATTGTTTTACCCTTTTTTCCATGGATACAATTTCGTGCTCATCAAAGATTGCTAGTTGTCTTTGCCCTGATCTTTTTTCTTGCCTTTTACAGCGAATTTTCACAAAAATGGTAGGTCTGACATTCTATGGCAGGAAGTAATGTACAGTTGAGCATGTACCTGTGAACAGCTTGGTACATTTTAATTTTACTGCTAATGGCTATAATTTCATAGGATATTTGTTTTTCTGTGAGTATCAGAGATGGTCAAGATGTTCTCAAAAGCTTCTGTCGGACTTCTGCTGTAGGCTGGATAAATGCAAAATACGTCCAGTGACATGTTTGATTTTCATGTTTTTATTTTGGGGGGTAGTCTTTCCTTTGGGATTACACTTTATAGCATCTCTCCCTCAAATGAGACCAGTAATTTGAATGCTTCTGTCAGTTCCCTTTTTCATTATGCTGTATAAGGCAAGGCACGAGTACTTGACTTGTTTTGTTCTGATAACATTAGAATTGCTAATAATTCTAAACTTCTATTGCAGCTAGAAAGAGTAAATCTATCTGCAGCTCAGACACTGAGAGCAGCTTTTATTAAGGTAAGAAGTAACTTGTATTGAAGAATGATTGTTTAAAAGATAAACTATATATGATGAAGCTAAAATGTCAGCTGTCTTGTTTCCTTGTGTCTTTGTGTTTGAAGACTGCATCCTTGATCCAGTAGTCTAAAAATAAAGTGGACAATTGCATGGACTGTAAGTTTGAAATGTCTGCAAATGTTATGAGTAGAAGTCTGAATGATACAAGCATATAGAGCAATTTTAAACAAGCAGAATCTTGTCTTGTCCGTGTAGTACAAAAGCTTAAATGAGGAATCGGTCAGTGAAGGTAATAAGGTAATAAACCTAGTCTAAATATGACAAGACTATGTAGAATACGTGCTTATGAGAAATAGGCATGTAGCACACTTTGAAAATTGTTTACGAAGTGAATGGCAATGGGATTTTTTTGTGGATGAGGATAAGGTCAATGTTTGTATTTGCATCCAGCAGTAAGTGGAAAAAAAGATTCTTCTAACTTTTCTATTACATTCCTAAAGAATGAAAATACAGATATTACTTTATACTGCTTTATTGAAGTGGTAATCTTTTCGTATTCTCTAAACAAAAATAATTCTAGACATGACATATCTTAACGTGTGAGCTATGCAACTAAGTAATACTTCCCTGTTCCTACACTTAAATCTAAGTGTACCTAGATAGTCTTAAGTCTCAACCAGAGCTCATACGCGTTAAATGTTTTTCTGACTGGTGATAAGGAGCTAAGCCGAATGCAAATAATATAAAAACCGAGATATTGGTGGAAATAGTAGTGCTAGCTAAAAAAAACCCCCACACTCTCATTCTTATTCAACACAGCGTAATTCTTTGGTAGCAGCACAGGTAGTGTGAATACCTCCAATATTAGTCTAGCTTAACTTTATTTAGATATGTCATCAATCAAAAGTTTTTTTTTCTGAAAAAGCAATTCCAAGATGATGTTTGAGCATATGATGTGATTCATAAGAGGCACATTTATAAAATGTCATGTGGAAGATGGGGGAGTAGCACCTGTGTTTGAGTGAATTAAATTCCAATGGATACAATATCTTTGTCTCAAAGCTTTGTGTTTATGGAAATGTAACAGAATACAGAATTTAATGAAAAACTTTCTTATTCAAATTGAAATGAGTGGAAAGGCTTATTGGAAAAGTTGTTTATACAAAATCACTGTTGTAGTCTGAGAAAAATGGCTGTTGTAGTGGAAGAATGATTTTCAATGTAATCTACTAGTTTAAAGCCATTAGACTCTTAAAGTTTCTAGCAGAGCCCTGCAGTATATGAAGCAAGTTACATGAAAATCTGCCTTTGTGCTTGCAATATTCAGGTCTTGCATATTTAAGAATAAAAATTTTCTTTGCC
Source organism: Platalea leucorodia (assembly GCF_965183815.1). Lineage (NCBI taxonomy): Eukaryota > Metazoa > Chordata > Aves > Pelecaniformes > Threskiornithidae > Platalea > Platalea leucorodia. The sequence goes on from NC_138830.1 coordinate 5,707,756, forward strand.
ATACAGGCTGAAAAAGAAAATCCAGGTCTTACACAAGACATCATTATGAAAATTCTGGAGAAAAAAAGTGTGGATGTGAACTTCACAGAGTCTCTTCTGCGTATGGCAGCTGATGATGTAGAAGGTAATAGCTTAGCTTATGTTGAATAAGGGTATTTTTAATTACACTGTTAACTAGGAACATGCATTTCTGTATACCCATTTTCAGAAGAGGTTATTTGTTTCTTAATGTATTTTTTCAGCATGGTAGAAGAATATTTTCTCAATATGTCTTTTGGAGAAATTAAATCTCCCTAAAACACATGCTAAACTAATAAGAGAAAGAAAGAAAATGAATGTTTAGAACTCTGTTTATGTGGGTGCATAGTTCACCTTTTGCAATGCTAACAACCAGAAAAAAGCATATAGGGAGTATAATACTTTCCTTTTCTCTGCTTTAAATTAAAAGCAGTAGTTATATTGTCAGAGAAGGGGAGCATACAGTAGGCTTTAAGTTATTTTAATACTGCATTTGATTAGTGTAGTGGCTTCAGTGTCTTGCTTAAATAAAGTAAGATGGGCTCTTTCTCCAGCTTGCAATAATAAAGATGATCGTTGCACTGTGTTTCTATTGATGCAGAGTGTAGTCACTGCAGTTTTCTGGTCATGGCTATTTTTGTGATGTTCACCTTCAAACGTAACATGGCAATACTGCTGCATTTTGTGAAGTAGTCACTAGAGACCTGAGGACCTGAGTCACTTTAGCTGTCACTAGAGACCTGAGGAAAAACTAATGGTATTTTTGAACATGTTCTTCTTATTAGAGTATATGATTGAAAGACCAGAACCAGAATTCCAAGATCTTAATGAAAAGGCACGAGCACTTAAACAGATTCTTAGTAAGATTCCTGATGAGATCAATGACAGAGTGAGGTTTCTTCAGACAATCAAGTAAGTACTGTATTATGGGTTTTTTTTAAGATTGAGGGGTCAAACTTTTTATTTAAATCTGAATGTTCAAATGTTGTAGATGCTAGCAACACTGTTCTCATTGAAAAGGAGCCTGATCCGTGCTTATAAATGAGCAGAGTTGAGGATTTGTAATGACAGCCCCATGTTACTAGACTGAACTTAACTTGCTGATTCCTAGTTTGAATTCCCGTGTCACTGGTCTAGCTCTTTGCATTTGGTCTTTCTGCATCCTGTCTGACAGTTATTCTGTAGAGACTGTTTTAAGAAGTATTTGACTACTAGAAGCAGACTAAATTCCAACATTTAAACAGGATAGCTTGAGGATATTACAACTATCTTTTTATTTGCAAATAGGGACATCGCAAGTGCAATAAAGGAACTTCTTGACACAGTAAATAATGTCTTCAAGAAATACCAATACCAGAATCGGCGGGTACGTGCAATAACTCTTTTTATACAATATTTTTCTAATAATATAAGAGGAAGCATATCCTTTTGATCAAAAGATGAATAGGAGAGCTTAACTGGTGAATGACATAATACTTTAACAACAGGATTGTTGTGTGGTAGGTCTTAGCAGTTTTATAGGAAGAGGGCGATTTCTCTGCACGTAATCTAAAAAAATCAAAATTCCTGTACCTGTGTCTTGTTAGCCAATTTTCTTCTTAGTTTAACATCAAGATTCTGACTGTACCCAACAATATGTGAACTAAGACTCTGCTCCTGGTGTTTTTGTTTCTTAGGCACTTGAGCACCAAAAGAAAGAGTTTGTAAAATACTCCAAAAGTTTCAGTGATACTCTGAAAACCTATTTTAAAGATGGAAAGTAAGTATGTTTTTGTACTAATATTTTACGTAATGAAAGGTCTTGTTGACTAACAGGGGAAAATAAGCTTTTGGGCATAAGCTACCTTCTTCAGGACTTTTTTTTTTTCCTCACCTGTGTCCTCAGACCATCATGGCTGCTTTAAAATGCTTTTATTCCTTTTGTAAAGCCTTTGAGGAAAGGGAAGTCTGTTAAATGCGGCACCGTACAACACCCATGGGCAGTATTAGCTTTAAATTTGAATATGTAAAATTAAATTTCATGGCCTTGTGTGGTTTTTTTCAATGACAAAAAAAATTATGAATGCTTTATTGGAAAAAGTAATCTACGTATTTGAAATATCATTTGAAAACACTAAAGATCTATGCGGTGTTTTCTTTGATTTACATCTTTATTGTCCTTTCTCTATAGCTCCTTATAGTCCTTCACAGTATTTGGAATTACTCAGCTGATTAATTTTTTTATATTTGAACATTTTAGCCTTCAAACTGAGGCTTTTTTTCGGTCTTCACCTTGGGTTTTGAAGTCACTATTCTTGTATATGTCACTGTAGTGACTTTTTCGGATGGCGAGTGTATCCCCCTCAGATTTTGACAGTGCCAAAGTGTTCTGTGTGCTACTGTTTTAAAGATGAGAACTAACTCTCATGTCTGGTCTTGCTGAGCTTGGCAAAGACTAAGAGCACCTGGGAGATGGTGCATTACTAAAGGAGAGACAAATTTTGAGACCAGCTGTGAATGCTACCTTGCTCCTATCAAAGCATTCTATTTTCTTTCCTGCTCCTATTGAAATTGGGCCTAAATTTGGTTATGATACCAAGATGAGAAATATAGAGCTTGGTAGCTTTATGATTACTGAACAGATGTATAGATAAGTTTTCACATGGACTAGGTCTAAACAGTCTCAGTTGATAAGAAAACCGTTTGAACAAATGGGGAAAGGGTTGGATGTGCTGTGCATGTACCCCAACCATACTGAAAGAGACCAGCTTTGTTTAGCCTTATGTGAAGTGAATGCTGTGCTGTGTATTATGGGCATAAGCTTTAAGTGTATTAGGTATTATCAGTATTGCAAGAAATCCCAGGTAAGGCTTGTATTTCATGTCCTTGTGGAATGAGAAGTAATTTAAATCTGAACTGCACGTTGAATAAGATACCCTGCTCTTACCAGAAAGTAACAGCACTAAACGACAGTCGTGCTAACAGGTGTCATTACTGAGCTGAAAAACTCAGTGACCCCACACCTCTTTCTTAACAAAAAGGTAACTAAAATAGTATGTCGCTTCCACATGCGTACATGCCTAGTATTTCTTGAGGAAAGAGTTGCAAATTCCGAGATTACTAGGGAATGAAATCTTCAACTCTGAAAAGAAGAGGCTCTTAATGATCATCTGTTCCACTCTTTTCCTTAGTTAGCTAAAACCCCAGAACTAAATGATTGAGATGTCAATGATGATTGAGAGCCAAAGTCTCGAGTTCCTGCCAATAAACAGTCTGTCTAGGATTAGCTATGCAAATAAGTCTATCTGTTTGCCAGCGGTAAGCCTTCAGGTAGATCACAATATGGTAAAACATCAATATGCTTCCACTTTGCAGAGCCTAGATGCCAATATATTTAGTTGCCCAAACTTAACGCTGTATTTATTGAATGACATGGTTCTAAAAATGCCTGAAGCAATATCTTTCTCTTTTAACAGGGCAATAAATGTGTTCATAAGTGCCAACCGACTAATTCATCAAACCAACTTGATACTCCAGACCTTCAAAACTGTGGCCTGAAAACTGTATATGTTGAGAGTTGTACTTTTCAATGGTGGATAGGGTACCTTTATATGTAAATTTTAAAGTTTTGACTGTATAAATTATCAGCCCCTCTTGAGGGGCTTAATGCAGGATTTCGAATGGGATTATTGCCATCTTACACCATATTTTTGTAAAACATTGTAGCTTAATCATAATCTCACAATGAAGATTTTGCATCACTTTTTGCTATTATCATTCTTTTCAGAATTATAAGCCAAAAGAATTTACGCCTTAATGTGTCATTATGTAACATTCCTTATAAGAATTGTAAATATTTGGTGTTCTGTTTCTGACATTTTAACTTGAAAGCGAAAACTGCAAGATTATGTATTTAACAATATTGGTGGCAAATATTCAATAAATAGTTTACATCTGTTAGACTGTCTTTTTGTATGTGAACAACAATGCATAACTCATCTTTCTAGAACTACAGAACATTCATTAAATAGAAAAATTAAAATTATTTGGGTGCTTTAAGCTACTGGCAGTTCAAATCAGTATAAAATTAGGGTTTTTTCCTTAAAGCTGAAATTTTTGGCTGTGACCTAATACTAGACCATAATACTAGAATAATTCTATTTAAATGTCTTTGGCAAGATAATAAAGAACCCCAGAAGTGAGGTGTGCTTTTGTTTTTGATAGAAACTAAATCCCACTTCTTTCTTAATCTTCCGTTGCTGGTGAGTTAACAGGTTTTTACTCCTAGACTATTCTGAGGTTTTGAGCAGAGAATTACTTTAAATATATGCAGCCGACTATGCAGCAAAGGGTGAATTTAAAGTATTAAGATAACTGGGTTTTGTATTGGTACCCTTTTGGGAGGGAGGAGGAGAGAAGATAGAACTCTTCCAGGTAGCACTAGTGATGTCCATACTATGCATGCCGTAAGGCAACTTTTCAGGGACTGAAATCATGTGAGACCTTGATTGAAAAACAAACTTGTCTATGTAGATGGTTAAGAACTGCTGATGGACAGATTCAGATTTTATCATTGTGATTTCATGGTAATATTTCACAAGTTCTAATGAATATCTTGCATGCCCCTTTGAAGTGCACCTTGAGTTTATTTTGAAGTAGAATTGTTATAGAATAAACTTCTGAAACTCTTCAAAATATTTACATGGCCATAACTAGTAAGTTTAGGAAAGAACACGAAGCAGTTCATGAAGCTGCACAGGCTGTTGCAGAAAGATCACTTCAGACTGAAAGAGCGCAATTGCTACAAAACTATTCCTTGTTTAGGTATAAACGATGAAGAAAAGGTACAGCCAGACTTTTCTTGCACACTGGCCTGGTGCCGTATTGCTCATCTGGGGCAAGTGCCTTATCCAGAGTTCAGCAGCTGGGTCTTTGAATTTGGTTATCTGCTGAAACGATCTAAAAGGAGAAAATGATATCTGCAGCCCTCCAAAATAGCGCTGGATGTTCTGCCGTATATCTGTGCATGGAAATGTTTCCTTGGTGAAAGCACTGACTGTAGTGAAATACAACAATGTGAAGGAGAGTATTATGTAAAAACGAGTTCTTGGGAATGTACGTTGTGAATTTCTTGGTTACATAAAGCTATAAATGGGAGGTGGGCCTTAAAGCTTGCTGTTCAGGCTGTTTTGTTTTGACAGTGGTGTGGTGCGTTTACTAGCAAATTGAGCTTAGTAACATGACAGAGGGATGCATGTACAATTTATAGTTAAAACTTTTTGTTATTTATTAAAGCTTGGCGTGCTAAACTATCATTTCTTGGAAAGTGGTAGAAGAGAAGCAATGTTAGCAGTTACAAGGGAGGAAACCTGACTCATTTGGAGTAATATTTAATGTGCATCTTTGAATTCTGTAAGTAAAAAGATTGAGTAGTCTTCCTTGCAGATGGTGTTAACTTACGTTGTAGCGGTAAGGGACTTAATGAAAATCGGTTAGGTAGAAGAAAGGGAAAGGCACCCAGAGTTTCTGATACTTCATTTGTCTTGAAAAGAGTGTTTCGTACTGGGGAGACTGCACCAGTGGCTGTAAGGAGAGACATGAAAGCTTGCGTTATACTTTGTGAATTGGACTTAATTCCAATAAAATCCTGAGATTTTTGTATCTTCTTGGATTGAGAGGGACAGCAGCTAGTGTTGGCAATCCTTATTAACTGAATGTTTACCTCATGTTTATGTCTGCAGGTGTAATTAAAAAAAAATTATCACTTGGGTCCCAAGCGAGATGCTGTGTTATGTCCTGCTAATTGATTCCTCGAAGTTAAAATCAAAGAGGCTACCAAGAAATGAGCTGTTCCTGTTCATCAGTTCTTCCTAAAGCCTTTATTGGGTAAAAGGTACCAAGTATAGGGCTAAGCTTCAGGTAGTCTGGCCAATATGTTTTGTTTTATTTGTAACCATATTGTGATTTCTTTTTGTTACCCTTAAAAGTAATGGAAAATTATTCATTGTAATCAATGTCTGGTAATGGGAAAACTTGAAAACTGATGTCTTCGGGTCACGCTCTTCTGTTGTGTGCAGTGAATCCATATCTAGTGGTCTTACAAACTTTATTTCCCATTGAGTATGCGTTGGGGCATATGTCTGTCAAATCTTATTGTGGTTTTGCACTTTATTATTCAAGTTACCTGAGTAGCTAAAGATAAGTTTCTCTTAAGGATTTCTAATACAGCAGTTAGTGTTGCGAAATGCTATTAGAAAATTTCTGCTGTGAATGTGGGTTATAATGACTATGATAATGTTAACATACAGAAAACAAATCTAATAAAGAAAATAAAACTTTGTATATTTGTTAATGAAGCAAAGAAATGTCTTAATCACTTGCTTTGATCTTTCTCAGCCTATAAAGAAATGAAGAAAAGCTTAGATTGACTTATTTCTGGTTAGAAGCTTCTTGTTTTAATACTGATAAAAGGTTTTGTTTAAAAGTCTGTTAAGATGTGCTAGATGCCCACCTCAATATAAGCTTTATCTTGAGTTGACATAAAGTGGTAAGTATGAAATTTCATGCTGTTCTGGTGTCAGAACATCTATTTATCCAGACAGTAAGATGAGATAGTATCAGTCTTGATTAAGCATTATCTTTTCATATAATCTTATCTAGATTGCAACTGAAGTGTTCCTTCTTAACGTTCTTCTCGGATCTTTCACTGTGTGTCAAGGGAAGACATACCTTAGTTTATTCTGCAGGTGTTATCCGATCTCTTTATTTTACAAAAAGACTGTGTATGCTTCTCTGAATTGGCTGGGGAATGAAAAGAAGGTTATCTAGACAAGCTTGCCACAAATCTAAGTTTTAGATTATTCCATTTTGAAGGGGAGATAAAATAAAAGTAAGTTATGTGTGAGATACTAACAACCACATTTGGCACAGCAGTGATTATCACTTACCTTTGGAGTAGGCACTGGCTGTTCTTCTTGAGAATATTGCTTTGGCATGCTCAGTCACAGTTTCTACCTGTGAGCTGCAGGGACTCTTCTGGCTTTGCATAATGATTCAGTGCCTTTGTTCACTTTGTCATTTTTCACTCCACTGTTTTGGTTTTCCTCGTACTCTTCTGGGCAGATGTTGCTTTCAAGAGACGAGTAGGAAACGTGCTTCAGGAACAGAACCGCTTCCTAGCAGCAGCCTTAGTGCTAAAAAGTAGGACTGAAAAGATGCTCCTGGGTCATCTAGTTTGGCTTCCTGTTGCAGAAGTTAAAAAGTACTATATAACATTGGTCATAAATCTGTCAAGTTCTATTTTAAAGCCAGCTTCTTTGTCCTCATTCCTCTTGTTAGATGTCATTTTAGAACAGTCTGAAAGAAAAAGCCACCTTCAAATACTGAAGTTTAATATGCTGCATAAATTTAGTTTATGATGAAGAATTCACTAACCTTGTCCACAACCCATTGTTCTCTTTTTCCCCTCTTCTTCACTTAGTCTTGGGATGAACTGTATACCATCTTGGGCTTCGCTTTTTAAAGACACACAGTCCCAAGTTTTTGGTCCTCTCTAAAAAGAGTAGAGGTATCAGCAATGCTAAATTTGCTCCTTTGAGACCAAGATAACAATTTTCAGCTTGTGCTTGTAACACAAACTTGAATTTTGCAACAAAATTCATTGGAGATGGTGTCTCCAAGGTGGAGGAGGAGGGTTTGGCTCATCTAGAGATTTCTGTGGAGGCGATGTCCCTTAGCTTCTCTGTCCTTCTTTCCTGCTTCACAGCTTGGTTGTGATTTTGTAGGCATGGTGCTTGATTTCTGAGATGATGCAAAATGCTTCCGGCTAGGTACAACGCATAGCAGTTGTCTTGCTGGATGGCGTAAGCATCTTCTCCGTAACTTCTTAATTTGTGCCTTTTCCTCCTTCGCCGTCGCTCAGATGTGGCCGCTGGAACAGCTCAGGAAGCAGCATGCGATGCCACGGGGTCTGTCGGCAGCACGCTGTCATGCCAAGGACTCGTGTAGTGTGGGGGAGAAAAGCTCTTCATTAGGCATTTACACCAGGACTGATTCCTAGGGCATCGTGTGTGATTCTCTTTTCTCTAATTTAGCATATATTGCATATCATCCTCACAACTATTTTTGCAAGTACGTGGCTTTTTTAATGCCCATTGTAAGGATGAGGAGTGCAGCTTGGCAACACTTGAGGTGCGAGAATTGTTTGTGCCTGCATTGCACTCATCATAAAAAGCTTGGACTGCGATGACGATACCTGGATGCTATCAGAGTATATAATTATAGCATAAAGGATTTAATCTTTCCCTTTTCTGCCACCATGCAGTGCTTCTTATCACAGGTCAAACTGCGTTAAGATGAGTAAGACTTTACCTGGCAGCATATGCAGTGAGAAGTTGCAATTTAGGAGTCTACTGTTCCAGAAAACGTGCATTGTTGGGTAAAGATTAGTTAAAAGTTTGTCTTCGGTTAGACTTTGCTATTGCTATTCCTTTGGAATTTGTTTCTTGCTATTAAAGATTCATAGGTGCTTCCTTTTTTAACAAGTAACCAGAAAAGGCCATGGAGTTCAGTTGTTTTTGTAGGGGCTGTCAGGGACTGCGCACTTGGGAGCACCAAGAGGAAGGGAAGCAAAAGACTGAGCGTTGTTGTGGATGGTAAGCTCTTTTTACCCTAGAGACAAAAGTGTTCCTACTTACTAAGTGTATTGAAGGAGGCAATGGAATTACAGCACTAAGTAACACATTATTGGTGACAAGGTAAGCAAAATAGATTTTCAGTTGCTGATTTCTAATGCACGCTCACATCTGCTGTATAAATGGTTGTGAATTTGCAGTTGGTATTGTAGTCAAAGGGGTCATTGTACCTGATGGATATAATGATTTCAGAGAATATTTTGTAGTATTTCACTAAACTAAAAAATTTAAACCTTATATCTAAATTAGGCGTGTCTTTGACATTTTATTATTTCATAATTGTGACTATTAGTCTTTTCACAGTAGGTAACTGCTGTTTTCCCCAAAGCTGCGTTAGTCTCCGAGGACAAGTGATGGGTAAAATAGAGCCTGAGTGCCTGAAATCTTAAAATAAAGAGAATTAAGTATGAGCTACAGGTATAATTCACTTAAACTCCCTTTTTGCTGCTGGGTATCTAATCTCCGATAGAGCCACAGTGAAAAATGCTGTGGCAGAATTTGAAAGCAGACTGAGTTATAACCTCTAAGAAAATGCAGGACACTTTCATGGTAAGTGAATTTTCTAATTAAAATGTTAATTGGAAGGATTTTGCCTTGCTTAGCGAGGAAAATGTGCTAACCATTTTTCACATGTTTGCATAGCCATGTGGTATTAATAATTTTGTGCGATCTTCTACATCTGCTTAATGAGTGACAAACAGAATTTTCTTAAGTGGTTTGGAATGGGAGATCAGAAATCCCTATCAAGGATGTAATGCAGTAAGGATAATAAATATTGCTTACAAAGGTTAAGAAGCAAAACTCGGTTCTAGTTGTAAGCTTCCTCTGAATCTAGACAGTCTCTGCAATAGCTGTATCTAAGTACAATTCCTATGCGTGCGACACTACAGCTGTAGACAAATTGTGATCAGTTATCCTAATGCTAGGATTTAGGGAACCGTGCTGCTGACCAGAGTCTTGTCAAAGTCAAATTTAACGCAGGTTCCTCTGAAGCCTCACAAAGAGCCTCGGTGGCTGCAGATAGTGGGGGGGAAAAATCCTGTCTGTGTCTATTTGACAAGAATTATGAAGTTTAAGGGGCAAAGGAAAATATAATTGGAGCTGGTTTACTTACATTTTTTACATGGTTTTAAATATCAAAAACAAAGCAAACATTTAACAGTAAAACCTTGTGCAAATCGATATTTTCTGTCAGAAATACCTGAATGAGAACTGAGAGGTTCTTTTCAAAGAGAAAACAAATGTCCGCATTACCAAGACACAAAAGCTAAGTATGGTTTTGTTTTTTTCCTTCCAGCATAAGAGGAGACCTTTATATCATGAAATACAAGCAATAACAACCGCTGACGATGCCGAAGTAAGTGAAGTTCAACCTGTTGACCTCTTTCTATTTGGAGCTTTTTCTCATGAACATGCAATAATGCCTCTGTAACTCTCTGCCAATATACGGAAACAACTTGCATTAGCAGAGTAATGCATAAGAAAAATACAGCTGAGGTGCAAAAAAACCTGTTGTAATCATGTCTGTTAGACACAAATTAAACAGCAAGGCTGACATGCTAGAATAATTAGAGATCAAATGTGCCATTTGGCCAATTCTCATTTACTGAGGTGTCAAGTGTGATGTGTAACCTTGTACCAGTGCTTCATCTGCAAGGACGCTGAGCCCCGTGGGACTTGCTCGGTGTTCTCATGCTGCCTTCACTGGAGGAGGAAACCAACGGCCCTCTCCCCAGCCTGAGCCGATGTTGCTTGGTTTACTAATTCTTGAAACAGTCAATGAGCAGCTACCACATCTTCCTCCATATTCTATACATTGCAATTCTAAAATGTAAGAAGAATCGGGTGCAAACCGTCCTGACTGTTTATTCAATAACTTTAGTACAAAATCATTCTTTCTGCAGGCCACAAATGTGTCTCTCAGGGTAGCTCTTGGGTTTAGAGCAAGCACCTGTGGTCTCTGGGTCTAGGGTTGAGGGCAGGTAGAGAGCCCACTTGGGGGGCCCACTTGGTTCTGGGCAAGGCAACAGCCTTAGCTCGGGGGCATAACTTTCAGCACAGACTTTTTATTTGTTTCCAGACTCTTCTGCTCCTGTAGCCTTTGAGGCTGCTTAAAATGGATGGAGTTCATTTGTACAAGGTACACCTACACACTGCCATTTATTTTCATAGCAGCAGTCATTGGGCTTCATTTTGTGTGTTCAGACTGCAAGCTCCAATTTCAGTTCTTCTCCAAGCCATTAGTCACTGTCCTTTGAGCCTAACTTTAGGAACAAGTGGAAAAGTTCATCATCAAAAATGCCTAAAATAAATTTATTTTACTAGGGGAATGGTCTAGCTGTTGCTTCTGTTCATCTCTAGATAGTTGGTGTCTCTGAATCAAGTACCTGGAACTAAATTTTAGGAGTTGGCAGTTTTGTGGGTTTTCTGACTTCTTAAAAGCTAATTCAAAACCTGTCCCTTCTGCTACTTATATGCCTTGCAGGCAAAACTTCTCATCACTTCTCTATTTCCAAAAAGCTATTTGGAGGAGAACAATGTGGTAAAAATGAATGAAAAAACTTGGCCTTTACATTTGTTTTCCTGACCTCTGAAAATTAGCCAAAGTGGTGAGTGTTAGTCTTGTGGGTTTTTTTGGGGGGGGAGTCAGGGGATGATAACTTCAAGTTAGTTATACCTTTAGATAATGTCTAAAGGTGTTTCCATCTGAATTCATGAACATGTGGCTACTCATCACAGTAGAAGCTGGATAAAATTTTTTGGTTACATATACTGTATACGCGTACTGGTTGTCGGGGTGGCGTTGCTTGTCTTCTAATTGCCTTTTACTGTACTGTTGGTAGAGCGTACACATACATGGTATGCACTGTACACATTGTAGGCTATAGTGTATTAGCATAGTTTAATGTGTGAGTATTGTACATGTTTTGGGTGGTTAAATTTAGGATGTCTGCTGGCAAAACTCTTTGCTTTGATGAAATGATCTCTCCTTCCCATGAAGCAAAGGAGCTGTAAAAGCTGCTGCGTATCTCATATTTTTGTCGCTGAATTAGCAATAGAAACCAAAGAGATAATTTTGTATGAATTTCATCCCTGAGCTATTAGAGTTCAGAAATCCAACACACAGTCTACATCTCTCACAGATGATACGCCTAAAATTCTCTGTCTTTCAGTCTCTGCGGTAAAAGGCTGCTTTTCTGCTGATACATCTCCGTGAAAGAACTCAAAAGTCGGAGGAAAGAATTCATGCTATTGGGAATGGAACTTGAAAACTAGAAAGACAATGTTTGAAATTCCATAATTAAGTATTAAAATAAGGATTGAAATTTTCCCTTAAAAAAAAAAGTGTGACACTGGAACATTATTCCTGAGAGCTGCCTTTGTCAGTGTTAAGATTTCCAGACGCGGCAGAGTTGGAAGCCTGTTTCCGTAGGAAAGTGTTGGTGCATAGGGAAACCTGCACTGGCTTTAGCATGACTGTAACTCCTGCTATTGCTGCTTCACAACCTCACAACAATTGCTTCCTAGCTTAAACATAGCGCTGGTATGCCTGTAGTTAATAAAGCTATGTCATCGTTTTGCAAACACTATATAACTATATATACAAAGTATATCAGTTTTTTTTCCCCAATGTGTAGAACTTCACTCAATAGGTAACTGAATAGGTAACTCTAAGTTGAAAAGGAAAATCAAATCCAGTATCATTTGCAGGTGCAGAGAGGATTCAGTTTTCTTTTTCCATGGATCCCTGTTGTTAGAGGGCCAGTTTGCTTATTGTGAAAATTCCCTCCTTTGTGCTACGGTATTCAATATCCAAGTCAGAATTGCCACCAGCATCACCCTTCAAAAATAAAAATAAACCTGAATAACTAGTCCCCATTCTTAACTCTTCTCAATGACAAAAATCAAACCTTTTTTTTTCTTGACACTGCCAGCAAATCTGTGGCAGGATTTAATTCCCATTTTAAATGAACAAAGTCAGATCTTATTATGGTGCACGTGACACAACTGGAAATGTCTGCTGTGAATTGCCAGCCAGCATCCCTTTGACCTAGCGGGCAGCTTGAATTCATACCTGGTCTGGCATGATAAAGTAATAACTGGGACAGAGCCTGGGAGAACAGGGATGTGGGACCATGCCTATCTAGTTTATACTGGACTTGTGCATGCATTTGTCTCATCTTTCTCATATTTCTGCTGTATGGCTGGCATAAGTGGTCCCTTTTTCTTAAAAGCGGTGGATCAGGTGTTTTGTCTCTAGTTTCAGCGCAGTTTTGACACCGCAGCACAAAGACTGGCAGAGAACAAGAGTGGCCTTGTCTCAAACGGTGGCTGTAGTTCCAGTGATCCTAACCTTTGTCTGACCTCGATCAACGTGCTTAATTTCTCCGTGCCTCAGTTCCCTGTTCGTTATTTAAGGAGTACAGACAATGGGGCCCTGATCTCAGCTACATTACTGTAATAATAATAAAATTTCCCAAGCAGAAAGGAAAGATTTGCAAGCCAATGAGTCTGTCACATTTTAGAGTGCTGCATAGTTTTTAGAATGAGAAACATTTTAATGTGAGCAAAGGCAAATCACTTACAGTACGGGAACATTCAAAAGCTAGATGGTATCCTCTAAATATTTTAAATTGAGGTAAAATAAATAAGTCAGTATCTTTCAGCTAAAGAGCTCAGATAATTTTCTGCATGGATTATATTGCCAGAGGAAAATCAGAGAAGCAAATACTGGGGAAGAATAGTCATAATTTGTAGAAAATGGTTGTGTGGAAGAGGAAAATCTTTACTATCTCATTAAAATGTCTACTGCATGTTTTCTTCCCGGAGCGGGAGAATGCTAAGGTATCTTAAATTGCTCATCCCTCACTGCAGAACCTGCGGAGGTGCCAGGTGGAACTGATCTACGGTTCCCTGCGGCTCTGTGCCGCTCTGTGGGCTGTGACGTGATTTGGACAACTTGCAGCCACCTATTGCTACTGCCCGCGTGCCTTCCCTTTCCCAGCTTCAAGAGGCGGCATCAGTAAGTACCCTAACACACGTCTTCCTCCAAGACAACGCTGGCCGAGATGTCTGCTTTATCCCAGATGCGAGGCTTATGCGGCTGCTGTATAATATGCTAGCTCCCTTTTGCCAGAGAGAGGAATGGGAACTGAAAAGAGGGTCTTACCCACTCTCCCTATATGCTTAAATAGGTTTTATTTATGTCATAGATAGAATTTCTGAGCTTCATCTTTTTTCATTTTTTCAACAAAATGTCGTCTTTAGGCATCCTCTTTAGACATCTTTTCTATTTTAACAATACAGTAGGACCTCTTAATCTTTATGAAAAATTATTCCTAGGTGATCTCTATTTCAAACTTATTCCAGCAATACAGCATTATTTATTGTATTGTAATACTGAATACAGAGTGGGACCTTGTTATGCTTCATTTTGTGCAGAGATACAAGACAAATTAGGGGTGAAAGAGCTTGGAGTTCAAAACAGTATGACTCACAGAATAGGAAAGGAAAGAGTTCTGCCAAAGATCACTGGCATAATGTAAGTAGAAACCAGGTTTCTTTTGTCCAAACTATTAAATTATGTCACATCTTTATAGACTAACCTGCCTCTGTAAGGGGAAAAAGTCCTGTTGTTGGATTTCAGTGATAAAGACTGTTAGGACAGAATGTCACAGAAAAATCATGCAAAAGTAATCTAACTTGCACTATCACATTTAATAAAAATAATAATAATGATAACTTAAAAATCCCTTGATGTAAGGTTCGGGGGGGGGAACAGACTGACCTTTGACTTCAAGCCGTAGTGTGCTCATACACTCTACCTTTTCCTAATCCTTGGCTAGCATTACATGCTGATACCAGGGTGAAAACAGTGGAGAGCAGGGCAAATCGGCTGTGTTAAAACGATATATCTAATCTTTTGCTTCAGAGGCTATTCGCAGGAGATGGCAGCAATTCTGCTGTACAAATTAATTTAAAAATTTCATTTTAAAATTTCGTTTTGTAATTGAGGCAAGTTGACCAAAGTAGTATGGAATGGAGAAAGAGGAAAGTGAGAGGAAGATGGTGGTGTCAGAAGGGATACAAGAAAATGTTTTTTACATTAAGCACCCTTGTAGGTTAGACTTACGGACTCAGCTCTGAAGATGTTTTGGCAGATACTGTCTTTGTGGTTAAATATGTGCTTACAATATGCCAAGTTGTTTGGTTTTGCCTAATCAAGGCTTAAATACTGTGTCTATTGAAAATAAAAAATGAAACTGTGGTGCATATCTTGGGAAATCATTGCCCTAATACTTTCTTGATGTAGTATGCAGTAGTAACTCACAATTACTATTTTTTCTCTTTACTACAGAGTAATGCTTCTCAGCCGCCTGACCAGCGGTAGACCTGAAGATGACATTTTGAGAGTCCCATGCTGGAAAAGAGGCAGACTTTTTTTTCACATCTCAGTGAGTCTAGGCAGATTGGTTACATGCAGAGCATAGGGGTATATCTTGATCGAAGAACGATTGTGGTCACCAGTGCGAGAGCCATGAGAAAGCATCCCATGATTATTCTCCTGAAATAGAGTAGATGAAGCATCCCCAACACTTTTAGAGTCAGGGAAGTATTTTATAATTATAATGGACAGTGGTAAGATGACTTGAAAAAGTGCATGTATGGTTCTGGCTACCTCTGTTCAGAAAGATTGCCTTGGATGGAAACGGAATCAGAGGAGTGCAGTTAAGAAGATCAAGGGAATTGATGAAGCTTTTTATGAAGAGAGATTAAGGGTTTGGCTTGTTCAAAATCTAATCAAGGTCAGAAGAGAGATTATGAATCTCTACTTAAATGTTTGGGATAGATAAAGAGAGAATTGTTTCAACTAGAAGCTGATAACGATCGTACGATTGAATTATTCTGACTGTATGATGCCTACAGTTGTGTTTAGCTACTAAAAGTGGGGTTTCCGCCTTATTTGAGGAAGAAGTTGTGCGTTCTTCTGAACACCTTCTAAGGAAAAAGAACCTAAATGGCCTTAAGTGGAATCTGAGTTCTTGGAAGACATTGTATAACTGAGCGGGAGAGTCTGGGGACAGGAAATTGGATAAAGTCTATAAATACCCGAGGCTTATCTATACCTAAGGGAAGAGGGTTAAAAGCTATTGAGTGACTGCTTTCCACACAAATATTTGCACTGTACCCATCCCATGCTCTTGCTGGTCACTGGTTGGGGCCAGGAATTCACTCCTCCCCTTCCTTGAATACTGTCGTTTCTGTTTTATTTATTTTTGGTGTGCATGTGTGTGGCAGGGGGGATGTTTGAGCTTTTCTTACTTTCTAAGTGAATAATTTGGCTGCAGCCAGCTAGAGATAGCGCTGGTGGTTCTATGGGCATAAACGCTGAAGCACCTGGGTAGTGTAAACTCGTTGCGTATGTGTACACGAGGTACTACAGGGGTGTAAGACGATGGCAATTCCCTTTATCGTTTTAGAGAGGTCTTATAAATTGTAGCTTGCCTGGGAGGGGGTTGTGACCTGGCGTGTGTGGTGACACATTGAATGGATGTACTGAAGCTCTGTTCTTGTGTAAAGCGAAGTGAGCCTCTTTGGCCACAAAATTTTTTTGGACTAAAAAGTGCCACTTTGGACTGAGTGAAACTAGCTGTAAAAATGGATCAAAGTTTGTACTTAACTAGAAAATAAAAGTGTGTATATGGGGGGAATATTAAAAAAAATCAAGATTACTTAGCACAACACTTGCAAAAGAAAGCTTTACCCTTTTTAAAAAATGTTACATTTAGAAATTTAATTTTTAGGCATTGATTTTTTTAAAGTCTGAATTAAAATATTTCTAGTAGAAGAAAACTTATGATTCTGCTTCAAGACTTTTTATACATCATGATGAGAAAACTGATTTTGTTTTGTTTTCTTTTGACTTCAGGTTTCAGCCACCAAGACACAATGTGAGTTTTTCTGCCTATGTTCTTACTGTCCCGCTGGCAAAGCATTTAGTGTGGATTGCTTAGTACCTTAGAAAATCAGGGTATATTTACATTTCATAAAGCTGAGATCCTCGTTCTCATGAGTGAAATAAGCTATTCTTCAAATATATCATTTGCAGTCTAGTCTATCATGATAATGTAAAATACAGACTAGCAGAAATAGCAATAAGAATATTAATAGAATTGATACGAGAATTAGTTGTGATTTTTCTACACAAGTATTATGAAGCTGAATTTCAATTTATTTCTCATATTTTTATTTAACATAAAAATGAAAGAGTCAGTATTGACTATTATGGACAGGAATTTGTCATGAAGAGATGGGATTGTATTCCTGACTTCATTCTCCACTGCCCTCCCCTTACCCTCTGCCCAAAGTAAGTACATACTTCTTGCTAGTAAAGGACAACTGAAGAAATCGAGGTAAAATGCGTGCTGTAGGGTAATTGCTTAGGAGATTACTAATAAGATATAGAAGCTTCCAGCCAATTTCACCAGATCAGTTTGAGCCCAGCAACCAAAAATCGTTACCATCCGACAGCTATTCAATAGATCATCTGAAATAAGCTTGTGGTCGCAGGTGTCCAAAGCTCAGAAAAAGAAACAAACCCTCATTAGAACTGGAATTAATTTACACCTTTTGGATTTTCAGCTGAGTGGCTGGCCCACAGAGAAGGCAATACCACCGTATATTCCCCAGGGAACTGAAAAGTATTGGGATTACCTTTTTGTGAGCTAAATAGAATGTATGCAATTCACTCTTGTCATTATGGTTGTAGATTATAGCAAGTGGGCGCATATATGCTTCATCCCTTACACTGGAATACACTCTTCCCTGAATGTCAGGGAAGTCTCCAGAATTATCAATTCTGTCTAAAGTTCAAAATATTTATGTGCTTCTTATTTTTTTTTAAATAGTGATCTTACTGCATCATTATTGCATGTTGGCACAGCCTTTCAATATTTATGGTGAGATCAGGACTGGTCTTCTGGTCTGAATGCTTTTGTGTCAACTTTAGAGCTCTCTCTATATATTTAAAGACAAGGCTGACGAGTGATTATTTGAATGTGTTAGATGCTGGTAGTTAAAAACTACAGATGGGTTATTTTAAAGATCATAACGATCAAGATATTTTGGGACCTTTAAGAACTGGTGGCATGGATACAGCTCCAAATAAAGCTTGTTTGGCTCCTTGGTAAATAGAACTATAGATTTGCAAGCAACAGAAGACATACTGTGGTTATTTTCTTGCCCTTTTAGAGCTTCCAGGATGAAAGGGGTCAACTGAGAAGAGATTAGGGCAGATGCCTGTAGCAATCGGACATGCTACTACCAGTTGGTAGCAACAATAACCAGTAACCGATGCATGGAAGTTTCTGCATAATCTGTTTTGATAGAGGGATATGTAAGTTATTGAATGCATTATTTTTTCTTTGTGGTGGCTCTTCTATAGCTGTTGTTTTTGCAAGTAAAGAGGTTTGCTTCTGTAACCCAAATTCCAGCAAGAACTTTTCTTGGTACAGACTGTGCCGGAGTGCTTGTACAGGAGCACTGCTACGTACAAGCTTTGATATAAAGCTTATGGTCAGCATGAAGTCATTCTAACATTTGGAGATACTAATGTTTGGACACTCATTAGCACTTTAAACATAATGTCATAATTATATTTTGATAAAAATTCTATAATTTTTAATTTGGCTTAAAATGAAAAATATCTCATTGAGTAAATGAGAAGGCACACTCCTCATACTTCTCATCATAATCTTTTGCAGAGAGAGTTGGTTTTTTTTTTTGCAAACCTAGAGTTTTTTGGTAAGCCTTTCTAGGCTGAGAGAGGTTGTGATGGCATTCATATATATTTTAGTGTAATAAATGGGGTGGAAAAAATTTAGTCAGGTGAAAGGACAGTACTGGCACAAGAACATATATAAACTGGCCCTGAATGATTTAGGTATGCAATTATCATTAGGGCAGCTAGTTTTAGTACAGCTGTCCAGTGGGAACTGTAAGAAGAAAATACAAACTATCAAACAACAAGAAAATATCCACTTGGCATTATTGCATTCGAGTGAGAGATTATTAAATTTCTGGAAAGACTTTCTAACATATTGCTTGCAGCATCACAGGTTTCCACCCACTGGCTGAGGAGGTTTGTTCTAGCACTGTACCTATGCATGACCTGAATGAAATGCAAAGGTAGGAAGGAAATATGTCACTGAATCATAAGATGATGGAAATTACAGGAGGAAAAAACCCTCTCATGTCATTTAGTCCATTCCCTTGACAGCACAGAACATGAGTTCAGTCTCACTGTTAGAGCTTTTTCTAATATTCAGGATAAATTACTCTCATCCTAGCTGCAAACCATTCCTCACATTTATAATCACTGTACTACACTAAACAGTTTTTTCTATTTACGTTGGCTGCCTTCAATGACTCTCACACTTTGTCACCCCCCTTATTTGTCACATACCCAAGTTGTACACATTTAGGTCTTTCAATCTCTCATAAGAAAATCCCCTTCTGTCTCATTAAGGAAAATAGCCACAGCAGTGATATGAAAACACAAAGACCTGCCAGACAGGGATTGTTAATGTCCTCATTTGAAATTTCAAGGTTGACAGAACCTTTTCTTTTTTTTCCCCTCCTCAAGTTAGGCCTTTCTTTGGCAGGTACAAGTTATTTTCTTCACTGCTCTAGTTTCCTTGTTTGAAAGATCAGCTAGTTCTTAAGAGGAAGGCTGCAAATTTTTTTCTTGCATGATCAAATGATCTTTCCCCTCAGAATGTCACATTATTGCAGTGAGCAGTTATGATTGCCGGCGTACATGCGGATTCAATCCTTTGCTTAGGATGTCAGAATTGGTTTTCCTTTGCTTATTATAAGATAACTTTGGGGGCCAGATCCCTGTGCAATGACACTCCCGAACCACGGAGGCCATGCTGCTGTGTACCTGCCAGGAGCCTGCTCCTTGGAGAATTTTTGCTGAGTATCTGGATGCTGCTGAAAAATGATTTCTAAGAATGAAGTCAGTCACTGTCAAACAGCTGAAAATCAAACGCTGTGCTTTTTAAAACAGATTCAGCATTGCAGTTTGCAGAGCAATAGCTGAGTTTTCCCCTTTTGAGCACTACCATAAAGAAATCTGTTCCATCTCAGCCTGCTCCTTTTCCCCAGTTTTCTCCTCTATGAAGTTTTTAATTTGTCGCATAGTTTGATGTTATGGAAATTACTTTAACATCACCTTTTAGTCAGATGTTCTCTGAGGAGCATGACTTACAATACAATTTAGTCAGAAACGAGTTTATGTCTTTGTAACAAACTGCAAATTACCGAGCTTGTGAAACACAACTTCTCATAAATGCCACTTACAACCTTGCAGATTCGAGTCCTCGAGCAACAGTCAGGCTTTTAAACCTCCTCATTTGTCTTTCCCTACGGACTGCAGAGCAAAAATTAAAAATGCATTTGGGTTTTAAGTAGAAAAAACAACATGGGGATTTCTCAGGTAGTTATGCACTTTGATTCTGTCATCATACTGTAGAGTAACTCTGTATTTGTGGAAAAATAATTAGTGTATATTGTAAATATTGGATACCAGTTTCGCTTTGCTGAGTGAAGAATAACTAGCCTAGTAGCATGGACAAAATTGAGGTCATTTATGAGAAGTCGCTTCAGAACTGTGTTTAGGAAGAAGTGGCAATGGTTTAGAAGTAGTGGTTCACAGTCATTCACTCTTTCTGTATGGATCCCAACTATGTAAGCTATATGTACTACCTAACAGTGCTGTGCATTTCACCACAGTGGATTCCTTTCTTGGTCCATCCACTGATCCTCTTGGTAGAGGATCTCCTACAACTTTGAGCCCGTAAGGGCTGATGCCACTGAATAGCTCACAGGATTAAACGTACGTTATCCAGCACGTTGTCAAGTAGATGTCCTTGCTCTCTCTAGAGACATCTAATATATGCTCGGAACCCTGGCGGGTCTCCAGAAACACACTTAAGCATGTGAGCAGTCTTGAATTGAAGCAGGAGGGCTTGGGACCTTGCAGGATCCAGCATCTCTGGGACTTATTCAGGCCACATGCAGTTCATCATAATGTGGAGAGCTTTGTTAATGGCCTGGGTATCAGCCTGCAGGTGAAGTTTAATATCTTGCTTAATTACGTGCCTAGTTCTGTATGGATCAATTTATTGATTTTTATTTTCATAGTTGCATATAGTTCTTCATTAAATGCCTTTATTTCAAGTGCAACCAGTGTTATTAATAGACTCATGCTGGTGTGGAGAGAGAGTCTCATTTACAACTATGTGTTTCAGTATTGCCCAAGGAGTTTATCCTTTTGCTTTCTACTCTCAACTCATCTGAATTGTTATGCTAAAAATTTTAAAATTGATTCTCTACTAATTTACCATGATTTATTATGGTGGCTATGATTGTGGATTGTACCAATATTTCTTTTACCTGTATGCATATTGCTCATCAGAGTGAATTATTGCATCCGTTAAATGGTGGCTGTGATTTCAAAAGACAAATCAGCTTGCAAAAAGAGAAGATGCAGTTTGGAAAATAAGTTTGGTGAAATTTCAGGGAATTGAAGATGGAATTAAAAGAAAAACCATTATGTATGATTACCACTATGATAAATGTTTAGATTTTAAGATAATATATCAAGCATGTCATCCACTCATTTTTTTGAGAAATGGGATAGTTCATTAAGTAAAATCTCTGCCTCGTCTGGATGGCCTCTTGCAGACAGGGATCCAGGGCAAATGCATGGCGACCCCTCTTTGAAGGAGCCTGCGTACTGATGACTTGTCTGCGTTTATTATTGACATCTTGCAGCTGTACATTTTCAGGAATGTTACAAAGAATGGACCCCCCCGTTGTCCCTGCAGAATGGGCAATTTCCTATGATCTGTAGCGGTTACTGCCATAGACTTATTAAAAGCCCTTTACAACACACCAAATAAATATTGGTTTAGAAATTGCCTATTCATTTATGTGCACAACAGACCATGATATTTCTGTCTAAGCCGCTAGTCTCTTGCATCAGCCCCTGCACGATTCCACAGGAGATTTCTACCGTAGCGCTTCCTAACCGGCCTTATTGGCTGCAGAGCTCACGTATAATATTTCCAGGTCTTTGGAGACCCTGGCAAAATATAGGTCTGCCAATGCTGATGTTTCAACTTTTCTCTGATAACTCTCATTTCTTTCTGTGTGCAAGAGATGTGAGACATCATGGCTTTGCTTCCTCTCATTTGCCTGATTATAAAACAAATACGTTTCAATGCAGACACATCAAATGAGACAGGCAGGGACTGTGAAAAAGAAAATGAGTGTGATTCATTAGCTGAGACATTGTATTCAGATCAGAAACAGGACTGATGGCAAACTGTGCCCTTCTATCTACTTTGTGACCTTGGATAAATCACCTGTTTGCTTTTTTTCTCCCTCCTTTGAACATGCAGTACCTAAGCCTGTCTAGACAAAGACTGTGTCTCAAGAATAGATGACTGGAAGGGCTAACGGGGATCATCGAGCCGATTCCCTTGCAGCTGCAGGCGCCTGTGCACTGGGTCTTTTCTTCCAGGTGTCCCCACTGCCCTGCCTCACAACCGTGTGTGTTGCAAGTCTCAGACCTCTCCGCAGCTCCGTACAAATGTGAAATCCTCTGTAAAGGAATGTGAAAGCCACAAAATTTAACGTGCTGGAGTAGGAACGGGATATCACTGGACTATATTGTGTATTCACGCGATGAATAATAGTACAACAGGCCCCTGGCTATTGATACAAAACAAATAATAATAGAAAATGGTGGCTGACAACTCTTCATAAAGCAAACCAAAATGTGTTTAGTGGTAAATAAGGAAAATAATAAGCAAGGCAGCCCTACTGCAGTGTGAGCTATTCATTTCTGAATCCCACTCGGAAGCAAAAACTGGAGATAATTGGCGATTTCTCTATTATGTTCACAGGTGTTGAGGATCTGGGGCATTCAGCATCAGCTGCGCATCCAGAAGATTGCTGGCTTGTTCCCAGAGATCTAAAATCCCATTCTTCTCTTTATTTTAATGAAGCTCAGAGATGCCCCTTTATCTCATTTAATAATGAACTGATGATAGTGGAAATGGAGCAGGAGACTAGTCGAAGGGTCAGAGGCAGCGGGAAAGCTGTGAGTTGTGTCCTGTGCAATTCAGTCTTGAAGCAGGTAAAGGAAAAAGGCAAACCGACCTTTCTGCATTTCCCTGAGAAAAAGCTTGATAGTGTGTCCTTGGAAGAGATTTCAGAAAGTTCAGAGAGATGAAAAGAAACAACCCTTTACTTTGGATAGGAAATGATCTCATACTGATGGAGCCTAATTGTGAGGTTTTGTGACACTCCCTGGAGAGGAATAGGGGTAGTCTGCTTCTCCGGCATTTTAGTGGCACTGGCAAACTAGCCGAAGTCCTCCAGCCTTTCATGTTTGAAAGCAGTTTAGTTTCTGATAAAGGTTTGGTGTTTCAAAGAGATACAAAATCTTCATGTGTCCTGTGCTTCAGCGAAACAACCATAATAGAAATAAAACTCCTAATCTGAGACGTTCTAGGGTTATCTCTGAGGAAAGCTAGTCTTGATGTGGCTGCCAATTGCAAATGAACTTGGTTATAAAATTCCTCTTTATTGCCACCTTTCCGTATCCCTGAGGTGAATTCTGAAATATGCATGAAATATAATTAGTGCAGATCCATTTCTGCCGGCACGTTTTACACAAGTGGCTCACAGTGACAGACCTGGATGTATTCATACTAAAATGATTCAGTTAAATGTAATACCACTTGGTATGCAGCGTGAGTGTTGTTTGTCTTCATAGTACTTTAATGATGCACTGCAGTCTTTGGTATCGAAGCACTACCTGCATCTCAATGAAGAGCCGTGGTTGCTATACAGGGGAACGCCTCTGATCACATTTTCTAGAGCTCAGCCCAAACAGCATCTTTTATCTACTGCTTGAGATGCAAACCTCAGAGCATATTGTGTTCTGATACGGGGTATCGTGACTTTTTTCGTCGCTTTGTCTGGTGCAAATGAATGTTTATAGCATGGCAGCAGTGCTACAATCTGATTAAAAAAGAAAAGAAAAGCAAAGCAGCCAGCGATGGAGTTTGCTGTGAAAGCCGTCTCTCTGTGCCCACCTGTCTGAAAGCACAACTCAGAATCCTCTCCCTCTGGACAGAGTGTTTTCAGGTTAAAGAAACAAGTGTTTCTTCAACATGTCTCCTAAAGCTTTAAGAGAAGTTAAGATTATTTTAAACCCTGTTTACAAGAAATTACTTTGCTGTTTCATTAATGGGGACACTAATGCAATCTTTTCATAGGAGCCTGGATGGTTAGCAATTATCCCTTTACAATTATTTTGTCAGCCATCGCTCAGTGCTAAAACAGCTTTTAAAATCATTGGAGCTTATGCTGGTAAATTGTAGGCTGAATTGTCTTTCCCAAATAGCTTCTGGTGCACTTGAAATCTATCATCTTCAAGCGTACTTTGGATTTGGATCAGGCTCCAAAGGCAAGATTGGTATTTGAGAGTTTTGTCCTCTCTTGGGAAGCTGAACCAAAATGTCCCTTGCCAGCATGCAAGTGGAAAATTGTTTGTCTCTAGCGCAGTACAGGTGCATCATGCCGTAACAGAGAGAGTGGTGCAGGCTTAGAGCCAGAAGAGGTAACAGCAACCTTCTGCGAGACCTTATAGGAACACGTATATGAACTAAGTCAGTGTTTGAGCAGATAAGGAGATACAGGACTTGGTCTTGATGTTGAGGTAAGTGGGCTACTGAAGGGAATGATTTTCAGCTGTGGTAGGTAAGGCTAAAGCCATACAACGGCTGAAGAAGTTACAGAAAAAGTTGAGTCTTTAGCACTGGTATCCTGCCTGGTTTTCAGCTATGACTGTTGTATTTTGCCAGTGCAAATACTCTCCCATTTATAACTGACTAAGAGTTCTTCCCTTACTGCTCTAATGCTCTAAAAATACGCATGCATTTATTGCAGCAGTAGCAGAAGTTCCCTGGGCAATGGACCAATTCCTCTATGTTTTCTGTTTAAGACTTCAAAGGGATTTAGAATATTAAGTATAAAATTAATTTTGTTATTAATAAAGTGTTACTTAGCAAGAGGGATACTCTTTTCAAGGTAGGTATGCTTTCAGTTTAGTTGTTGAAATTGAAGGCTCTGGGAGCCACAAACAGACTCAAAAGGAAAGGATGACTAATTCCTTTAAGACAGCGGCATCGCTGGATGCTTTTATTTTGGGGACAAAAACATCTATAAAGGCTTTTTTGGTAGCGGTATTCAAAAGTTAGATGTATGCCTGAATTTGGGTGATCAATTTGTTCTGATGT
Source organism: Platalea leucorodia (assembly GCF_965183815.1). NCBI lineage: Eukaryota > Metazoa > Chordata > Aves > Pelecaniformes > Threskiornithidae > Platalea > Platalea leucorodia. The sequence continues at coordinate 5,732,825 of NC_138830.1, forward strand.
ACCACTGAAAAGTTAAATATCCAAACACAGACAGTAATTTGTGACACAAAACGCTGCCGAGAAGGCTATAGCGATGCGGCGCCGCTGGGCAGCCCTTGCCTCGGCGACCCGCGTCAGTGCTGGGCTGACTGACGGTTCTTCATCTCAATCTCTTCAGACTATACGCATCTTCAGCCCTCTTACTGCATATTTGTCAGGCTTGAAACAGGAGTAATGGAGAAGCTGATATCTGTTGAACAGGAGAAAGGGTACTTTTTACTTCAGGATTCTAAAATATCGCTGTATACAAAGCTCATGGAAAACATCTTGCCCTTGCCAAATGGGAACACCTACTGCTCGAATAGTCTGGGCTTTCTATCAAGAGCATTTCCTTGTAAAATTAAGCCTAATTTTAAAATTTGAAATATTCCCTATTTGAAGTTGGGGAAAAAATGGTGGTTATTGGTTGTTAGAAATACTTTTTCTTGCTGCGTACCAGTTATCAATCTCTCTCTTATTTCTGCGTAGAGCATTTCACATAACTGCTGGAGAGACTGAGAGAAACAAGATGTTGCTGCGTGGTGATTTGGGAATAGATGCTTAAATACAACAGCTAGTTCTGGCTGCAATGAGCATCATAGATTTGACAAGAAATGGTGCATTTTTAGTTCATTTTTCTGAAATTAAACATTTCTTCAGGAAAGCTTGTAATAAAGTAATACCCATGTGAAGGAGAACAGAATCATCTCAGAAAAGCTTAAAATACAAGTCTGGTAGTCTATTTAGATGAATCAGCCTCTTCCACAGGGCAAATCTGTCTCGCATCTATAAATGGATGTGATCTAGCTTACAGATTTATTTCCCTCAGATATTTAGAGTAGTTAGTGTCTAGATTTAAACCTAATTTCTTGCCCTGTGGCTTGTGGTTTTTATTACTAAAGCTAGTTTTGCTTTTTAGTATCTGGAGCTGGGCTTGGATATGAAGATGGTAAGTCCATCTAGGGCAGGTACGTGTGAAACTTGCATTTTCTGGGCTGTAAATGTACATCTTCACTTACTGGTGTATGGGCCTTTGATATCCCCTGCCTTGTGGTTTATTTTCCCCTCTGCTATTTAGTCTTCTACTCATTCAATTTTAGAGGCTGATTTTCTTGAAATAAGCAGCATCTGTCTTCCAGTAAGTACAACTATTGAGTTTGGCGTGTTCAATATCACCCGTTGATAGATACAGAATTGTATTATCTAAAAGTTCATTTCTTATCATACTGGAACAGTGCCACCGCGTGTGGAGGGTCAGCCAAAGCTGGGCAACATGCTCTGTTTCCACCGGCATATATTGCGAAAACTGAGTTATTCACTTAGGATACTCGCTGCCTGGTTTAAAAGGCAAGATTTAACTCTGCAGCTGTACACTGAAAGTTGTTTGCAATTACCAATAGTGTATTAATAAAAATACCTATTTGAAACTGTTCAAAAGGGGGGGAAAAAACCTCTAATAGCCTCTCCTCCAGAAAGCTGGTCTTTGCAAAAGCTAGGAAGCGAGGCGTAGAATTCATGCTAAATTCAATGCTACCTTTGCCATCCCAAGTGATCATGTCCTGAACTGCTCCCACGCTGGCCATGGGTACCCTTGAATAGGTGAGCCTTCGCAGAAGTAACCGGTCTGCTAGCTTTGCTATGAAATGCTTGTTAGGTCAAGTAAATCCTGAATTTTACTGCTTTAGTAATCAAATCTCGCAAGAGCAATAATGAAACTTTAGTTTCTAGAAGTTGTCTGGAGCTGTAACCATAACCGTCCAGTCCTAAACCAATTTCCCCACCTTTCTGACTTTCTCTCATATTGGGGCACAACCATGGTTTCTGGGTCTGTTGTGTCTTTTATCTGACAATCGTGACATAGTCAGCAACAGAGCTTACATTTCTTGATGTCAGTTCTTTTAATTTATCTTTTTAATTTTTTTTCCCCCAGTTCTTTATCGCTAGATATGAACTCCTCTCTCACACTCCTTGTTTAAATTACCTTGGATGAGTTGATCATAAGCCTCTGCCTGCCGGATGCTGGGCATAGAGAAATGGGGTCTCCGAGGGCAGCCCTGTGCCATTAAAAGTTGTCCTAATATATTAAAAACTTCTGGTAACGGAGTCTTCATTAATTCCTCAAATAATTTATTCTAGACCTACGTTCTCCTGGGGAAAAAACAAAACCACCAACTTTTATAAAGCTTTTTCTAATGTCTACCTAGATTTTTCTTCCTGCAGTTTGAGGTCCCTGATGCTTGCCTGTCCTCCCATGGTCACGGACAACAGATGATTCCCTTCTCACAGTGCAACAGCCTTCAGGTAGCTGGAGATTGTGATCTCATCTTTCCTCAGCTCCCTCTATGCTAAAATAATCACATAGCTATGCCCTGTTGCTCTCCTTGATCCGTAGCTTTTCTGGACCTCTCTCCAGCACTGGACTGGAAGTGCAGGGGAAGCCTTACCAGTTCTAACGCTTCACAACATATCTAACGCAGATATGTAAATATATCCTTAACTTCTGGGTTCTGTAAAAGAGTAACAGCTAAAATTATCGTGATTTCTAATTCTGTCTCCCCTGGCAGGTAGTACCTCCCAGATCTGCGTCACCAGATCCTTTCCATCATCCAGACGGTAAATGCAGTCGCCGAAGGGCGCCAGACCTCCTGCCCACCTGCTGACACACTGTGACGTAGCACGCCCTCCCACGTCGGTAGTAAATCACGACGACTATCCACCTGCTTTGCTTCTCTCCTATAATAGTTTCATCTTGACAACTAATTAGGAGAATGCCTACCTAAAATGAAGATATATAGAATTAACTGCTGCTTTCTGTTATGTTGCCGTGCAAGGAAATGAGAGATGCTTTGTTCTTGATGAGTGAGTGATGGCCACTGCTCTGCTCGTCTTACCCTTGGCTGCTTACCACTAATATGATTATATTATTCCTGATTATTTTTATTCTGGGATGGAAGTAATGCTGTCATGCTTTTCTTTTCTCACCTCTTTTCTCCCTCTTCTAGCAGACAGGGAAAACAATTGCCTTTTCCAGTTTCCTGCCCTTGTGCTTTTTTCCATGATTCCTCAATGAGAATTGTTGAGATTTTTCAGGTTCACTGCTCAGACTTTGAAAAGATCCGTCTTGTCCGATTATGATCTGACCTGTTCCAGGGAGAGCTCTTACCCTTCTGCCATTGGTGGTAACCACCTGCTTGACATCTTTAATAAGACTAATTAAATAACGCATTGAACACTTCGGCCTTCTTGGTATTGCTAAAGTCTTACTCTCTCTCTAATGAACCAACATTTTCCCCTGGTTTTCCTCTTATTCCTGTTATCCTGTTAACTCTGGCAAGTTGCTTCTCGCTGTAGTGGCCTTGGAATTTTTTTTTTTTACATTTTTGTCCTTTCATGTTTGTGTGATTGTACTGTTCAATGCTCTTGATTCTGCTAGTTGCTCATAAAGCATTATACATATATATGCATGTATGAATAAAACCTTTTGAAATTAGTGATTTGTGGTGAGTCATGGTAGCTCCCATGATCTGTTTTTTCCCTTTAACTTTTCCAGCGTATTTTTGAGAAAGTGCATATTTTCTTAATATACAAGAGAATCTCTCTTCTTTTTTCCTCGTCCTCTTCCTTTCCGAGCAACCTCTACCCTCTCAGTATCCTTCAATAATAGGCAGAGAACTTAAAATGTGTAAGAAAATACCAAATTTCATGTTAAAAGGAAATTTGCTTATAATCAGAGTTTAGTTTTTGCACTGCTTGAGATGTTTTTAAGGGCAGAAGCAGTCTTTGTAATATGGTAAGTATTAAGTATATTACTTCTCAAATAGGTTTAAGTAATTAAATAAGATCTTCCAAAGGGTAGCTTCACGCTGCCTCGCTTCCAGGAAATTTTTTTTACAAATATACAAGAAAATATTTCTGATAGTTTTGACCAGTTGTTGCTAGAATAGATTAGTATTACATTTATGGCCTTAAGCGTTAACGATTAGTTTACGGTATAAGGTTTCTCCAGTTTAGTTGTACGCACTGGCTGCGAGAACCAGGATATCTTCTTAGGTTTGGATTGCATTATGAAGAAATACAGGATCTTGGCTTTTAAAAGTTCAGAGAAATAGCGAGAAACTTTTGTGAAAAGAATTTGGAAGGTATTATGGATTTACTTCCAGGAAAAATTCCTGAGTTACTTTTGCAGTGGACGGTGCCGTGTGTTTTACTTGTGAGATGAAAATAACAGCGAGCGAGCATGAAGCATCTTGCACAAGCAGTGGCTCAGTCATGAGCTGACATGTAGAAGGCTCGCTATGATGCTTCTTAAGTATCAAGTGCCTGACACAGTTTTATTTTATGAAAATAGGGCTATAACTGTGATAGTACAATTAGAAATGGCCCTTTCTGATGCATTGCAAGATGATTTCTTGACTTTGGGTTGAAGTAAGGTGATCAGACATGACTCTGATGTAAGTTTACAGCGAACGATAGTAGGAGTTTGTCATCTTTGAGCAAGTTCATGTCCACTGACCAAAGCACAGAAAAGAAACAATCACGGTGGATTTTAAATGAACTTTCTCCTAACTTGTAAATCTGATCTTACCGATGAATTCTAAATGCAGCTGCTGTCTTCTCAGTCTCCTTGAATTTCATTTTCCAGGGGCTGGTGATTCATTACTCAAGGTGTTGGTCATCCAAAAGAAATAAGGAAGATCCACCTAACCACCAAACAGCTTCTGTGAGACATCTGTCCCAGATTGTAAGTGGTGTGTGGCTGTATTTGTGCTGATGCCCTGCTTCACCCGAAGGAGTGGCTCAGCTGTCTTCCCAGGAGCTCTAATAGCGTGGGATCAGAAATCTTTTTAATGAATTGAAAAGGGGGGAAAGAAATAAAAATCGATGCCAACTGCTCTGTGATTTGCATTTCAGATTTTAGTGTTGTGTAAGTTCAGAGCACATATGTATGACATTATTGTAATGAAGACGTATATAGCAAGACTATTTCATCACAGTTTCTGCTTTCCCCTAGGTAATTAGCTCAAACACAGGATCTACTGTTATCTTCTTGCTGACTGACAGTGGGCAAAAAATCAAACCATTTACTGGTTGTCATGGGGATGCTGAGTTTTAGCACTGTGGCACTGGATGCAAGTGAGACGAGGCTTTTAACCGGGAGCACAAGTGGAACCGTAAAGGTGTAGGAAAGATCATCCTTCTCCTTTAGCCTTTCAAGGTATTGGCTTCTCTCACAGTTTTACCCAAATACAAAATGTCAAAACAATAGCATGTTGTTTTCCACTGCCTTGCTAAGAAAGATGTTGAAGCCATAATGCTGTTGGGAAAATGGAGTTTAATTTCGTTGCTCATCTAAAACCCTTGATATACACATAAACCATGACATACAATCCTTGCTTCAAGAACTGTGCAACATATGGTAGAAATCCTGCTTTTCTTACTCAATTATTTCCAGTCGGCTAAATGAGAGAGGCTGTATCAGAAGCTATGCAAGGATCTGACCTCAATGGTTTTTGCTGCCCTTTAGTGCAGCTTTCTAGCGGTCCCTATAACATGCCATGCCCTCTGTAGTATGAGACTCTTGAAAACCAAAGCAGGATGTTTAGCTGGAGTACTCAGCAGTTAGAGATGTGTCATCAACTGGTTAATACATTTGTCACTGCAAGATCAAGATTTTGAAATGTGAGCTATGTTGGTAAAGATCATAACCTGCTCATTTCTACACTGGCAGTGTCTATTCAAATGTTGGTGTTAAAAGGCAATAACGTTAAGCAGGTTTGTAATGTTCTCGAACATTTGGTCATGTTGCAAACCACCCCATGAGCTAAGGAGACTTTAGTCTTGGACCTTGGCATATATGCTCCAGGTGAAAATACCAGCTTCACAAAGAACTGGCCAGTATACCACGCTGTTGATTTTTATCCTGAATGCACACTAAACTCTTTCTAACTTACTGACCAAACTGACTTCTACAGAGGGGGCCAGCTCTGACACATCCAATTTCATTTACTAGCTCTATAATACAAGACATCATATATATCAGCAGATACTAGCAACAAACCCATATGCAGAGAGCTCCCGGTGCTGCAGAGCAAAGGGTGGTAGCGGAAAGAGCGCCAGCCTAATGAAAGTAATGCACAAGTTCAGCCGCTGAGCTGTGCAAGGCAGCAGTCTTGTGGTTCCCAGCGCGGTGCTTGCTTGCTAGACGGGGCTGTTGCTTAACTCTTCTGGTGATGCTTTAGAAAGTCACTAGATGTGGTTCCAAAAACATTGTATATCTGGCTTATCCTGGGGGTTGGGCAAAAGGACTGACTTAATTGTAGCACATACTCACTGAAAGTTGGGTGTATGCTGTGTAGCTGTAGGAAATAGGGCAGTCTAAACCGAATGTACCAGTCCAAGTATTTCTGGTATCTGGTGGTACTTCACAGGCAGAGACTTCTCTATATAATGACAAACTCTTCTAAATGTTTCGTGCTTGCTGCCTTGACCTCAGTCTTGTAACAAAGATCAAGCTTATGCGCTTATACCTTCCCCGTTATCCAGAATGCTGATGCTGAGGTTAATGTGAATTAAACTCTTGGCTTTGTCTAATAGTAAGCGCTCTCAGAGGAAGGTTACTTCGGAGAAGTGGGAAGCCCCAATAAATAGTAATAATAATATGCATTTCCTGGAAAAGAGGCTTCTCTTAATGCTACCTTAGGGCTTGTCTGAGTACAAAAGTTCTGTCTTAGAGCATTAGGTCTACTAGGTCTTCTATGTATTATACCCGCCTTCCATTTCAACTTTTAAAAAGTAGCATTACAAAACCATAGCCCTATTTTAAATAGTTATAATAAGAAAAAAGCAGGTGCAATGGTAGTGCTCTTAAAAGAATAAACTAGGGGAAGTCCAAATTTTAAGAACAGTCAGTTTTAAATTAGTGTCCTGAAGCTAAGGTCGAGTGTTTCCAGCAGGGATGATATAGCAAGGGAATTCCTTATTTCAGTTTTTCTGTCTTGTAAATAAAACTTGAAGATGAAGCCTCCCTGAACCTCACTTAGATAAAACGAATGTATGCAACACCTTTGAGAGAGATTCCTGCCATGAAATATGCCTGCCTGGAATACCAATAGGTGAAATGCCTTCCAGCTTTAATGGCACATACATCTTATCTGAAATGACTGTCGATATAAGTTATTGCTGCATGAATTATATTACTTTTAAAATGAGATGTACTATCAATATTTCCCCAAACTGCATCTTTTGAAAGGCTATTTTAATCTGTAGAAGCCAGAGTGTAAATTAATGAACATCAGCCTAGGACAAGCACATATTGGTGCGTGGCAATGTACAGACCCTATTTTATTGGGTTTCAGTATGATGTTGGGCTACTGCAGGGAAAACTCAGGTATACATGAAAAAAAAAAAAAAATCCTTGCATACAATGTGAACGTATTCAAGCACAGATAAGCATTGATCTAGGAGGGGACATATCAGTGACCTGAATTTTCCCTCTGTCCTTAGCCTACTCCATGGAGACAGGCAGGTATCTCTAAAGCCCTAGGAGCAGTGATTGAGCAAATGGCAAGGCATTGGGTTGGAGGGGTGCCTACAGCCCTCCGAAAGGGAATAGAGGCCACGTGTACCTATCAATGCCACTGCGTAGGTAGCGGAGCACTACTTACTATACTGTTGCTTAGTATTTTAACTTGTAAGCCAAGCTGACAGTATCCTGCAATCCCAGACAGTGTGTGTAGCCAGAGCAATCTATATAACACATGCTGAATCTCCCAGCATGTATGTCCCAGCATGTATGTCCCAGTACGTTATTTTTATTGCACATGAAAGAGATGCTTCTGTGTAAGAGCACTCGGTCCGCCCTATTCTGGAGATGTCAGAATTGCTGAATACGCATAGGATTACCTGAAAGACAGAGGAGTTTCCTTCAAAGCATTGAATTGTGCACACAGAAGCATGGGGATTTGGATAAAATTTACATCTTTTAACTATTATGTCATTGGTTCGTACCCTGCCGCTGGCACGCAGTTCCGTTACTCTCTTACTTTATGACCTGCAACGTGTAATTTAATTTTTATCTGTTTCCTCTGCCCACAAGATGGGGGATGCTGTCAGTGCTGCCTCCGCCTCTGTCTTGATGGAAAAAAATCCATAGTGGGAGGTGTGTGACTTAGTCGTAGTAGCATGTGACTTAGTAATTTCTGTCACCTCATTTTTTTTGCCTATGTCTTATTTGCTTTTGCTATATTCCTTCATTGCTTTATTGACTCTGAAATTACTAGAGCATTTTTCTGCTTTGCCTATACTTTTTTTTTTCTTAATTAGAAGTTTGATTTCACTGTCATCATAAACTTAGTGTTGGAAAGGACAGAGCAGCTGACATCTCCCAGATCCTGGTACTAAAGAGGATGATAACAGTTACATGTTGGGACAGGTACCGTATATGTTATAAGAAGCAGCAGGAAAAGATATATTGTTGAAATGCATTGTTTGCTTCAGTTTTTTTAAGATAAAAATCTATCAAAGTCTAATTTTCTCAAAGCTTAGTAACTCACTGGCTGGTTGGCAACTCGGTGAAGGAAGAAGATTTAGGTCTGGCCGCACATCACAGAATATTGCTTTAAAAGTTGCAGCACAGTTGAAGAAATGCCTCACCGTAACTCTTGCAAACTAAGGCACCAGTTCCGCACAACGAATCCTGTTTCAAGCCATGGCTCTGTCCGTATTCAGGCTGTTGTAGGATTGGTGTTTACAGCACAGGATAGCCACAATATTGACTTCCTAAGGCTTTGGTCTCTCTGCTTTATAGTAGAGTAGCTAAAATTGTTCAAGATCACAAAAGAACTGAAATCATAAAAAGCACTTTTCTGCTAAATTTTTATACCATTATTATGAAAAATATTGAGACATAATTTGGAAACATTTCATTTGTAAACTTAGAATTTCAAAGAATACAGATGTTGCGTTATCTGAAAAGATGACTTACACAGCAGTTGTTCACAGGGAGATGAGGAATAAAAAGGGATAGATTGCTTTTGTGTCTTTGTCTCCTTTGAAACTTTCAAAACAAATACCTTTATGTGCCTTTTAGGATATAAATTCAGCAAGGAAAATACCCAGTTACGGCCAAAAGCATGCTCAATACAATGTATTGGCAATGTGCTGGAAATGGGGAAAAATGCCTTTTAGTACCAAGGGTGCGTGCTACCTCTTGCTATATTTTGCAGCGTATTTATAGTACTTACAGCTTTTATGTAATAACTCCCGGCTGCAAGGTGGGAACATACCGCTGCTGTTCACACATCCCTGTAAAGTAATCATGGCTCATAAGCAGCTAAAACTCCCTTTGAACCTCTGAATCTGTGACGTTTGCAATGCACCGAGAATAATATTCATTATTACATTGTTTTCAATTGAGACCTGGGTCTAAACTTCACCTCACCCAAATTCAATCATCTAATGGATGTCTTGATTTTTTTTCCTTTACCTTTTCTGTCTCCAGCAAACATAGGTTTTGTCTCCAACCAGCATAGGCCGACTATGTTCTTAGCTTGCTTACCTGGGTGGGATGAACTGCTCTCTGAAGTGCCATTGACCATAGCAGGAGACTAGGGAACTGGTTTAGATACAGTCAAAATACAGGTGCCTAACAAACAGATGAAGTGGATCCCTGTTAGCTGTCAGCACGCTTTCGGGAACCTTTCAAGTACTGAGTTTCTGCCTGAGCTTTCCGGAGCCAGTCAGTCCTCCCGGGCTTCATGGTACGCTGCATGGCCAACGTCCTCTGTGTTCTCGCATAGGCACATAAGGCTCTAACTAGAGTGATGGAGATTGTTTTATTTTCTACAGTGTCCTTTCAATGAGTTGTTGCTTTTTCCAATTGTAGATATGGCTTTGATGCTTTTAAATAAAGGTAAGTTTTATTTGGCATGGTGAGTAGAAAGTCAATGTTAACCTACAGACAATAAAACATCGCTGTACTATGCAAAATATTTTTGCAGACAGACTAAATTCTGGTGGTAATCTGCACATTAGACAGGATTGAAAGGCCTCTATTTTGGTGAAGGTCAGTCTATTTTTCTTCCTACCAGCCTACTGAACCTATGATTTTTCAGCTGGGATCACTGGACTGACTTGCCTTTATTTTCTTTCTAAAAGCACATGGTAAAATCAAAGAAAAGATTATTGTTACTGATTATTTGTACCTCCTATTTCAATCTGGCAAAGTCTTATTAAATTACCATAGGCACAAAGACAGCTATCTGTTTGCCCTGATTGTAACTTTGCCATGTCCACCTATATCCTATATAATCTTGCTATCGCGATCCCTTGGGGAGATGTAAATTTTGCTATTTATCTGGTTCAGTTTGTCTCTTTCCAATCCATAGATAAACAGAAATGGAAAGAATTTTATCAATACAGCGCTTAACTGACATTTCCTTGGCTTTCATACAATTCTGTGTAAGTACTGACATCTTAAGCGCTGTTCATTGGAAAAGCATCGGCACCACTTCTTCAGGTGGCAAGATCTACACACCCACGTTGTAGATCTGAATATCATTTGAGGTTAGGATGTCGTTGTACTTTGTAGGTAACAGATGTTATGAGACACTCATATGGTTATATATATATATTTGGGTCACTGTAGCCACGATATAAGTAATATCACTGATATATCTGCTGATAAGAACATATATCCCATAAGGCTGGTACTGCTGCAAGCTGGGGCAGTGCTCAGTGCTGGTGGGGAAACAGTATTAGTGGCAGTTACACTTTTATCCTTTGATTTGTCAGCAGACAGCATTTTTATGGCAACTCAGTTCAAAATTCCATTCAACCTATTAGAAATAATAATCCTGTTTAAGACAATACTGATAAAACACTTCTCTGTAGTAGTAAGGCGTGACTCGATTAATTTGTTTGTGACTGGTTTATTTGTGCATCTTTTATGAGGGTAATTACAGCCTTCCACCTGAACAGCATGAAGCAATTTTCTGTTCAAGCTGAAGAAGGCAAAGGGGGGTTGGTATCGGTACCGTACCCTCCATGCTGCATTTTACTGCCGCGCACTCTCGTTACAGATAGCAGAGTGTTTATTGCCTCATAGATCAGCTGGGAACGTGCCCTTGTTATCGCCCGAGGCTGGCTCTATCGCCGCGGGAGGACCGAGGCGCTGGCTGGTGGCCAAGCTCTGTTACTCACCAGACGTGACCAAATCCGATCACTTCGAGAGTCAAGGACAAATGTGTGTTTATATTGAGTTTGTGTACTGTGGACAAGGTTTTCTTTCAAATATAAGCATTTTTTTTCCCCAGAGGTGTGTGTAGGGGTGTGTGTGATTTACAGTGGAGGGATTGAAAGGACAGTTGGGTTCATATCATCATACAGGCATCAAAATAACATTTTCTGTGTAGCAAATATTGCGTGAAAGTACAACGCACACACAAAAAGTTTAGAAAAAGATTTCAAATATAGTGCTATATGTAATCTTTGCTCCTCATTGATTTCTTTTGGAATGAGTATGTTTTTAGCTGATTAAATAACTCACTGGCTTAGTCGGTTTGTGTTCCTTAGCAGCTCATTGTAGCAGAGATAGCAGGTAAAGCATTTCAGACTTTAATTTAGATGCTTTTTGATACCAAAGACTGCAAGTTCAATTTTTGCTAATAGAATTGGCAATTACACAGGCACTGAAAGAAGACACGACTTTAAGGAGGCGGTGAAAGCCATTGAGAATGCACCTTATTACTGGCCTGGTAGGGGCAGTGAGAAATGCTTCGCTCCTCTCCGTTTCTCCCATCCTCCCGTCTCAAAGACTGAAGGAATCAATCCAGGCAGGACGCTAGTTTAAAGTCTACAGGCACTCAGCGTTGAGCATTTCTGAGATGGTCCCAAATGTAGACCCTGTAATGCAGAGCTTCACGTTCACGCCGCAACTCTGCGTCGCCCTTAGGTGATAGACGCTGGTCTCGTTCCCAGATACGAACCTGGAATGAAACCTCTTCCCTTCCGAGGACAGGGGTTAAGCAGTGGGGGAGTTGCTAGAGATATATAGAACAGCAAAGGCCTTAAGACCCATTTCTCACCTCCTTAGAAAACCTCTATCAATATTTTAATAGTCTGATTTTTATAAAAAGCACTTTTTTCTTTTTTTTTTTTCCAGTGACCAGTGTTACACCCACAGAGGAATGCAAGTTCTGTTAGCCTTTTTAAGATGAACTTTCATGTAGCACATGCATATATATATATATATATATATTATATTAGGTTAGATATTAGGAAAAACTTCTTCACCGAAAGGGTGGTCAGGCACTGGCACAGGCTGCCCGGGGAAGTGGTTGAGTCTCCGTCCCTGGAGGTATTTAAAGGACGGATAGATGTGGTGCTCGAGGACACGGTTTAGTGATGGACTTGGCAGCGATAGGTTAACGGTTGGACTCGATGATCTTAAGGGTCTTTTCCAACCTTAACGATTCTATGATTCTATGATGCTATGATATTAAGTTTGGTAAGAATTTTTCTTCTTGCTGTAAGTTTGGCTCATGATTGGCTGATTCATTTAAAGTTAGGGTTGTTTAGTCCAGGGAGCTATGGTGGAAAAGTTGTTTGGAATAGCGGTACGGAAAATGCCTACCTAAAACTGCGCTTCAATCCTCCAAAGCCTCTGCAATCCAAATCAGGTGAAAAAGCAACTTATCCAAGTGATTTTGTTGAGAACTGGAGGTGACATGCTATATTTTCCTGTGCATATAATATCCCGGGTGCTACTAAATTACTGATAATTGAGTGTAGACGGGGGGGGGATTATGTACGACTTTGTCCTGTCAGAGTGACAAAAAGCAGCCTTGAGGTTGTGCTCACTCTGTTCACCTCCACACTTTCAATATATTCTCAAGGCTATTGCTTCTGTCTACTGTCACAGACCTACATCAGCATTTTCATATCATTACCTTCAGCGAGGCGCATTCCCTTAATTTCTGCTTTGTTTAGTTCTAGACTATAAATAACACTAACTGCTCATGCAACCGAGTCTTGCAGAGCCCTACCCCGGAGGCTACTCAAAACCTGAAAATTTCATTGGTTTGACAGTCTTTACAGACTAAGATCTAATATATAATAATCATCATGCCAGTTGGAAATCTGTAATTATGGCCCACTCTAAACTGTAGCACAGTGGACGAAAAATAATGTCGAGTACTCCGCTGGAGGAAGTGTACTGAGAGTATTTGTCAAGCCATTTTCTCTATATGATTCTTATTCTGGCTCCTTTTCCCCAACTCCCCAGTCAGTATGATGGGAGAATAAATACAGATATTTATGCCCATTTCTAGGAATGCAGTTGTCTCAGCACATAGAGCACCCAGGAGGGCTGTAAGAAATAAATTAGTGATCTACTGCGTGTGTACGCCGGCTAGGATGCATATCTGTTTGACTGCTTCTAAGGAGCTAAATATTTCAGATGAGGAAGGTTTACAATACTGTGAATGTCACCGATATGTCAAAGGAACAATAAGCTTATTGAGCTTTTAGGGGTCTGTTCTTCAGCCTGCTGCTGGTATCCCGAGTAAGCTGGGGTCGTTATTGCCCGTGCTGCTGGGGAGCCGGCTGTTGCGGCCCTGGGGCTCCCTGGAAAAGGCGCCTGCTGATCCTGCAGCCCCACAGAGCCTCTCCAGAAGTCATGAACCCAATCTTTAGGTGATATAAATTCTCCGTCTCTGCTGATCTAAAAGGAGCAAGGCCAATTTACGTTAGCTGAGGATCTGGCCCTGTAATTAGGCAACACTTTTTCTGTTCAGACAGCTGCTTGTGTGTAGACAACTCCTTGATGTAGTGGCTGGGATGTGCAAATGAGGTAGAGCCTGTGTTTTGTGCTCATTAAAGAAGGCACTAGAAATCTCATATGGCCACCATCTGCTGCCTTGTTTGTTGAGTTTGATCATTAGTCAATGAATGGTTCTACTGAAATTCAGTGATTAATCTCCGGGATATGATTCTCTTTATCATGATGAAGGATGGCAGAATTTAGCTCGTTATAATAAAATTGTACGAATGTGCAAATTCTCTTCAAAAGAGATTGGGATTCATAAAGCAGTTAAGTACAAAAATGGGAAAATTAGCTGTGAGTTTTTGTGATGCTTATTTACAAACACAAGCTCCTTGATAAAAGCCGGGAATATCTCTTGTAGATACGCAGCGACTAAAACAGCAGTGTGATTGTGCTTGAAGAAGGACTTCTAGAAGGCACACAAATGTCTGCAGGCGACTTTAATGACTGACACCGATTTCAGCAAGCTATTACGAGGCTTTTCTTTTGAGATGGTAGAAGGAATATTTCATTGACAGGTGTTTTAAAGTATTTTCTGTACACTGCTTTGGCTCAATTTGTCTATAATGAATGAAATGAGTTTTAGGGAAAAGGGGGGTTATTAATGGCCCTGATTTATTAAGTACGTAACAATCTGTAATTTTCTTTTCCTAAAAAAAACAGTTCAATTAGAGACCTTGGAGTTTTTAATTGCATGTTGGAATAGTTTTTCAAACAACAAAGCATTAAGTCTTGTTATGGATCCATTTCACTTTTTATGTGAAATGATTTGATCATAACTGATGCTGACAGGGAATTTAAATAGTCTCAACCCAGTCTGGCAACAAACGTAGAATCGTAACACGTACAGATTTATAGCCCATGAAATTGCTCTAAAGTCAGTGAGGTTGCAGAGGACATACGTCGCAGCACATGTTGGGTTTGTACTGGTATCTTCAGCTGTTCTCTGTCTTGAGAATGTAAAATATATTCTCCGTTGTTTTTACTGGGCGTTCTTCGAATCTGCATCCTATGTTTACAGCTGCGGATTTATTTACTGTTTGAAGAAATCCGTTCATAGGGCTATTGATCCCCCCCCCCCCCACATCTATATGCAGTTTCACCAGTTACTTTCACACCTATAAAGAAAACTGTTTACACAGAGATTTACTTTGGATCACAGTATTCATGAATACAAAATAAAGGTTAAATTTCTCAAAGAACATTTTTTGTGCTATAACTCTCTTGCATTTCTCATTGCTCAGGGAAATGAATGCTTCTAGCAAGCAACTTGCAATATGTATTTCAGGTGGATGAGATGTATTTGCAGATTTGTCCCATTTGATATTTAAAAAGTGACTGGAACAATGAGTTTGTGCACAACAGAGGCTGCTTCAATGCCGAATTGCTCAGCCTGCCTACTTGGCCACGCTTGGGTTTCAGGAGAGCGTGGAGCAAGCGACGTTGCCCGGGGAAGCTCTGCCATACCCCGGGGAGGCGGCTGATGGCAGGGTGTGATGCTCATGCTGGAGCTGGATCCGTTATCATGGCTACTGATAAAGTGAGTCGCTATCTCCTAACAGGTCAGGCAGGTGAAAGTACGGAATATATAGCTGGAGCGCAAGGAAATCAGTCCACTTTATCTTTTGGTTCTCTAATTTGATAGGATGAGTGCAAAGGAATTGGGTTTTACTTGTGGCTTTTGTTTTGTTTTGTTTTTAGCAAAGGGAAAAATGGAGCAAAGCTGCAAACTTCAGGTCTAAGCTATTGAGCGAAGTCGACGGGAGCGCTTCTAGTGACTCATGACCGCTCAACCAGGCAGCTAAAGAAAAGCTATTTCCCCCTCCCACCCACCACAAAAAGGGATTAACAGAAGGAGACTTTTCCCTGTCAACCCTCCAGGGCCAGGATTACAAGCAGTAAGCAATGGTCCTTGGGAAGCTTTCAGACTCCTCCTGTCTGTATTCCGGTACCTGGGCATTTTTTTTCGTGACCAGGACTGCTGTCTGGCTCCCAGTGAGAAGGCACCCAGCCCACTCCTCCTGGTCAGCTGCACTAGCTCCTTCTGTGGAAGGCTGGAATATCTTAGGAACAACTTTTCCCTCTTTAGACAGTACTTGGGTAGGCAAATGAAACACAAATAAAAAGTAGCTGTGGTACGGTAGTTATTCTGACTTTTAAAAACAACACTTTTAAGAACTGTCACGGTAGAAATAAATACTACAGCTCTACAGATGTCTCAAGGGAGATACGTGCTTGCTTTCTTTGTGCCTTTTCTTTTGGGAAAAGGATGACAACTGATATATTTATATATAGGAGAGTCTGCCTATTTTATTTGAAGACTACAAGAAATTATTCAAGCTTCAAGCAACTCTTTGCTCCATACTTTTAGGAAGAAAATCAGCAAACTGAAAATCTTCTTGCTTTTCACAGGAAGGATGTTGCCAAAAACAAGTACAAGAAAAAGGGCTGATGAGGATGAAGACACAACGAAAAGCAAATCCTTTTCTTGAAGAGGAATCTCCTAATTTTGGTATGGAGGATAAACAGTGATTTTACTTGTAAGTAACTTGTAAAAGGTGGGTTTATGCAGTGGTACGCTTTGACCTATTATGTCAAAATTGGATAAAAAGCCCAAAAATACAGGATGCTTCAGACCCACTTTTTTTGCGAATGTTGGAAGACTTCAAGATTTTATGTTAAAACACTGAAATTGTCTCCAATTTGAACCGTTTGTTTGTTAATGTAACAGAAACTACATTTTAAGTAAATTCATGTGCTTTCTCAAGTTTTTCATGCTTTGCCTTCCCCATCCTCCCGTTAGGAACATGGATTCATGCGATGTGCAAAGAGCAAATGGAATTTTCCGGCATGTCAGGTGCCGAGTGCATCTTGTCTATGTGCCAGACAGCGTCTCCTTGAAATGGAAAGGGGATGGTACAGTGTGATGCCTGCTTGCTAATATAGTGTCCATGGCTTTATTATTACATTTATGGACTCTATTTTCTCGAAAACGTGTGGTTTGTTAGATGCTATTATGAAAGATAATATTTAGTCCTGCTAACAATATGATATATTAATCTTTATCGCTTTGGTATGCTTTTAAGCATTTCATTCTTCAATAACCTTCTGTAGCGCGGACTATACAAAATACAAGCAGAGAAAAATGCGGTTGTACTAAAATACGTCCTTGCATTAAATTTTCTGAACATAAAGTCTTGAAACACTTGCAGTATGAAAATACCTTTTAGATAACATTCGCAAATTTAATCCTAGCAATACCACCTGAATCATCAAAATGAATTAAAACTTAAGGTAATTTTGTTCTATGTGGGGTTATTTCTATATGGGATAAAGTATTTGTTAAAGACTGAACAGCAGATAAAAAGAACACCGAGTGAAAAACATTTTTAATATACTTTAAATCTAGACTTTAATTTCAGAGCATTCCCCCTAGATTTCACTCTATGAAGCAGTTAGAAACCAGACCTGAACTGGGCCATGGTTTTTAGTATTCTAAACCGTGGGTTTTAGTATTCTGATAGGAAAAGAGCAAATTGCTAAAGAAGTGCCATCTTGTGAGGTTTGCATTTTTGCGAGGCATTGCCATTTTTTGCCTCTTCCCATCCGTGGCAGTGAACACCGAGAGGTGCCAGCCCCTTCTTCCACCTCCCAGCCCCACGGGTGCCTTGGGAGGCCTCTTGAGGGAGGGGATGGCAGAGGGGTTTTTGTCTGAGTTTTAGAAGTGCCTAAAGATAAATAGATCAAGTTGTTCCACTTTTGGTACATTTTTACAAGCACATGAAAAAGAAACTGGCTTTTGGGTGTTCTTGTAAATATTTTACTAGAAAGTGGCCTCGTGAGGGATTCTCTCTTTTGTTAGAGCCAGATTCCTCAGAAATAGTGCTTTTAGTAAAAATTGCTTTGGGATCACATCAACATGTCCTAGTTTCCAATTCTGCAGTGATGCGAGGCATTTCTGAGAGTATGTTCTTTTTTGGAGACATTTATGGTAATGTATAAACCTCTAGACCAGTTACTAATTTTTACATAATTAAAACGTCATTAAAAAAAGATGATTAGGAGCCTTATTATGCAAGTTGAATTTCTGGCTCACTTGCTAAACATCTAGCTTGTATTTGTACGAATAGGTCGTTTCACACATGATTTGCAAATAGCTATTTACCTGATCTGCTGCCCTCCAAAATCAAGAAGAAGCTTCCTCCTGGATTTAAAGGGCTTTTGGTCTGACCATAAATCGCTACAGCTAGTTCTGTTGCTTCTGCTCACTGAAACAGAAGCTGCACAGACTTGCAAACGCATTTGTATGTCCCGTCCTTTCATCCATATCGTGGAAACAGCGGCTATTTCTGAAAGGGAGGGCCACCTCAGGGAAAGGATAGAGTACCTGCTACCCTCTGGGTCTTCGGTTTATACTTTAGCCAAAAAGTGTTTCATTTTTCTGGGAAAAATTCAGAGGAAAGAAACTTTTAAATGCCAAAACAACATGAAGCAGGGAAGTGGTAAACAGCTATTTTGACATAATTTCCCTAGTTACACGTATATCTAAGCACATTCTAAGAATATTCTGGGGGTGGTTTTTAATTTGCCTTTTCAGAATGGAAAAAACAAAAGAAAAAGAGCCTTCCTACTGAAGGATACTTATCGTTTCAAGCCTTTTTCTTCAGCCATGTTCTAAAAGGTATCTGCCTAAAAGCAGAGCACTACTTAACGTGTTCTTGTGGCTGCTTAAAGCTTACTGTTTAGCTGGCTGGCAATAAAACTTTTATTCTGCAGTCTTCCTGAAAGGTCTGCTTCATGACGTGTGTGTGCGTGTGTGTGTGTGTGTGTGTGTATATATATATGAGAAATATTTTCCCCCCCAAAAATGCTTTTCAAATACAGATGAATCTCGCAGTTCTATAGCGAAGAAAAAGACTGAAGGTGAGCGCATGTGCAACATCTAAATGTAGACATTGGCAAGCAAACGGTGGCTAACGGCTCCCCAGATCAATACGTACAGACTCCTCCTGTCAGCCTGACCTTGAGGGAGGAGACGCCTGCATTCACTTCGCTGTGTTTGGGGAGTCCGTGAGTGATGTGACTTGTGGGCAGGTACAGATTTATTTCAGCTGAGGTTTTTACATTTTATTTCACAGGCATTTTTGCTTTTGATATGGGCCCCAAACTGATTCCCAGCTGACTCTCTCAGTGTCATTGTTTCAAATGACATCTAAGTATTTCAGCAACAAATGAAACAGCACCTGAATTTTTCTCAGGACAGACTTGTTTTCACAAAACGAGGCAGTAATTAACACTATCAGTTCTCTTCAAGAGGCTGGCCCAGTTTCCCAGCACTTACTGCAATAGCTGCGTTCGTCTCATTTAGGAAGGATCCTATCTAGAGCAGGCAGAGTTTTGGCTTTTTAACTGAAGTGGAAGCCGGTTTTAGGAAAGAAAGGTAACTTTTTTTCCCCCTAAAAGATAGTAAAGAATTGACTGTGTCCTAAGGAGCAAAAAATAATCATGTTTTTATCCTACCCATCTGTTTAGAAGTCCTGAACAGTTTTTGCCTGCAACTATATTGTCTGCCTGGTAGAGTAATATTATGAAGATTAGATGAGAAAAGCTAACTTACCATAGAAACACAACTGCATTTGGTTTTTCAGTAAACCTGGATTTTTAAGGTGCGTTTCAGTCATTGAATATTGGAGCCCTCGAGGAGGTTGATGGCACGAATGAGTCTGACTTTGTTCTTCTCCCTGAGAAATACTTTAGAGAAAAGACAGAGGAGAGGTGCTCTGAAAAATCTGAGTCTTCCTAGCCTGTTGGAAAATAAGTAGACCTTCATTATATTCTCATTACTCCAGCTCTCAGCACAGAAAGGCAAAAAATAAAGGTCACTAGCTTTTACCATCTGTGCTAAAATGAGATGAAGGTAATAGAGAACTCCAAGATTTATTGCTTAGCAGCTGATTTGAGGCTTCAAGTAAGTAGTGAGACATATAATCCTATCTCAACAACTTCTTACTTTGTAAGGGCATGTTCTATAACCCGCTGAATTTGACTGGAAAAATCAGAACTTCTTTCATCAGATGCTGGATCAGGCTTTACAGGTTAATTGAAAAAATGAGTCTGAACTACTGACTTCTGAATTTGTTTGACCGAAGAAAAAGGATTTTAATTTGTGAACCGATTTGTAAAAAGTATATCCAAGAGTATGAGAGGGAAATGATATTTGGATATTGTACCGGATGACTTCTGCCCAGGTATGATGTTTAATAAGATGAGAGACCTCCCTCAGTTATGTTGGAAAACATAAGCTTCATTCAACTGTCAAACGACTGAATATGGGAGAATGAAAGCTGGGCAAGAGGCTGCTTCAGCTAACTTGAGAAAGAATTTTCTCCTTAGCGTAGTTACAGTCAAAACCCAGCAGCATCAGACAACTCCTCGTTTCCCTGGCCGGCGCTGGATGTGTGAGTGGCTGGTGATGGCTTAACTGGTCATTAAAAAGAATTTTTTCATGAAACGGAACAAAGTTGGAAATGTTTGAAAGTAAACATAGTCCTAAAAAGGAGGCTGGAAAAACCCAATTACTTCTGTACTCGCTCTTTACCAAGCACCTTCAGACACAACATTCTGCTTTAGGTGTCCCTACTAAACAAGCAAAGTCCCAATAAAATGTCAGCAGTACCAGTCTCCTTAAAATAGGTATTTGCTATCTAGGTGTCATCTTGGTTCAGAGACACCTTTCCACTGTTCAAGTCAAGCTGGCTCTTGGCAAACTTTGTATAACTGCTTAATTTGATTCATTAAAGAAGTTGACTTGTGCATTCATTAGTGTCTTTGCAGCCTCGATGAGGCTTTCTGATGGCTTTGCAATTTGCTTTGCAGTTTCTCCCTATCCTTTAGAAAACCTCCTCTCAAAACATAACGGCTAACAATCCGACTATGGTACGAAGGATACATGACATAACCACACACGTTACAGCATTCAATTGATCATGGTTTGGAGATACAAATATCAACTATTCGAAGGTCGGTATTTGGTGAGACGCTCTCAGCTTTCGGTGAGATGGATAGCAAAGGTCATTAGCTAAGCTTGTGGAAAGAAATGAGGTGAAAGACCCTGACTGTGTTAGACGCTTTGCAGCTGACTCAGCAAGGCCAAATGTGCAATCTTTAAATTAAATACTTTGAAGCTGAATTAATTGTCATATGAGCCGTATTTTTTTTTAATCAGGTGCCTGTTTTCATCTGACCAAGGGATGTTATTTCTCAGGAAGGCTTTCATTAGCAGTCTCTCTCTCACTCCCTGTCTGTCCCCACCTCTCTCTGCTCTTCCTGTGAAAGGCAAGGTGTAAAACACTGTGCTTTCAATACAGACGATTCCAGCATTTCAGAACTTTCCCGCTAGTTTAGCTTTAACTAGCCAAAGCTCGTCCTCATCAAGCAAAAGAAGAATAAGTCTTGCACTTCCCGCATCACTGTGAGTTGCTCAAAATGAGAGATGAGAGATAATGCCATAAAAATAGTGTGGGCAGTGCAATTTTAAAAGCAAAACTTGAATGAAGTGTAATTGCTATGTGTGAATATCACCATTATCAAACGAAATAAGCACAGCTGTTAGTAAATCTGTATTTTATTTCTAAGTGGACTTGGCTTCTCCGTGACCACTGTACAGAGGAAACAGCTGGATTGTTAATACAAATCTCTGTCACGTTGGTCCGGTTTGTGCCACTGAGTGTTTTTAATGTATTATGGGCACAGTTATACCTCAAGCACGCTGATGATTAAGAATTTTTCCTGCAGTGGCTGTGCTGTAGACATGGGCACTGTGAGCTGATTTGTTGTTTGAGGCTTTGAACCCTCTCTCATTAAAGCCAGGAGCAGCACTCTACTGCCTGTTGGATCAGGGTCTCAGTAAATTGGTATCAGGTTCTTTTTGCAGCTAACTTTAACAATGCCTAGTCAAAACTGTTCACGTTTAAGCGTGTGTTTAAATTGCTTTCTTGTATCCGAAATACACCAACTAAGTATTAAACCCTGGTAACGTATTAATTAGCTTTTTTTTTTTTTGAGTTTATTGTACCTTTTAATTAACTGAAGCCAGAAATGCAGCTTACATCTTTAAAATTCTAATCCTTTAAATCATTGCGAGTTTCATCCCAAGCTTACGGAAATCAATAGACAAACTCCTGTAGCTCTCCCAGAGCTAAGTACCTGTAATTATAGCTGTAAGGTGAGATTCCCCAGTCTGGACAAAAACTTGTCTTGACGTTTTTGCTTCTTAGTTTCCTACTCTGCACAAAGGGTATCGGTTCCTGCCTAAGCAGTAATGAGCAGGGCTCAGGGAGTATTGTGTGCCTTTGAGTTTTATTTTTTTTAATGGTATCTACAGTGTTAACAATCACTTGGGAATAAAATTCAGTCTTCACGTACTGGATTCATAGCTTGTTAAATGCAAGTGAACTTTCAGCTTAAATGGTTGCAGCAATTTTGATCTCTGCAGCTCATCCATGTTCTGATGAGCTAACGCTCGTCATCTCGTTAACGATATATGAGCGTATGAAATGCTTAACAAGTTAATTCCTCAGGCCCCTTTCCCAAAGAAAGTAGTACAGACTTCCAGCCTACACTGCTCAAATGAGATACTATCAGGTGTCATAGTAACAGCTCAGTGAATATCATTTCATTCTTATTCATGAACTAGTCTGGCTTTAGCGGGAGGGATATATGCACATGAGAAGAAAGAATCTTGTCCTTAATCTGGGACTGGAGGAATCCCTGAAGATCAGCCTGCTGTATATATGTAAATAAATGGCTGCAGGGTAAACCTGCTCAGTCATGCAGATGTTTCGTGAACAGTTTTAATGCTCTTGTTTCAATAGTGGATAATTTGATTTTTTCTTTTTTGAGTCCTTAATGTCAGGATAGAAGTTATAATAAATTAAGAGAATGGAGATTTGGAGAAGGGAAAAAGAAAAAAAAGCCAGTCTAGTCTCCCTGAGTCGAGCAGGGGATTAACTGCCTCTGTGAAAAAGTAAAAAGCAAAGTTCTGCTCGACGCTGGAAGGGTTTTGGTACGGGCACCACGTACAGGGAGGGAGGCCTCTCCCTTTGGTCTTTTCAGGATCTCCAGCTAATTTTTAATATAGAGATCTAAGCGGGGAAAAAATAAAATATAATAAGCCGTTACAAAAGCACCAGTGAAGGCAGAGTCCCAGGGATTTCTCCCTTGCGATTGACTGGGTTTGACTTCAGGGCCCAACAAGGTGCTGGCTCTGGCTGAGGACTTCCCAGGAATGGGGGCATCTCCAAAGAAGGGCTGTCCTCCCCTGCTCTTTTACTGGCACCAAAGTTACCTTGCCTTCCTTCTCCAAGGGGAAGGCTTTTTTTTTCCTCCATCCAGTCCATCTGTTTTCCTGTATTATAGGAATTAAGTTCTCAGAGATCTTCATTCTTCCATCAGATTTGTTAGACCTGGCCAATGAATTCAAAGGGTGCAAGGGAGAGATGGATACAGCGCAGTCCTCGGGACTGAACAAGCCTTGGTTCCCTACTCGGAGAAAAATGACCAAAAAGCTAAACTTGTCAGCAGAACTGGAAGCAGAAAATTCAGCGTTATTCTCTGTGAAGTACAGTGCTTGAGGTCTGCCTCTTTTATTTTTTTCCTCTTCCAGCAGCCTGATTTTCACAGCGTACCTCACATGTATAACTGGGTTTGATGTGGAATTCACTCCTGTTTTGTAGCCTTGAAAGCTGTATTTGATGAGAAGAACCTGTTCCCAAAAGAAATTCATGATCATGAACAAAAAGCAAGGCAACTCCATGAGCGAGTGTGCAGTGAAGGCAAGATAAAAAGAAAGAAGAAGGAAGCAAAGCTGGAAGAAAAATAAACCTCCTGTTACAAAGGAAGGTGTGTATAAAGAACGCTGTATACAGGGTGAAACTGCCTTTGCTACATGCTATTAGTTTTTACAACGCACTCCCTTTTTTCTTGGGGGCAACACTTTCAGTCATTACTTGGGATCTCGTCCTTACACAGCTCTTAGGTCTTAACTAGGATCCCACCTCTCTAGCTTCTCCCGTGTTTTTCATCAAAGTAACTGAAATCAATGAGGTTATTTTTATGGGTTTTTTTTTTTGTCTGTGTTGAGTCGTTTTTCTGACTGAAGTCCAGCTGAAGTTTCTAGGCATTTGGATGTTCGTGGAGTGTTTTAAAACTGAGAGCAATCTAAATCCAGATCTGATTTAAACCAAACAGTTTGGGTCCAGTGAAGGTATTTATCAGTTATTTACCCTCTTCCAGATGTAAGGTTTTCTGCAAGAGTTTCTTGTTCAAACCCTAAAAAGAGAAATGCAAGTGCGAGGCCAGAGAAGAATCTGATGTTTGCAGGGATTTTATTCCTAAGTATGTGCTGTCCCCAAGGTTCGATATTCATTAATTCAGATTAAATAAGTGCTGACCCCGAACTTTATCTCGCACTTCTACCAGACATCCCTTTGTATCCCGTGAAGCCATATGCAAATGACAATTAGCAGCTGAGCTGGAGGCTTGATTGGATTAGGTGGTGTCAAAACGTTAATCATGGCAATCATAGCTCTTCTTCCCTTGGACTAAAAAATGAACAAAATACTTTGTGTTTCTTTGGATATGACAAAAAGCCCCAATATTCTGATATTGTTTTACTCTAATCTCCTTTTTGAATCTGAAAGGCAAGAAATCTCTGTAGGCAGCCTAATTTCCTACCTTTTCGAGCTTAATACCTGTTCTAGATGAATCTGGGGAAAGTAATTGACTATTCAAGTGCTTGCCTAAACTGACAGAAACGTTTTAAGAGGTTCTTTTTCTAAAAACTCAAGTCCTGATTCTTTCTCCACCGGGAGCTTTGCTATTCATTAAGGAGCAAGGTCAGATTATAGGAAGAAAACAAGGAGCTGGTTTCTGACCTCAGGTGCAGCTTCTGCTCAGGAGCTACTGCTCTCTGCAGTATATGGTTGAGCGTTTGTCTTATCATTTCCACTGGAAAATATTCTCTCGCTATTAAATGGACTTTATTCAAACCAATTTGCATATCTTACTGAAATAATGTTGGTATTTTGGCTCATCCTCAAGTTTAAGTCAATCTGCAAAATATCCTGTTGTGGAATAATTTGCATGTGTAATTTTCCAGACCAAATCCTGCAAAGATTTGAGACGTTCGTCACACTGAATTCAGTAGGACTATTCAGGTTTACATATGCTTTTAAAAAAATAAGTATCAAGTGCATAGTCATTTACAAGTTCAAAACTTGTTTTTTCCAGCATCATGTAAATTTTAAAGCAAATAAAATCCCTTCCTACAAGAACATAGTTGCATAGTACCATGAAAATGGGTAATATCAAATATGTGTTCATTAATTCAGAGCCGTTTTAGTACCTAGCGGCATGGATATAGGAATTGGGGGACAACTTCATGAAGTAAAGCAAGCTGAGGAGAGTTAAGTAATGAAGCCAAAGACTTGAAGATTAGAACTTTAATTTTTTTTTCCCCCCAGAACTGTATCTCATATTTTCTGTCTGTGTTTTCTCTGATAATTTTGTACAGCTTTCCTGTATTATTGCCTTAATGACTTTAGGACCTCAATTACACGCATACGAGATGCTTGATGCTTTCTAAGCGGTAAAAAATGATCCTTGCTCTGAGAACCTCTCGTTCTAAGTTAGATAATTAAAATAATCAAATGGCATAGTGAAATGAAACAAGCAGTTCTTACAGCTGAGTATGCAGGTACGTGGTACGGCAAAGATCAACAGGAGGGTCTTAACTGCAGGGTAGAAGCAGAGCGGCTTTGGCTGGCTGCGGTACAGCGAGAGGGCGTGAAAAGGCAGGGGTGATTATCATGAAGGGTGACAGAAAGATGTATCTGCCAGCACAGCGGGAGCAGAGGCTGCTTTCCCTTTCGACTGCTTGACGCTCACACGAAACGTTTTCTTCTTCATCTCAGTTAAACTTAATTTCAAACCTGAGGAGTTTCAAGCAGAGGCCAATTTTTAAAAATTGATCTGCTGTAGCGATGCCCTTTCCTGCCTCCCCGAAATGGAAAGCAATTGTTGCACATCTGCCCCAGATCAGAGCTGTGCAGGTCTGAGGTGCAAATGGGCCTCAGCTTTGCTGTACCGGTGGCTTAGGCGTGATTACTTCTGTCCTCGGGGCTTGCAATTAAATCTCTATACTCCTGAACAAAGAAGATTCCTGCCCTCCCGCAACACCTGCTTCAGTCCTAGGAGATGGCAATATATTGGACTTTAAGCTAGTGTCACCTTTATCTACAGAAAAGCTTTTTTGGTCAATCTCAAAAGTTTCTAAAACATTATTTATGGCATTCTCTTCCTTTAAAGCTTGAGCAAGCTCGAATTTAAAATACGCAGAGTGACAAGGAATGTTTGTAAAACGGCCACAAATAATGTTTTTGGTACAGATACAGCACACGCAGGCTGGATAATACATTACTGAGTTGAAACGCGCTTGTGACGACTCCCATAAGGGACAATAGCCTTATCTCAGACTCATCCAGATTAAAAGCTTTCTAGATGTTCTATCATATATTTCCAGTGCTTTTAACGTCACAATATTTCACTGGTTTAGAGTAGATTGCTTTTAGGCTAAAGCTGTTTTGTTCACGTACGCCTGTTCAGCTAGTGATAGATAGAGGAATTTTTTTGCGTTTGCACGGTGTGCCCTGGGTAAAGGCTGGGCTGAATTGCAGCCCGTGCTGGCTAAGGAGGATCACAGAAGTTGCTCCTGATTTCCTTTTCTATGGGAAGAGAGGAAAGGGGCATGGGACAGAGCAATTCCTCGTGGAGCCACGCAGGGCAAGATCGTCACGAACCCCGGGTAATATATTGGTTTTAAATACAGAGCTCTGAACTCTTGTTTCAAAAGTGGTTGCAAGGTAAATAAAAATGTCAGGTAAATCGGGGTAGAAGTGAGTATTTCTTAAGGTCTCATCATCCCATTAAACCGAAACGTTGTTCCCTCCATTAATTTCTTACTGAGGGCAGACCCGGCAGCCCAGCTAACGCTGCTGGGTTCAGGGCGGCAGACTCAGTACAAAGCTGGTGCACGCCTGTTGTGGGCCTTGGACCATTAATCAAATTGTTTTTCGTGATAAGCTTAGCTGTGTCCTTGTTTTAGTCTTTATTTTTCAAGGCAAACCTACTTTGAAACCAAACGGTGAGGAGGTATGATGCTGTTTTCCAGGTAGTCATACACGTTAATCCTTTAAACAGCTTTTGGGAACAGTTAATGTATTACTGATGGTTATTCACATGAGACGGTGTTGCAACAGTACTTAGTGACAGCACTGACACAAGAAAGCTAAATATTTTAAACGGTGTTTGGTATTCCCACTGCCTAAATCCAGGTTACTTTTGCTTAAGCTTTCAGCTTTCAGCTCTTTTTCCCAGAAGACCGGTAAGTTCGCTATTGATCTCAACAGAAGCTGTTTTGGAAAACTTGCCTGAATTAAATATATATTTATCTCTGAAACTTAACATGTTTGGGCACTGATCCAAAGCCCATTAAGGTAAATGGGAAGAGTCCCATTGGTTTTATTCCTTTTCAGACGATGCCTTTAGGACAGCGCAGGTGATAAACTGAATTATGGGTTTGGCTCAGGATTCTCAAAAGAGCTGAAGTGAGATGCTTTTAAAATCCCTGCCTTCAGCTCCTTGATGTGATTGAAGTTTATACTCTAGGTTAACACAGAGAGATCCTATTTCTTTGTATAGTGCTTGTCCAGTGATAAGTAAGATTCCCATAAAAGAAGACAGACACGCTGCGGCAGTTTTCTGAATGGAGGAAAAGGGCGTGTGGGTGTTGGTGATCCTTTTGAAGGGTACTGCTGAGTCAACAGCTGAAACTTGCACTTCCGAAGGAAAGTTTGACTTGGGCTTCCCAGCTTCAGTGAAAAAAATTCTTAGTTTTTAAATGTTACTTAAGGTCAGATTTATACCAGTGCCTTTAGTCATCTTGACTTAATTCTGGATAGAGGCACTGTACAATTGAAAATCCAGGGTCATATTTGCCATGAGAGCCACTCTCCTTGCAATAGAGTATTTCACAATAATTAAAATAACGTACGAGCTTGTTATTGTGTGTAAGAGTGATACAACATTTGCGTATATAGCATTTGCTGCTCAAATGGGGCAAACAAGTCAATCATCGAACTTGTTTCTCAGGAGGGAAAAAACCCCTTCTTCTAAGTTGTGAAACAATGTTCATTGTGTCCGTGAGTGGGGCATCTAAAGAAATATTACCTTAAGCCAAGTGATACTTGTAAGAAAGAAAGCCATAAATGTGGACTGTAACTTTCATTTATATGGATTTTTGCATGATTAGATCTGCCATCCGTTCAGACACAGTTTACTTTAGGGGCTGATGTACACAAAGTCCTGGTACAGATCAGAGAGAACGCTCCTGAAAGATGCAGGCAAGTTCCTTACATATTAGCTAAAGACACTGAGCCATAAAAATTCAGAAAACTCAGTACGGTTTTATCTAATTTTCTCACATAAGTGTAGTACTCTGAAGATAAGTCACTTTTTGCTGATTTCGATAATTTAATTGGTTTCAATCATTCGGAGGGGAAAAAGTGCAATAAACCGTGCTATAACGGCAAGTGCTTAGTAGCAAAGCGCTGCTTTCGCTGCCAGTGCGATGGCCCTGGCTTGGGGGCTCGCTCTGTCCCCGCGGCGCTGAGCGCTGTGCAGCTGGTGCTGGGTCTCCATCAGGCTCTTCACCCTTCTGGGTGCTGCTCTCGTTCTTGAAACGGGGCAGCGGGGGTCAGAGGGACAAGCACTTAAAACAAGCCATGAGACGATGGCGATGGTCTCCTGATCTCCTGTGGTTTGTACTGTGTAACAAAGGTATGGATTTCCCGCTACTGGCATAAATTGGAGTAAATTATTATTTTTAGCTATTTTTCACATGGTAACAGCCACAAATCAATGTAGCAAAGAGCTCTAAAAGATACAGATTCATGTAAAAGCATGTTAAAGATACCTGTCAAAATGATCATCCTTGACCTCAGAGACACACTATGTAGACACTTCTGTTGAATACACTGTTAAAGAAACAAACCAAAAAGCACCTGGAATCAAATACCCGTTGTCTAAAGCTTGATCCTACATCGTGGAAGCCAGAATTTTTGCCATTGGCTTCAATACAGGCAAAATCAAATCCGTAGGTGAGGGTTTCCTGATGATCGTACGAATGCGTTGGGTGCTCTGCAGGCACCCTTCAGCCACAGCCTTGCTGCCGGTGGGATGGGGCAGGGGATGGCGGCAGACTTTAGTCCCTGACTGCTGCCCTGTGTTTGTTCAGTTCCAGCTTGCACGGGGACACTGCAGCTACCCCGAACATCTCAAAGGAAGGACCTGGTCCCTACGAAAGGGTTACGGCCACACGTGCAGTTATGATCTGACATCCAGGGTTGCTGTGTGCACGAACGGTACCCGTGAGCTCCTCGCTAAAATCACGGGGGGAATGAAACATTCGCTACTATCACAAGAGATTTCTGGTGTCAAATTCTGGTCCTTTGTCAGAAATTGGCTGGAGCTCCGTTCTCTTCTCAACCTTCCCTAATGAGTATTTTCAACTGTCTTATTTCAGAAAAGTAAGACAGACACTGAAAGATAAAAAGAAATACTTGAAAACGCAATTCTGCAGTTTTTGATGATACTTTTTAAATGTGTGCAACCTGTATGGAAAAGATGAATTCATGTTTTTAAAAGCAGGAGTATCTGCATCTCAAAACTTAGAAAGCAATAAGTCTATTTTAATTACTTTTTATCATTCTAATACAATCTTAACAAGTACAGTCACTGATTTGCACTTAGAATAAAAAGTCTGCAGGCTATTTAATGATGCCTTGAAACAGTGGTGTTTCCTACCAGAGCCCGTTCTAGACTCTCAAAAATATTAACTTACCAAGGGATAACCTGGCTTTTGTCATGTATTCATAGACCAAAGGTCTACGATGCAAGTCTATTCGTTCAGGCAGATGGTTACTAGCTATTACAATTTTTTCCCCCCGCCGTTAGAAATACTTAAACAGGCGAGTTGCATTAAACACCATCCCTCTGACTGCTGCCAAGTGTCCCGCAGTCAGTCACGGGCAGAAAGGTCTCTTCTCAGGCTGCCTATTGATACAACATGGCACGAGCAGAGCACTGACAGGAGGTGGCTGCAACACACAATGAATTTCATATCCTGCAAAGGTTGTAAAAATGACACCACCAGAAGAAGAGAATAAGATGAGGATGGAACTTAAGAGAGGAAAAAATAGGCTGTAATAAACTGAACTACTGATTGACTGGCATAAAAGAGTTTAGCTGTAATGCTAGTGACATCAGTAGAGATGCTGTGGAACTGCAATTGATTCAGGCTTCCAAAATAAAAACTAGAATCAAATACATAATCAGTAAGTTGAAGATTTGAAAATATGAGTAGTCTCAATAACGACAGTCAAAGCATACAAGTGACTTAAAAAAATCACCTGTATCTCTAACATGCTACCCCCACTAAAAAGCTATCAGTCAAACACTTTATATTTTCAGCTCCTGGCATCAATTTATTAGAGAACCAAAAGATCTCATTGGTATGCTATCTCTAAATTGCTTTTTTTCATGTTTTGGTTTTGAAATTAATTTTATTCGGTTTATTCCTTTGAAGAAACTCATAAGGTTAACAGACAGAATACCATGCTTATGCTGAGCTGTGTTTTAATTTTTTGGAGTAGTCCCTGAGCCTGTCTGTGATGTTAAGCGCATTTTAGGGGCGGAATGAATTTGGTCATAAATCACTGCACATGTCTGAGTTGCAGAAGGATAGATTAGGTCTTAATGCTGAAGGGGTGGCTTCATTTTATTTTCCTCTCTACAGAAGCAGGGTCGATAGCGGCTTCAGTAGCCATCAGCTTGTATTTACAGGAGGGCTCTGAGCGGGGGGTGGGATGTGAAGCGTTACCACGTCTGTCTGTCTGTTGCGCTGCTCGTCTTGGGGGTCAGAGCTGGCGTACTTTTAGCCGGAGGTGTGTTGGTTTGCAGGCAGAGAGTACGTGGGGAAAAAAAAAAAAAAGGAGGAGGGAAAAAAAAAAAAGAGGGAAAAAGAAAAAAAGAGCTTTGCTATCACATTCTTTTCACAGACTCTTCAGCCTTCGTTACTTTGCCTGTATCTGCAGGTAGCTTCCACCTGCTGTGGTTTGCCATAAAATGACAAGGCATCCTCTTTTGTGCGAACCTGACAAGGATGTTGCCAGTTTTCACAGACATCTCATTTCCTTACCTATCACCTTTACAAAGATCTCACTAATGGGCTGCTTGGAAGTGGAGATGATTATTGACCTCTCTCAACTTTTCTGTTTCATTAAAACAGACCTCCAGGCATAAAGGCAACATTCAGAACATTGCAATTCATTCCCAAAGCAGCAGCGGTGGTACCACACCAGGAATCTCAGGGGATTATGGATGTGTTTTGCGGATGGCTAACAACGCTATTACACAGCTGCTTTATGTTGTTCAAATGAAGACGACACTAGTAACGTTTGTTTTGGGGGTGAGGAATTCTCCCGGTTCCAGCCACTTTTGTCTGCCACGCCACCAAAAAAATAAAAATAGATTTACATTTCATCTTGCCAATGTCCTCTACCTTCAAGAAGGATTCATCGTGAAAGAATGGTATTGCCATAGCAACGAGGAATTTTTTCAGAGGGCTATAAAACTGGTGGGTTTCCAAGACATGAAAGCTTGTTCGGAGCCCAGAAGTACCTGGATAGAAAACAAAACAGATGGTAAATTCTCTACAGCTTTTGCGGAATCATTTTTTGCCAGTTATTCTCCACTTTCCCCTATGTCCTAAATGTTTGTTTTACAATGAATTTGTGATCCGTGACAGATTCAAGACTTTGCTCGGTGGAATTGGAAGTCAGCACCACCGTAGCCTGTTCGCACGAACGGCTAATCTGCAAAGGACAGGAAAGCTGCTAAGCTGCTCTGAAAACATCAGTGATCTTCTTTAGATTCTCAGTCGTCAGAGGCATTTCTTAATACTGTTATACAGAATGATATTTTCTAAAGCTGAAGGAGTTGCGATATTGGGAACTCACCAAGCAAAAAGTCCCTGTCTTGTAAATGGCTTCTAAAGACGCACCTGGTCATTGCCGCAACCTGGAATTGGACTCTTAGCAGGGAAATTTTGACTATAAAGGGTTTTAAATTCTGAAGGATGGTGCGCTACTAACACAAACCC
The DNA here is from genome assembly GCF_965183815.1 of Platalea leucorodia. Classification (NCBI taxonomy): domain Eukaryota; kingdom Metazoa; phylum Chordata; class Aves; order Pelecaniformes; family Threskiornithidae; genus Platalea; species Platalea leucorodia. The sequence goes on from NC_138830.1 coordinate 5,764,942, forward strand.
AATAATCTACTTCTCTAAAAGGATACGTACTGCCATGTATCACGAATTCTTGCCACAAACACAAATTACTTTCACATATATCGATGCTTCTGTTCACACAAGCAAAGAAATTTTTTCTTCTGATAGGAGTGACAGACTTCTCTAGATAGACTCCATGTGGTACCTGCTTTTAGATTTTAATTTTATTTAAAAGATAATGGCTGATACTGTTGTGATTTTTTTCATAGGAAATGTTTGCAAATTTTGTTACAACTCTTCTGGGCAAATTAAAAAAAAAAAAAAAAGTCATTCTGAGTGCAGACTTCGGTCTGGTGAGGCTTGTTCTGGTGAGCTCCCCTGCCCAGGAGAGTGAAACAGTGGCAGCACAGAGGCTGCTCGTGAGCGGCGTCCATAAGAAAGAGTTCTCCGTGACCGAGGTATCAATGCGGCATTTTTGCCAGAGCATGAGAACTGGTGCTTTAATATAAGTGGCGTTCTCCACATATAGCCAATATTAATTATTGCCTTCATCACTGATCACTAGACATAACTTTTTGCCTTTACTCTAGCCATTTTTCTGACAGTCATGAGAACTATCAGATTTTGCAACAGCCACAAAAGAGGAGTTCAGCTTAGTCTCAACACTTCTGCACAATGTATAGCTATAGAAGTGGTAGAAAAAAGGTATTACAGTTCAGCTGATTTGAGACTGGCTTACTGAAATTCAGGAGGAAGAGGCAGAAATAAGTCTTCAGTTAAGTAATATATTTTTGGTATTGTACTTCTTTCCATTATCTTTTGTTGGTTTTCACTATGCAAAAATCGAAGACATGAAGAAATTATGAGGACGTCCATGGTATCAAGCTCTCATCTTGCTTCTCATAATTTAATGGGAATTTTTCCATTGGTTTTGGTAAGCAGAAGATCCAGTTCCCCCTGGACTCACTGCCACCCATCCCAGTGAAGACAGGAACCCCTGCGCAGCGCATGCCGAGAGCCCTGCTTGCTTGGCTTCTGAATATTGCAGACTGGGAGCAAAGAATGTGAATAGTCCTTCACTGCACAGCACCAGTAAACCCTGGACTGCTGGGCCCTGACAGCTGGCACTGCTTTTGTCTTACACCTTGGGAATGTTAATTTTGCCTTTCCGTTAATTTCTGCTCTAGTTTTCCGGTCCTTAAGCTGCTTGTGAACTTGTTTTAACACAGAAGAAGTGATTTACTACATCTAGCAAGGATGCTAATAGGGAATTAGAGATAACTTGACTTTATTTTTATGATGGAGTTTGCCAGTATCAAATTTTAATTCTTAACCGGCACATTTGCAGTTGTAAACCACTGTTCTTGAGCATATCCATCGTGACTTAAATGGGCCATTTTAAGTCTTCCATTTGCCAAATGCCTGCAGGGGAAGTAATAACTACAGTTAAAACAGAATATAGTTACAATATGCCCTGTGCATAAGTTTTAAAATGAAATGCCATGTCATGAGTGGAAGAAGTTAAAACCACCTGCTATTTCAAGCCAATTACTATCAATGATTATTTGTGCTAGGTCCTTGAAGAAAATGCATATTACACAGCATCCATATAAATACCGAGGCAGATTTTCTTCCTTGTAATTGTTCAGTTGTCTTTAGTTTGTGATTTAAGAAAGTATTTTACTAAGCTGTGTCAGTGTTCTTTGCTGCCCGATGAACTACCCAAGCGGGGCGATGGGGCAGTGGCCTGCGGCGGCAGGTTCTGACTCCTGACCGCACTGCCAACTTCCAAGGGAGACACGCAGCCCGATCTTCAGGACCCAAAGATGTAACTTGGGTAGCGAATTTAAAAAAGGGAAAAATAAAAGTGATTTCTTCATTCAGTGGAGAATTGACTTATTCTTACAAAAGAACAAATCATAGGCTCCCGTATTAGAATATAGCAGAAGTCCATTAGGTTATTTTCTTTATTATATCAGATTTAACTGATCTTCAGCTACTCTTCCTTCTCACAGCAGTCCTTCTGCTAAAATTTTTCACTGTCGCTGAATAAAATTAAGCATTAAAACAAACAAGTACTTATACTGGAATATTTTCAGAAAGAATCCTAATTCCTCATCCCAGCTTTCCTTGGTCTTCATCCAGAGACAGTTCAAGTCCCTCAGTACTACTGTAGCAGTGTTTGGCACTGCTGACCTGGGGAATAGTCATCACATTTCATTTCTTTATTTCACTACTGCAAGGCAGCATTTTGGGGACTTTATGACAGCACCATATGATGGCAATCAGCAAGTGAGTGCTGAGGGGGAGACAGGACATTCCCCACACCCTTTCACGCTACGATTTTTAACAATATGCCTTTAATGAAAAAAAAAAAATTCTACTGTGTTGGATTTAACATGTGAAAACTAAGATACTTCTTAAATTATGGGTTTGAATCAAGGACAGATCATTTGTAGGAGATGCAAATGGATGCCATAAAAAGAAGAGAAATTCCTGTTTTTAATGATTACACAATCGGTATTTTTATTGGAGTGTCTTCAGGAATGAATTATGGAGAGTCTTGCATACTGATGATAGGCATTTAGAGAACTATGTAGGCCTCTATGAAAGCAAGGAACTATATATAGAATGTAATATCAGTAATTCTACCTTAAGTAGTAGTTTGCTCCTGAACAAAAGCTGAATAAGCCCCAACACATAGCATAAAAGCAGTCAACATCAACTTGAGAGATGTGCAATAGTAGTTTAACTATAATACACATTATATGTTTAGATTTTTCTTGTTGAAATAAATAATAAAGGCAGGCAAGGTCAGCTTATTGGTAAGGAAAATGAAATTGTTAATGTTCTGTGACATTACATTTCACTGTGGTATTTTCTAATTCCAAGGATATTTAATAGTTGATGAAAAACCAAAGTTCACAGTAACGATTAGCATTAAGTAATTTTGCCTTTCCTTTGAATATGTAGGTTTCATGCTTTTTTGGGGAATGCTGAAAACGCCTGTTAGATCACAAAGTGGAAGAGAGATGGAATAATCACATAAAGATAGAAAGATGGGATTTTCTGAAATACAATCTAATTAATAGTTAAGTACTGGTTTTATTCATTAAGTGTTAAAAAGATGACAAAACTTGAATTTCAGAATAAAAATTCTGTTTCTCTAGCAGCTCATTCTTTGCCCATGCAATAATTGCCTGTTCATCTTAATATAACTATCACGAAGATGTATTTGAAATCCATATTGATTAATTCATGCACACTGTGACTTGATATCTAATTCTTTGTCAGCTTGCTGGAATTGGAAGAAAATGTCTGATCTTATTCCTCTGCTGGAATGATTTTTACATTAATTTTCTAACAGCAAGATCTTCACTTGTATTTACTTGCAGGACTAATGTTTTAGTCCGTAACTCTGGCATGTCAGCAGAGATGATTAATTTCTATTGCTTTTTGGGACAAAAAAGGACTCCAGTGAAGTTTTTTTTTCTTTTTTTTTCTCCTTTTTTTCTTGATACAACAGCTGTTTTGTGCTTGCTTGTTTATTCGCTGAATTTTTTTAGACACAACTTGAATCTTTTTCTTCTTTCTTTGTGGTATTGTCACCAATTTCCTGCAGATATTCCGTCTTGTCTTTTCTCGGTAATGATCCAATAACTAGACTACAAAATTTACACTATAAAGACATCTTTGTTTATAGCCAAATATCTAACATATGTTAATTGCTTCATCTAAAATTCTGGTGGACCCATGACCAAGGTTGTCATTTTAACACAGATGCAGCTAGCAGCCACCCCCTGTATTGTAGCAGGTACCCCCTTCTGTAGTTATGAGATAGTAAGTACTTTTTTGTGGGCTCTACTAGGATTTTACTTGGAGAGAGGGCTCATTTGTAGGGTACCAGTGTATTCAGGCAGAACTGAAATACCTAAGTTCAAAATCATAATGTAAAAACACAGAAAATGGATCGTTGCTATCGATACTAAAGTTCCCTAAGCATCACGGTTCGATTTCTGCTCAGAGGTGTCCCAGTCTGATTAGCTCGCTGTTGACAATCGCCTAACATAACTGGGATCCAAAAACCATCTCTTTTTGAAGTTCACAGGCTCAGGCTCTTGTTCATTAGCGAAACAGGCACAATTAGGAAAAAAATAAAGGTGGTCACTTAAAAAGAGGCCAACAATGACAGTTCAGAACAAAGCACAGAAACAGAGCCTGAAGGAGACTGGGGAAAACCCACTCGCTAATAGGAGAGCCAAGGATGTTTCTATCTAAAGTGCTAGTTATGGAAAGGCGGGTCTGCTGGGAGGTCAAAGATGTTCATTTGAGAGCTCTCTGACAGAGATGATCAAGGGACAATGTTTTCCCCTTTTTTGGAGGGATACGGATCAGAGTATTTTAGAGGTGGATATATTTACACTTGCAGTTCTTAAAATGAGAAGAAAGAAATTCTTGCATAGAATGGAAGAATTTGCACAATCGTTGCTTTAGATCAGCTTCCTGAGATGCTTTCCTCTCCCGTCCATGGTGCACTGCGTTTAGATAGCTTATCCAGAGACACAGACACCGCTCTAGGAGCTATGTACCTAAAGGGAGCTAAGCATATCTGTTACTAAATTGTTGGAGGAGAGAAATCTTTTCAAAGTTTACATCTTGCAAACAGAACAGAAAAAGTTGCAAAGATCTTTTGTAATGGAAAGTTTCCCAGCAACTTAAACACAGGAATCAGGCAAGTTCTTTTTTTAAACTAACAAAGACTTTGATGATGCACAAATCAGTTTTGCTCCATCACCTTTTCTGACCCACCTAGCACCGACTTCAATGTCAATGACTTCAGTAATATTCGTCTGTTGATCACGGTGCTCTCTGCACAGCTTGTTAAAAGTTACTCAGCAAGTTAGCAATGATAGCAATATGACATGTGCTTCTAAGAGCTGATATCCCTACAAGCCCAGAAAAACAGGATCTGAGCTTTTGATTTTTCTTATTTCAATATGCCATTGCAGTGGTTTAGCAACAAAAGGATTTTAATACAAGCAGACCAAACCATCCTTATCACATTTTGCACGTTGTCTACTAAATATATAGGAGCTGGAACAAATGAACAGTAGAAGTCAAGCAGAAGTTGGCAGGACTGCAGTCCTGCAAAGCCTAGCAAAAGCAAAACCGCAAACTCTTGCTAGACAGAATTATTTTAATGATTATATTAAAAACCACCTTCTCTAGAGAAGCATCTCTCTTTCCCCTACAGACGTGCTAACTAAGCAATATTTCGTCATATTTGTAAGCAATTCCAGTGAAAGTTATTTAAAAGATACGTTAGCATTTTGGCTGCAAAACCTGACTGTGATCCTTTTTGTGTCTTATTCTTTCACTTTTTTTACATTTGTGAAATAGTTGAACTATTTCTACTAGGGCTATGGGAAATAATTTAGTATTGCTGTTAAATCTACTCATTATTCACATATAAACTGCCCATTTACTGTCTCTCATATCCAATTTTTGAAGAAAATATTGATGATGACATAGAAATACCTTGGCAAGGCTTTGAAGAAGCTCTACAAAGCTAGTACAGAAATAAATTGCAAAACTGAGGTGCACTCACTAACCATGTCAAGTGAATGTCAATATATATAAAGTTCAGTTGAGGATTTCTTAGTTTCAGTCTTTCTAGGAAGTTTGTGCATGTTATTGTAAACCAAAATAATCTTAGACGTACTGTCCCCTGATTCCTGTCTTTTCTTATTCCAGAACGGAGAGAAACTGAGATGCTGCAGTTGTGAAATCTGAAGGAAAAGGTTATTAACCACTTCAAACATCAGAATTGCTCAGTTCAGTTTAGTTCAGCTGCCCTAAGCCAGCTAAGACCTATATGAGACCTATATTAACGGCAAGTTGTGGAAAAGCAGCAACAGTCTTACAAACGGCTGTATGAAAAGCAGCATTGAGAGACGTGGGATATCAGGTAAGAAAAGTAGGACTGTGAGTCTGAGAAAGGGAGGAATGGATGCAAGGTGAGTGTCGGCTCACATCTGTATAACCTTGAGCATTTAAATATGTGTTATCATAGATCAGTAACTGGGGAGGAGAAGGAGCAAACCAAATTCAGCCTGTCCTTCTGTAAAAACCCAGCTGCCAATTCCTTGTCTACGCAGAAAAAAATTGCTATTCATCTGTTTGAATACAGTACTGACACGGTAATCTTCAGGCTCGATGCCTACATCTCACGATGCACAAACTTGGAAAAAGCCATCGTTGGTACTAAACATGATGGCAAACCCCTCTCAGCAATGGATATCGCTGCGCTTGTCTCGCCATCCTGCTCTTCACACCAATGCTCTACTGAAAAGCCTTCAAGAAAACACCTTTCATATGAAAGCTCCTCAGAGGTTTGGGCGTAAGAGACCATTTTCACTTATGATGGTGAAGGTTTTGAGCCAAAGGGAAGGATGATCCTGGACAGAGGTGGAAATTTCAGGGGGCTAAAATGTGGAATGTCTTCAAGGCAACGCTTGCCACCTGGCCTCACCCTGTGAGCAGCGAGTAACTCTTGCTTCTTCCACTATAATATCTGCATACGAACAAGAAGTTATGTTTTTCCTACAGTTCGGGAAAAAGTGCCATTTCTCTTTTTAATACTTGAATAAGCCTGAACACTTTAACACTCCTTTATATGAAAAGTGAAAACTGTTTAACCACCCAGACAAAGAAATGATTAGACAAAGGAGAACGGTTGTGTTGTCTTTGGCTATGGAACAGCAACTAAACGGTTAAGTCTTTATAATTTCTTAAGCCATTTTAAAACATCTATAACTTAATTTGCCTTGTACAGACACTAGCAAAGGCTGCTGTTTTCCTTCTTCTGGTCTTTTATTTTCTTTTATTTTCTTAGGGCTTTGCCATGAAAGCTACTTTAATCTTCGTAGATAAATCTTCAGGTTTTTGGTTGTTTTTTTTTTTTCTCTTCAGACTTCAGCTGTCTTAAGTCTTTCCACTTAATCATGTTTAAATATTTTAGACAATTTGAAGTCCTATTTATAAATGGATATGATTAAGATTAGGCTCTAATAAGTGCTAATCTTTTCCTCCAGCCAGGGAGATAAAGCCTGTCTTAAACCTGAATGGCTTAAGACAAGTTCATTTTTTTTATCCTTACAAAGTGAACAAATAAAACACTCTCCAGCAGCTGTATTCACTGGAAGCACTGAAGATAATCCTTTCCATTTATTACTGCAAAGTGCTTTTCTTTGTAGGTATCAGCCTGCTTTACCTTCAGATGTGGAGGCTGCAGATTATAGAGCTGCCTGAAACTCGGTCATGAAACTCGAATCTCACCTGGTCTCACAAAAAACTTGAAACTTGGCTCCATTTTTTGATACTTTGGATTGAATTTTGGGTGAAGCAAGGCCAATAAAGGCACTAGTGTTTTTTTCTTCAAGGTATTTGTAAGCACAAATTAATTACCTAGTCTTCACACCACTCCTCAAGGTGAACGATATCTCTTTTTGTCAGGCAAACTCCGATGCTTTGCTGTGCCTTCCTCTGTGCCCTTTTGAGTTCCTTTCTGCTTGTGCTTAGTTGAGCTCAAGGTTGAGCCCAAGGTTTTTAATCAAACAAGGATCTCTGGCTGAGCAAGGAAATCCCTATTCATGAAGAATGCTAAAAAATTATTGAACATGACAATAGCCCTGGAGTTCTGGGAAGCGTGAAGGACAGTTTTGACAGTAAACCAAACAACCAAACATGTAATAGAGACTTTGATCTCAGGGTTTTTACTGAATGACAGGCTGAAAAGCTGGAGTATTTTATGACACGGAGCATGAGCTTCAGCTCACTGACCACAAGGGTCAAGTAAGCTCCTTGGACAACTGACGCGTTTCCACCACCATCTTCCTTGAATGTGCCCCCTGCTTGGGTTTGTGTTCCCGGCAGACTTAACCAGCCCTCTCCTACCAAGCAAAGGGGATTATGCTGTTCAGGGGCTGGCCTGCGTTTAAATAGCTTTAATACTCCAGACCATCTTAAATGGGATCTGATGTGACTAAAAGTATAACATGCTTCACAGCTGATTGATTGGTAGCTTTCATTCCATATTTGTATCTGCAGCCACAAATGGTGGAGGAAGAGGGAAAACAAAGTTCTTGCTGTATGACAAAATGGAGCAAATAATTCTCAACTAATAACTAACGCGGTCTCCTCTTGAAGACTAAAAATACCCTGCTTTTATTGAAAGTATATTAGCAGTGCATGGTCAGGTAAGTAAGATAATGTTATTTCCATTTCTGCTCTGGTCATAAGAACAAGCTGTTCCAGAGCCAATTTGAAGTTCATTTCCTGCAAACACTGGTTTATGAGATTTTAAAACTGGCTTTTGGTAAATGTTCATGAAAGTGGAATTTGAACTACCTGAATGTTTGTGGAAAGTGAACAAAGGGAGTTTAAGAAAAAACAAAATTATATTTTCTGTTCCTTCTTCACTTTCAGTACTAAACTAATTCATAGCTCTCCAACCTCAGAAAGCTTGAAATTTTGGGTCTGGGACCTCACCTTCACAGGAGTTGGTGTCTCCCTACCAGTTTATCAGTCTCTGCTGTAGGCACACTGGTGCTACAGCCCACCACAGACATGGGAAGGATGAGGAGAGTGACTTTTCTGAAGAGGACCCTCCCCTTCTCCTTTGGCAGCTTTCCCCTACAGCCCACCTCTCCGTACTGGCACGCAGCTGCACTCAGCCACTCATCTCTTCTGGGAATGGCAGGAGCCTGGATGGAAGTAAAATTGGCCAAATCAAGCCTGAGGGTCGCAGACACTGTAACATTCATCCATCTGAAGCGCTGAGCCTTATGGTATGGAAATGTGGTCAGGGAATGCGATGCAGGGAGTTGACGAGGAATGCCCAAATGACTGATCTTCATCATCTGTAAACTGCCCAGTACTGAACTCAACAGACCCCCTTATTTTCCCGTGCATCTTTCAGCTCCCCATCTTTCATTTCTGCAGTGAGGGGGCTAAATCCTATGTACCTCACCTGAAGTTACAGAGGAAATCCATAAAAAACTTTTGTAGAGTTTCAGAGTTCCTCTCTCCTGATCCAGTAAAAGCTGCTTCCAATTATTCCACAACAGGAATAAACAGCATTTTATTTTGTTTGAAACTGAAGCTTGAAACAAATCGAAGGGATTGCAAATCAAAGTAGGAATGTGGTATAAAATCCTACAAGTCAGTCTTGGTAAGGTTCTTGCTTCTGTGCTCAGGTGTTCTTCCTAGCTGTAGCTTTAAATACAGAGTTTCAAAAACAGTTTAAAAATATTTTAATATGGACTAAATAGACAAACCACACAAAATTAACAAATCTGGTTTCCCTTGTTGTCAAGAGCAGTATGAGAACAAAGGTAGATAATGGCAACAGGAATAGCCTTAAGAAACACAGAAGGTTTATAACTTATTGCACAACTCCACCAGATGGATTTTAGTTGAATTTCAGTTGTTTCTTTTCCTTATAAACTTTACATTTACTTTCAAGAAAAGTGACTCTGGGAGAAATTAGGCATGCACTCCTTTATTTTGTGTAATCTACATTTGTGAAAGTTGATTGCAAAAATACGAAATTATGTTTGATTATGAAAATAAGATCTAAGTAAATGAAACAAAAAGTAGAACTGAACACCAGAGAAGACACATAAAATGGCTGAAACTTAAATAATCTAATTATAAATACAGTGATGTATAGAATGCCAGCATCAAATGCTGCGTTACTTCATCTCCCATGTATGTAAATCTAATGGTCCAAACCTCATACAAAACAGGCTCTTGATACTCTTCCAGCTTCAGTATTTGACCCAAAGCTCACAAAGTCTGTATGAATCGTTTAAGTTTTGGAAGTGGAATGCCAATTTTTCTGCAGAAAATTATCTTATGTATAAACTAAAAGGGAAGTCTTGCATTTTTCCTAGCGGAAACTTTGTAATTAAAAGTAGTCTTGAGTATTGTAACAATGATTGGGACATAATTTGTCTAGAATAATGTGTTACTTTTACATTCTTCAAAGATAACAGGGAAGTATCCCATGTACAATGCCTTTCAGTAAGACATTATTACAGAATATGTGAGATGAAGAACTGTATTTACATGGCTACTAACAACACGGTTTTCCTACAGGAAAGAACACGTTTAAATGCTACAAAACAATGCTCCGAATAAGGTCCAAAATACACGTGGGCTATTGCTAATGGCACGGTTCCACTGTGGACACTGCTCTGCTCTGTCACAACAAAGACAGGACAGAAGGATGCAGACACCGGGGTTTAGGATTCAGCTACCGGTTGTTTTTAAAGGTGATGTTTGTGTAAATCTCTTTTAAAAATAATATTTTTTCCTGATGCCAATGTCACTTTTTATTCTGAAGTACTCGTTTACTGCCAGGTAAGAGCCTAAGCTGGCTCCAGTTTGCATGGTCTTTGGAATTATTTTGTTAAAACAGACAACAATTTATTTCTACTTTTTCACCAAGACATTTTTGGTCAAACAGAAAACAACTCCAAATTTGTGTCCAAGAAGAGAGCACTAGGACATAATTTTAGATTGATACACTTATGCAAACTACAGTTCCTTCTCAAGATCAAAAAATCCATATGTGTTTCCACAGGCACTCAACACAAATTGCCTGTTGGGGTAAAATCTTGAAAACTGTCCTGTAACCAGGATGATGAAGGAAAATTACTGCCAGACAGATTATACAGTCAAGTAAAACTGTGTAGGTTATTTTGTGCCTCCTAGCTTGAATACATATGGGAGAAATGCAAATTTTCCAAATGAAATACAGCTTAGAGTGCATAAATTTCAAACAGGTAATAGTTTGCACTTATTAAAGCTTGGCTTGGATCATAAACAGTGCTTTTTCCTGAAATGCCAGCTTTCCTGTAAAGACTGTTTTTTCCCCTAGAGGAGCATCAATTATAAATAACGGTCTAGCCACCAAAATTGGAAGGGCTAGACTCGAAGCAAATATACTGAAAAAATATGACTGATTAAAAAATTAGCATCTTGTCATGCACTCTAGGTATCCTCTGAGGGAATGGCATGGGAGTTATTGCTTATTGGCAGACACATAAATACCTGGTCTGGAATAGCCAAGAAGCGATGCACAGACCTACAACTGCACGTAGCTACAGGGTGGGCATAGACAGAGCTTTTCTGAAAAATTAAATGTCACAAGGAAGCCCCATGGCTCTCCGGGCCCGAGCACTAACTGCAGGTTAGTGTTAGCAGTGGATAACGGGATAACTTGTATGAAAAGCTATTTGAAGCCTCCTTGCACTCAACTAAGTTGATTTAGATTTAGCTGCTTAAAGCACGGCACTAAATCAGCAGGAAGAGTATATCGGTTCCTCCAGAGATGAAGTTCTAAATAAATGATAAGTTAGAATGGAGACATCGAAGAGCTCAGATACAAAGATAAACGGAGGCATGTTTTGCTGTGGCTTAGGGAATAAAGGTTGAAATGAGACGGGAAGACTTGCAGCAGAAGCGGTGTGGAAGCTGGGGAGAGGACATGGCGTCCTTCTGCAGCACCGCCACGGGCCGATGGGCTTTATCCAGAGAGGCGGATCCAAGGCAGCTCCAGCGCAGCGGGTACGGGACGACTGTCCTTGGCCAAGGAAAAACCTGTGTCAGATACAAGCTGAGGCAATTCCCCGGTTGCCGTGCTCTTCAGGGCATCCCCTACCGCTTCTGCGGGCAGGAGGGCATTCAGGCAGGCATTACCTCATGCTGCAGCGTGGAAACACCAGCCACCTATTTTTGTTTTCACTACAGAAAAGCCTTTATTGTGAGGAAAAAAACGTGAGGAGAGTACATCCTGAAAACTTAGAAGTCAGGGGATGGAAGTGCTGTAAATGCGTTAATGCACCTCAGGATTTCTGGAGGGCCTCGCTCTCGCCTCGTGGGCCCGACGGCTGTTGATGGTGCCCGTGGCAGCAGGGTCTGCTTGATGCAAAGGGACTTGAGGGTCAGCTTTAAGGCCAGGGAGCGAGGAGCTGCGCGGCCCGGCCACCCGCAGGCAGCCGCCGGTGCCGAGGGCCCGGCCCCGCTCCTCTTCCCGCCGCGGCCGGAGGCCTCTCTGGTCAGCCCCCCCCCCCCCCCCCCCCGCACGGAGTGGTCTCTCCCCGCATCCCACCCCCACGGCGTCAAATGGACTCTCCTCCTCCCCACGCGGCCCCTGGCGCCGCCCGCCACTGACGCAGCGCGCCGCTGCTGCCATGGCAACGGCGCGCGGCGGTGGCAGCTCTGAGGGGGAGCGGGAACGGGAGCGGGGCCGCGGCGGCACCGGAGCGACCCCGGCACCGGAGCGATCCCCCGCGGGGGTGAGCCGGGCAGCGAGCCCGCGGCCGCGCCCGGCGGGACGCTGGGTCCGGCGGGAGCCGGGGACGGAGGCCCAAGCCTGTGTCGGGGCGACGGGGGGTGTGGGTGAGGCGGCCGCGGCCCCGCCGGGGAGGGTTCCCCTCAGGGACGGAGGCTCCCGCCCGAGCAAGCGCCTCCTCCCCGGGAGCTGCCGCCCGCGGCGAGGCCGGTGCCGAAGGGCTGAGAGAGTATTTGGGGGCAAATTATTCCCGGATTCTGCCTGGGAATGCCCTCGCCACCCGCTCTTACAGTTTGAATTTGTATTCGTCCTCTACACTTTTCTCCTTACCCCCCCCACCCCGGCTTTCTGGTTTTAGGTTACAGTTCTAGGCAGTTCCCTTCTTCCCTGTCCTTCCTGTCTTCCATCAGGCTTCTTGAAAAACAGAGCCATCGGTAACAAAACAAAAGCCCACTGCTTTGACAGCAGGGTTTTTTTTTATACTTTTTGTCTGCCTTGTGCATTGTTCTGTGTTTTCCTAGAGCTGTCGTCTGGACTGATTGAAGTCTGTAAGCCTTGCTTAGCAGAGACTAGCGTTTGATAGAACTATTAAAGGCAAGTACTGACTTTCCTCCATTTATTCACCTGTTCTTATCCCCACCTGCTTCTTCATTTGCTCTGCTTACTTCTGGGCAGTGCTTCTGCAGGAGTTCACAGGGCAATTGCTGTAGCTATATAATGCGGATGATAAGGCATTTACCTCATGAAACATACTTGGTAATGTGTTTTTTTGGTGTTTGTTTGTTTTTTTTTTTTTTGAGTATGGAGAGACAGACCATTCTGCTAGTGTCTTTCGTGTTTGAAGTTACTTAAAATGTAGTTGAAATCATAGCTTTTGGTTAAACAGTGAAGTTGACTTGTCAGAGTCATTGAGACAATACATCTTTCCAATGTGTGACAAAATCGCTAAGTATGAGAAAATAAGTTAGGGGAAGTATAATTTAGCTGTTTGAGTTTCATGATCTTATTTTATGCATGTGGTATGACATTAAACATAGAAATGGATAATTTGTTGAAAAATAGAAAGCGAAGTTTGAAATGGTTGATGTCACAGATATTGGGGCATGGAGAATATGAGTTTATCCCGAGAGAGTGAGATTACATTAGGATACCTGACTGCTGGATTTAGACTAGCTGTTAGGAGCAGATTTACAAGGCAATCAAAGTTCATGTGGGTTTTTTTGGGTGGGGGTAATGTAATGGTTTTTTCCTTTTTCTTTTTTTTAACCAATTAGTGAAATGTTAAAGGGCGTTGTTTGGAAGGCCCAGAAGTCTCAGTTGGTATAATTAACAGCAAATGGGTGGAAAGCAATGCTAGACAAGTTCTTTGTTATACTAAGAATTTCTCTTCAAAGGAAATAGTTTAGTTTGAATTATTGGTAAGTGGATAGGACTCAGTCTAGCATGAAATCCGTGTTCATGGTTATGATAATTGGATGTGAGCTATTACATATATGGTGGTATCCCTTTGGATTTTATAGGTTTATTGGTGTGAGAAAGCTGTTGGAATTCAGTCTGCTCTAGTTAAACTTGTAGTTTGAAATAAACGGCACCCATCTTCAGCTGTCTTTAAGTTATAACGGTATCTTTAAATTGATTAGGAAGAAATTTGAGCTAAGTTGAGATATAGGGTATATGGGATTTGTGTTCATTTAGCTATGCAGACTTTAAAATTAAATTGGCTTAAATTTCATTTAGCAGAAGCACCATTTTTTGTTTTGTTCAGTTGTGCTATATATCCATTAGCAGCACAGAGGAATCTGCTAGAATGATGAAATTTGAGCACTAGTGTGTGTAGAAGAGCAGGCAGAAAGGATGTGGATAATTAACACCTGATTTGTTTATGTTGATGAGTTGCTTTACTCTCTGCCTCACTGGAAATTTGTCTTACATATTAGAAAGAGAAAAGGATTCGTAAGTAAACAAAAAGCACACAGAAAAAGCAAACTTTAGTCTGTATTTAAATTACAAGTCTGTTTCCAAGTAGGGAGTTTGTTTCTGAGGAGTTTGGGTTTGCCACGTTCGTGCTTGCCTTTGGTGGACTTCCCTGGCAGTCCCGACAGCCCATCTCATGGGTACTTAAGGATATCTTACAAGCTAAGGGTGCATATTTCCCCAAATGGTGTGTGTTTAACTTTGAATGTTACAGTCTCGGTGTTTACCAGCTGTTCTTGTAAAAAATAGAATTAGGCTCTAATAGCTATTAAATGAATTAATGTATTTTCTCAGAACAATTCACGGTTTTGATCACCTTCTGTCTATCTATATCCCCTGTTATCTATAACTTGATGCTTTTGTTTTTCCACCCAGTATTACTGTATTCCCAAAACTTTGTAGATGGTTTTATCTGTGATACTATCGCAACTTTTAAGTTACCCCTTTAAAGATTTGCTTCCAGTGGAATATGTTAAAGTTTATTTAAAAAAAAAAAAAATCATTTGTATGAGTTAACTGCTTTCCCTCCCTGAGCTTGGTAAGCTGGCTTCAGTCATTTATCTCTGTTTTTACTATTAGGTCGTCTTTAGGCTACATCAAACCCAGTGCGTTATCCCTGCCTGTCCGGATGTGCTAGTCCTGCTAGCACGCGTTTGCCAATAGAAGAACCTTCTTCTATTCAAAGTTAATAGAATCTTGTTTTATCTTAGAGTGTGATAAAAGAATAATTGTTTTGAAATGATACGAAAGAATGGAGTGCTTGGTTTTTCTGGTACAGTAAGAAACTTTTTTTTTGTGCGTACATCTGACATTTCTGTCAGCACTAAAATGTCATGGCTTTTAGGTTCTGTGGCACCAGATATTTTAACTGTTGTTAATGTGCCATTGACACATGTTTCTCCTCATGGACAGAAGCATTATTTGGACACATTTTAGCTGTGTTAATGGTCATTTTCAAGTTTATGTGCAAAAAGGCAGCTGAGCTTTTGCTCTTGAGCTCAGTTATATATTTGATGTATTTCAAATACTAAGTTTCTCTGCATCATTTCAGTTACGTCCTACTTGCACCTGGAATCTGATAGCCAACAGTTGAAGAACAGTTTCCAAACGTCCTGTCAGCTGTAAGTCTGGTCTAGAAAATGTTTTTTTTCCTTTTCCATAGGCATCCCAGCAGCACAAGTAAATGTGCAGCTTTGGCACTGTGCTTGACATCGAGCGTTGGCATGTTTCTACCAGCAGCCTGCTTAGTCTGTACTAGTTAAACTGCAAACATTCTAGCGCAGGGAGGGTATGGATGTTAAGCTTCAGTTTGGACTCTGTGCTGTATGAACTTTCTTGTTGGAAGAGTATTTTACAACCTGGGGAAAAAAATTCTTTAAAATACCACTGTCTTGAAGTTTTAAGAGTAGGGAATAACTCTGCTCTGCAAGTTACTGTATTATTTTCTATCAATTTGTATATGACAGAAGACATTTATCTTTTCAAATCAGTTGAGATGGTTTGACTTCATAGCCATTGATACAATTTTCTCCTTCTCTGTGCTTTCTATGGGTCTGGTTCAAGAAAGCTGTGTTTTATTTAATATTAAACTGCTTTCATTGAACTTTAGGGAATTGCCCAAATGAAACAGACAAATAAATCTTTTCCCTGGTATCATAAATGTAATAAAAAGTTTTTCTTTCAGTTAAATTTAATTTAGAGTTTCTCTAGGATTTTATTGACGCTTCATATGAATGAGCTCTGTGCTCCATTTCTCTCCTTTACACTAATATTTTTAGATTTGTAACAAGTTTTTACTGTTCTAATTTCAATTGAATTCCCATTTCAACATGTTGCTAACTGTAGGTAATTGAAATTCTCTTTTTTAGAAGAGATTATACTGGGAATCATGAACATCAATGATTTTGTAATACTCCCAGGCTCAAAAACTGGAACCTCGGTGAGATTAAAAGCAAAGTAAGTGCATTTTATCTGATTGTGATAGAGATGTTTTTTCATCATTTTTAATAAGTTTTAATGCAACATTAAGTAGAACAGCTTATTTGTGTAAGAGCAAGGTGATGTGTTTCTTTTCTGGTATTTTCGCTACAGTTTTATCCTTAAGCCTCTCTTTTCTTAGGCTTTAACGAGTAAGTTATAGGTCTTGTAATTCTGTATATCTAACATATATACTTTGTAAACAAACAACACTAAAGGATTCACCGGGATAGTTTATTTTAACATAATTAAGCAACAAACATTTGTGAATACAGACACAATTGTATCAGTTTTATGTTGGCGACTCTAAAGCTTATGTTGGAGTAGCCATATCGCTGTTGGCATACCCCTCTGTAATGAGAGATTCTTGGGTCCAAGGAATTTGCACCTGACCTCCCCTAAACTTTCCAGAACTGTTTTCAGTCTTGCTGGGAGTGACATGCCTTTAATGACAAATTTTTAATTTTTTTTTTCTGACTGCTTTAAACTTACTTTTTATTTTAAAGACCTTACTGTCTTTCATGTAACTTCTAATAAAGATTTTACTACTTTAACTTCTCCAGAACTGTCAGAGAATTGCAGTTGGAAAAAGTGCAGTTAGAAACAGAAAACAAAGAGATGGAGAAGAAATTACGGCAACTACAATCAAACATGAGCAGAGAAAAAGAAGAGAGAAAGTAAGTTAAATTTCTGTTTCAAAAAAAGGAATCCAGTGAGATGCTCCTTCCACACCTTCCCCTGCCCGAGATGGGATCTCTTGCAAAGTTTGGAATTATTCACAATAGTGTTCAGTCTCCTCTCCCCAATCTTCCCAATGATAAACTTGCTACCCTATGACTTTCTTATTTTTAAACTCCCATGTGAAAATTTTTTTTTTTTTTTAGAGGTTAACAAACAAATCCTTCCTGGCAGGGATATTCCTTCAGAAGCAGAGATCCTTTTGCTCATTTATTCCTTCTCCTCCCTTTTTCCTCTGTCCGATTGGATTTGTCACCTTCGTTTTAAAGCAGGAGACAGAAAATAGTTTCTCTTGCACTATTTCAGTCTTATTTCTGATGTTTCTGAAGAGGATAGTGTTCTTAATAGTGCTTTGATCCTGTTTTGCATGCATCTGTGTAGCTTCTCAGAAAGACATTTTCTGTGTGACGGAAACATGGCTTGGAAAATAAGCATAATGTAATGAAGCAAGTGCTAGGGTGGAAGTTTCAATCTCGGCTCTGTTACTGGCTCACTCTGAATGTTAGCAAATCTCTGCAACATCTGCTTCCATTTCTTTGTACTTCTGCCTGACGTATTTTGTCCCTGGAGATACAAGTGCCTTGGATACCTTAGTGCCTCAGTCTTGGTAATGCTAAGGGCCTGCTGTTTGCAGCTCTGTAAACTTTTGCTCGAGCTGTTGAGGCAGCGGCACTTTTTTCAGATAGTGCGTGGCACTTTTTTCCCCATATTGTTCTCATGTGGTGGTTGTTGTATTGTTCTCATGCCCTTGTACCCGCAAACCCTGATAGTGTTGTTATGGTGAGTTAAATGACAGGATTTGTTGGCATTTGCAACGCTGGTGGGAAGATCATCTCTCTTCCCTCCTACACATTTTCCTTACCCCTTGTTTTGTATACTTTAGTTTGTTTTGCACTATGTTTGGTTTTCTGTGAAACAAAGTAGATCAGTCATTTGAATACTTGCTAAACACCATGATATAGTGTATTATGCAGTGTGCTAAAGCTGAAAATCGCTGTTTAATCTCCCTTAGCCTTAAATTCTTCCCCACTATCTACCATGTTCGTCATAGTAGTCAATATCTAAACTGATATTCACTGAAATCTTAATTGTAGGTATGTGTTCTTGGGTTGTTAAAAGATGCTGCATTTTAGCTGTGCTGGATGAATGCCCTAGAGTAAGTTGGGACAATGAAGACTTGTCTAAAGTGTACTTCTGTTACATATTTGTTCTTCTAACGCCAGCCTTGGAGAATTGATGCGATTTTCTTACATTTAAAAACTTAGACCAATTTGGTCTAAAAGTAAGTACTTTCTTAGCCATTTGATGTTTTTACTGCTATTAAAGTAGATGTGAAGCAGGTTTCAATGGAAGGGAGGTGTTCGTGTTTTGGGGAATTGATGATCCTGTAGACAAGTACTTTATTTTTGCGATACTCTGTTCTTATTTAAAAACCTGAAGGAAAACTTTTATGCTTCTTTTGCTTACAGAAGACACAATTTGTAAGTTCTTTCTTGCTCTTGGTTCATAGGAAATCAAGTGCTTATCACTGGAAATCTGGACAGGCAGGACCAATGACCATTCAAGCCCGAGTTTTGTCACAAAGCAAAGAAAACAATAATAAGGTAGTAAGCTATCAGTATATTTGCAGGTAAAGCTATTTAAAACAAAATAAGATTTAGAACATTTATGCTACAGAACATGGGAATTCTAAGTACTGTAAAAACAAAAAGGTTAAGCACCTTCTGAGTAAAATTTCTCATTGTTTATTTTTCCATGCCAAGCTTATGTTTCCCTTTGAGCTGGAGGAACATCAAGTTCTGTTTGGTGGTCTGTTGGTTTTTTTAATTGCAATAGATAGCAAAATATCATTGCTTCTACAGATTTAATATTATAAGGGTCTAATTTGATAGTGATGGAAGTCATCGGGAGCCTGTCTTTCAAATTAATTAGGCCTTGTCTAATGTCCATTATGAATCTGAAATATAAGGCTTCATGTGAAGTTTTGAGTCCAAGTTCTCTGTCTTCATAGATAAAAGCTATGAAAAAGGCTCACCACATTAAAAAGTACTACAGTTAAAGTTTTTTCTTTAACTCGGTCACTGCATAATGGCCTCTACATTCACAGTAGAACTCCCATATGAGACTGTGGTTCATTCTCTTTTTTTTTTTTTTCTTTTTTTTTTTTCTTCCCCACTTCTGCATGTCCTATGATCTTTCTTATGATGCTTCTGGATTTTTTTTCAGTAAGTACAGAAGGAGACTGAGAACCCAACTTGCCATTTGGTCCACAGTAGCTGGGAAAGTCCTACAGTCATCCTCTGAGGACTGACGCTAGTTGGTCAAGCATGGGTTAAACAGATCTTTGAAGCATTCTCTTGGACAAGGACTGGACTCGGTCTGTTCTCTTGGACTGAGACTGAATGCTTCTGACTTTTGTTCTGTGACGTCCTTGCTCAGACCTAAAAGGAGGGGTGTAGAACTTTCCTGCTAAGTCATTGAAAAAATTGTTTTCTTTTTAATATGTACCCAATGGGGTATTTTCCCCTTATTCCCTTTTGGAAATGACTAGGGCAGTTTTGCTTAAACTCTCAAAAAAAATTAAGGATAAGGCAGATGTATGGGAATGGTAAAAGTTGGTCAAATTTGCAAGTAGCTGAAGACTGGACCTTGTGGGGAGTGTTATCACGTCCAACTGTAATAACCTAGTCTTAATATTTCATTCTCTGGTGAAATAAATTCATCATTTTAATAGCTTAGGTTCTTGTCCTTGAGGCTTTATACATCATGGAAGCTGCATTAGGTGTATCCGTCATCAAACAATGTTCACGAGCACCGTTAAAATACCAGTTGCGATAACAGAGCTTATATTCTTTACTACTTCCATGAATTAGTACGAAAAATCTGTAGGGGATCCCCAAATCCAAGCTAATTCAACTCAGAGAAACTTCCTCTTTCCTTTAGCAGACGTATGTCTGGATGTGTCTGGAGAGGCATGCAAATTGGACTGAGCGGGACATAAAAGGAGAGTTTTCTCTTGCAATTATTTGTTCTGGAAGCCATGCTAACTATGCTATGTTGAAATGAGAGCTGTTAATTAAGAGAGACCATTTGAAACTGGCTGAAATAAAGCTTATTTAAGTCTGAAGAGAAAAATGGACAATGGCAACTTCGGACTAAACCACTGCAGCTGCGATTTGAAGTCTTCTGAAGCAGCGGCAGTTTGGTGTGAAGGTCTTAGCCAACCCACTCAGTTTCAATAAAATTGCCTACTTGCCCATGGGTAGAAGAGAGGATCAGAATGAAAAGGTTTTTTGTAGCCCACCTCTTTCTCTTTTCCCCTTCTCTGATACAAGTAACTCAGAGCTGTTACTGCTTCAGAGACTACAGATTTCAGCTGTGATGGCTAAGGAGAAGATGCGTGGGGCAGAATTTTCAAAACGGCAAAATTAAAATGCCTGCAAATGCATATGAGTGTGTGTGGGGAAGTGAGGGTGCAGTGTGGACTGTTTGCAGGGAAAAACTGAGGGGCAAAAATGTTGAAAATGATCAGTTCCTGGGGTGCTAGATCACGGAAGAGTAATGAGGAGAAGCAGAAGTAAAACAAACTAACACCTCTCCCACCACCACCAAACTATAGGTAGATACCCGTGCAGTAGGCTTCACTGGTTGACAGTTGAGCTGCAGTCACTACGGTTGTGCAAGTTGTGCAGGTCTGTGCTTGTGGAAAACACTGCCACGTCCCTGGCTGGGCAAACAAGGACAGCGTCGTTTCATGAACTGGGAGACGGGTCACAGGCTTAACGGCTGTCATGGACAATACATGGAGTTTTCTCTTTAAATACAAGCTTAGCTATTTTCCTAGAAACAGTAAAATTTTAATTCTATAAAAGTTATGCTTTTATTCATTTTCATTAGTATCTTGTACATACGTGTGTGTACGTGTGTGTGTACACATATATATATATGTAAATATTCTTCCATGTAGGTTTCTTCAGGAAAAGTGAAGCTGCAAATACTCAAAGAACAGATTCAAGGTAAAGACATCTTTGTTAACTAAATAAAAACTTACAAACTTCTGGCAGAGTATCTGATTCTTGGAGGTTGCTGCAATTAAGCAATAAAGACATCAGAGATGGGAATACTGGGTTTGGATTTGATTATTGTTTTCTTCCCCCCCCAGAGCCAGTGAAAGAACCATTTAAGCATGACATGGCAAATGCTGTAGCTCATGAAAAATTGGGAGTGAAAGGGATAGCATGTGGACTATGTGAAATTAAGAGTGCGCTGCTGGTAAGTAAATGGTTTAAAAATTACTCTGTTGCAACAGAATGGAATGTGTGTATATATCATAGCTTTGTGGCAGTATCTAGACATGTATCAGATAGTATAATATGTTGTAAAATGATTTGTAAGCTGTGTGTGGTCTGCACAGACAAGCTGCCTGACCTGGAATTCACTTCCAGGACCCTTCATGAAGAGACCTATATATGGAAATACATATGTGCGTGCCTGAAACACAGGCGCAGGTCTAAACGCTACGTTAGCTCTCTGTACGTTAGCCTTTCTGCACAACGCAGTTGTGTTACGGCAGTCCACGGATGTCGTCGCACTAGCTGCCTCCGCCCCTTCCGTAAAAAGGAATCATTTTGATGGCAGTATTGCTGTTTTGAAATGATAAAGTCAAGGAGCTCGTTTGAACTTTTAGCCTTAGCTTTTCTGGTGAATTGAAGATTTTTAATACCTTATTTTTGCCGTTGGTTCTGCTGGGGAAAATAGGACTTCTCTAAGATGGTCAGCTTGGGGTGCCATACTGACTAGTAGATGTGCAGCAACTTAAAAAGAGGAAAGAATTACTTACGTATTTGAGATTAATTTGATCCTACTTTATTTAAATATCTTATCTTGCTGGAATGGAAATTAAAGTAATAGTGTTTTTTCACCCATTTCCCAAAATATATTGCTGATATCCGCTGTAATTTTAGGATTTCTCAGTGCGGTAAGTACTTCCTGCGCATAAGGTAAAGGGAGGTTTTATATGCTGATCTCCCTGAATGGCAAGGAAACAGATTAAGTGATTCTGTTATCAGAACTGTTATCAGTTCTTTAACAGAGAGTTTCTTTAAGCTGTATTTTTATTAATTTGCCCAGCATGTGAATGTGACTGAAGACGACTGATCTCTTACTTAACTAGAGAACACTACCATATGATTAAAATAAGATGTATGGTTGCAGGCAAATAGGGCGAAATTGAGTGGTCCGTGAATATTTTGTAATTTTGAATACTTTGATAAGCACCAGGGCACGTTCTTAATTCTGCCTGCTTTCTGAGCTGGTACTTGCTGGCTGCGTTAGAGTGGAAATTACTGTTATCAAGGATGAGGCGATTTATATTTAATAAAGAGATTTTGCCTTTTAGCAAGTATAAATAGGAAACCTAGCCTCTAAAATATGATGTAGCCCCATACTAATCCATTTTTGAAGTAACTTGTGCAAATAGAGTAGTTCCATTGTTGAATAAGAAAATAACATTTTAATTCTAAAAAAGTAGCACCTCTCTTAAAAAGATTCCCCCCTCCCCTCTGCCCCATACTACATGTCATGATGTATTTGTATTGCTTTTACAGCAAATTAAAGCAGCTGGAGCTGCTAACACTCAAATCAAAAGGTAGAGATATTTTATTTGTGTGTGTCTTTTTAATGGTTTTCCTTAGGAAAAAAATACCTGTGGATTTTGCATTTCTGTTAAGATTCCCTGGCATCAAAGCCACCGGGGATTTTCCTTCCTTCATTTTTATGATTTTTTTTTTTTTTTTTTAAATTTTGTTTTCCCCCTTCATTTCATTAGCGCTCACCTAAGAATTGATCCCCTGTCTGTGTGGCGCAGCCGAACATCCCCAGCAGCGCAAAGGGCCTGTTTTTCCTGCGGGCTTTTAACGCGCAGTCCCATCTGCGCTGTAAATCCGTATTTGGGCACGGGCCGGTCCCCAGCTGTGCCGAAGCCGCTCCGGCGGAGGTGTGGAGCCCCCGGTGTGGCCGCAGCCCAGCTCGGGCAGCCGCGGCGGCCTCCCCTCGGGCTGCGGCGCTGCGCCTTCCCCGGCGGGCGGCGGCGGCCTTGCCCTGCCCGGGCCGCGGGGCGCCGCGGCGGCGGCTGCTTGGCCGGGGCGCGCCGCCAGGCGGCGCTGCGCTACTGCGGGAGGCGGCCCCTGGCCCGGGTGGGCGGCCCCTGGCCCGGGTGGGCGGCCCCTGGCCCGGGTGGGCGGCCCCTGGCCCGGGTGGGCGGCCCCTGGCCCGGGTGGGCGGCCCCTGGCCCGGGTGGGCGGCCCCTGGCCCGGGTGGGCGGCCCCTGGCCCGGGTGGGCGGCCCCTGGCCCGGGTGGGCGGCCCCTGGCCCGGGTGGGCGGCCCCTGGCCCGGGTGGGCGGCCCCTGGCCCGGGTGGGCGGCCCCTGGCCCGGGTGGGCGGCCCCTGGCCCGGGTGGGCGGCCCCTGGCCCGGGTGGGCGGCCCCTGGCCCGGGTGGGCGGCCCCTGGCCCGGGTGGGCGGCCCCTGGCCCGGGTGGGCGGCCCCTGGCCCGGGTGGGCGGCCCCTGGCCCGGGAGCCGCCGCCTCTCCCCGTGTTTCTGAGGCAGCGGTTCTTCCACATCTTCTGCTCAGACGCTTGCAGTAACGCGGGGCTAGCAATCGTTACTTTCATGATGGATTGGTCTGCGAGTTGCTTTATTATTAACCTCCACCCCCTCCAATTCAGGTGGAGCTATGCTTCCGATCACTTCGTTCCTGATCCCAGAAAGTCTTGTAGGTCGTGAATAACACTTGTAATATTAGGACAACGCTGGTGGGTAACTAGGCATTGTTTTAACACTGCTTAGTGTGAAAGTAATCCCTTTGTAACTGATCACATGTGGCTTTCTTACTCAGTAGAAAGTTTTTCAGCTAAAAAAAGAAGTTTTCATAGAAGCAAATAGCATAGATGTTTTATTGCAATACATCTTGAGAAAAAAAAAAAATCATGCTCTCTTTTCTTGTGCCTTGATGGATTTTATAGTTATGCACGCCTCATGGAAAATGGAGTTAAGTTGAATCAATGGTAGTGTTAAGTGGTTGGAAATACGTAACAAATTGCTGGGTCAGGAGATTTTTATCCAGGCTCTTTGAAATATTGTTATTAGTATATTTTTCGAGACTTTTCCAAATTATTGGATGTCAAGCATTTTAGAAAAAAAAAAAATTGTAAATACTAAAAATGACCAAAGATGTTTGTTCATTCATCAAAGACAATTATATACCCTTGTGAGTATATTTAACAGTCTATGTTACTTGTAATTTAAATATAGTAGGCTTGAAATTCCAATTTCCTACTTATGATTGTATCTGTTCTGTCAGATGCCACTTTCAGCATTCCTGATTCTTTCATACTTGGATTCTACTCACAAAGGAATAAACTGTGATGAAAGTAAAATGTTATACAGTACAGTGGAGACTTAAGTTGTGTGTAGGTTTATTATTCAGCTCAGTAATATTCAGTTTGTAACATACAACTTTGTCACATATCTGTTATGAAACAATAAAGATTTTATAACTTTATAATTAGGGTAGTAAAGATTCTTCCTAGAATTATTGTATAACGCTTAATTGTAACAAACTTAAGTTTCTCATGCATTATGTTTGATTGCACTTCATAAAAGGGTTGTAACAACTCTTTTTTTGGACCAAATTGTACATGCATTTTGGATTTTATCTTTTGGACAAAAACACTCTTTTTGTTTTCCTAGGGTTATTTCAAATTTGATTTGGTAAATGCCATAATTTGCTTTTTTTAATACCTTTCCAAATGTATATTATTATGCTTGTTTTCATTTTCTTTCATTCCTACGTTAATGATAGCTCTTTCATAGCTGGACTTAATGAATCAAAGAGAAGCCATGTCAGGAACCTTTTACGAAAAAAATGTTTGGATTGATATGTCATTGTTATGATTACAAAGAGTCAAAGTTACTTTATTGTGAAACTGCAAGCTAACATAAATATAGAAAATGAAAACAGGGTCTTGATTAACTGTAAGTTGATTTAACTATTTCAGTTCTACCATATGAGGTTTTCCTGAAGGAAAAGTTTACTTTTCGATGATGTCACTGGACATGTCATTCTGTTATGCTGCTAAAATTTATTTGATTATCCCATTCTTTCTTCCTAGAAATATAATCCTTTTGGTACTGCAGTAAATTGTGAAGGCTATCGGTCTGATAAATACATCTTTGTTGCAATGATCCTTGCTTATAGTATGTTAGTAGAAAGATTACATCATTTGATGGAAAAACTTCAGGTGAGAATTTAAGGCAGTTACAGAAGGATACACCATCCTGTGAGTAACAAAAAGTCAGTAATTAATCATCTTTTTGGGATGATGTGTTATCCTGAACTATGTAGTCGATAAAAAAGTTTTTCCATGAGCTGTTTTGCATAGATATAAAAATATTTCACCACACCCATCTAAATGCAGACTGTTTAGCTTTTTTTTTTTTTTTTACTAGACTGTAGCAGATCTTTTAAACCTAGAACTGAAAATTGGGTGGTAACAATAGTAAAATAACAATGATAAATGTTGACATTGGTAATGCATTCTCTTTCAGAGAGTGATATTTTTTTTTTTTTAAAGGGATAAGCCACTTATCTCATTTTTGGTGGTAAACAAACTGGATTGAGATGTTGGAATTTATTGTGGGGATTAAAGGCCATAGAGCAGTTCATTGGAAGAATACAAGGATTTAAACTGAGAATGATGGAGCGCTGTGATCACTCCATCTGCATCAGGAGAATTCCACCTTAAGTTGTCTTGATTCTCCCCCCTCCTCCACCTTTTACTTGTCGTCTTCCTTATTCTCTCCAGTCCTTCTCTGAAACTAATTAGAAACTTCCTCTATTAATAAAAGGAGCTAACAAAAGGGTGCAGAGGGAGATGCCTATGTTTGTTAGGCATCAAAGTAGGAGAAAATTAGCATCTGAGTTCAGCTGCTGGGAAGTTTAACATGAGGCCAAAACAAATAAGCTTTGCAAGTATTCTCTAAAATCAGTTTTGCAATTCTTGCTTAAGTATTTTGAAGCAATTGAGCAAAATCTTGATGAAGGTGTTGAAGTTGTTTATACAAATAACACAGCAGGGTGAGCCTTTCAAGTATTGATCTCCTATTATGTACCGTGTGCCAGAGTACCAGAAGGAACCATACGTAACGCAAGTATGCTCGCTCGAAGAGAGCAGGTGTATGAAACTACATCACTGAAATTATCTCCTTCAAAGAAATTTGACTTCTGCTGAATTCTACTGTAATGTTAAGATTATTTTGTTCACGTGGTGAAAAGAAATCAACACAATCGTTAGCGATGTACTTTGGGTGCATGTGCCATAGGAAACAGAATGAGCCAAGGAGAAGGGCAATTACAGAGAGAAATTCCCCTCTTTCTCTTTGAATATATGCTTCTGTGATCTCCATGTGTTAGCAACATGTTGGTGATGTCAGGGGGGGAAAAAGAATGGCTATCAATTATGGATGATTATGGACTATTAGGTTTGAGGAGAAAGACAAAGCACGCATGTTCATACAGTAAACTTTGAACCTTATTCATCCTGCATTGCAGTATAAGAATCAGAGGAAGACTGCAAAAGGAAAAAAGTAACCGCTGTTTGAAGTAGGTAGTCCCCATGCGCACTCACCGGCACGTCACAAGTACCATCTAGCGTGCAACCAGCAGCTGCAAAGTCGCTGGATCGATTATAGTGTAGAGTAGGTGGAAAGGAGGAGATGTGAGTATATTCTAGTTTGGCAACGGCTGCTTGACAGATGTGACTCTTTCTGATTACACTTTCTGCCTGTACCTTTACTGCTCTTGTGTTTTTGTGGTAAGAATGTGTTCCTTACTTGAGGATTTTATAGGCAAAGGATCTTTCCTTTTGGTCTCTGTGTGTAGGGAGGGCACATAAGGAAAGGATGAACACACAATATTTTTTGATTTTCCTTGGTAATCATTCAAGAGTTGACAATCAAAACCTTCATATTACATTTCCACTGTAATTTTCTTTGTTCTAATGAAGGTTGCAAATCAGTAAAGTCCCAGTGTGAGTAAAACTGTTATTCTCCTTCTGTAGCTATTTTCAGTCAAACTTATCTAGTTCTTTATACTTTGGACTTTCCTGGACCATTTTTTGTCTGTGAACAGGTATTCCAGTTAGTTCTTTAAATGAACATTTTCCTCTTGTTGACCTCTACAGGTGTGTTTCTTTCTACTGAAAAGCTTCAGTAAGCAGAACTTCATTAATAAAGTACATAGCTCATAAATTTGTTTAAATGATACGTGTTGCATAAAACGCCTCACTTAGTCTGTCCTGTGTAGTACCTAATGGAATACTCAGATTATGGAGTTTTTGCTGACACATTTGCACACTATCGATTATTGAAATTATGATGTGCTTGCTTCACCATTACTCTTCAATATGTGGTTACCTACCTGCTTTTAATATGCTGTTTGGTGGAATGTTTGAGTATGTTTATAATAAATTAATGATTTCATAATGTTTCGTTAACAGACAGAAGCCGATATACATGTTGGAAAATTGGAAATTGTTGATCACTTCATCAGGGAAGTAAATCTGAATGAATCGAAAATTAATCATGAGCAGAAGAAAGTAAATAGCAAGCATCAGGTTACGTCGGACAAGTTTTCATCTCTTCTAGTGTCGGCAGGCAGTGCTGAGGTAGTGTACAGTTTGGAAAAAAAAAATTCTTTTTGTTTAGGACATCTTAGGTAGAGTGGCCTTAGGTTTTTGCGCAGTGTGCCAGGTGAGGAATCGGGCTATCAGACTCGCACAGCCCATTGACCCCTGTTCATGTCTGTCAGCATAATATCCATCCTATACATAGGGTGTGGGCTATCTGTGGCTACTGCTTTCTGCCTGCTAAAAGCATTTAAGTTAAATGGGTTTTATGTGTGTGCTTATACAAACTTTTTTTTTTTATTTTGCTCTTGATAGAACGTTGCAATTTAGTTGTGGGCAAGACTACATAAAAATTGAGTGATCCTGATTATCAGGGTAGCTAGACTAAGCCCAAAAAACAGGGTGCTGTATTTCCATAGCTGATACTAAAAATATCGTTGCTATTGCA
Source organism: Platalea leucorodia (assembly GCF_965183815.1). Lineage (NCBI taxonomy): Eukaryota > Metazoa > Chordata > Aves > Pelecaniformes > Threskiornithidae > Platalea > Platalea leucorodia. The sequence continues at coordinate 5,793,084 of NC_138830.1, forward strand.
TGTAACTGGGAAAAAGATTAGCATCAGAAGTGCTGTATTAATTATGCTCTGGCACTGATTTAGGAACTCTCCTCAGAATCAACCTGTACGGGCCTTGAAAATCAGGACAAAGGATTATTACTAAATGGTGTGTTTAATGAGGAGGAATCTGCAAAGTCTTTTCAGGAAGCTTTGCTTCAATGGAGAAAAGGTAATCGTGATCACAGAGAACAACTGCGTGCCAGCGAGATCCTATCAGGTATGATTTTTTTCTGTTTTAATTGCATTTTAAAAACATTAGGAGCCATTTTGGTGAGTTAGCAGATTTTTCATTAGTGAAGGTAGATGTTCTGTTAGAATAATAAATGTTTCTTCTTAAGTTTTCTCTCTTATGTTCCTTTATAAATTAACAACAACCTCTGAAGTTTTTTTTTAATAACGTGCAGATCAGTGTTTACCCCAATTCTTGTAACAAACTGTGGCATTGGCATGATTGTTTAGCTTGTGTCCCTGTACTTTTCTGTGGCATTGTTTCTCACGTGAGACTTTAATATGATCTGTAGTGCTCACGCATAAAGTCACAGCTTTTAACTGAGGCAAGGAATGTGCATGCCTCAGGATTTCGTATGTTGAATCAAAGTACATTTTCAGCTTGCCTTCCACAGGCTCTTAATATTTCTTTGTCCAAGTGAAAAAATGCAATCAGTTGAAGTATGCGTGGAAAAATATGAAAAAAAACAAACAAAAACAAAACCAAAAACCAACCAACCAACCAAAAAACAACAAACCCCCCCCCCCCCCCAAAAAACCAAAACCAACCCAACTTTTGTCTGATTGGCTTTGTGTAAGCTAGTCTCTTTCCTGTAGTCCGTGGATAGTGTTCGTTCTTTGTGTATTTTTGTACAAAAAATATTATACAGATTCCTTTTTTTCTCTTTTTTTTTTTTTTTCTTCTTCTTTCCTGTGATATAGTGGGATTTTTATCTGTGGAGTCATGATCCCTTCTCCCCCTGCCCCCAATGTGGTAATCTTCCTTTATGTGAGAAGCTGGAATAAGTGAATCTTTACTGGCTACCCCCACTGCTGACTCTGTTGTGTAAATATAATACTGCTGGCCACTTAAATTTTGGAATTATGCAAAGAGTTAGCTAGGCAGAGACTACTAATGTACATTTATTAAAAAAAAATGTAGTTAAATGGCAAGTTTATAAATCTGAATATCTGTATGAATTTTTTTTATTCTAAATAATTCTAATAGAATCTGTGGGAGTTTGTGAGGTACAGACCAATCTTACTGTTATGAAGGAACCTATCCAAATTGAATTCAAGAAGGATGGCCTGAGCTACATGGAGAAACTCTTGCTTAAGAAATACAGAAGGTATTGGTACTAATGAAAGAAGTCAGAAATACTTAATAGCATTAACAAAAATTCCATTGTAATTTTTTAAATATTAGATATATTATCAAGAGTGAAGGTGACTGTATACAGGGTGCTTTATTTTAATACAATAACCATTATAACCAGACTTGACGACTTAATATTTCACAATTACTGCAGCGGTAATATTTGAAGGGATTCTCTTTGCTGTCAGTTTATTGTAGAATTTGAAGACTGGTAATGATACTTGGTTGCTTGATTTTGGGGCATTTGCTACAGGAGTTTTATAGAGAAAAGGAAGTATGATCTTCAGGATACTTTTAGAAACATTACAGAATCGTTTTGTTAGTCCCTGAGGTGCGAGGTCATCTCAATGAAATTAGGAAGAGTTACTGCTTTTCAGCAGCAGTTAACACTGCTGCAGTAAGTAGTGTGGTGTTTTGGGTCGGTTTTCTTTAATGACTGTGATATTATATATAAAAAAAATGATGACTTCTTAAGGTTGTTTTCTTTTCCTATTTTAGAACTCCTGTTGATCAAATTTCTGGTAGTTGCATTAAAGATTTAAAGCCTGTGCAAACACTGAGTGTACATCAGGCTGTGACTGGAGGAGGGGGAGAAGGAGATGATGATGATGATGTCGATGACCTAACAGGTGTAACAGATTTCTGTTTATTGAATCTAACTATTAAATACTTTTTCTTGGGATTTTTTTTTTTTTTGCTATGATTGCTGAGCACTTACATGCTTAAGCAGTTTCTGCTTAAAGTACCAATAATGAAAGGAGAAATTTATGGTACTTCATAATAAAAAGTTTGCATTTTTATAAGTGTGTCTTGAACAGGAACAAATGAAATACATCCTATTAATTATATTTCGTAGTTGAAGAAGTGAAGAGATGTTGGACATCTGTTTTTAGAGAGGAGGTACCCAACACTACTTCTGAAAGTGCAGAGTCCTCTTTGAAAATTGAGTTCCTGGATGATGTAAGTATGTAATAAAGGACTTCATGAATCTCCACAGCGATCTGAAGTGATTTGTTTAAATGTTGATCTGGTAAATCTTTAAAGTAGCAACAGTTAGATAATTTCTAATTAAAAAAAAAAAAAATATTGGTGTATTGTTTATCTTTTCCATACAAATGTGGAAAACTTATCTTTCCAAAGGTTCCCTGTAATTTTTTCCTGTTGTGTCTAGGGACGCTTACTGTATAAAATTACACAAAAATAAAATCACTTGAGTTAGAGGGGTTATTTTGAATTTTAATCTATTGCTGAATATGGGTTTTTTGGTTTTGTTTTTTAATTAGTCTTATGGCAAGGACTTGGAAGAATCATCTAACTTTTTGGTGATGGAAGCTGGGGCTATGAGAGTGAATAAGCAAGGAAAAACCGAACCACTGAAGCAGTGTGGAAGGTATCAGAAATTCAGAGATTATTTGGAAGAGAAAAGGGAATAATCCTATCTTCTGATTTAGTTACATTCCTAAAAAAATGGTGCTTTTATTTGCAGACAGTCATACTTCATATGAAAGGGGAGAATCCTTGATTGTAAATTGTTTTAAGGCATGGTTAAGATATGCATCTTCTCATCCTTGGGGCAAGACATAGACTGTGCCAGTATCACGACACTTAGTTACTGCTTTCCCTTCCTTTTACATTTTTTTCCAAGATCCTGTCTGTGCTTGCTGGTTTTTGTCCTTGAAAGTTTTCATTTGAATGACCTAATGATCTGACGATTAGTTTATAAGACAGTCTGACAACAGTTTGGCACTTAACAGGCATAGGACACGTTTACCGTTAAAGTTCGTGAATAGTAAGTTTGCGTCTTCAACTTTGTCAGTAAGCCACCAAGGTATATTAATTGCCTGTAACTAGAGAGGCACCACTTTGAAATTTATTTCGTTTGCTTGATCGCTCTAATATTAAACCATGTAAAATACATTTCTTCATATGTGCACGTCCTGAATTACAGGTAGAATTTCTTTTTTGTATGCTCTTATCTCAGTTCGAGCAGAGACTAGCATACAGACAGTCTGTAATTGGTCAGTGTTGTGTACTTTAAAGGTACTCTCACTCAACTAATCTTGTAATTCCAGGCAAAACGAAGATTCCTAATAATTAATGATACATGTGCAATTCTTCTGATCTCCCAAAATGTATTTATGATGAGATGTGATCTGTTTTTGTTATATTTTGTTCTTCTGGTCTTTTCACCATCCTCTGTTTAAAAGTGGTTCAGCAGTTGCAGATCAGAACAACACAGTACCAAACCTTTTGCCAAGAGAAACTGTAGGCATCATGAGAAAGTCCTCTTGTCACGTAACTTCCGCAGCTGACACTCAGTATTTTTTACCTTTTCCTCTTGACAGAAATCCTGTTTCTTCTAAAGAACTTTCTGAAGGTAAATTTTGGAAGTTATTTGTACAATTTACAGAAGTGTATACAGTTTTATCATTCTCATATAGGATGTGGTAGTCAACTACCATGGTTGTCTGAAAAAAAAAACTAAAGATCGTTAAAATATGTACCATTCCCTGAGCTATGCGGGTCCCTTCACCACAATTTGATGGGCTGCGCAAACTATTTTGAAATGATAGGCATCTGCTGTGACAGTACTCTCACAGTTGTGAGCTCATATTTGAGGGAGAGACTGCCCCAATATGAATTGTATACTGAAAACAAACTGATTATAAAGCAGATGAAGTGATCTTATAAATCCCTCGGTGTACCTGTACTGTATTAGATTTAATGTATGGCACGTGTCCTTTTTATGTAGAAAAATGCTTTTATATAGATAGGTTGAGAAACTGTATAAATGATTACCTGTTCTGCATGAAAGATCATCATTTGTGTATAAATATTCCAGTGCCTATTGCGTGTCAGTGAAATCACCATGAAAGTCTGGCAGCTTTATTTTGTGGCACTCTTAAGGGTTCCCAAAGATCTTACTCTGTGTCCTAAAACTATGTGAAATATATTGTCTTTTTTTTTAATATTAAGAAATAAGTTGGAATGTAAGGGTACTTAATTTCCTCTCTTTGCAAATACCAAACAATTGCTCCAGCACTTCAGAACCTAGCACTTGTTTTCTTTGTGCTTAGTTCAAGAAACTGCTTATTTAAGTCGTCAAATGTGAAAAAGCAAACAAGAGCTGACTAATGAGATGTGACTTATGTGCTTCTGTGGGCACAGGATGAAAAATAAAAAGGCTACGTCTTGTATAAACAAAGAAAAACAGCTTGCAGAATCATTTGCAGCCTGATAGTATGTGTTTCAAACCATTGTACTACTTTTAAGGAAATTTTTGCTACTATTGCTGTTCTTATGCTGGCACTGGTTAGATTATAGCATTCTAAATGTAAAAAATTACATTAGCATGAAGAAGTAGTTGGAAATGTGTTAAGATTATTATCAAGATCTAATATTTTCATAGACAGGGATGTACAGGAACATGCATTAGGTACAGAACTGGTACTACTACCTGGTACGTCTAGTTGTTGGCATCTCTGGATATCAGACAGGAAGCTGATGAAAGTTAACTGTTCTTATTTGTAATTTTATGCCTTAGGGATAACTTCAATGGAGGTTTCATATTTAAGTTCATGAAGAAAATATAGTAGACTTGCAGGTTATGATTCATATTCATTTCCATTTAAAAAAAAATAATTCCTGTTTTCATTATTTTTTTGTACTCTTGTAGAAAAAACAGTTGTCTGCAATCTTGAAAGAAATGCCGTGCAAAAGGAGCATATTAAACTAAAGACTGTGAGAAGATCACTTAGCTCCTGTAAACTGCCTGAGAAGATTTCTAACCCTACTGAACTAACGAGCAACAAATATCTCCTTGAGACACAACTGCAGAAAACCAGTCAAGAGTCACAAGGAATGGACAGTGTCTGCAATAGCCAGGATTTCGTTTTGCCTGTAATTACAAAGTCTTCAGTGGTAAAATATTTTATCTTTGATTGCTAAATACATGATAAACTATGCTTAGTGTACTTTCCTAGTTTCGCATGAGGCAACATACCATGTTGCTGAATCAGCTGAGAGATAGTGATAGTTGTATGGTTACCATGAAATATTGTACCACTTTTCCCCATTATCCTCCAGACCGCCCCCCCCCCCCGGCAATCGAGACTATAGTTTTAATCAGAGGATTGTCACTGCCTACCATATTTCATCTGTAGGGGATGAAGGCATCTGTACTTTCCAATTTGTATTGTCAGGCTTCTCTTGATGTTCAAAAAAAGCAAAAGAAAGGACAGACTAGTCTCAGACAAAAAAAACCCCAAAAAACACGAGGTGTGGGGGAGAAGGCGGCTCTTCCCCTGTTAGTATCAAGGTCACTTCACCGGTTGGTTGAATGCCCAAAATTGTAGATACTCTTATCTAACCTCAAGTATTCAAATGTTCCCTTGCTGAATATCAAATTGAAAGGAAAACATGGAGGAGATTGGGACCTTAGATTTGGAGTCATTGCTAAACAGTATTACTTTAGCTGATGTACACAGAGAGAAGTGAAAACAAACAAAGAAAAACTGCTTTGCATGTCCACACTCAATCAGTGGTAGACTCGAACTCTCGCAACAGTAGCAATGGAAATTTACAAGGTTTTAAAGCATATATCATGCAAAACCATCAGCCTTAGGAATATCTGTTACACCAGGCTATCGGAATCATTCCAAGTTTTATGAAATGAGCATTTTGTTAATATAAGCTTGCAAGGGCAACTTACAAAATTTCCTGTTTCTTTTCCTCTTTCTAATGTTTTTGTGTTTTATTCAAGTTACAGGATGTAGCCAAAAGACAGAAATCTGTTTCTACACGATATCGGGGACTTGAAGGTTTCTTTGTTGTAGGTGTAAACCCTAAACAAGTAATGCTTGAAGCGCGCTCTTCACTGTGTGCTGACTCTAGCCCTACGGACAGTAGTATCCTGTTTCCAGGTAACGGCGTATGGATAAAATCCTGAAGCAATATACGTATTTATCACTGTTGCTGTAAGACGTCCTTCTCTTCATGTAACTTGGATCTAGCTTACTTTTAGAAGTCAGTTTGGGGTAGCAGTCGTGCCCACACAAACAACTGGTGCTGTAGAAGGATAAAATAAATGTACTACCTTGAGGTAAATTACATCGATATAGTGCCATAGATTTATATGCTTCTTTATATCCCCTGAGAATTTGGTTCCAGTAGGAATTTCTGCTTTTCTTTGTGCATAATATACATCACAAAACAATGCTTTTAATGGTGTATACGAAACAACATGTGAAATGATTGGTGAGCATGAATATTAATTTTATCAAGTATATCACTTGAATTTAAGCTTGTTGGTGTGTTATATATGATTTTTTTTTTTTTTTACATTATGTGTAGAAAATTTGTTGCATGACTTCTTTAAATCACACACATTAAATGCAGCAAATATAGTAATGGTAAATGCGTATTAACGCAAAACCTGCAAATATTTTCCTCTAATACTTTTCAATTTCAGGAGATGGAAAGTGGGTTAGTGAAAGGAGCTTAAGTGAATACGCTGATGACTCTGTAGTTCAAGGTGTCTTAGAAAGTCAGTTGAATAGACCTTTCGGTGTTTTGGAGACTCAAAATAGAATTTCTCCCCTGATGGCAGCGTGGAGGTCATACCCAGGTAAGGATAGCAACAGCTTTGAGGTCCTACTTTAACAGGTTAATTTTTCTTATGTAAAAAGTAGAAGCACTGTCTGTGATGATTCTGTTGAATTTAGGTCATTTTTGTATCTTCATCTATGTATTTGTGTTTTGGGTATAATGGCTCATATACATGGCATTGTTTTCGTAACAGTGGGCTTTTGAGTTACAAATTATCTCTTTCCAGCTGTCACTAATAGTTCTTTTTATTGTGCTTAGTTTCTGCTCCTGCCTCTTCCCTATTACTCCGGTCTTAGCTTGAATATTTATTTAATAAACTGTCTAGAACAAGATTATGTATTACTGTGTGTTTTGCAGCATCTAGTACAATATGGTTTTGATCTAATAGAAGATTTCTTCATGCTACTGAAATAAGTCTTATTACATGCACCATAAGAATCTAGGAAACAAGTAATGTATAACTGCATCTGCACTTTTTAGTTACTTTTCTCAATTTCAACTGTCTCCATCTCAAGGAATGTAGCTTACGTTATTTCTCTCATCTTAAGCAACCAGTTTGGCATTTTAATTTTAAAACCGCTATGTGCAGAAAATGAAACTGTCAATTTCGAATCCCAGAAAAATATTTGAAAGTGTCTATATTTTATTCATGTTGCCTTAAATTAAAAAAAAGGCAGAACCAAAGTTTTAAGCTTTCTACGCACATTCTTGGTCTCTCCGCTCCCCCAAAATTTGTGCCATTGTACATAATATTGAAATAATTTTTTTTCCTGAAAGATACCCCTGAGGTGCTACTTCCCAATATATTTGTAAACTCTTTATTAACATTTATTAACTCACAATCTTAAGCAAAATTAATAATCTGTTCAGATCAATTCATAATTTTAACTACAATGAATGTCATTAATGAGCTGAGATAAAATTCTCTTTATGTGTGAAATCTTGAATTATTAGAAGTTGTGACCTTTTCTGTTATTTCAGGGAATGATTCTAGAAGACCTTGGTCAGCAAATATGCTACACTGTAAACTGACTGAAAACTGTTCAACACACACACAACCAAGACCAAAGAGTTCACCTCTGCGTAAGTTTAGAGTTGATACTGAGATATCAAACCACAAGTGCCTTGATGTAACTAAACATGATGAGTATCTTTGGGAATATATAGCTGACCAAGAAGCCCTACTCACTCTGGAAAAAGAATTACAAAGTTATACAGGTAAGTGGCAATACTCCTTTTTTTTCCCTGATGGTTTACAAGTGACATAATGAAAATAAGTAGCTATTTCACTTGCCTTCTCAGATCTAACCGATTTTGATGCAAAAATGTACTAAACCATTTGATGACGCAAGAGTCTTTGGTGGTTGAACAGCGATTTATTTCCATTTGATCATACTTTAACCTACCCTTAATTTAGTAGAAGCAAACTGTTTCACGCAACTTTCTTAAGTTTTTTTATCCCTTGCATTTTGTTGCAAAAATCTGCAGGATGTCCTAGGTATTACTTCAGATCATAAATTTCTTTTAAATAGGTATCCTTTCCTTGGATATTTAATAATGAACACCCCAGGTGTTGTTAGAAGCTAGATGTGATTTGATGCAAGGGTAGCAAGAAGGGGAAGAGATGGACAGGGAATTTTATAAATCTGTCCTGACGAGAACTGCCACTAATAAGGCACAATAGACCTCTCATTTTGGGTTTGACTCACCCCCCTTTCCTCTGTCTTTTTAAACCCATCTCCTTGTTTTTTGAGGGTGGTGGAGGTGGCAGGCGGGCAAGGTCAGTTGGTTATGGTTGAACAGAACAAGTGAGTTGTGGTTTTCTTTGAATACAGGAAAAAAATGATTGGGATGCTTCTGTTCCAGTCTCAGTAAGGAGACAGGTCAAGAGCTGAAGGCACTTTGTGCCATAAGCAGTCCTGATGGACTGCATCTCTTAGGCTGTACCATGGTCCCACCCTTCCGAGCTGCTATGGTGCTCTTATATTGGCAGGTCCTGGCTATGATGCATCTTCAGTAAACAAAAGTAGTCTGGATTCCAGAGTGTTCTGTCTTTTAAAATGTGTTTACCTTAGGTTTTGCTATATTTTTTTTTTTTCACACAGCTCTTCTGAGGCTTCCAAATATCACGTTTCAGGACAGCTGTCCTTCCTTTTTTGATACGTACTCATCAGAACTCATGTGTTTTTGGAAGAGTTTCTCTTGTTAATGCTTGAAGAATGAACATCCGTGCTGAATATGCTCAGAGAAAAATAGGGAGGAAAGTTATTGTTGAGTTGTCCCATTCTTTCTCTCCCTTTTCGTTCCACTTTCTTGGAATACTTTTCACTTATAAATAAGTTCATAGCAGAGACTTATGGCTAGCTGGGAAAATAGTAACATACTTGCACGTGTGTTGTATAAGAAGCACAGACTGTGACCCCAGTTGACTGTGTTTTTGTGTTGGTGGATGTGGGATATATCCTGTTACTCCGGTTTAAATACTACCATTAGTGAGCTGCCAGAGTTCTACATTTGCTACTGTATTTTGAGGTTGCATAGGTATTAGTGGGCCCTATATATAAAGTTTCATATGGTAGTGGCGTATACATCTTAGAAGCAAACCCTGTCCGTTACTTCTAGTGATATGGGAACCATATAATAAAAAGTCATAATTTATTTTAAGGGCTTGTAGTGACACACTTCATCAGATAGAGTTTTTTTGAGACTTTTAATGGCAAGTTTTTGTTGATACTGTGAAATTCTTTAAAATTGATAGTGTAGATACTGCATTTTTTTGTTTATATTTGTTCGTGAAATGACCTAAAATGTTTCAGGTCCTGAAAAATGTTACAGCTTTGCTTCAGAAGATGTAACTTCCTCCAGCAGACACTCAGAGAAGGTATGTGGAGATACTACAGATCGCCTTAAAAACCTGGACCTGGAAGACCACAGCAGAGCTGATACTATCAGGTAAGTTAAACTTGCTGAGTATGTTTTTATGATATTGTAAAATCATTAATATGCCAAACGTCTTGCCAGAACTGAAATAAAAACAGTCTTGACTTTCTGATTGTACTTTACCTGCTGATTACAAATGTCAGCATGACCTCTTTTGTATCTGAATGTTCTAAGCCAGTACTCTCAGGCAGCTCAGATTAAGTGATATATTTTGTCGTTGAGACTCCAAATTATAAATTTGGGGATTATGTTTTTTTTAAATGCATTAGCTTTTGTTAACACACAGCACTGAGATTTATAAAGTAAGTCTATTACAAATCATCTAAGTTCTTCGGTTGAAAGGTACATTTAAAAAGAGCAGTTGTGAGCAGGTGAGCCAATAACATTTAACTCACCGCAGTCTATGGTATATCTGTTATATCGCCTTGGAGACTAAGGAGGTGACTGGAAACAAGCAAGTTCCCCAAAGTTCTGTCTGTCATTGGTTTCTTACTATGATCTCGTAACTAGTAAGGATAAGTGAGACACTGAGATGTTAACTACGTGCTATGTGAATATAGCTGATTCAGAGATTTGTGTAAGTTTTTTTTAGTTTTTTTGATTTTTTTTTTTTTTTTTTTTTTAATGTTCATAATATTGAAATTGCAGGTCAGCAGAAAACTAAAAAATATTTGCAAATAGTGCAGGTAGTATGAATGAGACCCACTTTCCTAGCTTACCTGTTCTACGATGTGGGATTTCTCTATTTAGGCACAATAGTGACAATGTTATTTACCTCCTACTTGTTTAAGAGGTGAAAATGTATGTGACAAAAACTGAGGGGAAAAAATGAATATAGTAGCTTGTAATGTATGTATACTTGCAAAATACACAGCAAAAGCTATTTTCATGCCTTTTAGTTCTACATATGTGAACATATGTCACTAAAGCTTAAAGCAGGGTAGCTTGAGGAATTTGAGCTGCTGAAAATCACTGTGGTGTGTTTCTTTTAAGGGGCTGGGATGAAAGCCAAATGGATGATGAGGAAGAAATTCTGGAGGATAAGCAACAGGTTCTTGCATTACAGTGAACATGCAAAGAACTTAATGCAATTTCTATCTTTGCCTATCGTACAAAACCAAGAAGCAGATGAAGAGGTGTCTTGAGTGCTGCTCAAGATATTATTTATTAAGGATTATTTTGTAAAACTGTTAATAAAAATTCTTAAAAACCCCTTGATTTTGGCTTTTTCATTAGTATGAAGAAGTAACAGAATAAAAGAAAACTGGTCTTGTGCTTTTATTTTTTAGGATTTTTTTTTATTCTTTAATTTTTATTCAGTATAAGATTCTTTGCCCGCAGATTGAATTTTCTGTCTCCAAATGCAGTTTTACGTTGCCAAGCTGAGAGGTAATGTGCAAGAGGGTATTAATGGAGTGTTCTTAAATCGGGGGTCTCAATATGGCCAAGTTTATATGGTGAGATGCATAGTAGAAAGTGTAATAGGCCTAGTATGCTTTACTCCTTATCATGTATTTTACCACTAAGGGACTTTCGCCTTGCAGAATGGAAATTAAGTTTTACATAGTATATTTTACTTCTCCTGGTACATTCCTTTCTTCTTAATTTCAGCATGTAGCATATATTAGCAGTAAACTTGGCTCCCTCTGCTCGGCATTGATGAGAAGTCAATTCTCTTTCTGCACTGTACTACTTTCACTGTTCCAGTATGCCAGTTTGGAGTGATCTGTGTTCAGCATACCGAATTCAGCTGTACTGTAGGTTTCTGTCTTACAGGCTTTTTAAGATTAAGAGAACAAAGAGAAATACAGTAAAAAGATGATCTTGGGTGGTTTTGATTTCACCAAACCATTTTTATTTCTCTATCTGATGATGACAAGGCCTCAACTGTACTTTTGAAATTGTCACATCTGTGTTGTATAAAAACGTTTCTTCTTCTTCTCCTTCTCGCCTTCCCAGTTAATGTAAGGTTAAATGCAATTAATATAACTTCAGTAAAAGGTCCCTTGGCTGTTACATGCTGACTTGGTACTTCAACGTAAAGAGGGTTTCTGCTCTCTTTTTGAGGAGATGCTTAATTGTACCCAGTAGTTTTTCTGTGGAGGTGGCAGGAAGTTACGGTTTTGAAATGATCTGACTGGTGTCTTTTGGTGACATCTTTAGGTTTCTCAGACACAGCAGCACGCTTCAGCTTTCTTTAAAGTTTTTTTCCTTCATCATGTTCTATTTGAATGTGGTGAACTCTTTTTTCCTTCTTTTATTAGTTTCCTCCACTGTGGTTTTTAAGATGCTTTTCAGAGTATCTTAAAAGCTTCCCTGCACCCCGCCCTGAGTTTTGATCAAAAAAAGTGTATCAAATTGCAGTCACAAAGGTTTCTGTCTCATTGTGTTGGGAAATTTTGGAAGTGGGATTAAGGAAAAGCTTTTGTCTGACAATTATTCTTATCCATTTTTGGGTAAATCACCTGACAGGACTCTAATGGTAACTGTTGTTCACAGAAACTTTCATATAGAAAGAGAAGCTTTGTATCCTGCGTTACTTCTTCCACCTGTGTTCCACAGTTCTCTCATAACTGCTTTAAATGAGGAGTTTATAGAAGATGAAATTCAGAGAGCAACACTGTACGTGCTTTTGACCATGTTGTTATTCATCTTATATTGAATGAAGGGATTATGTGTCTACTTCAGTCGTTTTTCACCACAGCAACAGTGATCAGTAAGTTATGAAACTTCATGTCAGATGCCTTTTATTAAAGGTCATGATTTCCATCACTAAATTGGTTAATTAGGAAATGGACATAGCTTTAAGAAATTAATTTTGTTTATAGCTTCAAATGTTGAAAGACTTCTTTGAGTGCTCATCTTGAAAACCTTGTGATTCTGTGTTCAGAGGTGGCAAGTGACCTTCATATCAGTGGAAACATTCCAATATATCACTTAGGTTCTGACAATTGAACACGTACTTGTTGATATTCTCCCCATGCCATAGAACTCTAATGTAGTATGCATTTGTCGTCTGACCCCCCCATCAATTATGCACTATTAGACAACATAGACAGTAATCTTTTCAACAATTTCTTTTGCAGGAAAAAATACTTCAGTAACCCTAATTCATAAAAACTAGAGCCGTCGGGCTGAATAGACCATTGATTTGATTTCCTGCCTCATTTCTTGTCTTTAAGGTGAGGGCCTATTTTCCACTTCAGTTTTCTTTATGGAGTTTACCATATATTGATGTTTTATTACAGTAGTTCTTTGCCAGAAATTCTAAGAATAAAATCAGAAAGCAGGTGTTCTACTTTGTAGATTAAGGCCAGTGCTTTTCTCTCATGAATGTAACCTTTTCCTTCTTTTTGAGTTACTTTTCCAGATATTCCTATTACACTCATTTCCCTTGCACAGATAGGCTGACTGCTTCCATGCTGTTCCCAGCCGTTTTTAACTAGAAAACCGATGAAGCAGGTGCTGCTGTAGTGTGTGCCTAGAGCCCTCAACAGTCAGGTTAATCCTTGGTGTTTGTGCTTGTCGGAGATGATAACTAGAAAGTTACTGACTGTTTTCGACATCTGATTTTAAGTTTTCCCTTCCCATCTCTTTTTCTTGAAAGAAAAAAATGCTTCTGATAATACCTCTAACAAACTTTGGACTAAAAATAAGCTTACTTCAATGTATTAGTAATCTTTTTGGTTAGTCAGTGACGATTTAAATGCACCTCAGTTTTGAATTCCTAGGTTTAACACACTTGATGTCTTTCTGGTGTGGAATTTTTTTTTCTCTCTTCAAGACATAGTGACGGAACCGATATCCTAACTAGAAGACCAAAAAATGCATCTGAACTGATGCAGTTCTGTGACATTTATTGCTTGTTTTTCTGGTGCAAATAAAACAAATCTAGTGTTGAAAGCTTGCTGCTGATGATTATGGATGTGGTTTCATGTACTTCTCTGCATTTCTGCCTTGATACAAATACAATGTGAAAATGGTTTTGGTTTTTTTTTTCTTTTTTTTATTTCCTCCTGTGCCTGTTGTAGGGATGGCCAGAGCTAAACCCGTGTCAAGGGATTTGCACAGAAAAATTATCTTTTCTGTCCCATTAGAGAAAGAGAAAAGGAGAGGGGGAAAAAAGTGAAAGACCAGTTTATTTTTTTGAGCTTCTAGAGTAAGTCTACACGTCTTTTTGTGTACATTAACTTCTGGCAACCTGATTTTAAAAAACATAAAACCTATGAATTAACTTGCAATCACTTTGGGTTTTGAAAGAGAATATCACATTCATTATATATTAAAGTATTCTAGGATTCATGTGGACACACCTAATTTTCAGTAGTCTGACAGACTCTGCAGGTCTGTTTTGGTTTTTGTTTGTTTGTTTGGTTTTTGTTTGTTGTTGTTTTTGTTTGGTTGGTTGGGGTTTTTTTAGCCGTTTTGAATGTGGCCATTTTCTGCTTTCCAGCAACTGTCAGTATAATATGCATCAACGTAGCAGACTGCTTGGTGGGCAGGTGGGCTAGCTATTTTTAGTGGTTATACAGTACAAGAATGGGTGAACCTAGAAAGGATTGGAGTGGATTACTGGAGAGGTTTTTAGGGCTCCTTTGTTATCTTACAAGCAAATGTTTCCTTTCTGTTCTTGCAACTAAAGAAAACAGATCCGACATGATTTTTGTGTGTGATGTTTAAATATTAGTATTCCAACACTCTCAGCTTTTTTCCCCCCATGATTTTTTTGTTAAGAGCTTGGTGTGAGACCCAGGAAAAATTTGACTCCACCACTCTTCTGCTTAGAGACTTGTTACAAACATAATTTGGGACGGATGAAAACCTAGGAAGTGTCTTTTGTCCATTGTCAAGCTTTATGACCTTGTCCTGGTTTCGGTAGCAAGAGCAATGTACTTGGGCAGTTTACATATCAGAGTGCTGCTGATCTAAGCAGGATTAGCATATGGTAATAATTAGATGTTTCTAGGTAGTCAGAGGAGCTCTTGTGCTTCACAGAGATCATCTGCCCATCTCTGATGGGGAAATTCTACCCATGTGTTAATATTTTGAACTTTACTAGTCCCAGGTCATTACAGAATTCTTTCTTACCAGCCAGTATTTCTTTTTTCTTATACCTGAAACTAATGATGCATCAAGTGGAGCTGCTATCAGAAGAGAGTCCATCAAGACTCCTGTCTCATACTGTTCTCTTGAAATTGCCTTTCCTAGTGGACCTACCCAGTTGCCTGGCACCAGTGGATGACTTCTACAGGCAAATCTAGCTGACAGCAAGTTGCCAAAAATTTTTTTCAGTCTGTTTCTGTATGTTGGTGTTTTAAATATCAGGTTTTTTTCTCCAGCTTGCCAGAAGAGAAATATCCAGCATAGTGATAAAGGAATCATGTGAAATTTGTGTTGTTCCCAAGCGCCATAATTCTGAGACTTCCATTGCCCTTGCCTTCCACTAGGTATCTTAGTGCGTTTCAGGGAAGGTCACAGAATCGCTGGTGAAGTATCATCAGACTGGCACTATCCAGCCAGGGTGCTGTGCTGTTATGCCAGATTCTGATGTGTGTATATGTAATTGCTTAATATGAAATAGCCACGTTTCCGTGACCATTAAGGAGCAAATTTACAGTGTAAAATGAATGTGCCTTGTTCTCAAAATACAGACAAACTTAACAGCTGTTAACTTCAGTTGAATGTTTATTTCTAAAGCACTTACCTGGGAGTCCCTGAAATATTTTAATTAGCTGCCATTTGGCTGCATGCCTGATAATGTCTAACTTTGTTATTTTTTTTTTTTATATAGAAGGAGCACTCATCCAAGTAGTCAAGTTGTAGAAACCACGTGAAGTGCTATCTACTTCTGCTACTGTAGTTGGCTGTACACAGAAGAATACGTTGAGATTGGAAAGTGAGAACTGAGATTTTCCTGTTCATGTTTCATTTCAACCAGTTCTGGCAATGAATGAATTACACTGAAAACACTGTTTGTGACTACTTGTGCTGGTACTGTAAAGGGCTCTGGTACATACTCTAGCACTCTAACAGAGCAGAGCTCTGTTTTACTGTTTGATTCTAACCTTTAATAGACTTTAAGATGCTGCATCCCATTTATAAAAATTAAGGGTTGTTCTTTCCTCCGTCATAATATGGCTTACGTGCATCTCATTCAATTATCTGAAACACATAAAACCAATTAGTTTTAATTTATCCAGACCCTTTACATCAGGGAAAAATACATCTGTCTTTCATTTGAAAATGAATTCTGCAGATTGCAAGTCATCAACACAAGGGCATTTCTAAAGTATTTTGATCGAGAGAAGTGTTCCGTGACTTTCTATTTACTTAGGATTAATTAGGTTGTTGAATATGCTTATGCTTGTTGTAAGGGAGGGAAACATGATAATCTACTTCATATTAATATTAGAGATCAGTTAACAAGCACAAGCAATGGAAACCTCAAAAAACTGCTACTAATTTTCCATATGTTGAGGGATGTAAGGACCCTCACAAAAAAAAGCTATCTGTGATTTCAGTAAAACAGAGGGATTTCAAATGCTGATTTCCAAAGGAAGGACAACAAAGATGTTAAGGAACAAATACTCAGCAGAATATCTGTTCCAGTGGTTTTGTTTTACTTCACTAAAAAAATGGCACTTGCACAGGCTTTTTGAGAAGCAGAGGTCAGTTTTTGGAGTCTGTATCAACAGGTCATTTCAGGTCCACTTCCGAGTAGTAGCTAATAAGGAAGGCAAAGTTTGCAGGGTGGCAGGTGTGAAACCGTGGGAGGTTAGAATTAGATTATGCATACTATTTCAACTAAAACTTCTGGGGCGGGGAGGAGGGAAGCCTCAGCAAATCCTTCATGAATATCCACAGTTCAGGATTTGGCCCAATGTGTACATAAAACATTTCTCTGAACCTAATACAACAGAAAATTTTAGTATTAATATGTTGGAGAATACAAACATCTTTTTTTTTTTTTTTTTTTTTTGACAGTATTTCAGTTATGGTACATCTAGCATTGTTTTAAAATTATTTTGGAAGGAGAAATAGGAAAACTCTGTAAATTTCTTTTATTTTCCTTTGTCTAGTGTGAGTCTTCCATATATAACTTTTACTATATATTCGTCTACATGAGGTTGAAAATTCCTGGCCTAAGGAAGTCCTTACTCCCTTGGGAGAGACTTTTTGCTGTAGTAAGTTTTTCTGTACCATAAAACAATGGCAGTGGATGCAGGAACTTTTAAAGAAGCAGTTGCATAAAGATGTAGAGGTGGTCCTTGTGAACTGGGAATTACGCTTGGATCTACTTAAGATTCTGTTTATAACCGTAAATGGCTGTAAAACGGGCAATCCATTCTGTAGGAGGAACTTGATGCGATAAAGAAATGACTGAGACAGACAATGAAAACCTATCTATATTCCTCCACTGAACGATGGAATACATGCCAGCATGGCTTTCCACTTTGCACAGATCTTCTTCCTCGAAAACTGGTTTGAGGGGAGAAAGAAGAGGGCAAAGCATTTCTCCAGTGTTGTTGCTGGGACAGCTTCAGATTCTCAACTGACTAGAAGACTAACAATGACTATATTTTAAAGGAGGGTGCCTGTCTAGTTTGGAAACCCATATGAATGAGAAATAGGAGCTGGAAAAAGTGTAGGACAACCTTTGCTAAAGAGTTGCACAAAATGGGTCCAAGTATCTGTTGGGGGAGAGGTATTTGTAGCCCTTAAATGGTTCTTTGTGTCCAAACCTCTTTGTTCTGTATACTGAGGGATTTCTCTGCAGCAACTGTATTTCCTTGCTTTGTGTCTGTGCTCCCTGTAGCTCTGTGCTCACACTTCCCACAGCCAGGTGGAATTATAAGGGAACTTGAGCAGATGTGTCGAAGAAGTGCGAGAGACTCCTTCCGTTGTGGAGGAGGCCAAGACCAGAGGGCCTGGAAGGAAATAGTCCCTGAGCCTGGGTCTGCCCGTGTCGCTGTGACCTGGAGATGGTACAGATTCACTGTTCGGGCTCGGAGAGCTCATCTGGCACAGTCTGTAGTCTTTTCATAAATATAGTCGCCCACGTTGTGGTGCGCACAAACTCTTTCTACCAATGCTGCTTCTGCACCAGAGCCCTGACAAAGCATTTTCTTTTTTTTATTGTAAGTTTGAATCATTTCTACAGGGAAGCCTGAAGACAAGTTAATTGAATATGGCACTGTTTGAAAAATGTGAACACTTTTCTTAACGTACTATGAATATATAGTCCTGAAAAGTAATGCTCAGTTGCATCGTTTCTGTCTGGCTACTGTAGCTTGCCGAATACATATATACTTTCTCCACTACTAGATTTCATTTTCCTATCTGCTGTATTACATTAGAATTACTATTAAATTATCAATTAAAGCCATCACGTATTGCTTAAAACACAGCTACTGTTCTTGGCATTATTTGCATTTAGCTGCTAAAGTGCTGTAAAAATAGCTTTTATGCTCCCAATTGGAGCGTAGAACACCAGCTACGTAGCAGAAAGAGCAAAGACCTTTTTTAAAAGTCCCAGAAACTTTTGAGACAACAAGGTTCCATATCGTCCGTCCTCCTTAATTCCAATTATCAAGCTTTCACGGATTATTTCTTTCTTGGCTAAGCTGTTCTTACACTAGTTTTTCATTTGTTTGGTTGGTTTTTTTTTTCCTCCCCCCTCCGCTTGTTAGTATATCTGTGAGAACGGTACTAAAACATGCTAATCAAAGTTAAAGCCTCATTCTGCTACACAACGTTCTCTGTAGGTGAGGTGGTCTGTGCTTCAGAGAAGTTGTTGGATCTCAGAAGCAGGCCAGAAAGGAGTGAGGAAACAGAATTAAGTTTTTTAGAATAGAAAGAGCTACAGTTATAGATACAACCTTTCTGCTTCTGCCCACCCCCCATTTTTTCTTCTAATTTTTGCATTTTCAAAGGTGACTTTGAGAGCCTGTGTCCATTTAAAAGATGACAAGTTGGTTTTGTTGTGTAGTTTTTTTGGAGAAGGTCAAAACAGGAGCAGAGATAAGGACTCTGATTACTTTTTACTACCATTGGTAAACAGAAGAGAATATCCTGGCCTCTCTTTCAGGACAGATTATGTAAATGGCTTAATTTTGAATGGTGAAATCTTAAGAACATCCAGGGACAGCCTATCTGTTCTTAATAAAGTCTGTGGGAGTCTTGCCGGTGAAAAAGCACATAATGTTCTTAGTCACATTTTTGCTTTCGCTGTTTAAATGACTTTGGAATCCATTTTATAAAACATACTGCATAATGCAGTATCTTTCTCCATCACTGTGATGAACTCCACTGCCTGCATTAGCTGCCGCATACTGGACTTCATCTACTTTCACCCCAGTCAGTCAACATAATGTACACGGTTGCTTGGAAAGAGGGGCTTGGAGTGGCAAGGGCAGTACCCCTATGTACTGTTTGTTAAGAGAAGAGCTCCTGGAAATAATTTCCAAAGTCTTTAAACTGCTGTGAACTTTCTCAAGTGTAGGAGACAGGGTTCAGGTTAATAAACTGCCTGAGAAATACAGAGCTATGGAAATAATTTTCCAAAAAATGTCCTAGTACAGAGAACACATTCTGTGCCCAGTGTGATCTGGTGACTGGCTTGACTTCTGCTGTGAGCTAAACATTAAAACCTTTTTAGACTACCCAATTTTTATAAACCTCTCTCCATCTTTTTGATTTAAAGCTATGATATGACTCCTAAAATAATTCCCCAGACATACAAAATTTCATCACTACCAGGTATTGTCATAGTAGGTGCTAAGAGTGACAGTCAAAAAGTTCTCACATTCTGCTGTCTAAATTTCATGTGCTTATTTGCAGTGCTTGCAAGATTAATGTGGAATGAAATCAAATCTTCAGCTTGGTTGTAGGTAGACTAATATTTCCCATGCAGGAAGGTGTAGTATTAAATAAGAGCTTGGTTATAAAGTAGTCTTTCCTGCTTGCGATGTAGCCAAGAGTGGGAAAACAAGAACTGGACATGAGCAGTTCTAAACGACGTTCATGTGGCTCTATTTCCCTTTTCAAACTACTTGCTGTTGAGTGCTTTAAAATTTCATGCCTTGTACGGGTTTGAGATGGGAATGGGGAAAAAAACATTTCCATTTTGATGGAGTACAGCACTGAACTTCAATTTCAATGTAGATATTAAGGAAGCTAATTAGATTTTTCAGTTTTCAAGCTGGAAAGCTTCATAGCCAATACAGAAAGACACTGATAAATTAAACAGATTAGAATTTGCTCTGTTTGTAGGAAATGCAGTATGGCTAGAGACAGTAACCTGCTTTGTATGGAATATTTTTGCTGGTTTACATTTTTAACAGACTGATTGAAGCAACTCCAGGTGTCTTCTGCTGTTTGTTTAAGAACTGGCTAGATCATGAAATTATTAAGTAGGCTGAAGGTTTAAGAACTGGTTTGACCAAGACTTTATTAGCCAGGCCAAAGTTAAGATAGAGTAACTAGCAGTAAGGGTAAATAACATTCATAGTTATGAATACTATTGTTGCCGAGTCAGCTTTAATTTTACTAGGAACTTTTTAGGCCTTGTTGGCAAAAACCGATTTTCATGGAAAATTTTTGAAATTAACAATGCAATTTGTATTTAAAGGGTACTGGAAGTCGTCCTGGTATTTTACAAAATGCTTAAAAGAATTAGGAGATTACTGCTCTGAGGAGTTTACAGTTTAAAATGCTGTTCACTTCATCAAAAACCAATACAGAAATGCCATGATTACCCTTTTTGTTTTTTTTCCTTCTATATTGCACTGGGAGCACGAAGTATCTCTTCATAATTTAACAGACAGACATAACTTACACCACTTCAAAAGACAGTGTTTTATAGTTATGTGCACTCCATTCTGCAGTACAAATTAAAACTTGCTTAACTGTCGTAGATAAGCATAACCAAGTAACATTTCTTATGCTGCATAAGATGACTCTGTTCTGAAAGTCAAAATAGCTTTCTAGAGACTATTTCGCATGTTAATTTTTCTACCTGAATATATTTGGCAATGTAATTCCGGGAAAGTTTATGAGTTTGCTTATATAACTTATGTGTATAACACTCGAATATACCAATAATCTTAAAGTAAACCATTTTCCTTCCACTTCCCTGCAGCATTTTGTACTGAAATTTTAAAAGTTGGGATGTTCAGCTTCTACATTAATGTCTCTTGTATTTACATTATTCCTGCAACGTAAAGCTGCAGAAATGAGAATCGTGTAGCAACACTAGGACTACGGCTTATGGTATAGTGTGTAAGGAGTATTGTATATGCTTAGAAAATCGCACGACATCATAAACTATTTCACAACAGTGGGGTTTGTTTTTCACTTACAGGACTTTGATCTGTCTGCAGGGTGTTTATCATTACTACTTTGTATGGCATCTACATTTAACAAGGCAGCTGAAGAATGATGAGGTTTCTTTCCTGACAATTTTTTAAACAAAATAGAATGCTTGCTGCTCAACAAAAGCTTTTTTTCATTTAGTCAAATATCAGAAAAAGAAATAACTGTAGAGTTTTATTAGTTGCAGATAACTTGCCCAGGCAGCTGTATGCTCAGCATGTTGTCAAAATAAAACTTGTCTCAGAAGCCAGAGCAGCCAAGGAAGCTAATCAATTTAAAACACATAGCAGAAATTATGAGCCACTCCAGGGTATTAACGATGTTAAGTAGTCTGCCAGGGCATAGGAAAATCACTGTCAGAGTAATGCAGTATTTTTCCTACTTGGTGTTAAGACGCTGGTAGTGCTGTCTGCTATGCATTCTGGAAAGCAAGAAAACAACTAAGTAAGTGCAGCAATGTTTAATAACAGTTCGTCTAGTGAAGGAAGATGAATAAGGCCAGATGTCCTGTCCAGGAAAAATCTACTGGGACAAGGAAGAGCTCCGCTGGAAAACCTCTGAAGCCCTAATAGCGACTCCTTTGCATTCTTCCTCCAAAAGATATGTCTTAATGATCTTGGAAAAGCCAGAAGAGAGGAGCAGATTTGTTGCTCTTCTCTTGGGAGCCCCCAGTTCTATTACCACCATCGTTGCCCATGTTAGTTTGACGTGTGACTGTGTCCTGAAAGTCTCTCAGTTTCCACAGAGGTTAACAGGCCTTAAGTTAACAACGCCTTTTTAAAATGTTTTATAATCTCTTGAAATGTTTCTGTGTGAATGTAAATAAGAAAAAGAAGGGAGCTAAGCCTTGTGAGGCTAGGCATGGCCTTTGTTTCCTGTGAAAATGCTTGATTTGTCAATTTTGAGTGACTTTCAAAAGCACAGTAAGATTTTCACATTACTGGACGACAGGATTTGAGTCAAAATGAGAAGTTAAATATGAATATTGGCACAAACTTAATAAATCATATGGAATGAACTGAAACACACTTAGAAAATTTTCTGAAAGAAATAGCATAACAGCAGTATGCATGTTACTGGCAGCGTTTGTTTTCTGTATGGTGGGGCTAAATTGCACAAGTGAATTCTCTTCTGACGGAGCTTTCATGTTTTCAGGTTTTCTGCAGGCGCTCACTACAGCATCGTGGAGCTCGTAGCATGTTGCAGAGAGCTATGAGTTGTGTGGCTGTTGCCCACATCACTCGTGGAGCGCTACATGTCAGTGACTGTGTCCTGGAATTCAACAGGTGCTTGAAGAAAAGCATGCTGAAATGTGGTAAATATCCTGATGTGTGCGATTGCTATTTCTTCTTAATTTAAAAAAAAAAAAAAAGTTCTGAAGAGCAAAATACCTCCTCCTTTTGGTGATATCCATTCTGTATTTCACTCTTCATTTTGATTCAAATTCTGTGGTCTTATAATGTGAAAATCTCTCTGTGCTTTTAAAAGAAGTCACTCATAATTTACAAATCAGTTAAACATTTTTTCATGAATGACTACCAAGGATTTGTGCCTGCAAGCATCACTGCATGAAATAGGCTATTTAAAGCAAAATCTGTTTGCTTCAGAGAGAAGAAAAATGCTCTGAATTTGAATGATGCGTCAAAATGTCAACCAAATTGTCAGCCAAACGTGGCAGCTGTTCCATTCTTAGGTTCACGTTATAGAAAAGATAACTGAAGAATGTTGTCACTGGTTTTATTTCTTTTGTTTAGTGAAAGTATTTTTTTATTAGAAATTACTTTTTCAGTAATCCTCTATGACAGTAAACAGCCAAACTTTTATCTAGGTTTTGAATAAACCGCCTGTTTCCAAAATCTTCTATGCCAGGTATTGTGGGTGTTGAACACCGTTAGAGATCTAGCCCGGTTTCCTCCCACATTTTTCTGTGCTTTCTCTTCGTGTTCTCCGACCGCCCTTGCCTCCTTTCATTCCAGTAGTGCTGATCAAGATGCAATATATTGCAAGGTAAAGCAAATATACTGTTCTTGTGTAAACATTCACAATTCTTTCTCCTTTTCCTTTATCTCCTGTTATAGGAGGCATCTACTGCTTGTGCCTCAGACTTTGCTTCTTGTCCTTAATCTCTTCCTTTCCTTCCCATTGTAGCTGGTAATGAACAAATGGAGGGGAGAGAAGAAGAGACAAGAAAAAGATGTGGCTGATTGCACAGCAGAGTTGGTCTTTAATGGTGAGTTTTCTGTTTGGGGCACTTGCTACAGAAATTTCTGGTCTCCAGGCCTCTTTCCCCACCTGACCCCCCCCTCCATCCCAACCCTTGCTACAGTCAAAGAAAGGTTCTCCTGACTTTTTTTCTTGGTTCCCTACTGTTAGGCAGTGCCTTGACCTCTGTTCCTCAGCAGGCTCTCTGGCTCCAGGCTTTGTTTTGTTCATCAGTATTCCTCTTTGGTAGGCAGCCCTCAGCAGGGATGTTGCTGGTACCTTCTAAACACTTTGTATAGATCTCAGGTCAGGAAACTAAAAACAATCGATTGCTATTCTTTTGTGTGTATGACAGTCAAGAACTAAAAGCTCCCATAAGATGCACACAACAGGATTCTTCCGTACCAGTTCTAATTTTGGAAGATGTGTACATTTTCCTCAAATGAGAATTTTTTACTTATTTTGGGTTATTAGAAATGTAGCATCCAGTAGACAAAATCCTGTTAAAATCAGCTTGGGTTCCAGGTTATTTTTTTAGAAGATGAGGGGAGTAGGGAAAGGAGTGGCAGAGAGAAAGACAGAGGAGGTTTAATTGTATGGATGCATACAGTATATGTATATGACTATGAAACTAAGGAGTTGTTTCATATTTTGTCATAGAGGAGCTAGACTTAAAATGGAAAGATTACATATTGCAAGAGCAGCAATGTATTTATTGATGCTCAACCTTACATTCATATGTTTTGAGAGTGTGTGTGTATAAAAGCAGTGTAAATGGCCTAATAAAAGCAAATGATTTGTAGCAAAATTGTGGAATATATAGTAGCTTTAGCATTATGACTTCAGTTGGATTCCCTCATGATACCTACCTCACTTAACCCAGCCGGAAAGATGGCAAACAAGCTATGTCTTGTAGAAGAACAGGCTCCACATCTGTAGTTGAGTTTTTCTAGGGAAATGATATTGCAAAATGTGAGTTTTCTGCAGGGTTTGTTGAACTGAATTGACCTTTGTAACACAGCTCTATTCTCTTTAGCAATCCGCAGGTTTTGAAACAGATCAATAAATTGAGCAGTAACACTTCACAAAAACCAGATGGTCTTCACCCAATACTTCTAAGGGAATTAAAATGTGAAATTACCAGACTGCTGCTGTGGTACACCACTTAAATTTGCCTCAGTGCAGAAGGAATAGCGGGGAGTAACTATTACACCAGCCTTTTTAGTGTTTCAGTGTGTAGATGAATTCAATGACAAGTAAGTCTGACTTATTAGTACAGCATAAGAAAAAAGTAAGGTAGTCAGAGGAATGGATAAACCTGTGTTGCATATCACTGTAACTTTTAGGAAGATAAACAGTACCTGGAAGAT
Organism: Platalea leucorodia; assembly: GCF_965183815.1. Classification (NCBI taxonomy): domain Eukaryota; kingdom Metazoa; phylum Chordata; class Aves; order Pelecaniformes; family Threskiornithidae; genus Platalea; species Platalea leucorodia. Next base: position 5,817,960 of record NC_138830.1, read on the forward strand.
CGTAGCTCCTTGGAGAAGTTAGCAAGTATGTCGATGTGGGTAACGTAATTTACATATTGTGTGTAGATTTTTCCGAAAAGCCTCTTAAAAATTATAAAAAGCTTTTAGGAAATTGAACAAGCATTGGACTAAAGAGCAGGCCTTTTATGCATTTGTAACTTAAAAAAAGAGGACCTGAGGGATGGGATTGTATGTTTTCACGTGGAGGACAATTACAAGGCCAGAACTATGTAACAAACGTGGTCTGGAAAAGGAGGTAAATAGGTGACAATTTGCTGTTGATACAAAATAACTCAGAATATTCTAATTAAAACTGATTGTGGAAGCTTACAGAAGTGATTGGATGTCAGAGGAAATTGAATATTGATAAATGAATTACCGTCTGTGGGTGGGAAGGAGCCTTAGTCAGTCATGGATGAGTTTTAAATTTGCTAGTTGGGAAATAATCATTGTCTATAGTTCCTTGAAAATGTTAGCTGAATGGCAATCAGGCTGCCACATATGTAATTCTTTATGTAAATGCTAGTTACGCTACATTGTTCGGTATAGAGGGGCACTGTTGATGTAATGTTAGGAGGAGGATTCAAATTCACTGCCTACTCTAGGAAAAAAATTCTCCATTAGAGGCCCTAGAAGAAGCAGTCCTGTATCAGCAAGTCTAACCCTTATTTTGCAGGCAGCATGTAATTTTTTTCTGTGTGCTTGGTTGTTTTTTGCTCTTGATACTATGTTTGGGAGATGCTTCCAGAACCTCACTGCTCTAAGAGTCAAGTTGGAACCTTCATCTCACTTCCAGATTAACTTTGATTTTATTTATTAATTTATTTGGCCATCAGAAATGTATTTATTTTTAAATGGCATTTTTAGTTTAAATGGATCTTCTCTCTCCATTAGTGCTTTTCTTTCAATTCATTGCCTCTACTGAGAGGCAGTAATTAAAACCCAAAAGATGGTACTTTGCTAAACTGATCAAAGATAATACTCTCTTTCATGTGATCCTCCTTGGTCCTCATAATAGCCTATGACTAATTCACCTTTTTATGAATACAGCTATGTTTGGTATAAAAGGTATGCTAGATATATTGTTTAGTAATGTAATTAAATGGTTTAGAAGAGGCTTAATGCAGCCATCCACATGATGAAGCAAATGACTTTTCAGATTCCACGAAGACTGCCTGTATAATGCTCTTAAAATTCCTTATTTGTTGCATAGATGCAAAATCTGGCATTTGGCAGAGCTAGAAGAAAACATTTGGATGCTTTTGATCAAAGGTGCTTATGGAAAATTATACTGCAAAGCATCAAGTAAGTGATAAGAATATATAATGACACAGTTTGAGAAAGAATGAAGCTCTCATCAACAGAAGTTGGTAAATTTTGGGGGAAATTTGCTCAGTATACTTTCTTAGTTTCCTATTGCTCCAGTAAAGCTTGATGCTTACATATAACATTAAAATAAGATGCTTTAAATAATGGAGTTTTAAGACAGGCATTAAAGCCCAAATTTATGTAAAATTAAGAAGATTAGCCACAGAAGAATGGTCTTCTGTAGCATGTGAGAAAGAAGTTTGTAAGTCACTAAGTGGAAGCTAAAGAATTTTCTCACTATCCAGTATTCAACTTTATGCAAGGATAAACAATTTCTTTTACCACTAGTTCAGTAACTGGAAACGCTCTGTGTCCAAACTAAAGGAGTGGTTTAGCTTACATTACTTTTTGAGGGCTGTTTTATGTTGCAAATCTAAGGCTATTCAATAAATAATAAAGAATTTGTGTATTTTTCAGGCATGTGATTTCTATAATTTCCTAAGCAAGCATAACAATGGAGAGAACCTTCTTCTCCCATTGAATAGAGAACAGTTAATCTTGCATTTGACAATTCTGTAATCTGATTTATATCCAGTTTACTGCTGGCCACCTGCGAACAATTTTTTTTTTTTTTTAATCTTGAGAGCACTCATTTGTCTGTGAAGGATTATTCCCTTGGACTGGCTCAGGATCTTGGGCCTGCCACAACAGCTGTGTGCTTAATTCAGACATTTGCAGTTATTGAATCGTGATTTTTGGTAGGGGTTTCAGTAGGCTTGTAGAATGAATACTGCACTCTGTTTTAGAAGGAAAATTGCCTTTCATGCTGTGGTGTTTGCTACCATCATCTCCTGTGAAGTTATGTCCCGTTGCATGCAAAATGAAAAGTAAAGTAACCTACTAGCTGACTAGTCTTCTAGACCCTGAAAGGAAGCAGTCCTTAGCTTTTGATAATAGTATTAATATCATTTTCTTGATTTAGTAATTTAGACAAAATGTTTTTACCCATTCCAATTTCTGTGGAGGGTTGGGAGGGGCGGGGGGTTCTCTCCCATAATGTGGTACAGGTCCTTCAGCTTCTGCTCAAATATTTACATTCTTTTTTTTCCTTTGTTCGCTGACTATTCAAGTCCCGGGAGTAATAATGACATCAGTATGCCTGCGATGCGCTGCTCTGTCTTGCTTTTTCATCAAACTGTTCAGCTACTTTTGCTTGCTCGGTGCTTGGCGAAGGTTGGCTGAAACTGTGTCATGGCAGTGGATAGGGGGAGGTTATCTGAGATACGACAGACATTTCTCCTTCCTCTCTTGGTAGGATCGCTTATTATTCATTTGAATAGCTTGCTTTGTCAGGTCCTTATTGGGCTCAGAACTCTTCCGAACTTACCTGTTGCACTGGTGGCCAAAAATATTCTTCATTTGTGTGTACATTTTTGGACTTCTCCTTTTAGGACCAAACACATCTGTCTGTAGATGACTTTTAAGGCCTGTTGAGGTGTATGGTGTCTGTGACATTTGCCTTCTAAAAGCAGAGAAGATTTATGTCTAATATATAATATTAAACTCTGTGCAACATGTTCTATGTGTCTAACATGATCATACGTCACAAATTCTCTTTTCACTGTGTGCCTATGTACCCAATATAAATCGTGGATTTCAGGGGGCGTTTAGAGTGAGATTTTCATATGTGTTTGAAACAGATATCACTCAGGGTAGTTTTCTTGGTCTAACACTTCTTGAGAGTGTCTCAATCCACATATTCAGATACGATAGCTGAAGTGATAGTGAGGTGTCTGAGCAAACAGAACTTTTGATAAAATTAAACTTTGAAGGTATTATTATAGCAGAAAGCTAAATTCTACACTCTTACCCTATACAATGTTGTCCTGTCTGTGGTTGATGTTGTATTTGTATATGGGTAGCATATAAAGCAGAGGTTAAAAGCTGTGCTCGGACTTCCCTGGAATGAAATTACTGTTTAGGAGTGCTTAGTTAAATATACAGGGAGGATTTGTATGTGCGTTTTCTTTAGATCAGTGCTGCGTATTTTTATAGTGTATTTTGAATACTGAGATGGGACTTGAGACTCTGATTTGTGAAAAGAAAATGAAGTAAAGGAAGGAACGTGAGTGGCATTAAATAAGCCCATTCCTATCTTGAATGATAAAAAGAATAGGAACTAGCTGAAATGCTGCTCTGACACAAAAGTCCACCACAGCCAGAAAGTGAACCCGAGAGCCCTGTTACCGAACAAATCCCCCAAGATGATTTGCTTTGAGGGAAGATGAAATGATGCTGGTGTCCAGAGGTGCCAATATTTTGGTTGCCATAAGTGTGATCAGCCCTCTCCAGGCATTCACTGTCCAAAGCCTACAAAATGAAGAGCAAAAGGAAGCAAATAAAAATAAGTGTAAAGCTCATTTTACAACAAAGACAGAGGCCTGAGAATGACGCTGTGTGAGTTCTCTTTGCCTGTTGCATGACATGCTAAACTGCTGTAAACAGACCCAGATGCGATCAATTCAAATGGTGCTACAAAAGAGCCAGGTGAGACATCTGGGAACAGACTTTTCCCCCTTTTATTTTATCATTGTTGCAGGATACTGCTTTAAAATACTACACAATCACAAAAGCTGTTTCTCCTGGCTGCAGAGAAGGATTAGGAGAAGAGGAAACCTAATAAGTGACTCCTCACCAGCATGAGATGCAAGGAACAAAATTAAAGCAGTCAGAAAAGATAACGGAAGCTAAAGCAGCAATACTTTTATGAGAGTTGAGCTACAAAGCAGGGGCCTCAAGGCAGACCTGCTATTTCATCCAAAATCAGTCACAGCTCTTCAGATACTGAAGTAAATGAAAAATCCGTTGACAGAGACGATGCTGTCTGATGCATGATGGACACCTAGTGCCATCAGTGCTTTACAATCTTGAACACATCCACACCCATGCCTTTATACAAGCATCCACTCAGACACCTGACTGTGTTAACTACAGTGATACAGTTCTTCACGGCCAGAGGGGTGACATAGGGCTTTCAAATATGGGGGAAATAATGGGCAGCACTGGCAGATAGCTGTAGAAGGAGGAGCCATTTCGTTCCTTGTGCTAGGGCAAACGCCTGCCATGTCCCATCACCGACTCCAAAAGCTGCCTTTGCTGCCCTAGGAAATGCAGAGATAATCAGAACAAGGGGTCTAGATGAGAACTATCACTGTGGGAGAACTGGACTTGGATTCCACAAAAACACAAGTTTACCTGACTTGATATTTTTTTATTTATTTTATTTTAGCTTTCTGTGTCTGAGAGAATTGTTAAAATGAATTATATCGTACAACAAACTTTGGGATGCCTTGGGCAACACTCAGGTTTTTAATATTTTAGCTGCAGCGTGTCTGTAATATGCAAAAGGACTCTTTCCTTTTTAAACGGCGAATGTTTTATACACTTGCTGATATCAGAAATACCTCTGCTTCTGCTGTGCTACCGCCACTGATACTGATGTTATTTGGTTTTCACTCACCCTAGCTCCAGTCAGTTATTATTGCTTAAGGGCTTGAAAAGAGATGATTACTTAAGTCAGGGAGCAATTTAACGTAGGTGGAATGTAAGGAGCTTTCTAAGGAAGGAGATAATGGAGTTGGTTTTAACTCTTTGCTGTACACAGCTAAAAAAATCTTGCCTGTCCTTCACAGGCGGTGTCTGTCAGAAATGTCTCTGTGCATCTTGCTGATTTATTCCAACTTTTCCATTTCAGTTTGGGTAGGGAGCGAGGTAGAAGTAATTCCTGTCTCTTAGAGGGGTAGCCACGTCATTTCTTCCTTATTGTTTCTTTTCATTTATCATTTCCTTTAGAAAGAACCATCTGTAAGTTTGTATAAACATTTAAGTGCAGGGAGTAATAAAGCAATGTTCTGTGGATGGTAACTTTTTTGTGACTATTTATATTTATTCAGAGACTCGCAAGGAACTCTACAGAGGCCTTCTGCTGCCAGCCTGGAATGATCGCAGTCCTAAGGCCAGTGTCAAGCACTGCTTAGAGTCCTTATGGTCTGCTCAGATTAATGAGAGTGGCTGCTCTGTGCAAATAAATGTCATCTGTACAGTTTAGCAAATACATATGTCTAGGACAGGCACAACTTGAGGTCAAGTTAATTGAGAAAACTCAAAAAAATCCATTTTATCCTAAAGGAATAGGTTAAATGAATAGGAGTGAATAAAGGCAACTAGAAGAGCTGTTTGTGTTATATTTAGGTCCAAGTCCAGGTATTTAAGTCTTTGCTTGTGATCATATCCAGATGTTGAACACAGGGGAGAAGAAACCTTAGGCAGTCTTTCCCCTCTGGTTGTGGAACTGTTATCAACTAAAAAGCAAGTATCCTTCTTACACCCAGGATATCTCTATTAACTGAGGATGCTGGAAAAATCAATGAAACAGTAGATTCCTTGATCTGTCATACCTCCAGTGCGGTCATTCACTGTAATCCCTTGTCATGAGAATCTCTGAGCCCACGCAAGATTTCTGTCATGCTGAGGTTGGGTATCACTAACATCTGCTTGTCTGATGGAAATGCCAAAATGGTGTTGTTTAACACATTGTATCTCTTTCTTATAATCTCACCCGCTTAAGGAAGTGTGTGTTGTAGTTCTTAAAAAGCAGGAGTATTCTGTATGTTGCATTTTTATCACAGAAAGCTTAGTACTACCCTCAGTACTGAATTTCCTCTCCATGGAAATGATACTAATTTTAAAATATACCGATTGTAATTTTATATTGGGAAATGTAATGAAGGCTTTTTTTAATTGGTTAAAGATTTTCTATCAAATCCTTCAAAGAAAGAGGCTTCTTCATAGAAGCCCTTGATGTCATGCTGCTATTTAACTCTTCATTAACTGTCATATCTAAAAGTGTTAAGGCCCACTGGGAAGAGAACAGAAAGAAGAGGAAGTTGTACTGCCAGATTTTTGTTAAAAAGTAAAATGAAAATAGTCTTTTAAAGTGTCAGGCTTTGTGTGTTCAAGAAAGTGATATTAAATGAATTTGAGTACTGAAAATGGCTTCTGATGTTGAAGACATCGTCAACTTCAAAAGATGTAGCATAACTTCCTACAGCATTTCATTTTGAGTTATTAAAGGAAAGGAGGCCTAGAAAACAGGAATATTTCCTCCTTCTGCAAAAGCAGAAGCCCATCTTGAGTACATTTTCAAGAGAAAACACGTTGTACAACATCAATGCAACAATGCAAAATCAATAGATTCTAAAGATACTCCTTTTTGTAAATTCAGCAGCACTACAGGGAAAAAGTGCTGATCCTTTGAAAACTGTAAAAATTACTGCCTCTGAAGAAGTGTTAGCAAAATATATTCAGCTATTATAATAACCAACTTTGCTTGGAAACTTGCTATTAGCATGATTTTCTGACACGACTACCATGAAAACATTTATAAATTGGGTCCTGAGAGACTGGAGTATGGTATTCAGAAGCTTGCTTGTTGGATTTTAAACAATACATATTGCATGCATACACAAGTGTGGTTATGCAGCCCTTGAAAATTATTTCTAATCCAATTCCTTCCCAGGTCCCCCATTTTTTTCTGTAGGTGTCACTATAGCTTAGCAGATAGAAAACACTTCCCTTAATGACAATGTAGAATACATACAGATCAGAAGCAAGCTGTAATCTGGTTTACTGTGCCATGGTTGTCATATCAACAATGAGGTTTCCCGGCAACTAACAGAATAAATTATTTTGTAGATTTATTTACTTATCCTTTCTAATAATGAACCTGATGCAGGAGAATTTTTCCTCTTTATAATCATGTGGCAATTAGGAAAGGCTTCCCGAATCATTTACATTTTGTTATCAAATTAATACTGACAGTTAAAGTGAATCTTGTTAATAAAATTGAAACTGATAAAATTCATGAAGATTTTCCACTTACACCAAAATGTAGACAATTTATGTTGCAAAACTTTTCGTATTTCTACTTAACTGATTGCTGAGAGAAGAAGAAATTATTAGTATATATGGATTTGCTGGTGTTGCTTTCATAGCTGTTCAAGATGCAAACTTTGCTTGGCTCCCCTTTGTGTGTATTACTTACTCTCTCTGCTTAGAGTATGTGCTTACATAATTTCTTAAAGAAGTGTTGAATAAAGCTTGCTTTTAAAGTGTGGTTGAAGGAGGTGCCTTGACCCTGCCTCTTCCAGCCAGTAGTAATACATACTTTCTCCTAAGTGTAAATTCACATCTCCAGAGGAGCAAATTGTTGGTAGTCTGGTGGTAAAGGCACAGCTGTGGAGAGCGTATTGGAAGCTGTAGTTTTAGTCCTAGCTTTCAAAAAGAATTCTCCGTGTGGGTTATTTCCTCCTTAACCCAATGCTTGTGCAGCATAAAATGTGTAAAACAGTAATGAGAGCAGACCTAGGGTCACCGTTCCACCTTCTGGCAGGGTGGCATAGTCACAAGGCTTGCAGCACCATTGTAAATTTTACACTCTTTCCTTGTGGCACATTAATTTGGCATGATTGTGCAGAAAGATTTGCCTTCCTCTTCGTTCTTCTACCATAGCCTACTCTACAGGATGCTCTCTTGGGTATCGTCATCAGCAGTGAATGATGTGGTCTTGAATCCTCTCTGGAGGAAGACGGTGTTGACCTGTTTTTCACTTCCCTGGAGGGCTGTTCTAATTATTAAGCTATTATCCAATAATGTACAAGTGATACTCTGGCAATCGTTTAAAGCCAATCCAGTTGCTCTTGTCTATTAGCTGTGCTTGGAACATGCTTAATAGTTTGGGGTCTCAAGGGTGTTAAGAGGCCCTCTGCTTAATTAGAGACTTGGGATTTATGTATCTGGCTCCTAAGGGTTGGATCCTTCAGATGCAACTTTAAAAGCTATCAGACTAAAGGGGAGATTTTGTGAGTTTCTCACCTAGGCAACGAGTGAGAATGTGGTTTTTTGGATGGTAGTTTTGATTTAAGCTCTAAAAATCTCTACAAAGCCTTTGGGAGCTTGCCTTTGTGTGCATACCTAATGGATCAAATTGCTAGAGATGCTGAGGTATCACACTGCCATGTGGTCTTAAATAAGGGCTGGAAACCAAGTTCTGGCCTTTAGCCTCTCAAGCAGTAGGTGTATTAAAGAAAGATTTCTTGCACTCAAACTGTCTTGGATTTCCACTCTGTTCAAATTACTATGTAATTTATACCACACCTCCTAATAAACTCTCCCTCTGCTTCCTTGGAGAATACAGCACTTGAAGTTAATTAAATAGAGAAGCTATGTGAAGCTCAGAAGAAACTAGAACAGCTCTGATAGTCTGACTGTAGGATATCGTCTCAAGCAGGCATTTGGGCACTTATTAGCAAACTGGGAAATTACATGTTAAGAACCAGGGATTGTATATACTGTGCAAAATCTAAGGAAAGATCTTTGACCACTTCTGGGGAGAAAAAAAAAGTGTTCAGTGAACGGAAAGGAAAAAAAAAAAACCAACCTGTTCGGCAAACAATCAAAAGAAATTTAATATGTTTAATAGAAATAGATTTACTAGCTCAGTCTGGGCATAAAAGTGGAGTTTTTATTTGCATAGGACAGAGTCTTCTAAATGCATTGGCGTAGAGTCTACTGGTTTACATTAACTTGAAATGGAATATTTTCAGAAGGTGGTGTGACATAGTCGCTCTTGGGAACAGAAGTCTCTCTAATATCAGAGGAGCTGTCGCCCAGCCTTTCTGTAGCTTTAATGATCTACTGTTATTGAAGGAAATGGAATTAGAAAAATACTTCTATAATTATTTGGCTAAGCTGCACAGATAAAGGGAGGCTTGTAAAACTCTGGAGAGCTTTTCTGCAGTTTTGTGTGTTTCTGTATGGTAAGCTGAGAGAATGACATACATTTTAACTACTTCAAGCTGCTCCAGGTAGTAATACTGTGATAAATCTGAACTTTTTATTTTAAGGGAACTTACATGGTGACTTGCTCCAGATACTGTTACTCTCTGTGGGTGCTGTATCTATGGTAGCCTAACACTAAATGAAACTGCTCATAGGATGTTGGTTTAATGTGCAGCTTGCTATCATTATGTTCTGGTAGGTTTTTTTGTTTGTCTTTTTTCACTCTTTGTACAAGTTTTATCACTCCATTGCCCTGCATGTGTGTAATATATAGTGCGTACGCTCTTTGGAGCTTCAGCTGTTTGTTTCCTTCCAGTACCCCATCCTTGAGCCTCAAGAGCTGTTGTAATAAATTGATTTACAAGATTTGACACTTTTATTGATTATCTCTTTTCCTCACTTCTGGACCCTGTTCAGGATTTATGCCCTGGTTTTTTTCTATCTTACCTTTTGGCATTTGTGGATCTTAGTTGCCATGTAGTTTAGTAGTGGAATTCGGAGACCCTTCTCAGTGTGTAGCCTCTACTCATTGTTCCTTCATGCTGCGGTTGTTTCTCCTAAGAGATGAGCCCTAGAATATAAATAAGTATAAATCCCCAGAAAGTACAGGACACAATAATCTTCATAGTGGGAGAGAAGAGAAGATGTTGAAGTCTAAGTACTAATTATTAGCTTTAGGCACCTTCTGATAATTTCAAGGAACCAAGATAAGTTTCTGAGTAATTCAGCTCAGCATCTCCTTCTAGGAGTTGTGTGATGACTTGCATGTAAAGTATAACCTTTACGATATATATTTGATAGATGTGAATGTTTTTGAAGGACCAATAAGTAGTATTAATATTTACAAAAATTGTTCAGCTGCTTATTTTGTGTTAAAGCTTCACTATCTGCGGTTGTCTTTATAATCAATAGTATATGAAGGAAACATGTTTTTGAGAGTCTGTTCTACTTAGCCAAAAGCAATGGAGTCATTTATTGCCAGCTAAGACTACTTCATCTCTGTTTGTCCCAATGAGACTCTAAATCACCGGTGGGGTAAATTCATTTATCATGAATATAAGAATAGAGTCTGCTGTTTCACTAGCTGGGATAAAATTACCAGACTATTAGTTCTCACGCTTCAGGATATAAATAGATCATTAGATAGGTTCAGTGATTTTTTCTTCCTATACTAGCCAGATCCTTTATGTTTTTTTGTCAATATTAGATATTTTACTTGAAGCATGTGATGTTAGCCAGTGCTGCAGACAAGTTAAAGCTACTAGGTGTTTCTTGAACTTTCACACTCCCAGGGCTACTTCATCAATCTCAGATTCCTCCCTTCCTTGTTCTTTTTACTTTATCCTCCCACCAGGTAAAACGAAAGAAATTAAAAAGGAGGACAGAAGAAAAAGGGTGAAATTGTATACAATGCATTGAAATTGCAGGCAGGATTCTGTACAGCACTTAGTTTATTACACTTTTTTGGTGGAAAAGTCAAATGTGGTAATTTTGAAGTAAGGATTTTGTTATAGAGGATATAGAATATTAATATAATATAACAGGAGGAGAAGAAACTAAAAAAATAGGAGAGGAAAGAGATGAATAATTTATAAGAAAACACTTCTTCAACTCATTAAAATGGCCTGACAGTCATGGAAACTTAAGATTTTTCTTGTTCAAGAAGAAAGTAGAACACATGCAAATGAACTTTTAAAAAAACTAATCAAATGAAACTTTTTCCGCTGTTTAAGTCTTTAGAAAGAGAAAAATGTTAGTAAGATAGTTCAGGTTAAAGTTTTTACTGTCATGATATTTACAATGATATTTAAATTTCCATGAACAGATCAATATGAATAACTAAAACTGACATTAAAAAAGTGACTTCACTCCTTCAGTTTCCAGTGGCAGATAAGTGAGTGATCGCAAGTAGTGACAGATTTTTGTTTTTCTTCTACTTCAAACAGGTTTGAATATATGATCTGGGAAGGGTAGGGGAAGAAACATGGTTTTGCTATATGCTGCTCCTTTTTAGGAGATTTTCTGTAGATGGTAGGAAGACCTAAGATGGAGTCTTGGGGTAGTTGTTCTCTATAGCAGCTTCTTTCAAGGCCAAGAGATTGGCCTTCCATTGCTGTGGTGCTCTGTGCCTTTGCACCATTTTATTTCTCCTCTGGAGTGTAATTCTGATGGCAGCAGTAAGTTTCTCCAGGTGAATCTTTTGCAAAAGCCGTGTTGCCATACAGCTGGAAGAAATGGTGTGGGGAGATGTGGCAGCTTTGCATAGGTGGTTCTTACCTCAGAAAGCCCCAGGATTCACAATACTGCAAATCTTGGAGCTTAAAGCCCATCCCCAAAGTTTTCTATCTAAATTTACAAAAATGGGGGATTTTCATGAGGCATTCTTTATTTATGGGAAGCGTTTCTTTTTCTGAATAATTTTCAGGTCTTCATCATAAAAATAAAAACTTGAAACAAAACTTTTTTAACCATACTTTTTTTTTTTTTTTTCCTTCAAATTTTGGAAAATGTCAGTGGCAATTCTTTTGGTATGGAAAACTTTTAAAGGATGGGGAGATGTAAGAGAAAGAGTGTGTAATTTCCCTTCTTGCAGTTCTAAGTCAATTATCTAAGGTTGCAATCCCCAATTTAGGATAGAGTGAATATAATCAAATTAGCATTTAAAGAAATTGGGGAATGCAGAGTTATGGCTGTTTGGGGTTTTTGTTTGTTTGTTTGTTTTCTGAAATAAGCCGTCCCAACTATTTCAACAGCAGTCCATTGGAATGGAAACTCATTATGGCTTTCCCCAAAAGAATGAATCAGTCTGCAATCAAAAAATGCAATGCATCACACCACCACCTAGTGTTCGCTGGGTGAACTCCTGGATAGTCTGCAGACAAGTTATCGTGTACAGATTATGAAAAGTTCTAGAAAAAGAACGAAGAATGATGTAGCGAGGAACAGTAACAAGCACATCATCTGATCTACTGTCTTAGGTTTTGCAAGCAAAGGAACCACGGTAATGTGTTCTATGAAGGACCAAGGCCTGCAGACCTTGACGGAGCACAGTTAAGGCAGCTAAAAGCAGTGTTTCATTTTGCATCTCACAGTTTTCTGATGGGTGAGATTTTCAGTACTTTTTTTTTTTTTTTTTAATTCTTGAAATATTCCATGAATGCGTTTTTGGTGATATGACCCCTCGATTTTAACTTCCCCTTAGCACATTTGTTTCCACTTGCAATATAAAATGTTGCGGTGAAACAGATTAATAAGGGCTGCCATCCTGCAGTAATGCCAAACTATTAATCCTTTTGGCTTTTTGACTGTTATTTCTAATTTTAAAAATAGTGTGGGTATGTTTTCCTGTCTCTGTTCTCATCCAAGTAAATGCAAGGGGGAAATAAACTGAAAGAAGACCCTTCCTGTTTTGAAAAGAAATCTTCCAGCTCTTATTTGATCCAGGTTTGCTATTGTAGCTTAGGTTTGCATTCAGCTTCTATCCATCACTTGAACTGGATTATTTGTGTAACTGCTGTTCCTGGTTTTGCTCTACCCTTAGGATGACTTTTTTTTTTTTATTCTTTTCTTCTGAATGTTGTTCAAAAACGCTCTGAGGAATCATTCTTGTTGTTCAGATGGATTCTCTGAGGACACTCTGTGTTTGGGTGTTGGACACAGAGCGATCTGATGCCTCATAGCTGCTCTGCAGTAGCTGTAAGCAACCTATTGAGCTCTAGAAATCTTCTATGTGTCTGCCACGCTTATGCAGACTGTCTCAGAGCCACAGCAGTTCTGGCTCTTGAAGAAAGCACGAGACTTACAGTTAATTTGTGGATATACAGCAAATCCAACGTATCTCCGAAGTGCTGGATTTACCGCACGGTACAGAGCAGCTGTGCTCCTGCATATATTTGTGCCCAGGAAATCTCAGACCAGAAATATAACAACCAGTCCTAGAGCTGAAGCTGTTTCATTTATACAATGTCTCTTAGCAAAAGAAAATACTTTAAAACATAAAATGATTTATACGTGATTGCCTTAACTAAATATACTCCTTTGACATAACATTTTTCTAGCTTTGTGGCTTTGTTTTTCACTGAAGTATAACTGCTTGGAGACCTAATCTCTTAACCCTACACAGTCATTTGTTCTACTAGTTTAGAGAAAAAATACGTGCAAGGAAGGGATGGTAATATGAAATTAGGACAGGTTTTTGCCTTCTGAATTTTTGACCAGAAAGTTGATGAATGCTGATGATTAAAAGAAGAATTGCAACTATGTTGACTTAGATTATAGGAAAATCCTGTTTAAGAGTGGAGCAGGTCACACACAATTGACCTGGAACTGTTCTTCGCACATTTAGCTGTGCGTGGCCAGTTTAATCCTATTCTTTTCAAAGATAAAGGAATGTGCATTAACGCTTGCTGTTTAGATGGTGCCTTCAAAACAAATAAACAAATAAAACAGCAACAGAAGTTTAATGTGTAACGTTGCCTAATGCATTACCAGGGCCCTAAGTTCCAGCCTTGAGACTGGCAGGCAGCTCAGCTTTGCGTGAGATGGGGAGATGAAAGCTGTTGTCCCAAAACTGGACTATGGCTGTCTCTGGTGACTACTGGGACCGGGGTTCGCTGTAGCTGCGTGCGGAGGCAAAGCAGCTCTCTGATCCTGGCTCTGTCAGGTGGCACGCGCTGAAACCGTGGCTTGTTGATTTCACACCTCTCATGCGTTACTAACAAGATACAACATGATTCTATGTACTTTGTTTTCTGATCGTACATGTCTTTGACTTGGAATAGAAAGAATCCTTTAAGATCAAAGATTTCTTTAGCTTCTTTATAAGCAGATGATAATTAATTGAAACCTAAATCCAACTCCACAGTTATTCCAAATAAGCCAAAAACAAAGAAACAACAAAAAACCCCAAGGTACTCTACTTGTTTATCCGTTAACACAGTCTATTTTTATCTTTAACAATGTTGCTGATGTTCATCTTTTCCCCATTGAAAGTCTTTTAGATAATGCCTTACATCCAACCAAACATCTGAGATTTTTTTTTCAATGAAGACAGTGGGCTGTATTTTTAAATCTGCCATGCACCATAATCTCTTGGGGTTGTATGAGGAATTTATTTCCAAAATATGTTTTTGTAAAATATTTTTAAGGCTTACTGCAAACTTGTTGTGATAAATGAAAGGCCCTAGACATCAGATTGATCAATGTGTGATGTTTTTATATGCATTTACACATTTTTGAACTAGAAATTTTAAGTTTTCTGTGCTGCTCTTTAACACTTTCATAGATCTTTTATATAAGAATAGTCAAGCAGATTTTCTTTTGGTTGTTTTTCTAAGCCTCGTTTTATTTTTTATTCCTACCAAAGGAAATGTCTATCATTGTTACCAAGTATATAGAGGTTCATGAGAAAGCACTGTTCAAATCAAATTCAGAGTTCCTACTCCAGAACCTGACTGGCTTCAGCAGGGCTCTAAGGTGCTTCAAAAATTTTCTTGAACAAAGCGGAAATAGGGGAGGAGTCACCTAGCTGGAAAAATTGAGAGTTCGGACAACATTCATTTCTTACAAGAAGGATGGTAGTATCCTTCGCTATTTCACTGCTGGAGGGCACAGAAGAAATCCTGGGTTGCAAATAGTGCAGAACTGAAAATTTTGGAGGTATTGTGTTCCGTTGACAGAAGTGGAACAACTTGTCAAAGAAGGCAACCAAGCCAGTTGAGAGAGGCACTGGTTGTGGTAACTCACATCCTTCCAAGGATCACCTGAGGCCAGGTACTTAGGGGATTTGGTAGAGTGGTCTCATGCTGCTACAGTCTGTGACTTAAACCATACTTTGGTCCCAAAGTGATATCACTTGCAACTTTCTCGTTACTTCATTGCTAATATGGTCTTACAGCTCTAGAACAAAACTTGTCATGTCCAACTTTACATGGCTTCCCTTCATCTTCTGTTGCTAGCCATAGCAACAAGAGATAGATTAATCTCTCTGGCTGTCTGCAGCTGTGAACTGACTCAGCTTTTGCAATTCCTGATGATATTGTGATAAAAGTGGCATAAATCATCCTGTTGAGAACTGTGTATAAACACATCTTGACAGATGCTGGAGTTTTGGGAAGACTCAGAACTAGATATCCCAGACCTCCCTAGGGGTCCTGTGCTGATTCTCCAGTGTAAGCAATTGCTATGAACTGTGGCTGGTTTTACCGCTTAGCTATATTAGCTTCTGCTCTGATTTTTTGTGTTTTTGGTGTCTTGAGCATTGCATAATGTTGTGTGTATGTAAAACATTCAAATGTCTTAAGTCAGACCTCTTCAGGAAGACAGAAATGTATTACTTTTTTCACAAGGTGTTTTAAGCTCTGCTATGCCCAGGCTAAAAGTTACATAGCTAGTGGGATTTTTTGTCTGCTTCTCCTCCCCTCAGATGAAAGGACAGATACTGCTTTTATTCACAGACTGTGTACGTACTTGCATAGGACCTTGGCTAACTTTCCTTTTTCTTGGCTACAGCTCAAGCCCTTGAACTTCTGACACTGTTTTACCTTGCTGGATCTGTTTCAAGATTAAACTGCAGAGTATGTCAGCTTTTCAACAGGAATAGGCTTTAAGTTTTACTCGGAGAACATGCTAGGAGATGATTTACCTTCTGCCCTAATTATTTTCCTCCTCAAAATGTTTGTCATCTCAGCAATAGCAGAAATAACAAACAAACAGCCACCAAATATAAATAGCTGAAGCTGAACAGTCAAAACAAATAGTCTCAGACTGAACTTTATTGGCCTCAACAATTTAGCAAATACAAATAATGGTTTAAATGTGAAGATAGTAAATGTGGAACTGTGCCCTGTTTGCAAACACAAAGGTAGGCTTCTGTCCACTGCTCTGTTGTCAGACAGCATTTTCTGGGTGAAATTCTGTGCTTTTATCTCGTTAGAGATACAGCCTGTGACAGGATGTAAAGCTGAGACGGGAGGTCCGAGGTTAACTCAGTTTTTGTCCTCTGCCCGGTGCGTGGCCGTGGACCGCTGTGCTCTCCCCTCACCTCCCACGGGTGCTGGCCGGGCACTCCTCCCTCCTCAGGAGGAGGCTGGTTGCTGCAGCAGGTTTTTGGAAGGGCTGGAAAGGCTCCCCAGATAGCTTAGCCTTGAGGGCCTGCCTTCATTAACGAGTGTCTTTGTTAATATGGCTGCCTTATTGGCCACACACAGAGGTCTCCTACTTTTTATTTCAACTACAGTTTGCGAAAGGCTCTTTGGAAGCCTACCTGCAGGCCTTGTGCCTCTCTCCTTGGTCAAAGAGAGGCTTGGACTGCTTTTGTATAATAGCAGTCCTTTTATATGGCATAACAAGTTTGGAGTGAGGTGAAAATATGTTTTTTTCCAAAAGTGATTTGCCTTACTAACTACATTTCCAAGTTGTTAGGGGTTTTATAGGTCAGACCTTCTAAAGGGCCAGCTTAGATGAAGCAGTGGTTTTAAAGTAGGTATCTGAAAGGGACGCTCAGAGCACTGTGGAGTTCCATTTCTCACATTTTCTTTTAAAGCTAAGTGGCTCTTTCTGCTTTACTCTGTGTGGGTCTCAGTGCTGTTCGTATGGGTTAAATGTGGGTGTGACTGTGGGCATAGCACACGCCTGTGTGTTAAGTGTTCTTTGAACTGAGCCTTTCAGCTCCCTCCAGGGACTTCTCCAAGAGAACCAGAGCTCCATTTCTCTCTGACCTGGGACAGAGTTTATGTAGGAACTAGGTGCTTAGGTGTTTGGCTTCTGAATGTGTAGAAGAACCTATATGTAGGTGCTAATGGAGAACGTATTGCAAAAGAACCAGTTGTGTTTTATTGCTTCAAAGCCATCCTTACTTTGGAGAACAGACGGTCCTATTTATTTTTGGTCTCTGAGGTATAGGATGTTGGACATTATGTGTAATACAGGTGATCTGGATTTCAGCGTGTCCTACGATGCCAGAAGTCAGCAATGATTATTTGTAATCATGTGCCAAGTTAGAACTAGAGAATTAGAAAAAAACCTGATGAAGAACGAACAAAATTGTCAGTGATAATACCTGGGTCGATAGTGCTAAAGAATTTAGGTTAATAAGCTCTTCCTGCTGTGTTACCTAGTTTTAATCCAAGTTGTTGTGTGTTTGGTGAATACACTGCTGAGTTTCACAGTCACTTCTTCAGGCACCAAAACAGGTTAAGAAACCCCAAGAACATTCTCCTAATTGTATTAGGCCATGTTCATTGATATGCTCTGGCTACTTTGTGCTGCTCCAGTGATGCAAAGCAGACATAAACCTGGATTAGTGCAGTGGAGCAGTGGGAGACTTCAGTAAAGAAACAGGATGGCTGTAGTTTGCTGTGATATTTGTTCTTGTCTGAGACTTGTATCTAACATATATTAATTGACCAACGTAATAAAATTATAATTTAATGCAGTTCAGTTCTCCTAGGAGTCATTAGTATAATAAAATCATGATTTTTTATTTTTTTTTTAAGTTGCATGGACTGTATCTAGGGGTAAGTCTTCATCTGTTTTAATTAGTTATTGCTCATAGTCTTAAAGGACCTGTCCTGAGCTGTGAAAGATGAAAATGCCTTACTCTATATCTGCGTACTTTTGCCCAAACAGGGAGGAGATGAGAGAACAAGAATGAGCATTTGCTACATATCCGTGGAAAGAAGTAAGTTGTTTTTTTCATTGTTTTTTGAAAAGTCGTATTCATTTAGAGTCAAAGGGTATAAAGAAAGAAAAGTGTTAGCTCTGAAAGTTTGAGGTCAACCTTAAGGTCTGTGATCACCACCTTTGACTAAATTAGGATGGTAGTAGGAGTATCTTTTCTTGCAGTATTAGACTGTCACAATGCCTACCATGAAATAGTGAGCAGCTGACATTAAACAGATAGTAAAATGGAAAGCTTTATTTCTGAACTCTTAAAATTATATATGAACCCATTCTAAGAAGAAAATGGAGTATGCATTGCAGAAGAAAGATAAGGCTACTCTTACTTCTCCCCAGCACAACACAATGTTTTATACCATCGTTTTCTCCTTATTATATTTTATTTGCACTCTATTTCAGCATAATGAACTAAATCTTGGGGGAGACAAAAATTCCAGAAATGGCTAATAACCAGCTTCTCTTGTGTGAAACGCAGCATAAGTTAAGTAAACTGAGCCACAGTAGTTAACATTTTGTTTTCTTTATATGTGTAACTATCAACCCTACTTTTACAGTTATGAACTTTTTTTTTGTCCAAAGAACAAACCATTCATAGAAGACAGAATTTCATAATTTTAACTACAGAGTAAATGCATGATCCCAGTCTCTCTTGCTTCTATTCTTTGATTGCTTTCCAGTACAAAATTGATGGTATCTCAGATTAAACTTCAAGCTCACAGTGATGAATTTGACAACTTTTCCCATATCACGCTGGTGCAAATATATATAGTATCATGTATGCGCCCTTCCCCTTTTTCTTTGAGTTTTGGAGAAATACCAGGTCTTTGAATTTGCATAATTTAAAGGAAATCCACATAGAAATTAAAATTAATTACTTTGTTTCTTCTGCTACGTTTATTCTTCTTGACTAACTACCGGGTCAGATTCAATGTTGAGCTCTTCAGAGCTGGGCTTTGAGAAGCTGAGGTGTACAATCTAGCAATGTCTGTAGCTTTTTATACTCATTCTTTTTGTATTCAAAGCATCACTTAGGGCTTGTTTATATGCATTACTATACCTCTTTAAATTAAGGCATAATTTAAAATCAGTTTCATTACACTAGTCCAATAGGCTGCACAGCCACTCTTATTTCAGCATAAACTGAGTTTATTTCAGGTTAGTGTAAATCAGCTAGGAACATTGTTAGCTTAAAATGTAATAATCCATTAAATTAGACTAAAATTGAAGATGTCCTCACAGGAGTTTGCACTGGTATATACTCACTTTAAATTAGCTAGAGCAAGTTTATGTGTATACAAGGAATTAGAAATGAAATCAAGCATCTACTATCATAAATTCCATCACCTGGGACCAGTCAATATCTCAGAGGAATCAGCATACAGGGAAGGGAGAGTGAGGAAAACGGGGCCTTCACTTTGCCTGACCAATGCAAGCGGTCATGGTGTATATGAGGACTAAATCTTTGTAGGCCCTTTTTCTCCTCCCTGCTTTAGGCTTGGTGTAGTCTGTAAATGTGCCCAAGTAGGTTCAACAGCGATGACTTTTAACGCTGGTTAGGATTGCACCAGTCCTGCAAAAAACAGGGTGGTGTATTAACTGAGAAGCAGAGCACCTCTCTCCTCTGGGTAAACTGCCTCCTGCACCTGAATTTGTTCTTTCAACTCTCACTGGTGTTGTCGTTGCGTGGCATTGCATTGAGCGGTGTCAACATACTCAGGGGTGCTCTAGAAGTTTCCAGCTTCCCAGAAATTCTCTCCGGATTTTTCCCCCTGGCACTTAGCCAGACTGTTGCCCTGCCTACCCCGTCCTGAGCTGTCTGTCAGGCGAGGGCAGCGGTGTGTCTGCTCGATTCCCATGCTGTTAGCTTGAGACCTAGAGCCAGGAAGAAAAGATAATTTGCTTTTGTGGATCAGCTAGTAAGTTTTTTGTGCTTGATTTTTCATAGCTCAGTTCATCTCTCTATTTGCAGATAGAATGGGGAGAATGGATGGAGAGGGAGAGTAATACTAGGAGTGGTGTTTTTGCATGAGGAACGAGCTGTGTTTTGTTGCTCTTCTGCAGGATTTTTAGGAGGGAAATACGCAGGTGCAAAATGGTAAAAATAGCCTGCTCTCTATATCTGGAAATTTATAACACCATCTGTGCTTTGGCACAGCTCTCATCAGCAGAGAAATACTGAGCTGCTTCCCTACTACTAGTGATTTCTCTTACCGAGTTGCCACTTTAAAAAAAAAAAAAAATGGTGTGTTCAGTAATATTTACTGAATTATTTGCTACAATTTTCTTTTATTACTTGAAATGAATGTACGAAAGATGCAGTTGTGGGGCCTGTATTTTTCTTCCACCTAATTTAAGTTTAAATTATTCTTTTCCTTTAGATAAACTTCTGCAAAGACTAAGAAAGAGGGGCAGAGGAAGGGGCAGCATCTTTAGCCTATAACTGAGGTCCCAGTAGCTGATTTGGTACTTATGGAGCTCTACACAGTGCCCGGCAGTAAAAAATTGCTTTGGGAACAGTGGCAGTGATTCCCTCCCCAGCAGGAGTGCCCTCACCCATTTTTATGTCATTCTTTTAATTACAGATTTAGAGAGGGGATGGGGAAGGTTACTGTTCATATCTTGAGCTGACATCACTGAAGCACTGTCCTCTTAAAAGCAGTAGTAAAGATGACCAAAGTAGCTATTATTATCTTATGCTTACAGCAGGTATTATGCACCAAACCTCAGCAATCATCATGAGGACAGCTGCTTAGTGTCATATTGATATTAAACAAGCAGGAACTAAAGCAAATACTAAATATTTTGTTTGGTTTGGGTTGGGTTTTTTATTTTAAATTTCTCATGGTTCCTCTGTCAACATCAGTGAGGACAACGGAACAGCTTTTTCCTAAGTTATTTTTTTTGTGCTGTGAAAAAACAGAAGAGGCATTTAGGCTTCAGTCACTCCCACTGCTTATGTGCTGAGTGTGATTTGCATCAGAATAGGTATTTTTCCTTTTTATCTATAAATTCATTTACATAATATTCATCAGTATGCAAGTTGGGGCCTGACTTGCACTGGTGAAAGGATTGCTGATATGTGAAGAGATATACTTCAGGATTTTATTTTATTGTTCAGGCGACAAGTATATGAAGGTACAGCTTGCTAATTATATAGTATACACCTTGTCAGTTCCACAATCTTTATCATATATAAGAAGAACTTTATTAATTTTGTGCCTTGATGGAGTATTATTTGGTCATCAGCAACACTGAAGTATTGCAATAAGAGATTTTTTTTTTTAAATACCAAAAGAAGCCACCATCAATTTCAAGATGAAATTGAATCAAGGTTCTCGATGCACAAACTCATGAACTTTGGGAATACATGAATGTAAGCCCCATCTACATTTTATATCTCCCAGCTGTCTTAGAAAAATAAGTGTTTAAAAAAAAAGTGAAAACATCTCCTGCATAGTTAATGGCAAGTTCTAGAAAAGGTAACCCTTGAACCTAGCAGTTTCCGAATTCATGTAAAGTTTGTCCGAGGTGAGTTAAAGCACTTTGTGAGCAAGCGAGTAGATCTGCAAGGATCCACTGGCTTGATCAGAAAGCAAATATGCTGAAGGTGGGATCCCAAATGACTCAGTTTGACCGGAGGGGCTTACTGTGAGCAAAATGTCTGCTAAGAATGGTTTGGTGGGTTTAATATTCCTAAATCATTAATTACAAATGAAAGTCAAGTTGCTTTTGTGCTTAAGCTGCCTGAAGAAAAATGATGTGTTAGGTTGATTTTTGGAGCTTTTGTAAACTGTGAATATATTGTAGCTGGAAATCCAAATAGTTGTTGGGGATTTTGGGGGGTTGGTTTTTTTGGGTTTTTTTTTGGTTTGGTTTGGGTTGGGTTTTTTGGGGTTTTTTTGTATTTTTTTTTTAAGAAATGGGAGTTTACTGCCAGATTGGCTGTCTGCCTTCTGCTTCATTGACTTCTTGTGCTTTTAATTTTAAAATGTAAATAGCTCTCTTCTTCTGAAGGAGAATGTAATTTGGTGTTATATATTTTAGGGGCCTATACTGTTTTAAGGAGGCCTTATTGAGCTAAACTGTCTTTTACTAATCAGTTGTGTGTAGCTTTTGAATTTTTTTTTTTTTTTTTTTTTTTTTTTGCGGCACTTCCAATGTATTTTGAGCTGCTAGACAGAAAAGATGATATCTTTGTGTGCTCTCCCTTGTAGGCACCAATTCTGAAAACCTCTAAGTGTTCACTTAACACAGCTGGCTGTTGTCTTAAAACAAGAGCTTGCGTGTGGGTGAGCAAGCACTAGCTTGTATAGAAGCTACTAAGGACATGTCTTAAGGCAGAGAAAAGACAAAATTGCACACATATACTTGGTATGGAGAGCTCTTGAGTTTTGCATTTCACTTGATTAGGTAGTGCACTTGAATTTGCTGTAGGTTATATGTATGCATATATTTTGGTATGATGATTGCTAGCCATACAAGAAGACAAGCATATGTTGTTTTCAGTATTGTGATCACAATCTAATGATGACCTGTGAGTCACAGTTAACGTGGTTTCTATTTCTAGGTAAAAAAACAAAAAAGGTGGAGTGCAAGCCTAAGCTTCTGAATGCCGTGAAAGCGAGATTGGCTCTCTTTGCACGGTAATCCATGCTCTCTTACTTGAGCCTTTAAGTGATGCACTTACTGCTTTTGTATGTACATTCATTTGTTGCTGAGAGGGGAAAGGCAAACTCAAAATTTACAAGCACTATGGACTGATTGCTTTTTACATGATTGTCGTGGTTTAACCCCAGCCAGCAACTAAGCACCACACAGCCGCTCGCTCACTCCCCCCCGGTGGGATGGGGGAGAGAATCGGAAGAGTAAAAGTGAGAAAACTCATGGGTTGAGATAAAGACAGTTTAATAGGTAAAGCAAAAGCCGCGCACACAAGCAAAGCAAAGCAAGGAATTCATTCACTACTTCCCAGCGGCAGGCAGGTGTTCAGCCATCTCCAGGAAAGCAGGGCTCCATCACGCGTAACGGTTACTTGGGAAGACAAACGCCATCACTCCGAACGTCCCCCCCTTCCTTCTTCTTCCCCCAGCTTATATACTGAGCATGATGTCATATGGTATGGAATAGCCCTTTGGCCAGTCTGGGTCAGCTGTCCTAGCTATGCTCCCTCCCAGCTTCTTATGCACCTGGCAGAGCACAAGAAGCTAAAAAGTCCTTGACTAGTGTAAACTCTACTCAGCAAGAACCAAAACATCAGTGTCTTATCAACATTATTCTCATCCTAAATCCAAAACACAGCACTCTACCAGCTACTAAGAAGAAAATTAACTCTATCCCAGCTGAAACCAGGACAGTATCCACCCCTTATTCCATACCATTTACGTCATGCTCAGGTCCCACATTATCCAATACATCCTCATTAACCACCACCCCACTTATTCTATGGACCACTCCTGTAAAATGTCTGTAAAATGTCCATAAACATCCACAAATGTCCACATAATGTCCATTGGGTTCATTTAGTCCGTGACTGGGCTCCATCGGTGATGGTGATCACTCAGGACAGGAGAGGTGGTGTGTTGCGTGGAGTTATTGGGCACCAAAGCCAGCTCAGGTCGGGTTACTGCTGCACTTGCACTGCTTCTTGTAAGGCTTCTCCTCCATTTGTTCAGGTGGTTCCTGCTATGGTAATTCCTATAACATGCAACTCAGATCATGGGTTACAACAATTTAAAGGTATTTCCATTACAATCTCCACCCCTGGCCACTTTGGGCCAGGATTAACATTGCAATGAACTCCTCCCCTTGCTCCTAGCCTGGCTAGCAACAAGGGGTTCCTGTTATAGTAATTCTCATAACATGCAACTCAAATCCTGGGTTACAACAATTTAAAGGTATTTCCATTACAATCTCCACCCCTGGCCCCTTTGGACCAGACCATTGGGTTTAACACTGCAATGGACTCCTCCCCTTGCCCCTGCTTCGGCTTGGACTTATCCACAGACTGTAGTCCCTTAGGGGTTTACCTGCTCCAAGCGGAGCCTTGTCTATGAGCCACAGTCTCTCCAGGGGTATACCTGCTGTGGCAGGGATTTATCCACAGCCACAGTCACTTAGAGGTGCACCTGTTCCCACATGACCTTCTCCATGGGCCACAATGCTTTCAGAGATATACCTGCTCCAGCGTGGCCTTGCCCGCAGCCACAGTCTCTTCAGAAGTAAACTTGCTCCACCATGGCCTTACCCGCAGCCACAGTCTCTTCAGAAGTAAACTTGCTCCACCATGGCCTTACCCATGGCCACACGCTTTGAGGTGCTCCAGCATGACCTCATGCACAGCCACTGATGCTTCAAGGTGTACCTGCTGCAGCACGGACTTATCCACAGCCACAGATGCTTCGAGGTGTACCCTCTCCAGCGTGGACTTATCCTTGGGCCACAATCCCTTCAAGAAGTATACCTGCTGTGGCACAGACATAACCATGGCCACAGACTCTTCGAGACATACCTGCTCTGGTATGGGCTTATCCACGTCCACAGGCGCTTTGGGGTATCCTGCTCCCACATGGACTCATCCACAGGTCACAGTCCCTTTGACTCGAGTTCACACTGGAGTTCCAGCCTGTCCAGTACAGCAGTGCAGAAACAGCAGCGATGCCCTGGCCATCTGCCAGCCCAGGGCATGGCCGTTGTTGTTATCAAAATGTTCCCAGGCACAGCACAGTAAGATGATAAGCAGTTCAGCAAGTAGCAAAAGCAAAAAGCAGCCACTAACGAGCACTATACTCTAATATACAGTAAGGCAAGCAAGCCCCATGGCAAGTACAGAAGCCTGCTGATTAATACCTAAACAGCAGTAACAGCTATAAATTCAATCTAGCACATTCCAATTAAATCTGTCATTATCTCGAACCCTTCGAGCCCCACGTTGGGCGCCAAAAAGGACTGTCGTGGTTTAACCCCAGCCAGCAACTAAGCACCACACAGCCGCTCGCTCACTCCCCCCCGGTGGGACGGGGGAGAGAATCGGAAGAGTAAAAGTGAGAAAACTCATGGGTTGAGATAAAGACAGTTTAATAGGTAAAGCAAAAGCCGCGCACACAAGCAAAGCAAAGCAAGGAATTCATTCACTACTTCCCAGCGGCAGGCAGGTGTTCAGCCATCCCCAGGAAAGCAGGGCTCCATCACGCGTAACGGTTACTTGGGAAGACAAACGCCATCACTCCGAACGTCCCCCCCTTCCTTCTTCTTCCCCCAGCTTATATACTGAGCATGATGTCATATGGTATGGAATAGCCCTTTGGCCAGTCTGGGTCAGCTGTCCTAGCTATGCTCCCTCCCAGCTTCTTATGCACCTGGCAGAGCACAAGAAGCTAAAAAGTCCTTGACTAGTGTAAACTCTACTCAGCAAGAACCAAAACATCAGTGTCTTATCAACATTATTCTCATCCTAAATCCAAAACACAGCACTCTACCAGCTACTAAGAAGAAAATTAACTCTATCCCAGCTGAAACCAGGACAATGATGTAATCCTGGGAACACCACAGACAAGTGCAACCAGGACTGTGGTTCTTACTCCAAAAGACAAAAAAAGAAAGTGGTTGTTTTGTTTTGTCTTTTTCTCCCTGCTGAAGACAATAAGGAAATACGTGGCAGGACAGATTATCCAGAACAGTTTGTTCTTTCTACTTCATATTTCTTTTTTCTACAATGTGCTGTAAAAACCAGAAAGTACCATTCCTGCCTCAGAACGTAGAAGCCATGAAACTAACGTCATGAGGAAGCAATGAAACGGGAGGCTGTGGTTCTCGCAGGGATTACAAAGGGAGACCTGAACTTGATATCTTTACATAAACGAGATTGTGCTTCATGGCACATCTAAACTTCTGGTGGTTTAACCCCCTCCCTACCATGACATGAGAAATTCCTTAGCTACCTAGTAGAGCAGCAAGTAATACAGGATGGTCTTGCCACCAGCCAAATGTTTTGACTTGGTACTGAATTTTTTCCTCATCTTATTTAGGTTTTGGGACACTGAATTTAAAGAACCATTTATTTTTAAAAACAACAATAAGTGGTCACCACTGTTCTGCTGCTAAAGGGTTAAATGCTGATTTAATTCTAGAGCATGTGTATCTGTAGCTTACTCTTGCCTGACTTTGCAAGTCTTATGTGATTCTTTCTTAATAATGGTGTCCTGTAAATATATTTTACATTTTCTCATTAACATTGTCTATCTTTGTTTTTTCCATCTTGTGTGTAAATTGTTTAGATCTGGTAGACTTTGTAGAGATAAAAAAAATCATGAGGAAAATTAATTTATTTTTGTGTGGGAGTCTTCTCCTGTCCTGTCATCTCTTCTTACCTGGACTGCTGGGGAAGTAACATGAAAATAATGTGGCAGTGAACGTGACACTTCAGTGAGATTAAGTGACCAGAACATCTCCAAGATCTCTTTTTGTGAATTTTTTTTGTGAATTTGTGTTCTGTGTTGTCTAAAAATCTTTGCACGTTTGTAATGTCAATAAGGGAACATCATGGGTGGAATCGAAATACATTGCAGTTTTCCATCTCTGTTCAGTCAATCTAATTCTCTTCAGAAATCTGTGGCTAATTCTGTGTTGCCCGAGAAAGGTAATACAGCTTGCAGAAGAGAGTGAACTTTTAGAAATACTGGAAAGGGTCATGGGCCCAAAGCCATAAGGTTTTTTTCTGTTTTGTCTTATACAATGTTTAAAGCCAGACAAATATATCAGAGGTCTGGGCTACTTGCTCCCCTGGAGTTTATGACTTGGCTCTAAACCGACTCGTCTAGTCGAAAGCTAGTCTTGGATTATATTTTTCATTTTTCAGTTAGACAATAGTACTGCTTGGTAAGGTTTTATTGGTGCATGACAGCCATGGAATAAAGAAAAACTCCAGTTTCCACAAACACAGGAACTGGAAAGATTCCCTTTCCCTTCTGAATGACACGTCAGGTCATGAGTGGTGTCTCTCTGTCTGGATTTGTCACTGAATAACCAGCTGGGAAACACCACCAGTGTTGTAGGATAGAAACAGTTTCTGAGTCAAGAGGTAATCTATCTTTTTCTTTTTCATTTTTTTTTTTTTTCCTTCCTCTTCTTTTACATGGTTTCTTAGAGGATGAATTTCACTAAACGATTCATTTTTGACCTTAATGAAGAACCAACCAAATTCCTAGTATCACCATTTCTAGCGACGTTACTCATAAAGGACTGTTGTTCTCATCTCCAATTAGTATGTTCTGGTACAAATTCATTTTTACATTTGCACTGCAAGACAATGTGGAGAAGCAGCTCTGCTGTAACTTGAAGGTATTGCCAAGAAATGGTAGGCTTTTACTATAGGTCTCAGACTTTTAAATTCTAGGTATTTGAAGACTGACTGAAAGCCAGTTTGACAACCATCTCACCTTTTACTGAACACCTCGATCACTCCAGAAAATGGAATTACTTAAGGAAAACTTCAGAATTAGAATTCCATTATTATTATTATTATTATTATTATTATTGTTATGGACTTGCATCTCCATTGTGATCAACTGTGTCTTCTCTTGAATGTACGTAGTCATTTGCTTTGTTTCTGTGCTTTGTCAGGAATGAATGCAGGTGCATTCCGATTCAAAGGTATGGTATGTGTGACCACATCACGTAGTAACTTTTGCATGATGTAGGTGTAAGCCCCTCTCTTTTTTGTAGCTGAATTACTTTCAATTAGAATTTTCTTTTTCTTAGAAAACATTATGCCCATGTGGTTATTATGAATGCTTAATATAAATCATATTTATTTAAAGATATTGTCAACCAGACCATTCCATTTACCATGCAAACCTCAATATAAAATAATTAAGCTTATTTTGAAGCTGTTTTTCATTTCAAGCCATGATTAATTACATAATTTGTAACTAAGATATAGTTTGTTGTTTGCTTTGCAGAGTGCAACAGCTATGTTAAGATCTTTCTTGTCCTGCTGTGTATTTTTTTTTTTTTCCTAATCAGGTATGCATTTTAAGACTTCTACTTGTTAAGTTTTGTCTTCGTTGCTATTCTGGTCAAGCTGTTTATTTTTGCAAAATAGCTGATACCTGGTTGATTTATTAGGTGTGCTGTCAGCTCAACTACTTATTCTATTAACTAGTTGTGTCTTAAATTTATTTGACAGTGTTAATGAAAATGGGAAAATGGAAGTGATTCCATCCATTCGTGTCAATTTCTGCAGTAGGGAGAGCTGAATTGTGGCTTACAGGATAATTTTTGTCCCCTTAATATGAAAATGTCATCCTATCATGCAGGTGAGCTTTAAGAATTTAGAGATCTCAGGGCAGTGCTGGTGTATGTGTGTATGTATCTGTGTGTGTATATATAGAATCTGGGCAGGTAGTAAATAAAGGCAGCACTGTGAATTATTTCATCAAAGAGAGAACCGTATGATGTACTAGCAGATGTACCCAGTTGTGGGTGTAACATGAAAAAAAGAAATAGTGGAACTTAGTTGAAACAAAAAATTCTGTTTTTGCTGAACCCTACAAGCAGCAATGAAGAGAACAGCCCAGTACCTTATGCTAGATGCGAACTCTGAACTGGCTGCAGAGCCACACTCTGGAAGGATTTAGTGCCAAGCTGCTTATGCTGAACTGAAAAATCTCTAGTAGTTGCCTGGGCTCTCTTAGAGCATGTCATTAAACCTCTCCTTATTGAGAAAATAGCAGCTGAACATGCACTAGAAAATGCTAATTGGGCGCTGCATTATCATGGTTTGAGCTATAGAGAGACATCGATAAGATACGCCAAACCAAGTGTATTACATTATTAGACTCCACAGTTCAATCAGGACAATAGGCATCTTTTTTATTAGAAAATTTGGCTGAATCAATGAAACAGGCAGTTCAATCAACGGATTATGAATCTCAATCCCCAAGGTATATGGAAAAGCAACTACTGCTTTAATGTATGCAATCTGATCATGAAAGTATAGAAACATTTATTGAACTAGTAAAGTATGTGCTTGAAAATGGAATGACTTCTGTCTTAAATGGTATCTCGTAACATAAGGATCAATAAAACACTTATGCCGTATGAATCTTGAAGATGATTGTGTATCTCTGAGCTGTTTTCTAGCTGGTTTATGTTCTCAAGTTGGTGCAGACAACTATACAGAAAAAACCATCGAAGACTATCATTTAAGTAAATTTTTTTTCATTTCAGCATGATAAATGAAATCCTTTTGAAGATATTATGTACTTGAATACATTTAAAGGCCAAGAAGGTCTTATCCGCTATTTTGGAAGACTGTGATGTTGGAAATGAGGATAAAATTTGATTTAATTTATATTTATGTTTTGTACATCGTATTAGCTTTGGATTTAATTTTGTCAAGAGGCAAGGAAGACATGTATCTCCCACTTTTTTAGTTTTGTACTTGTGTTTGCAGCCTGGAGGCAGAATTCTGTGATGGGACTTGCAATGGGCAGTCTGAAGACGTAGCTCTCCTCAGCTCTGCTGGTTGTAGCATGCTTTGCGAAATCTCTTGGTAAGTTCCTTCTCTTTGCTTTCTACTTTCACTTCTTTTTTTCATGATCTTTTAGAGTTTCTGGTTACAGGACCTTTTTTGTGTGTGTGAGACATCCAGGAGGAATTGTAATATGAATAATTATTTATCAGTTAAATGTGAGTCATTATAAACAGTTGTTCAGTAACTGAGAGTTCCTTGTAGTACCTAAAGCTTCCTTCTGTGTCAACGGTATTTGGAGCATTTTACAGTACATTCACTGATCAGAAGGATTTTGAAATGACTAAAACCTTCCCATACACTTTGTGCACCGTTATGTGCCGTTAATCATGCTACAGAATTGGTGAAATATTCACTTTATTTTTTACAGCAGTTGAATACCAATAATTTTCACTTGTGAATGGGATTTATTCTCACTCTGCAGGTTTTTTTTTTACATAGCAAAAATTTTTGTAGGATTCTTCTTCTACGCTTACAATTGTAGTGGAAGAAATACAGAATTAATCATCTGGAACAAATTAATGTCCAAAGAAATTAAGTAATCACCACAGTTCTTCATACTACTTCTTGTTTCTGTACAGGAGCTGAAAACTGCAACTTTTAAATATGCATCTAAAGATGTCCATTGCTAATTTTATCATGTGTAGGATGGACTGAGAAAATCAACAAGCATTTGGGCTGTACAGTCTCTCTCTCATTAATATGTTTTGGCTTCTGGGATCATTTACCTGGAGGATGTATCAAGATTACTGTTGCAGTATATTTACATTGACAAGCAAATGCTGTCAAGAAAATTACTTTTATATATATACTTAAAAAAATACATATGCATGAAAATAGTAAAATGTATATGCTAGTTTGAATTAGTGACATATGTAAGAATTATACATGTATGTGTATAAAGGGGTGTGTGTGTCTGTGTAAATATGTATTACTTCACAGAGACTTTAAAAAGCTTCATCTTACCTCTCATTCTTACCTCAATTTGCAGTATGCCTCTTCCATCTCAGTGTCTTAGTTTCTTGCCTGTTAACTTAATTTCCTATGTATCAGAGACTTCTGCATTCTGGCAAAATAGTAGGCGAAGCAATGAAACTCCATAAACACCACTGTTTCCTTTATCCTAACATTTTAAAAAATTATCTCCTGCAGTAGACTCCCAGATTGAGATTGGGGTCGTTAATTCTCATGGCAATTACAGCCTAAAAAAACCTACAAGAGTAACCATGAATAAACAAATTTTTGAAAGTAGCTTCTATGTAAATTATGATTCCTCACCTCAGCAAGTCCCTGATCCATTACACTTTTGTTAGAAAAGCTATTTTTAACAGGTTTTAACTTTCTATCATTTGCCACTTCCCTGTAAGTCTATGAAGTACACAAGAACAGACGTTTAAGAGGATTTTTCTGTCTTGTCCCACTGAGTTTCTAATTCAGATATAGATGGGAAGTAAGGATCTATGGTGTGTTTGACTGTTATTAAGTCTTATTTTCTAGTATTTTTGGGGAAGCAGAGATCATCCAAGATCTTGGTCCCTCACCTTCTAAAGCTTAAGAGAAGAGGAAAGGAAGTGAAGATCATGAAGGAAATCAACAAATAACACTCTCTTAATGTCTCAGCAAAATGTTCTCTTGATGACATTATTGTTAATAAATTATGAGAATTGTGGGGGGTTTTTATTTTTCAGACCTCCTGTTCCAAGAGGAGTTGGAAATCCTCATTGTGAATCAAACAAGAAAGTGTTACACAGTGTGGCTGAGGGTGCAGTTTCTTACAAGCTTGCATACCTACCTCTGGTCGTGTGTGCTACTTGGAAACTGATACAGGACTGTGAGATATCTTTGCTAAGGTTTTGCAATGAATATCTGTAGAAATTTGATCCTCTGTTAATATTGGATTTTGAAAATGGCTCCAGAAATAGATTTAGAATTAAAGGTAATATCATTCTGAAAGTTCAAATATTATGAGAGCCACTCTTTAGATGTGGCCATAAACTCAGTATTCAAATAAGAGTTTCATACTGTTATTGCTGTTTCTAGGTAAATGAATATAATAGCAAAAATAGGGAATTATTCAAATCGCTTTAAGATTGCTGAATATTTATCCTAGAGACAAAGTGGGCATTAAACTGAAAGCTAAACATTTTAAATGTGCTACTAGATATTGAAGTAAGTGTGAAAGTAGTTGGTTTGATGACTTTTGCTATCGTCTGCTATTTTAGAATCATCCTGCTCTTTGGAAGAGTGGATATCAAATCAAATAGGACTAAGCTGGATAACTAAGATCCACAGTATTTCGTTACTTACTGTTCAGTGGCTTTGCTGCTTACCATTGTGGAGATCAACTATACCCCTGCTTCAGGTAGGCACAACTTGTTAAAATTAGCGCTAGTTGTGACTGACACTAGAACTGGTTTAAAATTCCTATGCTAAGGGTCTATAAGTTAAAGATTACCTCTCAAGTCATCTGCTGAAGGAAGTTATTTATTAAAAGCAGGAAAAGAACCATGTTCTTGAAGTCATTATTTTAAGCAGTAGGAAACTGTGTTGAAATGTTTTTAAAGAACATTCTCACATTACCATTTATCCTCATTAATGCACATAAGCAATAAACGTTTCTGTTAATTCAAATTATATTTTAATAGTCCTCTTACCTGAATGAATTTTGAGGTGACAGTTACATTTTCATAAACCGATTATATACTCCAATCTTTTACTTTCACCCACTGCTTCTGTTCTTTCCATCCCAGAACCAGCAATGTATTTTCTCTTTGGGAAGCATGATTTTCCAGCCATTACTCTAATAGTTCAGTCTTCTGCACTTGCCTTCTTTTCACTCATTTCCTGTGTAGTTCTAAATCTTATCCATCCTTTAAAGTTCAGTTTGAGTTCCTGAGAACTTTTTCTGCTTCTGTAGATTTGTATCCTCAAAGAGCTCTCTGCCACTGTCCGCTCCTCGGGTTTTCCTGCTTTGCTTTCCTTTTTCTGCTCTGTTCTTCCTCTTTTCCATTTTATCCTCCTACCTTTGAGCTGAGCAGCAAATATCCTTATGATATTTACAGGAGAAGCAGTATTTGGATAGTTCTTTGTTTGGTATTTCCATTGGAAATATCACAAGCAGTCATGTTTCCATGATATTTCCATTGACATTAACTTCAGAACGACTTCCTTTAATCAGGCTTAGGGGGGAAGAAGCTTCATATTCATTGCCAGCTTTGTGTGTTTGCTTTTTCTCTTTTAAAATAATTTGGTAAATGAATGGGGAGGAAAAGATCACAATCAATTGGCTTGTCTTTATTCAGATTGAAAACTAAAGCAAATGTAACTTCTGCAGCTATGTAATGTTCATATACAGGAAGAATATATTGAGGTGATTTAAATATTTATATATATAAAAGCGTAAGCTGCTGAAAGAATACATTAAAGAGAAGACATATGCTAAGGTTTGAAAACCAAAAAATTATTTCATGTACCAAGAAATTTTAATTGTTGTCCAGGTATGAGATGCCTTGTTTTAAGGCCTGACTTGTATAGGATAATTATTGAAAGCTTTCTGAATAATTGGATAATTTCTTTTGGGGAAAGCAAAAATCATTAGTTATAATCTAACATTTTATTCATACATCTGTATTGTACTAGGAGGGCTTTTTTTGTTTGTTTGTTTCTTTTAGTGAAAAGGTGTATGAAATCTGAGGTGTTAGGTGAGCAGAAAAGGAAAAGATGCAATAGAAATCTTCCATGACCCATGCTGGTTTTGATTCAGTTACAGGAAAATCCTGACATTGTTATCCAGCTGTGTGCTGATCAGTGTAGCTCTCCAAACATCGGTCTCCTTGAACATGCAGTGCCTACTTTTTGCAGCCTCATACGCCACATTTATTGGATTGGGACAGATAGATAGCTTGGTATTTGTGGACTTTTCTACCTGTGCTCCTTAAACATACTTCTGAGTCAAAACCCATGGTCGAACCACAGATTTCACGTATCGGAGTCTCTTATAGTCAGGTCGGTTCATGACAGCCGGTAATGGTAAGAATAGGGATGAGAAATATCTGGGAAGCTGGTATAGCTGGTAGTACTTAACATTATTGATGATAATCAAGATATATATGCCATAAATTCAATGAATATAAGGTATGTCATGGTGTTCTGAATAAGAATTCTGGGTTTTAAATAAAAAAAAAAAAAGAAAACCACTTGAAATAAAATATTGAATTTAACAATAAGAAAGTTATCTTGTATTTGGACAAAATATTAGTTTTAATTTTGAAGAAAAATTAAATAGATTGCATTGGACAAGAAATGAGAGTAATTAACTTCTGCATTTAAAACGTGCAGCTGCAGTGCACTATGCCTGGAAGAATGGTTTTGTGGAGTTAGTCAGGAGACCTGGGTTCTGTTCTTGGCATTTTCACAAAATTACTGAATTTCTGCAAGTCAGTCATGTAATCGCTCTAGTTAAGTAAAATAACTTCTCTACTTCACGGGAATATGAAATGAATATTAAATTAATGATTGTGGGGTGCCAGGAATAATGTTGGCTGTACAAATGTTTAGCTAAATCAATGCTTTAGGATGCACATTTGCATAAACCCGTACTAGAAAATTAGTTAGAGCCAGACATGCAGCCTGTTTTAGACTCTGGGTAATATTTTACCTTAATTTGCACCTGGCATGAGTTATAGGCACAAGTGGATTGGGAGTTGGGTGAAATATCGGCCAGTTTAAATGGAAAATGCATCTTATCATAGCAGGTGCTCAGGCAAATACCAGTGAATCAAAATACTGAACCATACAGTCTGTTTGAAGTTCCTCAGATTCTTCCCATTGACTTTGACAGGTTTTTGATTGCTTGTTTAGAAATACTAGTGTCCTGTGATAAATGGAATCTAGCTAATAGCATAACCCTGTTTTTACCCCCAGCTTCCTGAAACATGAATTCAATATGACATAGGAAAGAATAGAATAGAAAGGAAGATTAAAATATCTTGCAGTATTGAAACTCTGAGGTCTTTTGCAGAACAGGAGTTCCAGGTTTTTTTTTTAAAGCAGCTTTGGAATTTTGCTTTGGCTTTTACCTAGTATTTTCGAAGGTCCTTAAAATCCTCGGAAGTCCAACAGTTCATGTGAATACCTAGCCATTGCAAGGAACATATGAAAGAGGCTGCTAAGGAGCAGGAGCTCTGTTTTTCCAGAGCATAGTTAGGAAAATGTCATTAGATAGTGAGAAGATGAGGATCTTATTGAAGCCTGGATACTAAGGAGCTGTGAAAGCTTTGGCTGAACGTCCTTCTGACTCTGAGATGCTTCTGCGTCTTCAGCAAACTTACTCTGCATCTTTTTATGCAAAACATGGTGTCTTTACATTAACATTCTGCAATGCTCTTATATGCTTTTTAATCAATTTTTTAATGAGAAGATAATTACATTCCTATACATTTAATCTGACAGATCTGACTGAAATTGGGTAACAGTTCCAAAAATTCCTTAGGAACCTGCATGCAACCCACAGACCTTCTTTTCTGAGAAAAGTGAGCCATAGTATTAGCTCATATTATTTTATGTATGTTTTTTTGCTTCTTGTTAATTCAGTCACCCTTAATGATGGAATAAGCCCCAGTATTTGCTCTTCGAGATTTGTTGCAGTGGCTTACCTGCTTCTTTTCTGTTGGTTGTCTTTCAGACTTGGATTTTTAATGTTGCCATTAGCTAGCATGTTGAATGGTGAGAAATTATAAAGTCTGATTTTCAGGTAATCTATCCTGAGTGCTTTATTGGCAGCCTAATATGATTCAGAATCCGAAAAAGCCCGTGAAAGTCATAGGTGACAGGGATCGTGTTTATTCATCAGAAACTCAAATGTCAGCAGCAGGAGGACTATTTTAAACACTCCACCTCTCTTGACAAAGTTGTGACAGCCATGCCAGGTTCATGAAACCTGCAAACTCACAGGACAGCTTAATTAAAGACCTAGAAGATTTGTATTTGGGAGGAAGAAAAAGTAGTGACAGATCCAGCTGAAGATCAGAGGTGTGGATAAGCCGAATAGAATGCTTTGACAAGATGCTCTGAATTTACTCCTTTATCTTTTTCTTAACCCTTGCAGTCTTTGGTTGATCACTTCCCCACCTTGTACTTCTAGAGCATGTCTGCACACAAGCGTGAGATTTTCATGTAGTAACTCTCTCCTGTTTGATTTCTGTTTAAAACATCTGCAGACAGTGTTGCTACAGTAGAATCCTTCCCCTGCGATTACCTCCAGTAAAACTGAAGAGATCAAGGTCATCTAAAGAGCTTACGCTCTCTCTTTACCTCAGTTGGAAGGTACTTTGTAAACTACTATCATAAATTTTAAACTTCTGATTGGAAGGATGCCCAGCAAAAATCTTTGAGTGATCAGATTAGTTTACATTAGAATTTCTTTTTACCAAAAAAAGTGCTTGAAGCTGTAATTTAGGCATTTGTTTAATCAAAACAGTATTTCAATTAAAATAATTTTTTGTCAGAAAATGAAGAAATGACAAAAATAAAATCATAGAAGATGTAATTTAAGAAGGAGAATCAAAAATAATCTGGCACTGCACTGTAACAGGATTTCCTTATCAACCACTTTCCAGATGCTGTAACTGTCATTTAGGCCATGCCAGTGACTGGTCTCATGCCAACCTAATACAAGTTGGTTCCACTTGTCACCCTTTCAATTTCCCAGCTGGACTCAGTTTTAAAGGGCATATTAGCATTATCAAAGTAATCTTTAAGATGTGTATTGGGTTTCTTTTAAATCTGTTTTGTTTCTAAATCATATTAGTGGAAAAAATAATGAAATGCTGGAAGGATAAAAGGAATATTATCATCTTTGTATGGTGTCAGATGTTATGCTGTCAAACTAAACACATTCTCTTCTTCTTTCAAAAGAATGTGAAATGTCTTGTCCAACACATGATGGCAGAAAGCACTTGCTTAAAGAGTGCTGGAGAATCCCTTTTGCAGTCAAAAATTCATGTAATATATATCCCCGGTTATTAAAATAATAGTCGTTCAATTATCTGAAAAATGTCATTGCTTATTAACTTTAGAACACCTTATTTTTTTATTGAAAATTTTACACTCTAAAATAGTGGGAAATAATTGAAAAGCAATGGCTGTCTAAGTACTCTTAAGAAAAGAAAATAAGGTTATATAAATACCTAAGTAAGAGAAGATATTCTCTGCTTTTCCATCTCTCCTATCTCTTTTATAAATTCTGTCTAAAATTAATTTTGTTAGGCCTTTGGTACGACCTTTTTGAAATTGCAGTGTTGGGAAGGCCTTGTTGGTAGTGAGGTTCTGTTCAGATAATATATTTGCTCTTCTTTCTTCAGTTCTTACTGAGATAATTAATGGAAATCTTTTGGCTACCCAGAGGCATTATTAGAGGTATTATTCACAAATATCAAGGCTCGCAGTGTAAAAGAGAAATTGAAAATAGTGCCGGAGACAGGAAGTGGCATTTGAAAAGAAATGATGAACAGAGTAGACTCCACGCAGCAGCCATCAAGAAAATTGCTACTACCAGAGCAGTTCAGTGAAAGGATGTTCTGTGAACACGACGAGAAAGGAACGATGTCCTCCATTTGTTCTTTCTCATAAGGTGAATGAGATGATGTTTAAACTAAAGACTGCTGGAGGAGTGGGTGTAATGAGATGGAGGTTACACTGGGGTGAGAAATACAACTTTTAATTGCGGTAAAGTAGTCACCTAAAAGTCAGTAGTCTAATAAAAGGTGGAAAGGAAGAAAATCCCCTGCCTCCATTTAAACAAACGCCAATAAAAAGTAAACTTGCTGCAGTCTGTGCTCTGTGTGTCAGTCTGAAGTGCTGGAATGCAGGTAAAATCACAGTGCAAGGGGTTCACTCATCCTCAGTCTTTCTTGCCCTTGCAAATATGGAGGAAACAGTTGAATTCCACAGAAATTCCTGGAAAACTGGATTTAATTTCTATAATTATTTGGGGTTTTATATTTAAGTCCATTCTGTATTGGAGTCAATGTTATAAATACAAGACTTAAATCTTCCCTGCCTCTTTTGTCATTTCCCCTTTCTTTTCCTCTTTTTTGTTCTTGTATCCAAATGATCTGCTCTCATCCTTTATAAAATATCCTATTTTGCTAATTATTTTATGGCCACATAGGGTCCCGGTCTACCTGATTATGCAGCTGCATAACTACTTTCACCTGCACAGTGCAGGATGGTGCGAAGAAGTTGGAAAGGGAAGAGGATGCTGACCTCTTCAGCTGATGCAGGTGGTATTGCTGCTGAATTTCCAGCCACAAACTCACCCTCCCGTTGCTTTCCTTCAGGCTTTCCCTTCTTCCCCTTCTCTGGGCATCCATCTCTGATTCTTTCTGAAAGCAATACTTTTCTTGGCAAGAAAACAGATTATTGCTTTCTTTATTTTAACCTTTCCTGTCACTTTCCAGATCATTTAATGGTGTGAAATTCTATTTCATCTGTCTATCCACGTATAAAATTATCTAACTAAAGGGTGCTATTTTTTCTACTCTGTTGTATCATTATACTTTACCATTAAGTACCTTGAAGTCAGTAGAATTTTGCCAGGAACATACCAGGGCTAATGAATATTGGTGATATTTAGTCTTACTTTTGGTTGACTAAATCTGAAGGAATTGAATTCCTAGAAAACTGATAGCAAATCCGCTGGTTATCTCTGCAGTATTGATTTGCATCTGATCAAAAATATTCAACTTCAATTATTATTACTTTTAAAAGCATTTTTTTTCTACACTTTCAGTTTTCCTCTCCAAAAAGTATGAGAAATGTGAAATTAAGGTGCCACAAGTCAATTGAAGATGAATAGAATTATAGAGGTGTTTGATAAAAATATTACACAGTTATTCATTATTAAATTTACAGGTGCAAATTCAATTCCCATCAAAGATGATGCTTCAGCTTAATTAATTTTAATTTATGGAGTATGCTGGATGGCACTGCTTGAGTGGGCATATATTTGCTTAGAAATATTACTTCTTAATGCCACTCCAGAGGGTGGTGATCTGAATGGTTTTGCATTGTCACGCACAACTTTTTGACCCAATACTGGAAAAATTAATTTCAAAGCACTAGTCATACTAATCTGAAGGCACTCTTGTGTTTTTAGAGCAACTGTCTTAATCTGCCTCAGAGACAAAAATCAGTGTATCTGTTATCATATTTGAGCAATACATTATGAGTATGTGCCAGTAGTTTCCACAGAGTCAATTTTATATTGCCTTGATTGCATTTGAATACTACTCGTTCTCCTGAGAGCCTGCTTCGACTAGTTTTATGATAATTCTCATATCTTATACCTGTGAAAGGTGAAATTCAGCATTGCTGGGAAGGTTGATGCACCCTCTATTTGCCATTAAAGGGCTCCTATTCGTTAAGTTGCACACAAACCACTGTACTGGGAGCAAGCCTTTTTTCCTCAGTTCAGCCCTGCAGTACATGATCATAAATTTCATAGAATATCTTGCCAAAGTAACCATCAGTCCTGCATATCAGGCAGCAGAATCTAATTTTGTCTGCAGCTTTCATGTTGCCGATCCCTATCCCATTACTCAGCACATAAGCTTTCCTCTGTGTTCCGGAGCCATATGTGATCCCGCTTGATTTCTCCTTACGTTTCAGAAGGATTTATTCTAGATGTGGGATAATATGAGATGAGACTGAACTGAGCTATATTATGGATTGCAGAGCAGGAGAGCATTTGAGGGGTGTGTGGGTGGGGAAAGGAGACACTTGTGTGCTGATGCTGAACATTACTGTTCCACACTTTAGTTTCTGAGATGCGTGGCAGCGTTGCCTATAGCAGATCGTAATACAGACTGAGCATTTGGCTCGATAGAAGTGCCTGCTTTCTTGAGAAGTGTTAGAAGTTGTTGCTTCACTGTCTTCAACTACAGTTTAAATGCGGCAGTGCTGTCCTCTGGGCAGAAGTTTGAAGACTCTTGCAGTGATTTTGTGTTGAGGGTCAAAGAGAGAGGAATGGCTTGATGTCCCTTGAGCTATGCACTTTTATGTGCATGCTGGATGAGTGATTTTCTTTTTATTGTTATTTTAATATTTATGCCTCTGTTTACTTTCTCATTGCATAAATAGCAACAGATGAAAAGTGGCTGAGTGGATGGACGAGTAAATGGCTGCCTGGAGTTGACTGGGCTCATCAGGGCAGAGTGAAGCCCAATTTTCTATTCGACTGTTGAGGGTTGTTTAACTATGAGAATGCTATGTTTGGCTCAGAATGGGCCATGATCCATGGACGGCAGATATGGGGAAAACATTCTGATGGGCAGTATCACTATCTGCTTGCCAGTACTTTCACTAAACATCTCCTCTTGGCCCCCAGTTGCAGACAGGATAACAGGTTAAATGGATCTTAGGCCTTGCCGTTCTCATGTTTCATGACTGGGATGCTAATTTTTCCTTCCTGGAATCCTTGTCATATCAACATATGTCTGTCTGTCTGTGTCCCAAGAGAAGGCATGGTTCTGCATCTCTTCATGGTGCCAGTCCATGTCTTTGTTGTCAGCCTTCTTCTAGACTGGTCTCGGACCATTGCTTTTGATTCCATGTTGTTCCAAGGTCCACTATCTAGAGAATGCTGGGAATTCTGGAGATTGAAGGAAAGGACGTTCAGTGCTGGTCACCTGGTAGTCAAGAATGACATTGGCTGGATGACAGTAAAGTACTGCTCTGGTGTTTCAGAGCAGCAGAAAACAAATGTTTTAATTTGGCAAGTGTCCTATTCCAATGTACAAAAGAAACTTGCGTACAAAATGGAGGGTAGAATCATCAGAGACTGATCTGGAGATGAGAGCGCAGGAAGAAACTCGGGGAAAGCATTGGGAGATTGTCTCTGAGGCACTACTGGAATAATTGCTGGAACGGGTAGATGGTACCAAATCCTGGGCAGTAATGCTGAATCTGAGCTACCTGAATATTTGTGGCATTATAAAAATATTTGTCTCTTTTGTACTTGAGGGGTGTACTGCTCTTTCAGACCCTCACATTAATGCCGATACATAAACACAGAATTTTAGGCTTAGCACATTTTCTTTATCGATCCAGCATTTATCCTGAGTCAAAGGATTGGCTGAAGCAACTCTACTTTGATCTTAATACATTAAGTTTTTTAACTGTTTTTTTTTTTGTTTTGGTTTTTGTTTTACTAGATAGGAAAAAAAATATGAATGGATTAATAAATATGATAGAATAATGAACAATTAATAGTAAAAATTTGGATTGCTGCACAGGATGAAGTGGCATTATGCAAAGATGTGCATTATCTCGGTACAATCTCTATTGAATTCACAAGTGTTGCTTTTTGGTGGGCTTGAAGTTTTGCTAGGAGTAAGATACTTCAGGTCTACTTATCCTCCCACCAGACAGCTGACAGCCGCTTTAGCAGATGCTGAAGAGTCTTCTCCAAATATCTTCCACTGGAAACAGAATGACTTCTCCCTTTCCTCCTTCTCCAAGCCCTAAGGGAAATTTGGAAGCCCTAGAAAAGACCACAGAATACCTAGAGTATTCTGCAGTCTGAAGTGTAGTTGGAGACATATAGAAAAGCATCTGTTAGCTGGGAGAAAAGAAATTTAAAAAGGCTGTTCTTTTGTCCAAAGTTGGTAATTAGAATTCTCTTCTGTGGTCTCATCCTGAAAAAGTTTTAAGATGTGGTTCTCAGTCTGGATTCTCCCCTTCTTTTTGTCTGTCTGATTTGTCAGACATTTAGCTCACTAGCTGTAAAAGTATAAAATCCAGCTATGAAGGCAAGCCTTACCACGCTTATCTCACTGAGTGTTTTTCTAACTCTGTTGGGCTCATGCTGTTGGAGTTGTTTGAATAATAGCA
Organism: Platalea leucorodia; assembly: GCF_965183815.1. Classification (NCBI taxonomy): domain Eukaryota; kingdom Metazoa; phylum Chordata; class Aves; order Pelecaniformes; family Threskiornithidae; genus Platalea; species Platalea leucorodia. The sequence continues at coordinate 5,859,268 of NC_138830.1, forward strand.
TCGGGATGGCTGCGTCTGTGCCCCAATTTCTGCCTTTCTCCACTCCAAACCTGATGAATGATATTAAGCTCACAAAGGAGGGCAGATCTAAGGGCCCAAAGGCAGTGAGTTCAGTAGCTCAGGGGACTGTAATTGTTGCAGTTCAAAATGCTATCGTATATCATGCTACTGGTAATTTGAAGTAGTGGATTTGCTACTGGCCAGTGGCAAACTGCTTTGGGTGTTGAATAGCAGCTTCTTATCTCCAGATTCACAGATGGGATTGTGGATGTCCCACTTCTGATGGTTAGCATTGAATAGGAAGTTTTGTAAATGATTCTTGGCAGGAGTACTCATTACATTTCTATTGAGATTTATCTCCACAGCTGAGTTTTCCTTTGCTTTTTTCTCTCTACCATGCAATTAAATGGATGACCATCCTATGCAGGAGGAAATGCTTCTATTAAAGATGAAAAGAACTGAGAGTGAAGCCAGCCATGCACAGCACTAGGTTTTAAGCCAGCTTTACTTCACTTTTCAGAAGAAATGAAAAAAATTCGTATATGTTACGTATTCCTGGTCTCTGAGATACCACACACAGTATTTTCATAAAACATGTGCTCATAAATGTATTGCATTCTCATATCAACCTTTTGAACTGGAAAAATATTCTTCCTCTAAAAGGAAAAAAAATTCTCAGTTTCTAACATTAGGTAATGAAAGCCTATCTGTTGCTTTGCTGACAGCAGTAAATATTTCCTGTAGTGTTCTTTATTGCCATTCTAATGGCAGTACTCCCAAAGCTGACTAGACACTGCATTTTGTTTTACAAGAAACTATTCTGAGAGATACTCTATTGATTGGAGAACCCTGATATATTTGACAAGCTTATCATAATGTGTCTGTGAATCCATATTTTCTTATACTGTTTTGAAAATATAAATATTTGGAAATAAATAAACAAACCTGAATATCATTTAAGCTATGCTTCTACCCATAGATGATGTGTGTCTATTTTTTGCTAAGAAGAAATTTAATAAATGAGAAATTGGACTCAGGAGAATGTTTTCGTAATCCTGGAGGACTCGCTGTGGACTTTCCCGGCTTTTGTGGAGGACGCGGAATTTTGCAGACTGCTTTGGAGCTCTGAATTTGTGAGTGTGAGGTTTTTTGGTTTTTTTAATTCTTGTGCACTGGAGCAATTGAAGTTAAACAAGTCATTTCACAATGCATTGCTTAATTTTGGAAAATTTTCCAAATCAAAAAAGCCATCATGCTGCTTTTCCTGTGAGACTTGCAGCCACATATGTTATCGCTACCTGTCTCTCATACCTTTCCACAATGTATGAAAAGAAGTTTGATGATGTTCTGTTAAGTTTGCTGCAAAGTGTTGGTTAATAATATTGGAACGAGTGTAACTGCAGCAGATGGTACAGCTTTCTGTGATACTACTAAATACTTATTTCTACACAAGTCTTTAGATGGCCTATGATGTATTTCGCCAAAGGTTAGACAAAGGCTAGATTGCCCATGGAAATCAAGTGCTGTAAATAAAAGCAGACCATTAGCTTTTATTCTGATTTTTTTTTTATATATATTTATTATCCATTATGAACATGTGACTTTAGTTAAAATATTTAAGCTGTGCTCATCAGAAATCTGAACTCAGCTGTGACTCATATGTAATTTGCCAATAGGTGGCATGAGTGCATTACTAAGGTTTACAGGTGTAAACTGCAAATAACCGCTTACATTTAACTTTCTAAAGATGCAGCAGAAGGCAGCGTGTGTCATGTTAGCAGTCACCAGTTCCCATATAGTAACAACTGGCTGAAATCTGCAGTCTGACTGATGCGTGCTGCCAACGATGAATGGAGTATTTTTATTACAGAATTGAGAAAAACCAACAAAGTTAATGCATATGTGAAAAAGGAATGTCCTGGAATCAACCACACAGCAGCATGACCAAAAAAAAAAAAAAGAAAAAAAAAAGGCATTTTCTTATCAATTGATAAACACTAATTTACAACTAGACTTAAACAAAAACCAAACAAAAAAACCAGCAAAAAGCTCAAACTGCTTTAATAGACACCAGGTCCAAAACATGCTCAATGCCACTGAAAAAAAAAGAAAAATCAAGTTTATTTCAAATTATGGAACAGTTTGAGAATAAATATCTCCTGAGCAGAGGTAAGAGGAGGTTATTAAGAGCAGCTGCATGATAAAAGAGCAGTAGTTTGAGAGGGTAACAGTGGAAGCGGTGTGGTAATTTATGTGGAGTTGCAGCCATTGTAATCCTACCTCAGTTAGCTGCAGTCTTTAATCCAGTCCGATGCCTCTCCCATCCCCAGCCTCGTCTGGTGGCCCTGAGCAAACTCCACCCTGAAGATCCAGCAATCAAAGCAGTTCACTGTCCCCATCTGCCCTAAGTGTCAGGGCAACACTGACCTGAAGCCACTTATTTCGTATTGGCGCATAGATTTCTAGGTTTATATGTAGAATTAAGAAAACACTCAGTTATAACTAACATAAGCAGAGTGGCATATTTGCCTTTTCTGTGTGTTTGGTTTTTTTTTTTTTTTAGAACTTTCCCGAGTGTTTGCTGGCTGTGATTTATGCAGATTGGATAACTTTCTAAATATGATTTATGTGTTGAAGAGCAGTTACGAGACTGCAAAAATTCTCGTTTGAAATTCTTCGCCGTGTATTATACAAGTAATCAATTAGATGGTTATAACTATCCATTTGTCTTTGAAGCCTGTGAATTGATTTGTGGTGCAAGATGTGAACAAAGAGTTTGGGAAGTGCCCATATAATGATTTTGATCCCTGCCTGGATGCTCCATTTCTTCACAGACCAGGCAATCATCCTGTGTTTGTTAATTTGCTATGTGTGAGTGAGAGAAGGAAATTCTGTGAGTTAGGACAGGTGTGGGTACATCTTACCCCATTTTTGTCATATTTACAAACTGGCAACCTCCAGAATGGCAGCATCCACTCTTCTAAATGTATGCGTTCTCTTTTTGCTTCTTGAAATATAGGTATCAGAATAGGAATCAACTTCTCGTAGCAGTTTCATACAATACACCTTAGAGGAAAGGGAGTTAGGCACTATTTAAGATTTGATTTTTATTTTAATCACACTGGGTGGTTTTTTTTTTTGAGGCAGCAGGGTCTAGAGTTCTGCTGCTTTGCATGAAGGTCTTCCTGTCCCTTCTCCATTCCCTTCACTCAGAATTGGTATTACTAATCAAGTAATTACAAATTACTCAGTCTATTGGCTACTTGCAGGTTGTTGCAGGGTAGGAGGACTTGGCATGGATGGGGCTGTTAAAGCTAAGTATTAGATCTGTGTTAGTTATACAACACGCAGAAGCTGGATCTTTCTTTGTTTCTAACTGCATTTTCCCATGCCTTTAGGGAGGGACATGATACTGCAGAAGAAAGATGTTGCTTAGGTGTTTCCATTTCCTCCCCTCTCCTTGTTTCCTTCAGGTCATACAGATCCCAGACTATAAAAATCACCAAATAATTGGTGTCCACCAGTCTGAAAAAGTGAGTTAGGCATATACTATCAAGGCTTAACATTTGCCACTGCTCTGTATTGAGCTTCTCCCACAAAATAAGTATAATAGCCTAGAAATACAGCATCTGAAAATATTTCATCAAAGGTTGAATGTATGAGAGAAAAGAGACTGAATAAGTTAGCAATAGTACCCAACAGATTTTTGACAGCCACATGAGTTTCAATTGAGAGGTGTATTTCAAAAGCACTAATTCTTAGTCTTTGCTTTTGTGAGACCAAGAGTTTTTCCACTTCCAATCACAGGGTGATGATCTAACTTATATTCTCAACGCTGTCTTATTAGGTTGTCTTTGAAAAGAGAATGGCACACTGCTTCCAACACAGATGGTAACAAGTGTGGGCTGTAGGTAATTTGTGTCCAAATGTTGCTAACATTAGAGTAGACTGAACTAGAAAAAAATGCCCGCAAGGGATTTAGAAACATTTCCTTAATACAGACAAAATTTCAGTCTCCATGTGATAGAAATAATAGCACTACAAGGAATATGAATTACCATCATTCATCTCGGTGGGATGCTGATTTTTGAAGGCTAAGCACTGAGTTTAATTTTTTTCTATTTTTTGTCAGTTTAACATGAGGACTTTCAGACATGGGTTTGAAAAAGGAAATGTTCACGAAGTTTTTAATCAAAAAGTAATTAAAACTGTAATAAAAAATAAGCTTGCTAGAGATCATTATTCTGTGCTTGTGATCAGTATTTAGTATTAAAGGCTTCCAGCTTTTGCTCTCCTACTCCTAAAAGCCTAGCAGCAGGGGACAAGATAGCAGAGAACTAGATAGTTCTGCAGAGCACTATGTTTTCTCTAACGTACCATGCAAAATGAACATTAATGAGACATGGGTTGGTTCAACTAACATTTTGATTATTGAGTTTGGGGTTTTATTTGTTTTGTTTTGTTTTTTGTTTTTTTTTTTTTTTTTCTTTTTTAATCATTCAGTTTTTGTCCTTGGAAACTATCTACAAGTTTGGTTTTTATTTCATTTTTAGGTAAGGTGATTTTAGCTGTAGGATGCATGGTTTCCACAGCTAGTATCATTGAATGAAGACCTCTATAATCCATAGAATCTGAAATGCCTTTTTTTTTTTTTTTTTTTTCCTCAACAAAGAAGCTTATGTCACTTGAGCTCAACAAGAGTTAGTTAAAATGTATCCTGACTTGTCCTGTCTTGTAATAATAGCATCTGTTTACATGGAGCCAAAACGTAATATCTTTGCAGGACTATTTAAATTGGTGGTAAAACTGTGTTCGACTTCCTCCTTTAACCAGAATTCTTTGTTCTTTATCGTGTCCGATGCAGAAAAGTTAACTGTGAATCACTAATTGATTCCTTTGGCTAAAGAGCAGAATAATTCCATTTTGTTTTTTTCAGTCCTTGTCTCAGACAACAGCTTCTCGTTAGCAGTGAACAGAGAAATGGTGCTGTGTTCTGGGGAGGGAGAGATGTTGTTGGTCCGAGCTTCTGCAGGGGCGTAAGATCTGAAAGCAGATGGCTTTGTGCTGCCTAATAGAAGGCCATGCTCCACTGGAATTTGAGTGATATGGGGAATTTGTGAGCCAAACTCAGGCGTTCTTCAGTGGGCAAAGTAGATTAATCTCAGTTGCCAGATGCAACTTGGAGGGCTTCTGTCATACCTGCTTGGATGTCCCATCCAAGGGACCATCTGCCTCCAGGAGAGAATTCAGACCTTGGTGTTGACTATGTTGAGGCTTATATCTGGCCTTCTGTAATATGTAGGGGACAGAAAGAAATTGGAGACCTTCTGTTTCCCATCTAGTAAGCCCTTAGGCTGTAGATCCAGGCATAATGGTGAGCTGGTGTTTTGAATGATGTCAGTAAACAATTTTATTTGATTTTTCCAACCTTTAACCAACTTTTGCTATTTTTCTTGATAAGAATCATAGAATCATAGAATACCAGGTTGGAAGGGACCTCAGGGATCATCTGGTCCAACCTTTCCAGCACAATCTAGACGAGATGCCCCAGCACTGTGTCCAGCTGAGTCTTAAACGTGTTCAGCATAGCGGAGTCAACCACTTCCCTGGGGGGATTATTCCACTGGCTGATTGATTGTTCTCATTGTGAAAAATTTTCCTCTTGTGTCCAATTGGAATCTCCCTGGGAGTAACTTGTACCCGTTACCCCTTGAACTCACCATGTGACTCCTTGTAAAAAGGGAGTCTTCATCTTCTTTGTAGCTCCCCTTTAAGTACTGGTGCATGGTGATAAGGTCTCCCCTAAGCCTCCTTTTCTCAAGGCTGAACAAACCCAGCTCTCGCAGCCTATCCTCCTACGGCAGGCTGCCCAGACCCTTGGTCATCTTGGCGGCCCTTCTCTGGACCCCCTCCAGCCTGCCCACGTCTTTTCCGTATAACGGAGACCAGAACTGTACGCAGTATTCCAGGTGTGGCCTGACAAGCACTGAGTAGCGTGGGATAATGACTTCTTTACCTCTGCTGGAGATGCCCTTGTTGATGCAACCCAGCAGCCTGTTGGCCTGCTTTGCCGCAGCAGCACACTGTTCTCTCCTATTGAGCTTGTTGTCCACCAGAACCCCCAGGCCCCTTTCCAGAGAGCTGCTCCCCAGCTGGGTAGACCCCAGCCTGTGCTGCCCTCCTGGATTATGTTTTCCCAGGTGCAAGACCTTACATTTGTCCTGGCTGAACTTTGTAAGGTTCTTGTTAGCCCACTCCTCCAGCCTATCCACGTCTTCCAGCAGGGTGGCTCTCCCTTCCAGAGAGTCTACTTCCCCACTCAATTTGGTGTCATCCGCAAGCTTCATCAGGCTACATTTGATCCCATTATCCAGATCACTTATGAAGATATTGAATAGCGTTGGGCTTCAAGAAGTTCATGTAATTTCATAAGACAGAGATTAGAAGCCAACATGTGAAATATTCCTTCTCTTAATGATACTGAAACTTTGTGCTGATGCATTTTACAGGACCTCTTGCAATTATTTTAATTTTGCTGTTATGTGTGAGCTTGACCCCTACCTGTTGCTAGCTGATGTAGTGTTGGTGACTTCAACAGCTGAGTTTTATGTCAGTTTATACCACCTGAATCCCTGGCCCATGGATCAAGGCCATTCATTCAGTGGAAAAACACTGGCACGAGCCCCATACTGTTAGGTTTGGCCTGCGGACAGTAAAGGCAATAGTAAGACACTCCCAGAAAAATCAATGCCTGGGAAGACAAAACTTGACACCCACAATCTTCTGTGCCAGTCACCTTCCTCAGAACGGACAACGTGAGTTAGTCCAGCAGCTACCACAAGGCACAGGCTGATCTGCACCGTGGTGCTGAGCATCCCCAGGGAGCGATGGGGCTGCGCCCCAATGGGAAGCGGCTCCCTGCAAGAAAACAGTGGCATAGGATGACCTGGTGCTTGGAAAAACAAAGCGAAGCAGGGATTTTATTTGTCTAGGCTAAGCCTCCTGCTGCAAATTTATAGGCCTTTTAACTTGCTGTGCTACCTGTCAGTCTCTGAACAGATGCACAGCCTTCAGGCTCTCGGAGCTTGCCAGCAACTGGCATCCTGCTGGGAACTGTAGGAGGACTTTCATTATGAAGCAGGGCAACCTAATAATAGCACAAGAATAAACTGAAACCAATGCTTGCACAAAGAAGTAGAAAAGGGTAACCTGTAGTTCTGCTTTATTTCAGCCAGCAGAAGGATGTATAGGGGAAAACTGTAGGCCATTGACTTGAGTGCTTGCTTGGCAGCAGGATGCTGAATACCTTGGCCAGAATAACCAGATGTCTGAATTTCCCCAAAGCTGAAAGAAGCCATAGATATGTAAAAATAAACTTTTCTAAGCAGGCATGCTTCTCAGGCCGTTCAAAATTTACTGGGTCTAATTTACTATTTGAGTAAAAACAGAGGGATAGAAAAGTATACCTGTATGAAATATGCATTTTTATTTTTCTTGGTGTTATAACTGTAAGTTTCATAGTTCTTTACCTTAAAGGTTCCTAAGGGTTCAGTTCAGTTGCCCAGTCGTAAGCCACATGTTACTTGCGTGAGAGGCGCTTGCATGACAGATACGACGTGGGGCTGTTGATAGACCATTTCTTTCTGATACTTCAGCAGGAGGCCTACCTCTGGGATACCATAGGATATCTTATATGGCAATCAAAGTGCGTGTGTCAGCCACTAAACTGAACCCTGGTATTCCATAATGAAAGGTTGGGTCATGTGTAGGAGACTCACGCTGGGCTGAGAAGCATCCTTCCAATGTGATGTGCTTGGCAGACGTAGTGAACAAATAATTTTTTTCTTTCAGGACGTGGCTGAGGGGGTACGGATGCTCTAGACTTTCATTTTTGAAAAAAAATGACTTTTTTTTAGAAAAAAAGAAATAATGTTGAGATAAGAGTTGACAAGATGTGAGAAAAGAGAAATCATTATTAATATAAGCATAAGAAGACTTTAATTTGGGCATTTCAAGGAATAATGGGAATTCTTGATCAGAACCATCATCTGCCAAGGCAGAATTTCCCTCAGCTGGTTATGGTAAATTGAGCAATGGTAAATTGTTCTTTATATTCATTTCTGTTTCTGAAAAGAAACCCAGAAATTATTCATTTGTAAAGATTATTCATAAATCTCTCGAAACAATTCCTGCTCCTTCTTACCTCCTAGCATCCTATGTATTAGGAAAGGACTAGAACAAGTTTATTTTTTGGAACTCAGGGAGAAGTCCTGTCTCCCGCGAGGCAGAGTGGAAGTGAGGGTGAAAATACAGCTTTGGGCAGAGCAGCATTGAGATAAAGTCCAAGAATCCCCCCCATGCTGACTGGTTTCCAGGAGGGCCACCTTTCAGTGGAGACAAACCGTTTAGGAAAACATCACTAACAGTGCTCAAAGTTAGTCTTGGACTGCCGCTTTTTCCTTTTGGGAATTTTGGTCAGGAACTGATGAAAATTTATGGGGAAAATGTCCTAAAAGGCCTATAATGTCAAGAGTGAGAAACTACATGCTGACGCTCTTGCTCTTGTTTCCACACATGCGTGTTCCCATCTTCCTTGGTGGGAGCTAGGTCTTCCTAGAGCCTCAAACAGCAGTTTTGTGCTCCTATTGCAAAGACGACTGGTGGGTTTTTATTAAAAAAAAAAAAAAAAAAAATTACTAATGCTTTCTGCTGCAGCTTTCTCTCTGACCAGAGAATTGGATTTGGTTAAAAATATCCCCCCATATGCCTGTGAGGGGGGAAAAACATGGTCTCTCCAGTATTTTCAAGGCCAATTAATTTTTTAATTAACAGAAGTATACTTGAAAATATAAAACATTCATTTGTGGAAATTGGTCTGTTTCCAGTTATTGCTAGATTAATTTGGCAAGTCATATTTTTTAAAGTAGAAAATGAAATTCTTATGCAGAAAGATGAATTGTTTAACTTCCATGGAAGTCTTTAAACTAATTCTTTTTACTTTAGATTTTGTTGTATTTTGTTTAGATATGCACCATATCTACTGTTTGGATTAAAAAGTATAATTAATTTGAAACACACTTTCATTGTGGCTTTCAGTGCTTGATTCAAAATAACTTACAATTGCCATCAATTTCTTAAGCATTTCTCCTAAATGGCTATTAGTTTGCCTCTTGCAAAATAATCAGGCACAATCTCGATAACAGGAATATGCAAGCACGTGCTCGTTGCCTGAAGTTGAAATAATATAAAAGAAGTATTTAGTGATGTTTTAGTTCACTTGCAAATTGAAAGGATAATGAAAATGTTTTGCAATTTGCAAACGTTCACGTGTTTTTTCTAGAACTTGCTTTATATATATAGTTACTAGTGAAGAAAAAAATGGTTTAACTTATGCTACTAAAATTAATGTCAAAACTAATTGACCTTCATAGGCAGATAATTTTATGCTTCTTTGAACATGGTCTGTAGGATCACCCCATGGATATTACGTGCATTTCACTTTTCAGAAATTACTTTTTTTTATAAAAATACTTACAATGACTTCACAGAATAAATAGGACAATAATGGTAGTCTTAAAATTTCCAACTTTTTTTTTTTGTTTGCAGAGTAGTCATTGAGCTGTGTGAAACAGCTCATGGTGCAAAGAAAAAACTGGAAGGCTTCCACCTGAAATGGCTTTTGCAAAAAGTGAAGTTGTATTTAATGTGAATACAGTTTTAGGTCTTTTCAGAGGGATTTTGGTGCGTTTACTATCATGTATTTTCCCCAGTTTGCTTTCTTTGCTTTACATAGTTACACAAAGGGAAAGAGAAAAAGGAGTTTGCATGTAAGTTAAAAAGGGGAAAGAAAAAAATTTAAAAAAGGCTAGAACCTGAAACAAATGCATGGTCAATGAAACAAATGATAAACTCCTAAAATTTGGAAAAATTTCACACTCTATTAATAACCCTTTAATTTATAGATTCCTCTGAAAAGATCCCGGTGGCACTGTGCTGTTGTAAATATACATCACCAAAATCTTACGACCTTATTTTCAGCGTAATACCTCAATGGCACTGTAACAAGGCACAGAGGTATGACTTGTTTTGTCCGAGAGCCAGGTGACAAAGAGCTCTAAGCGATGTGCCCTGCCCTGATCAACACAATGATTTGTGCTCTACTCGAGTTAGCAATTTGAAAAACAAGTACAGTGATAATGCAGTAGTAAAAAAAGACCTAAAAAGCCCAACCTTGTTGCATTTAATGAAAAATGCTTAAATTATAGCAGAGTCATTCCTTTATTGCTTTTGCAGTGTCATATTTATCACATCATCTTCATGGTTTTGTAATTAAGGATTCATTGCAGTTTCCACTGTACATCCAGTTATTCAGCAGTTCATAATTCAGCCTGCTTAATTTGTAACATGCTGAAACTTGGCAAATAGATTGTCGCTCTGTATGCAAATTTTTGTGGTTTTTTTAATGGCTTCAATTGATTAAGCCTTTTTAAGCTATGGTGGTGAAAAAAACCACAAAGGGCCAGATCTAAAAAGTGTGCAGGTAACAAAAATCCCCAACGCTGACAAAAGTGTGTTAACTACAAGCAATGGAATTCAAAATCACAACCTGAGCCCCCAGCTAGGACACTGCTTGTGTCCACAAATGCCTCTTTTTTTTTTTTTTTTTTTTTTTACCTCATAGTTATCTTTGCTCCAGAAACGTATAGGACTGTGTGTCTTCATGCAGTGGCAGCCAGGTCTCTGAAGGACTGGATTTGAGAGCCCGGCGTAGAGTAGGATGTATCTGCACGAACAGGCCTATGGAGGAAAAATTGGTGAGTACTTTGTAATAAAAAGATGCCTGTTCCAGTAAAGGGAAGATCTGGTTTGAATCTCCTTTTCTAGTCTGAAGGATTTGAACTTCTGTCTTGCTGTTTTAGAAGAGTATTTAATCATTAGGCGATACACGATGCTGGTACAGAGACAGGGAAGTTCCCTACATGTCTGGTGTTGAAACTGTGCATTGTGTATGGGAGTTGATTAGATCAGGAGGGGACAGGCAAGCGGAGAGAGCCTGGTTTGATAATCTAGTAGTTATGGACACAGCACCCAGCTGGCTGGGGAAGTCAAGGGTTTCACAGTTGCCTGAAGTACACCATTGTATTTTTTTAAGGACTTGATAGGTATAGATAATCTAGATGTTATTTTCATGTGATTAATGTGATTGTCAAATAGCTACCTGTGCAGCCAGGAGCCTTGATAAACTTTCTTTAAGCTCTTGTCACACAAAAAGTTCAGAGCACAAAGAAGAACATTGCGTATCTCTGCCTGCCAAACGTATCCTTGGCAAGCTGTCCCTTGAACACTTCTGATTTGTTTCCATTTAATGAATGAACACTTTCCTGCTTTGTGATTATTGTCCTTGCCTGAAGTTGTTCCCATTATAGAGATGAATAAATAGTTCTTGACATTAGTTTCTACCTGCTTTGTAATTTGTTACATCATCAGGGACCTGTAACTTGTCCTTGCTTTTAGTCCCTACTGATTCTGCCTCATCTTGTTTCTTTATTTTTGTCTTTTATATGATTCCTGTTTTGTCCTTCATAGTTAAAAAAAAAAAATCTTATCACTGGTGTTCTTTTATTGCTATTACAAATATCTTTCATCCTTTTTCTTTGTCATGCAACGTATTTCCTTGGTTGAGGTAGGAGGTCTCTCCTCATTCTAATACCTTTTTCAGGAGCTGCTTGTGCCACATAAACATGCGAAAGGAAGGGCGTAAATTGTCACAGACGTTTTCTGGGTAAAGGAAAGGAATCTTCTACTCATTCTCCCACTTTACTGTGAGTTTTATATCTGTTTACACCTCTGCCACTTTCCTTTGAATGTTTTCCATGAAGTTACATTGTAAGGCCTTTGGCAAGTGGAGGTCTCAAGTATGGTGTGAGCAGGCTTCATGTGTTTGGGATGTAGTAGAAAAAAATAGCAAAACCAGCATGTGATTTACCTGACTCTTAAGCACAAGGAGTAACAAAGAGAGTAGGGGGACTTCTGCATTGGCTGGAGTGCGTTTCTGGGGAGCGTTCAGTGAGTGGTTGCCAACAGCAGCAGGCAGAACTGTGCAGTATTTTCCATTTGTAAATTATCAATAGATGACTGCTACATTCAATAGATAAATTATTCACAAAGATAACAGAAGGTTCTAATCATCTCCAAATTAATGCCTTCCTGGCATTTGGTGTATTGGCTAACACAAAATAATTGCTTTGGCATATGCCATACTGTCCAATGAATTTCACAAGTACAAGGCTATCCCATAATAGCTGTTATCCACAAGATAACACAAGTTAGCCACCTTTTTGGTAACCAGTGCTTTAAACCGTATGTCACCATAACTTAAATAACAGGTAGCTCTCTGTCTGCATGCCTTATTATAAGGGTAACGTATCCTAGGTTTGCCTCTCCAGTTGCACTACATCGTCCTGAGCAAATTGTCGGCATGGCATTCACAGCTGCTCTCAGTGTGTTGCCATAAATGATAGATGAGTACGACATTCTCTGGTTTTGAGTGCAATGCAAGTTCAGTACTTCTGGACTTGTTTACATGTCCCTTTGAAAACTATGAAGATATTACCAAAGTGAGTGAATTGGTTCAATTACCAAAAAAAAAAAAAAAAAAAAAAAAATTCCCAGCAGGAGCTTTCTTTCATAGTTGATTTGAATGTTTGAATATGGATACATGGGTATGTTTGGTTTTGTTTATTCTGTGCACATATTTAATTCCTCTTTAGTCTGAATATATTATTTTAGACTAGCAGGGACTGCAAAAGTAAAACTTGTTTGAATGAGTGTAGTCTTTGGTAATGTGCCAAGGACTAGCAGGGAGAAGACTCCTGGCCTTCTAAAGCTTCAGTGAGACAAAAAGAGGTCATGTTAAAGAAATGTGTGTACCATGTACGCTTTCTCTTCAGGGCTGGTTGCAGTTTTCATACTACCGAAATACTGTGAAAAACTAACGGGAAAGCATAGTTGTGAGTTATCTGAAATTAGAACAACTTTTGTCTGAACATCTTCAAATCTTCTTACTGAGCTGATATTTGATTCAAAATCTTCTGATGACCTCTCTTCTTATAATGGAGTCTAAGCACACGCTGAGTCTGGAAAATTAGACATCGAGGTCTGAATTTTCCATTTTGAGCCTGTCTCCTTTTGGGAACAGGCTTGTTGGTCCTAGCATATACTAACAGATTGCAGTGCTACGGTGGCAGTTTGAAGTATAATTTATCTTTTTGAATAAAAATGTCTTTAGAAGAGAGAGACTAGCTGTTCCTCTCTCCTCTGGATACAGCAGTTTTGTTAGTGCAAACAATTTCTGTTCACTCAAATATTAAGGAAATAGTGATTAGACAAAGTGAAAATTCCTGTTGTTTTGACAGAGACAAAAAATTAGTATACTTTAAAAAAAGGCTTGATCATAAGAGGGTAATGGAATAAGGTTATTAATTCAGCAGTTTCTTTGAGGAAATTGTTTTTCTTGGGCCTTCATGAGAGGTTGGCCTAATCTCTTCCAAGTTTTTTCTGGTAGGTGCTTATCAGTGGGGAAGCCGTGGGTGCAGCTGCAGGAGTGTTCACCCTTCCGTCGGGAGAGCGCTTTTGAAGCGAATGTGCCTGTCATCCTTAGCGTGCTGTGGTTAACATTATGGAGTGGTCTTGGAGTGTGAGAACTGATATAAAAAGTTAGACATGAAGATCCAGTGATTTCTCTGTCACTGTATACTATTCTGCATTTCTCCATTGCTTTATGGAATCAATTTTGCCTTGAAATACTACATTTTTTTATGTCTAAAATCGTATTTCTGGTGGTGATGATCAGAGGTTCCCAGGCAGAGGAGTGCAATGTTCTTTTGAAGACTGAAATATATTTAGGTTTTTGTTAGGGAGGCTTTGGTACAGCTTCAAAATGTAAGGATAGCAGTTAAGATCTTCAAAGTACACGGACAAGATCCTGTGCCTCTTAATAAAGTCTACTGTACAAAGAGAACAAAGAATGGAAAGTACACTGTTCCTAGTCTGATGCATAGTCTGGTTTGCAAAAACTGAGAATGTCTTAACTGTGGAATTGCAAGACATAAAATCAGTTCAGTATGATTTTTTTTATTTATTTATAAAATTAGGTAGTGGATTTTGAGTACAGTGGTTTTAATATCATTTATTGCTTTGATTCCATAATTGTTAGAAATTTCTTATTTTTTCATTCCTAATTTTAATTCCAAATTTTAATTAGTTAATCCTCACTTTAGTAATTATCTGTGTAGAATTTAAACCCATCTTCTTAAATGTTACTGTGATCTTTTTGACAATATGTGACATTAAAACATTTCCATAGCCATCTCGTGTGATGTCATGAAATACTGGGATTTGAAATGAAGCTGTGACCAGAGAACAAAAACTTTAAGGAAACTGATCTGTCACATTGATGTTATTCCTTAGCGTTTTTGTTGCAGAGCCATAGATAAAACTCCAAGCTTGTGCATGCTCTGCTAGGAAAGTTTCTTTTTATCTGAACTTTGTGATATCCTCTCAGCCTGTATTTTTAATAATTCTTTCCATGTTATTTCAGTTTATTTCTTATGAAATATCATATTATTTTATTTTTCTTTTTTGGATGCTCAGAATGTCTTTTTTCCTTTTTTAAAAAGAAAAAAAAAGAGACAGAGAAGCCCCAAACTGCTGTTTATGTGGAAACTATGCAAAGTGAACAGCAAGACAGCTGAACGCTCCATTAATCTCCGGTCTTCTTTTAAATTTATTGCTTCTCCCAAAATCAGTAAACTGAAGTCTTCTAACTTTTACCCTGCGTAAGGATCATTGCATAAGTCTAAGCACGATGCGACTTGAAGTTTGGTTTCATGCTACTATTATAGTCGGAGCTAAAGTCTGCCTTTCTTCTGAGGTAGTTCCTGGTCCATACCAGGATAAGTGAGAAGACAGGATCAGTAGATCAAAAAAGTTGAGCCTTTTACAGATCTGCTGGTTTGATAGCTCATTGCATACTAAATGGAGCCCACGAAGCTTTATTGAGTGCTTCCTACATCAATTCTATATCTCACAGGTGAACTGGAACCTCAGAAAGATATCTAATCATAATTTAAAGATTTCAAAGCGAGAGACAGTCTGCAGCAGCCTTCACTATTAGTTACCCTTACTATCAAAAATTTATACTTTAGCTCACATTTATCTAGATGCAAGTTTTGGTCTATGAGTTTTTCCATTACTTTTTTTTTAGCTTTAAGCAATCCACAGTCAGAAATCTTAACCTTCATGGAATATGAACTTGTGTGGTTCATTAGAAATAAAATAAGGTGCCGAATGTTTCTCTTAGTAGCTGTTTTTATTGTAGTCAAATTTTTAAACCTCCAAAATAGGCACTGGCAGAGGAGAAATGGTAAGAGTTATAGTAATAGCATATTTGGAGTTTGGTGTGAGTTGATTGCTTGTTACATGAAAAAAATACTAATTGTCATTATCATCATCACAGGTCTTCAGATTTTGAAGCAAATAAAATACTATCTAATGGACACAAAGCAGAGCTGAATTTCAACAGAAGTCACCTGCAACATGTTAGTATATTCATGTATAAATTCTCAGGCCAGTCCTGTCTCAGCTGAATTTGATGTGTGGAGTCCCACTGACCCCACAGTAAAGGCAAATGAGTTGAGTATTAGAAATCACACAGGAGAATTCATCAGCTGTTTATAATGTAATATGAACCAAATAATTTACAGATTATGGGTATTCAAAAAAAGAGACAAATGTGTTCTGGAGACATGTTGCTTTTCCTCTAATTTTTTTTTTTTAATGCATTGGGGAAAAATGACTGAAATGAGCAATAATATTAATTAGAATTAGTTACAAAGAGTTACAATTCAAGTTGTGCCATTGTTGTTTTAATCTTGCCGTGCCATTGCATGAATTCAATCAGGCTGTTTCATCACATGGTGAATTTGGCATATAATTCAGTGGAAGGAAGAGTCGCCTGTATGGGATAGTTCATGTGTGTATTTTTTTCTGGAAACTGCCTCTTGATAAGAATTTAGATTTAGTGAAAACAAATAATCTGAAGAGGCAGATTAAGAAAGGACACTGAATGAGAGCTCTTTCTCTTTGTCCAAGTTGAAGGTAAAAAGGAGGTCTCCCACTCTCCACTGGTAGAAGGCGTGAGGAGTGGCGGGAGCTGAAGCCAGGGTTTGCTGTACTCAGTCCAGGAGATCCAGTAAGTATCGGAGCAACCAAGGGGGGTGGGAGAGCAGACTGCTCAATGCCTCCGTGCATCCATGCTTCTTAGTGGCAGAGTTAGTCTGGTTTGGAGTACTTTATTGTAAGTGTCCAAATAACACCACAGGCTTCTGAGGTCACCTATTTATAATCAGCAAGGCTTGCCTCAGTGGATATTCCTTAAAAACAAGTGTGGGAACTACTGTTAAAAAGAAGCCAGTTAAATCCTCTGCCATGACTGACTGTTTTTACTGATGTCTAGAACCAACCAGAGCTTTATAGTCTCTCTTATGAGTGAATAATTCATGTTCTGTGAGTGAAAAACCCAACAAAACTAAACCAAGATGTGCAAATATCTGTCTCAAGACTTTAACAGCTCATCTTTTGGATAAGACTGTTATAAAGTCATTTGGAGGAAGAAGCTCATACATAACAATGAATGTTGCCATGCAACAAGTACTAGAGAAAGAACCACAAGATTTAAGCCTTTAATTAATTTTCCATAGCAGCTGGGAATGTTCAGGAATAAGGAAATTCAGGAGGACTGGTGTTAATTAAGCCTCATTTGCTACAAGTCTGTGGCTTGTAGGTGATGACTTTGATGCCGGAGGGGATATAAACTCCAACTGATGCTTTTTCATGATCGTAACATGTCAGGGCGTGCTCTCCCATGGAACTTCCTTAGCATCTGATAAAATGTGTGTGTGTAGGCTACAGCCCCTCCAAGTTGAACACATGCACTCTCTATTGCGTAAGTGCTTATTTACTCTAAATTTGTAGAAGCTTAGTCATCTCTGAGGTCTCCATCCCCTCTATTCAATTCGTGTCAGCATCTTGTGATGAGACCCACAAAAGCAGATGACCTGAGGTCATGTGCAGAGTTTGGGCTCCATATGGATGGAAGAAAGCAGCATAAGGGCTGGTTTTTGTAAGAGGGCATAGCTGAATGGAGATTTGGAAATGCTGATGTCATATCAGCTAAAAATATCATCTGTGATGTTTGCTATTTAGGCGACAGAATCCTCTGCTTCTCTGATTTGTTAGAACTAATTTGCCAGGCTGTGGTGCAGGAATTGGCATTGTAGAGAAACTGAAGAGATTTTGAAAGACACAAATTAAACCTGTTACTTTATCTTTTTGTGATTCAGTTCCCTGTAGATAAAACTTGATGTATCCATTGGGGGAAAGGACAGCAAAACAGAGCCTGTTGGTGGAAGTCTCAAATATTATGGTGAGTTGATGACCATAAAAGCATGTAGGTATAAACACGAACCCCTTTCATTTAGCTACACGTTCTCAGCTTCTTAACCTCCTACAGTGAGAAGCCAGAGCGTGCGTGACCAGTATGGTCCTATTGTTTCCCCGTGAAATTGATGTAGTATATATAAACAGAGATTCTGGATATTGGTGGCATTCAGTAGGAAATATTATTGCAATTAGATCACACCTTCCTGTGGCATGTTGGTTTTCTTATTGAAGGAATTAATCTTTGCCTCACAGAATACAAATGATTAAGAAGAGCTGAGTTCTCTCCGAGCTGCTGAAATGATTGCTAATTTTTGAGTGCTTTTCAAATGATCCATGGAAAAGATGAACATAAAGGTTAGCAAAGTTATGCTCCATGGCTGTGATGCAAAGGGCAGGTTTCTAGTCTAGCAGGTGCTGAAGCAAGTAGAAACATCCCATTTCAGAAGCTGACACAATTATGGATTAGGTAGGATTAGAGAATGTTCAGTTCATTTCTCTCTCTCACTCCTGTCCCACCCCAATTGCCTTTGCCAATTGTTACAAAAACTCACTGGTTTCAAGTGACCGGTGAAAGTACCTCTGTTTGAATTCAGATGGCAGTGGACAGAGCCTGACTGAGTCACGGTTGCTTTTGACCTTTGCTACAACTTTAAGCCCTGGAAGCAGTCTGTATCTTTAAAGGATTTTTATGTTCGCTGTTTATGATGCTTGCTTGCTGAAAAAGGATAGAAACTGTGCTTCCTTATCTTACACAACAGGAAACAATATTAGCCCTGATAACACACCCACCTACACTGTTATCTTTTTCAGTATCAAATTTTGCCCATCGTATTTACAGTAACAAAATGTATTACATGCTGCTATGTTGACTGTGACTTCAGAGGAAGTTTGAACAGTGATCGCCAGGGGTACAATTCACTTGGATATGATACAAAACATAGAGTTCAGGGATTAATAGATAACATAAAATAAAAATACAGATCAATGTGGCAAAGGATCATTCTAATGTGTTTGCAATCATTTTCTCATCCATTGGCTGTGCTATCTCCCTTATATATTGGCAGGGCTGCTTATCTAGAGGTACTGCGGCAACTCTCTGAATGTTTTATCACCTCCTTTAAAAGTGGAGTCAATTACAACCCTAGATTAAAATAGTGATGTACTTCAGGGAGTAAAAATGATATCCTGTTATGTGTTTTCTGAAATTGCTGGTAGGGCTTAGCCGATGAGTCATAACTCAAAACTTAATGAAATTAATAGAATGGCTTTGGAGTAGATCTCATCTTGGGGCGGGGGAGGACACAGCTTCCTCCTACTGAGAACCTGTGGCAGTAACTTCACTTCCAAGAAAAGGAGAGTGTGTGGCGTGTGTATGTATGTATACATATGTGTGTGTGTGTGAGAGAGACTGAGATACCTGTGGAATAACACAAAAGACAAGAAATCACAATGATTGAGTGTGCAATTTTTTTCCCTTTGTAGAAACAGAGAAGTCCTGCGTGCACCTCTCGCAGTTTAGGTTCATTCTTTCTGCTTTCTTGCAAGTCCTTCTGTGCTGCCTTGCTAGTTTAGCAAGAGGAGCTGCAACTAGTCTTGTTGGGGTTGCATGTAAAAAAGCCTTCAGGTAAGTACGAACACTGATGACATCGACAGGGCCTAAAATCAAGAACCACAAGAAGGACAAAGAGGGTCAATCTGCTGAACATCATAGATGTTCAGCCTGTATATTAAACAAAAATTTTGCGGAAAATGAGAAAAGCTATACATCTTACTCTTCAAGCCAATTAGTCTCATTAAAGCACAATGGTTTATTGTATATTGCACAAATATAATTGTTCTACAAAGAGAAGACAGAGAGAAAACACGTTAATGACCTTCAAATATGTAGAAGGTTGTTACAGAGAGGAGGGAAATCTTCTGGTTTTCATTTCAAGGTAGACTGGCCAAGAGGCACTGGACTCTTAACTGCTGTAGAGACATTTTAGATGTTAGGAAGACTTTTCTAGCGATCAAAGAACATATCTAGAGGGATAGTTTGACTTGGGAATGTGACACTTTTGTTCCTTTTTAATTTGCTGTATGTCCTTTTGCATAGCTCTGTGATATACTAAGTAGTCATCCTAAAAATAGGTACTTCAGCTATTTCACAAAAACCTCTGTATTTAAAGATGGATGTGCAGAGACATCTTTATGTCCCAGTGCAAGCAGATTAAAAAAGATCCTTAACATCAGGTAATGTGTGAGAGGGGGAAAATGGCTGTTGGTTAGGGTCTTTTCAAAATACAAGATTCTGAATGCTTTGTTCTAAAATTCAGGCTTCTCAATACTTTACTGCAAAATTCTTGATAGACTCTTATCCATCCTGTACCTACACAAGGAAGAAAGACATCTGTTCCTGTTTAAATATACAAAGGTTCGTATGCTTTTTTTTTTTCCTCCATCGGAATCTTGGTTCTTATCCCTGAAGTTTTTTTCCTCCAGGAGTGATTCCAATTTCATCCACATTCAAATTACATTGTAGCAACTGAATTTATTGGCCGTATCTTAACAGAAAGATAAAAAAGTGTTTTCTTGCAAAGCAGGTCAGAGATGATCAAAGGCAAAATTGAACTGTAAATGCTCTTGGCTTTAGTAAGAGGAGCACAGTGTGGGATGAGATGGAAAAGCAAGGGATCAATGCAAAATGCAGTTTCACAGACCCTAAAAACGAAATCTGAGGGTAGAGGTTGGACGTGTAACTCGTATTTGAAAGGCTGTTACAGTGACAAGGGTTATATAACATGATATATTCTAAGGCTTTTCAATGAAGTGCAAGTTCATTTTTAGATCTTGCCAGATTATTCAGATTTCACTTAGGATGACAGTCTCTGAACTAAGATTACCTTCACTTTATCTGTACGACTCAGAAGACATATAACAATAAGATTCTAAATTTTGAAAGCCAGGCTAAATTCTAATGCTATTAGGTGGAGGAACACTGCCTGAAGACCCCAGTCCGGAATAATGGGAGTGAAGTCGTTTTGCAGAGGCTGTGAGATTATAGATGTAAGTAGTTAGCAACATACATTCTGTGTTACCTTTTAAAAATGTAAGATTATATATATATATCTAAGTGTAGTGTAGGTATCTAAGTGCATATATCTAAGTTGCACTTAAGTCAAAATGCAAACAAAAAGAAGAAAAAAAGAAGCCAAAATTGGTTATGAATCTTATTCTTGGTACCATCTGGTACCACTTGGTACCATCTTACCACTTGGTACAGCATACCATCTACATCAGGAGAAATATATATATATATATATATATATATATATATATATATGTCCGGGATTGTATGGTCTCTTTAAGTTAAAAAGTGTTGCCCTGAATTGTTCATTTCTGATGTTTCCATTTTCTTCTTTATGAGTTTATCATAAAGGAGCGATCCTCTTCTTCAGGATGAGGTTTTGGAAAATATAAACAGGAACTACTTGTGTCTTTTCCAGAATGGGATTAAGAACAGAATTAACCATTATGCTCATAGTGAAACTTAAATAAAGTTAAATCTAATAACCATTTTGTTGGCAGTTCTATCAAAATTTTGGTAAAGGACTTTGCACCTTGGAACTGGGGAGAATATTTTGCAATATTTGTATTTTGGATTATTAAATCTCAATCAGCTAGAGTCCCTGAAAAATCCATCTATGGTGAGAATGTCCCAGTGAAATACAGAAGAGGCTCAGCAGAGCTTTGCTTGTGATTGTGATGCCCAGCTGAGAGAAGGCCATTAGATTGTCAGGCTCTGGGAAGAAGAGCAGCAAACCCAACTCCCGGGTTAAAATTGCTGCCTCTGTTCCTTCTGTTGGTTCCTGGCAGCAGGGGCAGGGAGCTGCCCAACGCAGACACAGCAGAAGGCATGAGGATGGGAGTAGAACAAGGCACTGAGTCCCATCCCAGAGATGGGAACTGGAGTTGGATGAAAAGGAGCGAGCTGAACAAGGAGATCCAATCTAGAAACTGGCTTGGATGGGCAGAATATTGAGATGAGATAAAGAACTGGGAAGAGGAGGGGAAGAGAGGACTGGCTTAGCCACATTCAGATCCAAATTGTTTAATATAATGTGACAGAGACATGCCCATTTTGAGCTAATTCACTGCCATGCAGAAGTACTAAGTCAGTTCTGAAAGCAGTGTATATTTTGGGCAAAGTACACTGATTGAGTGCTTAAGTCCTGGGGCTGTTTCCTGCTCTTTAGACTTGGCAGTTTCTGCTGGCCTGAGCACTTGCCAATTGTGTTTTATTTAACAGTATAGATATAAATGTAGTTGCATCTCTTTTTGTGTGTGTTAAGTGACCCTGATTCCTGCCCCCCCCCCCCCCCCCCCCCCCCCGAAATAATGCAGATCAATTTTTGGCATTTGGCTTTCATCAGTATTTCAGTGTTATGAGTATTTCAGGGGAGCTCAGAAAACCAACGGGATCATATATGGTGCAGGGAAATGAGTTGTCAGCATCTGAAGGTAATCAGGCTGCAATGCAGAGACCAGTTTTTCCTTCTAAACTGTTGACTGGTATGGATCTGAGAAAGAGGACTGTTATCTTTGCAATTTATCAAAGAAGCTTTGGCAAACTAATTATCAGACGGCCGTTAGCCGCTGCTCATGCCATAGCAGGTATAGGGCAGATGATGATAAGACTAAATGGGCTACAGAGCTTTGGCTTCATTCTAGGTTTAGTTTTGCTCCCTCAAAATTCCGCAAGAGCTTTGCCATTGGTGTGGAAGGAAGACGTGAACCTTTTATTCACAGTGGGCTCAGTACAAGACCTGGAGTACTGTCACCTTCTACTGTTGATCTTTGTGTTGCTCCTGCTGAGTGGACCTGTGTTGACAGCTTTGGAGAAGGATCAGGAATCAAGCTTCTTTGTGGGAGATGAAGAGGTACTATGCAGTTGTTCAGACCAAATTTTAAGTCTGCCTTCCTAATGTCACCTACATTACAACACTCAATTCCTAGTTTTTCTGGGTTTTTTTATATGATCCGTTTTGCCTTCGTTACAGCGAAATTAACACGTATCAGCTCAGGACTTCATCATCCTTGTGTCTACCTCCAGCCCAATTTCTGTCTTGCAGTTTGTGCCAGAAGTCATCACTGACTGCTACAATTTTAGACGTCTGAATGCTATTGCGTTGCAGGATCTCGCATCCCATTGCCTTTTTAAGCTGAGTTCTGACTTTTAAATTGTACTGATAAAATAAAAAGAGCATAAGTCTTACAGCAGGTGAGTACATGGAGTGTTTGAGTATACTTTTACGGAGTTATTCTAACTGCACTGTCTTGTTGGTAAATCTTGACACTTAGGTTTGATATGTGGCAGTAGGATGAACTTTTAGTACACTGCTAGGATCTTACCCATTAGGGTTGTTTGTAGTAAAAAAAAAAAAAAAAATCTTGCTGCCATTTGTTGTGATAAATTTGAAATCTTCTTCAGAGTCAGACTTCATTTTGAGAACTTTTCTACTCTATTACACCTCTGGTGGAGAAAAAAGTTGGCATCTGCCATGACATTCTATGGGAATAGGTACCCAAACCCCCTTTGTTTTGAATCTTTATACACAGGAAAAGCACCTTGCACCAGTTTTTTCCCCTTCTGTTACTTACAATTATTAGTATTTCTCAAGCAATGAGTTACTGTTTGTGTTTCTCAAAGTTCAGGAAAATAAATTCAGGAAAATTGAGTTCCAGAGGATTTTAGAACTGCTGAAGACTATTTAAGATCATTCAAGCATCAAGTTAGCATTCTTGGTGGAAACAAGAGCTCTGTAATCTGTCCAGCTCAGCCCATTAGGAACACTTGAGCTGGTCTTCATGCCATGCTTTCTTCTAGGGCATATATAAAAGAACATATGAAGATCTGAGGGTGTTCTGATTTATATGTTGTGTGTACAGCTCCAGACTGAACTGGGGCTGTGGCTGGAGCCATGGAGATGGCTCCAGACCTAAGGAGCTTTCCCTTTTCTGAGGCCAGCTGAGCCAAGCTGGGATGGCAGCTGAGTTGTGAAGCTTTCTGAGCAAGGTGTATACGTGCCTAGAGGAATGCACAGAGGTGTGGCATCACTGGTGCATGGGTGCTTTTTCCAGTTATGCGCTAGGAGCTGGAGTCGACTGTGTGTTTTGTCAGCGAGATCCCTAAATGGGCATTGTATGATGAATTAATTCAGGGAAATCCCGTGGCCTGTGCTCCGCTGGAGGCTAGTTGATCACAGTTGTTGCTTTTACATTGTAGTCTGTGCATGGACGATGTCTCCGAGAGTGCAAACAAGAGAGAAATATGGATGAATAACTCCAGTGTACAAGGTCTTGCTATTTTCCCCCCAAATAACTTAACTCATTCCATTTGGAGACTCTGAATGACGTCACAGAGAGCGCAAAGTCTATTACGTATGACCCAGCTGCTGCTCTTTTTTTTTCTTTTCCATAAAATGAATAAACTATACCCATGAGTTTCATTTAACATCAGCATTTCTTTCCTCCCTAAAAAGCTATTGATAAGTAGCTTAATACAAAAACACCATGGAGTTAGGGTTTTTTTTTCTTTAAAAGTTTTTGAACAGAAGCCTCTATCCCAAAGAAAAGAATTTATAAAGCCCAATAATCTCACTTCAGTCTGATGTTTAATTAATTTTTATTTCAGTTGCTCAATTTCAGGGAATCTAAAGTGTTTTGCGGGAAGAAATAGAAAATGGGAGCATTGTGAATTCTGTTTAAAAAGAAAAAAAAAAGTAATGAAAACAAGCCTCATAGGAGAGCACTGCCTCCATTCAGAACAAAATCTTTTTATTCAAGTTTCTTTTAATGAAAACTATTCAGCTTGCTTGTGGTTTTGTTATTCTGATAGATGGATAGTTTGAATGCTTTGCAGGACTACTGGACCTCATAGAGCAAGTTAGCACAGCGTCAGTGCACTCGGGCTGCAGCGAGCTGGAACCTCAATTTTATCATTAGTGAAAGTCATTATTCACTGCTTTTGCCTGAACCCCAGGAGCAGAGGGCAAAATCAAACTAGCAAAACCCCACTTTTTCACATATAAATACTTAACCTGGCCCCAGATGTTTCTTCTGTAGATCATAATTCCTAAATAGTAAGAAATTACAGTAGTAAATATTTCCGAGTGACTGCAATAGCCACCATCGGATTGCTGTTGGAGTGAAAGGAATGGGAAAGAGGCTCAGTCTCCCCCTGGGTCAGCTCCAGTGTTTGAGGCGCAAGTGGAAAGTGGAAGCCCTAGAGAAAGAGTGTGAACCAAACAGAAGGCGGCTCTGTACCTTCTGAGTGGTCTGCTGTAGGCAAAGGCTGAAAGAGATGAATTTTTACAGCGTCTCTTTTTTCCCCTCAACTGTTTAGCCTTTCAGTCCCATAATATGTACTGACTTTGCAGGCATAAGCAACGTTGTGCAGGACTTAGCATTACTTGCCATCTGAGCACGGAACAGGGCCCATTCACCTCACTGAGGGTAAACTGAATTTGTCCCTGTTCCTACAGCTTTATGTGTGAACAAGTGTCTTAGATTATGGACTTCAGTGATGAGGGTAAAATACAGATGCTCTTTTGCTGATGCCTCCCTTTAATCTTTTGGCAATGCAGTTAGGTTTAGTACATGTTGTGAAGATAATGAATTTATCTATATGGAACACATATCATCAAAATAGAAGATCCCTAGTTATAATTTGTTTTTAAGCAACGGCAATGAGACAACCCTTCATTTATCTTGACTGTTTCTGTGCTGCTGTAAGGTCTGGAAACCTGTGGAGAGTTCCGTTTCAGAGCAAACCGATGACAGAAGCTACATTAACCATTTAACACATTTAAGAATGTACCTTTTACTGTCATTTTCAAGACCTTCCAAAAAGAATATGATAAATCCACTGATGAACACTACTAAATACTTACGCCAACATCAGAAAAATAAGCTTTTAAACATACCAAAAATTGATAGTTCTTCCTGTGTTTTGTATGTCAGAGTATCTGAAACTAAAACATGGTGTTCAGAGGAAATATCTGACTAGCTGAGCAACAAACTCAGAACAAAACTACCTGCAGAAGTGTTATTTTTACGTTGTTTATTTGAAAGTATAGCTAAATGCCTTACAGGGTAGTGCAGTTTAGACATGCACGTAGCTGCTGCTTACCTTCAGTAACTTGCTTATGCACACTCTAAATCCCACCATACCCAGCCTGATGAGAATTCCGTTTTGTGGGGTAATGATTATTCAAATCTGAGTAGAAGCTGTGCTGAAAACTGTGTTATTTCTTTTTCTTTTTTCTTTTTTTTTTTCCCATAGGCACTTTCTACCTGTGCCTTTGCAGTTGACAGGAGTTTGATCCAGACTTTAATGGGACAAGAGATGGGCTAATGATGGACAGTTCTGGTCTTTTGAACAGTCTTGTATCCCTTTTTTAAGTACTTCAGGGACACCAGGCAGGTTTATCATCCTTGCAGAGCCATGTCAAAATTTTTGGTAGGAAAAGCAGAGACACCTGCTGGGAATACCCTCGATGACCCTCGGTTTTGTAACCAGAGCTGTGAATTTCTTTAAATAGTCCGAGGTACCCTGACAGGAGGAATACGAGCAGGAGTCAGGGAAGAAATCTGAAGCTTTCCTACACTTTTTGTGTGGGGCTACTCTGATCTTTTCTAGTATTCCTTGTTTCATTTCTGGCTCCTTCTGTTCTATCTTTGCTTCTTGATTACAGCTCCCTTTTCTGTGGGGAAGCTGTAGGCCACGATATGAAGTGATGAATGCATTCAGAGTAGAGTGGTTTATTTCACTGACTACACTGGAAACTCCAAATCGGAGAGTTTGTTCTTGTGGCAATAATTGCAAGAACTGGAGTGCTGTGAATGAGGATGAGGCAGGTTACACAGACATGAGCTTAACTTTCCCAGAGAAATTAAACCTTCAATCCAAACCCATTTGAGTCCTCACTATAAAACATCTTACTCTCAGCGGGGAAGATGTTTAAAGTATGATCCCTGGAAGCGGTGCATACTGTCAGTGTAGGTACAGCACTGTTATTGTGTCGAAGGGATTGTACAAATGGGCTGATGTAACATTAGTATGGGAATAACAAAAATGTCATTAAGGACTGCAGTAAATGGCTTGTGAATTACAGCACAGCAAAAGCTGCATTTGGCAGAATTATGAACTATGGATGAGCATATACAGGTGGGACCCAGCAATCCATCAGTAAGACATGTTTCCTAATCCCTAATGCCAGGAGGCCTGGCATTCTGCAGCTAATAAAATGAGAGAGACAAGGGTATGTGAATGCACACTTTGCAAAGAGTACCGTGCATGTGTACAATTAATGACGCTCGTGAATTACGGAGCGATGGCAAACACCCTCACTATCACAAAGGAGACCAGAGGGTTCATTCTGGGCAGATAAAATAAATTATGTAGTCATACACAACTCCTTAGATCTTCTAAGCCAATGGCCTCAGGCAATTAAATGAGCCAGAAATTGAGCTCTCCACAAGCATTTAAATAGCAACTGTTCACATGCATGCACAAGCAATTATTTGGTGTTGAAATAAGAAAAGAAAATTGAATATAAAATCTGTTGGGTAGGGAATAAAACTGTATTTCAGTTTCCTGGTCAGTCCGGGACTTTGCTAAGCACAAGTCCAAGGTTCAGATAAAAAGCCAGGTTTGAAAAAGAGAATAAAAACACCAAGAAATTTCAGATAGTTTCTATATATTTGATTATGTTGTGGCACAGTATAAACATTAGTCTGCATATATGCACACCTGCCTATGTTGAATATTGTGTGTTTCAAAAAGTAAAAGAACCATTAAATGACTATCTGTACCTAATTACCTGTAAAAGACCCTGCAGTGTTCAGCAGACCAATACCTTAACAAACCTAGGATTACCGTATTTTGGTTCCCATATGCACTGGATAGATAGGCAGGGCGTACAAGTGAATGATGGCATAACTGGATGAACCACTCAATAATTTGAAGAGTAAAAAGCTGCAGGGCACATACCTGATTGAGGCATTTTCTAAATATGAAAATGGGCTCCATTTCTTAGACAAATAATTTTGAATACTTGAGACAACTTCAACGGTGTCACTCTGATTAGTTTTTAATTTCTTATTGGAGTTTGGTAGAAATGCAAACTTTTGAAAGATCACTGCAAACTTAACATTTCAAAGAAACATTAGGGTTTTTTCTTTCCAATCAGCTGCTTCCGATTCCTTAATTTTTTTCTGCACTGCTAGAGTCTAGCACATATGAAATCAAAATTCATTAGCAGGAAGAAACTCTGACAGTTATAATATTAGATTATCAAGTTAACTAGGTTCAGAATGTTAAATGTGTTGAGGGACTACAAATCTAAAGGGCAGATTTTTGGGGATGGTTATATGTCTACTCCTTCCTGGGCTACAATTTCTAAATACCTGTAGAGATTTGGATCTTTAAATGGAAACTATTAATCTCGAGTCGTCCAGCTCTAGATTTTTTTTATTTTTTAAAACATACTTGAACCCCTCATGGGAATTTCAAATGCAATTAGATCCCAGAAAGTTTAGATATCTAAATAGGTTCCTATCTGTACTGAAAAGTCTTAAAAAGTCTGGTTCTAGTGAAAGGTGGACTTATGTTTTAACAAGGAACAGTCTTTTTACTTTTTTCTAATTTATTTTTATTTTATTTATTTGTATTTTATTGTGATCTCAGTGTGCAAGCCGAGTAAATGATGTTGGCATCCGGGGGAACCGCAGCGCTACCGGATAACGAAATCCTTCCCCGGTTGGTAGCAGAGCACCCAGGGCTGTCGGAGCGTGTTTGGTGCTGCTGTCGGGAGCTCTTGCGTGCATGGCGGGGCTTTGGGCTGTGGGACCTACAGCCCCGGTGTCCTGAGGGTACGGTGAAGGGCAATTCATGCCTTTGCTGCAGAAGGCGGCTTTTCCTCCTGGAGGGAGGGAAGTTGCAAGGAAGTTCTTCCTTTGTGAAATCCCAGCAAGACGCTGAGAAATTCAGGGAATGTTGTAAGGTTATAATACAAAGTAAGATTTTAGAAGTTTGCTTAAAATTCGCTGCTTTGTAAGTATCCCCTTTATTCTCACTGGGGTTTTTTGTCCGTTTGGTTTTTTTCTTTTCTTAATTGTGATAACAGATGGTACAATGGTATCTAAATAAATACGAATCTGTAACATACTGGATCAGTGCATGGTGTTCGCATTAACTCATTTTCATGAGTATCCATTTGCAACTGTTATTGTGCGTTTGTTGGTAGCGTAGGGTGTTCCAAACAGGCGCACGCACACACCGTCCTTTCCTTAGGGTTTTACTTTTGGTTCTTGTCTTGCTGTTTTTCCCTTCATCTAAAATAATAAGCCTATGAACAGAAAGTACATGTTTTCTTTTTGTATATAGAGAAGATATTAAAGCTTTTTTCCTATTTATTAAAGTTTTCTAAAGTGGTACAGTAAGGTTTCCAGATGTTAAATGCAAAATACCTTGTAAGCTGTTTTTTAAAGAAAAAAAAATTTTGAATTATGATCTATAAGCTTATAGACTTTGAACTGATACATAAAATGGCAGGTTCTTATTATGTTTAAACTTGTGTATTTAGCTCTACTGGAACCCTTCTCTGTAGTACTGTTGATTTTTGCAGTGTCAGCAAACCATATGTGTTAAACAACCTTTTAATTTCAGGGAATTTTAATTCAATGGTAACATTTTAATAGGGTGCAATTAAAAGTTGATCAACAGTATCCTGTGTGCATACTGCTGACTTTCAGAAATGTGAGTAAATATGTGGCATAGTTTTCTTTGTCAACATGCAAGCATCTTCAGTTGGAATAGCTACTTTGACTTGCCAACTACAGAATCAATAAATAGGTTTAACATGTATTTCAGAATGTGTAAAACAGCAGAAAGAATGCTATTAAACATCTTATTTTCAGAGCTACTATACTCCAAGAGCCTCCTGATGTTTATTTAGATTTTTCTATATGATATTCTGTTACTGAATGATTCTGTTTTTATAAAGATAGATATCTTAGGGACGGCATAGGTGATTTGTGAGTGTAGTCAATCACTCTGAGCCGCAGTAAGGAAAGGCATTTTGAATAAGAATGAAAATAATGAAAGATAATCGTGGGTAATACATCAATTACTTCTCTTACCTTGTCCACTTTTCTTCCATGATAAAAACTGTTTCTGAGACAGGGGGATTTAACAGGTATTTCCCATGCAATTTGTTGATATGTACTGATCTGTCAAAACCGAATTACTGATGACAGCCCCGGTTTATTCTGATTTGTTTTTCCAGTCAACCATCTTGAAAAAATATTTCATGCAGTTGACAGAATGGATTTTTTTAAATTTCAAAAAATTCAAGTTGTTGTATTGAAAATTTAAGAAGAAATTAAAATAAAACAAGCCCCTGCCTGTAAAATTGAATTGATTTAAATTCCATCAGTTCAAATTCTTGAAAAGGAATATTAAAATTATTTCAAAGTGTGGAGTTTGTTTTCCCAGATTTATGGCATATTTTCTGTACTGAGTTTTTATCTTAATATTTGTAACATTCTGGTGTTTGTGGGTTGATAAGTTATTTCACATTCATCTTCAGTGTGGCCTGCCATGGTGCTTCTCAGTGTTAAAAGGAAGTTAGTCATTTATTGTTAACAAGACAAAATTTATTATTAGAAATGTGCCTTGTCTGGCTTTTTTATTTGGATAAAGATGTAGGTGCATGAGAAATTCTCAAGGAAGTCAGAAGTGCTGAGATCTGCATTGAGTGCTTGGTATCGTAGGTCTGTGAGGGCTTCAATACATTCCTCAAGAATCACAGGGCAGCAGGAGGATTGTTGGTAAATTCTTGTATACTTGAAACTTTGTCTAATAAAAGGAAGTAGAATGGATGAGGTTCATTAAAATGAGAGATAATATCTAAATTGAGATTACACAATGAGATTGAGGACATTTTTTCCCTATGTTATGGCCTTGGAGTGATTCCTTGTATACATGGCTGTGACTGCACTGGAAAACAACTCGATATTGGGCTGCTTATCCTTGTAATAGTTTTACTTTTCAATGCTGATTTAAATAGGGCTGCAGCTGGCTTTAAAAGTCACCAAATGTACTTTGATGCTGGCGGTCTCCCCCTCACTCATACACCCTGCCACCACCGCATGATATTGCCCAGATGAAACTTAGAGCGACATTTGCAGCCAGTATGTTTCCATTCACTGACCTTAAAACAATTTAAACCAGCAGTTTCTGCCATTGCAGAATTTAGTGTGCTCTGTTCCTGGGGAGGAACATCACATCCATTGAGCACAGCACTATAAAAACCAGCGCACAAGTACACTCATGGTAATATAGAGAATTCTCCCGCATGTTATCCCTTTTATTTTCCTGCCACAAAAATAAAGGGCAAGCCTTAAACCCGACCGAACTATAATGTAAAAGCTGAGCAACTGTCATTTTTATTTTGGCTGGCTTCCCTGTAGAATTTCTAAGACGCGAAGCAAACCAGAGGACCACCATGTGGGAAGTATACAGAGTTTAAGGGCTCCCTTTATGTCTACTGCAGTTACTGAAGTCAAAATACACCCAAATTCCATTCAATTACCTTCACTGTAATGCTATTTTTGCACTACCGTACATATGCATGGTGTGCTGCTCCGCGTGACCCTGCAAAGGTCAACAGAGCTTCAGGAGCTGTATGGTGAAAGGAGAATAATGATCCTACATGGGAAGAAGTGTTACTTTTTAATTTTTTTTTTTTTTTGGTTTCAGCAGCACTTCTTTTTCTTTCTTTCTTTATTTTTTTTTTTTTTTTTTTTTTTTTGCTATTCCTCATTTTCCTCATCTGAGAGGAGTGCTTTGTGTTCTTATGGTCAAAGGGGAAGGAGGATGTCTGATAATGTGCCAACATTAGTAAAGAGGGGGAGGAAGGAAAAAGTGAGTTTTAAAAGTATTTTGTTTTCAAGAAATAGGGTTTGTTTCAAGAAAACATTGGTATGCATTTGAATTGAGAAGCCAAGCACTCTGAAATCACGCTGTTGTGCTTTTATGCCATGGGAAGGTGTAATTGTTCTTTCACAGCCATCTATTCTTTTTAAACTCCAGTGTTTGCCAGAATAGTTACCTTGGCGTCCGTTGCTTTTGCTATGAATTCAATGGTATAAAGTAGAGAAGAAAACCGGGGAGAATAAATCCCTGGGAAATAATAACTGATTAAAGATGGCAAATCTCATCCTTGAGGGTAAGAGGTGTTAATGAGACACAGAAGGGATTTTGGATTCATCTCGGCAGAGGAGGCTCAAATTATAAGATTTATACCATTTGCCTTGGAAACTGGGATTTATCACTGTCACTTCCAGGATGGCAGCACCTAACAGATAGATTTTACCCAGTTTTCAGTAACCCAGACAGGATTCAGAGCTAGACTTTGCAGCTCATGCTTATTATAAGAAAAAAAATATTAAATTGAAACCTTGAGTGTTTTCTAGCAGTGCAAAGAGACAACAGGTCAATCCAGGGCTGCAGATGAATTTAGACACGTAGCAAAGACTTTTTTCCTACTTCTTACAAAAAGTTTATTTCTCACCATCTTAGCTTTGAAAGGCCTAAGAAATTGGGACTTAGAATATTTTCTTTTTGTTGTTGTAATCTTTTTATGAAGATAAAAGTATTCCTTTTTGACATGGAGGACAACATTGGGGATTTTAGATATCCTTTTTAACTCTCTTTTATCAAAAATATTGAATGTCTTGCTCTATTTTTTTTTTTCTCATGTACAGCAGAACTTGCAAATGCCTAAGTCTTTTGGGGAAACAGCAGTATTTGTGTGTGAAGAGCACAAAGCTGGATGAAAATTTGTTAAAATGTTTACTGATTTTTTTTGGGGGTGGTGGTGAAAACAAAGCCTGTTGTGTGGGTTGCTTTCGTAACAGTCTCTTCTCCAGTGTTCCTACAAGTTATATTAATTAGGGTCCACACCATGTTCTCAAACCCTGTTAGGCTGTTGATAACTTCTATGGAGGGGTCTTCCCAAATGATGACAGTCAAGCTCCTACCGCTGTACAGCCTAAGACAACGCCTCCCTTCATCCACAGCGATTATGGCTATTGAATATGAAACCACCTGATTTAGGTTATGCTGAGCTCCTATTTTAAGTGAGATTCAAAAGTAGAGAAATTACATTATATATAACATTAACAATCTTGATTCTAAGTGCTTTCTCTCTTCTTTGGATCCAGCTTCCGTGAAGTGTGTGAGGTCCGCCGTTGTGTCTGTATGCCCGGGGCGACGGAGAAGGGGCTGTGCAGAGGGTGATTTGTATCACCTTGCCTGATGGCCGTCTCACAGCAAGGTTAGTTTCATTCTGCTGCAATCTAGTGACCTTTGCTCGCTCCGGAGTGATGTGCCCAACCTGTTATGTTATTTTTCTGCTATACCGAAGAAATGTGGAAGTATTGGAGCTTTTTTTAAAAGCAGCTCAAATGTCTTCCCCTGAAGTGCATTTGAATAAAGCAACCTGGTTAGCAGGTTGCCGTGCAAGGTGCTATGGCTGAACTGGGTGGTGGGAATCTGTAAGAAAAGAAGTGCTGAAATTGGTGGTGCCCTCTGAAACTAACGGCATCCCTGCCTCCACTTTGGTTCTCCCTGCAAGTGGGGGAGATCATAGCATTCATTTGGGGAAGCTTTTCAAAAGCATGTTTATGCTTGCAAAACCCACGGATCCCTCAATAACCTCCTCCTGGTCAGCCTTTGTCCCAGCCCTCATTACTCTACATTCTCTCACATTAAATTACATGAACTACTTGTTGGAGCTGAGAGACTACAACTGGCTGGCACTCCGCTGCCCATGTCTATTTACATAATATTTTCAGTTTGCAGGACTTCTTTGCAGGGCTGTATGTCCCAGCCTCGATTAAGCATTGTTTTGCCTGGCCAGATTTGGATCAGAGTTCACTATCTTATTGCCTATTGAAACACGTTGAATTTGCATCTGGATCAAGAGCTATTGAATGGACTTTGAGGCTGCTCAGATTGTAAATAATAATGAGCTATGTGTAACACACTGTGGTAATTTATATTTTAAAAAATGACCAATGTATGCAGAGCATGGGGCTAAAATGTATGCTCAAACATAAGTACTAAAAACTATATTTTGAAATCCACATATTGACTCCCAAGTACATGACCCAGTTTCCTCTGTGTGTGCTGTGCATGGTCTCTGTTTCTGAGTCAGACTTTCATTTAAAGTAGAATACAAAACGCTGGTCCTTACTAATTTTAAATTATTTTATTATAAAACATGAAGGAGAAGAAAAAAATCTTCTTTATTTCGTTTGTGTACCCACCACCTCCCAGAACTAAGTGTATGAAAATTTACCTAATAAGAAAGAATAGGCATCTAAATTAAGAGTAAAGTTTTTTACCTGTTTTCAGGTTGCAATAAAATGTCATGTTGTTAGCTGAGGTGTTATGGGTCACTTGCTTAGCTCAGAAAAGCACGGTATCTAATTAAATATGTCACTTAGTGTGCTGTAATTGTCATTTCTTGCCACAGAGGGGCCAAGGAGTGGGACATAATGTAGGACACTTGTCACCCCTTGGGTTTAACTGAACGGCTCTAACTTGAGAGATAAGGGATGTTTGTGGGTGGTACATGCTGTTTCTCTTGGTTATCTCTGTATAAGTTACACGCTAGTCAAATCATTAAGAAAAAAAAGGGTGTTTCTGAGATAGTGCCTTTTGGTAAATCATGAAAAATAGCATAGCATTGTTACTGATGCGATGTCAATGATTTGTTACCTTCAAGGACTTTGATATAAGAATAGATAAAAAATAAAGACAGGATGAAAGGGAGCACATAGATGCTGGGAGTGCAGGCAATCAATCTTCACATCATCTGCGTAGGCCTTTAATGTAGCTGGCTCGTCTCTCTGGGATTTCCCCTGTAGAAATGAGGTGAAATTAGGCTTCTCCAAAAGCAATCCACGTTGCCTGTTATTCAGAATAACCTTTTCAAGAAACCTAGTTGCTCTCCTTTCTTCGTAAGGAAGCCCATGGAGACTAGCAGGCGAGCTAAGTTAGATGCCCAGAGTTACATCAAATGAGTCTTCTTAAAATGGTAATGATGCAACTCTGCAAATGTGAGTGAGGGTCCTTGAGGATGCCCTGTGCCCAGAGGACTAACAAGATGAGAAACAGGCCATATTCAAGGTTTCTCTTTCGCCTGCATGTCAAAGATCAGGCAGATGTAGTGAGACAGGCTGCTTCAAGGCCCTTGAAGTCTGTCTGTTACATTGCTGTTTCTTCCATGCATAATAGCAGAATCATGGGCTCTAGCTAAATTTTATGTTCTGCTTTTAAAATGTAACTTTGAAACTCAGATGCATGCTGGTTTCTGTTGCAGTATTGGAATACACTGTTGCTTTAATTCTTTATGCTTAACAAGGTGGTTATATTTATTCCTAGAGATGGTAGTATTTTGGAAGAAAATTAATACTTCTTTAATATCAGTTTGAAAAGTTCTTTTGGAATGACATGTAGTACTTAAAAAGATAGGGGCTTTTTTCTTTATTTTTCAGTGCAATGAAAAATCAGAATTCCACTCAGATTCTAAAGCAACTGAAACCAAATATTACAAAAGCTGAAAAGCATGATCAACAGACAAGACAAAACCTGTTTAGTAAAAGACACCCAAAATGTGTCAAAAATTAAAAAAAAAATCCTATTGATGTTAAGCAAATATAGGTCATGCTTTCAACTATTATTTTGTGAAGCATTGATGCAGTGAAGTTGGGCTGCTTTTTGTGAAGAAAAGAAGTGACTATTCCACTCCAGTGGTAAGAGACAACAGATATACGTAGGATATCTTTTTTCACGCAGACTAACGTGGTTTTGGAAAATATACCACTAGTGTAGATGTAAAGAGAGGAGGGAAACCGAAGCATGCCATAAACTCAAAATACTGTCAATCTGATAAGCTGCAGTGATTTTGCTGTTCATTTTTATTAAATGCATTTTATTAGGCTCTTCATGCTTCAAAGATAGGTAAAGCACAACATATTTGCAGTTTCAGCCTTCTAATTGACTGATATTTTTTTCCTCGAGAAGTCTTCATTAAAGGGAAATGATTTTGCAGTCGATACCGTATTATTTGTTATAAGGCAAGTAACATTTAGCACATCTTGTAGACTGTCTGAAGAATTCCCACAAGCTTCCTAGCAAATGTCATCTTACTTCTGAATTGAGTGAAGCACTGCCTTCCTTTTGCTTTCCTGCAATTTGTCATGCTTTATACTTGGCTAAATCTGCCAATTTTCATTGTCCTCACTGACAACAGCTGTCAGCGTGCCATTTATGTCTTCAAAACTCTTGGTGGCAGCATCCTCTAAGTTACAGGACTGAAATGCAACCGGAGCAACTTAGAGATTTAGATCTGTGTGACTTCTTGCTGTATCATGCTCAGAAATAGCACCACAAAATCCCTTAAACGCCATAGAAAGGAAGAATGCAGCTGGGTGTTACAAAGTGGCCAACGGGTCCAATAAAGTCGCCATTATCTCCTACGCTGCTTTGAAGAACTTATGTTGACAGTGACAGAATTAAAATCGTTTGGAGAAGCGTACATGTAATGAATCTAATCACTGTGAAAAGACAGGGTGCAGGCCAGCTAAATAATTTTCTTCTTTTGTTAGCTACAGAGCTGAGTAGATGCCCTTCTTTGTACATTCTCATTTATTGCAAACTCACGACTGATTTTGAATTCTTCCCAAAACTAGGAGCTGGGAATCTGTAAGATACAAATTGTGGACAATTCCCACTTTTGAGAACAGTGTTGGGGATAATTTTTGGTTTGCCATGAGAGAAATTCTGCTCTTTTATGGTGAACCTTTCAGTTGTGGAGGGGATTTTTTTGGCGGGGTGGAATGGGAGGGATGTTTTTAATTGGGGGAAATTAATGAATTCCTTCTGAATTGCAACCTCTCATTGAGTTTGTGTCCGCCATAGATACAGGTATATTGTAATTTGGTCACGTTTTATCCAGTCTCACCGCCACTGTTGTAAAGAGCTGGATAAGTTATTGCTATCTTCCTGATCTGTTGTTAGGTGGGATAACTCCAAGGAGGGTTTTGGGTTCTCAAAGCTGTCTCACTCAGAATTTTCTTTTATAATAATTGAAAAGGTTGATGATTCTGGTCATTAATTTTATCTAAACCAGAAATATTTGACTTAGTAATTAGGAGAAGTAGTTCCAGTTTGAGGCATATTTCAAATACTCATTATTTATTATTACTGTTTACTGTCATTTTGTGGTTTTGATAATTTTCCTTTAGATTTTTTGGTTCTGAGTAAAAGGGATGACTTCAGAAGACACTGAAAAATTATTTTTCTATATTTTGAAATGAAAACGTTTCTAAACATTATGATATTTAATATTGCAAATAAGAAAACATAGGCCCATGAAACCTATCGAAGTGAAAAAACAAATACGTTGAAGATTAATGTCAAATACTGCTTATTATTTGGAATAGTTTAAAAATAACTGCTGTCTTTCCTAAACTTGAATATTCACCTTCAGAGGGAGTGGTGTAATGGTTCAAGTGCTGCATTGGATACTTGGGATGCTTTTAGTTCATGCGGAAAAACCAACGGAGTCTGTGAAGTGCCCTCCCTGACAGCTGCTAAGGAGCTGGTGAGGGTTCAGTGGCGTTTGCTGGCATGTCACTGGCATGACAAAAATGCTTGCTGGCAATACTTCTTCCTGCAGAGATGCTTTGGTGGCTCTCCTATGCTAAGAAAGAAATGGCTAGTTCTTGGTAGCTCTGTAGAGAGTCAGTAATAGCCTATGATCTAGGAAGAGGAAGGAAAGGAGGGATATAGGTATTAGTGTGGATTACTGGGTTACATGGACTCTGGATGTTCTGATCCTCTGTAGTTGATTATGATTACTCGTTAGATGCTTCGTGCAGAAGGCTTTTACCATGTCTGACCATTATACACCAAGCACTATACACTAAGCTTGTGTTTAGCAACTTAAAAATAATAAAGTGACTATATAGTCTGAATCAGTAAGCCCCCCATCAGTTTAGACTGGGTGTCTGGAGATAGCAGCCCTGAAGCCATTAGCTTAGCCTGCTAGTGAGTTTGCTGCAGGGTAGTGTTTTAGCAGCACTTTTCCTGGATGAAGAGTTTACAGTGCTGTTGGGCTCAAGTTGCTTTGGGCTGCAGGTGCAATTCCACCCTTAGGCAATCTAGTTTGTTGTTCAACTTTCTTGCCTACTGAAAGGTATTTGGAGGACTGTCTCTTTGCCAGTGTAGCTGTGGAGGGTGGAATGGTCACCAGAAGTGGTCAGACATGGTGTGAGGAGCCTGTGGCTCCTGGGAATGGTTGGTCCTAGCAAGTGGTGTTGGGCTGTATTAATAGATTATGATTTTGCACAGAGCAGGGAAGGTAATTTTGCTCAGATAGGTTGGCACAGAAGTTTCCATATCAGTCTGCCTGTGACCTTTTACAGTTGTCAATATGGAAGTTTTCTACTAGCTTTGGGTACGGTCTCTAACTTGGCAACACTGTTGTTATAGAATAGTTTAACAGTTGGTCTTTAATTAGAATCATAGAATCATAAAATACCAGGTTGGAACGGACCTCAAGGACCATGTAGTCCAACCTTTCTTGGCAAAAGCACGGTATAGACAAGATGGCCCAGCACCCTGTCCAGCTGAATTTTAAAAGCATCCAATGTTGGGGAATCCACCACTTCCCTGGGGGGATTATTCCAATGGCTGATTGTTCTCATTGTGAAAAATTTTCCTCTTGTGTCCAATTGGAGTCTCCCCAGGAGTAACCTGTTCCCATTTCCCCTCGTCTTTTCCATGTGACTCCTTGTAAAAAGGGAGTCTCCATCTTCTTTGTAGCTCCCCTTTAAGTACTGGTGCATGGTGATGAGATCACCTCTAAGCCTCCTTTTCTCAAGGCTGAACAAACCCAGCTCTCTCAGCCTATCCTCCTACGGCAGGCTGCCCAGACCCTTGGTCATCTTGGTGGCCCTTCTCTGGACCCCCTCCAGCCTGCCCACGTCTTTTCCGTATAATGGGGACCCGAACTGTACGCAGTATTCCAGGTGTGGCCTGACAAGCACTGAGTAGCGTGGGATAATGACTTCTTTACCTCTGCTGGAGATGCCCTTGTTGATGCAACCCAGCAGCCTGTTGGCCTGCTTTGCCGCAGCAGCACACTGGTCACTCCTATTGAGCTTGTTGTCCACCAGGACCCCCAGGCCCCTTTCCACAGAGCTGCTCCCCAGCTGGGTAGACCCCAGCCTGTGCTGCCCTCCTGGATTATGTTTTCCCAGGTGCAAGACCTTACATTTGTCTTGGTTGAACTTTGTAAGGTTCTTGTTAGCCCACTCCTCCAGCCTATCCAGGTCTTCCAGCAGGGTGGCTCTCCCCTCTGAAGTATCCGCTTCCCCACTCAGTTTGGTATCAAACTGGTATCATTGGCAAACAAATTAGGTTTTAGAGAGCAACAGAACAGATATACAATAACTATCTCTCTACTAATATTTTTTGCAATGCTTTCTGGCTGTGATGACTGTATGAATACTCAGTAGCACTCCCTTACGCATCTATAGACTTGGCTGCCTTTCAGCGACTGCCTCCTGAGTTAACTTTTAACCGATTACCTAGATTTAGCTTTGCTCAAAAAGTTCTGTCAGAGCTGCTGCCTAGTTGCTTATTTACTTTGCTTTCAGGCAGGTTTGGAGCTCTGCTGTTGAAACCTGTTGCAAGTACCCGCGACAGCAAATTCAGCAGTGCTCAGGTGCTTCCATCCAAGCTGCAGTCTCGGTGTTGTGGCCATATCCTAAGGTGCTGGTGATCGGAGAGGTGCACCTGATAATAAATGGAACTGCCTTATGGTTGGTGTTTGGGTAAGAGCGGAATCACACCATCACTGGAAATCGTCTTTAATTTTTTCTTTCCTATTCACCAATGCAGCCATGAAAGCGATGTGTTTTATCTGTAAGCAATGTCTGTTGTCTGCAGATGATGTGGTTTTCTCTCGCCTCAGAAGAGTATCATTAGCTCATGCTACAGCAGCTTGCGCTTTTGTTTTTTTTGATACTTCCAGTTTATCAGCCAAAAATGAGGATTAGCATGCATAATCTAGTGGATCACATGGAGGCCAAACACAAAGTTACCTAAAATCACAATGTATCCTGTGTAGCCTTCCCTCACTTCTGTTAAAAGGAGAGGTGATACCTTCCTCGTCTCGGGGACTGAGGGAACGGGGGCCTGTCACCTTGGCATCTGTGCCCTGCTGTGCATCCCCGAGTACACTAATCTCTGTATTTAGCTCTTCTTTCATATGCATTTATGAAAGAGCTTTGCACAGATGGGTAAGAGTTTTTATCCACATTTCTTGGTGGTTTAGTGTAGTTACATCAGGAGGAGTAATTATTTCTATCAGCAAGATTGTGACAGCCACCACATATTATGGAAATTTTCTTCATTGAAACTTTAATTTTTTTTCCCTTTTGTTTGATTCTCACAGCAACACAAAGAATAGTTTAGAAATATAATTGCAATCTCTGGAAGAAATATAACCAGACTGGCTATGAAGCTGAATCACATTAGAGCACTGGGAATAGAGCCACCTATAAAAGAAAATGAGCAGAAAGAAAATCACAGCTTGAGCAGTTGTCATTTGTCAAGAAAGGGGAATCTGTGGTGAACCACCACCAACCGGCCACCCAGGAGAAAAGTCATTTTGACAGTGATGGCTTGTAGCCTGCCAGTGTTGGAGAACTCACGAGGTAGTTCTTTAACAGCAACGATTACTTCATTATTGAGCACATGGTGTATAGTGACGCTGCTTAACTGCATTTGTCTAACACATTTTATCTTGTATGGGACTGGGTTAACCAGTTGTGCAGAGTGCTAATACAGTTAAGCTCTCAGTTAAGACCTTGAATAATCAGCATAACCTTTCCTAAACTCAAGGGTTTGACTTGTAAAACATCTGTGCTTTGCTGCCAAACAATAAACCTGGCTGCTTGTAAGGAATTGCAAATGAGATATTGATACAGTTACAACGTTCTCAAGAAGATGTTTGTAAGAGTTCAAGCTACTTTATTTAATGAATGCATTAATTCATGACACAAATCTTTTAATGCCTCATCCTTTCTCAGCATTGTGCTCACTGAATCACACTTTTTGATATTACACTTTCAGGTATTTTTATATTATCCTTTTTCGGCTCTGCATACATGCAATCTGTAGTAACATATAGTAACTGCTTGCAGAGAGTAATAATAATATTTTGTGTTTCTGTATCTAGTAATAATAGACTGTTCTAAATTTTTTTGTTAGTTGAACCTCATAAAAGTCTTGTGAGAAATCCTAATTAGACTTTTACTGGATTGAGACACACACAAGTTCATTTTTGAATTCTGTTCTTCACATACGCTTTATAAACCTAAAACTTTTATATTGACTAACCTTCATTAACCCAACAGTTCATGTCAGCATCTCTTTCTCACCTCTGCATTGTGAAGAAATCTAAAAGTCATATAAGGGGTTTTTTAAAATATGAGATAAATGTAAACCTACAGCAATGTGGGATAGAAAAATATGCGTGCGTTCATATTCCAACATTGCTGCAATACAAAAATATTAGTGCAAGACACCTCAGAAATAAGAGTAGATCATCTTAACTGCAATTGAGAGCCTTACGTTTAAATCAGATTAGATTGGAAAAGAGAAATATAACCTTCTGACATTTGAGACTGGGGTAATTATCTTTTATTAGTATTTAATTGTAGTGCATGAGCGTAGAGATATTACCTAGAACTAATTGCTGGTATGATTGCTGGTAAAAACAGGTATGATTTGTTGAATGCTCTTATATCTGCAAATTCAAAATAATTGGCTTATCTATGAAAATATGCATTTGCCTATGGAGTAGAATAGAACTTAAATGGTTACTTCTTGATTTTAGTAAGTACTAGTTTAAACATTATTTAAACATTGTTAGATATTATCTTGCAAAATCTTGACTGCATCGTCAAATCCTTAATGTGGAAAAGGCTATGCTGAAAGGATGGCCTCTGTATTTCTGTCCATGGAAGGAATAACAAGAAGGTTTTCAAATTAATAGGTTACTTACTGATTTTGATCATGCTGGAATCATTTAGGCCATGAGATACAGCTGGTGAGGAGCGCTGTTACTGTGTTTCACATTTCCACCACTCTTTAAGAACTCTCTAATGCCAAGACGGAAGGAGTGAATTTTTTCCCCCTAGACACAGAGTGGATGTTTCAACCCTGATAACTGATGGGGAACTTCATAGAACAGGACAGTTCCTGTGGTGCTGTTCTGTGCTAATCCCAGCTGCTGCTATTTCTGCCGGTATTGGTTCATCCTCCCTGTTTTTGTGATTGCTATAGGGACCTTGTGTCTGTGAGCGGGAAAGGTGAGCAAATTGATTGTGAGAGGTAGGGAGGTGATCGCGTGGTAGCTCGTAGACTTGTGGATCATGCTATGGGAGTCTGGGACCGTTGGGAAGCGATGGTTATTACAAGGTTAGAGCATACATGTTATGTATGATAATCATACGTGTATGATAAGCATACATGTTATATATCCCAAGAAGCAATAGAGATGCAGGGTTTTTAGGGAGAGGTAGTAATTTTTTAATTAGAATGGCTGACATGATTGCAAAATTGATGAGATTTTGGGCTTCGTGTTCTTTTATCTGGTCCTGAGAGCAGATTGGTTCTTTTCCACCAACATCAGTTTTCCTAAAAAAAAAAAAAAAAGATACTCCCTCTTCTGATCATTTTAAACATTATTTTTAATTTTTTTTTTAAGCTCAGAGTGCTTTATTTTGTGAGACTTAAACAGTGACAATAGCAAAATTTATTTCTATGCGTGATGATAGAGCTTGATTTATTTAGAGTGAATTATAAGACTCTGAAATTCTGTACCTGATCTGAAATGGTATCACGGTATAGCTTATCTAATTTTCAAACTATAAATTGACAGTTAAATTAATCACTGCATCACGTAATTACTTTAGGAGTTGTCATCCTATCTCCGTGAAGTGCTGAGGCCTCGCCTTAGACAAGTTTGATGATAATTCCTGTTATGATCATCCATTTTCTTTGTCTTTGCCGCTGTCTAGACTGAAAGTGTAGAAGCAGGGAACAGAGGGAGGAGCACTGGTGGAAAGAGGTGACAGTGACATTTCTCTCTGAAACAGTCGCCATGTGTTCGAGCTGCAGTCATCTCTGACCTCCCTATACATCAAGGCAAACAGCTCATATTTGACATTTTCTTGGTCAAGTTTGTGCCCTTCACTGGACTTGTGATGCTTAGTTCTCTGTAAGGACTTCTGCGCTGTCTTAGGTATCTTGGGTCTGACTTTTTTTCCTTTTGAGGCAGAGGCTGGAGGAGGGAGG
The DNA here is from genome assembly GCF_965183815.1 of Platalea leucorodia. Lineage (NCBI taxonomy): Eukaryota > Metazoa > Chordata > Aves > Pelecaniformes > Threskiornithidae > Platalea > Platalea leucorodia. Next base: position 5,902,259 of record NC_138830.1, read on the forward strand.
TTGTAAGTGCCTGCATCTCTGAACTTCATTATAAATAGCACAAATTGTTGGCTTAGGCCCTTCTCTTGCCATTGTTGCATATGTTGGGGAGTAGTAAAATCATATATTTTGATTCTATCTGGGGACTTGGAATCATATCCTTTTCAGAGAACTGAGTCAAAACTGGTTTTAAGATACTGTTAGCTCAGGCAGAAGTCACTGCCCTGTCATTGGTGTTCATATCTTTAAGGCTGTTTCAGCCATATTTTTTTTTTTAATTAAAATGTTTTATATTAAGAAATACTTAAAAATAAGACTTTTCATCTACATAATAAGTAGGTAACATTTAAGAGTTCTTAACTGCTCTCAACTGCAGTATGTGAAATTGAAGCAGAGCTTGACAGAACTGAGCTGACAGTAGTCAAGAAAAGTGAAGCGATGCCCAGAAAGCCATGGGGCTGGCCAAGGTATGAATTTCTGCAGCAGGTGACTGGGAGGAGAAGAGTTTCAATGAACAAAGTAAATTTCTTAAACTGATTTGAAATACTGATTTGAAAGACACCTTGAGAGATGCCTACCTGACACTAATCCAAAGCAGCATTTTACTGTTATGTCCCTGAAGTCCTCTGAAAGAAAATCTGCCTGAAAATCTATGGAAATTGGCAGGATATGACCAAAAATAAAATGCATCAATTTGATATTACAGTGTAAACGATGTTGATTTGCAGCATTCTTCCATTGATAAAAGACAAAAATGAGAAGGAAAAAGGAAAAATTCAGAACTAAGTTTTCTCATCTTTAGTTGTGAACACTTGTGACAAAGGAAATGAGTATTTTCATTTCTGGAAGTTATTCTAGACAGAGGTAAAGTAGTGGAGAATGTGTGTTTGAATGAGGTATCAATGCTTTCACTACCGGCACTTCTTTATTTCAGCCGCTCATTACAGGCCAATAAAGTAGGAGCACAGGGAAATTTAAGCAGAAAGGAATGGCAAGTCAATAACAGGTAGCGTTTATTGTTCAAACGATTTAAGGCAAAACCCTCTATTATGGAGTATGTCACGGGCAGAACTTGGTGAGTATCTTGCATCACACAGTTTGTATTTTAAACACCTAACAGAACTACTATGCTAGCATTCAGAAAGTAGAAAACTACCACTGTGCAAAAGTGGAAAATACCTGCTATTGTGCTGACGGAGCTGTCAGGGGACTCTTGCTGGAAAAAACAGCTATGGGCTTGGTTTAGTTGAAACTGGTGAAGTTATGCTGACATAAGCTGGAGAAAACCAGTTGTGAATTCAGTCCTAGGTATTTCGTAGAAAATCTTAGGCGCTGAGAGAGAGGTGTGTTTTCGGGTAAGCATTTAATATTTTATACAGTGACTGTTAGTATTGGTGTCACCACTCAGAAAAGCATCATAAAAGTTATGCTAGACAATTCTGCTTGTATCTGCTTTTTTATTTTAACCTATTGAACATTTAATTATTTCTTGTAAAATTGCTTAGCTTTGACAGCTACTCTAACACCAGAATAAGCTTCAGTTGATGGTTGCTTAGGACTGAGAGGTTAAGACCTGTCAAGAAGTAAGTGATATCGACTTGAATCTCATTTGGGTAAGAAAGGAATCGAATATAGGTACTCTTGTGCCTCTGACTAACCTAACTACTGAGCAGCCAAATAAATGGAAGATATTTTCTCCCCCAGCTTTTTTTTTTTTTTTTTTTTTGCTATCTGAAGAAAAAAATCCTACTTGATTAGGATGTTGTGAGGTCTTTATGCTAGGGACCTTGATGGATAGGGCAATGGAATTGTGGTATTTGGGTTGGGTTTGAGTTTTTTGGGTTTTTTCTAAACCCTATTGCCTGTGTCCTTTCATGAATTTATCCAAGTGACACCAGAAATTCGGTATATTTAAAATCTAGCCTTTTGAAAGATGAGTATCATTAAAAGCCAATTTTAAAATTAAGGCAACCTCTTCTGAAAAATTTACCCTGGGACAAGTGTCAGGAAAAATTAAGCTTTGCAGGCAAAGTGTGCTGAGATGCACAGTCATTTTGGGAAACACTTTTCTTTGGTAGCACGGAAAATGCAGACACAGAGATAACAGTTGATTGCTTTTCACTGTGGAATAAAGTTTAGTTTTTCAAATTCCTTGGTAGTCGCTAGCCTCATTAAAGACTTTTAGTGAGCAAGTGCAGCTAACAGTGCTTTGAGTCTTAGTTAAGTGGAAGTTATTAAAACAGTTTTCTTGAAGTTTTTGTAAAAAACAAAAGATGTAAATAATTGAGGTTTTATATAAGTTAGGAGTAGTAAGTGTAGGAAAATATTCTATCTTAATAATAGGCTTAACAAGGGAAGGCAATAAATCATTTCTAATTACTAGTCTTGTCGATTATATGTTTCCTCATTCTAATCTTCCAAATTGCACCCTAAGCTCACACTTCCTTGCAAATGAGATTGCTTTTCTTCTTCTTCCATTTTATAGGATGTGTCACATTGCAGAAAGACATGCATGTCTATCAAAATCACTCCTGCCTTTTGGATCACGATCAACATTTTGTTGAAAAAGATGGAGGGCTTTCTACAGCCATCTGGAATATTGCTATTGTATGGCTGGCTTCAATTCTTTCAGGGGAAAAAACAGAGAAAATGGATTCTTGGTGTGGTCAGTCTACCAAATTAAATGTTGATTACTTTTGTGTCTCTGTTTGGTTTAAAGTCTGTCATTCAGTTTCCATATTTAAAAAGAAGATTATTGAAAAGTTAAATCTCTAAGGATGGTGTAGGAAAACCTGAGGTAGAGTTGCTGAAAGATGCATCTCCTTCCGTCATTTCAGGAAAGCACCTAGTAAACAAAGCTAAATAAATGATGGTAACTTTCTTTTCCTGAAAATTAAATTGGGTCTTTTATTTTTATCTAGCCCTAGGGGCTAGTGAATAACTAGTGGAAGAGAGCTTGAGATCTCTGTCTTACTTCTTCCACAATACTTACCTTGCTGGTCTGTCTGAACACACTGGGCAGGAGGGATAAAATTACTCAGTGATCCAGCATATTGGGAAACTGTATGGCTGAGAAGCAGGACACATAGCCAAAATCAAGTGGTCTTACGATTCTGCTTCTTGTCTAGCTGCTATGTTATCACTTAAGCAGAGCATACTGATTAAAAAAAAAGAAAAAAATCCAAAACACTTAACGCAGTACTGTGCTGCGGTACAATATTTCTGAGCCGCACTGCTTTCTTAATGCTTCTCTGAGGGCTGCAGATTATATACTTATACCCAGGAGTTTACATAAAAGCATGCTTTAGTTTTAAGTGTATGCAGTGTGATACCTTTACATTTCTCAAAGTTGTTTACTGCTAAATTGGCAGAAAGTTTGGCCCAGTAGTAAGTATAATTACAACAAGAAACAAAAGCCCTGTTTTTGCAACCCTGGCCCCTGTAGGCAGTCACTTGCTGACATAAGTAGTCTCAATGAAGTCATTTTTTTTTTTAATTGTTTAAAGTGATTTTAGCTCTAGCGAGAACACCACCACGAGAGCAGTTAGGTAAGTTTTCTCCCTGCAGTTGGAGGCTGGCAGCGCTGAGGGGCACGTGGCGCGGGAGCTGCCCGTCCCGGACCCGCGCAGGCTGTGCCTGGGAGCGCAGGGCTGCCGCCCTCGCCCAGACCTTGCCAGTCCTGACAGGAGGTGCCGGACTGTGGACACCTGCTCCTTAGGAACTGCGCTTGGACCGTAAGCTGGTTCCACATGAGTCATTGTACAGCCATCAGAGTGGTAACGACTTCTGGTTTTAATTGTGTGTTTTGAAATCGCGGGGTTGTTCTCTGCAGCTGTTAGCACTTGCTGTCTTTTGACAGTTGTAGTTTTAGACCGTCCATCGGTAGTCTGTTCTCCCAAGATGGGGACCTTACTGATGTCTGCAGGAGGCTGCTGTTGGCAGTTTTTCTGATTACATGGTGGTTTAGTGTTATGAGAACAGAATTGCCATCACTTTTGTGCTGAGCTTAAGTTTTTTGTTTTTTTTTTTTTTCCATCTGCTGTTGTTCATGAAGTTCACGTACCCATGTGCAGCTCAGGAAAATGAGTCTGGAAAACCCATAACAGCTGCACTATAGTACCCTGTAGCTGTACTCTGTTTGTGGGAACCCAATATATATTTGCTACAGCACCATGCCACATACTCCTTTAAAAGATGATTCTTTTGGGTTTAATGCAGTGGCCAGGCTCTGGTGGGTTGTGCAGCCATATGGGTATGGGGGATTAAGTTTGGTGGTTGGTCTCTGTTCCTTTCAGCTGGCAAGGGATGGAAGCAGGAGAGAGGCAGCCCACCAGGCGCTGGGGGAAAGAGCAACTTGCTCGCAGTTGATGGTACCTCTGGCCAGCACCCAGAATTGTCCTGATGAGCTCTGCAAGAGCTGTCTCCAACCCTCCCCAGCTGTGGAGATGGCTGTTGTGTCCGGCCTTAAGGGAAGGAAAAAGTAAAGAGTGGAAAATTAGCATGTCATGCAGGATAATTGGTCCTGAACTAGTTTTAATTTAATTTTTTTTTTTAATTAGAAGTTTAGGGTGGCACAAGAAGACAGTAAGCAAATAACAATGCTGCATGACTTGCAGGTGATTTAGGGAACAGGCTTTGCCAACTGTGAAATTATAGGTAGAAGAGAGATTGATTTATTTATTTTTGTGCAATAGATGGAGTCTATCTGTGGTATAGTGGCTTAATAGATATTAAAATCAGAGATTTGGGGGCTTTATTTTATTGATTTCATCTAATCTGTTTTTAAATCAGAAATGGGATCGAGTTTCTGGGGAAAAAAATGATGTTGAGACAGTTCTTATAAAGAAGTTTAAAGAAGCTAGAGGTATGATGGGAGAAGCTGGAAACCATAGCATATGGTATGTTAGGGTAATCAGAAATATTTGAGTGAAGGATTTGCAAAGCTTTTTGAAAATCTCTTTCCTTTTCATATTTCTCATAGTTCTCTATCTAGAGAACTATTATGCACATCTTCAGCTCTGACTTTGTTCACACAACTGGCTTAATGCAGCTCATAACAACGCTGAAAGAAAGTATTTGCAGCAACATTTCTAAAGTATTTTGTCATTCATATGATGCAAGTCTCCAGCCACACCAATTAAAACCAATATAATCCGTTGAAATATTTGCCATTTCCCTCCAAGCTACTATGACTAAATGTCTTTTAACAGCCTGGTATAAGTATAACAGATAACGCCTATAGATGGTATGAGGATACTGAGGATTTAACATTGTCTTCATTTATCCTATTGTGTATGCTCAATATTCAAACCACCATTTTAGAAGGTGTTTTAGCCTTCGGATTAGATGTGATAGTATGGAATTGCATCAGTTGACCAGGAATAATCTGAAGCAGCAACCTTTTTCTTTAGACATCTCACCTATTACTCTAAGTTTCATTATCTTGTAACCAAATAGTATATTTTAAAGAGCAGCAGTGTGTTACAATAAGGCAAGTGTAGCAGTTGCTTTGCTTTAACAGCCTCTGGGCAGAATCTTACCCCTTGTACTGTAGGAGCAGTACACTTCTTTTATTGTATGGAGGGTATGTAAGGGCATGAGGGTAACAGAGTGGAATAGTTGGGATTAGTTCTCACCGTGACTTACTTTCTGGGAACTCTGCTGTTTGCTTGTTCTTGGTGGCAGTTTCTCATCCACAAAGTTTTGGGAGGGTCTGAACTAAAAGATATGGGAACAGCAGTCCAAAAGTAAGTAATAACTTTTCCTATACAAAGACCCACGCAGTAACATGGAGTAGGTGTTTAGGGGCGATACCTTTGGACAGCTTTTCTAATGACTGTGTGAAGTTGCATTTCTTTAACTCACATGAGTGTTTGTGACTGGAGTTCGAGTTGCTTTAGGGAGCGGAGAAGGAAATAGGTTGTGAAAAGTCAGTGGTCCTGACACGACTTGCATTGAAAATGGCGGGGGCAATGGAAGTTTGTTGGGCCTTGAGTGCCATGGCAGTGCAAATGGGTTTCCCACCACAAGAAACCTTGAGGTTTCAACCTATGTTGAAAGAAAATTCTCAAGGTAACTGTTGTCTGGAGTCAGACACTCTTTCCTCTTAAACTGAAAACACGTAAGACTTCCTGAGTATGGGTGTACAACAGTGTGAAGAAATGCATCTCAGTTTACAAACTTTTTTTGTCTGAGCAGCTGGAGTTTTCCTAGGTTATCTTGTTCCCGTGTGCATAGTCTCAGAAAGACGTAACAATTTGTATGCTCCTGTCTGTGCTGTGAAGCTCCAGGCAAAATGCCTCCAGCACTCCCCTGGGGCAGCGATACTCCATGTGGTGCCCAAAAGGCCCATAAATTATTTGCTCACCTATTTTGAATATTTACAGCTTCAGCAAATGGGACCCTATATAAAGCTGATGGCAGTGAGGTATTTCATATAATATAATCGTTTCATTCTTTGATTGTCTCAACATTTTGAATTCAAATTGTCTTTACTTAACTATAATTTAAAAGTTGTCTTAGTGTGGGAACATGAGAAACAACATCCTTGCAGAAATTTGTCAGTGAAATTCTGAATAAAAGACTAATCAGAACACCATTCGAGAAAATAAAACTAGGTTTTGGGGGAGAATTCTTTTGCTTTTTTGATCAGGGCAAGTCATGTGCTAGGACTTGCAAGTCTACAAACAAATTAAGCAAATCACAGGAGTAAGAAAGTGCAACGTAAAATTGCTGTCAGCACAAAATACATGTTATTCACATAAATCTCTAGGATTCCTTTCAGTGCTCGCTTAAAAAAAAAAGTTGTAATGAGAATATAATAATCAACTAAGGTATCAGGTTCATAATGCACCAGATACATGGCTTTTTTGTTTCAAATGGTATTTAGTACTGATCAGAACAACACAGAACTCAACATAATAACTAGATCTCTTCCATTTAGTGTCCTGGACTCTTGCATTTAGCAGAACAATTTCACCACAAATGGTATTTTAACTCTGGCTGATTCTCATTTTAATTGAAGTCTAAATTTTCTAACTAACTAAGCTATCATTATAGAAAGTTCACTGAAGTGCACTTTCATTATGTGAATTGCAGCATTCTGGGGGTGCCTAGCTCAATGGAGAATGATAAAATTAATGTCAAAACTCTTGATTTATTACCTTGAGGATGGGGAAGGGTTCACAAATAAAGCAAATTTCATAACATGGCCTAATAATATAATGATGCCATGGAAAAAGGAGAGGGGAGAGAATCCTCAAGACTGATTTGTTGGCCTTTTATGTAGAACTGGATAAAGAAGGAGATCTGTTACAAAAGTGGTGCAAGTTGACGTGACTGGCTTTTATAACAGAGGCTACAACGGATTTAAGATCTCTGAGCTGTCAACTGTATCATGGAATTTTTGGAAGGTGTCCAGTTATTCATCCAAATTAATCCTAAAGACTTCATCTACTATTGATGAATATTGTTTTGAGATCAGGATTTTTTCTGGTGTGTCCAAGTGTGTTTCATTTATGACTAAGTTTTGATTGTTTGATGGTTAACAGAAAACTTTGTCCACACAGGTGTCCCCTTAATAGTCCAGATACTTCGCTTGAGAATTCAGGTAACATACAATTTAAAAGTATCCTAGGTATGGAGAGAGACAAGCTGTTCTTTGCTTTCATCGCTTGTAGTGCCTTGGCTTCATGTCTGCCCTTCTCTGTATTTTCTGCTCACTGTTATACTTTTAATGGGTATAAAGTTGTAGATCTCAGACCCAAATTTTGTCAGCTGGATGGTGTTGCCTGCTCAGCTTCATGCCATTTCTACTGATCTCTTCTTCAAGAGAGAAAGGGAAACACCATTTGATATTGCATTTGAACTCAGACTTTGACCTAGAGCTCAAGAGAAGCAAGAACTCTTATCTGCCTGAGTAAAGAGCTGATATCATCAGAGAGTGAAAAAGATTTGCACTTGTTATCTTTTATTCTTTCCCTCTTTTCTTTTATCTGTGTTTAAGTTGGTATCATTAATGTGAAAGAGAAGTTTCTATAATCTCAATTTTTTTTGTGTTGAGAATGGGGAGAACGCGGGGGGAGCTTTCAAAAATTTAGATTGTGTTAGTGCAAGGGATTATAGCATCCAGTGGCAGAAAAATGATGCTGGTACAGAGGTACAGATGATGTTACTGTATCTCAGAACTAGGTAGCTCTGCAAACACTTGACTGGTACTATAAATGCTTGGCAAAACAAAATGGTGATGGCTTTATTGCAACCTGTCTCATGTAACATGTCAGTTGTATAACGCTGGTGTATGGTCTTGTTTAGGCTGTGTACTCACTTTCTAGTGGAAATCAGTTCTGGAATTGCTAACAGCTAACCAGTTCATCCCTCCTTCTGAAATACCTGAAGACCTGGATCTTTTGTCCAGAGACACTCTGGAACTTGCCTGTGTGGCACTCTCAGTGTGGTTGCTTACTCAGGCGTCAAGGAACCTTTGGGGGAAGAAAGTCCCAAGTTTTGGATTAAGCTTGTTACAACCCTGAAATCCAAACAGTGACTTAAACCACAATTACCTCTTAGCTCAAATGTCTGTTATTCTAGCACGTGGCTTCTATTTATGTACTTTGAGTCTTGCATGTAAATTGTGTACGTGTCCATCTGTCTAGCAGTTACGGATAACTGTGGAGTGTCTTGTCTTACCCCTGTGCCCAGATTAGCCTTTGTGGCAAATTTTCTCTTTTGCAAGTTAATGTAACTACAGAGCTTTAAACACTGTAATTTCATTATTACCGTTAGCCTAATGAGGTATAACTTCAGATCATACTTTTTGCGAATGAGAACTTTAATTTCCAGTGGCACTCACCTCTCTGTCCTAACCAAAGCAATCACATTGAGTTATACTTCATGTGTATAGCCACTTAATTACTTCCAGAAAGCAGCTGCAAAAGTCATCGTCTTATGCCAGAGTAATCTATATAATGCAGCTCTACTGTATATATTAGCTCTTGCTCTTTTCTGTAGCAATACCAGCTCTATCAGCCTTTTTACTTTGGGTTTCTCTGCCTAAAGCATCTCAAAATTGTAAATCTTAGAGAAGAAGTTCTCTCTAATTGGGTATATTGTAAGTGGAGAAAAATCTCATTAAAATCGAGGAGTTATTTGTGGATGTTGAAAAAGAAAATAAACTTTTGTAGCTGGAGTTCAGTGCATCGTTATTTTAATTTATATGTGGCTTGGACCCACATATAAAGGGCAGGCTGGGTCATGCCTACTGGAACTTAATGGTAGCTGTTGCTGTTTAGTCAAGAAAGGAGAAGATGCACTAAGAATGGAGACACATACACACACGTATATTTTGCTGTGATAGAGAGCTGCTTACAGGATCCAGAATTCCCCAAGGGTCTTGGCATAGATTTTTGTTTGTTTGTTTGTTTGTTTTTTTTAATCTACAAGGAAAGTTAGTCAGTTTGAGATAATTTTTTGTTACTGAAGTATCACAGGCATCCAGACTGAGTTTAACAGAACTTATTAGCACATGTGTTTGTTGGAGCACAAAGATGGTGAAGATGGGAATAATTCCAGACCAAGTATCTTTCGATAGCTTTGTTCAACTGTTCTGTGACCTTATAGTTAGAGTGTAAATACTCTCATAGCCAAAGGATGAAAATCAAATACGAATAAAGGTTGAATAAGACTTCAGATAGGTTTTAAAAAAAAGATAAATCAGAGAGTGGGAGAGGAAATAATAGGAGAATAACTATAAATCAACCGTAAATCTTTGTATTATAATGCTCTTAGATTTCTTTACCTTTCTCTGCAGGTCTCTTGGATTCCCACTCCCTTTTTTCTCACACAAAAATACATGTTTGAGTTTTATACTTAATAGGTGAGTGGACCCACGTTCCAAAGACCTTCCTGTGGTGGCTTCTGAGAGAAGTTAAGTGTGAATATCAGCTTTATCACAAAGAACTTGCAGGAGAACGACAATTTTTTCCAAAACAAAATTGTATTATTTTGAGGCGGCTGCTTTCGATACCATGAGGATTCAGTGAGGGAACATTTTTCAAGAGGTAAGTGTGCATTTAATGTGTGCTTTCAGGGTTTCTTGAGATACTGTTTTAAAAATGAAAATCCCAACAGTGCAATATGCTTCTATAGTTCCCCTCTGTACTCCATTTTACAGGGTGTGCCCAGCAACTTGCAACAAGCAGAGAGGTAATTTCATTAGCAGGTCGTTTCATGGCTGGGAGACACAGAAGTGGTTTGAGGATGTGATCTTCATGGATGGGGAATTATGTCCTTGCTTCTGTTCTAAGGAAACTCATTTTTATTGGACGAATGAGACAGAGCAGTGCATGAGATTTTAACTGAAGGGTGCTCTAGTTATTTTTCCTTAATTTTGTTGAGGGTTTGGAGGGGCTTGGGGGGTTTTGTTTGTTTGTTTGTTTGTTTGTTTGTTTTTCCCAATGGGAATGCAATTGATTTGGTAGAAAATGTTGCACTAATATCTAGACATATTTCATAGGAAAATAAATACCAAAATAAAATTAGGGATTAACGAGCTCTTCTTAGTATTGAAACTAATTCACATAATATTCTAAATAGTTCTTCTACCACTGAAACAGAGACCCTAGTTAACTAAACCCTGCCAGTTAAACATATATAAAAGGAAGAAACCTCCACCAGACTTAAACTTATAAATGAAGTTTTCCATAATTAATAAATAATGATACATATTTATTATAGAATTGATAGTTATCCTTGCATTAAGAAATAGCTTGGTCTGTAGTATACCAAGAAAGAAGTAAAGAAATTACTACTCTCGGGGTTCGAGGACAAGACTGTTCTCTCCATGCGATTTGAACTTCTCTAGAAAGGTTTTACTTGTTTTACCCCTCTACAGACAACTTATGGGTTTCTTGAAAAAACTGATGTTCCTTCCAGCCTCCTATGACCCTCGGATGGCCTGGCCTTGGTTTCTCTTTGTTGACTAGTGCTCGAGTGTGATCATAAGTTCTTTGGGCTTGATTTGAAGAGCATTGAAGTCAGTAAGATCCTGGATCAGGACCTTATTAAAAACAGTCACTACAGCACCCATCAATAAATGGTTCAAATGCTACTGTTTATGATAGTGATATCACATTGTTACTTACTGCTTATATTACCATATATTTCTTTTCAGAAGAGCAATAAGAAATACTTCTCAGTGAAGTTACATATAATTGAAAACTCCTGTAGTGTTGTGTTCTGTCCCTTTTCACCACCTACCTTTGGTCTAAAAGATGGAAATGTATTCATCCAGTATATCTATGTACAGCTCCAGAGATTTGAAAAGTATCTTGTCTAACAGAAGTTTATGAGAGAGAAAACTCCTTTTGTTTGCATTGTTTAAGGCCAGAAGAGGGTACGTAGCCTGACTTTCTGTAAATGTCAAACCTTAAGACCTCTTGAATTGTTCTTTGCTTCTAATAGAAAACATGCAGTCAGTCCTGTGACTGTTAGAATTGTTATGACTTCTGATGGGTTGTCCCAATAGTTCATTAACTTATTTATAATCACTTCCAGGCTAATTTGCCATCCTCAACCTCCATCTAATTTTTCTGTTGGATGACAAAACTATGTTGTTAATATTTTGTTCTCAAAATTCACCTAGCGTTCTATGCAGATGCCATTGTAGAGCTAGTGGAAGTTTGTGAACAAAACGGTAGACATTTACATACTGCAGCCTTTTCAGAACCTTGAAAATGGATAAACATAATTCATGCACATTAAAAAATTACATTATTTTGACAAATATAATTTGTGATCGTGTAGGCCAGAACATAAAGCTAGCAGATAGTTAAACGTAATTAATCCTTCAAATAACTTTTGACAAGTAGATTAAAAAATTTGCAGTCTGATTCTGTATTGTCTTTGCCTTTATTCATTGATGTAAACATCCCAGCACCTGTAGCATAAGTCGTACCCGCTGAAGTGACGGCGTGAACAGGCGTATGCCGTGCCACCTGTGTGATCCATTGCATTTCCGAACGAGCAGAGGTGGTGGATTCCTGACTCTCGATTATATGCTGAACAGTTTGTAACTCTGAAAATAGGACATGTTTCTGAAAGATGGAGTAACAGAAAGAACAGTATTGAAAATGTACACGGATGAATTGTTCTTTCTGAGGGCGGTCACGAAATACTTAGTAATATTCAACCAGTCAGACTGCACTACTGATTTAACCATCCATAAGCTGTAATTAAGCAACACAAGCTGACAGGCGGTGCATTTCTATAAGCTTAGTGCACATCTCGGATGCCTTTGAGATAATCAGGCTTTCAGACTGCTCTCTCCTTTTACTCTGGGCCCATAGATTCAGAATCGATTTGACTTTCAGCAGTTCTTTACCCCTGCCAGGTGCAATTATGTTTCCATTCTTTGCAAACAAAAGAAAATCCCAAAGTATTTAATGTTTCTTTTTTGGTCTCAGAATCAAACTGGTTTATGTGGCAACAAAAGAAAGAGTCTTGAAAGCCACTGCATGAATCTGTGACATCCAAGGGATGTAACAGGTAAGGAAATTAAATAAGGCTGGTGTTATACCTTTCCCAGACCTTCAATATAAAGATGTGTTTCCAAGGCGGAATACTGCTGACATACAATCCAATGCTTTTTTTTTTTTTTTTTTTTATATATATATATAGAGCCCTTCATTGAGAGCACCGTATAATGCTTTACAGCAAGTGTGAATTACAAGCTGTGGAAAGTAGCTTGACTACTGCATTATAGGAGCCCTGAAGTTGAGAGCTGAAATTTAGGGAGGGCATAAAAAAGGGGAGGGGGCTGGCAGCGTACCAGCTCAGGCATGGGTAAATCTTGGGAGGAGTGGCTGGAGAGCTGTCTGGCGGAAAAGGACCTGGAGGTGTTGGTTGACAGCCGCCTGAACATGAGCCAGCAGTGTGCTCAGGTGGCCAAGAGGGCTGATGGCATCCTGGCTTGTATCAGGGATAGTGTGGCCAGCAGGACCAGGGAGGTGACAGTGCCCCTGTACTCGGCACTGGTGAGGCTGCACCTCGAGTCCTGTGTTCAGTGTTGGGCCCCTCACTGCAAGAAGGACATCGAGGTGCTGGAGCGTGGCCAGAGAAGGGCAGCAAAGCTGGTGAAGGGTCTGGAGCACAAGGCTGGGGAGGAGCGGCTGAGGGAGCTGGGGGTGTTTAGTCTGGAGAAGAGGAGGCTGAGGGGAGACCTTATTGCTCTGTACAATTACCTGAAAGGAGGTTGTAGCGAGGTGGGGGTCGGTCTCTTCTCCCCAGTAAGGAGTGATAGGATGAGAGGAAACGGCCTCAAGCTGCGCCGGGGGAAGTTTAGGTTGGATATTAGGAAAAACTTCTTCACCGAAAGGGCAGTCAGGCCCTGGCACAGGCTGCCCAGGGAAGTGGTTGAGTCTCCATCCCTGGAGGTATTTAAAAGACGGGTAGACGTGGTGCTTGAGGACATGGTTTAGTGGTGGACATGGCAGTGATAGGTTAATGGTTGGACTCGATCTTAAGGGTCTTTTCCAACCTTAACGATTCTATGATTCTATGATTCTAAATTCTCAGGTTACTTCTGAGTTATGGAAAAGGCAGTCAATTTTGAGAGTGTTTCTTTAAGTTTGCCTCTTCACCAGATAAAGAACACATTACTGTCCATCCTGATTTTAAGACTACTCTGACTGAAAACCATCATAAAACATTTTGTCTTCCCAAAATCTTCTTATAAGGGAGCAAGACTCATTTTCACTTCTTAAATTACTGTGGCTTGTATGCAAGACCAAATAAGCAGCTGGTTTAAGTAGGATTGTGGTCTTTTTTGGTAGAAGTTAACCAATTTCCAGTCTCTAGCAACAAAAACCAACCATGCTGAAACTCCAAAAAATGTGGATGCACAATAACAAGTTCCAGATGAACTTGTAACTTTTATAGGGGTGTTATTACTGTCTCAGATCTGTGGCTTTTTCAATACCAAGAGGAGTAAATGTCTTATATTTTTGTCTGTCTTTTTTTCTTATATAATTATTTTGCTTTGAAGACTAAGAATTAATGTAGCTAATAGGAAAAACAGTCAGCTAGTAATACTTTGCTTTTCTAGTTAAATGAATTTTTGTAGAGCACAAACTTCGGAGCATTTAGACGATTATTTGAGTTGTATTTATCAGAAGGAAAGAAGTTTCCCATTTAATATTTTGACAGGGATTGCAAGCAGAGCAAAGGTCTGAACACAGAATCAACAAATACAGGCCTCATTGATGTCTGCAACATAAATGCTAGAAGGGACAATCTGTTTTAGTTATGCTTTTGAGCACACTTTAAATCTAATTTTAGTACACAATAAAAATGAATGCTCTGTTTTCCAAATGCTTCTGCTGAGCTTGAGTTTCCGTACCAGATGGCTTTATATTATGTTAAAACTCAACATAGAGTATGATAGTGTTCATTGGATCTGCTGAAAGTGACCTTGCATTTTTTTTCTGTGTGAGCACAAAATATGACATTTATTAATTTTGACATGCAGAAATGTTGGTCTTTCTAGTTTGTTGTCATATTCTGTTTTACCTGGTTTGAAGGGCTAGTTGTTTATGGTCAGAAGTGTGTGGTGTTTCTACTTTAAAGATTGATTCAGATACGAGCCGTAACAAAATTGCCTATAAATCTTGTACAACATATACAATGTATATGCTAGTAAATATTGTGCACAAATCACATCTAGGCCTCCAATTATGTCTCTGAATTTTGAATTTTTGAATTTGCATCTGGCTGATGTCCATGCTTTATCTTTCATTCGTTCCCGAGCTTCCTCCACCCTCGCACTATGTCATTGCATCCGTGCAAGCTCTGACCCAAAGACGTTGCCATGCTGGCATTAAACCAGTGCAGCAATGCTTTTGGGTGGGAGTCAGCCGACGTCCCTGGAGCTTGGGCGGCTTGACCTCAGGTTTTTCTGCAAAGACTCCGTGGACAGGGCAGTGCCTAAAATTAGACTGTGAGTAAAGCCTGGGCTCCACCTTACAGGTGAAACCTTGATGACAAATGAAATGTCACCATGTCATTAACATTTGTATGGTTTGTGCCGCTTCCTACACTGAAAACTCTGCAGTCCTGCAGAGCTGTAGCTGTGCAAGGTGTGTGCAAAATACTCCCTTTTGGATTGTTTTTCTTGTGTCTGCTTTAGAATGGCAAATGACTGTTCAAGCTGCATGGCAGTCGTGAATCTCTATGTATTTTGATAGTCCTGTCCTCAGAAGCTTGGCCCTTTTTAAAAAGCAGGGTGAAGCTATAAGCATGATAACCTGGTAAAGGCAAGGGATGCTTTGGAGCGCATGTGAATGTAAGGTTGGTTGTCTGTGCTATGTCTTTGTGGCTACCAGGTGCTGATAACTATTCGTTTTGCCTGTCCTTTAGGCAGTTAAGTATACAGTGCAAGGATGAAGTGCTGCTCTGGTTTCCCTTTGATTCTTCTGTTACTTGAACCATTTTTCCCACCTGCAGGTCATGCAGATTACCTATTTCTTGGTGATTTTTTTAATTTGCACTTAATTGGCCTGGGTGTTTATTAATCCAAAACTTTATTTGGTTTCTACTCTTTCTATCTCAGTTACCAGCAATCATTGGTATGTTAATCCTCACAGCATTTCTGAAAGGTGGAAGAAATGAATAATACTTTATACTGAGGCTTAAGAGATAAAAAAAGCTCACTTTGCCACCAGGTGCACAGGAATCTGTTGGGGGTGGGTTACACAAATTCTAGGGTAGTTTCCTAACTACTGAATCGTCTGTTTTCCTTCTAGCAGCAGACTATTATTTTATATATGAATATAATGTGTATAAACTATGTACATTTTAATATTATTTAAGTATTTGATGCGACCCAAAACTTCTTCTCTCATTATTTTTCAAGTGTTTTACACTGTTAAGTCAATGTTTACTCACAATTAAAACACTGTGATAACATTTGAGCTACTGAAATTATTCTCTTAGCTTAGAAATAGGTATGTTTTAGAAAGAGAAGTAACATCCAAAAACTTGGGGAACAGCTATATGCAGTGACTCATTGAATGTTGTTCTGTTTTTCTGCATGACAGATTTCATTAAAAATTTGGACCCAGATGCTTAATTCCCTCAATGGCCTTTTGAAAGCCCCTATGACAGCGTTTGCTTCTGACTCGCCTTGGTGAACTTAGTCGCTGAATTCGCAGGTGTCTAGCAGGCTATCTCCGTGTCTCTCATCTTCCTGACATTAAACACAAGTAAAACAGAGACAATAGTGATTGAGACTGGCAGTTTGTTGGCTGGTTTTTGGTCATGTTTCACTGAAGTCAATGTCATTTGATAGCTTCTAACACCTTTTAGCCAGGAACTTTTGTGTTAGTTTTGGCAGCAACTTGTCATTTTCATTTTACTCTGGTACCTTATCTAGGTCGTGCCACTGTTATTTATTTAGTAACTTAATATTCACATAGAGACACGCACAGTATTCTGACTGCTAACACTGCCTGCGAGGCCTTAATCTAAGGGCTCCTAGGCCTAGTCATGGAGATGACCAAAGAGGTGGACATCTCTAGCAGTTCCATTTTCTTGTCCTTGTTTTGATGTGTTAAACTGCTTAAAAAATATTTAAAGATGCATGAAGCAGTTTTCTTTGTCAGCAATTCCGACCTTCCTACAGGACACTTGTTAAATAACAGATGGAATTGTAAGAATCCCAATGGCAGGTACTATAGAAATTCTTGTTCATTAACTGAAAAATGTTGAGCAACCCTGTAATAAGATGTTAGTTGCTATATTCTAATTTTGTATTTGGACCAATTCAAAAGTTTGTTGGATGCATTTTCTCTCCTTTCCATTGCATGCATAAATTTTGTCCAAAAAAATCTTGTCTACACAGCATTCTCGTAGAAACAGGGAAAGTGGAATGATGCTGGATAACAAGCACAAACCTTTTTAGACTTCAAAAACAAAGAAACTGCAATTTGTTAAACAACAGCAGTGACCATGTTCAATTTTAGGCTGGACTTGTTGGTTTTTAAGAAAACTATTGAGTGCGAGTACATTTTTGTAACAGTTGTGGCAAAAAGAAAGAGAAGGCAACAGGAAAAATGGTTTAACTGGCTTGCAGCTTTATTCATTAATACATCAGAAAACCATCCAGCAGTAACTCAGCCCTAATCCATGTCCTGGCAGAGAGCTACAAATAGTGTGTTTTGTCTTCTCTTAGCACTGCTGATAGAAGCTCACTGAGGACAAGAGGGAGAAGCAAGAGGGACGTCCTCTCTGTACAGGGTTTTAGGAACCCCAGGCCCTTTCATTCACCTTCTTCAGAGGCTGCTCTCTGTTAAGGTGCACTGTTTCCCAGTGTGCCTTGCCAGAGAAAGGTGTGTGTGTAAATGCTTGTGTGCTCGGGAAGGTGGGGGTATTTCTGAGACTCAAATTCACAGCTATGTGTGTAACTGGTAAAAATGGTTAAAATTGTAAAATTTTGGAATTCAAAGATTATTAATTTTTTTCAATGGTATTTTCAGTTTTGGAAATGGAAAACTCTTGCTGTATTCTGACTCCTGTTTGCCTAGCTATCTCATTTCAAATGAATCATTTCATTCATTCATTGGTGTGTTGGAGATCCATCTACTGATGTCACTCCAGCTGTTCCTCTGTGGTGAAATTAAATGCAATAGTTCAATGTTTTCCACACCTACATTTTATTTTGTTATTTTAGGTGAGTCCCTCTAGGGAAATGTAGTACGTGACAGGGAATTCTCCTTTGTGTTAGTTTGCAGCACCTGGCCACTATTCTGGGTTTGATCTTGGATACGGAAAGCTAATGGCAAGGCTTTTGTGATTCAGTGGGGTAAGAAAGCCTGGGGAATGAAACCATTGCTCACCTCCCTTGCTCCAGTGAGTGGTCGGAAGAGGACAGAGTGAAGCTGAGGCCCTGCGTCCCCTGCTGATACAGCACAGTCATACAAAAGTGACGTCAGAGATGGCTCAAAGCTCCTCGGCAGTGTAATCAAAATTGAATTTTGGTGCCATGCGGCTGAGGGGATATGGCCAGGCTATTTCAGCTGCAGGAAGCGGGGAAGTAAAGGGAGGATGGGTCTGCGGTGCAGCTTGCTGGGAAGAGCTTTCTTCTGGCCGCAGTTGTTGCCTGGATAGATGGGAGGTGTAGCAGCAATCATTGGTGGTGTAGAGATAAACTGCTTCTCCAGCAGTTAACAATCGCCTGAAGCTATAATTGTTTTCAGCGACAGCATCCGTGATCTTCTGGGGCACTGGAGTGGGCAAAGTCACCAACAGAGCCATTACAATTTTGCAGCTCACTGGAAATTGCAGTCTAGGGCTGTGCTTGGCCCTGCGTGGCCGAGTTGTCACTCTGGGATCTCTGAAAGACTCCTGGCTGGCAATGCAAACTTTCCCTGAGGTGTTAGTAGGAGCAAGTCAGTCTTTTATACTGATTCCAGTAGACAGGGAAGCAAGAGAAGAGGGTATACAGTTTTGCTCTTAATTGACATTTGTCTTCATCTGCTACCTGCACCCTTAAATGAGCTTCTTGTAGAGGCATTCAGGTCTGTATCTAAAAGACTCCTGTTGGATGCTCTTTGGAGATCTTGTGCTGATTCAGGATCAGTTTAATTTATTCAATCATTTTTTTCTTGTAAGACACAGAAAACAATTTTACTCTGTATTTTTTAAGATTAGACTTAGTGTTTTTGACTTCTTCGTATGTTCTAATGTTATTGAATTATTATATGTTTTACCATACTTTGTCCAGTATTTATGAAAGATTGTGTATCATTGAATATATAATAGTAATAATATCTAATGCAGATTCTGAAAATTTCCATGCATGGTTGTGAAACATAAAAAGTCATCTTATTATTGATGTGTTACTATTAATATTGATGTCATAACACAGTGTTGCATCAATTGTAATAAATTGCTCAGGTAAGGAAAATAAACAGAAAATGTTCCCAGTAAAGTAATTCAAACCTTACATACAGAACAGCAGTGGCAAAGTCAAGCAAGGAGACTACAATGGCATTTTACGGAATAACTAAAATTGTATTGACTTATGTTCCACATGATGGAGCATTAAGCAGTCCCCCATACCCTAATTCCTTTCTCAATGGCAGCAGGAATGACCTGCAATTCCCATCAAATTATGTTTCCTTCTACTGTATCTTTCGGTCTTTATGTTGTTTTTTGACATTACCACCTTTTTTTTTCCCTTTCTCAAACCCATCTCTAGAGTTAAGGATTTTCTTTAGAAAAGTTTAGAAGAGTTTTTTTAGTGCACTTTGAGACAAAACTTTTCATAAGATTTGCCTCTGTTTCACTCTTCTTTGGAAATGCTTATTTTCTATATAACACTTCATATTGATAATAAAAGGAGTCCTACCTATCTGTGGAAATTTTTACCGCAGACCAGACACTGGAAAGTCTTGACTCATTTCCCCAAACCACAACTGAGCTGAAAGATGACAATATGCTGGGTTGTTTGACCACACCAGCACTTTGAAAAGAAAACGGCTGATGTGAGGGCTCAGAAGTTGTCTTTTAAAGGAGTGTTTTTTGGGTTCTTTTATGGTTCTTATATAACCCGTACATAGTAGCATAATTTAAAGGGAAATATTTGTTTATGCAACCAGTTGTATATGCTCAAACATCCTGCTCTGGTAATCCATATGAAAATACAGTATGAAAATCCGAAAAACTGGGTTTTAGGCTTGCAAACCACTCCTTTTGCCTTGGTGAGTTAAGGACATAATCTAAGGAGCTGCTTGGAGTTGGAAACTGTCTCCCTATTGCTTTTTTTTCCAGACAGATGCATTGAGAGGACTTTTCTCACGAGGCAGGACTGATGATAGCAGTTCTCACACTGATCCTAGAAGTGAGGAGGTACAGTCCTGTCCTGAGTCATCCAGACTCATGGCAAGTTATAACTACAGTGAGGAGCTGCATTTAATTGGATTTACTTCTCCTTATATGTCATCTTAACATTTTCAGGGTGAAACTTGGTAAGTATGGTCTAGCAAGGTAAAAATTCTTGATTATGATGTTGCAAAGAAGTTTGCAAAAATAAGGAGAATGTGTCTTTGCTTCTACCTGATGCTGATTCTTTTCTTATCTATCAGAGTTCTTACAGCATGTCTCAACCCTGGGACTGTAAGAATAAGTCACACAGCCACATTACATCTCCCAGATCCCCCAAGAAATGAGCTGCAAGGCAATGATTATGAACTTCCATACTCTGATGTCAACTTGAGACCATGTAGAGTAACAGCCTTCTGAGCTACCTCTTCCTTTGTGGAACTTTGCCTCTTCTTTGGACTTCTGGATTTGTAGCCATACATTCATCCCCCAGTTCCTTCCTCCAGTATGTTTGGTAATACACCTCCAGTATGTTTGGTAATACAGTGCTTTATGTTCATTTTTGCACCCCTGACTGCTGTAGAAATGACATCTGTCACTAGAACAGAGACAATGAGGAAGCCAGATGTGCTTATGGGGCTCAGATGCTCAACCAAAGGAGTCATAAGTTATAATCCTGTTCAGACTGTCAGTGTTCCCAATTTATTAGTCTGGATATTGCTCATGGGATGGTTGTTGCTAACTTTACTGCAATGTTTAATCAAGCCTTGTGTTGTGTGTGCTATCCTTTTGCTAGGTCAAAACCTTTTTCCCTAGTACTCTTGAATCTCTTTATTCTATGTGGTCCTTTTTCTCTCTTCTTACCCTGAAGTTCTGCATTTACTGTTCTCATTTCTGTATGCTTCCTTTCTCTTCAAAGGCTTTCTTGTTCTTTTTTGCCTTCAATGTCCATTTCTAAACTTGACATCTGACTTTTGAGGATACTGCCAGGGACTCTTGCAGAGGTTTTCTATTTAACACCCACTAATTCTATACTCCAGTTGCTGGCAGCACTTCTGGTCTAGCCACCTTGCTTTGGACTGTTGTAATACTTCCCCTGGCAAAAATATCAACAGGGAACCCTTTCAAAGATTCACTTCTATGGTGAAAATTGGATACCTGAAATATGAACAGGCTTGAGATTTCCTTGCATGAATTGTTCCTTCCCAATTAGAGATTTCATCCTTACTACTTTGTTTAAAAAGGGCAAAGATTATAATTTTTTTCCACAGATTTTGTTTACAAATGAAGTCTAGTTAAATTGCCATTTTCTTCCTGTTGCTGAAAAGAACGTTTCTAGCACTTACAAAGTAGTTTAGAGGTTAGACAAAGTGGAAGTTATTGAGTCAACTTTATTGCCTCAGGATAGAAATGATAATATTTCCTCCTGAGTCATCTTATTTTTGAGTAGCCATTCTGTTCACTTAGATTGTGATATTTTCAAGGACGTTTTCAAGAAGCAGCATATACTCTTGAAGACAAAATTCACTTCAGATGTTCTTGTATCACAACATGCAACAGCAAACGGCCAGACTTCTCTTACAGTTGGTCCCCTGCAAGTATCCTGGCCTTAACACATCCTACCTAGTACCTGAGTGCTTGCCAAAGAGATTTTCCATGCACAGTACATACACAGAAATGTCTGTAAACTGCATGTGCACTGTGAAAGATAGATGCAGTTCCAGTGGAAGATGCAACTTTTAATCATTTACTGGATGAAATCCACATTTTGAAGTGTTTGGAGCAGGGAATACCACAGTGGATCTTTAATCTTTCCTGTGTTGCTTGATCTCCGTAATGTCTAGGGCCATGATAAAAGACAGTATACGACAAGAGAAAATATAGCCCTAAAAAGATTTTCCTATTACTCTTCCTTGTTTGTAATTTGTATTAATTTCCTTTTGGGACATTCTATTATCTGTTAATGATATTTTGCCTTGTAATCTTGCTAGTTTAATTTAAAGGAGTGATTTAGAAAAGAAGGGCAAGATAGTCTGGTGAATAATTGCAGAAATATGTGTTGAAAAAGTCTGAGCTCCTTAGGCAAGACAGGCAATATTTTCAGCTGACCTCTAAAAAAAAAATACTTTGCAGGTGCATGTATTTGAATTTGAAAGACCAACATTTGCATATGCATATCACATAGCTGTGTTTGCACAGTGCAATTGGATGAGCAATTGAGTACTCTATGTGCAGTAATAGTCATTTTTGTGTAGAAATTATCTGGTGGTGGCTGCTTCACCCCTCTTTAATGATAGTTTTGTGAAGCTGTGCCTGAACATGGTTACTTTCTGTGTCAAAGGTAGAGGCTACGGCCACAGATTTTCACAGCTAAACACTTGCAGAGACAGATGGATGTTAGAAACTTTGAAATCTCCGAACAGTAGTATTTTGTTTTTATTTAAATCTATAGATCAGAATGTAGCTCTTCAACTTCAGGCTTTTCATTAAACATAAAATTGCAAAATCTATATTTTTATCATTCTTATGCAATATTGCTATTAAAAAATGTAGACCTAAGATTACAAACATTTAGAACATATCTTCCAAGAGTTCAATATGTAACATGAAGTGCAAAATCTAATAGAACCAATGTAAAAAGGCGTATTTTAAAAGTTAATAAGCTATGCTTTGTCTAATGCTGCTTGCCTGCTCCTGTTGCCTCTTTTCCATCTCTGCCTGTTGATAGAAGTTACCCAGTTCTGTCATCAAAATCTGTAGAGGATAATTTGGACCCAGAGACTGACTCCTTTTGGTCATCTTAGAAGTTCAGCTTGGATTTTTTATGGTTGTATTCCTAAGAGGACATAGATACATAAATCCCAACTAACTGTCTCCTTGGGTGCTTAAACTGAAGATAATGACATCCCTTTCCCTGACCTGTGACAAATTACCTAACTTGTTCACGCCTGAAATTCTAAAATGCTTCAGATTTCAGCCATGGAGTCCCCTAAGTGCTGAAAGTTTGGTTTCTGGGCATGCCAAGCTCCTTGGTCTTGATCCTGTAGAAAAAATAGAAACTAAGATCATGCAGGTGCACCAGGGTTCGCAGACTGGATATGCACATATCCACAAATGTGCCTTGATCTGATAGGATTTCCCAGACAAGACTACCACAGATTTCAGAAAAAAAATTAGGCAGTTAGGATTGCGGTGATTTCCTTGTGAAGAACTTGGCAGCCAGAATAGTCAGCCAGCAGCACGCAGGAGACGGAAGCTCATTTCTTACCTTCTTGCAGGCATTCAAATCCCCCTTTCCATCAGGAGACTGAGCAGTCTCACAGGTGTGTAATAGCTTTGCTGAGCTCCTCTATCTGACAAGATCAACTCTCTCCAGAAAGCAGTAGCCCACTCCCGGAGGGAGAGATGTTAGGTGAGAGAGAGACCAACCGAGCTGTTAATCTCATCTGTTGTTTGTGCCAGAGAGAAATACAGGGATAATAAGCCTGAATTACTAGCCTAATATTACAGCAATCACTGGGGATGATTAGGTTCTGGAGCTTTCACTAATGACTGTGCCAGTTGTTAGGTGAAGTCATTAAATAGTCATGGGAGCTTTTGTCTCCCCCTCTTGGGTACAGACTTTATCCATCAGGAAAGAAAATTTTTTTCTGCCTTTGGAAATGAGAGCGATCAGACAAATGATCCACAAAAGGAGCAATTGTTGGCTAGCTGAACAGCACGGTTCAGGTGTGGAAGGGAGAAACTGAGTGTGCTTCTGTCTGAACCGTGACAGCCAGAGGAGGCAGTCAAAATGAAAATCTAAGGCTTGTTAGTTGTGTATGTAGTCATGAGAGATGACTGGGAGTTTGTGTGTGTGAATGCTCCTGAAAAACGTGGATCAATGGGAGCCAGGGCATACCCTGTGCTGAGCCTGGTTTTTACAACCCTTGTGAATCAAACCAGACAGATTTATAGGATGCAAATAGAAATGTCCCAAGTTCAGTTTTCTGAATATATATTTGGTCAGCTTGGCAGGAGAAGTGAATTCTAGCTGCAGTGAATTGGACCTACAGATACTTGGGAAACCGAGTCCTGAGGTGTCGGAACTATGTGATGTTAAAGGAATAAATTTCAGTGTGCCCAAATGTAAAGAAGGGAATCATCAAAGACAGACCCTCTTGACTGATTCTCTTCTCATATGCATCACTTCTGCATTACACTCATATTGTTCTCCAGGAAGAGCAATATGGCTTGTTACCTTTGCTATGTCAACAGAGATGTGTTCCAACTACAGACTGGGATAATGAAAAGTGCTAATTTATTTATAATTTTTTTGTGTTTATTTGGTATTCTGTACCATCATATAATTTTTTGAAATTTAATTGTGATTAATTTTAGCCTTAATCATTTTTGCAAGCTGCAGAACCACTGTGACACTGCAAGCAGTGTGGTGATTTACAAAGAACACAGGAGGTATTATCTCTATCTTTTAGTGTCAATGCAGGTGGTGTTGTACAGAGCTTTTCCTTCTGTCTTTCCAGCTTCTGATATGTGTTTGTTTCCATCAGGCCCCTAAATAACACATCTGGGGATTGGTTTCTGCACCGTGCAGTCATTAAGTCTCAATGGGGCCATCCCTACAAGGAATTAAAGCAGAAGTGGTGGTTCTTTAAGGATTTTCTGTGTAATGGAGAAGACAGTGTATATTATTAGAAATGTGATTTTTTTTTTCCCCTTGCACGCACTCATCTGCATTGGGAGGCAAATATTACAAGGTGTTTCGAGATCCTGACAGAACTGGAATGTCATGCAAAGCATTTTGATATCTCACTTAACCAAATAGCCTGGAATCACTGTGCAGGGCTAAGCCAACTTAATCGAAAGCAGAATGAGTGACCCCTTTTATGCAGATTGTTGACCTAATAATGAAACACAGTTCTTGGGATTAATGACTGTGATAATGACTATACATGTCTGAAAATAAGAATTTGTTAAATATTTGTGTACTGAGCTCACAGACATTTGTGTATTCCTGGCTAATTAACTACAACCCAATATATCTACTAACGGTATCTTTTCTCGTGTGCGGTAGTATTAACCTTGCTTTGCCCTTGCTTTTGTTGGTCTTTTTAGCCACGCAATAGCATTGTCTGGAGAAACTGATTCTGTTACAGAGGAAGCATTCATTCCAGTCGGAAGTGGAGAGGACAGAGGGAAGGGAGACATGCTGAAAGACTATTTTGCCTGGCTTTTACTGCAAGTCAAAGCTGAAGGAGGTCTTCTAGAGTGGCTCCACTCACACCTGCTCTGACGGTTGTTCCCAGTTGCACTCCTACCTGATGTCTGCCTGACAGTGTTTCTGGCTCCATTTAGGTCTCTTCAGCATCTCATTTCCATCATTTTATGAAGGAGAGAAATTTTGTGAAATACCCATTGCTGGGGCTGTTTAAGAGGAGGTAAGATGCATTTCTATCAGGAAGGATGTAAGTACAGTGGAAGATGCAGGAATGATGGGTTTAGATAACCTTCTGATTTCACGATTTGGTCGTTCAACCTGATTTGATGCGTACTGACTCCCGTATCACTTAGACACTCTTCAATCATTTCCTAAGCAAGGGCTCTGAAGAGAGCACTTGTTATCAGGGATTAAGTTAGACTTTAGCCCAGGGTGCTTGATGAGTTTTAGGGCTTCCTTTTTTTTTTTCTTCAAATGAGGAAAGGAAGACGAGAGAAAGCGAAGGCCATTAGTTTCACATGTAGCTTCTGTCTTAGTGATTTATTGTATATTAGTCTTTTTATTTCTGTAATTTTAATTTAATTTGCAACCATGAATAATTATGATATAATGATGTGCAAAATATAAAGTGTTAATGGAAAAAAAAAATCCAAGTCCTTGTGAGTATATACACTCCTAGTGTAAGTTGTTAGTAAGCTGTATATGTTGTTAATAATTTGAATTAAAAAATCAAAAAGTATTTCATTTGCATGGTTACCCGCTTGTGCACGCAGCATATTTTTTATCAGTACTTTTCTTTATGCAAGAGGAAGATGTTGATCAGAGTTCTCATGGTGTTTTTTGATACACTTAATTATTCCTCACACAAAGGCAATACCGGAATTCTGATCTGGGGCATCAGACTGGTCCCACAGAGACGTGTTCTGTTCCTGTACTGAACTCACCGACTGCAGTGGAAACTCCATAATAGGTGCTGGATTTCCTCACTGTGAACCACTTCCAGGAGCAGTACACATTTATCTTTTAGAGAAGGTAACCAATTAAACAAACAAGGCATATGTACTGGGAAAGTGGAGTATCTTGTTAATTCAGTGGATGAAGATCATGAGAACTTCACCCCAAACACGAATTCGCAGGTGGAATTAGATGGGAAGAAGGTGGACAGCCCACGTCACTCCTTGTACCTCATACAGACTTGCACATTCCATAACGTCTTGTCCATCACAGAATTTTTCCTTCATGCCAGAAGACAAAACATCATTTCTATCATAGAAATGCATCACTTAAATATTTTCATTATTTTTATAGGAAGGAAATGTTTTACCTTTTCCTGCAGACCAGATTTGTGTTTCATTTTTATTCATACAACAATACATATAGTAAAGTCAGTCACTGTATTTAAAAATGAAACACAACTCTTTCTTCAAAATACTCAGCCTTTAGGTGAAATGTACATGTGTGTTCATAGCTTGATAAATTAGGTTGAGATACATATGCATAAAACTTCTGTGTATCCT
The DNA here is from genome assembly GCF_965183815.1 of Platalea leucorodia. Classification (NCBI taxonomy): domain Eukaryota; kingdom Metazoa; phylum Chordata; class Aves; order Pelecaniformes; family Threskiornithidae; genus Platalea; species Platalea leucorodia. The sequence goes on from NC_138830.1 coordinate 5,928,848, forward strand.
CTTGATCATCTCTGGTCTTCCTTCACTCACTCCTGAGGTCATATCACCTTTATGATCCTTTTTTCTCAATTTCTGTGGCTTTGCTATCTTGTATTCTTTCCTTATGAACTGGAAGCAAAAGAATTGCATGGATTGTTTCTTGTGCTGAGGGAGTGCATGAGGTGCCTGCGTGCCATATATCTTCTTCTAAAGGATTAAGTGGCCAGTTAAGTGATGCCTTTTTGTCTGGGGATGGATATAGGACTCGTACACAACACCACTGAAACAACTAGGGGTTGAACACAAGCAGGACTGAATTTGACCAGCATCCTCTGTGAAGGTTTGCACAACCGTGTCGAATAATGCATGTTTGCACGACAAGGTTGTTTCAGCAGGGCTATTTACATTGCCCTTAAAATACAGTTAAAAAAAGGATTAGAGTGGTGTCCATAGTGCATTCTCACTTTCTACACAAATCTGAATTTTGTTCATACAGAGGACCTGGATGATGGGAAAAGGGAAACTTCCTGAAACTTGAAGGGAAACTTTTTTTTTATAATAACTCTGAGGCTAGAGTGGATGACAATATAAGAGACAAGGATGAAAGAACAAGAGCAAATACTTTACCTTGAAACAAAAAACCTAAATGTGTGATTGAAGTGACCATGAATTGCCATCATTAGTATATTGCTGACACAAAACGGATCCCAAAATTCCTTTAAAAATCTTTCAGCATTTGACTGATTGTGGTGCTAATAATACGATGATGCTGCAATTTTATTGTCAGGGTTGTTCTTGGACTTGACATTGTCTTTGTCAATCTGTTAATGAAAATAATGCTTATGCAAGGTGTTACTCTGAATTCCTGGTTCAGAGCCAGAGACGGTGGCAATGATATTCTGTAGTATAGCGTGTTACAGAAGAATTTTGTCTACTTTCTTTTGTGAGCGAGCACTGGAGAGAGAAAGATTTGGTTAGTAGAGTCTTTATGGTTTTTTAAAAGCTGTTCTGAAGCAAGCACTGATTCCTCCTAAATTGTCTCTCAAGTTTGAAAAACATCAGCATTAAAAAAACTGAAACAAAGCTAGGAGGTTCAATGCTTGATACAATTCCATTGACTTTTTCAAACTGGAGGTTTCTTTCTACGTCTTTATAATTTAAACCTGTATTGGCCTTTACAGCTACACCTGTGCTTGCAAAATCTTGGGAGGAAAGCAACTGGATTGCTGTTAAATTCCTAGTCTATGTTAGTGCTAGGTGTGTTAATGTGTTGTGTTTCTCAAAATAAGTCAAAGCTCCAAGTTATATGCCCTCACAAGCATTATTTCCTGGACTTAATTTTTTTTTAAATCCTAAGTTTAGGCACATTATAGCAATATCTTGTTCCCTAGCTCTGTAGGAACTGGAAGGATTAGAAGAGGCATGTGCTTATGGTGATGTGCTATTTGTCCCTACCAGATGATTCCTGAAGTCGTCTTCTGGGAGAGTGCAGCTATGTTTCAACTGCTTTGCAGGCAGATTGTAAACTGGCAATCCAGGTCATTGTAAATACAAACTAAAACAGCTGCCGATAAAGCTGAAGAATAATTCAGTATTCCCAGTACATGCAAGCAAAGAAACAAATCCAAGATACTTGGACTGACAGCTGACATTCCCTTCTCAATTTATGGTGCTGTGTTCTTCCACTCACTGAACAACCTCAGGTGTTGCAAGGACAAAGAAATAATACGGACATAGTGTAAGAAAGTTGCAGATTCTGTGACACTTATGTTGTAAATGACCTTACTTTGCAACTAAGCACCTGGCTTTGAGTTGATCTATTTGCAGGTTAAGATGTTGCCAAAGGTGACTGAGGGCAGCGAAATTAGAAATCGGATTTATTTTGAAAGAGGCACAAGGTTTGCAGTGTCATTTGGCAGCAGAAAGTACTAATACCATTCCGTGCTCCATTAACATCTGCAGGATATAACAGATCAGGTCGGTATTTAGCTTGTTAGAAATGAATCTTATGACCACATGCAAGAAGCTGCATTCATTTCTAGTCATGTTATCACCAATCAAAAATATAAATGCAGAGGGAGTTCAGCAAAGATAATTAAAGATTTAGAAATACTAACTTATGTGGACTAAAAACCTTTTTATGCATAGCTTTGTTAAATGGTGGCTGAGTGGTGAAGCATGCTAAACGCAAATGTTTATATATACTGTTGTGCTAGCTTGCAGGTTTCCAAGCTGATTTGCATTTTTTTAAAACCTTCCTGCTGTGTTCCTAACATTTCATTTTGTTGGAAGGGGAAGGATCTCTTGCAGGTAGATCATTATTTATTTGAAAATGGGAAAATTTAGAAAGAAGGATAGAGTGTCCCAAAAATGAACCTACCTGTTAAACCTGTCAGGGATACTCAAAGTTGCCCGTTGTGTCTCTGGCCCCATCTACACACGACACACAAGAAAACACACACACACATGCACACAAATGTAGCCCAGGACAAAGAACAGAGTTTGCAGAGTGAGAAAAGTTTAAGTAAATTTAAGCCAGGTCAGCATGACTTGGGAAGTAATTCCAGACTTGAAGGGATTCATTGGAAATGCCCTGTTTCTTACAAATGTTATTGTGAGAATAATCTATTAGTTTAAGCAGTTTGAGAAAATCAGCTCAGATTTGCTGTGTTCCTTTAGATGTTTTGCAGTTCTTCACTCTAAAAGCAACTCTTTCTGCTTTTAACCTTCGGCTGGAATTTGGCCCTAGTTTCTGTGGACATTGCCTTTAGTTTGTCGGTCCCACAAATTATATCACTAAGTGGGACTCTCAACTTTTGCCGGTGTCATCAAACACTGCTTAATTGACCCTATTTGCTCCGGGATTGCTGGCTAAGTCAGAATAATACCTGTGAGAACCGACAGAGGTTTTGGTGGTACAAGCTTGCTGTCTACAATAAAATAACAATTGCCATACTGTGGTATGTTTTGGCTGTCAGAAGAGCAGTGTGAATAATATGTTTTGCTGTGGTGTTAATGTTGGTGGTCCGGACTGTGCTTTCTACAGCCCTAGCGAATGGATTCTCAGACATTTCTCATGATAAGCATCTCATGGCAGTGCCAAATCTGAGACTTTGGTTTATTATGGTGATATTCTGCTGTCACAGGAGGTGACGTGATTTCCCCACTGGGATAATGTCACATTCATAATCTGATTTCTAATAGGAACAAAATTTTATTTATGGGTATAGCTTAAAGATTTTCTGAGTATTATAAGATATGAATTTCACTGCCTCTGATGTTTTCATTGACCTGATCCTTGGCCTGATTCTCATTTAAAATACTGCATACAAAGAGTAACTCTTTACATTTTTAGGAATAAGAATTGGTCTCACTAAAAAAGCCAATTCTATATCTTATTTTCTCTATAATGCTCAACTAGAGAGAACTAAGGACCTGTTCTGACAGATTTCTGACAACAACAAAAAAAATCTGGTGACATGCCAATGGACTTCGTTCATTGGAGTCAGTTCTAGTTGCATTAATCTGAAAGAAGACCCAGAGATTCTCTTTGTTTGTTTTTAAAAAAAATATATATTTTTGAGCAGAGTTCATTGTCTCTTAGACAGTTTTAGTCATTTTACTTGCCAAGTTTCTCTCACAGCTGGATTAAGATGAAGTTTCACAGTTTTCTTTCCCAGTCTCCCTCAGATCAGTCATGAGCCTGTGGGAGATGTACACAGCTTTGGAGCACAGCCTGAATCTGTTCAAACCCAGGCATGGCTCATGTTAATGTTTCTTTGATTAAAACTCTACTCAGGCACAATGGCACACACATTTGTAAAACAGCGAAAAGGTAAACAGTCACAGCCATATACATTTTACACCATGTAAATCTTAGAGCTTTGAAAGGGGCGTCACGTAACCAACTTTGGTCAAACAAATTGGTAGCATTTAAGTCTAAAATAGCCCAGCATTACTTACGGAAAAATAAGAATTATGAGGAAGCTCTGGAGGGAGAAAAAACACCCAAACTTTCTTCTGTAGAAAAAGATTCTTTTTATTGTGATTTAGTGTAAGGTAAACACCCATTCTCTTTTTGCCTTTCTCCAGTGACATCACTTGGTGTTCCAGAGGCAGACTGAACGAGAAAAGAATCATTAACAAATGGGTCCTCATGAAGTCCTGGCTGAAAAGATGTGTTGATATGCCTTTTCCACTCTCCTTCCAGACTTCGCTGGAGTGAATGGAAAGATTTTTGTTGGCAGCAGTTTGCTTTCAAATGAGACAATTTATAAGATGCAAAGGTTCAAATCCAATATTATGAGTGAACTTTATTCACAATGGAAATTTTATCACTGAGTTCAGAGAGACCAGAACATTCCCATAAAGAGTTCTATATATTTCTGTTAACATTGATATTATTTCCACATACGGTTTATTGACATCAACAAACTCTATTGTTGCAAATGAAGCTCAAGAGATGCAGCTTATCTTAAGGCCATACTTATCTGTATGTCACACAAGGCCTTTTCCTAAGTTTACTGTGGTGATCTATCTATCTATGTTTAAAAAAAAAAAAAAAAAAGAGAGAGAGAAAAAGAAAAAAAGCAATTCCTAGAACAGTGAACAGAACACTAGTCTAGGGAATAAGATGTCTGATTTCTGTTCCACACTCTGCCAGTGTGACCTTGCACAGCCACTTCTCTGTGTTTCAGCATCCACAACTATAAAATGTGAGTAACGAGGTTATAACTGCATCATTTTTATTGAGTAATGGTGTTGCATGGTTCTGTTTTGTCCTTTATTTCTGTTTGCTGTGTAGTTTAATATTTGCTGGTAAAAAACATGCAAGTAGCTAATTACATTTCGGAGTTCTCAATCCTCAGTTCATTGCAACTTCTGTATTTATTTGTATCTGTACAAAGGCGATATTAATCATTTGGAAACTGCTACAGCCAAGTTAACGGAGAAAGCCAAATGTGTAGTGCTTTTGCAGGCTGCAGGTGCAAGGCAGAACAAGGGAATCAGGTTTGAAGTGTTAGAAAGTTTTCTACCACTCATCCTCTAAAACCCAACATCCACCCCACAGCCCTCCTGCCTTATACAAGTCTATGCAGTAAAATTAATCTCCCTTCTCTTTAAGCAGTTTGCAAATCATTAAAAACATGTGTTACAGTTTAGTCTCACTACATTCAAATTATTCCTGTTCACTTATTGCTGTTTCATCTAGTTTCTTAATCTTTTCTTTCTACCCAATGTATGTAAATAAAAGTCACTATTAGAAGGTTTCCAGTGCACAAACTCTACAGCTCTTTTTCTTTTTTTCTTTGAAGTTACACCTTTGAAGGTGAAAACAAGTCACCATGAAAAGCCACAATGTCTCTGAAACTATAGATGTCAATTTAGAATAAAGCTGCTGATGATAATGTAGTAGTAAAATTGTACAGGTTCTGCCCCTATGGTGTGTATTGTCTGGGTCTTTGAAATTCTAACAGAAAGGAAAACTGCAAGAAACTTATGGACATACAGGTCCGCAGAAATCCAGACAATAGATTTGTTTGATGCTGAATATGTTATCTATATGAAAACAAGGTCTGTTGTTAGCATTGTAGTAATTTTTCAAATGTCTGCTCCTCACTGGAAATTTAAAGTTTCAAAGTATGTTTCAGAATGATTTTCTGGTGCAGTAATTTGGAAAAGAGGTTGCCTTGTCTTCCTATTAAAAACTTTGTTAGCACACCTATCGTCAAAGCAATTGTGACAGTAAATCTGGCTACATTTTTTTTTTTATTCCAAATTACAAAATTATTCTGAAATATGTTAAAAACATTCAATAGAAGTTTCACATGAAATTGCTTTAATGATGTTTGTAAAACTTTCAGTATATTTCTCTGAAAATTGTGCTTCTGTTTCTTCTATTCATTATTAGATACCTGTGGAGTTTAATAGAAATCTATCTTACGTCAATCTTACTCTTAACAGGGAGCGTTCTGAGTCTTTTTTTATCTCTGTTGCACATCCTGTGAAGAAAAACTCATCTTTCTTTATAGGAAACAAATACCTGGATTGTGTTTATCATCCAAAAGAACTCATGGCTTCTCTCTAAATTGCTGGTGCAGCCTTTTGGAAGTGATGCTGGATGTTTAAATGTCTCCTTGCTAGTGACCAGGTACAGAGTTTGAGAGATGGCATGGTCTAACTCACTTTGCAAGCCTGTGGTGGTCTTCGACACTGCTCTTTTGAAAGCTGCAAAACCTGCAAGAGTTCTCAGTGGATCTCTCAGTGGCAAGCACTGGAGGAGCTCTGCTAAGCTTGTCTCAGCATATTTTATAACAATGATATTTCTAATTCTGTAAAGTCTTAGCTTTAAACTATTCCAGCTCACTTTCTCATCTATTTTAGTAATTCTTTAACTAAAAGTCTTTGATTTTAGTCATTTAATCACAGTTTTGCCTCAGGCAAGCCGTGTGTCTTCCCATGAATGGCCATTTGTTTCTGCTTTTCTAAAGAGCATCGTAATAAGGAAGCCAGAGAGTTTTAACGATATTAAAAGATGTCTTTGTAAGGTGCCATACAGTATGTAATTCCTTCATTTCTATAAATGGGAATGTTCAGTTTTTGAGACTTTTCCATTGATGTGTACCACACAGGTAGGTAGACTGCTGAGTGTTAGGAGCTGACAATGCCATCAGTACTGCAGTGATGGCCTAAGGTACAAAAAGGTGTAAGCCTTCTAGGTAAAATACAACTTTTATTAGGTCAATTGACTCATGTCCATGTGTCTGAGATCCAGTACATTTTTTGCAGCTTTATCAATTAATCTAATACAAGCTATTGCCCCGCCGTGCCCCTTTTTTTGTGTGTTGTGCATTCATCTCAAGGACATGAGTTTATCCACACGTTTTTATATTGAGAATTGCTTTTATGATGGTTTTTACAGATTTTTCAGAGTAGAGATTTAAAGAGAATGGAGAGATCAAAAGATACTGTAATCACAGGTAATCACAGCGATCACAGGTACTGTCAAAAAAAACAACCCCAAAACAACCACTATTATTTGTATTACAATAGTGCCTCAAAAATCCAACAGGGATTGAAGATTTGTTGTACTAAAAACTTCACAGGTAGTTATAGATAATTTCTGCTTCAAAGGAATTACATGCAGCAGGCGAAGTTGCAAATGTAAACTTTATTTTCTCAAAGTCGCACAGGTCAGATCGGTAGCAAGGTGAGGAGCTGCCATGAAGTCTCCTGGCTATCGGCTGAGCAGTCAATGCACTAAACCTATAATTCACAAGACTCGAAATAATTACTTCTAGGAAAACGGTTTGTTGCATGTAAACAAAATTTACTGCAATGCAGTTTAATATTATAATTTTGACTGCCTGTTTCTTGTTCTCTGCTTTTGTAACAACAAGGGGCTCTCACTTTTTTAGTGATTGTGGCTTTAGTTAAACTAGATTTTAACAGATTACCTTAAAATACCTCAGGTATTTTAAGTAGAAACTCTAAAAGGCCTTCATGATCAGGCAGGTATGTATTTTACAGGGAAAAACAAGAGCAAAAATTTTCTGGATACAGTTTTATGTAGAAAATATTAAGAATTAGTGTGGTGCATAAAAGGAAAGATCATAGCCAAAAGTAGAATTTCTTGTCCTGGATTGTTAAAGCAAGTGACGCCATCATCCAGCACCTGTCAAGATTTCCTTAGATAAAGGCAAATGTAGTATATTGACTTTCATCAAAAAGGCCAGGGCCCTGTTCGGGCAGTGGGCGGCTGCCCTGTGTGGGGGGAGGCCATCACTCGCCCTGTGCTGGCTGCAGCCGACCCAGCCAGAGGGGTCTCTGCCCGGGTCTCTTCAGGAAATGGCGGCTGCCACTGAGGCAGGAGGCGCGTGAGGAGGCACAGAAAAAGGAGATATGAGGAAAAAAAGTGAAGGGGCTTGTCTGGAGAAACGAAAGGGAGGGGGCACATTGTTGGGGAGGTGGCTGGAGCCGCAATTTTGGAAGGAGGTGCCCTGGGTGGGCACTCGGGCAGATCGAAAAAGGAGCCCTGGCAGGTCTCCTCAGTTACGGTGATCAAGCAGCCCTCCAGAAACAGGAGTGCCAGTCCTCAGAGCGTGACCACGTTACTTAATGTGACATTAGATGGACACCTACAGCTGCTGCCACAGGGAGGTGTCGCTGCAGTGGCTCCAGCCGTGCTGGGAAACTGGAGCAGGTGGGATACGGCCGATGGCTCAAAGGAGAGCATTGCTGAGGGGCAGGCGGGCCGGTGCCGCTTGTAAACGCTGCCCTGTGCAAAGAAGGGCAGCTTTGGGATCCGCCGATGGAGGTATCTGCCGAGCAATGGTCCGATCCAGTTCATCCTGCCAAGGAGATACCCCTGTGGAGGGACTGGGAAGGAGGAGGTAATCAACCGTGGTCAGTGGGAGTGGGTTTATAAGTGGGGGGGAAAGGACCCTGAAAAGGTCGTGATCACTAATGCTGTGTCTGGGCAGCTGGGCACAGTTACTGATGCCACTCAGGTATCACCTGATAAGCTGGCGGGACATCCTATTGATCAAGGAATGATATATGTGTACCAAAATGGGGTGAGCACATGGAAGACACATGTGAGATAAGCAGCATGGCCAAGGATGAATCAAGGAGTCCAGTAGTATGGTCACCTTTGAAAAAAGTGTCAGGAAGGGCTGAAAATTTTCCATGTTCCTGCACCAGGAGTTATGCGTGTTCCTGAACAAAAAGGGAGGAGGATGTGATGAAGGGAACTAATAACTGTTTTGAATTTCTAGCCATATTGAGAAACCATTTCCAGTTGCTTCCAACACGTTCTGGATTCAACTCATGATCTTAATGATGAAGGACGCCACATCCCATTAGCAATCTTCTGAGCCATACAGTTCTCCTGAGAGCCTGTTTCAGTAAGTTGGTTGATGTTTCTGTGTGATGCATACAAAATATATTTTACAATTAAAGTATTTTTTCCATTCATCTTTTAAATCAAATTACAAGGCACTTGAACATTGAATAATTTATATTCCCCAAAAAGATGTTAGGATATTAAATAGCAGGAATAATGTTAGGTTTATTAAATTGTTGCAGAGAACTCTTTTTCTGTCTTTGGTACTGCCTCAAACTCTTCATTCCTATCAAATAATTGTTTCCATCTTTGGCTTGATTGTAGGGTTATTTCAGAGGGTTTTTTTTTTTGTTTTTCTTTTATTTTTTTAATGTTTACTGGGCAAATCTTTTCAGTTCAGGCATTCCCCAGCTGGCTCATCCAGTCACTGAATTCTGTAAAAGAAGTATCTTTTCAAAACCATGTGCCTGTGTGTTCTCTGCATTTGGAGACAAATGCACAACTCTTTTCCCAGATCCGTGTTTCCCTCCTGGCAAAGGGCTGCGTGTTGCCTTGGTGCCTGGCTGTATTGCCTAGTGATGTATTATCATATTTATATAAATGGATGCATGTCTTCTGCTAAAGAGTTTTCAAAGAGATAGAGAGGCACATGGAGGGACACTTAATTGTATGTGGGTTATTTGTTGGCAAGCTTCAAGTTGGGATGCTGACTATATGAGAATAATAGCAAAAATGCTATAGTTGTTTTTGCCCCTGGATTTCAGCAGGATGATTTCAGGACTCCCCAGACTGCTTCAAGGCTGAGGCAGTATTCATGGGAATGGGAATTTGCCCTTGAGAGAGTTGCATTCATAGATAGAATTGTGTAGACACAGTTGTTGCAATCCAAAAAGAAAGTGGGGAAAGAAAATTTCATTGTGATCAGGCAAGTTAATGCTCTGTTTGAAGGAAGAGTTAAAATCGTAATGCAGGGGTCATATATAAACCTTACTTGCCTAAGAACCACTGAGACGAAGAAAAGGAAGCACTTGGAGGATGATAACAAGGACATTATGATGGGTAACACGACATTTAAGTGCCAGTGGAATGGGCAATTCCATAAGCCCTCAGGAAGACAAGTGTTGCTGAAACATGACAATTTATTGAATGAATTTCCTAACACGCTTGTTACCATATTTTTTTCTCTGCAGTACCACAGTGAATTCTGTCCTGGTTTTTGGCACAAAAACACAGGGAAGAGAATGTCATCCAGCAGCAGGGTGCCAGAGACTGGAGTCTGTTTGTTCCCAAATGAGAAGAGTGAAAAAGTAGCTTGCTTGTCTCTGCAGAATATGGAGAACTTCTCCACAGAAGATGGAAGGTCCAGACTGACAGATACTGTCGAGGGGACTTATGGTAACGTTTAGCTTGTCTCACTTAAAAAGATTGGAAGTGGTAGTGGGAGGAATATGTGTGAGGGGGGAAAATAATTTTCCTCTTGTGGAAGGTAGATGGGATAGGGTAGTTTTTACATGGAGGGAGATGGAAGAGGGGGAATAACCAGAGTAAAGAAATAACATGGCTTAATTTGTAGTGGTGACTTCTAAGTGGACATTTTGATTCCTGGTTTCAAATAGTGAAAATAGAATCATAGAATTGTTTAGGTTGGAAAAGACCTTTAAGATCATCAAGTCCAGCCATTAACCTAGCACTGCCAAGACGACCACTAAACCATGCCCCTAAAATACATACAAACCAAACTGAAAAATAGTTTAGTTTTGACCCCATCCTGCCCAACACTGCCTGTTTTGTTTTATAGCAAAATTATTTTGGTGGGTACTGGGTATGATCCTGAAGGCTCGCATCTGGTCCACTTGATTGAACAGCTTTGGGAACCACTACAATGCTATATTTGTAATGAAGGCTAACCTCAGTCCATATTAAAAGGTGACCACATAAATCAGCTGTGTTTCTCATCTCAATCAATGCCTTATAGTCATACAGTATTGAACAGAACGCAGTATTGAAATTAATAGCAATTCATCCAATTAAAGTGCAGTTTGTACTTACTGTTATATTGCATGGTTTGTCTGTGTCTAGCTACATCAGGTGACATCAATCCAGAGTCCAGTAGGTGACCTATCTAGACACTCTGTGTGCTGGAGGTAATAAAAATTATAGTGCCAATTAAATGCTCTTTCAGGGATGATAATTACTTGAGCTCATTAGTGAAAATAATTTCCGTGTATCCTTAACACAGTATAGGAAACTGTACCAGTTGAGAGACGAGGGTTTCCGTGTCTTCTACCAAAGCACTCCTAACTACTGTCATGTAGAAGATTCATGCTAAACCTGGCTTTCTGGGCTGGAATGGGAAAAACGTACTATTTCAGCTCCAAAGAGTTCTGTCTTTTTCCCAAAAATTATGTTTGAATTTGATCACTAAAGACAGAATATGGTATTTTCTATGTAAAAGCAATAAATATAGGGTATGTGAAGTCTTTTCTGGATGCAATGCAATGGCAACATCTTGTCTAAACTATAACTGAGACTTGAAATCCTTTGGAAATGTAGGATTTATGAATGCTTATCTAAACCAAACAAAATCTTTGCAAGTTTATACAGCAACATGCAGGAACATGGAGTTAACTCAGGTGATAATGTCTATTTCTAATGGTTTGCCTAAAGATTCTGGTTGTAAATTTTCCAGTGAAATGGAATCTTATCACAAAATAGCTATTTGTCATCCCCAAATGTTACAGAAAATACCTTAGTTTCAGCAAGCTTCAGCCTGACCAGTTGTAATTTAACATAACAGACTTCCATGGGTGTCCATATCCCTGAGGTGGTGCTAGAGTAGTTAATATTAGCATTAATTGCTCCAGGTTATGGCTTTAGCCACTGCTGATTAATACTCCAGTGATATGACTTAAACCAAGGCTAAAATACTTTGTGCCCAGTATCTGTAAGCTGATCCAATTTTGTTCATCTCGGTAACTGGGTGAAGTCACACTGTCGCTTTTAGTGCTGGATCTAGTCTTTCATGTGCTTTTAAATTGCTAGGTATCTGCTAGCTAGAAAGGAAGAGCTCAATGAAAAAAAGAGATGACCACAACGAGGGACCTTGTGGAGATGAGAGCAGAGAAATATTTGCTTGAGCATGAAACAGTGAACCAAGACTGAATCCCAGCACCTTCACTACTTCGCAGTGAGTCACTTAACCTCTCCATGCTACAGGTTGTTTTTTTTTTTTTTTAATAAAATCAAGCTAATGACCTGCCTGAAAGAGGAGTTGTGAGACTAATTAATTAATATTTGCAAAGTACTTCAAAATTGTAAAGTGCAGTAATAACTGCTGAGTGTCGTTACTCCTTTTTTTGGGGCAGATACAATATGAGCAGTACCTGCTGTTGTAAATTGCTATGGAGGACTGTTTTCTGTTTCAGACTTTCCTGCCTGATTTCACTGATTGCCTCGGTATCTGTTGTAGTAACCTACAAAGAAACAAAACATGCCAGAAAGCTAAACCCTTGGCTGCCTGCCCCTCTCACACTCTTCTTGTGTACAGTCCCAGTTACAGGGATGGTCTGACCCCAACGATGTCCTTCACTGAAGTTGCCTAGAAAAAAGTGTTTTCATTTGTGTTCGGCAAACTTTCATGGAATTTTCCTGTTTTGAATTTTGTCTCAATCACCCTATGTTTCTCTGTTCATTTATTTCTACCATTTGGTGTTATATACCAGCAGGTTGCTTCTTCAAAAATTGCAGACAAAATAAGACAGATGTGCCAAATGCAAAGATATTAAGAGATCAGTTTCCATAGCAATTGTAACCATGGCCTAAGATCTTGATTCCTGGGTTTGGAGTTATGTTGTAACAGCTGAGCAGATAGAAAATGCTAAATATTAGTGAATGAGTACTTGGTAACGTACTGGCTGCCATCTTGTCCCACATCAGTTTGAATGGAGATGGCCAAGGTCACATTTCTGGAATTTTCACTACTTTTTATGTATGTCGTTCATTCCATTTCCGTAAGACAGCTCCAAAAAGGGTATCTCATGAAGATAGGCTACAGAAAGTAGTTATGAGCTTAGATAAATATTATGTATATCATTGTATATAGTATGATTCATACATACAGCATATACAGAGCATACAACATATAATAATATATATATATACACACACCATATAGGTAGAATGTCATATATAACAACATATATTATTTATATATTGCACAATATTAGTATATGAAATACATGAAAAGTACTAGAAAAGTACTAGTTCAGAATTGAGGGCTTCAGGGCTTCATCTGGAAAAAGAAAACAATATACAAGCTTTCCTGACATATTTTTATGTTTGTTTGCATTACAAACTCTTTGTGGCATTGATTCTGAAATTGTCTCTATAGAAGTATGCTTGCATACATCCACCTTCTATAATGTGGATGTTACATAAATAAAAATATTAAGAGAGAAAAGTAGCAGCCTCTTCACTGTAGCCAAGTCTGGGAGTAGATGAATTGTTAATTCAAATTAAATTGCTTTTATGAACTTCTTGTTCATTTATATTAATTGCTTGTACTGACCTGACCTAACCTACTTAGGTGGAACTGCAGAAATTAAAGATGCTTCCATTTTGCATGCACAAAATGCACAAGGAATTACTTGCTTAAATGCACTCACATACGCTTTCTACATAAAAATTAATGAAATTCATTGATATTGTGGCCCAATAAGAGTAGTCTTGCCTTTGAGGTTTCTTGCTATCAGGATTTGGGTTGTACTTCCCAGCGGGACAGACTGGAATGGTTTTGCCTTGAGGTTTGAATGTCTGATGGATTCAGAAATATTCCCATTACTTGTCCCAGGTGTGCTGGAAGAAAGACAGAACTCTAGAGAAGTGGTTAAATCAGGTTGCCACTTTATTAACTTATCTCAATAGGGAATTATGCAGCAATAACTCATGCGGTGTTAATTCTCATCCTTCTTCACCTCCGTATATTTATTTGAAGGCTTCCATCATTGCTCTTGAATTTGATTTGTGCTGGTTGGTCTCACAATATTTCAGGAAGAGGTTTAGTTCTTGAGGATGGTTAGGATGAGGAGGGAGTGGAAGAACTAGCCAAAGGCACAAAAAGACTCTCAACGTATTATGCAAGCAACTAAGACTAGCTCAGCTGCTTGGAAGTTTTGATCTCTGCTTATCCATAATGTCTTCTTTCTTTAAAGCTGGGGCCATAGTGTGTCCACTTCCTTTACATATAAAAGTTGTGTGCTTTTGAGATTGTAGAAAACATAATAAATGCTTTGAGAATGCATTGTCTACAATAAACAGATCTATCAAAACATGCACAGCATATTTTACATCTTTTTTGTAGTTTATCAAAGTGAAAAGAATTTTTTTTTTTTTTTTTTTTGTGCATGTTTCTGCTTCTGGACTTCTTTTCCAGTCAGTGCATATGTAAACACTGGGAATCTGGTCATGGAGATTTTGTTTTGAGTAAGACCACTCAGCACAACCAGGAGCTCTGGAAAAGGTTGCCAGAGCCATCTAGAACGTAAAGAACTGATGGAAACTGTCATATGTATCATGAAATTTTGCTTAGTTATATAAACTGAAAAATTAACTTAAGGTACTCAAAGTGGGCAGGAGAGGGAGCACATGTTGCAGCAAAGCCCAACATCCTTAAGAGTTCTGTGTTTTCATATCTGGAGTTAGAATGGTTCCTGTTTTGTATCAAGCATAAGTGTCCATGTATTATTGCCTTAAATGTGATTCCAATCAATTCCACGATGACTTTAAGGGAATAAAGATTGAGTGGCTTCTGTAAAGAGGTCAGAACTAAACAACTACTATTTTGTATTTTACTTTTGCATTCTGTCTCTTTGGGACTTGTATCCAATCCAAAAATAAAAAGGAGAGGGGAAAAAATACCTGATGTGTTTCATCAGATATCTCAAAAATACTTTTAAAATCTCAGAATACATTTATGTAGCATTTAAGGAACAAACCTATTATTACTAACTTCTTATTTAACCATATTCTGTGTGATAGTTAGCTATTTTCTCAAAGTATCAGTCTGTAGAGCCCCATGAATAGGCAGTTTTATAAAATAGTTTTATTTTATACTGAAGTCTGCTTCTAGCCATTTTGGCTTCATGCCCTGTAGGATCAAAAACCAGAAAGCAAATACAGTAAGACTGATAATAATATTTATGATTCTCAGGTTTAGAGTCACTCTCTCCATTTTTGTAAAGCAGGGAAATTCTCACTGGAGACTTGCTTGTTTAGCCCCTTGTGTATGGTTAAGGTTTCTAAAAGGTTTATAGAGCTTCCAAATAAATATTTGTAAAAGGAGTACTAATGCTTGGAGAGAGCAGTGTTGAAAAGCTAGTGATATGACAGCTTAACTGAATACACAGTAATTATAGATGTTATTTCCAAGACTTTTAGTCACACAGATGGCTACTTTGCCGGGGGGAAAAAAAAAGACGACACTTTTTTTTTCCAAATATATTAGGTACAGCAGAGTCTTTTAGTTTCAGGAAACAAGGCTTCTGAATCACATCATCGTCTGTTAGTGAGTTTTTCTGTTAGTCAAAAAAAAATTGCAAATGAAGAGCATGATGAGGTGCGAAGCGAGCTGGTAGAGAACTGATATAGGCTTTAGTAAGCAAAGCTCACAAGTACTATAAATGTGTATCATCCTTTGTGCTTATGGGGTAATGGGTGCTCTGTAGATTTTGCTGGTAGGCATTGTGATTTTTCATTCTGGGATGAAAGTCCTCTCACAACAGGAATAAATTTGTGTTTTGTCTGCCCTGTACTTGAATAACAACTCCTTGCTGTTCTGTCCAGCTGATAGCACCCGTTCTGAAACTTCAGGGGCAAATTTGTTCTTCTAAAGTCATCTCCAGAGACCGGCGAGCAGTGCAGAGCAAAGACTGTCACTGTACTTTATTCTGATTACTTCCATACATTCAATAATGCAAATTCTTGGCCACGGTCTGGATTCTAAATAACAAACAAGCATCAGAGGGTGTCTCTCACTTCATAGTCTGGAATGATTTCCAGAGTTTGGCGTTTGGGAGTCAGTACCTTGGAAAGGGAGAGAGCTCTGCTGTGTTGTATAATTGATTCATTGAACGTATCAGGTGCATGTTATTTTGATGGCTGCTCTTTTTTTCATGTAACTCTGGGCACAGATGATTAGCCAAGGCATATACTTAAAGACTGCAGTAATCCAAGGGTGTTAGCTCTTTTTTTCCTCTGCCAGCAATATAGGAAACTAACAAGTAGATGGCATTCTACCTCTATTTTTAAATTAAGAAACAACTGCTTCGGATGTCATTAGTCTAGTCCTTTCGTTTGTTGTGTTACATTGTTAGTCTGAACAAAGAAATACGTATTTATTTAATTTAACAGTTATAGCTTCTGATTCTAAAAATATAATGATCAATATAAACATTGAATTAAAATTGATTCAACACAAAATAAATTCACTTTAATATTAAAGAACTCTGGTTTTCATAAAATATCCGACAAGAAATGACCTTGTGTTGCAAATGGCCAAGTAATGAAACACCAATTTCCTGAAAATCAAAGATATCTGAAAGTAATCAATGGGGCTTGAAACTGAAAAGGAGAAAAAGGACTAATCTTTTTTGGCTGTAGTTTGCATCTTCAGGTTTAACATCAAGGAAGGAGTCTTTCCCTCCAAAAGTTAAAGGAAAACGAACTAAAATGAGAGCATGCGTTTATCAGAAGGATTCAGTTAACAGTAGCTTGGTCTAGTTGTGGTTTCAAATAGAGATGGATAAGAGAAAAAAAACCAAGCCATATTTGAGATATTGAAAAAAGTGCTATTGTGATACGAAGTCAAATACTTTGTTTGTCTTAAAAATTCAGTGAAACCAAAGAGTATATATTCTCTTTAAGTTTCACTTTTCAAGTGTTTGTTGCTGTTTTTGAAAATGCTTTATTTATTTTAGTTAGTTAACTAGTTATAATATAGTTTTCCAGATATTTTTCCTGTTGAAAAATTCTTGGTCATTTGTGTATGTTTAGGTTTTTAATAAAATAGCTGTTTTGAAAAATTTCATGATCTGTTTCAGAAAACTCCATCCTAGTTCCTAATAGCTACCCAATACTTGCAGTTTTTACTTCCTTTCTTTTTCTTTCCTTTACCTTCTCTTTTTTCAAGAGTTTATTCAATATTTCTCAAGACACTATTTCTTTATTCATGATCTTATATTTATTTCTATTGTACTGGAACTAGAAATCTCACACCAGGACAAAGGGAAATTAAACCTGGAAGAAATATGAGTAATTGAATCCAGGTGCCTTCAGGCAGGCATGCCGTGTGATCCCATTCATTTATCAGTCAAATTTCACCTTAAAACTTGCTCCTCAAACTTTCCCTGCTACTTCTATTTGTAATTTTATGTACTATTTGCCATCATGGTTGACCTGTAAAGGTTTTGACAGAGAACTGTATGTATTTAGGAAGCTGTACCTATCTTTTTTGTATCCCTGCCACTCTAGTCATCTTTGTTTCCTGCTAATTCAGCCTAGTGCACGTGAGGGAAGTAGCTGCATGTTTTCTTATGGGAAGATAAAGCACGTGAGGTATGCAAACTGACCTAGATCCCAAAGTTGCTGATGTTACTAGTGCAGTCACGTTAGTAACACAAACGGACATGAGAGGAGACTGTATGTTATGTAGCCTAAAATACAATTGCATACTCCAGGCATAAGGGATCTGGCTGGCTGGCAGTCAAATGTATTTGTGCAGTTTAGGTAGTTGAAGTGGGTGTGGGGCCAGGTGCTTCCTCTATGAACTTCTCATTTTGCACATCTGCACTTCTGAATCTGATTCTCAAGCTGTTGAACATGGGATGGTCCCAGTTCTGCGAGGAATGTTAAATCCCTGAGCAGATCCTGATTCAGATATTCTTAAAAATTGACATTTGTCTTACGCAGTTGGTTCTAATATTTGGTCCTTAGCATGTATTTTTTTTTAAAGTGCAGAGAACACTGCCAGTCATCACTATCTCTAACACCAGAATGGACCTCAAGTTTGCTGGCTGTGTACGGTACAAATCACAAAGTAGCTTCTGCTTATTCACTGGGAAAGTGAATGGACAGTTGGCCGAACTGTGTAATTAATATTTCCAGCTGAATTGACCCATGAGGCTTGATTTATAGGTTAATGACGAGATATATATGTGAGCATATAGACATAAAGATGTTTTGTTTAAAACCCTTTCTTCTACACAAGCAGTACAGTGGTTGTCTGTAAACAGTTTCCATGTCTCCTGAATAGTAAAGCATTTTTATTTTTTCTGCAAAGCTTTACCCTCCGTTCAAGGAATTAGCAATGGTGGACCACTAAAGGTTCAGGGTTGCTGGGGTTTATTTGAACTTTGATAGGAAAAAGACATTTAGATATTGAACTGAATTTTGCACCAGATAAATATCTCGTGCACCTTGCAGTATTTCATGTTTCTGGCCAAGAAACAAGTCAAAGGATTTCTTATAAGAGGGCATTTATTGTTGTTTTCTTCTCCACTTTTGGGGAAGAAAGGGGGAAAAAAAGATGATACTGTGTTCTAATACTCTAATACTTCGCTCCACACATGCTGCTAGTACCATGCTTTCTATGACACCTTGGAATAGAAACTGGAGATTAAATGTTCCCAAGTTGTCCCAGTTCAAACTCTTACCTTGCCAAAAAGGTTTTGGTAGTGTGTGATGGGCCAAGGACCCGACAGTATCTGAGGGGTGCTGTGGTGTCGCTGGATGATGCTGGTTGCTATTATCAGTGAAGTCTTGCAGAGAACATTTCTATCTTCCAACGCACTCAGTTCACCTACCCAGCCCATTTATTTTGGCTTTACAGTAATGATGTTCTCATGTTTAATAATCATTACCATTTGAGAGAGCAAATCTAAAGTTAGAAAATCAGATAAGGGTTACGGGTTGCAGTCTTTTTTTCTCAAAGCAGCCTACTTTCATTTGAAAGAAAAAAGGGTTTCTTCTTTGAATATAATCAAAATATAAATCCATGAATGCCCAGAGAGGTGTGAAAAGACAAAAAGTGCAGCACAAAGGCAATCTTACGGAGTGTTGAAATTCCAGGCTGCTTAAGTATATTGTGGAGATTTATTTAATTAGTGTCAGAAAATAACTTGGGATGAATTATTTTCAGCCAGCTCTTATTTATTTTTCATTATTTCCTTAAGATTTAAATTGTTAGGTATACTTCGAAGACAAAAAAAAATTCAGAAGCTCTAAATATTAAGCACTATACAATGTGTAACAATATTTGCTGTATATGGCATTTGATTATGCTTTTAAACATACAGGAAAAGTTATTAACTTTAAACTTTCTTGTGAAATGTATGTTTCCTTTTCATTTTCCTTCATAGGCATGCCCAAGGTTGGTTTTATACCTTTTATTTGCCTTACATTAATGTCTAGGTCTCCTATATGTTAGATATTGCAGTCATATACGTGTGTATGGGATATGGCCATAAAGGCAGTCTTCAACTCAGAATTTGCTGTCTCTTGTCTCTGACAAGACAGATAGCAAGACAGTATCAAGAGTAAAGGAAGAACAGAAAAATTAAGACCAAGATCCATACATAACTCATCTTGTGTGATACACCACTACCTAGACTCCCTTTTTAATGAGAAAAATCATCGAGTTCTTGCAAAAGCCAGCATGTGAGTGCTGAACAGCTTGAACTTGCTGATAAGAATGCAGTGGTAACTCTTGAACCCCAGTCCTTATTGTGGTCAAGTGGAAGGTCTATAGCTAAGGTCTTCCTCTACTCAGGGTGCTTTCAGATTCCTCCTGAAATTTAAATGCATTTAAGTAATAATAAAAGACATAGTTTGAACTAGTTACCAGTTAATTCTTGTAGCTATATTTAATGATACTTATTAGATTTTGTAATCTTTATTTTCCACTTAACATCTGTTATGCCACACATTTTCTATGCCTTATCTGTATATGGATTTTACAGAACAGGTGTCAAGTGCAGACTGCCAGGGTCATGACTTGCTGGAGCTGTGAGAGAGGAAGGGATAACGCCCAAGGCACTCTCAAGGAGCAGAATTGCCTCTGGAACATAAACCTGTGTAAAGCTTTAGACAACTGATCCACAACCTTTCCGAGCTTTCATGTAAAAATGAATTTAAAAATGATTGGCTCTTAGATGGGAAATAGAGAGGTGAGTGCTTAATCCCACTGCCATTGAAATCACCGACAAAATTAACACTGTACCCCAAACCATACTCGGTGACAATTTTGAACTTTGCTCAGCTCCTGCCTGCTGGCGAAAGAGGTGCTTCAGAAATGAAGGTGAAGGTGTTTCCCTTAACTAGATTGTTCTTATTTGCTCTGTCTTGAGCAAGCAGACTGTGTCAGTTTTGATGTCTATTCTAGCCATCCTTAGCTCTAGCTGGATTCAGTGTGCTCATCACAAGGAAGGGCACAGTAAATAAACAGATACTGATTCAAGTTCCCTAGTTATTCCCAGTAGAATCTAGGGTCAACACCAATTTTTTCTTTAGGCCATAAATGTGGCCTAAAGTATCTGACTTTTCTCTAGGGCTCTGAACTGATTAACCCATCCAAGAAAGATAGAAATTTATGGACCTTTTGAGTAATTTTCTGTGGGACTGTGCCTTTCATACCATTGCTAACTGTAATAACAAAAAAATAACTGTTAGAAAAAATAACCTTACTCTTTTAAAATAAAAAAAAAGTTAAACTTTGCTTTTTCATGGTCAAGATCTACTTGATATTCTTTCCTTTTTGAGAAGAATACTTGCCAGAAAGATGACTGCAATTGAAGAGACTTGCAGTTCTTGCCTGAGGGCTTTCAAGAAACTACCTCACCTTAAAGTGCATTTTTGAATAGAGGTTAAAAATGCAGTTTAAACTTAATGAATAGTGATGGAGTGTTAAAAGGCAAGGTATCTAAATGAGAAACAAAAATGTATTTGAACTATAGCTCCATAGTCTCATTAAAATCATATTAAAGTTATCTCTCTAGGAAAGATGGTCCAAACTGCATGAAGATTTGCAGCACTGATGGACACGATTGCACCTCTGAATTTGGTAGAAAATCTTTGCCTGGGTAATGATCTGCTACCATGCCCTGTTAGGAAGGGCAGATTCCAGTGTTCAGAAGGGAAGGGAAGAATATGATCAGCTGTAGCTGGCACAGGAGGAAACAGACTCTTCTAAGGACTTCATAAAGCATCCCTTGTCTTCCTCCTCTCTAAAGGGTGAGATTTATAGAGCAGCAATGGGACTGTAATATCAATAGTAAGGGAAGGGAGAAAGGAGCAGTGCAGTGTTTGGACCATGAGAGGGTACTGTACTAATTGAGTAGGTTAACACCTCCTCAGTCTTCCTGGTAAATGTGAGTGCAGATATATTAGTTTTACTAAGCCAGCTTTTAATATTATTAAGTGCAAGACTTTTATAAGTTTCATCAGCTGCACTGGCTCTGAAGAATCAGGTTCTTTGCTGAATGATAGGTTTATCTCGACTGGAACTGCAGCTGGAGCACTGTACTGCTGGGCTCCATTGGCCAGAGCTTTGGCAGGTTTAAAATGGGGCAACTCTTTCCTAGCGGATGATGTGTAGAAATTTGTGTCAAGCTGGAAGATCTACACCTTTCATTGCAGGGAAATAAATCATAAAAAGCAACCTAATTAAATAAGTTAGTAATGCAAAGGGATTGTAAAATGCTATATAATTAGTAAATAAAATGATATATTTAAGTTCAATCCTACAACCTGTGTCTATAAACAAATTGAGTTAATATTTTTTTAAAAAAATCTCAATCCCTATAAAAATTTTTCTAGGATAAGTATGATAAAATATTCAGTAACTATCACAAACATGATAAATTTTGGATTAAGAAATGCATGTGGTTGGTGAGTGTCAGCATTCTGGCAGTGTTACAAATAGCGGCCAATTTATTATAAACTTGTAAATCCTTAGTAGATTATTTAATATTAGCAGTAAGGAACTCTAGGCAGAGAAATGGTGACTGCAAGTTTATTAAAATAACACTCTTGTAGATTGCTTCAGTAAATCTAGAAGATCATCAAGATAAATGAAGAAATTAATTAAAAAACCACAAAGGCTATATCCCCAGTGATTCTAGCTATTGTACAAAGAAGTGGTGGTACTTAAATAAAAAAGTCCACAAGTTGAAGTATTCACTACAGTTTATTGTGCAATATTTCCCTTTATTCAATTTCTTATCCCAGGAGCAGTCATTTCAAGGGTTATCAGTTTCATGTGATTCCATTCTTCTCTTACACAAGTATCAGCAATTATTATGAAATTAACATTTACCAACAGTTGCAGTCATTGATATTTGAGACTGAAAAAAGAAGCAGTATATTTAATGAAAGGAAGATTGAAGTAGCTTATATCACCTTGCATAATAAAAATAATAGAAAAAAAAAATCTTACCAATAATGGCTGCACCCATATTAGTAGAGGCTGATATTTCCTATATTTGGATACTTTTTCCACAGTTACAACTGCATTAGAACAACAGGTACGGTTTGTGAACTCTAATAACAAAATAGATGAATATAATAATTCTTTTTTGTGCACTAAGCGTCACGAACCAGACTATATTACTTCCTTTTTCTATGTGTGCCTGTTATGATTTTGCCAGAAATACATGTGTTGCTCCAGAAATGGGACTACAATATTTATCCAACCTTTTAACTGGTGTGCTTTGAGTTTTGGCCTTGATACTAAGTCTGAAAATTTCTGGCATTTGCTCAACTGATGTTTGACATTTAACAGCCATATTGCAGTTACTCCATGTGCATATACTTACTCGCCCCTGATGTAACTTACTGCTCTTTCACTGGAATTCAAATTAAGTCTCGTTTCATCTCATCTGAGAAGGCTACAAGCACGCACACACGTGGTCACGATTGCTGCAGCTGCTCTCATATATGCTGAATTTGTAAGCCATTGAAGTGTCTGTTTGAGCCTTCCTTAGAATAATGAAGGATTATGCCTTAGCATGTCAAGAAACACAATAGCTTGATTATATAACACTTGCTCACTGAAACAGAAATTAAATCAAAGAATGTGAGTCACATCGCTACATGGATCATCACTCGTGTTCCTCATTATTGTTTGTTTTCTAGGAATTTAAATATATAAAACATTTTTCATGGAATGGTCTACAGAAAATAGCTGATTTGGATCTTATAAAGGTCTCAGTCATCTAAGTGTAAAGGCTTGCTAGACTCAGTCTACCTCAATCTGCCTAAAATTGCCTGATCTTATACGGTAGAGCCCACTGGGCCTACTTGGTGACAAACACATAGATACCATTGACAGAAAATTGAAAGTCATGTTTGATTACTTGGCACCATTAGAACATGAAAATTATATGAGCTGGAATTATCAGCTGTTCTCCGTCTTTCAATAAACTCAGGGAAGAGAGAAGAGAAGGAAATTCCAATGAGATAATAAAAACTAGTGATAAGCTAATAAAAGAGAAAAATTAAACTTAATATAGAACCTAACTTCATGTTTCTTGTAACTCATAAAATCTGTTATCCACAGCCAGAGGACACCCCACCTAATCTGCCCACGATTCCTGCTGTCCAGTTTTAACCTCCTGACTAAAACCTGGGTGAATGTGTTAATGTGCTGCAGAGTCCAGGGTGATAAAACATGCCAAACAGAAAAGTTTATTACCTCAATTGCATGGTTTCCACACTGAAACTGGTTTGGGTCTGGTTTACCTGGTGCACAGATTGGAAAACAGAGTATTAAATTTCCATATTGTAACATTTTCATGAAAATAAAGTGGCTTCTGCATTTTTGCAGAAATTCCTTTAATGTCATGGTCAGTTTTACTCATGTTGTGATCATTAGAGATGTGTGAACCTGGGGGGAAATTTGAATATTCTCTTGTGTGACTGAAGGAAAAAAAGCTTTTTAATAAGCCTAGAAATAGTGAATAATTAGGGTCAACAGAGAAAATTTAAGTGAAAAACTGATCAAGAAGAAAATGAAACTGATAGATCTAGAAAATATTTTTTTTTTAATGATCTGGAAACTATGAGAATTTTCAGAAGAATTATTAAGACAGTACAGCTTACTGACAACAGACACCTAAGTTATTTTTGAGAGTTTTGTTGACTGCATTTTTCCCCACAAATGCACATGGGACGATAACCTACAACCAGTGTTAGAGATGCTACAGGCATTTGATCTCCAATTCTGAATATGAACGTAAACTATGGAATTATTGTTATATTGCTGCAGTTTCATGTTATCAATATAGACAACTATTCCTATTGGAAGTGTTTCAATTTAAGCTAAGCAGCTTTTTTTAAAGTAAGGCTTTGTAATTTACTCCAGATCTGAGGGCAATCATCCCCACATTTGTGTATATAAACCTAGTTCATATGTGAGACATAGAAATGTTTTACCTTTCAGATGGAGAAACTGTGAGACAGTGGTTTGCAAAGATCTGGGCAAAGTTCTTGGCCTACTGGTGACAGTGCGGAATAGAATAGAATGCATTAGGACATTGCATTTGGATTTTTATGTGTGTGTATATATATATATGTGTGTGTGTATGTGTGTGTATACATTCACATGTGTCAAATTTGTGGCTAAGTCATTTAAGGAAGGGCAGGAGCAGGTAAGGTAGACTATGTTAGTTTCAACCATTATTGGGAGAAATATTACTGGGTTGTTAAAAATATATCCAGGTAACTCAGAAATTTGATTTGGATTTCATCATTTTGTAAGGCAATACTTACGTCAGTACCAGACGGGTGCTGTTAGGCAGCCGTTTATCCCCAACATGTGCCAAAAGTTTGGAAAGATTAGGCGAGGGTTAGAGTAAAGACATAATTTAATGGATGTTTTCATATCCTGCTAGATTACTTTTTGCATTTTTTCTGATTGTATAATCTGCAGTTAGATTGTACATGTGTCCTGTCTCCCCCTTCTTTTTTTTCTTTTAACAATGTAATTTAAGCCATAACAATATTTTTCCCCTGTAAGACAGGTGTCTTATTTTATGGCAGTTAACTATTCACAGGTTTCAGTATATATCCAAGCAACGTGGACAGAAGGTTGATGTTCAAATGTTTCACTTGGCCTATATTGGTCATATATAATAGCTTTTGTTAAATGTTTAATTATGAACTAGAAAAGAAAAAAATACTGTAAATGACACGATCAAGCAAAGTTCAAAGCTGTACTGGATTGTCAAATACTTAATGTATTTGCCCTGTAGTAAAGCTAGTTTTTCTACAAATTGGAAATGTAACTTGGTCCTTGATCTACCTGATATAATTTCCTCTATAAGGACTTTTTTGTCCAGGTTATTCTCCTGCTTGTCTTTTAAGCATATATACTGCACTTTCACTCTTGCTACTTTAGCTATTGTCACTTTGTAAAATCCTCTCTAATAGCACTTGTTCTTTTTCAGCTTGACAGCTGGCCTTCCTTTCCTTGTGCCCTTTGCATGCTTTGAACGCTGATAGATAGGATATGATTTACCTGGTATGTACAGGTATATACAGGAGAGAAAAATCTAACTTCTTGTCACAATTGTTGTTGATATTAAAGGCTACAAGGGTCTCCAGTCCTTAAAGAGAATGCTTCAAAAAGCTGCAGCAAGGTAATGTCTCAAGACTTGACCCTTCATTTAGAATCTCTCAGCAGAGATATGTGCCCATGCTGTTATTCACTGCAGACATTTTAGTGCATTTTATATTTCAGTAACAGAAAGGTAAAACTTTCCATATTGAAGATACCTAGAATTTTATCTGTAGCTCTTTTGGATTTGTTATTCAAAAGCATTTCAGTGACTTAGGTATCTAAGTCCCAATGAGAGTCAGCAGAACTTAGATAAATGGATTTTAGGGACAGGATTATAAGCATTTGCTATGAATTTCAGCATGCCACTCTCCACGGAATCTTAATTACTGAGTTACAACATGCCTCTAACTTCTTTTCAAGCTATAATAATTATCTTTGAAAGATAACAGTCTTGATAACGGTCAGCTGGGTGCTTAGGCCGCACAGGTGAAAAACTTACTATTTATTTTTTATTCACTCCTCTTACTGCATCTCTGGAAATCTCCGTAACTCACTTTGGCTGGCATTCTTCTAATTTAATAGACTATGCTTGTCAAGATTGTATATCAAACACTGCAGACAATCAGCTAAGTCCTTAGTCGTCTGTCAAATAATGGGGTCTTAAGTGCACTGAGAATAAGTTGGCAAAGTAGAGTATGTTGCATTCTGAAGTTTAAACTGGAGCCCTGTTTACTTGTAATACAAAAAGAGCATTAAGAGATTGATAGTCTATTTGAAATTCCTTTGAAAATATATCCCAGTCTGGATCTTTTTTACTGCTTGTCTCTTGTGAGCCTCTTCTTTAAAAAACAGCCATTCTTTTAGATCCACACTGCTATAAAACCAGAAAACTGTCAGAGGCCTGCTGATCCAATTACAACTTTAAAACTTTTAAGCTTTTGATTTACAGTAAGCTCATTCCAGTTAAATACAAAGGAATCTTTTTCTTAAACTCTACACTGTTTAACAGTGTATTTCACCTTATTTTTCACCTCTTTTTCCCTTCACTTACGGAAAACAGAATAATCATAGAATCACAGAATGGTTTGGGTTGGAAAGGACCTTTAAAGATCATCTAGTTCCAACCCCCTGCTGTGGGTGGGGACATCTTTCACTAGATCAGGTTTCTCAAAGCCCCATCCAGCCTGACTTTGAACACTTCCAATGATGGGGCATCTACAACTTCTCTGGGCAACCTCTTCCAGTGTCTCACCATCCTCATAGTAAAGAACTTCTTCGTTATATCTAACCTAAATCTACCCTCTTTCAGTTTAAAACCATTATCCCTTGTCCTATCACTACAGGCCCTGGTAAAAAAGCCTCTCCATCTTTCTTGTAAGCCCCCTTTAAGTATTGAAAGGCTGCAATAAGGTCTCCCTAAAGGCTAAACAGCCCCAACTCTCCCAGCCTTTCTTCATAGGAGAGCTGTTGCAGCCCTCCGATCATGTTTGTGGCCCTCCTCTGGACCCGCTCTGACAGGTTCGTGTCTGTCTTGTGCTGGGGGCTTCAGAGCTGGACACAGTACTCCAGGTGGGGTCTTACGGGAGCAGAGTAGAGGAGGAGAATCACCTCCCTCGACCTGCTTGCCATCCTTCTTTTTATGCAGCCCAGGATACAATTGGCTTTCTGGACTGCAAGCACACATTGCCAGC
The DNA here is from genome assembly GCF_965183815.1 of Platalea leucorodia. Classification (NCBI taxonomy): domain Eukaryota; kingdom Metazoa; phylum Chordata; class Aves; order Pelecaniformes; family Threskiornithidae; genus Platalea; species Platalea leucorodia. Next base: position 5,955,972 of record NC_138830.1, read on the forward strand.
TCATATTCAATTTTTTATCTGCTTCATAGGAATTAAAGGTAGGAAATAATTCATTTTCCTAATCTAACTAGAGCTGGACTATGAGCCATGCACTGTTCTTCTGTTGAGATAGACAGTTTTCTACTGTAAATAAAAGATGATTTCTGTTTGTTTGTGTGGTTTTGTTTTTTCTTTTGTTATGTGAAACCATCAGTAAGATGCTGGTAAAGACAGTGTAGGACCGCATAGTGCAACAGACCAGCTTTGCAGTAGGTGGTGTGAATGTTTTCTTAGGTTTTATTTACTTATAATGCAACTTTTAGACAAAATATTTAAGATGATAGTTTAAGCTTGTGTTGCTGTAACTGAATTATGTCATTAATCTCTCTTTTAAGGCTGTCTAGGGTTCTCTTAAACAAGAGAATTCCCTGGCTCCCCAGTCATGCATTCAGAGCTTTCTTTCTAAGACGTACAGGAGGAGAATGCTAGGAAATTTGGATTTTCCAGTTTTTCCCAACACTCCTCAGCCCACCAGGAACTACAGAGCCGTGAAGTGTGAAGATTTTGTGAAACGATTTCTGGTGAAGTCTGCTGGAAATATATTTGTGTATGTAGGGTTAGTTCAGTTGCAGGGTAGCTGCATTTCAAAAGCAATGAAGTTCTGTTCCAAAAAGTACATATTTGACTATTTCAGCCTTCCAATAACAAAAAGCCTGAGGGGAAGAGATAGTGTCTAATATGCAAAATGCTTAGTGATTCTTCAGGCACCAGAGGTTGGGCTGAATGGAGATGACCAAAATCATTATTTCCAAACAATCATATAATTAGGTTAAAGAGGCAGTATTATAGAAAGAAAAAGCAGTATTTTAATGGTATCCTTTCAATCCTTTATAATAATTCCGTTACGTAGCCTGATCAGATCTATCAGAACTAGTATAATTGGATATATTTACTCATTGAAACTTTGAATTATCTTTGTACACAGATGTCACATATATAAAATGGTATTTTAAATTTCCTAAATAGTTGTTCTTGTTTCTTCAGCAATTGTGTGCAAAATAGTAGACCTTTTTCTGCTAGGTCTCTCAATGGAAGAGCTGGGGCTGCACATGGAGGAAAACTAAAACTTTAGTTCATTACAATGGTTGGTGTGGCTTGGAAAGAATCCTGTCAAGAAGCAAGTAAAAATGGTGACTGACTCTTCTTTTAGTGAGCTTTAGATTAGGAATTAGAATGGACTGCAGAAAGGATAATTTTTGTTTCTTAGCATTATGGAGGACAGAAGAGGTTGAACAGGTATTTTAGATAAGCGAAAGACGTGATTGCCTACTATTAGCTGGGGAAAAGAACTCCAGCAAAGCCTGAAGTTCAAAATTCACCAGTTTTGCTGGTTTGTATTTCTGTCAAACTGTCCACTACATTGGCAGAGTAGCGTTAAGTGTCTAGAAAATGAATACCTTTCTGTAACTTGTGAAGACTGAAGGAGAGATGGTTAACAAACTTACACAGATATTTGTAGTGATAAAAAAGTATTGGATGAAGTATGACCACCAGATACGAACACTCTTGATTTGCAAGTAACAAGAAATGTGTGTGTCCAAATAAGGATAGGATTTGCTTTCTTATTTATGTTGCATTATTACAATTAGCAAATCACCAAGAAGGATGTGATCTCTTAGCATACTGTATGATTTAAAATGACCAACTTTATATAAACAAAGGTTAAAGATCCATTGTAATAGTGTTAAAATTTGCTTCATAATAACAAATTTGGCAGTTACCTGTTAAAAGTAATTATTATTTAATTATATAATGTTCCCTATAAACCCCTGAATTTGTAAATCTATTTGCTTGTTGTTTAATAATAATTAAGTTTTAAAATGGAACAATGAAGTAAAATGTTACCAGAGTTTCTTTGGTGAATATCTCGACCCATAATGCATGCAAAGCTATGTATTCATAACTAATGAAACTAATCAGCTAGGACATTAGAACATACTTGCCTTCTCTGTTTATTATTAATTTCCGAGGGGATGTCATTTTTAGATCATAGAACGGTTTGGGTTGGAAGGGACCTTAAAGATCATCTAGTTCCAACCCCCCTGCCACAGGCAGAGACACCTTTCACTAGACCAGGTTGTTCAAAGCCCCATCCAACCTGGCCTTGAACATTTCCAGGGATGGGGCATCCACAACTTCTCTGGGCAACCTGTGCCAGTGCCTCACCACTCTCTTAGCAAAGAACTTCTTCCTTATATCTAATCTAAATCTACCCTCTTTCAGTTTAAAGCCATTACCCCTTGTTCTATTGTCCTATCACTATTGTCCTATCACTATTGTCCTGCCATTGTCTTATCACTATGCTCCCTTGTAAAAAGGGTGAAATATTTTTCTGCTTAACAGTTATGATGATTATTTCCAATTTTTGAAAAGATGTTCTGTAAGGGCTCAATGCTGAAAACAGTTAAGCATATGAATAAATAGTCTTGAAATCAATTTAGTACAAAGCAAATGAAATCCATAAGTCTATTCATGTGAATTTCTTTACTCACATTTGCAATTTTTTACCAGATCAAGGCTATACTTCACTTGGTGGCACAGGAGTTGCAGTGGCAGCTGGTTGATCTGTGAAAGTTACTACTGAGGAAAGATAGTGCATAGTTAGGAATGCACAGCTTTTGATTCCCAAATTTAGGAGACTGAAACCCTATAAAATGTTATGTGGTTAAAATAAGAAGGTAGATTTCTTAATTCTCAATTTTTACTGAAGTTCAGGTTGGATCTCAGTAAATATTCCCCACTAACTCTCATATACACTTTTTTAACTTCTGTATGCTAGGTTACTGGCAGGTGCTTATCCTGCTCCTTCCCTATTTAAAAACTCTACCTGAATAGATCACACTCCCTCCTTTATTTCTGGAATATAATTTTCAGTATTCAGATTGTTTATTTCTCAAAATGAATTTAGAGTTTACAAAGTAAAAATGACTGTGTTTCTGAAGTAATGGAGGAGCATTCTCATAAATTATATACCTGTTGTTTAAATGGTTTAGATATAAATGACATTGTGGATTTTTGTTTAAAATGTAATGTTCTTTAAAAGTGTCTGCTCAATTTCTCTTAAATAATGATACTGTTCTCAAAAGAAACATTCAGAAAAATACTATTTACTTTATCTCATTTATGTAGATAAATTTAGTGAATTAAACCCATTGGATGACAATGGCTACTTTACATATATAGATTGCCAAAGCTGTACATGAATGATAATGTTCAGCAAAAGGTGTCTGAAGTGACAGTTCCCCTGAGCACTAACAAGACCTTCAATGAAGGATGTGTTTGTGCTAATCGGTTTTGTGATTGCAGAGAAGCTTGCTGAATAGTCATCTCTGAATCTCAAGAGCAATTCTAAAGCATAATAAAAATGTTTACATGACTGATGCATTGTTTGTATTGATACCCAGCAATGGTTATTTTCATAAGTTAGACACATCACAGAGGGAACATATCCAAGCCTGCTCTTTTGTGGGAGTACTCATGTAGTCACATTTCAGGCAAAATTCCCACAAAGCCCAGAGGATTACGACACATTTGGAACCAAAGGCAGAAATGACAAAATTTCTTCACCTTGAAATAAATTTTGCTGTTTTGACATTGTTAATCCTTCCAGTATGTGTAGGTCTAAGAATATACATTACACAGTTGTGTGATAGGTGCAGATCAGTTTGACAGCTCTCTAATCTCCTTAATCTTCAAGAAATGTGACTGTTGAGTAACACTGCAAGTCCATTTATCTAGAGACTATCTTCAATTCCATTAATAGATCTCTTCCACCCATATCTTTCTTTGGCGTACACAGTAAAAAAAAAAAAAAAAATCATTCTCATTTTCTTCTCTTCACTACTGTCTCCTGGTTCTGTTTCTCTTGGCTGTACAATTTTCTGAATTATGTTGCCCATGCACTTCAGAAACATTATGGTCTTATTGCCTTTATTTTTCCAATATAATTCTTTCTTTTTATATTCATTTTAAGATACAGTTTGAAAATGCTTTTGTACCTGTGATCTATTCCAACAGATTTTGTTATCGCCATTATTGCTATTGTTACTAGTATTTAATTTGTAATTCTGAACAACTCGGCTAATGTGCATGCCCTGTTGTGTTTCGCATTGCGCCTAAACACAGTGAAAGTAAAGCAGTTTGTAAGGCAATTCAAGTGAAGGCTGGGAGTACAAATGGAGAAAGCTAAAGTGATAGTCCTCATGGTCCTACCACTGAACAAAGGATGGAAACTGAAGTGTCCTGAGACATCTGTGCGCGCTGCATCCTATTTTGTCGTCTTTTATTGACTTGTCTGCTCTTTTGACTAGTCTGACAACCATTTCTTCACTGTGCTATCCCACAAATGTGTCTTTGCTGTAAAACCCTGTTCCTCTGAAGACCCTGCCATCTGGAACAGCCTTTCTGAATCTCTCTGCCACATTGACTTGCTGTATCTTTTAAAATCTCATTGGAAAGCAGCCTTTCTCACTTGTCTGAGCCTCAATACTATATTTCATCTCTTCCATTATGAGCTATTTAATTTCGTGATTACATTATTCTAATCTGTAAGGCACTTTAGAAGACTATTTGGAAGAAAATTGCTCTGTGTTATAATGCTATGTTATATTGTACAAATACTTTACAAAAAAAACCAAACACATTTGAAGTTATTGATCACATTTTTTTTTTCTAGCATGTCCTTTTTGAGTAAGTGTTTTCTACTAGTAAAAATGCAAGTAAAATTGATTTTTTTTTAAGGTCTTTTGAAGGTGTCTAGGGCAGGACACTTGGATGACTGGGCCACAGTCACTTCTACTTACCCAGTCATATGTGAAAGTAACCCAGTAATAGTAAATAATTTGTTTTCTAGTATATAGTTTTCTTATCAGGGATAACCGTCCCACATGTGAGGGGGACAAAACTGAGTTATCATGGAGAATTCAGACTTAAGACCAAAGGAGGCCAAGACTTGTTGATGAGGCAAGGGAATTCTGTAATTCTTGACTCCAAGCCATCTGATTCATTATTGTTTCTATGGACTTCCGTGCTACTGGATCTGAGACCGCAAGTTGTAAGGGTTGATATTACCAGCGCCTGATTAGCTTTTAATCAAGGGAAAAATTTTGTTCCATTTGCAGATACGTAAGTCTGGTAGAAGGAAGACTGGTCATCAAAGACCCAGTTGTATGGCAGGAGCACAGCAACAGATCTAGTGGAAGTCCTGTATACAAGGGTGTAGCTCAAGAGAAACAAGTGATTGGAGATTGGCAGTAAGGGGATGTCAGATGTGTGACTGTCTCTTCCATGAATTGTCTCCCAGAAAGCTGAAGGGCAGCACAAAATTATCTTTCCTTAGAGACTCATCCATTAATGACGTTAATGACTGTCAGTTATGTTCAATTTGATAGTTATCAGAAATGATTGATTGTAGCTATGCTGCACATGGATATAGTTAGCAAAATGTCCCTGCACTTTAGTTATGCCTAAAAGATTTTAACTTATTAACATTATAGTTTGATGGCTAATACTCTTCTGTTGATGCTGTACACACCACTGTTATATATCATGCTGGTTCTTAGTTGACATGCGTGATGGGAATATTGGACTGTGTTGTAAAGGGAAAGCAATTTACAAATCTACACTAGCTGCTTTGCTGCCTCTCTCTGAAGCTGGCTTTGTTTACCAGCTTGAGCTCCATATGTGATGCTTTAGCAGTTGTGGAAAATGGGCTACTGGCATCCTCAAACCTTTCGAAAGACTTGTTGCCACAAAGAGAACCTGTGCCTATAAAGAAAGAAAGAAAGAGATGCTTGAGCATAGGTTTCAGGTGTCAGGTTAGATGCCATAGTTTATCTGGTACATCTGTATGGGGCTGGCAGGTATGACTAAAGACTCACAAGAGTCTGCTGTTCCTCTGGAGTGGAGAGGACAGCTTAGTGGAAGCTAAGCAGGAAGCTCCAGCATGTTTACAGCACCGGTAATTTGTGTGTAGGTAACGGAGTTGCTCCTCAGATTTCTCTCTTGGGAATCTCTACTCATCCCATTACTACTGGTTAAATCTTGGAAGCACTGCTTTGCCACACTGGACTCAGTTAAGTAATATAATTAACCTATTTGTGTAAAATCTCAGTTTCTTCCGAATTCAGAGGGAGACAAGTACATAGATTCTGGTTTGGCCTATTGCACAGTGAGACACTTGAGGCAGAAATCTTGGGTTCAGGTTCATTTCCATGTCCAAACTTCCTTGAAGCTTCAGGTCTGGGATTGGGACTCATTATTGTAATGCATTACATTAATGATATAGATGAAATTCCAATTCAATCTTCTTCATAAGAAAGCCTTTGACATGATATATTAACCATCAGATTAGAAGTAGACTGACTAATTATCATTTAATGCAATTGAATGCCAGGTTTTGTCATTTGATGAGGCTGGCTGGGTGGGGAATATAAATCTGTTAGTACCGATATTGTTATGATCTTCAAATGGAAGGAAGATTAAGATTTCGTGAATGCAATATTTATTCACAGTCATTATTCAGAGAGCGACATACCAAAATGTCATAAAAATGCTAGCACCTACCTTTTCATTCAAATGTAGTTTTAGGAAAAAGATTAATATGATCCCAATCAGAGTTTATATGGACCTACATGCTGTTATTTTTTAACAGTACTTCATGGACAAACACATCTGCACATCTCTATATTTACGTGAAAGAATCCTGGAAATAGGTAGTAGTTCCCTATTATAAGGGCATAAAGAATGACAAAGGAATAAACCTTCTGAGCCAGTAAGTTTAAGTCATTGCTATCACAGGGAATTTTAGCCTAAACTCATCAGTCTACTCTTCTGTCTCTTTCAGATGGTTCTCTGGCCATCCTCATTTTTTGTGCTGATCCTCATCTAGACTACTTTAACGAGTAATTTCCAGTGTGACAACTAATCAGATATTTTACTGACGTCCAAATAGATTAGATTTTTCTCATTTTCCCTTCCAAGAAACTAGTTCTCTTAGAGGGGAAAAAAAAATTTAAAAAAGGAAAAGCCAGTAGGTCAGTATCCCTAATCTTTCCTTGGAAACCTAGGCTCCATTAGATCCTGTTTTTTCATTTCCTTTCTAGGTCTTTATTTCCACCCCCCTTAAGGGTGTTTAAAATATTACATGCACTAGAACTGCAAAAATATGTCCATGATTGCACTTATCACTTATTTCTCAATTTAAAAATAAAATATTGTGTTCACTGCTCTCAAGTTACTTGGAGAGTCATTTGATGTCCCTTAATTTTAAAAAAAAAAAAATCCACAAGACTTAAGAATTTGTATGCCAGTTACTTTAACACTTTAGGATGGTGATTCTCTAATCCTGCTGAGAGATAGAGTTAACAAGTATTTTGTTTCATCTCAACTTTGGTAATTTCTGTGACTGTGCTTTCATTCTCACTAGCTGTTTTACTTTTGCCCCAGGTTCAGTATTCCTGTTACTAAAAATTTAATGTATCCATTTATATTTTCGCCTATATCTAGATTATGTTTTATCTTACTGCCTAAAAGTCACACTTTGTCTTTTCCTGTTCTTTTATTCACATGATGAAACAGTCTCGTGCTATTTGTTTTCAATTTAATTGTAAAATCATCTTGAATTTGACAGTTTTCACTTTCTAGCTTCTAAAATTCAGCTTCTTTACTGATTGAGTTCTTTTTTTGCATTCTCTGAGCTGGTTGCTTCTCCAATTAAATGAGGAGTAGGTGTCCAGTCTGTATCTGAACATTTTAGAGTTTTCCATAATTATATTATTCTCCAATGTATTTATGTTGAAACAAATTCAAATAATGTCTACTGATATGCAAATATGACCATAGGATCTTGTAGGAAAAAAATATCTATTAAACTATCCCAACAGAAATTATTTTACAATTACTTCTCAAAATAATTTCAAACCACTGTTTTACCTGCACTATTGTTTCGTATCTCCTCAAATTTTCTTGCATTCTTTATGTACAAAGCTAACTACTACTTTTTATTATATTTTTTCTGGACAGCTTTTAAATACTTTTATTTTAGTAAAGATTTGTGTACTTTTACTGAAGTTTTTATTTTGTTCTCAGCTTAAAGTCACACAGTACTTCTGACCCTGCCTTCCCTCCATATCATCTCACTGATTCCAGATAATATCAGCACAAGAAGGTGAAAAATGAAATGTGGTTGTTTTTTGCTAGTAGTAATGTGTAACCTCTGAAATGTGTCACTCTTAAACTGTACAAAGGAATATTATGTGTGCATACTCTGTCTTCACATCAAACGTGTTCTTTTATTAAGTGATGTGCACTGCCAGATGATGTGTCACAGATTTTTCCACAGCTGGTTTAACTGCCCATTTCTGGTAGCGCGTAACAAAAATAGAGACCTTAATTAAAAAAAAACCCAAAGCCAGTCACAAAAAACTGGTTTAATATCTGAGGGTGGCTATCCTGGAATGTTGCAAGGATCCCAGTTTTTTAAGCAAGGGAAGATTAAACAATGAGTTTAGATGGAGGCATCTAAAACAGTTCATGAAAAAGCTAGAAGCCATTGATTTTCATTAACAGAATGTGCAGCCTGCAGTCAATATTATACAGAAATTAGAAACTGTTGCAGTTTTAGCAATGTAGCAGTTTTAGACACAAATACTTCATAAGTGAATCAGTGCTTTTCTTATATCAGTACGTGTGAACCTCTCTGATGCTGATCTATGTGAAATTCATGTTGAATTATGCAACATTTAGTATAGAGGAAATATTTCAGGATAATAATATTGTGTAATATTATACAATATGTATGTTATGCATCCGGAAGACTGTAAATTATACCTCTACTGTGGGATATCTATATCTATATCTATAACTATATATCTCTTCGTAGGCACACATCTCTTTTGGAAGAGAGATCAACATTTTAAAGCCAGCTCCAAGCATTTTAATAAAACACTCGATATTTGAGCAACTGTCTCGTAATTTTGAGACAGTTTTAGTGAATGATAAAGGAAACCCCTTTAACAGATTTGAAAAAGGTTAAATTTATAAATTGCTAAATTTTTAACCTAGAAAATATTTACTGCAGAGAGGAGGGAAGGTTTCCAAATGTAAGGGCTAGTCTTCAGCCCCTAATTAGGTATTAGATGTTTTTTCTCTCTCTTTCCTTCTGACCCCTGATAGCTGCACGTCCATTTGAATGAACTCAGGGGTGTCAGCAGGTTTGGCATCTTGCTAGTTTGGCAGCTGTCTTCAAATCTTGTGTGCTGTAGGGCATCTATGAGGTTCAGACAAACAGTTTTGACTGTTTTCCAAATTATATAATCCAAAAAAGGCTTAACTAAATATGTTTGCTATAGCTCAACAGAGACACTTCCAGACCTGAATAACCTTCTCTGTCACCAGAGGACTTATTGAAGTATAGCAGCAAGAATACGAAATATGGTGATGTGGGTTAACAACATGAAAGGATATGCTTTTTGTCTGGTTAAGGGAGAAAAATCTCTGAAAAAGGACTTTCAGGACATAAGAACTGAAGCTATGAATTTCAAGATCTCTCTAGTGTGATTCTCTAATCCATTCCTTCAGCAAACAAAACTACTGAGGAAGAGAAAACTTTATTCCCACAGAAAAAAATGCATATGGCACAATATAATCGATTTCATTGTTATTTATTTTGTTGTAATAGTTTGCTTGTTGTAAACTGGCATTATCTATCCAGTATCTATCCACTCTCTCTAGCATAACAAAATTGCCACTGACATTGGCAAGAGGACTGACTTTTTGATTGGCCATGATTACATGATTTCTTTTGTATTCTGCAGTGACAGCTCCTACATGGGTTGGTCCGTGTAGTTATTACCAGAAAATTTTTAATGCAGCCGTCCTCCAATGTTGTCAAACTAGTACTTCTTTTGAGCACAAAAGGGGGAAAAAAGTCAGTTAAAAGCTATAGACATCATAATTTACAGGTGTGTTTACAGATATTTTAAAAGATCTATGAATTTTTAATTAATCCTATTTGTGTGTAAAAGCTAGAACCAAAATATCCCCTAGAAAAGTGTTCTATAAAATGACAGTCTCTGAGTAATTAACATGGCGCAGGCATTTGCAAGAGGACATACAAATTTTACTGGAAAATAACGCTAGTTTTCATTTATGGCAAAATCTTGCAAATGCTTTTCAATGAGGTCTGTTTTTAGTAACTATCTATATTTTTGGGCATCTGTCTCTAATCTCATGTGTACTATGATACCACCCAGTGGATTAAGTCCCGTCAAAAGAAAAAGAAAGGCAAAAATATTGTTATTCTCTGAGCACGCAGGGACTTATATTTTTATAAGCCTTCCTTGAACAATTTAATTTCTGGTAATTAGAGCGGTTGCAATCTTTCAGATTAGAAGGGTTTAGTGTTCATTAAGAGGTTGCCTTCTGTGTTGCAAGATGGTTATCAGCATGGGTCCAGTCTGGTATTACCAAAGACATAATATTCAGGGAGATGGCTTTTTTCTACCTCTTGCCTTTTTTAACCTGAAGGAAGAAATTAGATATGTAAGGGCTTCTGATCTTATTCATGCTCTGTTGATCGCAGATTTCCTCTACAACTTGAGTAAGTAGGTAGTGACATATTTTATGGCAATGCAGACCAGATCACCCCAAATCAGTATTCTCCCTCTTTAATGAAACTCAGTGCAAGTTCTGGGAAGCATGCCAGGTGCGTGAGGGGATTTCACAAGCTGGGGTGGGGGGAGGGCAAGGATTTAACAAAAAGGAAGGAGATGGCAGGTTACATGATGTAATCTCTTCTCATATCAATTTTGACATAGTGGAAAAATTGGGTATATGAGCTGAAGGTGCCCTCAGGCATGTTGACTTGCCAGTGGTACTTACTCAGCACATCACTGACCTTGGCATTGTTACAGAATCACATTTGTTCACAGATGAACTGCTCTTGAAGAGTTTATCCAAATACCAAGGCACAAAGGCACCTGGGTGCCTTACTCTTACTGACTTCCAAAGTTGATCAGAATTGACAGTGCTCCACAGAATGTTTGCTTTTCAACAGTCTGGCATTTTACTTTGAAAGCCCAGCAGGCAGGGAAATCTCACATTGGTTCTAAAACCTGCTGTCTAATGTCATCTGACTTGTCTAAGTGGACTTTGGAAGGAGAGAATTGATTGTATGGCTCCCAGGTTTGAGGTTGGCTCCCTGTCCGTGGGCCATTCATACTGACATCTTCTCGTAAAGTTTGGTAGGTTATTCAAATTCAACAAATTTCTGAAGTTCTGAGAAAGACGTCTCTTAGGCTTTTGTCCAAAAAAAAAAAAAAAAAAAAGAAAATTTTAAAAAAATCTTCCAGCTCTGTAAGGAAACTTCTAATACCTTTTGTTCTACATTGTTCGGTGAGAGGATGGGGAAAGTGATATGGACCCTCCTGCTGGTTTTGGCTAGGACAGAGTTCATTTTCTTCATAGTAGCTACTAAGGGGCTATGTTTTGGATTTGTGCTGAAAACAGTGTTGATAACACAGAGATGTTTTAGTTCCTGCTGACGAGTACTCCCACAGAGCCAAGGCCTTTTCTGCTGCTCACCCCACCCCACCAGCGAGGAGGCTGGGGGAGGCACAAGAAGCTGGGAGGGGACACGGCTGGGACAGCTGACCCCAACTGACCAAAGGGCTGTCCCACACCGTATGGCGTCATGCTCAGCATGTAAAGCTGGGGAAGAAGGAGGAAGGGAGGGACATTCGGAGTGATGGCATTTGTCTTCCCAAGTAACCGTTCATGTGATGCAGCCCTGCTTTCCTGGAGATGGCTGAACACCTGCCTGCCGATGGGAAGTAGGGAATGAATTCCTTGTTTTTCTTTTCTTGCATGTGCAGCTTTTTCTTTACCTATTAAACTGTCTTTATCTCAACCCACGAGTTTCCTCACTTTTATCCTTCTGATTCTCTGCCCATCCCACTGGGGGGGGAGTGAGTGAGTGGCTGCTTAGCTGCCATCTGGGGTTAAACCACAACACTCCTGCTATGTATTAAGTGGTTTAGAAATGACAACTGTATATGCATAGATATTTAAATACTATTCAACTTAATAGTTGTAAATTTGATTACTGTTACAATATCTGAATTTGTGATTGTACAATCAGGTTGTACGATTCTAAATTACATTGAAAACTTTATTTTTAAAAGTAGGATGGAAATTTTTCAAGCTCAGTTTTGTTTTTATATCTATAGTGTTTTGAAACCTTGGTATGTTACCTGATCGCACTGTTGACAACTTTGTCACCTTGGGATTGTTATAATGACGTCTCTTTAGATGAGATTTAAAAAGTACATGATGGTAGTATTTTTTATTGTCCATCATTAAAAGTAAAGCATTGCCATTTCAGATTTCAGAAGATCCAAACCAAGTGAACATCCTAAAAATGGTTTAAAATTGTCCTTCCAGATTTAGTTCCCAAGATTTTTTCATATGGTAAATTATATTTCCTATGTTCTTGTTACTGAAGTATTATTTTTGGTAGCTGGTTATGATCTGAAAACACCAGATATGTAATATCTAAGACATTGATCTAAAAATATTAGAATAGAATACTAGTGCCAAAATATTTCTTGATGTTGGGCTAAAACTGTATGTAAACCTTAAATACTCCTTATTTCAATTCAGACCTTCTCAGTTGAGTAAAAATACGTCCTGAATACAGAACAAAACAAGCAAGAGAGCAGCGTGATGCACATTGGTCACCCCTTGAGGAGTTCTGTCAGCCTCACTGTGCATGTGGATCACAGTCTTGTCTCTGTTGGTGTCCTGCAGGGTGAGTGCTGTAAGGTCTGTGAGACTCACGCTTGTAAAATGCTACCAAACCTCTGCTCTTTGCCATGAAGGTCTTTGTTGTTCTTCAGGTCTGTTTTTTTCGGGATTTATGCAGGATCCCCCTGCACCTCCCAGTGGTCTGGGCGCTATATCTCCCAGATCTGCAAACACTGTTTTTTATTTCCTTTTCTTGCTCTCTATTTTCTCTAGTCACAAAGTCAGCCAAAGTACTAGATAATGTTAAGCATATTAGCATCCAAGAGACTGTCTCAGCACTCACCTAGGGATTCAATTCCAGGCCAGGAGTCACTGACAATACATTTTCTACAGTCTCAGTTCTTGCTGCTCCCTTTGTTTCAATTGGCAGCTTCAAACTTCTCACATTTCTCTTCTTTGAATAATATTCCCAGCATCTCAAACTTTTGCCATGCATAATGTCATGTTCCACACCTCTGGTTTTAGAATGAAAAAGTATTTCTTGTGTCATAGTAGGATTATTAGCTAAGGAGTGAGTAAACTGCTTTTGGGTGGAAGAAAGGGTGTCAAGTTGAACCAGCTGAAATCAAAGACAAGAATGAGCCATTTCAAGGTAGGGTAGGGAACATGTATGTAGCCTTTTTAATAAAGGAATGAAAAAGCTCAGGGAAGGCTGAGATGGTTTTGATCAATCATCCACACTACTGGAGAAGAGACTTCCAGTGAATGGTACTTGTTTGGCTGACTGCACTGCAGTATTTGGCTTTTTCCAATGGACCTTTGTCAGATAAATGTCTTTCTGCCTTTCTCTCTACATAGGCTAGCATCTTAAAATGTCGGTTTAGGCTTCTAAAAAGTGAGTTTCTTCTTAACCAGCTGTTTATGGATTTTCTCTTAGGTATCTGTCATTGCTTTTTCAGATTCCCTCAACTCTGCTCCTCCTTGCTGTCTGTTTAGACGGCAGACCTGGATGCGTGGCATGGTGAGCAGCCAGGTGCCAGTCTAGCAGGCATGCTAACATGCATGCTGGATCCTGTCTGGAGGCTTAGTCTGACATCAGAAGAGCCTAGTCAGGGAGTAGGTAAATCTGGGAGTCTGCCAGGTTCTTCCCAGCTACTGAACTGCATCTTAAAGACCAGGGTAGACATAGATAAGTGTTCTCCAGCTTTGGCAATAATTGTCAAACTGAGTGGGGAATTGAGCTGCCTTTACGTAGCCAGTTGACTTTTATAATTATTATTTTTTTAATATTGGCAATAACAGATTCCTTTTTCAGTTCTCCTCTGTGGAATTGATATAACTGTGGAATTTTTCTTGCTGGAATGTAGTTTTTATGCATGATATCTGGCCAGATAAATATGATATTGAAAAAAAAATCTTTATTCAATAACAAGTAAATAAATCTTTATTGAGACAAGTGTCAGTAGAGAGATTGCTGCATGGCATTCATTTAAAAATTGTCAATTCCCTTCTGAGTAATTTCTGTGCATACAGGCACTGTGCATATGCAGTGCCTGTATCCGCCTGACTCACCTTAAGCACTATGTTTGCTAATGAATTAAGAGGCCCGTTCATTAGAACGACATAATACAATGCAGAAAGTCTGTCTGACTGTGATGGGATCTGATCTTCCCCGCTGTGTTAAGGAAGCTGTGGCTTTGCTAACACTCTGTAGTGTTTAGTTCCTGTTGTTGTTCTTTGGGTGCGCTGTGAGGTATCTGAAATCCATTCATTACTGGTGGGATCTTTTCAGAATAACTTCAGAGAATTATTATCTACTAATAAATTTCTGAAAATGTTGCAAAGTCGACGTACAGAAGTTGCAGACTTAAGATTTTATGTTTGCAGAACTTGCAAGCTCTGAGTAAGGATCATGGGAACAGAAACATTAACAGGTTTTCTTCTGTGTATCTGGCCATTGAATGTTTAAATAGCTGGCAGAAGTATTTACTCTTTTATTTTACATAGTATATTCCCAGCCTTAACCTTTACTGTTCATCTTTCTTCAAAAGTATAAAAAGTTTTATTACACTAATGTCTCTTGCTAAGCAGATCTGGAGACTCAGTGCATTACAAAAAAGGAAAAATTATTTTAAGGAACTTTATGACTGTAAATCTTCTGTCTTTCCTGTAGGCCAGATGTTTTCAAAGCTTAGGAATGTAGGGACTTTACTGATGTCATCAGCTCAAATATTAATGTTAGAGGATCTGTTCTGTGTTACCAGGCACAACATGAAAAAAAAAAAAATCCACATTTTATTTTCTCCAAATCTAACTGGGAATACCTCCAGATTCTGTGATAAGTTCCACTGGGGTATGTCCACTGTAATATCATTGAATCAAATTTATTCTGGCTTTGTGTTGGGGTACAGGGAATGATTATGAATCTCACTAAACTCCTTTTTACTCCATTACCCTTTGGAGGAGACTGCATTGAGCTACAGAGCTACCAGATATGTCATACAGTGCAATCCCTCTTCATCTTCAAGAAACATGGCTTCTGAGGAAATTCTTTATGCAGGGCACTCGAGAATGATATCAGCCTAGAAGATGCCAGAAGATGCACCAAAAAAAAGAAGGGGATGAGGGCATGCTCAGAGGGCATGCTCAGTTTGTCTTTGAAAATAGGAATAAAACGCTGTACCTTACTAAGAGTAGTACAGTAAATACTCCACAGGAGTAATTCACCTCTACTGTGGAAAGCTACTTGCTTAGCTTGGTGGTCCTTCTAATGACTTCTGTGTCTTATCCACTGTTCTTTCACAAAATGTCTATTGATTAATGATGCAATTTATCCTGACACTCAATAATAAGCAAAGGACAATATTTTTTGGCACTCTCTTTGGCAGATGAACTAGGCCAGGAAATGTAGACACATTCCTCTCTTCTGAATAGTATTTCTACCTAGGGATGGATGCATCATACAACTGCTGCGCAGACTGCTGAACTAACAATTAAATCACAAAACCTGATACAAAAAAGCTAAGATAGTGAGGCAGCCTGCAACAACAAAGGACCAAGTGACCTGAGGACCTGAAACAGAAGTGAACCCACCTAACCTCTGGAGCGGCTAGAAATCATGGTGAGTAGTTGCAGAAAAAGCTTCTCCTAGCTATTCTGCCAGCTATTGTAAAGCTCTGACTTCTAACTTTTTATAGCGTCACTAGAGAAAACTGGCCAAGCTGTCCTCGTTTTTAACCCACACCAGTACTGCTCTCTCCTCTAAGACTTCTCTCCAACTGGGGCTCTTGCAACCTCCTCTTTTTTTCACTCGTCTACCTTTTTTTTTTAGCACCTTCATTGTCTTTGGTTCTCCTCTTCATCTTGGCCAGGACTACCTCCTTCTCTCCATGGGCACAGAAACCACAGCTGAAAGCTCTGTTTAACCCAAATGAGTGTACCCAGAGTCAGTTAGCCCTCCTCTATTCTTCCCAGGGCTCTTGGTCTTTTTGCTGTTGGCTATTGCTGGCCACTTTGGCCCTTTCTTGGTTTCTGATCGTAGTTGTGTTGATAAGACAGAGTTTCACACTCTTGGGAATGAAAGCTAAGATCATGGCTTGTCCTTTGACAGTGGAGATGGATAATGGGCACTTCAATGCATTTCTTTCAATGCAAAAACAGCTGAGCTAACTGTTCCCATAAAAGTCCAATTGATTGCTGTAGGCATTATATTCATTCTGACAATGATAAAATGATTGCTTTAGTATCTGGCTGCGTAACCCACTTACAGCATGTGCACCAGTATTATGAGAATGTTTCAATTGTGAAAATCATTGAGATGTAAATGTCATGATTATAATTCATCTTCATTAAAAATTCCATCGGAAGAAGGAAAATTAATACATGTGCTGTATAGAGTACCAGCTACTAAAAAGTAATATGTTATACTGAAAATAGTGACTTAGGAATGTAACTACATCAGAAAATAACTCAGAAACACATTCTAGTGATGTGACAGGTGGTTATCTCAAGGGCATTGCCAGAAATATTTTATTGGCTCTCGGTTCTAATCTGGAGTGGTGTAACATTTCATCTTTCTCTAATAGCAATCTTAACACCTTTTTCCCCCTCTTCCCCCCTGCCAACACAGACAACCAGCCAAACAGAAGGGGCTGTCATTATTGTGTTTTAATGCTTGAAAATTATTTTATCACCTAAAACTGCTATCATCTTTGAGCACAAAAGCCAGCTCTGAATTTTATTAATGTCACTGGAAAGACTTCCATTAAATTCATTGATCATTGACTCATGTTATTTCTCCTGTAGTCACTCATGGTTCTCTTATACTTCACGTTTTCACTATTTTATTTACTCGCTGATTTATATGATGACAGTGAAAGTTTTGCTTTTAAGTTCAACATATATCAGCTCAATCCAGTATTACACTTCTATCATAGATCCAGAATTGTCTGATTAAATATTTACTGGAATTTTTTTTTTTTTCTTAGCGTAGATGACTTAATCTATTACCTTCTTGTGCATACAGTTTTGGGGTGGTTTTTTTTTTCCTTTATTCACTGGTTGTGTGGTTTTGTGGTGTGGGGTTTGTTGTTGTTTGTTTTTTTTTTTTTTTCATCTAGTCCAAATAAAAGTTGTGATTTGTGTTCCTTTTCATTTGATTCCTCTTTTTAATAAAATAAATTGTGTTTGATTGTTTAAAATCAAATATTTTAATTGGAAAACAATGGGTAGCCACTGAATATTCATAGATTTATGCTGATTAAGTATAATATGTTCTATTGCTCTGAGATTTTTTTTTATAATTTTGTCTTTTGATAGCATGTAAGCTCCTTCCCTGTGGTTCTTTTATAGATGAAATGTTTCTTGTCAGTGAGTTTCTTCTCTGCCAGATTTAAAAAAAAAAGAAATATTCATCATTCATGTTACATCTTCTCTAATTGCCGAATCTCTCTGTAAATACACAATAACTACTGAATTTATGTTATTATTTTATTTGCTTTTAAGTTTTAAGGAGTTCTAATGATTGTCCCAGGATGAAATTTCTTTGGTTGTCTGTCTACTTATACAATTGTAGCACCATTGCCAGTGCATAGGCTGGTCTTATTGCCATAGTTGATACCAAAGCTCTGTGATATGGTAAAAGACATTTTATAATTTGAGAAGTTAGTATTAATTGCCATATTCTAGATATTAGAGATTTGAAAGATATACCTTTTTTTTTTCTGAGCTGAGTAATAGTCTAGTTTGTTAGATATCCCGTATTTTTGTCTGTCAGCTATGTTTTGCTCCTCTCTTGCATTGGTTCTTGAAAGCGAAGTACAGTGGTGTAAAATGTATTGAAACAGGAGAGGGAGCTCTCAGCCTGGCTATGAGGGAGGGAATGGCCCCCGAGGGCTCTGCTTCCCCAGGTCTGAGTGGGAAGGGGGGCTCCCCTCTGTCTTTAACAGCTGAGGGAAGAGGAATTATTTTTACCTGCTTTAGCCATGGTTATCTATTCCGCTGAAAGGATGGAGAGTGACAGACTTTGAAAATGAAATGAAAACAAATAAAGAAGGTTAGGTAAAAGGTGAAGAAAGTTTCGGGTAAATGACTGTACATGTAATGGAGAAGCTTGGGGTCCAGTCTAATCTCCATCTGATATAAAAATGGAACTGTTCCCAAAGATGAGTGATAGGGACAAAGCATATTTTGAGGAGTGCTATGAAAAGCCTTGATCTTTCAAGTTTTAATTAACAGAACTTTTTCATGTTTCTGCTGTCAGTGATGCAGGACTTCAAGTTTACTTTAAGTGGTCTTGTTATAGTGGTTGCCTTCTCTTTCTTACATACATATGCTTACAGATATAGGTACATGAGCCTTTCTTACAGGCAGGTAAACAAAATCTGGTGGCTGCTGGCATAAATTGGCAGTACTTTTTTCACTTGAAAGCACAGTGAAAAAAAAAGCTCTACAGAAAGGCTTAGGCTGCTCCATCAGGGCTTCTGATCAAACACTTTCTATAAGGCAGTTTGTCTTTAGCTCTCATTGACTTTAATTCAGAGGGTGGGGAAACACTTTTCTGGGTTGTTTGGCTCGAACTGATCATGACTGAGTTATTTCACAATTAAATATTTTACTTTTAACAAAAACTGTGGAGGTTTTGAAGTTTCCCATAAAAATAGGAAAATACACCAAATAAGCACAATATACTACTTTCACCATATTTTAAGTAGAAATATTTGCTCACGGTCAAATTTTTGTTACTTTTCATATGCTGAAAGTTGAATTTTACCCTGAAGGAGAATTGTCTTTCAGAACTAGGACTGGTACTTGGTAACCTCATAGGATCTGTCACCTTGAGTGCAAAAAAAATATAAACGACTACCAGCTTCTCAGTGGGCTTCATGAGTTGGTTCATATGTTTCCCTAACAGAATCTACAGTGCAAAACCACGATACTGCTGGCAGATAGCCTACATTTGTGCTGGCTGGGCCATGTGCACATCTGGGCAGCTGATGTGGGCACCTTCACTTCCCACCATTGGGAATAAGGCTTGGGCTGAGAGGCTTCCCTGTGAGTCATGAATTAATAGTTAGAGCTGAGGAACCACTACTTTCCACTTTGGTGGTGCTTATACGATGTGATAGGTTGTTGAACCATACAAAGAGGCTGTTTGGAGCCGTGTCTGTAGCCTGTGACTTGCACACTGTGTGTACCACAGACTAGTAGTTCAGCTTAACCAACTCTTAGACTAACTCAGATTTCAACTATATAGTAAGTTGAAATGGTTAAGGTTTTGGCTTTTACATCATACAAAAAAATAGTAGATGAATAGTATGAAAATAAGAACAAGGGTTTAAAGACTGTTGGAATTTTAATACAGCAATTTTTTTTTTTTTTTTGTTTGCACCCATGTAGATGAGAAGGAACTCCACAACAGTCAGTTGAGTTACACAGTTGGAAACCTAGGGTAAGCATTCTGGACATAACCTTAGTGAAAGTCTTTCTAAAATGTGAACATTTTTGACAGAATGCTAAAATTCTAACATTCTGTATCAAATCGTATGAATGGAACATGTACCGGAGATTTTGTCCAAGGGGCAGGTGAGGTAATGGTCGTGTATCAGTCTTCACAGTGGCAAAGGTTTCGGAAACATTAGCATGCTTTGGACGTGCACAAGGTTTTCTTCTTCGTTTCCACGTTAGTCTGTGGCTCACATTTATATCTAAAAATTGTGTGAAAGGTAGCTGTCAAGTAAACCAAGATGAGAACATAAATGAAAGCTGCTGCTTCTGAAAGTAAGAAAGTCAATATAAAATGTTTTAGAGGGACTCCTAATGATCTACTTGATCTTTACAAAAAAGTCCCTAAGGGTCCACTTTTACAGAGTCAAAAATACATTACTTGTAACAAGAGCTTTTAAGAATGTTGCTGCATTTGTTGGTATGTTTTACCAAGGAAAGAACAGTTCTTTTCTGACATTCATATATGAGAGAAGCATGCCAGAGTACCATTTTCAACTTAGAATAAATGCACATTATTAAAGCTTTAATAGAATATGGCAGCAAGTAGTAACACCTGTGCCTCTCAGCCTTGTTCTTCAGCAACATCCTTTAGACACATTTTCTTTTGAAAACTGTGTCAGAAGCACATAAAGGTCTCTTTCAAAGGAAAAATGTTCAATAATATGAAGTGTCATCAGTAGTGACACCCATATCTAGGGACTGATATGGCAGGTTACTTACTGCTTGTCCTTGAAAAGCCTTACACACAAAGTATAAGCGCAAAAGATGTGACTGATTAAGGTTCAACAGCCAAACCAAGCTCCTGGATCAAAACAGTATAAATGCAGGAGTTTAGAACCTCACTGGAACTTTAGTGTGGCATCCCGGACCCACGTGGTGTGCCACTTTTTGAGAAAAGTTGCTTTACATCCCCTTGTACGTTTGGTTGGATTCACTGTCTGGACTCTGAGTTTTGTAGAAGGTTTTAAAGATCTGTAGACCACACCTACAGCTTGGAAAATATGGTGTTTGACAACACCCGATGTGATGAACGTGCCCTGTGTTAATCATAACTGAATTATATTAAGAGCAGGTGAGGTATTAGGTGTTCTTCTCAAGTAAGAGAGCATAAATAAGAATGCATTAAACTGCACTCAAAGAGTTTTTGGTTTGTATTATGAACAGGTTAATTTTCCACTAATGTATAATGTGAAATGGGAAGAAGGCACAAATCAGGACTGTTATGCCTATGTACAAAAATGTATTTTTTGAAGCAGTTACTACAAAGTGAATGTTGCATAGTCTTTTATACCTTTTTTTTTTTCCTCCGCAAAGTGAACTACCTGCTTGTGCCACTTATTGATATGAGATCACACTAATCTGCAACATAAATTTAAATTCTACATGTGCCTGCCTTAGATTAAGGCTTAATCACCCTTTAAAGGGAATGATCCAAATTGAACCCTTGTATAAATGTGCTCAGTTCCTTAGGACAGTAGTAAAAGCTGACCCTATTTTTCTGGCTGCATTTTGTCTACTTTCTATTAAACACCTGTCTTTTGCACTCAGTTATCTGTTATTTCTCCTAGAAGAAAAATGAATTGCTAGCAAAATTCTAACCTTGTTCTGTGGAAGTTTAACCACTTACAATACAGCCTATAATTGCCTTTTTTATCGTCATTTTTTTTGTCATAAAACGAGTGGTTGTCCTTGAATAAGGAAAAATGTAGATTTTAGGAATGGTGGACAGCTTAGGAAAAGTGAATTATTTTGGAGCTCATTTCTTGAAAAATGCATTGCAGAATAAATCATGTACTGTCCTTCAAAAATGAAGCTTTTGGTAATGATCAGACCATAGCTGTTGCTACCTTTAAAAGACAAGGATTTATGAATGAAAAATTTTGGGTCAATAATATACCGCAATGCTGATACTATATTTGAAAAAAGAATATTTTAATCAATTTAGAGGTCTTAATCTTACTTTCAGATAATTTGTGGGATTAAAAAGAAGTCAATTATTAGAAATTGATTTAGTAGTACTTTATACTGTAGATCATTGTAAATATATAAATATATATATAAAAATCTATATAAAAGTATATATATAACATATAAAATATATAATAACTTATTTTATGCAAGTATCCTGTAATAAGTTAAAAATTTCCCTCGTGTCCTTATACATTTCAAAACCCCAATCAAACAAAAAACAAGCTAAATGAGTAAAGAACCCATGAGCTTTTCCCTGTATGCTGTGGCAGGACATGTTTTTCATCCATATAGAAATTATTTTTAATATCTAAAGGAACTAAGTTAATTTACTGTAGATTTATTTGAGCAAGCATATTTTAAGTTACCATATTGCTGGCCACCATAATAATTACTGTAACATTGATTTTCAGGGCTTTCTGCTGATTTAGAACTACTTGGAATTTTGTATTAATACAAAGAAAATAATCATGTTGGAACCCATAGTCTTGATTGATATTGAGAGGTGTTTGCATAGTAAATGTCAGAACTGTATGTGGGTTACAGGCAGATGGAGTACTGGGAGAAAGCAAAACTGATGTCTTCCTTAAAAAAGCAAAGTACAGGAGATATGATTTGCAGCCCAGTCAGCTTAATTTCACTTCTCATAGCTAGCTATCTATAAGATACCAACATTGACAAGAGCCAGCACAACTTTTTTTAATAATGATCCATGTCAGAGGGATCTGATTCCTTTATATAAAACAGAAGGCTTTGTGAGTAGAGTACAAGCTTTGTATCTTTTGATACAGTTAATACTAGATATTAAAAAAATACTAAAGAAACATTGATTAGGAAACCACGCTAGAGTAGTATAAATGGATGAGAATCCAGACTGATCTTAACCAGCCATAAAAAATGCCATTCAGCAAGGCAGGAGTGCCTAGGCAGAATTAACTACCTGTGCAAATACAGTATGGAAAACACCACCTAGACACCAGCTCTGTAGAAGAGACAGTGCAGTGTATAAAGAATCTGTGTTTAACCAGGTAAACTAAATGTTAGACAACTGTGTCAAAATATGCAAGAAGGGGCAAACATAGTGTTCTCAGAATGTAATAAGCAATCCTATTTTGAAGAAGCCGTACATAAGCATAAATAGATGTGTGATTAAACTTCTTGTTCTGTTCAACACACAGGTCTCAGATTGTGTCCAATTTTGAGCGCTCCATTGCAAGAAAGATGACTCGATTAGAAAGTATAGCGTACAGAAGCAAGAGTATCAGATTCTAGAAAAGATTTTACATTTTACATTTTGTGTGTTTGTTTCAAATCAAAGGCTGAAGGGAGGCATAGTAATACTTTTCAAGTGTGTAAAATAGTGATATGGAAAAGAAGAGAATAAAATGCCGTGTATTTACATAGATGGGATGTAATGGGTTTAAATTGCAGCCAGGGAAATTTGAATTAGACTTGGAGAAAAAGGGCAGTAAGACAACACAGCAGATCGCTTAGGGTGCTTAAAGACTCACCAGCACTGAAGGTCAGACAGTGGTGGAAGGCCAGACAAACGTCTGTCATGACAGATGAAGTTATAGCTGGTCCTTCCTTTGGGCATGGGGAATGGACCGGATGATCTCTGAGTGCCTTCCTTCCTTATGTTCTATGATTATATGTAAAATGTGTCTAGGACCTTAAAATAAAGAAGAATGAATGCTTATTTACATGACAGTGGTTGTTAGCATTAACTAGACTTAATCAGGCCTACTGTCCCTCTCTGCAGAATAATAATGAAATGATACAAGCCGTGCCTGCAGCAGTTATTTCTGTTTACAAAGAAGAGAAAGATGATCATGTCATCTACAAAGAGTGCGATTCTATAAGAAAATGAAGTATTTAATGGAGACTAGACATCAAACTGACATTTAATTTTAAATTTAAAAACTTCCAAAACATAATAACATAATATACTTTCAGGTAATAAATAGGAATAGTGAAGTTTGAACATTGGGTTTTTCGACTCAGATGGTGGTTCAATGGGGCAGGAGCTGATAGTTACTGAGAGCGCAGTTGAATCACGTCATATATCTGTCTTGCAGAGGAACACAGCAGCAGCAGCTTGAAACTGGCATCAGGACTCCTCCAAGTTTGACCCTATGCTGCCACAAGTAGAACAGGTTTAATTTTTTCCAAGATGGAAGTTCCAACACTAGGTTAACGACATGAGGGATTACCCATAACCCTTTATTTATTTATTTGTTCCATTTGAATTTATTTCCAGTTTCAAAAAAAAGAATACCATACGTCTGAAAAAAGAACACGCTTTGCTGGTAACTGTATCTTTAAGGCTATGCAATGCAAATGAGCTAAAGCAGATTTGGGAGTCTGTCTGTTGTCTAGATTAGCATCTTGATTTTTAATAGATTTTTAAAACAGAAAGGATTTGCGAGACACCGCCCATACCAGGGAGAATAGGATAACTTTTTGTAGTGGACCCATTGTCTGGGTATCATTCTGATTGTTGCAGACTTGACATATTAATATATGAGAACTTATGAATTTTAAAATACCAGAGCACATCTGGCCTTTATTCAAACAGCAAAACCACTCAAACATCTGTGTATGGACAATCTTGATAGAACCCTCTTTCAACATCTTTGAACAATACTTTTTTTTTTTTTAAACTTCTTTTAATTTTCATCTATGAATACTCAGGAAAGGAATTCTCAAAGAAAGTCTGTTTGCTTCCCCTTTTCATAGGCAAAATTGGGCCTTTTTTATATTATGAATTTTTTATTATTACAAAAATGATCCTGTGTTGAAGTCATCAAGTGACATTTTAAACGGATGAAATCTATCTTTGAGGAAACATTTGGATTTAATAAAAAATAAACTTTCTGTTAAACATTTGAATCAGCCTATCAAATTACATAACAGGAATCCAATCTTTATTCAATGCAGAAGTTTAAAACTTTTAATAAGAAAATAGTAGGTTGTTATCTTTACTATAATAATATAATGACCCCTTTATCTCACATTGGAAACTACTGTTCTTATCCATATTAGAATTACTTTGAAATCTAGGATGTTTTCATGATGCTTTTGAGTTTGCTCATAGTGCTACACAAATACAGCCAAACTGCATCTAGACATTAGAAGCACTTAGTCGTCTCTCTCTCCTACATTTGCTTGTATCCACGATATACTGAAGTCCAAAATATGCTAAAGGGAGGCAGCATCAAACTGAGACTCAGTTTTCTGCTCTATATCTCGGTTTTGTTAGCTGGATAATAATACTTGAGTTCTTTGTAAAGCACTTTGAGTCTGATATGGAAAAACGCTATAGAAAAAGCTCTATTTTATCTCATTCAGCCTTTAGAGTCAGATTACAATTGTAATATTTTATTACAATATAAATGTCATATTTATATTATAATTATTTTTTCTTCTCTAAGCATGGTCTGATTCTGTCCATATGTGCTAAATATGAACATGCTTTGTTGGAATTTTCCATATTTTAGAAATTTCTTAATCTTACCCTAGAAACCAGCAACAATGAACTATAAGTTCCTCAGACTGTATTTCTCTTAGGCAGATGTGCCAGCTCGTATGTATTACTTTTGCTCATCAGGTAGATGCAGCTACTAAGGATAATTGTCACGCAGCACATTCTTTCTGCCTAGATAAAACAATAACATGTAATGGATCCACTATGCTAAAGGAACAGTATTCTCCACAAGCAAATTTATGATGTTTTCTTTGATACTTGTACAGCAAGGTTAGATGTCTTTTTTTTTTAAAAAATAATTTCTCTGAAAAGAGTCAGCCCACTAGTCACACAATAACAGAATCTCATGCCAAAATATTAAAAAATGTGTCCCTGAATCTGCTTAGTGTGAGGCATCGAGACTTGCTTTAGAGTACCTTTACATAGTCAGACTGGTATAAAGGGACCTTGACACAGCTGAAAGTAGGGCTTTGATCTCAGTAAGTACATACTTCCCTAATAAGAAGTTGTTCCTTATATAATTCAAAAGAATTAACAGTGCAGCAGAAAAGAGAAACCCACATATATTTTATGAAAGTCAGAAAGAACCAATATTTCACTGCAAAGAGATGAAGTGCAAGCGCTTCATACTGTGCAAAAGCATGAAAAGGTAAATGTTTCAATGAGGCGTCACAGGAGAAGCCTCCCTGAGCCTGTATAATCCAAAATGTCTTTAGGGAGGGATAAGAGGGAAAGGTATATTAGAAATGATAGAAGGAGAACAATGATGTCCTGACGTTTTAGACCAAAATGTTAAGGAGAGTCTTTTGAGAGGGATTCTTGTGGTGATTCACAATTTAAAAGCCCAATGCTGCACAAAACACAAGAAAAAGAAAAAAAAAAGAAAAAAAAAAAGATCCCGTTGCATCGTACGGAAGGATTACTAAAATGGCGGGTAATTACTCCCCACTCTGTCATCTAGTTCATAAGAGAACAGAGTGAAACTCTGCAATATCTAATAATCAGAAATAAACGGCACTAATGGTATTTGCGCAGTAAAAATTACCAAGTCCCCAAAAGAACAACAAAAGAATCCAGGCAAGTTATCATGTCGAGAAAGTTATTATTGCTGCCAAAGTGACAATAAGTAAATAAAATTAAATTAAAACTGTGAGCAAATGTGGCTGCCCTTGAGACTGGGATAATTCTGTGGCATATCGTACAGAGAAAGACAAGCAATATACTTCAATGCCAATTAATGGAAATGCACCAAGACCCCAAATTCCCTTTCGGTACTCACTGGCATCACTGGTAGGCAAGTGCTGCACAAAACTCTTCTGGCCTTAGTGGCTGTGTCCTTACGGAAGAAAGGAAAGTTCTTCTTGTTTCTGCCCATAACGGGATATGTGATTTTTGTAAAGTCATGTCATCTTCCTCCCACATGCTTCAAGCCACCGTTTAGAGCAGCGAATCAATCACAGGCTGTTTCTTCCTGTGCATTTGCAAAATACTTAGGAAAATAATAGGTTTGTGTTATATCATAATAATAATCACTTACAGACTATTCTCATAAGCTTAAATCCTAAATAAGCACTATAGGATTTGGCCTAATTACCCAATTCTCTCTCTACTGTAGTCAGCAAAATATTTTTCTCTGACTTTAATTGGAATGAAGCTCAAGTTGTAAGTCTTTCTGGAATGCATGGGTTTCCCTATGCAGATATAATGTATGTGATTTTGGTTTTATATCCAATTGGCAACTGAATAGATTTTTTTCTACTAAAAATATACTTTGATTTATAGATTAAGATTTCAGGAAAATTTTTAATTCCATCCTGTACGATCTCTAAAGGAGAATCTAGTTTAGAAATTTTGAATAAATGAAATGCTGAAGAGAAATCACACTGATTTCACACTTAACTTACACAATGGCTCATTTTTTATTGTATTAGTATTACATAATCTGCATATGTAAGTGCAATAGAGTGATGACATCATTGAATTCAGATGCATTTGTGGAAACACCTTCTAATTTTTATCCACTGTTAAATCCAATTTTATTCAGGGCTTGATGCATTCCCTTTTGGATGATATTTGAATGACTATATTTCATAAAAAGTATGCTGTGCTTTTTCTTCATAGCAAGTCAAAAGAATGGTTGCCAGTAGCATACCAGTATATCTCCAGAAGTAATTCTGATTGAGTTTGGAAGTAGTTAATAAATTTTATTTCTTTCAACAACATTGGATTTAGTTTCTAAGTCTTTGAACATAGATCAAAATAAGGTGGTTTAAAGTCAATATAAATCAAAGCATGGTCTGAAATGTTAATATACTGCCTGTGTCACTGGTAGCAATTCTGTCAGAAATTCCCTTAGATATCAAAAGAAAAAAATCTGGTTTTGAGTACGTTTCTGGGTGAAACACATAGATTTGACGCAATGTAGACGTTCTGTAAGTCAGTATCATGCAGGTTGTTATAAAGTTGAAATAAAAGTTTGGTATTGGAGTTGTACACATTCACAGTGGATCTATCAGTTATTGCTTTTGGGAAAATAGTCATATTTAACTGCTGTGAATTTCAACAGACATATCTCTTACTGTCTTATGGCATAATGGGAAAAAATCCATTTGGAGCATAAGGAAGGCATACTGTTCATCCAGTGTATTGTTCAGTTAAGTTATTAAGGAAAATGCTTGTTGGAGTCATAAGTAAAATATGTTTATTTTCAATGGCACTTAGTATCTTGGCCACATTGGATTTGTATTTGGTGGATTACAAAAGGAAGATAGTGACAATATTGGGGAAAAAAAAAAAAAAAAAGAGGAGAAAAAAGCAACAATTAGAATGAATAGTAACAATGTAGAAGGCTTTTTCCAAGCCATATTCCAAGATTCAGTAACTATCTTTTCAAAGAGCAGTCAGGAGAAAATATTTCCATGGAATGATTCCTACTAGCTCTTGCACACTCTGTTATTTGAGCAAAGTAGTTCTGTTATTTGAGCTGGTTATATTACTTTTGGTTTTTTTTTTTTTTTTTTTTTTTTTTTTTTTTTTTTTTGGTGCAAACTGTGTTCAAGAGCTTCAGGTGGGTGCTAACATTTTCAGAGTGGTGGAAATTTCAAAAATATTTTCCTTCTTTTCTTTGTTGCTCGTTCAATTTGTTGGTGCCTGTTTCTGGTTTTGAACTTGTTTTGGTGGGAAGAGTTGTATTTCTTTAGTAATTTCTCTCTTATCAAGAATGAATTTTGATTCTCATACTGGAAATCTTTTGGTCTCTCTTGGACTACAGTCTCATGTTTGTCCACCCAGAAAATGTCTGAGAGACATCTACAGGATTAACAGAAAAAAGAAAACGATAAATCTTCAAAGTATCTTCAAAAAGACAGATGTCTCCTCTACAACATACTTGAAATTCTGTGCTTCCTGAAATGGATACTGCCTTTGTAGATAGCACACCTGTATAAACTCCTAGGTGTAGTGTGTATAGTGCATTCGGCCTGTTAAAAATAACATCATGCACATACCAGTTCTGCAGTACAGTAGGGAAAGTGCCCCACCACTTTCAACATCTGCAGGAATACTTTCACCTATGGAAATCCAGGACCAAAAAGTACACCGTGTTTATTCTGGGCATGTGGGTTTTCAGAAATGTTTGATTTTGGAGAGCTGTCCTGTGGCAAAGGAAAAGTCATCGGAAATCCCATTACTCTGAAGTCATAGCCTATGTATGGCTGGATAGATAACTTCTCTTTCAGGTGTGTAGTCTACTAAAAAGTGTTCAGGATTATTTATTCCTGGTTCTCTAACAGAATTGGTAGCTGGACTTGTGCATAGAGCTTGGCTTTATTACAATTGTTTCTCCAGCTATAAAAGGTAAAAAAAATAAATACCTACCATATGGGGATGCAGGGGAGGTTAATTCATTAATATTTATGTAGCACTTTTAGACAATTTTATAGAAGTGACTACAAAAATGCTTATACAGATGAGGCTATAAAAATGTGAAATTGTATTCCTGCTACTTATAAATTTTTTGGCAGTAATGGCATGCACCTTGTTTTCAGTATTGGCTCCATTCTTTTATGCAAAGCTTTCATTTAGAACAGGATAAATTTAATCTAGTTTTAGTCACATAAAATTTAGGTATGTAGTCTAACCTAGTAATTGGTATTCCTGCTAGAGCTAGAGGAAAGAAGATAGACTGAGTTGCCATTGGCTAATTCAGCAAATCTAAGAGGCTAGCTTGATGCTTACTTTTTAGGTTCTGAACATCTCTTGAGATGAATCTCATTTCTCTAGTAGAAATGTGTGGTTGCGACTGTGGGGAACAACCAGCTTTAGAGTCTGCCTTCACATACGTGTTTGGAGCTAGTCCAAATCTAGTCTAAGACTGTCTACAGGTGGTACAAAACTAAAAGCTTCTTTTGATAGAAGAGTGTAATTTGTTTTATAAGAAAGCACTCTCTTGGCAAAATCTATTTCTGAAGAATTAAAATGAAGGTTTACATAAAATTCTGAGTAGCTGCTTGCTAGCAAGGCAGTCTAGAAACCGTGGAGCTGCAGCACTTGGCAGGCTGAGGACCAAAATTGGACAGCCTATGGCTTATGCTAACAAAGCAATCTGGCACAGGAAACCCAGGTATATCGAGTTATGGGGAGCCCGGTGACCATCACTGCCTTCATGGCTCTGATACCCTTCTGGAGCCTTCCACTTGGCTGCCTGGTTTTGGAACGCAACTGCTCTATCCAACAGTTTGGCACCATCTCCCTTAGACACTTCTGGTTACCTAAGGAGGATTTTCTCCTATTCCGTTTATTTATTTTTTAAGGCAATACTAATTCCCAGAAACACAAATAAAAATGCTCCTATTATGTAGATAATGAAAGTATGTCTTATTTCATATCACTTCATATATAGAAAATAAAAATGCCCCTATTATGTAGATAATGGAAGTATGTCTTATTTCACATCATTTCATATATAGAATGCATTAATGCATGGCTGTTTATCCTTTATATTTTTGAAAACAGTTGTGCTTGTTGCCACATGAAAATACAGACTGGAGCTTGCCTGTGCAGAAATGAAAGAATGCATTTTCTTCCATGAAACCTGAGGAAATTTCACGACAAGTCTGAGTGTGCTAGCAATATTAAACCTCTTAACTGTCACATTCATCATTGAAATACTTTATAGCGCAGCCTTTTGCATGAGCACTAACTAAAAGCCTGATTCTAAATCTCTGAGTCAAGGGAGGCAGAGGGATGAATTGTATCCCATGGCCTAACTGACAAGTATTTTACAATAGTTTGCACTTGTCTGAATGGCAATATTGAAGAATTTGACAAATTACACTTTCAGATAGATCCAAGAGAATTTGGCTCCCGTTCATTCACAAAATAACTCATCTCTGTTGCAGAACTTAAGATTCATCACTGAGTAGCATATAGAAGGTGAATATGAGTTATAATCATACTGAAAGAAAAACAAACTTTTTTTTGTATCTGACATTATAAAGTTGACCGAGTACCTATCTGGTAAAGGAGTGTATAATCTTGTGTTATAGTACAGTGGGTTCATAAGAGGAATCCCCTCAGGTTTGAGGTAGAACTGGTTTAAACTGAAGAACTGTTCCATAAGCAACTCTAAGACATAATAAACAACGATTTACTTCTTGGAGGGTTCAGTTTTCTAGTATGATAATGATCTAACTGTAATGAACCGTGTCTTCTTGTTATGAAAAAGAATCAACCACAGTTGTTGCAGAGACCTCCTGTGTATCTTGTCTGACAGCATGCTTTCTTTTTTTCCCAGATGCATGGATTTGCTTGTAGGGAAATGACAAAGCATATCTCCAGCCTTAGTGTCTTAATGTGATAAACATGTTTTACTTTATGCCCAGTAGACATGAATGCATTTCTGCTTTTAGTTTGTTCCAAAAGAAATTCTAGCTTTATAGTAGTCCTGTATCCTTTGGAAGTGAGTAAGTGTTTTCCATAGAAAAGTGAACTATAGATCTGTTTTGCTGCATTCTGTACCTCAGCTAGGTGACGACAGTCTGCATGGTGTGTGAGTCATGTTCCCAGATGCTTTCATGATTGATCGTGATAGGGATTTCCATACATTAAATTGTTTTGGAAAAATAGTGGGTGCATGTTGAACACTATTTGTTTGTACTGACTGTAAACTTAAAGAAAAAAAAAAAAAAGGCATATTTCTTTTGATATCCCTAAAACTCTGACACAGAATTTGGTATTAGCACTGAGTTCTGGTAACTCTTTTATGAATGTACTGTGATTGTAGCAATAAAATGGTATTTTTAAGTTCTGATTCTTACCTCTTTAAAACACTTTTTCTTCATAATGAGTTTATGAATATGTCTGTATTTTAGTAGCCTGAATTGATGAAAAAAGCAATTGACTATTGATTTCCAACCATAGAACCGCAGTCAGTCAAACAACTAGTTCATCACTTTTCAGAATTAAACTGAAAAGCTGTTGTCAGTAGCAGTCAACTCATAGAAATAACTATGGTAGACAAGCAGCTTACAATTGCCTGAGGTGTAGACAGAGTACAACTCAACAGCAGAATGGCATCTACATCATACCAGTATTGGTGAAATTTGTAATTAAAGAGGATGCAGAAAGGTAAATAAAAGTGCAAAGAGTTTTTACACAAGTATTTTCTGAAAATAGAAAGAATGATATATCTGAGGATGTCTGAATTCATGATAGGCTCAAGATGATGCCTTTTAGCTCAAGGTATGAGTTACAAAATCCTCAAAGATACAGGCTGTATGAGAAGTAGTTTATATCCTCTCTACCCCAGTGACATCTGCTAGTGTCCACTCTGGTTTTCCATCCAAATCGGTAGTTATCTCAGTGAAGTCAGTCAGGCTGTACCTGGTGTAAAACTGGCGAATGGTCAGAACCAGTCTCAGAAGTAGAGAATGTCAGTCCCTCAAAATGGTAAGGGTGGCGACAAACTGGTTACTGCTTAATGAGACTCTTTTAGACAGAATAATCTAAGTTTGATAATATAAAGGATATATGTCACATATAAAAGTAAGCAAAAGAGGATTGACAGTTATTATACAAGCATGCCCATCTGGGAGCTGACAATAATACTTTGTAGCTTGCTGACTCATGCCTATAGCCTGCTATCACACTGAGTTTGCAAATATAATCAAAGACAAACTTGAGATATCCACATTGTCAAGAACCCTTGGCAGCTGAGGAGGAGATAGCATTTTCTGAAGAGGAAGCCAAAAGAAAAATACAGAAAACTCCTTTATGTTATCCAAATAAGGCCTTCAGTTTGCCTTGTTAATTTAAGACAAATTTTTCATCCAGAAACCTTTTATTTCTAGGAAAGGAAAATGTATGTTTCCTTTCTGTCATAAAGTTTTGAACTCGAATTAACTTTCTTTCTATAAAGGGCTGATGCCTTAGATACCAGACAGAAAGCCTGCATAAGCATATAAAGGCTAGTACCATACCTGCCATTTTATGTAATCTTTACATCTATGCCAAAAAAGATTTATGTTCTTGTGAATAAATATTATTTGGTTAGTATATGAAAAACGATTTCTAAAGGGAGCAAAGTTGAAAACTATAACTCACTTATACTGCTGTTATTCTCCTAGTGAAGGTACTGTAGAAAATACATTTCTGGATTATTCAAAAAGTTCATTAAGGTGTCCAAAATCTAACACCACTTTCTATCAAAAACCACAATATCCTGCCCAAATAATTTAGACCTCTATATACACGGGTTAACTTAGTTTTATTCTCATGCAGAAGTTATACAGAAAAGTGCCCACCTCCAGTATGAAAACAATAAGCAAGCAGGGGCAGGTCCAACACTTGAAATTACACAGAAGTTAATAGAAAATATAAATTAAGCAATTCTAAAAAGGGGATCAGTATGTTGACTGAAACAACAAAAACTGGTCAGACAATATATGGAGAAAATTACTTTCCCTAAACTGAATTCAAGATAACAGCACAATTTAAGAGAGACTCAAATCCCTTACAGATATTGGGCTAAGGCATACTTTAAGTGTTGAGATTCTCTAAAAGTCTGAAAATATTTCCTTCAGTCTTCTGGAAAGGTAGGTTTTCTAGAGCATGAAATGTGAATCAAGATTAAATCTGAGTCCAGACTTTCTTAAAATTAAAAAGTGTGTTTTCTATTAGGCAAATAATGCGATGAGGACATATCGTAAATAGTCACTAAGCAATGTTTACGTCATATAGATAAGATTATTAAGATTCCCATGTTTCTGTATTTTTCTCTGTTTCTTTACTGGAGAAGCACAATGAGCATTAGGCCAGGCTGTCTGTGTCCCATCTCGGTTTGTAGTAATTTTGAGGTGACTTTGCTTTGATTGAATTAATGACTTTCTGTGATCGGTTTCATGAATGTGGTGCCCGTTGGCAAAGGTATGGGCCAAAACAACAACTTTTAAGTACTTGTCTTTCTGTCATGGTTTAAACCTAGCCAGCAACTAAGCACCGCACAGCCACTCGCTCACCCCGCCCAGTGGGATGGGGGAGAGAATCAGAAGGGTAAAAGTGAGAAAACTCATGGGTTGAGATAAAGACAGTGTAATAGGTAAAGGAAAATCCACACACGCAAGTAAAGCAAAACAAGGCATTCATTCCCTACTTCCCAGCGGCAGGCAGGTGTTCAGCCATCTCCAGGAAAGCAGGGCTGCATCACACATAACAGTTACTTGGGAAGGCAAACGCCATCACTACGAACGTCCCCCCCTTCCTCCTCCTTCCCCCAGCTTTACATGCTGAGCATGACTCCATATGGTGTGGGATAGCCCTTTGGTCAGTTGGGGTCAGCTGTCCCAGCCGTGTCCCCTCCCAGCTTCTTGTGCCTCCCCCAGCCTCCTCGCTCGTGGGGTGGGGTGAGCAGCAGAAAAGGCCTTGGCTCTGTGGGAGTACTCGTCAGCAGTAACGAAAACATCCCTGTGTTATCCACACTGTTTCCATCACAAATCCAAAACATAGCCCCATGCTAGCTACTATGAAGAAAATGAACTCTATCCTAGCCAAAACCAGCACATTTTCTGGAGCATATATTTCAGATATATAATGAAGACTTTCTTCTGGATGATTCTAAGGGTTGATGGTTATCCGCCGGGAGAATAACCCCTCTTGTGTACTTTGTGTCTGGTAGCTTTGATTTAACACTTTGAATAGCATTTAATACCAGAGTGTTATTAAATACTTTTAACAGATTGATTCATGCAGCTGATGGGCAAAAGTTTATTTAGTGCTGAGTGAAAAAATATTGAAAACAAATACATTTAGATGATCAAGTTTGATCATCTAATCGTAACTGGTCATCAATCATGCCTGATCGTGGTCAATTCATGCACTGAAAACGAGGTGAAATTTTCATCAAATATATTATCCTTGTAGATTATTTGCCATATGCCACAAATAATGCTTCTTCACTTTCTCTAAAATTAAAACATGTCTTGCTGAAAAATAATGAGCACATTAGTTATGTACTGACAAAAGACCAGTACTCTGTAGTGATAGAAATGGAGTCTCTCTCTCTCTCATTACTGATTGCAACTATTCACATGTCTTAATTCAAGCATCAACAAAAGTCGCCAAGAGTACTTGAATTAGTCTTTTATATTGATAAATACAGCAAAAGAGACTCTTGCATATGAAAATGTTCACCAGGTGGCACAGCAGCTTTGCTTATATTAACGGAAAAATTTAGTAATAGTTCGAGGTTAATTTAATTTCTGTGGTCCTCAGATCACCAATTCCACATGGAAGTAATAGTTGAAACATTATGAAATTTGCTTTCAGAGCCAGTGCTAACATTTAGGATTCCAGTGGCTTTTTTTTTTTTTTTTTCCCCTTGCTTCCCTCTCTGTTGTATTATTCTGAACAGTGATGCGTTTTTTGACATTTTCTAACCTACAAGTTCCAAAGGCGGTCTGCACTCAAGCTCTGTGATGAACAATGAGCTATGATTCAGAGCTTGAAATTTAGGTCCTTGGTATTCTTGAAATATTGAGCCATCTTTTCCTTTGTTTCTTTACATTCAGTAATCATCCTTGTTGCTCACACAGATATATAAACATGAAAACACCCCTATATACATGAAAGTATAGACAAACCAGTAGAACTGCATTTAAAGTAAGTAAATTAGGCTTATGACTGTTTAGTTTTTCAGGAAAAGGCCATCATTTTAGTCACATTATGGCACCATTGCCAGAGATATTTAGCAGTTTTTAGCAACTGTTTAAACCACCTGTCCCATTTTGGTGGCATACTTTTAGATGAAAAGGATATTAATTATTGTGGCAATTCAAAGGAAAGCTGACAGGCTGCAACTGGGACTTGGCTTTGCTTCTCAGAGTACATCCAAACGAAGAACCTGCAACTCTTATAACATAATTAACTTCTTATTATTGCAGTCCTAGTATATGCAGGTGTTTATATTATGCAAAATATACAGAAGCCAAAGTATCTTGTTGCAGAGAATCCAGTAGCAAAATTAAATAGGATGTTACGAGATTTCATAGGGAAGTGTTGTTTTGCAATCCATTATGTGTCAAAATGCTTGGTATAGCTCTGGAAGATTTTAAAAGTTATGGAGACATTGTAAATCTCTAAAGAATTCCATCACGTAATACAGTGTTAGCTTATGTTTATTAGCCAGGTGAGGGATCATCTATTAATAATCTATCTTCTTTGTAGCATTAAGTAATAAAGCTTCTTCCATCCTGCCATGTAACAATAATACATAGCGCATTGCCTATGTAATATATGTTCATACATATGTGTGTGTATGTATCAACATATTAAAAAAAAAAAAAAAGTAACTGACATTCACACAGTGGCACTGATTTGTCCCAGATCTGTTGTGTAACATGCATCTTTGGACTGGCAAATATCAAAAAGTATGTGCCCAGGACAACTGATATTTTTTGATCCAACACATTTTTAAAGAATGCATGGAATTTCAGCACAATTCCTTTGTGTCCTGAGTCCATAGGCTCGGATAAAGTGGTGACTAATGTTATATTGCTCCATATTCTTAAACCCAGCCTTGGAAAAATGAATGCAATGGATGATTATAAATATCCACAGTAAAGATGACTGTAATCAGTCGGTTCCCAGGTGACTGAGATCATTCAGTTAGGTTTCATATCAACCATCAGTGCTTCATATGCAAAGTTCAACGCTATAGTCTCTGGAAATGTAGTGTCTAGAAAGTTTAATTTCAAGCTTTTACTTGGAAATGAGCATCTGCAACTTTTTGGAGTTCTATCAACTTCTCTGTTAGGGCTTCTGTCCTATTTATTGCCTCTGTGACTTCAGTGTTAATTTTCCATTGAAGAAAGCCTCATATCTTACGATTGTTTGTTTTTAATTAATTTTATCAATTTGCTGAGCTGGGTACTCCATTTCCAACTGTGATGGAGAATCCATAACAGGTAGTACTGCAGCATGACCTACTTTCAATTTTTAGCTACCGGAGCAGCAGAAAAGGATTAAAAATGTCAGCAGCGAGGGTAACATTTGTTTCGGTGGATTTAAAAATGAAATTTTTACTAGCACCAGAACTGTGCATTTAACAGCTCTCAGGACATGTCATGTGTATTACCCAGTGCAGCTTACAAAGACACAAGCTGCCTTCTGCATCGCAGTGCTTTTTCTCTTGAAGGTCTCCTCTGTGTTTTATTTCTACTGTCTAATAAGTATTTCAGAACTAATCTGGACTTGTATGTAAATAACCATAACAAAAATGAATATATGTTGAGAAAATTAAACTGAAAACAAGAGTCCTACACTTTCAGCTAATAGTATCTTTGTTCTCTATCCATTTTAAGCAAACCACCGCTCCCTCAACCAGTTACACTGTTAAAATAGTCATTCTCTAACCTATCTTCAACTAAAAGGTTAACATATATGTCAAAAACTTTTCTCCTAAAGAGGGTAAAAATGAATAAAAAATAGAATATAATAGAATAGAAATACATTAGAAATGTAAATGTCCTTCCTGTTGGAAGCAGCAATATTAGAAATGAGAGCTGCAGTCCTCTCTTCCCCCAGTTCTCAAATACAAGGAGGGCGGTGGTGGAAATAGTTCAGAACCTTAAAGTGTGCTGAGCTGGCTTTTTGAAGTGATGAATAGCTAGCAGTTATGAACAACTGAGCACAGGCATAGAGCCAACAAATGTTTGAAATGGCAGTTCTGAGTAGCATACGGTGTATTCCCTATGAGGGAAAGGAGGAAACCTTTCAAATGGAAGAAATGTTCAACACCTGTATATTGCAGTGTGTTTTGTATGTCTGTCTGAAATGCCAAGGACTGGCCATTCTGGTAAATAAGATGCTGAACAAATGAACCATTCATCTCATCAATTCGTTAATTCATACATTTCTGTGTTCCTTTTTAGTCAGTAAAAAAATGCTGTTGAGATAATTGTGTAATTAAGTAAAATGGTTTTCCATACAATCTAAAAGAAAAATATGGCTGGCTTCCCACCTGTTCCTTTAGAACAACTCTGTATATCTTATTAAACCCTTTCTCATTTAAATGCAAATATGATGTAGTATAAGATGCCGAGTGTTTGTGCTCTTGAACAATGAGTATCCTTTGTCTGGCCTGTGTACTGGGTGCAAGAACACATGAGCTTTAAGGCTGCGATCAGGCCTCCAAAGACATTCAAGTACACAAACCATTTCTGTAACTCGACACTATTCCATATTAGTGTTTTATGAGCCTTATTTTGTCTTGGCTTATGCATGGAGGATGTATTTAATTTCTCCAAAAGGAAAAAAAATAGTTAATTTATTGAGTTAATATTGTCTTATTGGAAATTAAAGTCTGAAGACTTAATAGCGCTAAGGTAAGGCTGACATAGATTTCTTGATCAGACTTACTGCACTGAGATTGTATCAGTGGCTTCAAAGCAGCGGTAAAAGTAAAATAAGTGATGGGCTTCTGATGACCTCAGATGACTGGCAATGGTGCTCTACATTTATGATTTATACTGCTATACCTTCCTATGTTTAGCATTCAGATTCCAGTCATTAAATTTCTGGTTTCTATAATGCCTTTACATTAATACTAGAGTTTTTCTGTTTAAGTTTATCCTTCCTTTTCTTTGAAAAGAAAAAAAAGGGATGAAACAGAAAGAATACAGTGGCACAAACAATGTTTTCCTGTGATATAAAACTGATACCTCTTACTGTCAAAAGCAAACCGTCTGTTGCGATAATACGAGTGTAATGGGAAAGAGGCTCAGTTATGACTGGCATAACCATCAGCCACAGACTTGCTGTCAGAGCTGAATAAAATGAATATATACAAAATCTGGAACCCCACATAAACAGGGATACTTAAGGTATTCCTGCTTGTTAATTACCTTTTTAATTAAATTTTGTCCTTTATCATTGTAATGATAATTCAAAGAATAATATTGTTATTATAGAGGTGCAAGCACTGATGGTGCTGTAAGAAGAATAAAAATGTCTGGAAGAATGTTTCATATTTACATGCATTTAATTATGTTAACATGCATTATGTTGTTAGGAATTATGTTTATCGGCTTATATTTGTGTTATTTTATTCAGTTGTATATATATTTTTATCACACACAGGTTTTCTCCAACTTATCTCAAAAACCTATCCATCAGGTCTTTGCTCTGCACACAGTGTGGCAAGCAAATTGATTGATCTCCAGCCAAATATGGTACCAAATATTGTTAAGATGCATTGAGTATATCAAAAAAAGTTCACAGGTAAAAAGAAAATTGTTGTCACTAATTTCATTTTGAGATATTTTTCATTTAATCGCATTAGTTACAATGTATTGTTCCTATATTTTTTTGTGTTTTTTTATAGAAATACACACACACGCATAAAAGATAGAAATCAATATATGCATAATCATCCCATTTAAAGAACTACATTACATGTTAATTAGAAAAAGTGACATTTTGATAAATCTTGATTTCCCAGGATGTTTAGATTTTCTTTAGTGCAAATCTCTACTAAACAGATAACATTTAATAAAGCAGCAAACCACTATTCGTCTGAATGAGCCTAAAGGAATCTATTATACATTGTAACGTATAGGCACGCAACTGTTTCTTCATTTGTTTTTCGTTCGAAACAGACCTGCCAGAACCCAAAAGTCCTGAACATCTCACCGGGAGCAGGACAAAAAATATTTGAAAAAGGAAACCCCTCCCATGTCATTCACTTTACGAAGAGGTGACCCCTTAAAAGGTGAGTTGAAGTATGTCATAACATAAGCCACAGTATAATGGCCACTCTTTTTTTTTAGATATCTATTTCTTGTTTCTCTCTTCAGTTACATGTAGAATCAACAAAATACTTATAGTCAGAGCCTCATGCAGTTTATCCTGAGTAAGGATAGATCTCTCTTGTTAAGGCTGTACCAGTAAAATCAGAAATACAAATATTCCAGGTGCTTAAAATGTATGAAGAGATCACACAGAATTTGTAATGAAGCTATTGTAAGTTTATCCTGTGAACCTTAAACTGCAACAGGAATTTATAATTATGCCAACCTATGTAACTTTTGAAATGAAGAACTGAGAATGTTCTGCATTTATTAACTTGCTTTTGGACAAAGTGGACAAGAAGAAAATGATTTTCTCTAGGAGAAACCCATTTTACTATGTTACACTTAAAAATGAACAAGTACTCTAATATATACGGTATATTTTCAAGATACCATCTTGAAAAGAAAATGCAGATAATTAAATGATCACAAACTGTAGTGCAATTAGAAGACTTTGATGAAAGATGTGGTTTAAGTAATACAAGTTATAATGGCAAAAAGAGCAGTTCTCCACTCAAATGCATATTAATCATCACAGTATGTGTGCTTTGTCGGCTGCTGATAAACGTATTCTTTCTTTCTTTCTTCTGTTGACTCTGAATAAACACCTATTCCCAAATGCCACCCATAGCATTGAGTGGAAAGAATGAGTGCTTCTCTAGTCTGACAGAATGGCATCCTGTACTTGGCATAGATAACAGTAGTATCTTTTCTTAAAAAATACCTTCTAGTGGCAAAGGGTTGAATAATGCTTGGGACCAGTAGACAAAGCTGAGAAATTTCTGATCATGGTGATTGCATTTGAGTGTAGGCTTTAAACATTCTCCCTTTCCCCCAGTATCCAGTATTTATTGATTTATTTACCTGTGAAAATGTGCGAAGTAAAAGAATTTTTGTTAGTACTGGTATGTCAGCACTAGGTAGAAGTCTCAGAGCAGGGTGACTTTGTAAAGAAGAAACATCCTTGCTAAGAGGCAGGACTCGTGAGTGGAGGTATAGTTGTATGCTAGTGCACTTAAGTGCTCTTAGCAGAAAAGCTGGTCTGAAACCACCAAGTTGGAGCAGCTACGGCACAGACCTGACCTGTAGATTTTCCTCCCAAATTTTGAATGTTTGGCTGCTGTCCTTTTGCATTTGACAAAACAATGAGCTTCTGTTCTGTCCAATATTGTCATGTGTCTATGAGGAGAATTTCAAAGTCATCTGCAGACAGTTCTCTAAAAATGGTATTTTTTTCCTCTATACAGTTTTACGCATTTTCTGAAATTAGATTTTACTTCTTCTTTTCTTGCTAGCTGTTCAAAGGACTGTTTTGAATTAACACCTCAGTCAATAGTATGTGTTTGAAAAGAAATGTTCCATAGAAATGTGAAAATAATATTTATTAACCTCCCATAACAAGTGAATTGTCTTAGATCTGGGGGCTTATACTGTAGCCATTACACTATATCAGAGAACAGTCTTAGCTGTGAGGAACAGACAGACATCTGCAGTCTAATACAAGTAACAGAATTAAGCACAATGGGAACATAGAGAAACCGGTAAAAATTATGCTGCTGTATGGCTCAGTGGAACTAAATGTTGCATAACATGTTTTTTGTTTTTTATTTTTTATTTTTGCAGTGCTTCACCATTCAAATTAATTAAAGAATCTTCCAGAATGAGGTGCAATGTTGCTTTGGAAAATATTGCTTTAGCAAGCTGTAAAGGGCAACTCAGCATACTTCTGTAAAATAGGTCTGTAAACTTGTACCAATTATAGTTGCTATGCTATAAATGAATTTTTAAAGTTCCTTATTTCTAAAAGCCATTTTTAATTCCCTCCATCATTAATGCTTTTGCACACAGTTATAGTAACACATCACTGAAGTACATTTCAGTTTGTTATCAAAGGTTGTGAAGAAATAGATGATAAAATTTCACACTGATTTTCTTTTTCAATACACAGTGGAAAGAAGCTCTCTCATTTTAGCCTAACCATCAGAAGAAAAGGCATTAAAGTCACCACACAGCATCATATCTGTAGCTGATGCAAACATCCATTTCATTGAAGATACAGCTAAAGATCTGACTCCAAACTTTAAGGTGTGCTGATTTCTAATCATTAGAAATTATATATACATGCATAATGTGGATGAAGTCGTAGTTAAGAAAATATCTCGACTCAGTAGCACAAGAGAGCAGATCAAGTTACGTTAGCCATTTCGCATCTATTAAGGACAGACACTAAAACAAATAGAAGAGTAACATGACACTTCAATTTAACCTGAAATGCGATAAGCACGGTATTGTATCATCTGATGATTTTGTTCCAATGAAGAAATAAATCGTAGTTTTCATGAGGGGAAGATTCTTTGCTAATTTAAATTGCCAAAGTATCTTTCAATTTACTGAAATAAGGATGTCTTACATCAACTGAACATCAGCTATCAGGTTCATACTGGCATCTTTACCCCATTCAAGGCAGGGCACATATAGGGGGAAAAAGTAATGAAAAAAAAAAGCTACACTTTGTGGACTGGATGACTGGATTCACAGATGTCTGCTTACCTCAGATAATTGTAATATCTCAGTAAAGAGAGGCTTGCACCATAAATAATCAAGAGGAAAAGAGATATTCATAAGCATTTCAGCATGATTCATTCAAGCATTCTTAAGTGACTACCCACAAATATTGTGTAAAGAAGCAGAAAAGGAAAGGCCACTTGGTCTGAAATATGCTCAAAGGAATATATGTGAGCATGAAAGATTTGCACTGCATTGGAATTAAGGGAATTTATGACTTAGTCTTTAAAAGCTGCAATTTTTTTTTTTTTTCTTGAGATGTGGGTAAGGTGTTTAGCAGCACATTCTGGATAGTAACTCTTTTTTTGTAGTTAGGACACTAAGGACAGATTAGAAAATCTCAAAGGCCAGCATGGTGGCCAGCATTGAACCTAGAGTTCCTTTTGTGTCTCAAACTACCATCATATTACCAAAATTGAATTGCTAGAATGAATGATGAATTTTAAAGAACGTTGTTAGTTGTTCATTCAGAGAAAAGAGCTTTCATTTCTCATTTAGGATGCTTTTTATAAACGTCTCACTAGGAATAGTATTTAACGCTCTATGCATGACCCCTTTCATAGAGCTGTCTGCCAACAGGTGTAGGGACTCTCTGCTCAGCCAACCAGGCAGTGTGAACTCCACATTCAAGCTGTTGAAAATGTGAGCATTAACTTACTGTGTGGTTTCTTCTTAATAAGGTTTTTGTAAAGGGTAAGCTGAGAATTGCCATACTTGAATGACAAAGGCCTTATGGAAAATTTATCTCACTAGATATTTAAAAGTTGGATAACTACATCTAAACTGGTTACCATGAGCTCCTTTCATTGACTAACAGAGTGGGCTCATGTCCTGGTTTCAGCTGGGATAGAGCTAATTTTCTCCCTAGTAGCTGGCATAGTGCTGTGTTTTGGATTTAGGA
The DNA here is from genome assembly GCF_965183815.1 of Platalea leucorodia. Taxonomy (NCBI): domain Eukaryota; kingdom Metazoa; phylum Chordata; class Aves; order Pelecaniformes; family Threskiornithidae; genus Platalea; species Platalea leucorodia. Next base: position 5,999,023 of record NC_138830.1, read on the forward strand.
TGAGAATAATGTTGATAACACCCTGATGTTTTAGTTGTTGCTAAGCAGTGCTTACACCAGTCAAGGACTTTTCAGCTTCCCGTGCTCTGCCCGGTGCACAAGAAGCTGGGGGGGGGCACAGCCAGGACAGCTGGCCCAGGCTGGCCCAAGGGCTATGCCATACCGTATGGCGTCATGCCCAGTATAGAAACTGGGGGAGTTGGCTGGGGGGCAGCAATTGCTGCTGGAGGACTGGCTGGGCGTCAGTCAGCAGGTGGTGAGCACTTGCATCACTTGTTTTTCCTGGGTTTGTTCCTCTCTCTCTCTCTCTTATTATTTTCCTTTCAATAATAATAACAATAACAATAATAATAATAATTTTATTTCAATTATTATTATGAAATTTTATTTCAATTATTAAACTGTTCTTATCTCAACCCACGAGTTTTCGTACTTTTGCTCTTCAGATTCTCTCCCCCATCCCACCGGGGGGAGGGTGAGCGAGCGGCTGTGTGGTACTTGGTTGTCAAGAGGGCTAAACCATGACAGCTCATCAATGTGAAATTAATTGCCCTCAGCCATGCTTATTTTCCTCTACTGACTATGACGCAAAGCTAGGATGGCTGGTTTAGATGTAGGTGCCTACAGCTTAGATACCTAAGAAGAATCATGCCTTCAACCTCATTGAACCTCATCTCCTACTTTGTAAAATTTTGATTTTGTGTTTTAGTCTGAATTTTTATATTGTTTTTATTTATCATTTAAATAATTATTTGCTACAATGTTGTCTTCAGCCATTTATTATAACTTTAGTAGAATTATGATTCTATACAATCCTGTATTTCTTTTTTACTGCTCTGGACCTGCTACCTGAAAGATGTATAACTGATTCTTCATCTACTGAAAGCTCATTAGCATGACAAAATAGAAGAACAACAAAACCTACCATGACATCACATCTGTGGAAGAGGAATTTAGCTTTTGCATTGTTTCTGAATATTTTCAAACATGTCTATATTTCCAAAGTGAGGAAAGTAGGAACTGGTTTCTCAGCACTTCTCACACAGTCAGACTTTTTGTATGGCATCCTTCCCTATCTCCACTTGCTGATTTGACTAATAAAGATAAACGCCATTCAGAAGACCACATAAGGACTGGTACAAAATTTTTGAATACTTTACATTAATACTAGTGCTTGTAATAATGTGTCAAGTAAATCTTAGCTAAAACAAAGGTCCTCTCTTTGCTCTTCTGAGAAATGGCAGCACAAAATATAGACCTCTCGATCTTCTTGATTGAAGGAATTACTTGAATCACTTCTTTCCTCTCAATGTCTCTCAACAGTAGTGTACCATTCAGCAGTGAAGTTAAGACAGGAGAGCACTGCACCTCTGGTCCCTTCTCAGCCCAACAGCTGGCTGTTATCTCTCTTGCTTTATCTCCTCTAAGTGAATAGTTATTTCAGTGCTTTCTTACTAAAATTGGTTGTGACCGTTGTTTCAGGGGTGCTAGAGCTCTGTGTCATACCATTGTAGGCCTGTGTCTATGTAGGGAAATTAGCCTCTCTTCCTGTATTACTGATATTGCTATCCCTGTTGTCCTTGGTGGACTAAACATGGAACTTTGAAGTGTCTAGGACTTCATATACTTTGTACACTGCTCTACTCAGAGCAATGCAATGGAGTTATCCAGCTAGCACAAGGCTCACTACTTCTCAATTGTAATTTCCATTTGATCACCAGTTTGTGACTGTGAGATTTGGTGAGTTTCCTTAAGATCACCCCAAACTCTGTAACACTGATGTGTAATGCTCCACAAAGCTATGAAATAATCTTTCTCAAAGCTGATGTGCAAGGATGAACAAGTTAATGTGTATCAAAGCAAGCATGCATTTTATGAATCATTCACTTGTAATCTATATCATATACAAAACAATCCAGCTACAAGCCTTACCAGGATTCCCTTTCTATCATAAAAAGGTCAACTTGCCATGCTTTGCTTGGGCAACGTTTCAGAGAATATCACTGGCAGAGAATCAGTTACATAAGCCTTAGAGAAGATCTGCTGTTGTTTGTTCGTATTCCACAGCCATTACTCTTGTAGCTACAGTTCTTAGTTTTTACAGGTACTGCTTCTAAAAAGTGTTCGTTGAAAGTACTGACCAACTCCCCCAGTGTAACTTTTTTGGAAAGAAAACTCAACCCACAGAATCTGTAAGGGCACCAAAGAGTTTTTGTTAATGAACTGGAATTACAAGTCTTCAGGGGTAGAGAATGAGAAGAAAATGTCTTGAAAGCAGAGGCCATTTGGGTGAAATTGAAAATCATTTATTTATTTAAGAACGTATACCATGTTGGGTTCTATAATCCCAGAATTAAAGAACAAATATATGAAGAAAAACTATACTGTAGCGTATAGTCATGCTGTATTGTATGTTACATATAAAAAAGACTAAAATATTAAATTTTCTTATTCATCTTGCCTAGTCAACATCTTACCCATGTTTTGTCCATTTGCTCACTAATCAGTGTCTACTGTCATTTATCTTCATTTACTTAAGTTGGCTGAATAATGGAACATTGCTTATCCTAATCTTTTTGGCAATCTCTGTTTGACATTGTTCATTACTGTTTACCTTTCATCATGTCACCATTTCGAGCTGTCATTGTTTATCTTTGCTCACCGTGCACTTATCTGGCAATTGTTGTCTAATATCATTAGTCTTGGTTCACTCCTGTCCACTTGGCAATCATTAGCTGACAGAGTTCACTTCTGGTGGGTCAACTGTCATAATTCAGTGCTAAAATGAGTAGGAAGAACTTTCTTGAATGTTTCAGAAATTTAAACTGGAAAGCCAGACTCACGAAAGGGCTCGGAAAGCATTGTTCTATCAAAAAGAGAGAAGCTGAGGCCCTAGATACGGTTTGAGTTTGCGTGTGTGTCTCATGAGCATTTGTATGTTCACACATACAGATGTAAAGCATAATCTGTTGTTTATGGTTGTGTTTAACTTTCAGCCCTCAAGATGTTCTGCTAAGTCCAGTGTGAATATTTACATACCTACCTACTTGAATCAGGACCTTTGAATATAGGCCCATGTTCAAAGAGCAAATTACTTTGCCAACTGGGGACTATGAGAATGAAAAAAAAAATTATAAATGTACCTTGCACCAAACAGACACAACTTGAACGTAGAGACATATTTTTTCCTCTCTGGATTTTCAATGTTATGTACACTTTTCATGATGAGAATGTGTCTGTTAGTGGGATCTTCTTTTAAATTAATTGAAACAAGTCAAGTTTGTTCGTCAGAAATCCAGAGTCTAGAATGTCTGTAATTTTGTTTACTTTTAAAAAAGATTTTCAGGACTCTAACATCACTTTTGTTGTTGTTGTTATTTGAAAGTCTTTTGGCAACTACTTCAGTGTTTTTACCTTAGAAATTGAATGTTGTCAATACCTTGGAAAAAGCCTTGATTTAGGAGTTTTCAGACAGGATATTGTATCTTCAAAGTAATTTGAAATTACTTTGTATCAGTTGTAGTGATGGCTGTTGTTGGATAAGAAAGACCTGGAGGGCAATATATTTCAGAAATGTCCTTGTTTTATTACATAAGAAGTAAAAATTATATATAGCTAATCATACTGAGTTTATACAAATCGCATATGCAAGTCAAAACCACCTGCTACCAGTCGTCTTTGGAAATGATTCTGAGTCCAAACCCAAGCCAGAGTCCTGACGTATTTAACTACAACCAAAAATGTGCTGGATGTGGGTAAATCCACTGTTTGAAGGTTGAGCTGTGTCTTGGCAAGGTAACAATTACACCTGTAGTTAACAAAAATCCGAGCAAGTCTTTTGCTATTTGAACATGTATAACAGAAATTTCCTGGTTGGCATTCAGTTTTCCCTCTCAGAATTGTCAGTAAAGTGCTAAAGGAAGTGGCTCCAAAATCTTGGAACTGTAAATTGTACCTCATCTCTGTAAAACAAAGACTAGCTGACCTCCATTTCTTTAAGGTTACTCTCAAGGTGAAGTTGATGACAAGTCACAAAGCCTTAGCTGAGCTATGTTAATAACTTTGTGTATCTTTAAACCATGGCAAATAGTGCCAACTACTTTATCTTAGCTACACTGCAAAGTAGAGTAAGTTTTCTTACGTTTGATGTGGAATAAAACAGAACACAAAGGCATCCATTGTTGAGGAGCTTACGTGTGTTATCCTTTTAAAAGGTGACATATGACAATTTGAGCCTTCTTGTGATTTGCTTGAGCATTGTTATTTAACACAAAATAATATATGTGTCGTGTTGAACTCTCTGTACAATTTTTGGTATAACTTTTTTTTTCTGTACTATCCCAGAAATATAGGTCAAATTTTCATCTTCAGAAATAGAAGGACTTTTCTGGGGGGGTTATGTATACTGTATACTTGCTACAGAGTTTGTATTTTATACCTGTAATTCTAAATATAAATAAGCAGACTTGGAAGAACTGAAAATAATGAATAGACTTGATTACCTTTCAAATATCAGATGCCATCGGTTATCTGCAGTTAAATACAGTTCATATTGTTGTTTTGTTCTGTAACTAACTCTGAATAGTTGCTATACAATTTAGAAAGTTTCAGACACCAAAAACTATGTTTTTCTTAAAAGAAAAAAAGTTTCTATAAAGATCTGCATAAACAAATCTTTTTAACCAGCCTCTAATTTAATTTAAGAGAACAAGGTTTTTACTGAAAGTAAGAATGCACATTTGCTTTCTAATATAAAGTATTCTGATTTAAATCTGGGTTATGCAATTATTCTTTTGTTTATGTTTGACGAGGTAATACAGTGATTTTAGAGACTGAATCCAAATTCATGCAAAAAACGAAAAATTCATCATTTTCTTCATATATGTTCATTTTAAGGTAGGCACCATATCTCTTGAGTCAATCTGTCATTTCTACCAGAACTGAAACCCCTGACTGCTTTTGCTACAAGCACGCTGGATGATGCAGAAACTAGCCCTGCGTCTGCTGGTACAACATAAGCTGAAACGTTATTTTAATTCCTGAAATAACTGGAGATACCACTTTAATTACCTGAATTTATACATAGTAGTAAATATATTCTCATGTTCTGCAGGCAGCAAGTGTATAGGAGACGTAAAAGAAAAAAAAAATATTTAAATGTCAGAAAATGATCAATAAGTTGAACACAATTTCACAGAATATCTTTGGAGTCCATTAATCAGTAAGTTAGCCTTTGTGACAGATGCAGTCATATGAGATAAAAAAAAAAAAAGAAGTTGCATTGGTTGATATTTTATGTCCTTTACACTAAAAAGTGCACTAAAGGTTATTGAATAACAAATACCTCAATGTCCACAAAGTATAGTGTCAGGAACCCTGGGCTCATCACAGAGTAAACTTTATTCTTTTATAACCTTATTCAGTTCCCACCTCATTTTAAAAACTTCTTTTCTCTAGCAGAGATTAAGTTCATAGCTGTGAATGGCTCAAGATACTCTGAACTGCAGAAACAAGGTTGTCTGAATTTCCTGATTTAAAAATCTTTACAGGTAAGAATGTTTGGAGGATACATAGACACCCATTAAGGGGTTGTGGTAGCTATGTATTAATGTTGCATATACATGGCCAGCTGAGTGATCAAAGGAACCTGTTTTCAAAAAGAAGCTAATATTTTGCTCATCAGTTTCTCTTAACGCAGCCTAGACTAGATTATCTGACACCCGTCATTGTGTTCACTTGTATCACCTAAGCAATTTAGCCTCTTCACTTAGTCTGCTTAGTGGTAAAGGTCAGGATAGTTCGTGGGAGTTAGTAGTCACCAGGGAACCAGGTGGAGCTCCTACAAGAGTGAGTCTTCCTGCCTCAGGCTTAATATTTGTGATAATTTCAATGTCTTTCACTGCACCCACAACAATATTTTATGTTGTTTTCTTATCCTTTATACGCAGTGACCTCCTCACAGGCCTTCGTTGTGTACAACTGTCACTACAGCTAAATACTGTTGTCCCTGGATCACCTCAATGCTTTGATCTGTCATTGAAGGTAAGTGCATAATATGTTTGGTACTGTAAGTAATGATATTCACAGTCTCTCAAGGCAAGAGGAAACATAACTTCGTTCAGCAGAACAACAAAAGTAGGTCATCATGCTAGTTTTGCTTTTAGGTCACATTAGCTATTTCCCTTCACTAGTATACTTCACATTTCCTTGTAATAAACATCCTTCAAGTGTGGACAGTAGCAATTGTTGGAATGAATTCTTCACTTAAATGAAGTTCACTTCAATTTTGTCAGAGTGGAAGTTGCTGACGTACACATAAGACCACTCCTTGTTTAAAATCACTCGATATACCGGCTGTGGGTATGCCGAGTGCTACAACAGGCCCTGCATTCTCTTTTAATTTCATTACGGCTAAAGCACAGGAAAACTGCACAGCTTTTACAGTGGTGGTTTCTGCTGACAATCCCGTGATACTGCCTGTGAAAGATAATGTAAAATAAATATTGTGTGTGGGATAAAGAAATGGATAACACAAAACATGTCAGTTCTCATAGCTTGGAGATTCTGTAACCAGAAGACATTTCTTTCACATGCAATGGAAACTTCAAAGAGTGGTTAATGTAATACAACTTCTAATGGTTCTGCAAAGATAGTACATAAAAATTTTTTTTTCTTATTGAACCCATATAGTTGTGGTGACACTAGTATGTTACTGAAGTGAGAAGATTGTATTTGATCGTGAAATAAGTTTTGTTCTCTCCTACTCTCTATAAAATTAGTATTTGATCCCAAACCTTTTAGAGTCAGTGATGGCTTTCCTGTTCCTTTGGTGCGCTTTGAATTACACCCAGCTAAAGAAACCTGCTCATTTCTCAAAAGCATAGATGATAGCAGACAAACAATTTTATCAGTATATAAAGAAATTAAGGCAGTTTTTCTCATTAGTTCTACTAAGGCTGTTAATTCTGTATCTTCATAATAATTCTCTGTCTTCTAGTTCTTGTTAGTAACATCTTTTTTTTTTTTTCTTCTTTTTCTTACTACTACAGAGATCGCATGACTATGTAATAGTGTTGCCATAGTGAACGTTGTCTGATATCAAGGGGCTGACAATCAGGAGGAGTTATGAGACTAAATGATGTGCTGTTCATATCATTCATCAAAACAATTATCACTAGGGAAACATGATGGTATGTGCTGGAATTTTGTTTGTGAAATGAAAATAATTCTGTCCCTTTGTTTTAAACTAAAAATGTTTTTGTGTTATAACTGCGTGGGTATACACATATAAGGAAGAAAACCAGATTTTTTAACATTTCTTTTACAGTGTTCTCAGATTCGTTTCTTAACTACTTTCATGCTGTCACACTGATCTAGTTAAACTGTGTAAGTGATAGTCTAATTAGCAGACAGCACTAGGCCACTTATGTCAATTGACATTTATTAGCTGAGGGAAGGCAGGAGAGACATATAAGGCTTTCATCCCTCTGGGGGAATCAGCCAGCCACGGTCCATCTCTTACCTAGGCACAATAGAAAAAACTGAGTGAAAAGGAGGAATTAGTTGTGGTGCTTAGTTTTGAATACCTTAACTGAAATGTTCAAGCTAACTCTGGGTGTAATATTGAAACCTAGGAGGACTTTTATTTTCCTGCGTAACAAGATTGATCTTGGAGGACTGAAGAGAAAGAAGCTATGCCTTAAAAACTCATTTTGTGAAGGTGAAGATAGGGACACATTCCAGGATCTCAGCTCCTTTTCTGGAAAGGGAAAATCTCATCATTTTCATTCAACATTGCAAATTACAGTACCTTTCCATTACATAATATGTGCAGTATTTAGGAAGGGTTATAGCTAGCTATTTCAGTAAAGAAACCTAATTCTAGTCTCACTTCTCATCTTGTATGATTATTCAGTACACAAAAGAAATCAGCACGTATGGTCTTGCATTACTATTAGTCATTTAGGCAGAAGGAACACAAAGAATGCAGGAAAAGACAGAAAAAGGAGTTGTTTTCTTTCCTCCTTCCCTCGAAATAATATAGCTGCAGACTTCAGAGTCTTTGAGGTTCATACTTTCCTGATGTTTCTGCAGCTAATTCACTGTAATGTCACCCAGAGTCCATATGATTACAAATGTAAGTAGGGCTCCATTCTCCTCTTGAGTTACTGATTAGATGTTAATTTTTTAGTAAAGTGGAAATTATTGACCTCTGATGTTGACAGATCTTAGTCCTCAGTTTGACTATGTATACAGTAAAATTTTCTTTTGCTGTGTTTGATCAGTTAACATTAGTGCCTTGAAACAATCAATATCACACTGTGTTTAAAATTATCTTTTAAGGGACACAAAGTAGTCAGGTGGAAAAAATCTCAAGAGACCAGCATGAAACTAATAAGATTTACTAATAGCTTTTGCTTTCATAATTTGAAGGGAAACCAAAGAGTAGACTCTGAATAGCTAGACTTGTAATTGGATATTGATCTAAACAAATATTCTCTTTCTAAGTACCTGTTAAAATCGGTTATCGCTATTTGTTAGGACACATTATATTTATTCTTATTTCTGTAGAAGTAGTACTGCTGTTCTAAGTTATATAAAAACGCATTAGCAGTACACTTTTAATAGACCTATTAAATTCACTTTGCTTTGATTTACTCAGTATTTGAGTATAGGCTGAAGATTCTATAGAGCTGCAGGAAGAGGAGTACTGAAAATAATGTAATTATCACCATTTATGCTACTATTTAGTTTGTTAATTTGCATGGAACTGTGGTTTATGGAGCACTTGTGCTGTATCCACTTTTAAACATGCCTTATATATGGCTTAATACAATTTACCCTCCAGTTTCACTGAAAGATCCTGCTTTCATTGGCTTTTTCTGGTTTTGATTTTGCTTGCTTGCTTGTTTGTTTTTCACTGTTGTAGCAAGACGACACAGCATTATTCCAGAAGTTGTATATCATTCTTTTTCCAGACAGACTCTCTTTAAGTTAAAATGATGTAGTCACACAGGCAGAGCTGTGAAAACCAGACAGAACATACCAGTGACCTTTTTTTTTTCTTTGCCAAGCTTCTTAACAATTAAAGGGAAAAAAATCAAAACAAAACACAAACACAAAAACAAACCCCAGAAAACTGTTGAATTAAATAAGTTACTTCCTAGAATGATTAATGGAATGTGATGATAAATATAAATCTTTATGGATTTGGTTTTGGTTCTGTATGGTATAAATCAAGATGCCATCTTTCAAATCAAACCCATCTAATAATTTGGAGCTTTGTGATTAATTCTTATTCTGACCTATTAACACCTGCTTTTATTTATCCCTAAAAATGTTTAGAATAGAAACATGATATTTTGGGAGGTAAAGTAGCATAGGAGTACAGTAGATGCAATTATATCTCTTTTAAGCAGACTTCTACAGGATAGCCTACTCCCTTCCTTGAGGTTACACCATTATAAGGCTCCTTTAGAAGTGTAGCTCAGCCCCTAAACTATATTTGTATTAAATTAAAAAAAAAAAAGAAAAAAACATTAAAACTGATAGCTTGATTTTACTCAATAAGAAAATTAAAAAAAATAATAGTGATTGTATCAGTTCAGGGAAACTAAGAACTGGCTGCACCTTGAGCCTTGAGCTATGGAACTATTGACCCCAGATTAATTTGTCAATAACATATTAGGCTACTATGATTGCAGAAGTTGCCCAGCAAAAGCAAAAGTTATGGTTAAACTTGCAAATACTCAAAGTCCTCTCTCTGTTCTTCTCAAACATCTATTTTTATTAAACTTGAAGCAACTTAATTATGTTTTAATCTTTTACTTTTCCATGAAATTTGTGAATTCCGTCAGTGAGTTTGTAAGTGAGTGGGATTTAGAAAGAGTCACAAATGCCTATACAGAATGAGTGACTGGATAAGTCAGCTCCCATAAGTTAGGCTAAAAAAAAAAAAGGTACCAGAAACAATATTCTGATGCTCTCCGGTATAATCCACAGCACTGTAGGAATAGACAGGAGCCTGGTGTGAGGCAGCCACTCTTAGTCTCTTGCCAAATGATAAGGGCAGAAGAAGTATAAAATCTTCTGAGTTGACTAAGAGAAAGAAAACGGTTAGAGCTCAGGTTGGGAAACGAGCTAATGATGCTAGGTGAATCCTGAGCAAATTTCCAGATAACCCTTTTGCGGCTAAATCTCCTGGTGTGGAAGACAGAGGCTGCTGGTGTGCTGGCCCAGCAGCTAGATGTGGCTTTGGAATGACAGAGATCTTCAAGCCATTTATGTTTCTGTTGTTGATATACTGACCGCAGAAATATTTTTCGGAAGCACACAGTAACACGCTGATGTCTATCAGCAACACAGGCTGAGATAGGTGCCAGTCCTATCTTCATCTAGCTGTGTAGGAAGCTATAGCCAGAAAGGTTTGCAACTAGGAATGTGTTCATATCTTCCACTGCAAGACAGGCATTGTGTCTGACATCATCCCCGTTTATCAGTAGGAAAAGTGTATACAGATCTTCGCAGCAACATGGACAGACAGCACCAAAACAGTAGTTTTCTCTTGAAAAAGAAATCTTAGCGATTTTGTGTAATACTGTGATTTTTACAATAAATATATTGAAATATATGGGAGGAGGACAGAGCTACCTTCTGGGTTTGTTACAGTTTTTTTCTGCAATATATTATTCTGTTTGTGACTAAGATGAAGAAATAAATACCTTTGTCTCCATTCCAGAAATGCAATTCTGTATTTTTTTGGTTCCAATCCCAGACTTTTTATGTGACAGTTATATTTAGCTTAAAACAATGGAATTTGCACGAACTGTAAAGACTTCAAAACTATGCCTATATATGTCTTATTTATTTGTCCTTTGAACAAATGTTTTCCTAAAAAACAGGAACATGAAAATACTAGCAGTGACAGTGACTAAAATTAGATTCACAAGTCTAGAGAAGACCTGAAGAGATCATGTCGTCTGTCTCCCTGTTCTGAGGCAGGTTTTATAGCCGTAACTCTACTCTGTTGTCTCATGGATGTCTAACCTGTTCTTAAAGACCTGGAGCACTGGCAACTCCCCAGTCTGCTCCATTACCTCATTATCTTTTCTATAAGAAAGCTTTTTTCCTAATCTCATCCTATGTTTTTTCACTTTGGTCCTATACACTATCTCTATGAAAAGCAGCCTTATCTTTGCTCTTGAGGAAGCTTTCCATATTTTTTACTGTTATGTCATCCCCCTTCGTTCTTCTCCAGCCAGTGACTGTAACAGGTGAGTCTTTCTCTGTATATCACAAAATCTCAGATTAACAGCAACTGTGTAGTCTGTTGTTACCCCGGTTATATATTTGTATGGTTGATTATTCTTGTCTGAGTAGTTTGTCCTGGGCTTGGCTCTACTTGTTGCTCCCTGGTTTATCTGATCCTATCTCAGATCTGCTTGAATCAACTTGACTTCTCTTAACTCTGTCCAGTGTGTGGTGTCTCCCCGCTGGATTTAGCCTTCTAAATACACATATTTGAATTACTGCATCAACCCATGCACAATCTCCATATAAGTTTAATATAAACTTAAACAAATTCATTACAATGTGATAAATATCTAACCACAGAGGAGGATAATAAACTCACTGTCTCATTGAAGTAGGGCTATTTGAACAGGAGTCTAACTCTAGTTTTTTCATTCTCCTAAAATATTTTTTCTTTGAACCAGTTTGTTTCCCCTAGCTTACAGCTGTTCAAATACCGTGATGTATGCCAGTTGCCAATATACTAGCTTGCTTCTGGAGCAGCCTGGGGACACTGGTGCTCAGGGAATCCTGTCTGTGTTTTGTTTTCCCCAGGTACTTGCTGGGCCAGGAGCAAGGGGGCTGACATTGGAGAACAGATGCTCTAGTTTGGTGTTGCCAGAAGATTCCTTCCCTGCTGTAGTCCTTCTATAACTAGTTGTGCAAACTCTAGAGTTTCTTTGGCTTTACAAGACTGTGCAAAGACACAACTTCAGGACAGATTAGTGGCTGTAGTTAGGTAGCTCATAATGCTGAATGTTACAAATTCAGGTCAGTGAATTATTTCTCAGTTTAAAGAGGGGGGACAAACAAGTCTGGCATTCAGCTCCTCAAAAAAGAAGGAAATCACAAGTGGTCTTCTGGCTGTTCTTTGTGGACCAGGATGTTTTGAGCCTTCACAGAAAGCAGAGGCTTTGAATTCACTCATTGTTATGTAGAATAAAGACTAAACAGGAGAAGGAACATATAATGAAACCCAAAATATGAGCACAGCCAGGACATTACATTAATATCCCAATTTAAATGCTTGTGAGAAGGAAAACATCTCTGCTTTCATAAATGAGGCTTCCCTAGAACTTGTACGGAGAGAATTTGTGATACTGAGGAAAGGATCAGAACAAAAGTATTTTGGAGTTCTGGGTCCATCTACTGGTAAAATTATTCTTTTGATATTTTATAGGGCAAGCCACATAGTATTAAAAAGCTGCAGACAACTTCATTACCCATGTAAACTGTCAGAATTACTAAAACCAGTGAAATTACATGAGTTCACAGTAACACTAATTTTGGTCAACAATATTTTAAGAATTTTCTTCTCCATTAATATATCCTGAACGAGCTTTGGTATGAACTGATTTTCTTATCAAACTGTCCTTAGGAAAATTTCCAGAGTTTTCAGAAGCTACGATCCATCAGTACTAACTAGAGCACCACCTCCACGCAGTGGGGATGTGCAGGTTCACAATGAAAGGTTACAGTAGACAAAAAAACAGCATAAAGAAGAAATCTTTCCTGCTGTTTCCAATCATGTTTTTGGCTATTTGCCTGGCTTCAGAAGTGACTTCTTTTTATTACTTTCTGGGAAATATTCTTTTGTCTTTTTCACATGTGAGGTAGAAAAAGGCATTTGTGTTCTTCTTTTAGCCCCTTTTGAAGTTATGACTTTTTTTGTGAAGATCAGTTTAAGTTGAATGACTAAACGAAAAATTATAAGTAAGCAATTATCTCTCCTCAGCAACTTATTCAAAAATATGCAGGAACAAGTCAAATGAATAAGGGAATGCACAGGATACATGCATATCATATGATACGTAAATCAGCTTGATTTGAACAGACAAAATAGCACCCATCATTAAAGTCTGTTTAGGCAAGTATATGATTCATCATTTATTTTTGAGAAAGATATATGTAGTTACAAAGCCCCCTAGGAAATCTTCTTGGCACAAAGTAGAATTGTGAGACTTCCTCTGATGTGTTCTGATTCAGAAAATATCAAGCCTACCTGATTTATCTTGTGGCACTTTAGAGAGAAGAGCTAGTAAAACCCAGGAAGGATGAAAGTTTAAAAAATTATTTGGTCTGTTATGCATGCAATTCTTTCAAATTCTATCTCCTTGCTGTTCTAAGTCATTATTTTATTGAACATCTCTGCCACCTGTAAAGTGTTTTACACAAACACTGTTGCATAGCACCCTCAGTTCACACCACCATTATTTAAATGTCTCTGGCCAAGGCTTCACAACTGATTGTTATGACTAATTTTTGGTTTCATTATTGAGACTGTTAGAATAACACAACATACAAAACCTTCAAGTCTACCTCATTTCCAGTTAAAAGACAAATGAAAATTAGAAAGATCTTGTAACTTCAGAGAGGAATTAATTTTTAAAAGTCAGTTTGAAGTACTACACAGAGAAAAGTCAAACAGGAGGACTCATGTCTTTGCAGAGTTGGATCAGGGTACCCAAGGGATTTCCATGCTTCTATTTAATAATGAAAAATGTTTCTTGAGTGAAGAGACTGTTTTCCAACATACATCAGTGCATCTGTACATGCCTTGATGATCTTGGTCTTCATGATTGGATGACCACAATTACTAAATATAAAACCCCAAACAAACAGAAAATAAAACACAACACACTGCCCCCCCCCAATATACTTTTTTTTTTTTTTTTCATTGTAGGAAGCTAAATGCTTTAAGCAGATGAACTTGTAATGAAATATGAAATATAGCTCAGGAAAAAATGGAACCATGGATTACAACTTTAGACTGTGCTCTTCTAAAGAAAGGAAACTCTCACAAAATTTAATGCATTTTTTGGTTCTTCAACAGTTTATGGAACCACGCCTAGGAATAAATACAGCCAAGTTCTGTTAAACCATATCTTCTACTACTCAGCAGGTTACAGGATGCTGTTTAATAAGGAGGACATGCAAGAAGGCTGTTTAACAGATTATCTTGAATTTGATAGATTAGCCACCACAGACACTGAAGAACAGGAGCATGCACAGAATATATCTATTAAAATTTCTGTGCAAAACAGGGAAAACTATATGCAAAAAAATACAAATGACATAAATTTCCATATATTACTTACAATTTAAATAATAGCTGTAAATGATATCCATGGGAAATAGCCAAGCTGTTGACAAATTAAATGTATTCAGTAATTAAAATGGGTGTCACATGAACTTTAGAGATAGAGCTTGGGAAGTATCAGCTGTAACAAGCCTGTTCAGATTCACTGTTGAATTGTTACTGTTATACTTGTTTAGGTTTCTGCTGCTTTAGTTGGTATAAAGCTAGCCTGCTGATGATGATTTAGTGTAACACTACGCCTTATTTGGGCTGAGAGACTTAAGTCATGAATGTCTTTGTTAAAGTATTTGGATACCTGAAGTTAGATTTATGAGACTAGAATTTTCAGAAGATCCTAGCATGCAAACAGCTTTTATATCAATGAAAAATCAGTGTGGTGTTTTAAAATAGGTCTGCATATATACCTTTGAGTCATCATTCTTTTGGATCATCAAGGTGGTCTGAGTCTTGCTGTTGACTTTAGTTTTGATATACACAGAAGTTATTCTTTTTTTTGTCAATGAAGTGTCTGAACCTGGTAGTTATCTACTTCATCTTTGTTTCCAACATAAAGCCAGTTACTAGATCTTTAGTCATTTACATGTTTCAGTCTTCCCTATAAGTTGTTACTTTGAAAAATACCCTGAATACAGTGTGGTGTTTCTTTTTTTTTTTACCCCCTCTGCCCCCACTTATATAAATATATTATGTTTAGGCAATTACATTTCCTATAGAGCTGCTGCAGTCTATTTTCAAATGTACCTGAAGTTGGAGAAGCTGGAAACTTTTTCTTCCCTGGCAGTGCCTTTCTATCTAGAACCCTATGCATTTTTATAGACTGTACTTTGGAGTAAATATGATAATGTCTTAACCTTCTAAATGATGAGTAATGTGCCATATAGTAGAGACATGAGATAAATCTAGGGTTATAAATCAGTGGGAATTTACTGACGTGAATATAAATTCCATCGAGATCTAGCAAATATTGTATGTTATCATGAAGGCAGGTTAGATTAAATTCTCAGGTGTACTCCCTCAGCAGCCTTATCAATGCCAAAGGTTGTACAAAGAATAATAGTGGCCCAAGTTAGAAGTTTTAAAGCAGACACAACTGAATTCTCAAGTTTTTTACTTATCAGAGAGCTTTTTTTACAAACTGAGAATAACCGAGAGTGATAAGCAATCAAACATCTTTATACTGTTAGCTATATTTATATATCAATGAATTATTAATTATTTGATAATAAATTGAGGTACAAATAGTGGGATTTTATTTACAGATGGAAAAATCATTGAAGTGGAAATAAAGATGACTAACACGCTAATGACATTTAGCATTAGGAACATGTTTATCCTTTCAAACAAAACTGATTGGTAGTCTTAAACAATAAATTCATCATTATAGAGAGGCACTGACTGAAGCATAACCATCCCTAACTGGCATCTTTTATAAAAATATATAAAATATACACCTTCCTTTCGCTCTGTGGCATGGATCTGTTGCAATCAATCAATAAGTGTTAATGTATCCTACTTTAACAGTTAACTTCAATTCTACAATCTTCTCCACAGGTGAGAACAATCAAGTGAAAGAGGTGTTGTACTCTTACGTTATGAGCTATTCAGTCTTGATTACACTGGAGCTGCAGTACTTTAGTTCTGTTAAGAACTGGCTATATTTTACCTTTTTAATGCACCACTAAAATATACGCTGATCCTTTTCCAAAGAGATGAATAATGTTTTCTTTAGAAAACCAGGAAAAAGAAATCTCTCCCCACTTTTTGATCATGTTACAGCCATTTTATTTATTCTAAGAGGTTGTAACTACAGATTAACATTTCCAGTCTAAGTCACCTCTTCTTGTTCTTATTGGAACACAGGCCCCAGTGGGGTATTGTCGTGCTTTACCATATACTGTAGTGAGTTAGCTGACATACCAGTGAAGAGTCTAATGTTATTTCAACAGACAGGGATTTGTTTTGCTCCTAAGCCCAAATTTTTGGAGAGTGGGCTACATTCTGGGAAAGTATCACTTGCTCTGTCCTCATGAACTTCCCTAGAGCAATTGAGGCTGGCCTCTGTGAGAAACAGGTCTATGAGTTAGAGGGACTTTTGATCTGATCAGTCTGTTTTCTGTTATGTTTTTGAAATGTCCAAATTAATCTTGTGGGATAAGAAGAGGAAAAGCATTGTCAACACCAGATAGGCCAATCATTTATTAAAAAGCTGCTGCTTCTAGTTTTTATTTTATAGACTACAGTTCCCTTCAGTTCATTAATAAAGAACACATCATTAAAGAACAGTACGCACAGATTGTTAGAGCAGTCTAACTTAAAAACCTTGTGGCTGCTCCTGTTCTGTCCGAAAAGAGACTGACCCGTGGCTGGCCTGTAGATAATGAAGGCATAATGGTGATTATTGTTCTGTGACAGGAATATATGTGTAAATGAGGCTTGGCTTATTCCTAAGAAAGTGGAGAACATGAACTTACACAAAAAAGAGCATGCTCTTATACCTAGCACTTTCAGAAGAAATAAGCAGCAGTCAAAATTATGTCTCTAGTATGTTTTACTATCTGTCATTTCAAGAAGCTCAAACAGATCTATTACCATTCCTGTATTTTGCAGTGACTGCATGCAGACCTGATAAGAATAAGTTCTTGTACCACATGAAGTAAGCAGGCTTCATGTACTGTCAAAAAATGTCACATGAGGTAAGTTTGTGTATTTCTGGAGAGATCCCTTTCTCTTTTTCCTGTCGTCTTTGGTGAATCTTGTCACAAGTGATCAGTGACTACATTATAATGATGTAGATTCAATAGCACCACCAGGTAGATACCAGTTGTCTACAGAAGTTCTGCAAAACCAGCTTGTTTCTCATCCTATTGCTCAGTATTTGCATATCTTCATGTTATTTGGTGAGTTATTTGAATTACCTCTCTTTCTGTGTTTAAAATACATTTAGCTCTGTTCTTCCACCTTCCTTTCCCAATTTTGTAGATAGATAAATATAGATAAGTCTCTTTCCTCAGTTTTCTACATTGCAAGTATCTTCTGGTTGTCATATCAAGCAAGACTGCATTGTGATCTGTCTTCTAAGTCTGCCAAACCTGATGGAGGTCTTCTTTCTTGTCTTCATCTATTGCAAGTGACAAGTGGGCTGTCTTATGCCCAAAAAACCTGACGGCATCATGAAATACCACAGGAAGTGTCTGGTCTCTGAGGTAGTTGTATTTTATTTGGTTTTCTTCTTTTGATTCATGCTTATTTTAGGATTATTTGAATGAAACTACTGAACTGTTTTTTTTTTTCTTTCCTCAGGATGCTCACCTTCTCTTGAGCACAATCAAATCAGATTATACATTTTCTCTTGAAAAGCACTGAACATTGAACATACCTTTTCATCGTAATATCCATCCTGGTTATCAGGAGACAAACTGTTCTTTAGTATAATCAATGGAATGTAATCCAAGTTTTTAAGTAACTCCTAATTTTAGTTGCATAAAAAACCCTTGAGACCGAAGTTCAGAACTCTCTTATGTATCAGTGTTTTCTGTACCTTGGGTCAGTGCATATAAATAATTGGTATTAACTTTAAAAATATTACACTGAAGTAGAATTGGAAGCCTTCTGTGATGATAAGTGTGTTTTAAAAGAGGAATTAAAAAGGCAAATTTCTAAACCTCTTTTTTCTGTAAATGACCAACACTAACTCAGATGAAGAATGAAAGGATGCTCTAAACAAAATAATTCATTAATACTTCCATGAAATTTTGCTGTGTTTATGATTAAAATTATTCACAAAAAAAAATAATCTTGTTTTCAGTTTATTTGTTATTATAGTAACTTATGATTATTTAAATTCTTCTAAAGCTGTTTAAAACTTAAATGCATCTCTGGAATATGCCTGCATTTTACAGAAAGGCTTTGTTGCATATCCTGAGTTCGTATGCTTATTATACCAGTATTAGACTGTAACTGGGAAAGACTCTTGATTGTCTCATTTCACAAAAAAAGCAAATTAAATATTCATATCATTGATAGCTGTCTATGGGAAGTCTTGCCATATTAAATGTGCTCTTTGGTTTAATTCCTTCTAGTGTGGCATTAAAATTCATGAACATCTATGTAAACAGAAAGTTTCCTTCATCGTTCATTAAAAACAAAATGCACCCAAACAACTGAAAATCTAATATCACTTTAAATGTTTTAATGCATATATACATACATTTACAGATATGTTCCACAAGTGTTTTTGTTTAAGATCTATACACAAATATTTTTGCTTTTATTAAATACAGAGGTCAGTTGAATACTGAAATACTGCAAAATAAAATGCACAATAAAGGCAAATGAGAGGATAAATTCATTAATAAACTGAGTTTGACAGTTTAATTAATGAACATTATTTCTTTACATGAGTTAAGCCTTCCATGCACCGTCTTGTACTATTTGAAAAAGTTTTACTGGCAGGTCCCAATGCTGATTTCTTATGCCCTTGATAAAAGACAGATAATACAATTTATTCAGCATCCTAACTGGTTTTATCCAGTACATAAGTTTGCCAAACATCTAATACTGTGTTCACAGAGTTCCTACAAATAACTCCTCCCAGTTGGCATTTGTTTTACGAGCACACAAAACAAAATCATGGAAATTAAAATACCATCACTGGTACTGACAGCAGGAATCTGAAAAGTTTTTTCTCTCTAGGGATTCGCGGGAAGCATAGATCTCATCTATAGTTGCTGGCTGTGACACTTGATGCTTCTGTCTCTAAGGGCTTGTCTGGTTGGAGATACTTAGCTAACTCATGGTAATTTTACCAAGGTGTCAAAGTTAATGAACATCAATAAAAGTTGTCTGTACACTCTCACTCAGGAAAAAGTAAGACTTAAGGAGAGCTGAGGTGCAAAGATCTAAGTCTCTCTGACTTTTGAGGGAAGCATATACTTTGAATCTTATGTTTCATGTGTTGTAATGTATTCAGCACTTTATGCTTCCAGGTGAATTGAATAAACTTCCTGCTTTGACAGACCTTCACGGTACAGGTAGGAGTTCTGCTGAAATGTGACTAGATGGAAAAACTAGCATGAGAATAAAAAAGGTTCTGTATTTCTCTTATGGCCAAGAGAGAGCATCAAGTTATCTTTAATAATTATCAACAGCAGTTAGTGTCGGAATAAATGGTCTGATCAACTGAGTAGGAGTTTTGTCTGACTTTCAGGGGAACATGAAGTAGCATTGAGTGCTTTTTGAAAAGCCCATTCCTAGTGAGTCAAGGTTTGCCTTTTCAGAATGTGTAAATAGTTGTATTTATCTTCTATCTCTGCTTCTAAATTACTCTCTTCCCTGAAATGCAGCTCCAGTTATAGTGCCAATTTCCTGTGAATCTGGACCAGAATTTTCATTTATAAATAAAAATAATGAGCTGTAACTGGTATTTAAGGCTCCTCGAAGGAACATTTCATAGTTCAGTATAGCAGAAATAAGTTATATGAATCCTTTCTGTTTCCCATGGCCCAGAATAATACTACTGTACTAATTTCAGGATAATTCATGGTCAGCCCATGCTTTTTGTTGCATCAAGTTGAACTCTCTGTTCAGAATCTGTCTCTGGTTTATGTATGCCTCCAAATCTGGAAGCTCCTTCTTTTGAGGGGCTTTAATAGGCAGCTGATTTGACTATATTGGAAGCAAGTCAAGCATTCCAGATCCCTGACTCTCTTAACTGAGTCAGAGCCTTCCACACCACAGAACAGTTACAAGTGCACTGCAGATTAGAGGTACAACGTTATTGTTAACAGGAGTGGTACATTAAATCCACTGTGTGCAATGATTGTACTAATAAAATGCATTACTTGGAGTTTTAAATCCTCAATCTAGAAATTCAATTAATTTCCAGAGAATCCAATTTTGAAATACAAGAACTTTGCCCATCTGCTGTCACCTTGTAAAGCTTCAGCATCTGACACTGTGGTAGAATTAATTTTGTATACAAACATGCCATGAAAATCTTGGCTTAAGATGTGTGTTTGCAATTTCTAAAGCAGGAGTGTAGCCTTGTTTAAAGACAGAGTGTGAAATGAAAGTTCCAAGACCATGCATTGCCTGTAAGCACCCCAGCTCCCGCCACAACATCCTCTTTATCTCAGAAAGTCTGGTAGTACTCCATCCTCCATTCATTTTATGTACGGACTCTTTTCCTGAAATTTTACTCATCTAAGTGCATGTGTACATCAGTGATGCCTTATTTTACACCAATTAATTTCTTTTAATTTTCACATAATAAGTCTCTGATTTTTTTGTTTCAATCCATTGTTTATACATCTGCACAAAACACATGAAGCCAGTGTATTATTCACTTAAGAGATACCCATGGACTTTATAAACCTTGCTGAACCAGGACCTAAAATAGCACAGTTCAAGCCCACTGTATTTTAGATAATTTTATTAGAATCAACTCTACTCAGTAACCATTTTGTTAGGGATGAAATTTCTAAATATATTACGAAGCAAAATGCTTATTACAGCTAAAGAATTCTAATGGCTAGAACCTGTGAGAAAACACTTATGTTTGATTCAGAAAAGAAAGAAAGGCAAATTTGTTTTAACATATGAGAAGTAAATTATTTTGGACATTTAAATAAAACTGTATTCTCTTAAACAACTTCTAAGATTTTCTATCTAATTTATAAAAACCCTCAAGCAATAGTTTTAGTTTCCACATGGGAAGATGGAAGGATGTACAAAAAGATCCTGAGTGCTTTATTAGCTGCCTGCTATTCTTGGAATGGTAATCAATAAAAAATATTTCTCATAAAATAAATTCAATATTTCACCAGTAAAAAGTGATTATATTTTTTCTCATGACTGACCTTAATAACTCTCAAACTCTGAAGGCACTTGCGATGCCTATGAGTTATGAAACTTTCCTACTCATGAAAGAAATATAATAATCACCCTTCACTGTTGAGATATTCTATAGAACACGTATTAAGTCAGCAAAAGGCATGAATTCTCTTGTGACTTTGCTCCTTGGCGAGTTTACTATGCCAAAAATCCAAGATACCTGGTTTCACTTTGCCTTTACCTCAGGATAAGGCAAGGAGAGCATTAAATAGCTGAAGTAAAATTACAGAGTCCTTCTTGTAGTGAAGATAGTGTCATAGCTGCACGATGACATTTAGAAAGGAATATTGTTTAAGGACACTACTGGACCTGTATTCCCTTCTGCTCAGAAGAATAATGTGATACCATGCTTACAGTTATTCAGGAGATTTCTTGCCTGATTACTTTTAGTTTCAGAGTGGCCAACATTACATGCTACATTGTCTCACAAGAACAAGGGTCTCCTGGGAATATCTGGGCATGATCCCAGACAGTGGTATATGATTTATGGTACTCATATTGTAACACCGTGCTCCAAAACATCATTTGGCATATAACAACGGTATTCAGTATACAGGTTATTTTGATCTCAGAGTGCAGGATACAATAAAGATCAGTGCATAAACATAATTATCTTTTTGTTTTCTAGTTGCTGTTTGTTGAATGAAGTTTTCTGGTGGTTCATACACAAGCCACTAGATTGTGCCCTGAAACTTCAGGAAGGTGAAAGGACAAGGATTGTGACAAAGGTGAAGGTATGAGTCATTAGCTTACTAAACTTGTGGCACTGCTGAACTGGAGAGAGCCTTAAAAACAAGAGTTCAGTGTACATAAAATAAAACTTTAATTATTAGTGAGATATTTAGAAAGAATGGGCACAGATATTGGATAAAATGTGGGAAACAGTGCTGGATCCTGTTGGTAGATCTCATGATGGCTTTGGGGCTGTCATGAAAGTTGTTGAAAGTTATCATGATAAAATATCAAGCTTTGATAGCAAGGGTGGTAGCTGGTTAGAATCTGAGAGGTCATCTGTGTGCTCGATGCCCAATATATGTCTGTCAGAAAAATCATTCTGCCTCACATACCTAACAAAACACCTAACAAAAGTTCAAAAAGCTAGGGCTTTAAATCTAATTTAAAGCGTTTTTTTGCTTTCACCTACAGAAGTGAGAAAGTCTACTTTCTCTAGTTAAAGTAGAACTAAGCCTGTACAGAACAGATTTTGCTTTACACCTAATGAGTTTTAATGAACTAAGGCAGAACACTTGTTTCAGATCAACCAGTTCAAGATAAAAGCCTAACCAATTCCCGGCGCAGACGTAGCCATGCATTGTATTGTGACTAACAGCCTGAACAATAATAATCCATATAAGCATTCCTCATATATCTTGTTTGTTATATTCATTTTTACTTTGAACAATTACATTATATTTTTCCAAAAAAAGAGTAACATGATTTCACATCTCCTAGCATCTGTCAATACATTTGAGAAGAACAGATTTGTAGAGGTGGCTACAGGATTTAAATTTTATTTTCCTAAAACCTGGGGGTGGAGTGAAGTAAGGTAGAGCTTAAATCAGATACTTCAGAAACGTCCTCCAACAGCATTTAAAATTTCTTGTTCTAGAAATCTGACAAAAAAGTCACAAATAAGAAAACAAAAAAAAAGTATTTTCAGAAATTTTAAGCAATAAGTACTAGGCTCAGATTTTTCAGAAAAGTTCAAATTCCATTTCAACACTAAAATGAGTTCCAAACCCTGCAATACTTAGTATCAGTGAGAAAAATTCATACTTGTAACTAGGACATGTTTTATGCCTTTGCATGTCCTCGTGGTCAGGAGAGCTCCGTGTCCTGATGCTGCACTCATTGACAAAAGCTGTTAATAGGAGCTAAAGTACATTGTACTTTAAAAATCCATTTGTTTTTTAGGTGCCTAATTAGGGGAAAGTTTCTTTAGGGCAGAAGTATGTTAAAGGCAGAAGTCTCTTTCCTGGACATCTAAGCAAAGGTTTATGGCTCTAGGGCTATATGCTTACTCCTTTCTCTTAATGAGGCTTTCATTGTTTACCTTACCTCACTAAAATATGCCAAGCATTGGGAAATTCTTTGTAAGACTGAAATTAGACTCACAAAGATTAGATTAACATAAAAGCTCAGCTGGTTTGTTTTTGAAATTGTTGATTCAGAGCTGGAAACCCTTTTATGTTAATCAAGATAAATTTTCATTTTGCCATAAGACTTTGTCCCTACCCTCACCAAATGTATTTTCATTGAGTGATTTCATATTGTTTTTGAAATTTTAATAATTTCTAACAAATAGAAAATCTGAGGTTTCTAAGCTTCCATTTGAAAATACACTTCATATTTTTCCAGCTGTGATAATAGCTTTCTCTATTTAAAGTAGGCCAATATATTGCTAGTGTTTAAACCAGGACTGTGGGGAGCTGTCTACAGGGCAACCGACTGAAATGACATTACTAACCTATGTACCACGGCACTGTCATTTTAATTCCAGGGCATTACTTTCTTAATCTCACCAGTACCAGGTACACTCTTTACTTACATATTCCCTAGATGTGAGAAGCCATCCAGTTAATGGTTGCGTGTTCAGTTCTGTATTTAGATTTGGGTAAGGGCTTGCAGCACCTTATAAAAAGAATTATTATCAATATTCTTTTATGGTAGATAGAGTTTGACATCTTCACAGACTTTATGAGCAAAAGCCAAATGCAATTAAGATAAGGAGCATTTATTAACATGCTACTCCTTTTTGTAAACAAGTAACACGTAACTTCCAAACAACTTGTGCAGAAACTCAGACAAGGCTAGTTAGGACAAGAAGAAATAACAGAACATCCCTTTTGCAACAATAACTGAAGTAAGTTTTCTCCATAAAATAAGATGAAGGAGTAGTCAGGGAGTTTAGCCGCATAAATGGCACCTTTTAAACTAATGCATTTTTTCCATGGTTTAATTCTACCACCTTTTGTTTAGCTGGACAGCTTTATTATGCAAGCAGGTTTCTTTGGCACTGTACAAGTAACGTGATAATGCGCAGAGGTATCAATCTTCACTTGTGCTTTTACATATGCTTCTAGCAAGACACGGATTAGACTCCGATCTTCACAGTGTCACATCTGTGCCAGCCACACTTCTCATGCAGAAATGTATGCTCTGCCATCTTAGCAGCCTGATGCTTTTGTGCTGCACTTTTTAAAATGATTTTCCTTGAATTCCTTTTGAAAGAAAAGAGTCATAGCAAATAGAGCTTATTATGAGCTCTAGAAGTCAACAGGTCCTATTTTGATGTTAGAAGGGAGAGAAAAATAGAATACAAAAGACAGAAATCCAAAAATTATTGAAATTTAACAGTGCTTCAGAAGACCACACTTCAGTGCCGAAAAGGACTTTTCACTCTCGACACAGGGCAATGGCTTTGAAATCCAGGAGCTAAATGAAGCATAGACTGGGGACATCTACCATTCTCATCACAGCTGCTACCACATCATGGAGAGTATTGCTAACACAATGAAAAAGGAAATTAACTGCCCATCTGTGCCATGTAGATGGTTTTGTCTGCTCGTGGTTGATTAGTGAGAGAAAATGGACTTGTTGTAATGTTAGGGTACAGTTCTGGAATGTGGAGGACCCAGATTCAAGTCCCTCCTCTGGCTGATTAAGGGAAAAGCTTTTACTGTTATTTCTATACACTTCAGTATTTCAGCCCTGTTTCAGTGCTACTCCACAGCTGCACTGCTTTCAGTTACCCAACTTTGAGTTTGCCCTCACCAAGCCAAGTAGTTTGGACCACTGAACTCATGCCATGAGACTAACTTAATCTCTGCAACTTTTATTAGTTACATCCACGCTTTAGCAGCAATGCACCAAGGCTTGCTAGCAGTCTGACGTGCTTTTGAACTCCACTACAAGAGATCCTTTTATTATATGTATTTCATCAAATTCATTTTCATGCCTTTCAGTATGTGTTCTACCCCAAAAGAACCTTAGAGGCTCTGGTCTTTCAGCATTTGTACTGCACTCATTAAATTATCTGTAGCTTTGATGCTAGAAAACAGAAGTCTACATTTCATGAGTTCAGGAACCTTCAGCACTTTTAATTGACTTTTTTTCTTTTCTGCTTCTTTCAGAAATATTAAGAGGGGGTGGAAGGGGAGAGAGGGAAAGCATATTAGTTTTTATACTTGTATAAAATAAAGAACACATGAAATCATTGACTGATTTTACTCACCTGAAGATACCCATTTCAACATCCATTCCTATTCTGTACAATTTTATTTCCATTAAAATATTGTGATATGTTTCTTTACCTTTTGGTGATGAATGAAAGAAAATCCTGAAGCCTAGTTACTCTGAGATGGACTTGCCCTTTTGTTTTCAGTATTTACAGGGATTGGTAAGAGGAGACATCCCCCACATAATGCAGAAGCAGACAGTACTAAAAGGTCATTTTTGGCTAAAGGTGGTAGTTAGAGAAATCACATGAAATCTGGAAGCCATATCTGTGAATCAGTGTAATTTACTGATCTTACAGGGCAAAATTTGACTGGGTTGAGCCACAGACAAGGGAAAGACTTGCCCTTGCTACTCTTCAACCAAAAGGTCTTTTTCCCTGTTTTCACTCTGCATCAGCCCCTTCCATTGCTGCCTCTAACAGACATTATATTTTTGACATTTCCCTCTGTTAGGAACAAGACTGTGGGACTATGCTTCCTAAAATACAGTTTCCATCTAAATACTACTTCTAGGTCACTGCTCTCCACTTCTAAAGCCTCAGTTTATAATTATAGTTTCAAATCTGTTCCTTCAAGTCCACATGGTATATTACTTGCTTTAGGAGACTGGATAAAACATATTTATAGATATATATAATTAGAAAAGCATAATTTGCTTAAAGTCCAGTTGAAAGAATTGATCCCAGTTGTTTAAGTTTTCAGTTAAAGCTCTGTTGAAGTCACTTTTAGTATTATAAAAATCAAGCAACCAGCTAATGAAAAAGAAATAGAACAAATTAGAATGAAAATGAATTGAATTTTTTTGGTTGAAAAAACTTTCCAACCTAAAAGCACAGTGTCTCTAGGGCAAGTCAGGTTAAAACAAGTCTTTTGCAGTTGACTATTAATCATTTGGAACTTGTTCTTTGAGTGGTCAAGAATCATTTTCTCTGGATTATGTGATTAATGAGATCAAAGAGTTCATTATTGCTTTAAATAAATGCTAGCAAGTTCTATTATCCTGCATGCAAAAAGAACAGGTCTCCAGTTATCTCCCACCATTTCAAGACTGACCCAAAAAGTGCCCTATGCACTTTAATTAGTTATGTATCAAAGTCATTTTTCTCTTGGAGGCAAAAAAAAGGCAAAGGAACACACTTTGCTCTCATCTATGCCAATGATGACAGTGAAATTAGTGGGATTATTCAGCTCTATCTGGGGAGAGAATTGAGGCCATGAGGACATGGAACTTCTTGACATTTGGGATTGGTTTACTTTGCTTCTGTTACTCCTTGAACATAGAAGACTGGCATTTTACATCTTCATTTCTCTATCCCACCCACTTGTGTTTCCTGATTTTGATTCACCTCGTCGTTTTCACTGGCAGCCATGAGAGGAAATTGCTGCTGTTCTTGTTAGACGCTGAGAATGAAATGGCCTCTCTTGGGTGGCTGCAACTGCAGAGGAGCCTCTTGTAGCCCATGAGCTGTGGAAGCACCCATCTCAGCTTTGGGAATCACTCCAGGGATGCACTTTTTTTCTCCCTCCAGCCTCCTGTTGTAACCTGCAGAAACGGGGATTTTTCCCTTGCAGATTTGTCTATAACTGTTAAGTTGTTCTTATTACCCTTTCGGCTGGACAAAACTTCTCAGAATTATGTTCTCCATGGTATTTTATTTTGGATCGAAGGGTTTTTCTAAGCTGTTGAAGGAAAGAGAAATAGTAATCATCTCACAGCTTATATTGCTTCACATTTTTTTTTAAGATCTTAGAGCTAATATTACAATAAAAGCCAAAAGAAATTGATCTTAGTCAGGTTCCCACATTATATACAATATGTTAGGAGATATTTCTATGTCTGACTTACATTTAGAGAATGCAGATTCATGAATTAATGCCTTTTATACTGCTGCTTCTTTTCTAAGGAATTTATGTGACATTTCTTCACTTTTCTTTCCGAGTCATTCCGATAATATTTATATGAATCTGTGAGCCATTCTTTTGAACATATGCAGAAAAAACAGTGAGTTGATCAGAGGTTTTTTAACAAATAAGCCTGACTATTCCTAGTTCCGTGTAAGGTATTGCTCTGGCTGCCACAATCTGATCTTTGCATTGCTAAAACAGTGAGATAAAATAATCAGTGGAGAAAGGGAGCCATCTCCAAAACCTGAGTGTAAGATCAAATCTGGCTTTTTATAGAAGTATATGGCAGATATGAAATGAATATTATTCTAATCTGTTATGAAAATGAAAAAAAAAAAGTTGAATGTGAATGGAGTGAAAAGCATTTCTTAAATGCAGCTGGAGAGTTATACTTTAAAAGCATTTGAATGGTTTTGAAGTCTTAGGACCAGATTTTAAAAGTATTTATGAACTAATTTCTTATAGGGTTATCATATCAGTTAAAAAATTAGTTGAATTGTCTTGTTCAGAAGTTCTGGTGCTTCCATTCTTAAAGGTACAGTCTCAATGACACATGACTTTGATTAGACCTGGGCAAAATGTTGATAAGGTTATTAGCCACTCCATAGACTTATGTGTTCAGACAGAAGTTGGAAGTTTTTGTTAAATGAGGAATGTAAAAGATTCAGACAAAAAGGGACCTTCCTGTGTCTCAAAATATGAAGTACCATGACACTTTCTGTATTAAAGAGAATATTTTTTTTACAAAACCGTCATGTCCATTACATAAAGAAGATTCAGTGTCCTGCGTTATGAAGATATTCACATAAATGTCCTGTCAATTATGGCAAAACAAAATAACCCAAATGAAAAATAAAACCACTGAGAGGATAATTCATTGTTGATTGCATCCCGCAAAGATAAGTGATTTGAGTTCCACCTAAGTTTGCATCTTTAGAAATTTGACCAACATTTTTAATACTCTAAAATATTTGATCTAAGCAGAAAGGATTTTTTAAGAAACTCATGAAGTACAATGCAAGTGTTTTTTCTGCAGGTTGGTTGAGGTAGCTGACTCTATATCTTAATCAGCTTTTCTGTCCTACAATGATGACCTTGACTACTTTTTTGAAGATCGTAGCCATCATCCTTTGAGGAACTATGGATGTTAAAAGAGGTCCATTTTCAAATAATTGAAAGGGAAGACAGATAAAATGGTGGTTTGCACTGCTAGAGATTATATACAGTCTCTATAGAATGTGTGTGAAAATCTACGTTTTGTTCATTGAAATGTTACCGTTTGATCCCTCCCTCACATCTCCAGGGTAGCCTCAGCACTTTTTCTTAGAGAAATGTCTGAAAATGCTATTCTGACTAAGAGCTGAAGAGAAGAAAGAACACCCAAATTCTGATTAAACGATGCCAAACTCTCCTTGCCTACAATCTGTGTAGAACCAGTATAGTCTTCTATTTCAACTACGTTTTCCTTTTTTTTGCCAATGCAAAACCTACTTAAATTGGTCCAAGGCAATAATTTCTTTTTTATTTTTTTACTCCTCCTTCCCCCAGCTTTTATGCTACAAAATCTCCCCTTGTGTATAGTGTAAATTCAGCCCAAATTGAACTGTCAATCATTTCACAATAGGTTATGCAGGAGATATTAAATGTGAAAATGGTGAAGCTAAGAGGACATTGTAAGATGTGAAAGAAGAGACTGTCATGGTGTATGCAATTAGAAGTTCAAACTGGAATCTGCTTTGCTTGTGGAAACATCAGTCAAGATGCTGCAGAAGAGTTGTTCTAGAAAAGTTTATCTATGGTGCAGTTAGGAGAGCTTCTCAGCCAGTTTTCCAGCACAGTGTTAGAAACTAGTATAGTTTCTAGTTAAACAAAGAGAACATTGTGTAAACATACCCTAAGATTATGTATTTTATGCAAGCTTGATTGCATATTTTAATTGCACTATAATCGTTAAACATATCTGCTTAGTATAATTTTATTTTTTAATTAAATCCAAATTCTTGGTATTAGACAAGAATTCTGATGTCATATTTACAGTTCATTAGATTCATAATTAAAATGCGCAACTAGACTAGAGAATTAGAGAATATTTAAATTGGAAAAGCTTTTTATTTCATTGCTTCTGTAACAGGCTAGGCTAGGTTTCTACAAATGAATTTTATATGTAACAACTACAAAAACTCATTGCAACAGGAGGATTTCATTCCATTACTAACATGTTCATGGATATAAGGCTAATACATAATACATTTTAAAAATCCCTATAGTGCGAATGTTACAGATATGCCTCCACCTCAGTCTCACAGATTTTTAAAAAAACACTACCATGCGGAAAGAATAAAACAGTGATGTACCAACGTTGTATCAAACCCAGATAAATGTAAATAGGGTCTCATCTTCTTCTGACTACTTGTCATTCAGGCAATGAGACAGGACAGAACCCAGTGCTAACTAGTCCACGTTTGGTGACTGTTTATCCCAAGCCAAGACACATATTTTGCCCTAGTCCTTCTATTCTAAAAGTAAAAATGAATAAATAACTACAACAAAGAGGTGTTTGGGAAGGATGGTGGGGAGTACATATTCTGCACAAGAGAAATTTTATCTCTAGAGAGGATATGTGTGATGAAAATTCAATACACTAAATCTGTAGACTGGATTTTTAATCTCTTGGCAAAGACAGGATTGATAAGGAACAGTGAAAACACATTTTTCTCGGGACTCCTTTGGTTCCCTTTTGTGACCCCTGAAGGACTGCAGTCGTGAGCACTAAGAATCATATTGTGCAAGTGCTTCAGTAAACAGATAACTAATGAAGGTCAGGAAAGTATTTCTGTTTGGGGTATGTTCTCCACAGCTCAAAGGGGCTATGTTATACTTATTACAGTTATATGTTACGGGAGCCTTGTGTTTTTCTCTGAAGCTTTTCCTTGGCCACTTTTGAAAAGGGGTTCAGTTGCTAAATGAATCATGTTTCCTTTCTGAATTCCAGACAGTCACCCTGGAGAGCCGCTCATTGAAGTCCATATGAAAGGTGTTCATGAAGCCAAATAATAATATCTGGTGTAAATGTAGAAGACTTGCTTCTCATGTAGTGAACTTTCAAACTGAACACTGATGTTTTTGTCATTTTAAATTGTGAAGCTACTCCTGGCTCCGTGCACATATGGTCTAGAGAGTTTGGTACTGTTTGTTTGATGCCTTGGTATATTTTCCAGTTATCATTGATCCCCAAAATACCATTTACATGAATGTATAATCAGTTGCTAGAGCAAAGGGATAAGGGAGGGCTACAAACAGCAGTAAAATTTAATACTTCAGAAATCATTAATAGAGCAAAAAATTTACAAAGGTAACAAAAAGAAGAATAATTGTCTTTCAAGTGAATGACAGAAGAGATGGAGGTAACCTGCTCTTTCAGAGCTGGATGATGAAGGAGAGAAGGATGTCTTCTGCAGTGACATATGATGGTAAAGTTGTTTTCCGTCTCTGTGCCACTTAGAGCAGTTGACAAGAAGGCAGGGGTAGTGCTGCTGTGAAGGCAGAAGAGGATGATCTATCTCCTAGAACTCAGAAGAGACAAAAACCTGCAATATGACAATTCTTGTTATGTCAAAACAAATTTTATTTACATTAGTTTCTATTTACAGCACGCTTATGCTGAGGGTACAGATTGGATATTTGGTAGATTATTCTAAACCTATTTACTCAGTAAGTCATAGCCTTTCCTTGCCAATAAGCTTATATTAATTATATGTTTTGTGCATGTGTGTGTATACATACATATGTGTGTATACTTCTACGAATACATATATGACTCCAAGTAGCTGATGAAAATAGGACCAGATCAGTGTTCTGTTACCTGAAAATACAATCTCTCCCTATAGGTTCTCTCCTTAACATAATATTTATATGCTATCAAACCATCAAAAATTATTTATCTCTTTCTGACAGGGAAATGTGTGGATTTCAACATTACTATGTGACATTATCACTGATGCCTATAAAATACTGTGACTAATAACATCCCTGTTATTGAACTTTTATGCTTTCTTGACATGCATTATGAATATAGAGCTAATTGATAAGTTAATATATATGATAAGTATATTATTTTCAGATATGTTTCTATTCACTTGAATTAAAAGTTAAGTAGTTTTTAGCATAAAGGATGTCTATTGAAAAGATGTCATTTTAGGAATGAGAGCATTCCATTGCCACCTGAAATTGGAACATAAGTTTCCTCTTTTCAAAGGCAACTAATAATTTGACAGTTTCATAAGTTGTTTCATTCTTTTTTTAATAGAATTTGTAAAAACTCAGTTATAGAGTATTAAATAGTTATCTTTCAACCTTTTACTCTGGTAAATGAAAATCTACACCATTAAAACAAAGTTTCTGTGTGTAGTTTCTATGGTGCAACATTGTATTTGACTCTATTGCAAAAAAACCCCGCCAGCCTACCTTTTTTCCTAAAGCATGTGGTAAACAGATGGTTAGCACAAATGTCTTAAATCTTTTATCTCTTAGTTTCAGCTAGAAGTTATCAATTCCTTGTAGACTTGAAGTTAAACTTCTTATATATAAATCTTTTTTTCAGGACAGGTGATGATGGGGAGAAAATGAAATGATGATACAGAAGAAAACAAGTAAGTGCCATACCAAATGTGTAAACTGTATCACCAGCCTGCCTAATTCAGATAGAATGCCTTTTCACATTTCAGCTTCATTTATGTACTGGGAAATCAGAATATTGTTAGTGTGATCAAATGTCATATTTCTTCCTTCGTAAGTCCCGCTCCTTCAAAAACAAGGCAATTAATTGCTAGTCATCTGTTTTTTTACTCATTACAGGTTTCTTTTCTCTTTCCTTTTAGTTTATACTCATGACATTTCCTTTCAGTTTGTACTTATGACATATATTTGAAAATGAACTGTTTTAAAACTTGCTGTTCATAGAAACTTAATTGGTTTCTGGTTTTTTTTGTTTGTTTGTTTGTTTGTTTTTTTGGTTTTTTTTTTTTTTTTTTTTTTTTTTTTTTTAATTTCAGCTTGGAGTGAAAACAGAAATTCAGCTTTTTATGAAATGTGTATGTGACAGCCCTACTTCTAGTTTCAATCTGCTACAGTCTAGCTTTGGAACTTTTTTATACCCTCTGCCACCAATATTTGCAGTCCTAGTGAATGTTTAACTACAAGCTCTGCTATCGAAATACAACAAATACCTGGTATTCAATGCACTTGTTAAATGAATTACCAATTTGTGAGCATAATTGTAAAATATAATGGAAAATTAACCATAAAAAGATACTTTTTTTTTTGTTCTTGGATTTCAAGACATATTCTATAAAACAAGAAAAACAAGAAAGTCCTGTCAAAGGAACACTGCCCAGAAAATATTCTAAACCAGAATGATTTGAAAGAAGAATTTTCATTGCAATAGTCCATAACTGGACTATTACAGACAAAAAATAAACTCTATCGGTTGTATAGTACGGATGCTTAGTATGGCAAATATAAGGCACCTGAGCTTCTATTACTAATGACAATTTGAGACTTAATAGATGCAGTGTCCATGTCCTATCTGTCTCAATTACATCTTTAAAACATAGATCACCCACTTTTAAGAAAGACTCTTGTAGTGCTGAGGAGCACTAAAAAAGCTATCTTCTAAATACCATTTTAAAAATGCAGTATAAGTAAATATCTGTGGAGGCTGTCTTTTTCGATTTCATCCACTTCTTGTTAGAACACTGAATTTGATTATTTTTCTTAATGTTTTGATGTACACTGTACACTGATGTACACTGTTCTCTCTACTCCTTAAAGCTCTAGCAGCTTTCAGAAAATTATTTTCAATGGAAGACAAAGGCCAGCTTACAGAAATTTATACTAAGACACAGAAAATGTAATTGAGTCTATAAACAGAAAATTAAGTTTTGTTTTTGAAGTGGGAAGCAATGGAATAATTTTCAGTGTAGAGGCATTTTTTATTTCTATGACACAGGTCCTATTTTCGTTCTGCTAAAATTAATGTAATAAAAATATCAGTACCAAGGACTTTGATTAGAGAAGGGTTAACTCTCTAAATATTGATTGACATTTATAATGGAAATAATATTTGGACCATAACTTGAAACAAAAATACTTGTATAAGGAAAAATTTGTGTTACTGTTGCTATCATCAGTTTCAAATCGATGACACTGCTCTGTAGTGCTCTGCTTGGCCTTTCTCATTTTTCATTGGGAACTCATAAATATTTAGTTTCGTTTCTGCATTACCTGAGAATTTCAAATATATCAGATAGTGTCACAAGCTTTACCTATATATCAACTAATGCAAGAGAACTTACAGTAGAAAATAATAATGTATTTGGTATGATTGAAATAATAAATTTCAGTTTAGAGTAAGACTTTAGGGTCACTTACTGCCCATGTCTAATAGGAATAAATTCAGAGACCAGCAGAGTAGAGATAATTCAGCACATCTCAGAGAATCTGGCTATTATTTGATTTGTTCTGTTAGCACACCCTATCATGAAGCTGGGTGGAAAGCCACGCAGTGCCTGAGGGCATGTCCAAAGCCTACAGGCTCTCACGCATGAGTACATTTCGATGACACTTGCCACATTGATTGCAGTCAGAGCTCTTGACTCATGAGTAGAGAGAAAATAACCCCACTCTGCCTTAGACCTTCTGTCCCCATATTGCTTTCGAATATGGTCTGTGTAAAATCCAGCTTCAGCTTTTCAAGAATGCCTAGTGCGGTTATTAGGAGACAAAATTTCAAGTAAATTTTATAAAATATTGCAATAGCTAGCGCAAAATTAAAGCTGTGACATGTTTGAGTACAGGAATGGTCTATATCAGCCTCTTACTGGATCAAGCCATGAAAGAAACATGAAAACAGAACAAGTCATACATTTCTTGCAGGGTATAGATGGAGCATATGCATGGAAGGGAAAGAAAGGAGGACTATTATTTAACAAAGGTGTTAACAGGTGTGATTCTTGGTAAAATACAAGGTGTCATATCTAAATTTTATTTAATGAAATCATCAACATTTACAGTTTTAAAGCTATTAATGGGGAATAGCAGAATTATAATTAGATATTAAAATCAGAAGATTGGGCTGTGATGTTTTTGTTTTTCCAAAGGTTTCCTTAAGTAAAGACTCATGATTATTATTTCAATCCTTCCTAAGTTTAAGCAAACAGTTGCTTGTAACTTGGTCAGATTTGTTTAGAGTTAAGATATGTCTAAATCAAGATGTGAGCTATATTCATAAGGGTAGTGGCTACTCATTTTGGACACAGCTGATTAAAGCAAGTCTCCTATTGGTAATTCACTGAGGTTTCATTTCAGTGAGGTACATGTATTTCATTAAATTCATTTCGATCAATTAAATTTTTGTTTTCATTGTTTTTATGGTCTAGTGTATGAGAAGATATCCTGATGCCATTTCACACAAAATTATTTTTTATTACCAGAGTCATATTTTGGTGTGAATTTAGGGCTTTTTTTCCCCATAATTCCTATGAAGCAATAAGTATACAATTGTATTTTTACTGTTCATTAAACTTTGAAACAAAGACACGTTTGTAAAATGTTGGAATGAAAATTTCACTTTTCACAGTTAACCATACAGTTCCTTTAACTGAAAAGACGATACAGTGGATTTGAAGTAGAGTTCTGAAAAATATATTAGAGAAGAAATTGAACATTGAACATATAGTCAAATCAAGGATTATATTCAGTGTTTATTTTAACACCTCATCTTAAGCTTACGAAAAAAATGTTTAAATATTGTGAAGTGATTGCACATCCATTTGTATTTTAAATGAATGGAATATTTCTTTTTTAAAAAAAGGCAAAAGCATTTCCATCTTGTGTGTAAAGATATTGTGGAAATGTTATAATTGAAATCCATAACTGTAAAAACTTACATTGTTAAGAGAACAATATTTTAAATATAATTCACTTAGTGTTTTGAGCACTCTTGTTTTAAAACAATTAGGCTAGAAAATATTTACCATGTTTTTACAAGCAGTTTCATTTTCTTAGATGCACAATGGATTAACAGATTATTAAAATAGCTTTAGAATGCTTTTTCCCCTGTTTAGCTCAAATTCTTCTGATATTTTCTCTATTTGTCACAGTAATAGATAGATAAAATCAGCTGTCATATGAAAATGATACTATGCAGAAAGAATTCCTTTGATAAGTATGGTGAGAATTAAGTTTTCTCATTTATCTGGCAGGATTTTTGAAAAGGTGTAACAAAAATTCTACATAGCTTTGTCTGGTTAATCAGTGTCTTTATCACTAGTGAAGTAGTAATATTTCCTTTATTGTCTTTGTGTCATTTCCAGGTTTTTCTCTTTAATGACTATGGAGGAACATGGAATAACTTCAGAAACTTTTACTGGTTTATTCTGAAATTGCTGCAGTTCTTTAAAAATCAGTAAACTTGGTTTTCTTTTAAAATCTACACCTATTTAAAAGTGTATTTTAAATTATAGTACCCTGTATTAGGATCTAGAACTATTATATACCATATGAACTAATATACGTACAAAGAACAAACAAAGAATAAATCTTTGTTAATACAGGCTTAAAGAAAGCAAAGTCACTGAAAGGGAGAAGATTACTGATTACACACCCTCATTATGAATTTCTTAAGTGAGGCACCTGCTTTTCACAGCTGTGGCCTATGAAGATGTAAAGAAAAAATATTTTCTCATTGCAGTTTAATAATTTTAATTAAATTCAGTCATTAAAAAATGGATAGCAGATTAATATTTTAAAATTTGGGCCTGAGGAGAGGGAGGGAAGTATTAACTGATAGATGGCAGGGAAAAAAGCAAAGACAGTGGGAAGATTAGTGCAGAAGGAGGAGTAACAGAGACAGGCTACTTCATTCTCCATGGTTCTGTTTCCTGCATTTTGCTGTTATTGACCTGTAGGGAAAGCTTAAAGTAAGAACAAAGTGTTCTAAATGACCACATTATTACAATTTAACAACTGACTGTTTCTCAGTTGAGTCTCAGTAACCAACTCTGTGATTCTCCAAGTTTATTTCAAGGGCAGAATTAAATATGTTAGCTCAAACTGTTATAATTACTCCATAATTAATATTAAATGTTTTAGAAGTGCTAGAGAATCTCACTGTAAGAGAAAATGAATATGAAATGAATATGTACAAATAGTGTATACTGGGAGCACTGGGTACTCTATTTTGCATTCCTACTATGGTAGCTATTCCTACATGAAGTTCTTCAAAACTTGCTTGGTATTTGTCCCTTGAAAAAGAAAAAAAAAATGAAGCAGACATTTATTTTTCTCCTAGGTTTGGGCAAGAGAATTTGCCAGCTTTCACCATGAATTTCCACTGCAAACTTGTATAGTCATGAAAGAAGATTCACAACAGCAAGTAGTGCTAACCCTTCACACTTGCAAAGGCAGTAGCATAGTAAACCACAAGAGTGGAATTACACAAAAGCCTGGTACCAATGTGAAAAGGCATCCAATGAAAAAAATGCAAGACTCCCTCTTCCAGTCATGTTCCTTCTTTCCATACAGGACTTTCTATGACCGGAGCTTATGAGTCTAAAAAAATTGATTTTGTCATTGATTGACTGATTTTTTTTTTTTTTTTAAAGTAGATTAACCTTGTTTGTACTAACAATCTTATAAATTATTGCAACTGTACTCATATCTAACTGAATTAATTGTACCAGGATTGTCTTTTTAAGTTTAAATGTATTTTCCTCTTCTTGAATCTAAGATTGAATTACAGTGACCCAGATCGTTTAAAATTTTTCTTTAATGGGTTTTAAACACTGAATTATAGTTAATATTTGTTTCTGTTTTTCTGAGAAAGCAGAAAATTTTCTTACTAAGTATAAATAGGGTTTGATATACCATATTATACAGTTTCAGATGTTTTTTTTTCAGGGTAAAGTAATTACAGTACTAACCATGCACTGATGGAGTGCTACAAATAATCTTACCGCAGTATTTGTTGAGGCCACTCAGAAGAGTAAAGACTGCATGGAGCAGAAGGCATCAGCAGGGCCAGACCCCACATCTAATGAGAGTGCTGGGCTGACAGCGTACCTGGCAGCAAGCCTGCCATAAAGACTCAGCTGCATCCGTGCCACTGACTTTGGTGACCACAGTGATCTTGCTCCACAACGAGACTTACCCTGCAGTGATCCAAGAGGGTCATAGATTGTGCTCTCCTTTATTTGGAAATGGATCTAGACTCTCTTAGACCTCCATTTAACACACTGTGAATTTGTTATGTTCACTGTAAATAAATTTTTTTAAATCTAAAAACCTAAACTTAGTCTAGCTACAAGTAGAAGAGCATAAGATAAAAAAGCTATTTTTCTTTTCCTGTAGGTGTTTGAGTTAGTTAGGAACCAAAATCCATGCTTCCTACAGTCAGAAGAATCAGTGTCTGTATGAGAGTAATGAACAGTACTTCTTCAAGTAAAATAAACAAGGCAACTTTTTATCTTTTTCATTTATAGTAGGAAGCCACAAAGTTACTGTGGTTGCAATTATGTGGATGCAGCAGCTTTCTAAATATGAATAATATCTAGATTACATATTGATCTGTTTCTTTTGGTTCATAACTTGCTTTTGGTCTTTTTCTTAGTTGTGTACAAAAGTTTGCATTGGACAAAAAAGGGAGAAAAAGGGCAAACTTTTGGCTTCTGCTCTAATCAGTTTTATAGCTATAATAGTGGAGGTGTTATAACGTAGCATCTTCAATTTTGATGATGATTTCCTACAATAAGGTCCGTCCTTCCACACTGGAGCTTTACTGTAGTAGAACTTGCAGGTCTGAACCAAAGCAATGACAAGCAGTGACATTCATGGGAACACGTTAAATTCTATCCTTCTACTGAGAGTTGAACTTACTAGTTCTTGTTTCAGTAGTGAGGGCTAATT
Source organism: Platalea leucorodia (assembly GCF_965183815.1). Lineage (NCBI taxonomy): Eukaryota > Metazoa > Chordata > Aves > Pelecaniformes > Threskiornithidae > Platalea > Platalea leucorodia. The sequence continues at coordinate 6,037,408 of NC_138830.1, forward strand.
CAGCAGGTGGGCTGAGTTGTAGGAAAAAGGTTAGAACTAAATATGCTCTTACTGCACTATTCTGCTTCCTCTTTTCAGGAGAAGAACAGTATTGCTCCACATTTCTTCTTCATCCTAGATCACAGGCCTTGGCAAACACTGCTGTCAGCTGCTCCAGTCCACGCATTGCCAGCAGTACCAGCTCCCTCGCTTCTTGTCCATTTTTTTTTGGTCCTGCCCTTTCCCCCAATAATTAAGAATTTTACTTTCATTTTCTCATGTTTATGAGCCTCTCTCCATTTACCAGATTATAGCCTCAGTTCTTGTTTCATTCCAGGCTAAAAGTTGTTTGTCTGCAAATTCAGTGTTTCTAGTCACCTAAGAGTTCCCTATATTTTTAGACACTTTTTTGCCTTCCTGTTTAAATCCACTCTTCTGCTTGTTCAAATATGCCCAGGTACGCTGCACGTGGCCAGAATGCTAGTTTCAGTTGCAACACACTATAAATATTTCTCTTCATAATGGACTCCAGGCTTTTAAGACAAAACTAGGTTGTCATGAAGAAAAGTACCTGAAGTGGTAGCAGCTGACTGACTTGTTATTTGTGTGCCCACAGAGGAGTTTGCCAGTGTCTCCTCCAAACTTCTGCTCGAGTTCCCTGCAGATTGCTACAAGTACTTTGTAATTCCCACTTACACATTTTCCAGGTAGTAAATATGGACTGTGTATGGTCATGTGTTTCCTTTGATATGTTATTTTTCTTCTTTTGGTGTTTTTTTTTAAATTTTTTTTTTTAAAGTAACATTTATGAATCCTGTACTCATTTCCTTTTGCCTTTCACATTTCGCCTCTCTTCCTTAAAAGGTTAGCGGAGCCATTTGAAAGAGGAGCCACATATTGCTGTAGCAGAAAATATTTGGACTAAATACTGTGGGATACATCCAGTTGACTCACCCAGAGTATAGAATGGTGTTATACTTTTATCATGCAAATATGCCGGTTTGCTCATTGCTATTGGCTGGACAACACAAGTCAAGTACTTTGAAACTTTTCTTTGTATATAGTTGGATCAAAGGTATATGATTACATTCAGCAAGGAATACAAGTGAGGACACAGATGAAGGGAAGATAATTACATCTAACTGACATGGTGAGCTACATTTTTTCTCTACTATTCGTTGTTTAACTCTGGGAAAGAGAGAGAAATAAGAGTGCATAGCTGGTGTCCTTCAGATTAGTTCCCTGATCTTTCATGGACAGAATTCTTTCTTTGCCTCTAAGGTGAACAAAATTCCTTCCACCAGTATTGCAACAAGTGAAAAAAAAAGTACTTTTGTAATTAAATAAAATTATGTCATTCTTTCTGAGATGTACAAGACAGCTTGTGAGCTTTATGAGATCTGTGGTTACTGGTGGCCTTCAGAGAGCGTGTCTTCACCTGCGTGACTCAGCATGGGAAAGAGCATTGCGGTCCCACTTTGCTTTGGTCAGAGAAGATCATAAATCCCAGAACGCTAGACACACTGTGCAGTACTTCCTTTTGACTTTAATGTGTGAATCCAAATGAAATTGTATCTTTGCCTGGACAGCCAGGGCTCACTTGTGGTGTATAGTACTTTTCAGTGTGAGAAAGGCCACTATTGTCCTATTCTTTGTGACTATTCTGTGAAGAATCAGACTGCATAAAATCTGATTTGCTAAATAGTTGAATTATACTTCCTGGAAGAAGAAAAGGCAACTGGACTTAGATATGCCGCTCAAACCTTGTGGTGGTTTTTATCCTGTTAGATTTTAAACAAAAATTTCACCTTGGGCAAAACACTGTCCTTTCAAAATTATATACAGACTTCTTTTGATGCAAGAAGCCTATTTCTATACAAACGGATGTTTACCTATGAGAATTAGACTTTGCGTTAGAAGTTTTTTGGTCTTCAAAGATGCAAGATAGATGCTCCTTATTTCTCAAGAGTAGCAGCCCCAAGTTATGGAAGCTGGGCACTCAAACCCAAGATTTTTATGCAGGTATAAAGAGGAAGACAATACAGGAGAAGCAGCTGAGCTCTATGAGTGTTTGCTACTTGTTGTTCTGATAGTAGGCAACTGAAAGAGCAGAAATGCTAATATTGATGGAGGCGTGAAAAATCCATGGGACTCTGCACTTTCCATTTTCTTCTTACTATGCTTGCTGACTCCACAAAATGCTGAATCTTAATTTCACTTAAGTTTTTCCATAATATCAAAGGCATTACAGAAGAAGTAAATGCACTCATCTCTAGAACGCTAGACTTGAAAAGAGTACGCTTCTGCTTCTTCTGTGGTATATTGTTTGAATATAATTTAGATTTATAATATTGCAAAGGAAAATGTAATTTATATTCATTATTGATAAAACAGTGACTGTCCAAATCAATGAAAGCAAAAATGAGTACTGCTTGAATAAGATGGACATAATGAGAAATGATGAGACTGTCATTAGATTCTTCAGGAGAAAATTGGACTTTGTTTTATTTGAAAGAGATTGATCAACAGTACTTTTCAAACCTGTGGTATTTACATTAGACAAATAGTTTACTAGCACAGCTGAGTTGTTTAAGACTTGTGTCTTAAGTAAAAGCAATATCCTAATTATTGTCAAATCACTGCAATTGCCTGGTGACACTTTTCCTATTGTATTCTCATCAGGCATGACCTCAAATTCTGCAAGGTCTTTCCAAACGTTGACTGAATCGGTCAGTTATTGATCATACCTTCATGCTAATGCAGTGTAACATTTCACATGCAATTGAGGTGCTTATTAATTCAGGGGAAAGGTGGCAGATTGATTCCCACAGGAATCCACTGAAACATACGTTAAGTTACCAGAAGCAAGGATATTGGAAAAAAAAAAAAAAGAGAAAAAACCCAAAGGTACTGAACTTTGTATTTAGAGAAGGCTTATCTTTATTTATACTCTTCTGAACACAATTGTTTCTTTAACTGCATCAGTATTTAAAGAAAGTTATAAATGTTATATACAGTAGTTTCAGGTCATTCCAAATGGTCATAATAAAAACCATAAAACATATGCATGATTAGATGAAATCCTCATATACTGTGCAGATAATAGATATATTGAACTATGAAAGCCTACTCCTCTCTGAGCATTAACAGAATGCGACTTGTAGGCTTTCTTGTATCTGATATAGTGAAAATATACCCCACGTAGAAACTATTTTCAAGGCGACAATGTTAAACAAAGAGAAAAAGCTTAGTATGCAGTGCACAAAGTCTTAGATAAATCGCCTTCTGGTTTATTTGGAAAATGTTCTTGAATGTTGCTCGAATAAAATTATTTTACTGTCTGTTTTTCAAACATCTGGTTTAATTGAACTCCAGGGATATAGGGACCCAAATTCTAATTTACTATGTCATTAAGTAGAAAGGAATGTAAAATCCTATATATCTAGCATATTTGGTTATTGTGAAATAAATTATCTATTACTTGCCCAGACAGGTTCTCAAATATCAACTCACAAATACACAGGACATAATTATATGTACTTTCAAAAGAATATGCCATAAACCAGAGTTGTTTACACTGTTTCCATAGTTAGTAATTTATGAAGAGGTCTCAACAGTTCATTAGGAGCAAGTTATGAAGGGAAGGGCATGGGTTTCCAAACTGATAAAAATCTGTACAGTGTTACTTCATTGGAGCTGTGCCATGGCTGCCAACAGCTAAAATGCATTTTTTCCATACAATTTTTTTTGGTGGAATTTAAAGATATTAATTTTTGTTTAGATTAATAGAATTATATCTGGAAGAATAATCAATGTTCAGCTTTCCTTCCTGTTGATCGGTGTTTGGTTTGTTTTTTTTAAATTACTAAAAGTGTGCAGGTTTTCATTAAAATTTTAATCACATAGAAAAATTTACTTAAAAAAATATGAATTCAGGAATTTCTACAAAGGAAAACAGATGGACTTAATATTTCAATTTGTACCAAAAAATACTAATAGAAATTCAGCTCCACGTCTACCAGCTATTAAGGATACTCAGTTGACTTTAATTATTTTTCTTAAAATTAATCAGACTGAAAATATATTAAGTGTGAACTCAAAAGCAAAATTGCATATGTTCATAAAGTTTTACAACTTAAATCCAGAGGTTTCCATTATTTATATGCTGATCATTGAATTAATCTCCCTCTTTTTTTCTTCACTGAACTCATTTAAAAAGCTTCTAGAGATCTTGTAGCATGATCTCTCAGAAATCCTAAGACCACAGTAATAAGATTGGTTTAAGACAACAAATGTGACTATAAATGAACTGTGACTGAACTTGAGGATTATTGAGATCAAGGACACTAAGTCTAATTATTATATATAGGGATTCATGTGAAATTTAGATCTGGGTTCAGAGTAAATGCTCTCCAGTTTCAAAGGATATGTTCTTATCTCATGTTCCTCTCCATTTTTAAACTATTTTAAAAATAGATATTTGCAAATGGCCACATTGTAGAAAGTAACTGTTATGTCTAAAATGAACTTTTTTAACTTGAATCTGTAATCTTCTTTTAAATCCACATCTAGCCATATTCTTATGCTAATATGACAACTGTAATTTGAATATTTTATGCAGACTCTGTGTGGGATGCTTAACTAGATTGGAAATACTGGATGAACCTTTATTTTTAGCGAGAAAACACTGCAGTCTTCTACATTCTCTTCATTATCAGCTTCAGCTCTACCTGGCCTTAACTTTGCAGCTGAGACATATGCTTATCTGGGTCGGAAAACATGACCATAACTGACTTTAACTTGAATACCTTAACTTAAATGTTTTGCTTTTTCATGGATGAAGATTCATCTCTGACCTTAAAGGAAAAGAATAATATTTTGAGAACTCACCACCTCAGGGTGCTCTAGCCCTGGTCCAGGTAGCAGGTAGACTTCAAAGCAGCACAGGTCCAAAGGAGATCCCCAGTTTTACTTATGTGCTCTCACAGGCATCCGCACTTTACAGGCACTTCAATACACTGCTCTAATGATGCCTTTTGCTATTTTCTGCTACTCTTCCCTCCTACTCTCGGTCCTACTAGAATTACTGTTTCAGAATCACAAGTTTTGCTTGTTCTGGTAAGGGTGAAGACTTAGCATTTTAACCACAGCAGAGCACAGCTTCACAGCTACTGATAAAATATTTGTACAGGGAGGAAGAAAAGGGCAGGAGTTTAGGTCAAGAGGTGCCACTGTTTAAGCAGGGAGTAAGCTTTCTTATTCATTTTTTCATTTCCAGCTCTCCAGGCCTTCAGGTCACTCTCAACATCTGGCTGGCTCCAGCAAGGAAAGACACAAGGCGAGCAGGAAATAACAAACCCCTGTTTTTATTGCCAAAAGTTAGCCTGAACACCTGAAAGTCTCTTTCCCACAGATAATCCCAGCGAGGGTATGGGTAGGAAGGTTTTTACCAGTGAACACTAGTGCTTAGGGAGCATTTGTCATACAGATCTCAAATATATTTCCTTTGCCCCCAGATCAGTCTTTTGGTATCATAGGCAAACATGTCATTAAACACCATTCAAAATTTAAGCTCCCTTAGGCCAGAAGAGCAGGAACATTTATTAGAAGATTTAGCGACTGAAAACTTCTAGACAATATTTAACCTGGCAAGCTTCTTTAGCAGAAGCACAAGTAGGTTTGTTTTAATAGTAGTGATGTGGTTGCTCTGCTTCTTTGAGAACATGAGCCAGGTGAAATGTGATGAGATCCATGGCTGGCCAGAGCTTTGAGATGCAGGTGCACAGACCCATCTGTGGGTCTGCACATCTGCTCACACAGTGAGCTTCCCAAAGATGGCCCAAAGGCTCCTAAACTCAAACTGAGGTTTTATTAGTATCTGAACTATAAATCTTACTTGTTAATAGAAACTCACAATTTAGAGAATGTATTTTCATGATATTCTAGGAGGAAAGTTCCTTTAAAGGCGTGTATCCTGCCTGATATCTGAAATGCTCCTGGCAATCTTCAATGCAAGACTGCTCAACACCACACTTATAAGATTTATCTTCAACGTATGTTATGTCTGTGAGATATGTAGCCACAAAGACTAGTGTAATCTCAGGAGAGATTCCAATAGCACATCTTTAACTGTCTTTTTTTTTTTTCCCCCTTTTGACTTCTCCCAGATCTTTCATTCAAACTCAAAATAAACCCAAAAGCACCTGAGTTTTTTTGACAAATACACAGAGAATTATTGGTGGCTTAGAAATTCCAAAGTTGGTTGTTTTATATATTCTTGGTCGGTTCAAAAAGAAGGGAAGAAAAATTTCTTCTTGTTTATTTGTGGCAATGTTGCTTACTGCACAGTATGAATGACTGCACCCATTGAAAGGTAAGATTCAGCACACATATTTCTGTAATTCCTTAGAATTATTCTGCAGGCAACAGAATGCACAAGTAACCTGTTATGAAAGAAAATCCAATTGATTAATTAGGTACACTTTGTGCATGCTATTTTAAAACCTTAATTCGCCTCCTAAGTCACGTTTAAAAGACCAGGTTAGGTAGATTAGTCTGGAAGTAAAGCTAATCTTTTCAGACTTGTATGCCATAAAATCAGGTGCCTAAAGGCATACTTAACATAGGTACCTACGTTTAGAGTAGTTAGTACTCATGGATTGCATTAACATTTCAAGAATCTGAACTCTGATCAATTAAAGCACATTTAGCACAGAAAACAAGGGTAGTTTTGATTAAATGAAAATGTCAATTTAAGTGTTGAAAAAGCTGCTGGTGAGGTGTCCACTCTTCTGAACGCCTCTTTAGAAAGATGTTTTGGCAGTGGCTGGACTCAAATGTAAAGAAATACCATGGCTGATATTGCATGAGAATAAGAAAGTGTTGAACTATGACACCTATTGGCTTTAACGTGCATGAATGTATACTGTTAAGCTTATTTTACTGATGAATTTACTAGAAAAGACCCTAGAAAAGATGATTGTTTTCATGATGTTTGCCTAATTATGTCCACTGCAAGCTTGAGCCTTGAACAGCTCCTAGAATGCAAGAAGGAAAAGGATCACTTTGACCTGTGTCTGAAATCTCATTCACCTAAAAAATACCTTTACTGTGCTCTTTCATGGTGCTGTGCAAATCTAGTTTTTATTGCAAGTGAAACAGCAGCCACACATCTGGCAGAAAAAGGAAATAAATGTATTAGGGTTGTGTCCGTATGTGAAAAATGTTGATAAATAGAGCAATTAGTTAACCAGTGGCTTATCATTATTTATTAATTCTCTATGACAATTACACACTGCTTGGAGTGATTTATTCCTCTTTATTTGTAAATCATTCTGCATGCCTGAGTGCCCAGGGAGGATGTGTGTGTATCTTGCATATACAGAGCTCTGCACTGCAAGCTGCAGCTGCCATTTTCTCTTGCAGTTACACGTGGCCTGAGGGACTATGGGTTTTCATCATGAGCCGTTCCTCCTTGATTCAGTTGGGGAACTGGAACCAGGACAGATGTTATATTATGGGAAATGCAACCTCTACGGATTCTATCCCTGAATAAAATAGTGAGGAAGCCATTCTGTTGTATAAGAACTGAACAAAGCCTTTAGCTACGTACAGTCCTAGTTGAGGTAAATACTGATGGTAAGGTATGTAGTAACGGTAAAAAAAAAAAAAAAAAGAATAAGTTCTCACACTGCTCTGAATAAAAAGTGAATTGAAATAACTTTCACTTCACTTCTTTTGAACACTTTGAGTCAAATCTGTAATGTTTCTCCTCTGATATTCACAGAATTATATGAAGGGGATTTTTTTTTACAATGTTATCCTTTTAATTAACAATACACTCTGTTCTCTTTCAGTTCTGCCCCATTCAGGATCTACAGAGACCAGACTGATCGGTGAGGTCTTTTTATACTTCTGATAGTGACCACTTCCAGTAATGGAGGAAACGTTGGTGCAATCTGTTCTGCTGAAGGGCAGAAGAAAGATATTGATCTCAGATAAGTGCCCAAAAATGCAGACTCTGTTGAACTGTGAGAAGTGATGCCCACAGGCCACACAGTTGCTCCTGTCTGATTTATGTGAAAATATATGCTAGATATTCATATGCCTGGGGTGAAAAGACTTACAGCTCTTTTACACATACTCCCCTTAAATAACTCACTTCATTGCTGGAGTAGCTGTCCCAAGAAATTCTAATTGTCACCACACTATAGTGCTTTTCTTTTTTTTAAATTGTCCTACATATTGAGAGGCATGGTGTAGACACTGAAACGGCCTGATAATAGTTGCAATAACCTCCTTTCTTTCCTTCATTTTCTAATTATCAGTCCAGATCCATTGACTGAAGAAAAGGAGCTAGGGTTTTAAAACCACAGTGTACTTTGTCAGGACCTGATTAAAGTTGTCACACAAACCGTTGTGCTGTGATTTGCACTTGTACTAATGCTTATAAAAACTTTTAAGGCTTACAATTTATACCACCTAATGTGTAATACAAAATAATATATTTTTATTTATTTATTTTGTACAAATGAAACTAAAAGCACACACACACACACATATATGTATATATGTACATATATATGTATATATAATGTAAAACCAATAAATAATACACTCTCGTTCTAAAAATGAAGGCGAAACAGAGAAACCATATGCCAGGGAACATTTACTTTCTTCTGATTTTACATTGAAATAATACTAATATCTGTGGTTTTCATTTGAAATACAAAGTACAAATACCCAAATCAAGAAAAAGAAAAGTTTATTGCTAAAGTTTACTTTAGTATGTAATACTTAGATATTGGTCCTGACCTTTCTCACACGGTTTCCATCTTATTTCATGCTACACAGTGCTCATACAACAATATATCTATTAATATTAAACATATACTTTTAGACATTCATACAGGCTCAGCAAATTTTATGATTATAACCAAAGAGATTAAGTTGTTGTTTATCCACCCTTTACAGATTATTTGCTATTTTTTTTAATATTAGGTTCAAGTTATATCTTATATTTCCTTCTTTGCTTCCCAAGCCTAAGGTTATATGAACACCAAAAAGTCAGAACCCAGACACATAAGCTTTGAAAGTAATTTTCTATCTTTTCCTCACATCTTCTCTCTATTTAAATTTCCATTTAGATACAGTTAAATCCATAAAGTAAAAAATTGCTTCTAAAACACTTAAAATTGGTGTTAGCTGGTAGTAAATTTAGACACTTCTCACAAAATCCCCAAACTCTAGCAAATTTCTCATTTACCTCTAGCCTGGCCAGAGTGAAGAAACATGTTTTCTACAGGAATAAAACTGCTTTGTTTTGTTTATTTTTTTTTACTTTTTTCTAGAATATTTTGATTGAGATACTACTTGGAGGCCAAATACAAATTTAATTATGCAGCTTTACTACTAAAAAACAATTAGGACAGATTCATGAAGCAATTACATCAATTGCCCTGTGGCTCCTTTTAGATTTAGTAAATGCTTTCATTTTTTATCTATCGCTTCAGCCGTAATGAAGCAGATGGATTTCAGTTACTCTGAACCAGTGTTTAATTTTCAGAGGTTTTTTTCATTTAGTCTCAGCAAACTAAGCAGGGATAGCTATTAGCTAGCTGTATAAACTATTAGCACATCTTTCAAATGAAATGGATATTCGGTCATTACAAATGCCCAGTTACAAGTTTCCAGGCTGTGTATGAGCCGCTTCAAATTAAGTGAATATTGGTAATATCAGCTGGTAGTTTTTGGTATTTAATATGAGTCTTGTATTTGTAGCCATTTGTTGCCTATTGAATTGATTTAGTCAAACGATTTGCTCAGTTTGAGATGGTAGGCAACATCAGTAACACAAGAAAGGGAAGTTTAGGTATATCTGGCATCCTTTAGTGCTGTTTCTGAAGACAGTAGAAATACTTGCCTACGACAGGACAGAGGTGTTCCATGTCTACAAATATGGTGCAATATTCTTTCATCATTTTTGTGCAAAAAAACTGAAATATAAAAATGAGAGCTGGTTATTTTCTCTTGCACAGTAATTTCTGTTCTTCCAGAGAAAAGAAATCAACATTTCTGTAGTAAAATTATTTCAAGATATGTTACTTGTATTTCATAAATATAGAGAACAACTTGCAAAACCCACACTAAGGTTGAGAAATAAGGAAAACAGAGTGCGTAGCAAACAAGTTTTTTAACTAAATGGTGGCCCTGCTCGAGCAGAGGCATTGGACAAGACGAAATCCAGAGGTGTCTTCCAACCTCAACCATTCTGTGAGGCTGTGAAATAATGGGTTATGAACAACTTCTGTGTTTTTCCTTCCTTAGAAATGAAAATGATCTGTGATTCCTATTTTTGGAGCTTGTACAATGTACCAATTCTAACCATGATGTTTAAACTGCTGGAAGTCAAAATTGTGAAAAAGCAAAACCAGCATGATCTTAGACTTACGAGGTAAGATTTATTTAAGAGTGGTCATGTGTGGTTTCTCTTGCTTTCCATTTGACTGATGAATGCTTTTGAAATGTGAGTATAATCTGAATCATAGCAGAGAAGATTCCAAATGATAAACAATACTGTTTGTATCCCACTGTCCTTAGTCATACAAACAGTACTATGTGCCTGGTGGCCTTTGTATATATGCAGTACAAGGATATGTTTTGTCTCCTCGCTTTCAGTTGAACAGTGAACAGTAAACAAGGGCTTTGATGGCTCCTGGAATGGTCCTACAGGGTAATTATGTAAATTGAGTAAAGTTTCAAGGAATAATGCAGCTAGCTAGAATGTCCCTAATGGCACCTGAAAAATGATGTTTGCATTTCTCAGAAATAACAGATTTTACTATAAATTCTACCTTTTGTAAATGCAACAAAATATGGTGAGAAGTGAAATTAAAAAAAAGCAAGAACGATTTTTGTTTGAGATGCATGTGGAGAAATAGTGCATGTTTGATATGCATCTACTATACACAGTTACACATTCATTTGAGGACTGTCACTGGTGGAGTAGTTTCTTTTCAGAACTGTGCTTGTTTAGTTAAAATTAAAAAACTAAGTTGTGGTTCAAAAATGTTTTAGTTCCAGAATACCTCTTAAGTATGAATATGGTAGGATGTCCTTTATTACACACTGAATTCTCCTAAATTGCTTTTAGTCTGTCTGACAGACAATGATATGCAATTTCCATTTCCCACTGCACTGTTAGAATGATCAAGCTTTGTTTGTTTGAATTTAGTATTTATGATTATAAATTATCTAGTCATAACCAAAGTCATTTGCATAAGAAAATTATCTTCCATCAAGCATGATTTTACTGCATGTGTTTTAATACTGTAACAGCCTGTTAGTATTATTTGGATAATTAAAAGGGTACTGTAAACTCTAATTTAGCCTAAAATTTACCCTGAAATACTCAAATAAAAAAAAAAACCAAACTGTTACGAAACTTACCATTACAGCTAAATATTCTCATAAACTGAAGGAGGAAAAGTCTAAGTGAATTTAAACCTAAAATAACTAGAAACCGAAAATAACTGAAACCAGCTACTGCATCACTAACAACATGAAAATGGTCATGAACATAAGCCAAAGTTGTTGAAGTCAATAGCAAAACTGAAACTGATGTCCCTGGCATTTTATTGTTCGAGCTGAGAGAAAAGCAATGAATAAATACATTATACAAACACTAAATTTACAGACAAAGGTTTTCCTAGGAGTTTCTCCCTGAATTAAGGAGTGGGCTCGAGGTTGTCCCTGAACTAAGAGGAACCCTGAAGTTAAGGTGAAGCACGGAAGAGTGATTTTGATACCGATAGTATACCTACAAGGGCTAGCCTGTGTGCGTAACAAATGGCTGGTTTACCCCCTGTGAAAATGGTATGAGTATACTTCAGCCGGCTACTATTTCTGTCCCATAAGAGGATGAAGACTTAAGTATTTGCGGGCTGAGACATCAAGACAATGAACGAAATTGGGTTATCCCACGGCAGCCTTTGAACCACAGGAAAACTGGGCGGGCGGCAGCTGGACTGGCTCAGACTGGCGGATCTCTGGAATCATTCTTATATGTTTATATCGATAGTCCCTCTGCGCACGCACCACGTGGGGGAATGGGATTAACTAAATTCAGCAGCCCTTACACACAATTGATTGTAAAGATGCATCAAAGTATTTTCCTGAATCAAGTCCTAATTTCTACATTTTCTCCTACTTGGGTGCCCAGCTGAGAGTGGAAACTTCAGTTTATAAAGTTGGAAAATGTTTACTTTTTAGCTCAATATATTTTTAAAACCTTTAAAAAAACTCTTTTGAAGACCTAATAAAGCTTACTAGCTGGGGGAAAAAAATCATTTTATTGCTTTTTCTCCTTGGTTGTTTATTTTTGTCTTGCAGGAAGGGAGGATATCTTAATCTTATTGCTGTGGTGTCTGTCTGGAAATAAATTAGTCTTTCAGCTTTGCCCCTCCACCCCTCTCTTGAAAAAAATCTTTAATCCTTATACAGGTCCTAGTGCTATGATACATGTCAAAGAGACTTCCTACCAGGTTAGTCAAGCTCTTCCAGCATCAGTCATCTAAAGGAAATATAGTACAGAAAAGCTAGTGATTAACTCTTTGTCACCAAGAATGAAATTATTCCATGAAAGCAGTAGATTGTTATTATAAATGCTTATTCTTATATTATTAATAATTATACCAAAATAGCATTACTCTGTCAACACCTCTCAAAAGTTTATTTCTGGAGTTAACATTCTTGTAACCACTTCCAAGAGGTCTCTTGCCCAGGAGCTGGGCGAACAAGATAGTAGCAACTGCGTAAACCCTGCAGCTGCTTTCACCTGCTTGGGCGCTGCGTGTGATGTCTGTGCTGGGACCATGCAGAATTTGCACTGAGATTTAGAGTCTGTAACCCAGTTTTTAACCATAAAACAAACAACTGCTTCTAACCTGTGTTTATATGCTCCTGACTTAGATGTGCAAAAGATCGTATATTTTACCTAACTCTTACCAGTGTAGTGAATAGAGGAGACAGTAAATGAGAAGATCCTCAGGCTGTGTGAGTGCAGTGATTGTTAGCTCTTGAAATAAGACCTGTAACTTCATAAAAATAATTTAATTTTCTTCTTTTTCTGTATTCACAAGCTTCTTTTGACTATTGTTTTTCAAAGTGGTCACCATAATAATGCATAGTAAGTAAATACTCATGGTGCTTTATTCTTCTCAGATTAATAATGCTATATTCCATAAAGCGTCTTCCATTGTGCATAGTAAGAATGTGGACTACAATGTATGCAGTGATGACTGCATGCAAATGCTTTCTGCCTGATGTAAAGGGAGCTGAAAGAAACAAACGGGATAGGGTATGGTGGGATTTTAGCCAGGTTAGTTGTGTGATAATTAAACTGGAATTTACACAGAAACAGCCATATTTTGTGATCAATATACTTGCTTATAATTTGCACATATACAAGCATTCTCTTATTTTATTGATTGGGTAAAAGCAGAGTTGTCTCTCTGTGCATGTTCACGAAGTGAATTAAGTGTTATGAACAGGGAAGAAAAGTGGTGTAATATATGACAAAGTAAGCAGCTGATATGAAAGGGAGATGGAATATTCTAGGCAAGATGTTACAGTCTTCTCTCATTTTATTCCTACCGTGAAAGTGCATCAGAGATGCATACTAATAATACAGTGAATATAAATTCCTGTGCTAGCTGTGTGTGATCATCTGAGCAGTCTTTTTAAGCAATTGTAAAGGCTTGTCCTGAGATTCCCATCCCAATCAGCTAGGTGTATTGTGAGGAAAACTTGGCTTAATATTTTCATTTATGTCTTCAGATTATCTTTAAGTACAAGTAGCTTGCCTTAAAAGGCATATAAAAATCAGATAATGATTTTGCTGAAGGTTGCACAGATGCTTCTTGATCAAGGTAGAAACATGATACATGTTCAGTTATTCACATCTCAGGTATTTGGGCTTTTTAACTTCAGCTTAGACTAAGCTTTCTGGATATGTCCTTCAGTAAAGAGGGAAAACCACAAAAGGATCTTCTTCAGGGGTTTTTTTGAGGTTTTTTTTTTTTTTTGGAATGTCAGTTTCTAAGTTAATTAGTCAAAGTCTACCTGGTGAATGAAGATGTTCTAATTTTACATTAGCTGTATATTTAGGATGTTTAAGTATTCTAATAGTACTATCTACTTTCTAAGCTCTACATTTTACAGCAGTGGGATTAAAAACTTAGGCTGTTTTAAAAGTTGCTTAGACAAAGGCAGTTAAAGATCTATAAGGAGTTCTTGAAAGTGCATTCAGGAATGACAGAATTATCTGTGAGTGCTCTGGGATGACGTAATTTGCTCTAGTGTAATCTGGAAAGCAAAATTAGACCACCCTTTGGAAACTTCCTGCTGAACTTTAGAGTACAAATTTCCCTCTTCACAGCAAAATGAATTTCATACAGGTTTTGGTTTTACTAACTTAGGTACCCGAGAGCAGAATTTAGCCTTGAGAAGTTTTCATTGTTATTTGCAGGGGAATTTCCCTATGATTTGGTTGGACCAGATGACCTCCAGAGGTCCGTTCCAACACCAACCATTCTGCAATTCTGTGTAAGGGAAAAGAAAAGCAAATGTGGAATCCCAGGGGATAGCAGTGGTTTTTATCATTCAACTGTGACTTCGCTACCATAAAGATGCACTAGCAACCATTAAGGTGCTAGCATTCACTGGCTCTATAAAGGCTCTTGATTAAATGCAAAATGAACAAAGGGCCAAAAAGAAAAAGAAACCTCTGGAAGTGCCACAGACATACATTTTATTGATTGTTTAATCTGAACGATCTTTTCTACATATTTATCATAATCTCCCTACTTCTGACTTCATTGATGAGATAATGATTCTTCAATGGTATTTTCTCTTTATTCAGGCATTCCAAATAAGTTTGTTTGAATACTTCAGGTTTTGTAGGCTTTTAAAATTTTAACTTTAATTTTTCCTTTCACTGACACTTTAATTCTCCACTGAACTGAATTATTCAAATATTTTATCTTCATTATAAAACCCAGTCATAATCTCTTCTCCAACTTAAAAATATGACACTACTCTCCATGTTTGCATTCATCCACTCACATCAGAGGTCACTACTTCGACCTTGTCATCATTTTATGATGTATGTATGTTGCAGTTTCTTTCTGTCATTTGATCATTGATCACTTTTCCCCCCTCTTTACAATAGATGTGCCAATACCAGTTAGTCTTGAACTGCTTGTTATTTTGTGACCTTTAAAAAGGCCATGTCGCATGATTTATTTGCTTCTGCTGTGTGTGTTCAGATATTGTTTTGCTGTGGTAGAATCATGGGCCTTCTCTGATTTGGTAATTCGTTTCCTTTTTTTTAAATGAAAACTCATCAAGAAATATTGACATTCTCACTCCAGTGGAGACTAGTAAATGTTATCTGGAGAACTGTTCTGTTTGATTTCCTAATTTTAATTGCTTGAGGCAATTCCTCCAGCACTTAAATTAATTATAGCGAAAGAGACTTCTAGACACTGTAGAGTGAATGTGGTTCTGCTGCAGAGAGCAGCAGGATCTGGGATGAGAACTGGATGGAGTGGGAGGAGGCAGGTGTCACATGATGGCAAGGAGTAGTGCAGCACTGTGATGAATTTAGGGGAGCTGAAAGAGAATGAACAGAAAAGGAGGAGCTGGTGGATATCTTAATGTGGAGAAGCAGAACACTATTTTTAAAAGGTAAGAGGTTTGCATGTTGTTTTTAATCCATTTTTTCTGTCTGGTTTCATGGATATATTTTACTTCTTTTGTCTATTATTTTAAAATTCCCAATTTAATAGTTTAAACAAGTTTCCTCTTTATTTTTAAAATAGATGAAGTAATTGTAATATTTCAAAACTAAATTGTACTTTTTAGGTGATTTTTTAACAAAAAGGTCATTACCTCCTCTCTTGGGTAAGTACAGATATTCATGTTATTATGTTAATCTGTTTCTCCGGATTGTAATAGTCGTGTTCTTTCTCTGTATAATTCAAATAGACTTCATAGGAGAGATATTTGCCTGGAGGGGCTGGAGGGGGAAAATATTAATATAGTTTTTACTACTGGCAGCTACTGCTATTTGACCCACTGGTAAGTTCTGGCCTCTCCTTTATGTGGGGTCTGGAGTCCGTATTTCTGAGAGACTTGCAGAAAATTAAAACTAAATACCCGCCCACCAAACAGAGTGTGATTCAGAAAGTCAGAGTTTTAATTTGATTCAGACCTCATATACTTATCTTAGTATATGGTACCTTGTTTTAAGGATCACTTTCACAATTTGTTTATTAAATTGTTGGAATCAAATAAAATATTACATAGTAAGCAAAGTGCCACAGGCCATAGTTTGAAGTCCTATCTCAAAGCAGCATTTAGAAATGAAAATAAAATCACTTATTTGGGAATATAATGTTGATTAGATCCACAACACATGTTGTGTATCTGCTGTATTCAACAAATGCTGAACTTGACATTGAATTTTTCAATATCAAAACACAAGATTTTGCTATTCAAACTAAAGAAAAACTTCTTCTCTTAAGGCTGTTTTACTTGCTGGGATTTAGACCAGATCAAAGTATTCCAGGTTCAGTCAAGTACCTCACTGACTGACAGGAAAGTGTCACGTAAATAAAATGAAATGCATCCAGGCTAATGAAATCCTTGCCTTCTGGTTATGCCTATGGAGAACTGCACTTGCAGGGTTATAGACGTCAAACTATTTTGAACTGAACTAAGATCACCAGTAATTTAACATAGCCTCACAGGCTTCTACCCAAAAAGGTGAAGATGAAAAATCATAGAATCGTTTAGGTTGGAGAAATCTTTAAGATCATCAAGTCCAACTGTTAACCTAGCACTGTCAAGTCCACCACTAAACCATGACCTTAAGGATGGCGGTACTTAGGCACCATATCTACACATATTTTAAATACCTTCAGGGATGGGGGCTCAACCACTTCCCTGGGCAGCCTGTGCCAGTGCCTGACTACCGTTTTGGTAAAGAAATTTTTCCTAATATCCAGTCAAAACCTCCTCTGGTGCAACTTGCGGACATTTCCTCTCGTCCTATTGCTTGTTACTTGGCAGAAGAGACCGACCCCCACCTTGCTACCACTGCCTTTCTGGCAGTTGTAGAGAGCAATAAGGTCTCCCCTCAGCCTCCTCTTCTCCAGGCTAAACAACCTCAGTTCCCTCAGCCGCTCCTCATAAGACTTGTGCTCCAGACCCTTCACCAGCTTCGTTGCCCTTCTTTGACTTTCTTGTAGTGAGAGGCCCAAAACTGAACACAGTATTCGAGGTGCGGCCTCAACAGTGCCAAGTACAGGGAGATGATCACTTCCCTGGTCCTGCTGGCCACACTATTTCTGATACAAGCCAGGATGCTATTGGCCTTCTTGGCCACTTGAGCACACTGCTGGCTCATATTCAGGCGGCTGTCAACCAACACCCCCAGGTCGTTTTCCGCTGGACAGCTCTCCAGCCACTCTTCCCCCAGCCTGTAGCGTTGCATGGGGCTGTTGTGACCCAAGTGCAGGACCAGGCACTCAGTCTTGTTGAACGTCATACAGTTGGCCTCAGCCTGTCAATCCAGCCTCTTCAGATCCCTCTGCAGAGCCTTCCTACTCTCCAGCAGATCAACACTTCCACCCAACTTGGTGTCACCTGCAAACTTACTGAGGGTGCACTCAACCCCCTCATCCAGATCATTGATGAAGATACTAAACAGAACTGGCCCCAATATTGAGCCCTGGGGAACACCACTTGTGACTGGCCGCCCACTCAATTTAGCTCCATTCACCACAACTCTTTGGGTCTGGCCATCCAGCCAGTTTTTTACCCAGCAAAGAGTACACCCATCCAAGCTGTAAGCAGCCAGTTTCTCCAGGAGAATGCTGTGGGAAACCGTGTCAAAGGCTTTACTAAAGTCCAGGTGGACAACATCCATAGCCTTTCCCTCATCCACTAAGTGGGTCACCTTGTCATAGAAGGAGATCAGATTAGTCAAGCAGGACCTGCCTTTCATAAACCCATGCTGCCTGGGCCTGATCCCCTGGTTGTCCCGTACGTGCTGCGTGATGGCACTCAAGATGATCTGCTCCATAACCTTCCCTGGCACCGAGGTCAGGCTGACAGGCCTGTAGTTCCCAGATCCTCCTTCCAGCCATCTTGTAGAGGGGCGTCACATTTGCTATGTTTCAGTCAACTGGGACCTCCCCAGTTAGCCAGGACTGCTGATAAAGGATTGAAAGTGGGTTGGTTGCTATTTTATTCCCCTGAATCCAAAAGCTGAAAATCTTAAGCCAATGTTCACAAGTTAAGAAAGTGTATACTAAGCCCAATTTATAAATAGTCATCCCCTTCTCTCTTCTAATGTCCAAACGGGAAAACTGTAGCCTTCTCTGCTACCTGGCCAGGCAAGGTGAAAGTCCTCCTCTGTTTCTCATATTCGTCACTCTGAATGACAAGGCAAAATCTGCTGAGAGGAGTGAATGAGCCATTGTATAAAACCTTGGCCCGCAATAATAGAGGAAGACAAATAAAACTATGACTCTATTACTTACGTTGTGCAAAAGTTAGTAGCATTATCATGACGTGTAGATGGCCTTTAAAGGCACTGTGGCCTTTTAACATACAAAGGGTCACTTCAACTCAGCTGTTTTATACCAGCTACTCTGCAATAATTGCTCACGTGCATATTCTTAACTTCAGACAAATATGAGGTAATGCAACGTGACCTAAAGTCACTGACTTTAAATAAAACTGAATTACTTCACATTTGTTGTGAACTATGAGCACACACATGGACAAAATGAACTAATTGAACAGTGTAATTTAGTGAGACAGATAATTGTTCTGTGGGGCTGGCCCTTATATCTTTTTGTAAAGAACAGAAGAGGAAAGGATGAAGAAAAGCATGTGATGAATGTTTGTCACATCTAATGAACTGGAAAGTGTTAGGCAGGAAAGTAATATAAGAAACTTACTGTCTCTTGGAGAAAACAGGAGCTTGCACCTTGGTTTCAGAAAATCTCTGACACTATGAGGCAGTTTAGACCTCTAAGTCCGCAGATTTCCAAGAAAGAAAAATTACAATGACGCGATCCTAGAAAGTGTTCTGCAGAAAAAAATATGAAGCAAGTGTGGCTCAATTTCAGTTATGTTAAGTACAACTTTTAATATTCATGTTCTGTAGCACTCAGAAGTACTAGTCAGAATTAAGAGCACAGTGTTGAGCATGCAGAGCACAAGATAAGTCTTTGCATCATACAGCATATGCAAGAATTTCTGAAAGGAAAATGATATATCATCTAAGCTATCCAGATTTAAAGAATTGCCATTTATCTCAGGAGTAACTGTCATTAAGTGTCAGTATCCACCTTGGAAAGAAATGACACAGACCTCTATAACAGGCATAACAGGCATTTGTAGCATGCAACGGAGTATTTTTCTGAGGTAAAAATTACTTACACACACTTACTGATCCACAGCCTGCCAATCCAGGACATCCTAACAAGGATTACTTTAGATTTTGCAAATAACTGGAAAGAAGTTTGCAAAGGAAAATGTATTACAGCTAAAAGAAACTTTTCAAAATTCCTCACAGACTTTGCTTGGTGGGACCTATAAGTACATATTCATGAGAATCAGCAGAAATCTGGATGCTGCTGAGGAAGAGAGGTTTTTCTTCCAGCTAATAAGTTCATTGTGAATTATGAGCATTGTAGCTATAATGAATTTCACATTCAAATAAATGATGATAAGAGGTCCTATTCTACAGCCTTTTCCCTGTGAGTGAAAGGTTTAGTCCAGGGGCCTACCAGTGTGTTTCCTTGCATTAACAACATTTGCTAGATGTAATAACGTCTTAGCATATTTTGCCAATTAAATTACCTTTAAGCATTTCTGGGAATCAAATTTATATTGAAGCCACCTTTGGCTCCCTTGGTTGTGCTGAGCTTTTCCAAGACATGCCACAGCAGCTGGGCCTTTGGGTTTTTTATTTTATTTACAGATTCAACAATTCCAGGAGGAAGACAAAGTGCATTAAACCCCTTACCTTTGTCTATAAGTCTATTTGGGAACAAAATCAGAGTACCCCACCTTCACAGAGGAGACCTCTGGAGAATCAGTTTTGTAAAAGATGCATGTCTTGGTAAAAGAGACTGTAGGAGTTGAGTTTTCAATTGTGGTGGTTGGGCAACAGGTAAAGAACTTAAGACTGCTAAAGGAAGCTTCTAATACAGATATATGAAGGATGCAAATACTCTAGTAAATAGAGATTTTAAATAGCTGTGTTTATTCCCATTGCAAATGCAAAAGATTTCCATTTAAAAATAAAATTGAAAATATGGAATATATAATAACCATAAGGGCTTATTTAGTATTAATTCTCTCTGTTCTTATTTCTCATGGTCACATTCCACAGCTGTAAACCGGGTATTTTACTCTTTGCCAAACCTTCACCACAGCTCAGTCTGTGCCTAGCCCTCATGGCTGGACCTTTACTTGAGTTACGCTTGCTGCTGGAGTCAGAGTGTCCCTGTGGGCTAAGGGGGAGCTTCCAGAAAAGGGGGGGAAATTGGTGGAGAGCAGGAAGATGTCCTCTTTTCTTTCTATCCATTGAAACTGGAAGCAGTTTTATTCCACTGGAGTGCAGGGCAAGATTTCCCTAGAGGCTCATGTCATCCAAGTCACACTTGGATCATACTCAGGATGTCACAAATTTCTCCTAAAGTGGCTGTGGACTGCAAAATCCTAGATATATATGCTCCTTCTTAAGACAACGCAGACATCAAACAGAGCGCAATTATGCTCCTGGCTTAGGAGAGGCAGCAATGTTAAACTGCCCGTCCAGTCTGCAAGCTAATCTATGTCATCACCTCTTTGTCATCTCAGAAAATAATGAATGTAAGGCCTTGATACAAGGACAGGAGCCTATTTCAGCTTTGGGGTTTTTTTTGTTCCAAGTTAACATTCCTCTCCTTCTCTCATTTATCTCTGACAAGTACAATGTTTAGGAGTCAAAGACTTATGCACCTTTGCAAGAAGGTCTGATTTCTAGATCAATAGCATCCTTCTAATATACCAATATAATCCATCCTCCACCATTAGGTTATCATGAATCAGAAATGTGAGAATACAGTCTAAGCCCTTTGTTACCTTTCGTAATTCATCCTGCATTTTCAGGTCATTTCTTCTTTTGGTGTTTCAGTCTTTTTCATATAACTCCACAGTAAACCCTTACATTTTTGGCAATGTGCCCAGGGTCTAAAAAAAAAAAATAAGGAGAAGAAAAAAATTCATATGTTTCCCAGCACTTCAATGTGAATAAACTGTTAAAACTTCCAAACTATTATTGTCATTTTAAAATCAGAAGAGTTGCCACCGTTCTAAAAACAGTGGTGCAAGAAACACAGCTTTGTAATTCTATAGTGTTTGACATTTTATTGCAACAAATATTGACTACAACATTCCCTTGACAGAGCACAAAAATTCATTTTGTGAGTTGTATTGACAGCCTAAGTAGGTTCTTTCTTTTTCACTTGAATAAGCTGCTCTAACTTATTAACTCAGTCTTGAGGGTTTTGAATATTTACCTCCAAGATCTAGATATATTTACAGCGCAACATATATTTTGATATGCAAGACACATAGGATGAAGGTTACCATGCAATCAGATTATTGTAAAACTTCATCGAACACCCAAATGATAAGCAGCTATCCTCACAGAATATCCCCTAGGTCATAAAACGGATGGACCAGTTTCAGGCAGACTCTAAAGTGACATATTCCCGAGGTGGTGGCTTTCGTTTACCATGACTTTCCATCCCCAGTATGCAAGCCTGCCTCATGACATCGAGGTAAAGAAAGGGAATTTTACAAATTCATTTCAGTTAATTTTATTTGATGAAATAGGAACTTTGGTTTAATAAAAAAACTTTTTATATCAGAAAACTCACCAGACAATCATGCAAACACACCCTGTCCTGTGCCTGTAATTTTGATGACAAAGAGAGAAGGACAAGGCAAATCTCCAGGAATATTATTTAATGAATAGTAATTTGATTAAACACTTCTGGATACTACCTTTAACAGCTCATCTGGAATATATCAGGTCTCCCAATATGAAAAGTTTTCCAAAGAATATAGCATTGAGTAGGTTTCATATGTGATGAGCTAGACTTCAGAGGACTATATCTCAGCTCATTTGGATCTCATACCCTAAACAGACCAGGATAAGGTTTTTTTTGCTTGTGGAGTCATCCATATTTGCCTAGATAAACAAAGATGAAAATTGGCCTCCTTTTTGAAAGGCTAATTCAAGAAACTTCAAAAGTCTTCCTTTCTTTCCACTGATCCATCAACATTTTCATAATCCAACTGTATTTCTCTTTAAGCTGTAGCCATTTCAATCAAATAGGATAAATCTGTTCAGATTCTTTGTAATTGGGAAAAAGTGTGGCAACAGCCACTCTTGCTTAAAATCACTTTGGTGAACGTTGCAGCTGTGGCAGTCAGGGGAGCTAATTAAACCCTATCCATAGTTTTCCAGTATACAGACTTAGGTCAAGTGTTCGACTTCTAACACTTGCTTACTGTGAAAATTCATGCTTTATCACTTCAATCTGCTCTGCGCTAGAAATGAAGCTTTTGGTGTATCCCTTGACATCTTAGCCCTGTGACCCAAGAATTCCTCTGATCAAGTCTTTTAGTCTACGCTGCATCTTCCTAGTTAGGGTGGCCATGGAGAGGTTCCCTGGGAAGAGATCTTCTCTCCTACCACCTCTGCTTCACCTCTCCAGTGTATTCTCTGTTTCATGCTTTATGCAGTATGAACTTTTAAGTGTCTGAAGTAGAAATATTGTACCCCAGCAATACAAAGATATAATGAATAGCAAGATCCTTCAGTAACTAGTTGTTGGCTTTACTACTGACTGTGTTTCTCAACCTTTTCCTGAGGGTGCAGTCCCCTTCTGCTCCATTTAGGCTCATCCGTCAGGAGGAGCTTGGTTCCTCCAGAGCTGGGGAATGAGAAGTTGCTCAGCTGAAAGCATATGTGCTCCTTTCTCTGCCCTAAAGGCAGGGAGCTGCAGGTAGCAATGGTGTGCAGTTAGTTTCCTGGCTAGCATGAACAATTGCTGCCGGTGATTGCAAACTGTTCTCTCTTCTCTCACGCTAAAGGACTGGGATGGCTTCTACCATACTCCTGAGCACAAGTCATGGTTTACAATGAAGTTTATATAGTCCTAATGGTACAGAATAATAAAATAATAAAAAAGTTTAGCCTCTACAGTAACTGTCTGCTGTGAAATAATCAGATTCCTGTAGTGTCCTTTGACTGAGTAAAGCAAAGTCAAAGAAATAACATGCCAGCAGCTATAGTTTGAGATACCTTCTATTCTAGAGAATATAAGCTGTTAAATACATCTATGGATCATGAAAATTAAAGAATACTGACTTTTTATTTATAACCACCTCTAACGTAAATACCATCTTACAGACAGTCTCATGCAGTACCCAGTATATTTCCAATTGTGTGGGACTTTAATGTTTGTTATACAAGTTTCCAAGAATCAAAGCAAGTCATTGTCTGAGCATCAGTGGATAAATAAGACTTCTGTGCCAAAGACAGCTTGAGGTACAGACAAGAAATAACCAGACTTAGAGAGACCATGAGAAACATTGTATGTATATTTACATATCTAAAAGTGTAGTACTGAAGTCCTGCCATGATAACCCGGGAAAATCCAAGAGTAAAACCAGTGCAACAGATCCTCCAGCCCAGACTGGAAGATCAATAAGTGCTGACAGTTTACAAACAAATGCTGTGTGGCTACGAGAGTTTGATTCTAAATATCCATCAGTACAAGTCAAACGATCTATACCAAAATCACCAAGATAACACTGTTTCAGGACAAGATCGGTAAGATCAGGAGCAGAGTTTGCTGCTTTGCCTTTGAAACACTGATAGGAAAACACTAGGAGAGCATTTCAGTGACTCCAGGAAAATTTAATCTTTTGCTTTTATTTAAAGTTTCCCAATGCCAGGTTGCTAGGAAACATTTGCAGTATAACTAAAGAGGAATGAAGTATTACAGAGTTATAAAATATTCCAGCGTTAACTGAGGAGAACAATAGTTTAAAAGCTATCATTAGCACCAAGAACTGAAAATACTGCAACATTCGCAATTAATTTTAGCTTTTAGTGAATTTCATCTAGAAGTTAATTTTTGTTTCATTGGTAAACCAGAGAGCCCTTGCCTGAAAAACTCAGTGACAGCTATATAATATTATTGTAAGATCAAGGACTTTGTTTTCAGAGTTTAAAAGGCAATTTATATTGAGGGCAGTCATAATTTTTACTCTATAGCAACATACGTTATTTATTGGTAATATGTTAACTGTAAATAAAGGTAATGTTAATTTTCATGTTGTGTATCAAACTGAATGAGAAACAATGCATTAGCTGAGGCAAAATAAACACATATACCATCCTATATTCACTCAAATTAAATAAAAAGTCACTAATTAATTAATCCTGAGATTTCTAGACCTGAATATATGTTAAAGGCAAGATAAAGGTAGAGATTGATCAGTAATATTAGAAACATCTGTTTCAAAATAGCTATCTATACACATTTTTAATTTTGGGCTGTGACGATATGAACTCATTTCTCTCTAATTATCTCACTAATGCTTTGTCTTAATGTGGTCAAGCTTATCCTGGAGTCCCTTGTTTGGTGGAAAGGAATTTCACAGTGGATCTCAGATGTCATGCTTTTATGCTAACAAAGTTAATATAAAACTAGGCCATCAAATATGTAATAAGAAGTTCAGATGGAGATAATCTTTACTGAGTTCCTAGGACCACACATTCGTATGTGGTCACAAAATAAAAGGAGCCTGTAGAGAATGATGAAAGATGTTTTTCTGAGAATAATACCACAGTGGCTGTTTTCTGTTGGCGTTAACATGACTGCATCGTGGTGTCACCCATATACGACCAAGTTGTTTGTTTTCTTTTGGGATTTGTGAGTGTGATACAATACATTCTCTAATGAGATAGAGATAACTACAAGTGTTTTAATGACAGGAAGATGTTGTTTTTCCCAGAGCTTGTTTTTGTCTTTCACTTAATAGTATATATCTATTTTCACCGAGGATTAAAAGCTCTGTCTGAGATGATTAATGATAATTAGCAATCTCTAGTATACAAAGGACGGAATTTATCTTCAGATTTTAAACACCTGAATTTGGGTGCCCAAGTATGTGAATGAGATGCCTCAACTCCCCCAAGGGTTCCTGGACATCTTTTGTGAAGTCTGGAGAAATATCCAGCTCACACTGAAGCTGAGGGATCTTTCTGGACTGTTGAATTGTCCCAGGCCTTGTACTGACTTTGAGTTCAATTTAGCTTCCCACTTTAATTTAGCTCTATCACCTGTTCCCTTGGGTTATCTGGGTATCCTGTCTAGAGACCATCTGCAGCTTAAATAGGCCATTTGTGTTTCTTATGCCCTGTGCCACAGCTGCCAGACCCATGCATAGGAGGTGGATATGCTAGGAGTTTTTAAATGGCACTAAACTAACTGTGGGCAACTGAACTGGGCCTTCAAATGCTGTAGATTATGGTGAAAGTTTAAATACCTAGTTCCTATAAAGACATCTATCTCCAAACCTGTCAAATGAATCCCTCCCCATTTTGAAAGATGATAAATGCCATCATATTTAAATCACTTTACAGCAACAGAAATAATCACACAATTACTTCAGTTGAACATAACATAAACTAGAAGAGCAAAGTTTCCCTTTGCTAGTCCTCCTCAGTTTTCAATCCTAGCTAGATAAAAATCTCAATGCAACCTTTTGCCACATCCATTTTTTCTCCTTGTTTCTATTATTTTTATTTTGTAAATAAAGCAAATAAAAATTCTCTCCATAAGATATAAATCACATCATTTATTTTCATCCTTTATTCCTAATCACTCAAAAAGAAAATACAAACAAATATGGAAAGTCAGTCTTTGTCTCTTTTAATCATTTTTCTTTATTTGATTAGCTACCATGTTTGAGTTTCTCCTCTCAAGAAATCATATCATCATGCAATAATTTTCTTCTCTGAGCTCCTTTTAGCTCTTAGTTCTAGTACGTGGAAGAGCTTGAGTTTGACGGATCAGATTTGGTGAATGTTAATAAGCTAAAGTCAGTAAAACATCTGTCCGAATAATTTATTACAAATGTAGCACTGGTATATAGATTCAGATGCTATTGGAAGCCATTAGAGAAGTTAACTTGCAGCCAACTTGCAACATTGAAAAATTTTCTAATACTAGGTTTGTCAGAGTTTCAAATGCTGCAATTTCTATAAGATAATCAGACATTGTGGTTTTATTGTTCTGTGAGTATTCTCTCTCATTTCCTTTATAAAGGTCATTTAATTTTTCTTACTTGTCTCCACAGTGAGCAAAGCCCTCTATGAAAACTTATAAAAGAGAAGACTACCCATCCGCTCCTGTCTACAGCTTCACCCTGGTACGTACATTATACTTTCTTGCGTGCTGTGTACTATTGTAAGAATAGCTGTCTGTACTGGGTCACACTGAAGGTATATTCATGCCAATATTTTATCTCCAATGGTGGCCAATAATTGGTGCCAAGGAAATAAAAAAAACAGAGTAAGCATGTAATGATCTTTCCCCATTATATTCTCTTAGTTTACAGCCACCTCCCATTCAGAGATTTACAGAAAATGAATCTTGTAGCCCTTTCACTAGTACCAGTTTATATCCCGTGTCTTTTGCAAAATTTAATTGATAATGTTTGGCCATGGTGAAAAATGTTATCTTTAAATAGAAACCTGAATTGGATACTTTGTGCACTCCCACCTGAATGTCAGAAAGCCGAACATCTAACTGATCTTCACAATGTCTGGTTCCTTTTTTCATTCCTCACTCTGGCAGACTGTAGTTTTATTAAAACAATGTTAACACTAGCTTTTTATCATCCCAGTGAAAACAGAAATATTTCTGAATTCTAAGGGGAAGGTGAATTCATAAGAAAACAGTATGTGCCTGTCATAAGTGAAAAATATGTATCAGGTAATGTGGAAGGTGTTTGATTAGTCAAAGCCCTTTGCCTTCTACAAATCCCAAAGGTACAATGGAGTAACCTATCTATTTTGATGCACAAGAAAGTCTATTCTAGTGTACAGTTTCAGACACTTGAGAAAGTATCAAAATTTCCAAATCCCAAGTGAAACCAGAATGTTTTTGCTCTATTATGTCTAGTTTTTTCTTGCACGTTTACCAGTCTGTTTCTTGTAGGATCCAGGAGAAACCTAAGACATCTTTGCCGATCTCCTGTTTAAATAAGCTAGTTAAGATGTGTTAAATTTGGAGTCATTTAGTACTAGTATTGTGGTGAAAGAGTTATCTTTCTTAAGAGTTCAGCCAAATGAGTTCACAAAGTAATACCTTCAGATCATTTGTATCTGATCATTCATGACACCGTTTGAAAAGCAGATATGCTATATCAGTATTGTTTAATATTACAACCAGACAACAGGATGTTCTCCAAAGTCTCAGAAGTATTTTTTCCAGAGTAGTCAAGAGTATCCATTTTTTTAGCTAACAATGGAGATTTGGTAAGGAATTTGAAATGGAATCCCCTGAAGTTTCTGGCACTCGAATGAATGGCAACAGACTTTTCCAGTGTAGGTAATGACTTTGAATCTGTTAGATAAAGCAGCTCCTGATATAATTTCAGTGAAGTTTTCTTGACCATGCCACAGGGGAGTTTAACCGCACGTGAATCAAATGCAAAGAGCAAACAATACACATACTGCATTCTCAGCACTGAAGGTTGATTTATTGCTATTCTCCATAAGAATGACACTTTCTCTCATCAGTCTGAGAGTCAATGGTGGACATTCTACACTCCTTATCAACTTATCATTTACTTGTGATATTTCTACTAAGTCAAGCAAACAAGATACCATCAGCTTTCCTTCATCTTAGTAGGAAAGTGCAACCTGTTAAAAATTGAGAACAGAGAATCCTCCAGAAGTCAAACCTTTGCAGGGCCTAGGAACAGTTTGGAGGGTAAGAAAACTCAAAGTAGAGATTCACGGTCCTCTTTAACTTGGCTGTCATCTCTATGATATAAAGCGTTCAATTCCCACAAGAGGAGAACAGGGAGCTGCAGACTGTAAGAATGTATATTACACTGGACAGACCCAGAAAATTGCTCTGTCCTAATAACCTCTGTGATTTGTTTCTTGTGATTTTCCAGTTCTTTTAATTTGCTTCAGAAAAGTACATTTTATGTCAATGTTTAACCTTTTTCAGCTGAAATGAAGGTTACTTCAGCCAAAGGAAACATTTAGTAGGAAGATTTCTTTTATTTACTTAAACTTCAGTAGATGACTTAGCATATGAACAGCTCTTTCTTGGAGCTTTTTTTTTTTTCCCCCCTCAGAAAAGTACTTCTCAAGGACTTGCAGAGTCTAAAAATACTCAAAATACCTCTAAACTCCATGCATTCTACATCTTTATGGACTATGGAAAAACATAGATATGTCTAAAAAGTTTAACATACAGAAAAAAAGAATTG
The DNA here is from genome assembly GCF_965183815.1 of Platalea leucorodia. Classification (NCBI taxonomy): domain Eukaryota; kingdom Metazoa; phylum Chordata; class Aves; order Pelecaniformes; family Threskiornithidae; genus Platalea; species Platalea leucorodia. The sequence goes on from NC_138830.1 coordinate 6,066,046, forward strand.
GGGAAAACCTTTCTTGATTTTAAAGTTGCTTTGCAAGAACATAATTTGTCAAGTTTCAAATAACTTCTCTAAGGCTTTTCAGTTTAAAGCTAAAAATCTCACTCCCACTCTCCTGAACTTTGCAACATCCTCCTTTTGAACACATTGGCAATAGATGGCACACATAACATTCCAGTAATACCTGTCTCAAACATTGTAAACCGAGAGCTGAAAAATCAATTTTTAGAACAATCAGATGTTTTATCTCTATTATTTTTTTTCTGTCTGAAGCCATATGTTTCTGCATTTAATGGCCAAATTTCCAAACCAAGATTATTGAACTTTCAAATATTGGTAGAAAAATATGTTGGCCTTTCATGAAAATACAAAATGCCAGCTTGTAACAATCTCAGTAAAGCCATTGAATAGATGCAGCACACAAGAAACTTTGGAGCGATAGGTTTTTTTGGATAGGAGCACCTTTATGACTAAATAATTTACTCTCTGCTCTGATGACCAGTGGTTAGGGACTGAGGGACATTTCATCTGATACTGCGTGAAATCAGGAGGTACTTTCTTTCCATGATATGTAAGATTATAGCTGTGCTAGAGGAAAATATCCCAGAGCAGAATTAAGGCAAACGCTATGAAACATCAGAAAACTTTGGAGCTATTGGATAGTAGCAGGGATGCAGCACATCTCTCACAGAAAGCAAAGTTTAAACAAGCAACTGGGTAAACAGAAAAAGAAGAAGCTACATAGATCTAGCAAAGAAGCAAGTAATAAAAATAGCATGCTACAAAGCAGTAGGATGAGCTGACAGTGATTATTAAACAGAGGCTGAGAAGAAATTCCCAGAAATTCTCTGAACCAGAAATTCTACAGATTTCCAGTTGGGGTAGTAGATTTGGCACTAGAGCAGACTGTTTTTATTATGAGTTTGGAAAAGAGTTTAAGGAATCTACTGTAGTTGCAGAGCACTCCTGAGCTAAGAGACACGTTTGTTTACCAGCTCTGTTCTAGCAATTTATTGTCATGACTAAGGCTAGAAAAAGGAGGTCTTACTTGAACTCTCAAGTTCCATCTCATGCCACAATGCTGAGAAAACCAGTCTAAATCCTAATAAGTTAAATCCCATCCATTTCAAGTTAGTGAAAAAAAATTTCTTTGTGACTGAGTGCTTAGAAAAATTACAACCTAAATTATGCACATGAAGCTTCAAAGTGTCTTACAACAAATGATACCTCTAACTTGTCCAAGATGTTGCCACACTTAAATTACTATACTTAAAACACTGCATGTTATTATTGCAAAAGGTCAAATATGTGGGTGGCGGAACACATAGTACTTATTAACTCAGTTGCTGAAATGTTATTGCAGATACTAACAAATATCAGAAATTTGACTGGTAACATCTTCTGCATGATTTGTCCACTTAGGGAAAGTAATTGAAAAACAGCTAAGAGCACAAAAGAGGACTGGTTGCTATTCAAGCTCTTTTGTGCCTGGTTTCTTGTAGGCTGGGTTATGCAGCTAGCTTGTCTTAGAAGAGAGCCATTTCTGATTAGTTTGAGCAGGTTTTGGAAATATTTAGTGGTTTCTGTTTGGGTTTTTTTTGTTTGTTTGGGGTTTTTTTATAGCCCTTTAATGTATTTAAGTCACTGTAGTTTCCTTTTCCAAAGTCCCTTAACACATCAACTATTTTACAAATCTCTTAATCTTGACCATTCGGTTCATTTGTTCTTTGAAAATGAGGCCAGCTACTCATGTCACTCTGAATGAGCACACATTTCAAGGCTGATGAAAGCAGGTGCCTCTTCTTTGACAGTACTCGGATTAATAGCAATGTCATGGAAGTGAAAGAAAATATATCCTTATACAGTCTGATTTCAACTGTGTCACCTAAATTCCCAGAATTCTCTTGTACTGGTATGATGTTTCCTATGGAGACGTACCATTGTCTCCAGTATTAAAAATTGCCCCTCAGTATTTTAATTTTATTTAAAGAGGAGAGAAACTTCATTGCATTTGTTGAAGAAATTACCAGATAATTAATCACCTTGAAATTTTTTCTTCTTTATTTTCTGATTTAGCATAACACGCAAGGTAAAAATCACTGCAATATGTGCCTATCCCTTTCTATTTTTTATCTAACATACATCCCTTTTTTCTCTTCCTGGTTAGCATACTGCACATAAATGCAGGTTCAAATTTAAACCTTAGAAAGTATTAGTGTTTGTTTTCTTCCAAAGGATTATTAAGCTATTATTAGATTATTATTATTAGCTGCCTCGTTAGAAAGAGTTCCTAGCTTTTGATGCACTTCTGATAAGACAGGAGTACTGTTAGGTTGCTTTCCCTGTCTAGGACAATGACATACATGTATAAGGATATAATGTGCAACTGTTGAAAACTAATAACATGCAGTATAATTATTATCAGTTCAAGTGAAATTTTGAAAGAACAGGTAGTTTAAAGTGCATATAGATTTAAATAAGACACTCTATCCTATAACTGCTAAAATATTAAAATCATTCTACTGTCTGCAGTTGGGTTGTAGACTTAACTTCTGTGGAGTTAGGAAATAAGTAATTATAGCAATTGGCTTGTATGAATATTGGCCATAAAGACTTACAAATTAGAATATGGAAGAGTTTTAAACTTTAACATCTTACATTACTTTCATCACATTCAATAAAATATTATATTCTTCCATGATGTTACATCAGTATGCATAACTTCATTATCTTCATCTTCTAGACACATCTAGTGAGTGCAATGTTTAAATCATGCTGCTGATGAGTGAAGTTTTCCTCATATCTTCCTTATTCTTTTCACCAAATTTCACAATTCCCAAGTCCCACAGGAAATTCTTGGAAAACAGTTTAACAATGTTTTAGGAATAAAAAGTACATGTAAAGATATCAGAACTTTACCTGGCAAAAAATTGTGGTATGTTCATTTAAGCATGGAGAACTAAACCAGACAAGAGTAAGTATACTACAAATATTATGTGTCTAGCTACACTCAGACTGATGCTAATATTCATAGTCTGGATGACAACAACAAGGGATATCTATACTAAAAAATTCTGTTACCAAAGTGTACAAGAGACTAAATAATTAAAAAACAGCTGTGTAATCAAATGGGCCTCTGCACTTTTTTGTCATGACAAATTCTTTATTAGAATTCCTCTATTTCATGATAAACTTTTCAAATTCTCAACAAAGTCCTTTTATCTTGAGCATTTATGAAATGTATTTTCATTTATAAGTTAAAAAAATCCTTTGAAGTTCAAATGTATATTAAGAAGGTATAAAAAAGATGAAATTGTTGAGGCATCCTTAAAGACTACCAGGTTTGACCTGGTAGTTATCAAGCATGCTGGTTAGACAAGAAACACAGATTTTATGTGGCAAAACTAAGTTAACAGAAGGCAGACATGGGGTTAGATTACAGAATTATCTTTAAGGAGTGCATATAAGTCATAACTACATGTTAAATGGATGTATTGGGGACAATAGAGGAATGATTTGGCTTGACTGGCAATACAAGTTAACTTAATTAAGATGACAGCTGACTGCACTTTGGTCTCTGAAGCAGCTCCTAAACAGTATAATGATGTCCTCTAGTTGATATTCCTTGAATAAATTATTTTATTTGGTTAGTTTTTCTCAGGCTGCAAGATGAGCTGAAGCTTTATTTGAATTCTGAGAACTCTAATTTATTTGAACTTGGATGACTTCTTCTCTGTTCTAGCTGCATATATTTCCAAGTCAATATGAACACGCTTATTTACCTGAAAAATCTGCTTTTCTGCTAACTCTTCAGCTGGTCTTTCCAAACACGTGACTATTGTTTTAGGTCTTTATGATGTGGCCCATCTGCTGTATTTATGTCCCTGGCTGGTATCTTTACAGCTGTGGAGTGTAGTTATGGGTAGTAACTTGAATAGATACTGTTTAAACTTGCAGGGTTATTTAGAATGTACTGTTTTATTAAGTCAGATTTTAACTGACTGGATGTTTTTATTTCTTCCAGATACCCCTAAGCGAGGTGGAAATAACATAAAGTAAGTTTATCAGAGCAGCTGAGAATTATCGTTTACTGAAGAGGTGAAGAGAACCTGGACCTATACTCAGCATCATTAGCTGCGAAGAATTCTCACAAAAGTCAGTAGGAGTTTTGAATAAACATTGACAGCAGGGTAACGTCCTTAGAGGTTATTTCTGTTTCAGATGAATCTTCCTGTTCTGCATTACCACCTGTGCTGTCCCTTGTTTGACAAATTAAAAAGAAGCATCACAGATATTTTAATAAAAATCACAGAGTGCTGCTAATATTTTAAAGGACAAGGCAGTGCCACAGATTTTTGAAATTCAGAGTAATGAATAACAACTTTTAAAATATTTCAGTCTCTGGGCCTATTGAACAGCACGATCCATCCCCCTAAAATCAAATCAATAAATGAAAACCAAAGTAAAATATCTTTTTTAAAAATAGTAACAAAACTGTAACACATTTACTGGAGAAAGGATCAAAAAGCAAATAATATATTTGGATGTTCACCCGTCACTTATGCTACTGAAAAGTAGCCAAGAATGGACAGAAAGTATCATGAACAAAACTTTGTTCAGTAGATACTTCGCTAGCACTTTACTAAAATACACCACTCATCCTGACCTCTTGATACAATTATGTTGACAGCTTTTGTCATATTCCCATGAAGCATTGAATGATGTTGACTAAAAGGATTCAGGCATAGTTTTACTATTCTTATGCTAGACATATATTAGTAGTTTAGCATGATAGCTTATGAAAAACCTACTTAAATATATATATGGACTTTTAAACTTGTCTCATTCCCTTGCAACAATATTAGAATCTGTTTTATGTGTACAACTGGGTCTTTTATTTTGGGAGATAAAAACACTTAGTTTTCAATCAGATGAATCCTTTGTAAATACACTATTGACATCTGCTGTCAGCTGTCATCTGCTTCATAATTTATAATCCAGATTTTAACATAGTGTTATCTAAAGAAAATCAGTTTGTTGTTTGATGTTCCTAGGTGAAGCTTCTGACTTCTTGACTCCCATTTCTCATTTTCAGAAAGCAACTTTAACTTCCAGCGATTGATGTAAATAACACTGCTGATGTGTGATGGGTGTGTACTGACTTCTTAACCACCAGTTACACCCTTTCTTCTCACACTTCTTTTCCTTCTCTTGCTATGTACCCCTGCCTTCTCAGTCAGACACAGCATTAGCTCAGAGGGCCTGGAGGCCAAAGTTAGGTAGCGGGTTCTTCCTCTGCCTACCTGCACAGGTCAAAATATACAGCTAGTTCCCAAACTCAGATTTATAATTTTCTCCGACACTTTCTGCTGTCCATCTCCCCTGAATTATCTTTGCTCTGCCTCCTTGCCCCAGAATTTCAACCTCTGCTTGTCTCACCAGACACTTCCATGCACTCTGATATGGATCTGGATGTCCCTCCCAACAAATATGATCCTTAAGCGAGTAAATAGACACCAGTTGAATGAGTTTAATTTTTAAGATGTACGTCTCATAGTGGATAACACTTCCTTTGTTGCTGAACTATAGTCAAAAAGCAGAATTTATATCAAACAGTAGGAAATAGAGTTAGAAAAGACCTTCAGATATATCTTGTCTGTTGTCTTACCTTTAAAATGTCATTCCTTGTATGTTCTATATGTGTCTTGTCTTTTCTTGTTACAGGCGTATGTTTCAGGGCATATGCATTTGTCTTTCTAGTAGAATCATATCTAGTAGTTCCTTGAATTGTTGACATTTGTTTTCTTGGAAAAAATTATCTTGATTTTGCTATAGTATTTCCTCTCTTACTTAAACATTTTCTAATTGTCAAATTTACTATTTTACGGTGACTTTCCCACAAGTTGCAAGTTTCCCCTTCTCCAGACCAAGACAGGGAGATGCACATCCCTGTGTCCTCAGCTGGACCCTGTAATCAATATCAGTGACTATAAACAAATACCTAAACTTTGGTATAACTCCAATAGGAAAAAACAAAAGACTATCTGATCTGGAATCATACAAACCGGAGACTGGACTCATATTTCTCCTAACTGAATGCTTTGACTATATTTTAGAGTACTTTCAGTATTTTTTCTTATACACCATCCCATATCAAGCCTGTTCAGTTCTTGTGATGTTGTATGTATTTCTTGTGTGTTAATATAGAAGAATTCTAAATAATAAAAGATTTAGTTTTTTAAAATGTAATATGTTGTTTATTTCCTGGCTATCCTTAGTCAAGTTTTTCATAGGAAAGGTAGAAATAAAATGAGCTGTACAGCAGAGTCAACCGACCGTCCACAGCGAACATCACTGTGTACACCACAGAATATTATATTAGTTAATAAATATGTGCATTATTAAAATAGCTATAATTGTAGCTGCTGTAAATTGCATCATGTAGTTTGTCCTATTAATCAGAAAATGACTTTCTAATTCATCATAACTTCATTTTCGTATCTGTTTTCTTTCACTAAGTGGTAGATCCTTCATTATAAAAAATTTAAATTTAAATTTAAAAAGTAAGCCTGTGGTTCTTACTTTCATGGTATAAATATCTATCTAACAAAAGTGAATTCAAATGAAGAAATAATTTTTCATGGATTGCCAAACAGCCAACAGGTTGGCAATGATTGGCTACTAACACAGTATTTGAATTTGCACTACAGCCAATGAATATTGATATAAAATTTAAAGTGCTCACAAACTTTTCCTGGTTCTTGGCATTAAAATTTCTGTGCCCTTAGGAGCATGTGTTTTTGATGCAAGTGCTAGAAGTCGTCTTTGATTATTTTCAAAATAGGAACTGGAAATATTTTTCCAATTAAGAAATGTGTCACAGTTTGGAAGGCTTTGATGAGAATACAGCATTTGGCAATGTACAAGGTGGTGGCTTCTGGCTTGCAGAGGAAGATGATGTTTTGCTGTAAAAAGGTAGCTGTGGAGATGTCAGTAGACGTTGCTCATTGAAGATGAATATGCAAATTGAGAGTTCAAAAACAAAAGAAATATTATGCCTTGGGAATATTTCCTTTGTTGTTTTCTTTCCTTTTTTCTTTTAGGGAGAGGGTTATTAGGAGACTAGGAATATTAATTATTATGATAAGTGTATTAAAAAACTCTGAGTAACATCTATTGTATAAAAGACATTTTCTTGAGATTATAAACTGGTGAACATGCTGCAGCTTAATGAAAAGGATAATTAAAAGTTGCATGAAATGTATATTTTTTACCTTTTTTTTTTTGTTTTAGGACTGTCTTTGCTCCTTATTTCTATAAAGGAATCTGAAGTCCCCACTTTATAAAAGCAGTTCTGAATAATTTATGTAATGAACTGATGGAAACGAAAATGGAATTTATAACTCAGTGCTATTTCCCTGCTTATTGTGCAAGAGGAGGAGAAGAGTTATGTGATAAATTATCTGTAAAAAGGAGTGGTAACTTGCTTCATAGTGAATAATAAGTAAATCACAATGATATTCAATGTAAAATGTGTTCATGAAAAGTACTAATAGGAGCACAATTTGATTACATAGAAAATCCATTGTCATTTAGCATTTAGTTTACATTTCCAGGTAAAACCTGATTTATAGCAGAGACATTTGCTAACCTGTTTGGAATACTCTGCTTCCTATAACAAGCCTGAAGCCCCCTACCTGGCTGGAGAGCTGAAGTGGAGCCTTCGATTAAAAAATCATTTCTTCTGCTAAATGTCTTGTATCTTTTGTGTAAAGCTGGGGGCTTTTTTTTATTTGTTTATTTTTCTCCCGTATGTGTTCAAACGCAATGATTCATTCTCTTCCAAAAAAAATCTACTTTAAACACAACTGGCTCTTAAAAAAATTAAGAGTTTAGGCAACAGCTATCAGAATGGTGACTGTACCGAGTCCCAGCATTCTAGATCTGCCTAATGCAAGCTGGTGAGATTTTCCCTGACATGTACACTAACTAGCAAACCTTTCGCTTTCAATTTTATCTCTCTGCCCACTATACACCTCTAGCTTTATCCTATTTGTCGCACAACATTTACTAGAGATAAATATAGTGCAAGTAGACATTGCATTTACTTTTGATGATACAGTTCAGAACTGACCTTCAGTTCTCCTGTAATCTCATTGCAGCATGTTTCTTGGGCAGAAGTTACCAAATTGGACTGAATTATACTGAGCTGTGGTGGTCTGGAGATAGCAACAAACTAAATGAGTAAGTACATCCTACTTTCTTGCAACTTTCTAACCAAAACTCCACGTGGACTATAGGGATCTCAGTTTGCAGTTCTGCAGATGTTCTGCTGCATGACTGGCATTCACGTAAGACTGTGCATAACTTGCAAGATGAAAAAACCACTGTTACCTACCAGGTTTCCTAACTTTTTGTAATTTTCTCTAGATACTAATTTTTTATTCATTTGTCCCTGGAATTGGTTTAATTCCTGAATGAAGTCCTGAAAGTTGCTAGGCACCATTTATATCAGACTTGAAACTTCAAACTAAATTTTGTTTTGCTAATAGCAGGGAAGCTGGACCCATGTGCGCAGCTGGCTGTCTGTTGCAATGAGGTTTTAACATGGGTGCCAGGTTTGGAATTAGTGGCAAACAGGGCTTTTCAGCACTTCTTGAGATTTTGTCCACTGTGTTTTTAAGTTGGCTTGAAGTTTATACTAGAAATCTGCACTGGCTGCAGGTATGCAGTCACCTAAAATAATTTAACATCTACTGTTGCAGTTTAATAGTCGATCACATGGTTGCCTGGAAGCCCTATGTCCTTTTTCAAATACATTCTACTGTATTGAGCTATTGGGCTGTCATAGTTGTCTGGTGGACTAGGCGTATTCATAACCATGAAACATGCTAGAATTATAAGTGCAGGCAACATTAACGCTTATCTTTATGTGATACTAAGAAATGTAATGCTAACTTATTATTTGAGGAATCTATATACTCTTTCTAGCATCAGCCCGTAGCATCAGAGGAACATAAGGGAAGATGCAACATAGCCCATGGAGGCTTCCAGGTATTTGTCATCTTTATAGCTAAAAATGTATAATAATTACATGGTAAAGTTTAATTCCAGAACAGCTGCTAAGTATTAAGCTGTGATCAGAGCACACTTACTGTTGAAAATGTCGTTCTGAGGGAGATGTTTTACCAACTGTTTGGAAGGAATTTTAAAACTGCAACCTGCTTATGGCAGGACTTTCTTCAGAAATGACAGAAAAGACCATGGGACAATTCTCATCTCTGTTTTGCTCAAACAGATGTTTCTGAGCTCCCACCAGATTCAGAATCCAAAGTTTTGTTTTCAGGCAGGACTTCAGGCAAAATCTACTGTACAGAAGTATGGGGTCAAATCATGAAGTCCCTATCATTAAGATCACAATTTCAGTGATGGTATTTTTGAATAAAGACTGCAGGTTTTGAACCATGCTTTTTATAATTTAGTCAGGGCAGATTTCTTGCAATCCTATTCTCACAATGGTGGCTTTTGTAATTAAATGTGGCCAGAACTTTAGACTCCCACAAACCAAAAGAAAACCTTTAACAAGCTACTAAACCAGTCAACCTGGTAAAATCCACACTGGAGAACACCTTCAGTACAGATTTATTTCAGATACCTACCTTCTGAATCACTTTGAGTATTGCCTCTTAGAAATAAATATGTGTAAAAATATGTGATATATACATGATCTTAAAATATTTTCACAGCTTAGTCAATTACATTGAATCATACATGAACACTATTTAAAGAAAAAGAAAAACAGAGAAGAAAAGGACACACACCAGCAGAGGTTAGAACACCAGAGGCCTACGACACAGGCACTCATTCAACCTTGACAGCAAGCATTAGGTAGGGCAATGGTCACAACTGGAGCTTAATAGCTAGCTAGTGAGATTTCTGCTAAGGAAGAAAAAGAGAAATTCACAGGAAGAAGGGAAGGTGTTTTATTTGCACTGATTTTCCTGAGGTAAAATAGTCTGTCATTAAAAAGCAACAGGTTGTTTGGTGTGCTATCTGGAATTTTTGTTCAAATCCCAAGCAAGTTTTGCAAGATCTGGCTGCTAACTGAAATGATGTAGGTACCAGCCAAAACAACTCTTACTGTGCTCTCTGGATCCTTCCAGCACAAGATTTCCTGGTTTTAAATGTACCACCACACTGACTTCATTATGGCAGAGAAACACACACCTTTTCCATGAAAATAATTTTTGAATTAACTGAATCATTTGCAACCCCTTCATGTGTCAAAGTTAATCAGGAAGGTTTAATTTACTCTCAGGCATAGGACTATTTGTGAAAGGCATTGTTATGAAACACTATTTTTCAGACCATTTGTACCTTTGCATGCTACAGTCTTCTTTTTACATTGCAAAAATAATTATCTCCTGTAGGTTGCCTTTATATGAAATATTGAATTTGTTAATAATAGGTATAATTCAGTGCTGTGTGATTGGTAAACCCATCCTGATGATATGAGTTATGCCAAATTTCTTGAATTTTTTGTATTCTCCTCTGAAGGCAGCTTGCAAAACAGAGAAAATATGCAGCTGATTTATTTGAACTCCCCTCTCCTTTGAAAATAAATAATGACATTACTTGAGAAGCTGTTCATGAATCCATCAAATTAGCATTATTGAGCACAAATATTATGTCTTATAAGTAATTAATTATTAACAAGCTCTTTGCTGATTCAGAGAAGATGAGCTTCTCTGTGAAGCCCCTGATTACAGCAGACAGACAGTGCAATATACTCAAAAGAATAGACAGCCTAATCATATAGGTTGTCCCAGCTGGCATGTTCAAAAGCACTTGTGGCTTAAAGGTTGAACTTGCAAAGAGTTTTAAAAACACCTAAATCTAACTTTCAGAAATCAGTGACGCCCTTGCTCCTAATGAAAGTCTTGAGGTATTCAAGTTTTGCTGATAAAGTTCTTATGGCTTCTGTTTTTCTTTCTCTCCTTCCACACATGCACCACAAAGCTGAGACATTTCTGAGTCTCTTGGTGTTTATGCTCTGCATGAATTCACAGATTGGATCTTCTTCTGATTGTTCTTTCTTTGGGTCTGGTACAGTAGGCATCTTCAGAGCACTGATAAGGCAAACACAAAATGGTGAGGAAAATGTCTGTTGGCTTCCCCATGACTACAAATATTCATCTGGAGTGTGGGAAAGAGTGTAATTTCTTTTTTTTATCTGATTTCAAAATCTGTACTGAACATAAGTCTTCCTCCCATAGGAGGCTTGTAGTGGTTTGATTTTAGCTATTCAGTAGTGAATCCCTCTCAGTCATTCCTGTTTGAGCTATCCCCCTTAATAAGCTAACATATTCATTTTAAGAGAGACTATTTCAGATTCCCCAAATCAATACCTTATAATCAGGCTTATAAAATAATTATTACTCTGTTTCTGATTATACTATACTTCAGTTATACTACACAGCACAAGTTAATTTCAGCTGGAAATAGCAAGAGATAAAGGTTAAGACAAAGGTTTACTACTGTGAAATCGTAACTTGAAGTATATTTGGATTAGGATCTAGCATCCATAACTTTCACAGATTTTGAGGGAATTGGGTTCTCAGGCATACATGAAGTGCATTAGTGAAAATTTCACTACTATGTGCAGTATCAGTTTATTGGTGAAAATTTCTTGAATTTCCTGACACTGTATCTTCAGATGATATAAGCCAGTACAGCTATATTGTTTTAGTGGAGTTATAGTGGCCACAGACCAACTGAATATCCCTTTAACTCTTTTCAGGAAGTCTAAATTGAGATTAGGAAAGTGTTTTTGTGTTTATGCAGTTACTGAATGCTTCTAGTTGTCATTTCATTTGGAAAAAAATAAAAACAGAATAAAAACTTGGGCATAAATTTTATTATATTGGATTGTGCTGCAACTGCAAACACTCAATAAAAAGGCAATGGGTATACTATAGCACTTTATTTCACACTTAATCTTGTAGTGCTAACAACTTTGTGCAAAATGAGGTTCTAAATTTGCATCAGGATAGAAGAATCCAAGTCTTAGCATATTCAGCTAGTTGAAAAAGTCAAAAGGAGAAAGAACTATGTTTTCTGCAGCATTTACTCAGCCTGTAAAATTAATTTCTGAAGGAGTCTTGAAACTCAGATGTTATTGTGGGCACTAATTTTGTTAAATGAAAGACAGACCATTAGTAATTTCTGTTCAGGCATGTACAGGACAGACACAATCAGATCTCTTGCCTTGTCTTACTAGCTTCATCACCGCACACTTCCATCACTGCATGAAACTGCTACAGAATGTGTGAGATTGTGGGCTTTTTGAAGTGCATATTACTTTTTTCTTAATTCTCTTTTCTGAGCCTTTAGGGTGCCTGGGTTATGTTTTTTAGCTTCTCTCTTCAGCAATAGAGAATTGAATTGCTGTAACCACTAATAAAAAGCTGTAAAAATAACACATGAATAACCTCTGAAGAAGTCTGCCACAGAATTAGATGCCAGATTCGAGATTAGTATATTTAATACAAAAGCAGTGCTAGTCAGGATTTCTGAATCTCATTCCAACTCAAGGAAGTTTGTTAAAAAGGAGGAATTCTGTTTATCTTCCATTTAATCAGACGGGCTGCTTTCCCTTCATTTTCTCCATTAATCAGTCTCTGATTTCTTCGTGGCCAACCTGCATTACAGTAGTTTTTAGTGGTGTTAAACAAAGTAATGAATGAAACAAATAAAAGAAACCCTAGGCTGCTGATTGGGGTTATTTCAATATCCCTTCGGATAAGCTGCCTGATTCATTAAGAGAGTCTTTATTGAATTGCTAGACCTTTTAAATTCAGTGCAGTGTGCTCATCTCTGTTCATTTGGACAGAATCGTGCTTGATTTAGTTATTTCACATGGTAATGTACGTCACTTGATAATTTTCCTTAGCTTTCAACAGATTACATATTACCTTGCATTTACACGTGATTTTTTGGCACATGCCAACATTCAGGAGTGTGTGGATTAAATATAAATAGCATGTGTTCGCTTGCCAGTCCAATTCCATTGAATTAATAGCTAAGTGTGAATTACAACAGTCATGCCCTAGAAAGGTTACAAAATACGTGTAAGACTGAGAAGCAGAAATTTTCACTGCACGTGATGTTTTCACAGAGTTTTCCCCATAGGTCACCAAGCTTTTCAGATAAGTTGGGACATATATGCAGTCAAATTTTCAAAAGCTCATAAGCAGATTTGACTATGCCTTTACTGCAATCCAGAAGCAGAACTTCAAGTCAGCTATATATAATTCAACCAGGTCTAAATAAAATGCCAGTATGTAGTGGTATGACAATGACAGCATGTAGCTTCATTGCAGACTGACTGAAAACCCATCCTGGATGCCAGAAAAATAGCTGGCTAAATAGCCTAGAGGGAAAATGGTGCATTCTGCCTACTGTCCTCTCAGGAGATGAGTTAGTTTAAAACTAGTTTCTGTCAGTAGATATGCTCTCAAGGGAGCCATTGAACGTGCATTAAACTTGTGCTTAGGTGTTTTTAGCCTACAGGCAAGGATCCAGCTGGAATAAATTGGCAGCTGCCCAGAGAGCTGGGTAGGGCTATGGTGAACCGCAGCCACTGAGGATCAAAGCTTGTTGATGGTAAAGTATTCATGCAGTGGTTGTACCTTCAGTCATTCCCAGTAAGTGTAGCAACAGTATGGTTTTGTAAGTAACTAATGCCGTGTCGGAAATAAATGTGTTGCCTGATTGCTAGCATTTGAAATGGTAGGGAATGGAAGAATGTCTGCTGGAGCAGGAAAACAGGTGCACTACATGACATTTAGGGTATTTTCCCTTTGAAAAAACTAATGCTATTGAATATTGGTAAGTTCCTGTAGAAAAGAAAAGAAAACAATACACTCTAAACAGGACCACTGACATTCTCATAACAGACCCTGTATTTCCCACAGTCCCATGGACTTGTACTGCAGAACAATCTTCACTGACTGGTTCACAGAGCTGCACTTGCCTGTGGGCTCCTTTTAATGTTAGGGAAAGATCATGTTCACATCATGCTCAATTCAGTAGTGCCAGGGACTATGTCTAGCCTGCAGAGCAGTTGAATCCTAAGATGCGCTTCATGGTTTTAGAGCACTGCATGGTTTGGGTTTCTTCCCCCAAAAATTGCTCCTGGGCTTATTCTGACATGAGTTATCACTCAGACTTGTGTGGGAAATGCCCTAGGACCCCCCAGCTTAGGTGTAGCTGGCAGGCCAGTGAATCTCTGTGGGGCTGTCATTTTAGCACTTCTCTTGGCATCCACATCATCTGTACCACATTATTCAGATTTCTGCTTTTCATGTCATTGTCTGTGTGTCGTCTGAGCGGTACAGATGCCGTAACACACATGGCCAGCTGCTGCACATCGCTTCTACATATGAATCTCTCTGCCAGATTGAGTTTAAAATATTAATCTACAACTTTGTGATAGCCTTTCTAGGGGATATCCACAGCTTGCAGGACTCATTTAGGATATTTTCTTCCAAAGCTGCCATCTTTATAGATCTGAGAGAAAAACATCTTCACACAATTACATCAGACAGCTCAGATTCTCTTCTTTTTTTTGTTAATCTCTTCAGTGATTACTAGTTGGATATCATCTCTGTTTCACAATTCATTCTTTTCTTTTTTTTTTTTAATTTAAGATGAAGCAGTGCTAGTGTACCTAGCTGAAGTTTTTGATCCTTGGGTGCTTAACGGCACATTGTTCCAAGCCTTGTAAGTGATGGACTCCCACCTCTGTAGAAGTATCACTGTGAATTATGCCTTACAGCTTGGAAGAACTTTATTATCAGAAATACAGAAAGCTAATATTAACCCTTCAAAAGATTTTCTGAATGCACTGTAAGGAGTAACTTCAACTTCACCTTTTGCTTCAGTGAAATGCTGGTTTTGGCAACAAAATTCTGTTCTCCTGACATGCTTTTTGCCTCAATTGCAAAACTGGTTCAGTTAATCAATTTTGTTCACGCTGACTTCTTGTCATCTTGATTGTTGTTAGAAACACATAACCTGATCTACAGCAAGTCTCTCCTACAGTCTAGTCATGATCACTTTGCCTGGCAGAAAGGTAACATTTTACAGTAGTTCAGTAATTTAGCCTACTTTTTTTTACAATCAGGGTGGGATAAAATGGAAATTAGTTTTCTAGACCTGGTCCATACCCATCAAAGTCAATGAAAAGACTCTAGCTACTATGTAAAGGCTTAAGTTCAGTCTTCCAGTGAGCAGTAAATTCACCACACAAATGTTTTGTAGGCCAATGGAGGACTCTTTCCACCATTTGAGACTGCAGGTATCTGGTAGCAATCAAAGTAAAGAGGAAAGTTATCTTCAACTTGATATTTCCATCTTCCCAGAGCACTGTACTATTAACAGCTTTTTTCCCTTCTTTTTTTAATGAAGTGATTTTCAAGTAAGGTCAAAACAGATGAATATGGATATAAATGGGCTCTTTAATGACAAACAACACTGTAGCTTTTGCATAAAATACTTTGGAACGTTTGAATTCATTATTTGAAAGTATAAGACAAATGGTTGTGCACTTAAAGTGTCACTCACAAAGTCACTACTCACAAAAGAAGTGAGTTAGAGCACGAACTGCCTGTGTGCCTGCACCGGCCGTGCTCCCCTTTGCCCCAAGAAAAAATTACCCTATTCACCTGCAGGGCCCCGTGGAGACAGAAGTATTCATTTAGACAATTACTGTATGCTAGCTGATGAGCTATAAGTCCTAGAGATAGTATAAAACAGAGTCAGCTTCACAGGAAATTTTCTCATTTCTGTGCTGTAGATCTCACCAGGTTGTCTTCTGCCACCATGTTTCATATACTGTTGGCAGATAATAATGGATTCAGTGCTTTTAAAACTAAATTGTCTCTCCATCACAAGAACGATATACAAACAGAGAGCAAATACAGCCAGTGCAAAGGTTTCCTATGTCTGGTAAGGTCAGTCCTTTTTGAAGAGAACTCAAGTATCTGAGGAGGGAAGGAGGGTAGGAAGCAGGTGGCAAGGAGACCTTTGGAATATGTCTGTCCTACAGAGCAGACAGTCAGTGTACCCATTGATGAGTCACATCATCTCTTTCCATCTTGTTGCTAATGCACATTCTAGGAAAATCAATGCAGGACTCCTTTTTTTAAAAATAAATTTGCTAGAGAGTAGTTTTTTTGAAAGATATCTAGGATAAAGGGAAGTGGTGGGGCTACATGCTGAACTAGAACACAGAACCCATCCCGTTTTACTTCCTTTTTCCTTATTTTTTTCTTTTTATTTCTAATTTAGTCTGGATTCTTTTCCTGATACTTTTTCTGTGTTCCTTTTTGCTATCCTTTCTTGCACATTTTTAAGGGTATACTGTATTTCTCTGTTGTGTCTCTTATTTTCAGGCTCCACAAGAAAAAAGTGTTCCAGTGTTAAAACAAAGGTCTTGCAAATTTACTGAACATATACACTTTCAAAAGTTTTCTAGGAGGAGCTACTCTGTGTTTGCAGTCCTGTGCATTTAGTTGTGGCTCAAAGATGGCAAAGTTGGGCTTTTTCTGAGCTGTTCTAAAGTTGTCCTGGACTTTGGAACATGGATTAGGTATTTTCAGTAGACTGGGCATACCTCCTGTCAGGAATCGTTAGGAAAAAAAAGGTGAAACAAATACAAAGTTACACAGGGCCAACATTATAACCAAATAAATAGTTCTTGTAGCTTTTTTTATAATTGCCCTTCTGCTTATTTTTCACAGCATCAAATGAATCCCTGAGGCTTCTGCCAAGAATCTAGGTCCTTATTTAAGTTTAATATATGTTATCATTTGAGGTTAGCTTAGAGTGCATCTTATGTAATTATAAGCCAAATACTTTTATTTTGATTTTTTTATCATTATTTAAAGATGCTCCAGGCCACGTAGCATGTCCTTGTGAAAATTTAGCAGCTACCAAAGCAATGACTAAAATGACTGTACTTTGCATAATGCCAGCAGTCAAAAACCTTAAAAGCTAAATAATACAGAACATTAATGGCTGGTCTTTTTCATGCATCTCAGCTACTTTAGCAGGTGTAATATTATTAGCTTCTTCTGTTCACAGTAAATTAGATATGCAATCAGTAGGGGTAAGAGACAGATTTACAGAATATGAAAATGACCTGTAAAAGATTATACACAACAGCAATTAGGAACTGCTGAAACTTGGGGCAGGCAAAGTGTTTTGTAAACAGTAAAAACCATGGTTTATTTCTAGAAGTTAATTCAGGCAAAGTACTTTATTTCTGAATGCCAATGCTGTTTCCCATTTTGTGGGCGGAATCATGGGGCAGGTGGTTGGTGGCAGTGGCTGCAACAGCTCACTACTTGTAGCCAAAGGAGTTTTCCTGATATTTCAAGTAGTGGGAATCTGTGTTGCATAAAGGATTTATAATTGGCAGGTTTTAGAAACAGTTGAGTGCAAACTGGTTCAGCATGGCAAGGCCTTAACTACGCCACAGTTCCAGCTGGCTGCAAACCATTTAAATGAGTTATGTGACTGAATGCTTTGGTGGTAGTGTTTTGTGTTTTTCTCCCCTTAGTTTGGCAGACATCTTTGATTCAACCGGGCTCCATTTTGTTGATGCTTTGTGTTTGCTAACTTAGCTCCAGTCAGTTAAACTTGTGCCATGGGGAAGCTAGAGACTGCTAAGAGTGACATTTGGTCTACAAAATTTTTAATGAGAGGATGATGATGAGAATCTCTCTGAACACCCATACTTTATTTAAAAATCTGCAGCTGCTTTACTTTTTTTTTTTTATTAAATCTCAAAGAATTCCTAAAATGTCTTCATATGATATTCTTTTACTGTAAAGCAAAAAAACTGAGGTCATGTCAGCAAGTTAGTCTTGAATCAGGAACAGAATCTAAGGTTTTCTGTTTCTCAGTCCTGCATTATAATTATTAAATTACCTGAAATGTAACAGAAATTAAGGGCTGGGTTCTCACTTGACATAAAACCCAACCAGTCTCAGAAGCTATTCGGAAGGCTAAAGTCAGAGAGACCATAGTGACTTACAATATCAGAGTAGATGGTTCTGACTCCTTTCTTAAAATTCTTTGTTACAGTTTACATGGATTGACTGTCTAAACTCAGTGCTATTTAAAACAAAAACAGGTAGTTGTAACATTGGGTTTTCTCTTTTTGCCTCCTTTCATTTTGAAAACAAATTGAAGGAGTGGTATAACTGTATAATGGCGTGATAAATCAGTCAATTTACACTTGGCAGAATAAAATTAGCATTGCCATTACTTCATAATAGGGCATGGCTATGACTATGGAATTGATTTCAGAGTAAGGCTGATCCATTACAATTTTGTTAATATTGAATTTTAAATAGGATGATGAATTGCTAATCAATGCAGTTAAAGAAGCGACTTAGGAAAAAAAAAAACGTATTGTTTACTTTTTTAATTGTGTCATTTTACTGGGCTTCCATATTCGGAAGTTCATATAAATAATATTACAATTACACTGTGGACACTTATGCAATTGAAGGAACAATCTTTGTTAGACAAAGAGAGAAATTTTTCACTCATTTATATTCACTATAAACTTCCACCATTTTTGGTGCACTGTGGGCTTGCTCTGAAAAGATGGACCAAGGCTGTTGTGCTGTTTCTTACCCGAAATAAAATAATCTAATAACAAATGGAAAGAAACTTTGGTTAATTCCTGCTTTGTAAAAAATACCTTTCCATTTGTTTTTATGAGTTGTGTATATACTTCTTATTCTAACCTACTGATAGAGTTTAGATTTATGAGTTTATCCTAAACCTGAAAGATGTTTTAGTCAGAGGAATTTTGCTCTTTTTCTTACTTCCAAATTCTGCCTCTTCTGGTAGAGAGACCATACCACCAGAGATACCTCCATTGTGTCTCATCTCAGATATATGTTTAATTGAACAGATAAAGCTGATGTATGTGCATTCTTTGCTAGGAAATCTCTGTGGTGATAGAAGTAGAGAAAATATAAAATTGGACTCGACCCACCCATAGGCTGGCAATCGAGATCTCTTATCCTGTGTATAAGTTACTAGAAATCCTTCTCACAAATCTGCACTGTCCAGAAGAGAAATGGAAATTCAGTAATGCAAAGATGCTTCGTCCTGGTGACCAGCATCTTTCCTGTATAGAAAAAGAGAACAGAAGCTACCTCTTATTAGGGCGAGAAGGAGTTTCAATTAAAAAATGAATATTTGGAAAACACTGCTTTCCACATATCTTTATTTTAGCTATCGTTTTCACAACTTCTGTAATCCAAGACCAAACACAAATGACAACGAAATGGAAGCTTGCAAACTTTCCAGAAAATTGAGGTAAAATCAATTGCTAAATCAAACTGAATTCATTAAGAAGTAACTTTAAGAAGTACATATAATCTTTCTCTTCACCTACAAGATCCTCTTTAATATGGACAGGATAATAATTATTAATCATGTCTCCAATGAATCCCCACAATGAAACACTGCTCTGAAGTGAACAGAATATGTTCAGTCTGTTGGAAGAAATGTTGAATAGGACTAAACAAGCTTTTTGCTCATGCTGTGCGGTTTCATTAATATAAGTGGGAGTCTCAAAGATGTTCACTGACAACTGTTGGAGTGCTCTCTTGGGAAATACTGGCACTCCTCAGAGAAGTGATGTGAAAATCCTTTGCTTGGGCAATTTTCCGTAACCACTGGGTTGTTCCACAAGCATTCTTCTGAAATGGGTTGAGGCATTCAACACATGTGAAAATAGACATGCCACCATCCTTTGTCAAACGTTCTTGAACTGCATCCAGCAGGCGGGCTTACCAAAATAAGGTACTGCTCAGCGTGAATAGGGATGACAAGATTTGGCTTCAGTATCATGGAAACATATTTGTCATTCTGCTCTGCAATGACATGGGAAAAAGTCTATTGCTGCTAAGGAGAACAGCCATTTTACTGTGAAGAACCCTGGCATTTAAACAATTCAGTGTGTTTTCAACCATTTTGTGCAGAGACTTTTCCCTCTCCTTCCCCTCATAATTTCACAACAATTTTTCCCTTAAATGTGCCCTTTATTTCTAAAGCCTGAGATATATAAACCTAAAACAGTATTTCCCATCATTGGAGAAAGAAAAAAACAAAAAGCGTTGTTTTTTTCTGTCTTGAAAATTATTGTCTTTTGCATCATATTTGAAAAAATATTTCCTCCTACCACAACCCCCCAACTGTACAAACATTTATCAGTAGATTTTAACAATCTACTTAGTATACCAAACTATTTGTGGATCTTTAAAATAATCAGGTATCAGTTTCTACTTTGTCTACGTACTGTCTTTCAGTTCCTGCCATTGCATGTTTGAATAACTAATATCAGGATCATTCAGAATTACAGTCAGTTAATTTTTAATGTATATATCTCTAGATAGAAAGTTACAAATTTAAACATAAAAAGTATATTTATAAAATATTCTGACCAGCAGTTTAGTAGATATTGTAGGAAAACAAAGCTTCCGTTTTGCTTCTGTATGCTTATGTAGCTGAAATCTGGATTCATACATTGAGGGGATCACACAGAAGAACTTGCTACCAGGGAAATTCTCATCATCGCTTTTGTAAATCTGCTAAATTTTTCGTAACCTTTGAGGTACTGAAAGTATCCTGATTCCCAGGTTTATCTCAGCAAAGAATAAATGTCTGAATGTCCCTTTGTATGATGAGCTCCAGTGAGGCACTGCAAATGACAATGGGGTGATAACAGTCCCAGAATTGCTGAGGCAACTCTTCAGCAGGGATCTGCAAACCCTTTCTGGGTTACTCAACCATGCAGCCTCTTCACAACTTGTCTCAAAATATGACTCTCACTTCATCTTCTCATTAGGGCTAAAGTCAGGCAAAGGTCCTGGTAATGTTTATGAAGGTCAGTGCTTTGAATTTTTTCCGTGTAATTGCAGATAATATTCTGGGTTTGGATGAAAAATTGCAACTATCTGAAAAACAGACACAAGTTTGCAGAGTTGTAGTTAACTGGGAGTGAATTCATTTTATCCTGTGACACATGCTTTCTTTCTGCTGGACACTTATCTTTCAGGTCTAGTGATTTTTTTCTGCAGTTAAACTGGGACTGATGCATAGACAGATAGATACACTGTCATATATTCCCATTCTCCTGGTGTCTAACAAAGAGCTGTCCAGTCCCTTTAATCAGATAACCTGAGAACAGTAGATTAACTGGCCTTTAAACCTCAAAAGATGATCAGGAAGCATCTTTAATGGGAAAAAATATTTCTTCATTATCAAGAAGAGGTGGACCAGTGCCTGAGAAACAGTATATGAAATAATGCAGTCTTGGCATATAGAATTAAAGGATTAATAGACACAACATTTTTTTTTTTTTCTGTGACTAGAAACTGTAAACAGGGAAACAAATGCTTCTTGTTTAGTTTGAATTTATTCATTTGTCATTGCCTCTACATTTCCTACATGAGCTGTAGAAGTACAAAATCTCTGTGTAACCAATTAAAACAGGACCATGCTAACAAATCTATCCCTTTGGGGTACTCTCCAGTAGAGGTAGCTTCTTTATTAAATAAGCACTAAATTACGCCAGGAAAGTCAAGCATATATTTCAGCAAGATGAAAGCATGATAGTATCAGGAGAGATATTTCTTTAAGATTTTAGTTAGAGCTTTAGAAATTCTGCTCTCCTAGCCACTCGAAGTCATGCTTGGTGCTATGCCTGTCACTTGCTATGCTTTTCACTACAGGAAATCCTGACTTTCAGCATCACGGGGATTAGACTATTAAAAGGGTTCTTTAGTAGCAGAGTCAGGAATTATACAGCCTGGGACTTCAGGTCATTCTAATTCTGCAAAGACCTCCTAATGAAACTTTTTGATACACCTTTGTCATCCAGGATAAGAGACGAGTGAGTTTTGCATTGTTTCCTCACAACGTTTTAGTCTGTGCTCTCTGCTCGAGTTTTAACTAGTACATGTTTAGGAAGGAAAGGGACAATAGGGTTGGACTTGCTGTTCCCAGAAATTGGTAGTTTGCCTTTTTCCAACTCTTTTTTCAACAATTATAATCCACATACTGAGGCCACAGGGCTTTCTAATATTGTGCCATGGAGGAACTGGCTAAAGATGTTTGCATAAATGATACACGCAAAAGAGTGCATTTGAAATTCACTTTTGTTATGCAACATGGAGTGGGAGATCTGTTGAGGCAAGAGATTTATTAACGTTTACTCCTTGAGGCTGGAGGTGCAGATCTGCAGGATTAGCCTGTTTTAGTGGTATTTTGGGACTTGCGTTTTTGGTTCTGCACCTGAAGTGCAAGAGAATACAAAAATAGGTGATATCGGTAGGATAATATTCAGAATTTCTAAATGTCTTCTGAGGAACAGAAAGTTATTTTAGGAATGCTTCCTGACAGTGTACAGATCATGTCTATAGAAAATGGACCATTCACTTTTGTTGAACATATCATCTGAAAAACTGATGCCTACATGAAGCAAGCAGAGGCTGATAGACAGGGAGACTTTTTATTCCAGTTTGAGGAAATAATTCTTTCATTAGCTAAGTATTTTTTACACTAGTAAAGATGTCCAGCATTGTTGAACTGCAGTGAACTATATCAGGAATTTTGTAAACTGTAGCCTTTGTCAAATGAGAAACTTAGTATGTGTTGTACTACTCGATGTTTTCTCCAGTGGTTGATGTAGTATTTCAGATGAGTCTCAGTAAAACAGAGTAACACCCTTTTGTTCACAAAGTCATCAAAACCAGGGAGCTTATGATCTTTATCAGCAAATTATTTGCATTTCTTTTGCTACAGTATCAGAGAGGGAAAAGAGAGACAGAGAGAATGAAACAACAACAAAAACAGTGTAGAGCTGTTTGGCAGAGGCTCTAAAGCAAAGCCTGAAGTGTATTTATGGTTATAATTTTGCACAGATCACTTGGTGCTCTAACACCGTGCTGCTGATCACAACATAAATCACACTTTAATTTTAACCTTTGCAATTCATCAATAGTTTCAATATCAAATATAATTCAGCACTGACACTATTGGTTTACAGGTAAGTGGAATAAGAATGGAGGAGACTTAGTAATGGATTAGTTGGCCTGTCAAGAGAGGCAGAAAGATTCATGCTGTCTTCTCTATGTTTCTATCACATGCACAAAGCTATAAATAACGGCAACAGCTAATCAGACACAAGAAAGATATATGCTGTCATTGAAAATCAGTTATTTGTACCATCTAAGCTTTAAAAATTTAGCCACTAAAAGGGAATCCATTCAATAAAAGAGCATTTTGCTGCTTGTTTTGCATAGCCATATATATTTAAAGGATTTTCTTTTAAACATACAAAATTATTTTCTTTGGTCATGGTATAATAGTTCTATTTCTGAATAAATGTTTATGCAACTCCGGAGAATTAGCAGTGTTTTTAGGAAAAGAATATCTTATTTGGCCAAACAATTTTTTTTTAATTTGAACATGGTAAGACTGGAATTTGGCTTATTTTCTTAATCTGAACTTGTTCACTCTGGTACTGGAATTTTGAAAAATATCTAACCTCTAAGATTTTCAAGTTTGCAACAGACCCCTGAATGCTGTCCTCCACTCTTAAACCAGCAAGTCAATGGGATGAACAGGCAACTAAATATGCATTTTGGTGGTGGTGGTGACAGTGGTGATGGTGATGGAACAGTGGCCTGCAAAGCCTGATGAATCTCTGGTTTTGCAGATATTCAAAATGTTACTGGATGTGACCACGAGTAACCTGATTTGACTTCAAAGTTAGCCCTGCTTTGAGTGAGGGAGTGGATCACATGAACTGCAGAGGTCCCTTACTACTTAAATTATTATGTGATTCTATATGGTGACCTGTAGCTCTCGGTAAGATGTTTCATATTATGTCCTACTTCTTTTTCCTCTCCTTTTATTCTAAACCTGATTTTTTGAATCACATCCAACAGAAGCAAAATGCCCTTGAAGGCTCTACTTGGGATGAAAAGCCCTACTCAAAGTTTTACTCTTCCTTGTCCTTATTCACTCTGTTGACTGAGTTATTTCCATTATGCTAAATCTGTATATGGAGCTACTAATTCAATGTTGATAATAATATTAATCTCCCTTGTGCTAAACTTTATACCCAGAATATTGACACATACATTCTATTAAGTTTATGGTTTGTGGTATAGTATCAATATGCCTGAATGAAAAATGCAGTGACAAATCATTCTGCATCAATGTGTCTGTGAACAAGCCTTCTTCCCTCTCCTTCCTCTTCCCAGGGGTTACAGGAGTTCCTGAATAAGTGTTTAGTAGCACACTGACACACATCCTTCAAAACAGTTTAAAGTCTTTAAGAGAAATGGTTGGAAAGCTGCCAGCACTGGGTATGGGATACTTGTCTGCACTTGTGAGATTACAGAGCATTAGCACTATGAAATGCACGGTGAGTTAGAATTTTCCTCTAATCAAAGCTATGTAAAAACTGAAAATGTTTCTCTGTTTTACATGATTCATATAGACAGTGTGTTACCTCCAGGGAAATACTGAGAAAACTTTTACTCTATAGGAATGTCCTAATCTCTATGAGAAGTTTGTGTTTTGTTTTTTTTTTTTTGAGGGAGGGGTGGTAGTATTCGGTTTGGTTTTTTTTTACTGTACTTCAGCGTATATTTAATTGACGGACTAGGACTGCTTTATAAAATGTCAATGTTGCCTTTTAGGAAAATCAGTCCTCTTAAAAATGTTTAGGTGTGGATGCAGTACATTATATCACTAAGGTTATATATTGACTGAAGAAAGTGAAAGGACTCCTTTAAAGTCCTCCTATTCTTGTAGGAGGACATCACATGCAATTTATGATATATCATGAATTTTCGTTTAACCAAAATACTGCTTCTTACTTCCTTCCCTCCCTTCCTGAAATCCTATACAAAATAAAGTAAAATTAATCCAGACCTAGATCTCCATAAATATTGCAAAAAAATCAAGTAAAATCAGAGTCTCTTAAGGAACGATTCTACCTAATGTTTTGGGGTCTGAGCTTAGAGTAGTAAAAAGGACATGGTATCAACACAGCCTTTCCAAAATTCATTGGCTTGTGTCACAGCATGGAATTAAACTTAGATGTTTGCCATTTTTTCTCCTGAAGACCTTTGTCTGAGGAGTACTGTGTGATCTCTCTGGTGAAAGGTGACATATAATTTCGAAGGCAAAGTATGTCACAGTATCACTATTATAATATTAGGTTAGTAATGTGGAGCAAAAAGAAGTAGTAGGACTAAAACTCTTAATTTCAGTTGAAACAATCTACTATCAAATATTCCATCCTCATTCAGGGATTTAAATGTAAAAATATAAAATGTGTAGCAATGATAGATAGAACGGTACTTCAACTGCAGTTTTTTTCCATGTATGGAATGTACCCTACAGATTCTGCTGACATCTGTAGGAGAGGTGAAATCACAGGTACAGGTCAGAGTCTTTGTGAGGAAGAAATGGCAATAGGACAGAGTGCTTGGGCATGTAGAGACTACTGCCCCCTTGTCTTTATAGCAGACAAATATAGCTGAAATGGACTTTCAGAAAGGACCTAAGCTGTGATTTTTAACTCTCAGTCCTCTCTGAATAAATTACTGCTTATGATAGGCTTCATTACTTTCTCGAAACCTGGCCATAACCAGAAGTAGGTAAAGAAGGAGTGCTTTTTATCATTTCTTTGGAGAAACACGGCATACTCACCTCACAAAACAGTAATTGTACATCACTTTTCTCTGACATGTTATAGAAAAAAGAAAAGACATTAGAGAGTAAGGTAAAGAAACTAATCTTGTTGAAACATTACCTTCAAGCTAATGGCTTATGTTAGAGGAAGACCATGCTTTATGCTCAGGAAAGCAGTTTAGTCCATGAATGGTATACGAGAGTTGGACCGTGGAAATTTGAGTTCAAAATCTGCTACAATACTTTGTGTAGGCAGTTTAGACTATAGGTAATCAAGGACAGTCTCAGCCGTATTCCCTAGTTAGGTATCACAGTGCTTAATGTGACAGATCTTGGGTAGGATCTACCGCTAAAATACAAATAATAATACAACTCAGTACCAGAACTTTTAATGTACAGTATTCTCTTATGTAAAAAGAGATCAAAAATATCCCCAGAATGTATTCTGAATATTCATGGATTGGTATAGGTACTGCAGTGTGAGAAGTCTGCAGAGCTGGGACAGCTGTCAGTTGTATTGTAAGGTGTTTTGTTTTTCTAAAAATCTTCACTAAAGGAGGGGAAAATGCTGATTCTTCTGGAACAACTGCAGTACCAGGCACTTCATATTGTTCAGTAGCAAGATTACCAACTCCTACAGCTCTCTCTTTCTAAAAAGTCGTTGAAATCATCTCTGCTCCAAAAGACCAGACCATAAATACCAGTGCGTTAGATAAAGTCAATGCATCATTTCCCCTGTCATGTCCTACAGCATTCACAGGTTTGGTTGGAAACAGTTTAGATGGCAATTTCAGACTCTCAGCTCTGAAGTGGAGGTGTAGATCTTGTCAAGGCATTGAAAAGAAGGAGTAAGAAGTTGCTGAATGTACAAGAAAAGGATGGTTTATATTTGTATTGCCTCTGATCTATTATTTCTCCTCAACTTGCAATTGTAGTTTTTTAATTGCTTCTCTTTGTTCTTTGAATCACCATTGTTATCTGAAACTGTAATATTTTTGCTTCATCTTGAGATCAGCCCTCAAGAGCACAGCATTAACTTTTTCTTTCCTAGCCATCAGCCATGCTTTTACCATTTACCGGTCCTGTCATGGTGCGTGTCTCTCCATAGGCCCCGTGATAAAGAAGTGTCATTGCCCCTGAGCAATGACAGCAGATATTAATCTATAATAAGGACAATATTGATAGCTGTCATTATTCTTTAGCTTGTTTTTGTTACCGATTGTTTTTGAAAGAATTGTGTTAAATGCAATGGAAAAGTCTGCTTCCATGTTCCCTAACATGTCATCAGCAATCACTACCCTAGCTTGTAAAACATTAAATCACTTGTGAAAGGTGGGAGATTAATAGGTATTTTAATCTTCTCTCCATTTATTGCAGTACAAACAGCATGATGTGCAAGGGTGAAGGAAGGGAGGAAACAGAAGCTATTTTCTTTTTCTTGAGCTGCTCGCTAAATCTATCACTCCCTGAAAAGAAACTTCAGCAGAGTCAATGACAGTTAAGACCCTGACAGATTCAAATAAGTCACAGGCCAGATGTGCATTGAGGTATCTCTTGGAAACTAGCTTCTAAATAAGTGCCAGCTCCAACAGTTTTAATGAGTTCCCACTGAAAAGCACCCCAAAGTTCAGTGCCTGCAGAAATCCAAGGTGGTCCCGTAGCAGCGTGCCAGTAGCCTACACCGCACGGCGTATGCTCGTGCATATTAATAGCTCGCACAGAAGTACTAACACAATCTCTTTCACCTTCTGCTCTGTACGAAACGTATTTGTGTTGAATCTTGAATCAACATACTTGTGTTCAAAGCTCTGCTTGAGCTATGGAAGAATGGGTTTTAACCATTTCAAGTAACCAATTCTATGTATAAGACTTCTGGCTGTTAAAAATCTGTTTGGGACAGTCCAGCTAGTCATTCTAGACCTTGATATTGTGAATATTTAATTTCCCTTAGAGAAGGAGCGTTTTTGCTGCAGACTTGCTTGAAGATGGAGGGGCTATTCATACAAATAGAATAAGCAGCTCAGAGCCCCTAAAGCTGAGAAGGCACTTCTAAGCCCTGTCTGAAGCTAAGCTGAAGCCCTCTGGCCCATTAGTTTGCAGGAGGCTTCAGTAACGTTGCCAGCTTTACCCTGTTTCAGTACTCATAATGGCAGTGGTACCGTGTGTGTCCTAGGACGGATGCTGTTACAAAGCTCTGCAGCAGCGAGAGAACTTATTTCTCTTCCAGAAGGTGGTGGTTCTTTAGCAGCCCTTAATCATCAGCTGCCATCATAGCAGGGAGCCTTTTTCAGGCCCTGTAAAAGTAGTAAAACTTCTTTCTCTACCTCTCTCCATCTGCCAGCCATCTTCGGTTTTCTGTCTTCCCAGGTCTTTCCATAGCAGACAATCACTGCCATTAAGACAAAGTACTCTCTTTCCCTAGATGGTATAGCTTGTAGAGAGGAAAAAAAGCAGAAAAAACAAAAAAAAAGAACGGAATATTTCTCTGCAAAGGGCACCTGTCTTTTACAAAGGATAAAATGTTGCCAGATGAGCTTAGCAACATTATTAATCAATCTGCGGAGACATCTTTCTTATTTTTTCCCTTTGTAGGAAAAATCTTTAGAAGAAAACAATCCAGGTAGAGGAAGACATATAAACCTCTGCAGCCTCAGATGGGGGGGTTACTTCTCCTCGTTAACAGCCCTACTATCTCCAGTAGAAATGTTTTAGGGAAATTATATAACTTCTATTTAAATTTATACCAAAATGTAAGCTTTGAATGTTTGCTTTTTTTTTTTGTTGTTTAACAAAAGTTATAATGATTATAATAATAATCACATTTAATTGGCTGTTTGCTTCTGTCCAGATTCTTGATCGAAAAGTATCACCTTTATTGCAAGTTTCTGCAAATGGCAGTGTTTTCCCTGCAAAAAGACCCAGGCAAGTATCTGTTCTAATAATTTATTCTTTGCAGAGGTTTACTTAGCTATTGGGAATTGTAGAGAAGTGCTTATCAGTATATCAAAGCATTTTACAAACTCTGTAAAGTAGGGAACTAACACTTTATTGATGCTTATTTTAGATTGACAGAAAAACTGAGTGATTCACTGAGATTCCCATGGCAAAGACTGCCCTTCCTCTCCTGTACCATCACTGTTTGGCTCCTATACACATGTCCTCAGAAGGCGTATAACTGTAAAGTTCTTCAGTATGAATAGAAAATGCTTTCACTAGGGTGGGATTTTTCACTTTCTTTGTACTGCATTAATGAAAACTCCCACTGCTGCCAGGGAATTGGGATGGATGGATGCAGGATGCCATGGCGAAGCCAACCGTCTATGGAGACAGATGAAGGTTTTTATATCTAAGAGCCCCTTCCAAAGGTAGTTAAAATACCTGAATAAACAGACCGAAAATTCAGAGTGAAAACTAAAAAAAAAATCCTGAAATTTGCTTCAGAAATGGAAAATGAGTGGGGGGAAACCCCACGTTTTGAAACAAAACAAAACTAAGTAGACTTTTCCAGAGAGAAGTCTCTCCCATAAGAGGTTAATTTGTCCACAGTCTTGTCTTCTGCATCTGTAAAATTGAAAATATGTCATTCAAAGAGAGACAATGCCACTTAGTTCAAAAGAAAATATAGCACAGGCAGTAAGTAACAGATATGCAAAGTAATTTGAAACTATTGAGTGAGGTGCTGAAGAAAGAAATTTGTGCACTGCAAAGACTGTTAATTCCTACTAGAGCTGCTACTGAAATGTCAAAATGATGCTAGTAAAAAAATTAAAATGTTATGTTTTCTTTTTTATTTCCATATTGTTTAGAAATTTTACCAATATCACCACAGACTCTTTATTCCTTGTTTGTAGTTCCTTTGACTGTATCACAGTTGAAAGCAAAGCTGACAGTTAATAACTGTATGGGAAGGGTCTCGTTGACATCATTATCACTGAGAGCAATGAATTACAAAGTGAGTATCTGAATGAGTTGATTTCTTTCTTCTCCCACCTGTCGTGCTTATCAGTATAAGTAGCTCTTTCACAGTGGTTCCTAAAAGTCTGTTTTCATATAATCTATAGATGAGCAATGAGGGAGCAATAGCTTATTTTCAAACTATGTAAGAGGGGAAGATAGGATCAGACACTTATAAATTTCCATCTAAAACTATTTTTACTTTTTACATTTTCTTCTCCCTTCGTAAGGCTGCTAGAGAATGAAAATGGCCAGGAAAATCTCTGTGTTTCTTGTGGCCCTGCTGCTGTCAGAAATCCTTGAGCAGTCCCTACCTCTCATCCTGTTTGCCACTGCCCTTGGTAACCAGAGAGCAAAGACTTCCAGAAAAAAAGCAAAATCAATAGGAAGTTTATCTGATTTTCAGTCAGGTGTCTGCCACTGGGCATGCATTCATTGTCTACCCATCCTTCCTTCTGATCAGTTAAATTAATGGTTGAGAAGCTGAACTAAAGAAAAACCAAACAAGTTTCGTACTGGAAAAGCTAACATGAAGCATATTGCTGGCAAAGGGTAGAAAAAGGGAGGGTGTATAGAAAGATCTGGAGAGTTCAGAACATTGGATTAAGTCCAGGGATTTGTGGTTGAAAGTGGATAAATGCAAGGCATTTCTCTCAAGGGGCAGAAAAAAAGAATAACAAGAAGAAATAAAATACAGGAGAGCAGGACAGAGAGCAGCAATGCAGAAAAGATTCTGAGAGAGACAGCAGGTAACAAATTAAATATAAGTGAAATGTGAGGCTATTAAGGGAAAATGCCACAGCTATTTTGGAGTGCATTCCTCATGAGGAGAGAAAAGCGATAATGCACATTCCCATAGCCTTACTGTGATTATAACTAGACTATTGTGTTCACTGGGGGAGAACCACAATGAATTAATGGTGCTGATAAACTGGAGGTGTCCAGGCAAGAGGTACCTGTACACTTTCTCTGTTAACAGGGTCCTTGGAAGTCACTGTGGTTTACCAGTGATCTATGATGGCCAGAAGAGACTTAAAAGGATGCTGTGATGCCAGGGAGAGTTTTGAGAGGGAAGATTCATTTAGCATCTGGACAGGTCTATGATAAAGGCCTTTTGCATTGCTATGCTGTGGCAGTAATTGACTCTTAAATTTGAGAGGCTATAGAACAACTGTCCTCCTTGCTGATGAAGAAGTATGCGACCAAAATAATCATCAGAAATTCAAGAGGGAGCTGAATATCAGTGCAAATAGGTGATATTTTCCGCGCTGCCCCAAATTTTCTCTCCTCCACGACTAACACAATTTCACGGCACCATTGTCATATCCAGTGAAGGTATGAAAGCAAGGTTGTGTTAATCAGGAATCTAAAAGAAATATTTCATTTTCAGTGTGAATTCTGTCCTGCTTTGATAATACACACGGAAGATTTCAAGTTAGGGTAATGGAAGATAATTTTAGGACTTTCCATAATTCCTTGGTGTGCATCAGAGATGATTCAGTCTGTCAGACAGATCCACTTCATAAAACCTGCACTATTTCATGACACTTCAGATTATTTTCTAGTGTAATTACTATTTTCATCTCAAATACTTTTAAAAGATTTCATTAATAGTTAATGGATGTCAAAAAAGTGTCAATTGATGCAGAGACCAAGTAATGGGTTATGCAGGTTAACAAGTAACATACAATCCCTGGCTTAAAATAAACTATTCTTTAAAAAGCTGGAGTACTTCCTATTGTATTCTGTAACAAATGTGTTGAAAACTTTCTTGCTCTCAATTAAGCATTAGAACAAAGAATTTCAAATCCTCTAAAATATCTTAATTTAAAATCAAACTAATGTCAAAACTGTTCTTACGTTTTCCATTTTACCTTTCCAAGTTCTTTGAGACTGGCCTCCTTTCCCTTTGCTTTTCAGTCTATGCCTCTTCTCTCATCAACGTTATTCTAAAGACTCAAAGTGCAAGAGTTGGGGGAAAAAAAAAATCTAAGAAAAAAAATCTTTGTATCAGTAAAAGGTGAAGGGTTCTAAATCTTCCAGTCACATTGGAAGTCACCTTCTAGGCAAGCTACAATCATGTTTTAATTAGGAATTATAATTTTTAAAGACATTGCACTGATAGGATCAGTTAGTGACTCCAATTGGTTCAGATATCTCAATATATTTCTGGTTTCAAGTTTATAATTATACTGGAAAATGCAATAGCATTCAGTTGCCTGATAGATTATACTGTTATGTGTTATAAATTAAATATTCTTGAATGCCATTCATTTTTTACAGTCCTTTGAAAAGGAAGAGGGTGAAGTCTACCATACCCTACTTTTTTTCAGCCTTCTTAGTTCTTAGACCCTGAGGCAAAATATTTTTAAAATTACCTTGCACATACTTTCTAGAATCCTCTCTCACATTTGTTTTCCATTTAAATCATACTTTTAGTACCATGAAATAAATAAATACATTCATATTATGCATATAACTCTACAATTTCCTTTGAAGTATTTCTTACAGGCTAAAAGGCTTTGATAGATGTCTAAATTTTTACAGATTTTCACTAGAGCTACATTGTAATATTGTCATATTATTTTCTCATACTGTTGTGGGGTTTTTTGGGGCGGGGAGGGTTTGTTTAATAAAAATTAATTCTTGGCGATTTAGTTTGAGATATAAGTGAGACAACACTTTTTACCAGAGCAGTTAATTCATCATTCTTCATTCCAAAGAGCAGAAATATAATAAGTTACTAAAACAGATTTTGTGCATATCTGACTACATGCACGTGGGAGAGGGAAGAAAACTTTTTAAATCTTTGCTGTTCTTCTGACCAATGCCTAATTTCACTTTTCATCCACTTGCCCTTGAAGACTCAGTCCATTCGTCCTTTGAATTATTTGCTAGCATTTGTTCCTCCTCTGGAAGCCCTAGACACTATCCAAATGTGAAATGGGGGGCCTTACCCTCCAGAAGTGTACAACAGAGCTCAGCTCTTGCTGCCGTCATCGCTGTGAGAACAAGATAAGGACAGCAATATCCAAGCAGGGGTGTTCAGATCAGACCACAAAATCTCCTGCGAAAGTAGAATAGTTTTGCCTGAACTGAACTCCAGATTGCTACCACCACTGTCTGGGTAGCTTAAAGCAGACTTGAATATCTCCACATTATACTGTAGTAGCCTTTCCACTGGTATTTGTTATCTTTTTCTCCAGGATTTCCATTGGTTTTGATAGGCATTAAATCAGCTTCTTGCTGTTTCCCTTTGTATGCTGACTCTTTAAAGATGTTGAGTCAGGATCAGGGGGCTGGTCTTGGTGGAGCGTTACACCCCACAGGCTTCATCTTCATCCTGCGCTTAATGTCTTCCAAATAGTTTGTTTCTCAAACATTCCCTCTTAGACACCATTTTAAATAAAAATAAATAATACAGAGCCCTAAGCTGTCCCTTTTGACAGAAATTTCTGATTAATATCTGTTCTTATTCAGGAGATGTTTGCTTCATAAAGTTAGTTGACATTTAAAATTCAATCAATTATAATCTCACCTCAAATTCTGTACTAGCAGAATCAAGCACAAGCAGTGTACAATAGTTAAATCATAAAACAACTAGGAATAATAGCTCCTTTAGGTAATAATACTGTTAAATAAAATTAAATTTGCATTAATTGTTTCAGATGTTTCTAACTGACAACTATTTCAAGTCAGATTTCAACACGCTTTCAGGTCAAATTTTGCATGTTAGGAAGAGGTTATTTAACATACGAAGAACAGTTAGTTTCTAATCCCTGGATGTTTTATCTATGTGATTCACTTACTTGGTTCTTTTGCGCCTTTTTGTGGAAAAAATATTCTGCCTGAATGTGCCAGGAAAGACCTGGCATAATGTGCAATACATAATAATAAAATAATGTGAAATGAAGGAAATTGAGAAAGAAGTCAATGCCTTATTGTTAAATTTTGAAAATAGGCATGTGTTTGTGAATAGGCAGGGAACTGTTATAGAGTACTGTATATATCTGAACTAGGAGTCCTTTGTGACGGAAACTTTGCTCGATCAAAGCTGGGATTTCTTTAATTTTTTTCAATAGCCAGTACACACAAAGCAACAGGGGTATTTCATTACATGTTGCATCTTTAAAAAGTAGTAGTTGTACGTTGAAACCATTCTGAATGTTTTCCCAACCATCTATTGGGAGCAAAGAACTAAGAGAAGAATATAAGAGCATTAAATTGAATGAGTCCTGTAGTTAAAAGTTTTGTAAACATCTTTACTTTGTAGGTTGTTATGAGCTCCATAGAGACTATTACCACCTGAGTCAAGGCAATACATTTTTTACTGGAAATCATATATTTTTCCTTTTACAAAAAGTATATTCCTTTTGCAAAAATGTTCTTATTTTTTCCCTAAATGTCAATAAATTTTTTGACTCGGGGATTTTTTTTCATTCTTTTTTGAATTACAAATTAAATGCAATTTTTAGAGGTTTGATCCCCCCCCACCAGCAAATCTCAGTTTTACCAGTTTGCCAGAAGAGTTAGTCTTTTTTTCCTCCTGTGTTAGTTCTTTACCTTCTATGCTTCTTTCAGAGCTGATCAACTTGAATTTGAGTAGAGTAAGCAAGCTCATTCACAATTTGACCTCACAACATTTATGACATGATTAAGCAAAAAAAAAAAAAAAAAAAAAAAGGAAAAAAAAACCCTGAAATAGCTTAGCAGCACCATTGCCTTACACTGTAGGTACATTTCAGGAGCATCGAATGTAATCCCGATGAGACTGTAAAGGCCTCCTGGAGCTATTGGATAATACTGGGTAAATGTCTATGTCTTGAAAATGTTTTATAACAAATTGCATTATAATTTTAAAAGAATTGCCTGTCACTATCACGGTCTATAATGATGTGTCTCTCTGAAGACCCCTTGTAGTCAGCTTTCTGATTTGTCATACTGCCTTCTAACATGGCATTATTGCTGAAGGAGTCATCGCATTATAATATAATGAGGTGCCATTCTCATCAAGTTGAACTCTCACGCATCAACATCTCTCGGAGACGATGAAGGCCTTTTAAAGCTTCTCACTGTGACCTTGGAAGAACCGTCTTGTGCTTCTGCATATCCAAATTTCTGCGGCCACTTGGAAACCTTTCAGAGGACAGTTCTAACAACTGCTTACATATATTACTGTGGCAGACTAGGCAGAACTGTAAAGATGTATTATCTTCTCAGGTTCTATCACAGCAGGTGTCACCTGTAGGAAAGCGATTCAAAAATAAAATTGCATAATGAAGGAAAGGGGCGGGGGGGGGGGGGGACGAGAAAGTTTGCATAATTACACCAAGTGAGAACAATCAGCTAATTTTGGCGATAAGCAGAATTTGGATTTAAGCCAAATTGTAGCCCAGAAACAGCTTTAGTGTGCTGGTAAGTCATGTCTTCTGTTAATAGAGGAGAGGTAAGTATAACCCTCATTTTTTTTTTGGTGCCCCTTTGCAGCCCTGCCTAAGGCTGGGAGCCAGAGAAGATGCTAAACTGCTCCAGCTGCAGCCTGAGTGATGACTGGAAAAACTGCTTCTGATTTCTGAGGGTCCCTTCTCTCTCACCATCAGCGTGCAACTCATGGAGAAATCTGTAAGAGTAACAATATGTGATTGAATTAGAGATATGGAAGTTGAAGGTTTCTTTTAAAAGGGAAAGATGCACTACAAAGCTATAAAATGACCATAGGGTTACCATTCTCCAGCATTTTCTCTTTCCTCTTGAAACAATTTGACTAGCTGATGTTCCTTGCCTATTTTTCTCAGACCTGAGGTACCTATTAGTAAATACAAATCTATTTAAAGTATACATATGCCTCTGAATAGACCTTGAGAACAAAAGAGAATCTTATCCTTTCTATAAGCCCTTCCCTGTAATAAATCATATGCAGGCCCCAGGCAGGCACTAGAATATATGTGAGGCATTGGGCATGTCTTGTCCAATTTGTGTTAAAATTTAGAGACAAAAGCTACCTGGGCAGAGCATCCATTGGGCCAGGTTTTAGATGGGCTTTTTAAAGTTTTGCTGGAAGGAGGCTTTAACAGAGCACAAAATTCAACATTAGGTATTGTTCTCACATCTCTAACTTGGATTTTTACTATGTATAATCAACCTAAATCCCATGTAGCTATTTTTCTTCTATGATTTAACAAGCAGGCTAACATTAAGGTAGAAGTGTTATTTATACTATGAGATGAGCTAAATATATCGTTAGCCATTTGAAAGAAAGGTAGCCAAAGGAAAAAAAAAGAGGTGATAGTATGGAAACTGCAAGCACAGTATATTATGATGGTTGTTGGAAAGAAAATCCAGGGAACAGGTGAAATTGTTCATAGTGTATATTATCAAGAAACAAATCTCATGCACTTTGAGTACAGCTATTACCGCTTGAAGATAATAGGTGATAAAGTGAAATATGAAGAGCCATAGACGCATCAGCCTCCTGTCTAAAGCACATAACATCTCGCTTTCACCAAAGTAAATGGTACAGTGTATTAATGACGTTTAGTCAACCAAAAGAACCGGTGGACTTTCGGTCAGGTTCTCCAGTCACTTTTATGTGAAGAATGAAATACTCTTTTCAAAAGTTTGAAAGAGACATATCTTGGCAATCCCTGGAAATAGCTTCTCTGCTAAGCTGTGCTGTGATTTATATGAATTAGTATCAGTCCGGCTTCACTGTGAAATTAAATACTACTCGTCCCAAGATATTCGGGTAACTTTTATTCTTAATTTTCTTTTGATAGGTGTAGTGAGTACATTTAGAAGTGGAACAGTCATTCGAATTTTTCACAGAAAGGACAATTATAGATTTTTCTCTCCTTTAGTCCTTAGTGCTTTTTTTGCCTTTTCTTGTAATAAAAGCTGACTACTTCCTTTCTCCATCAAACATGCTATATATCTGCCTTACAGATGAATTGTGCCATGCTTATTTAAGGAAATGTGTAGAAAACAACCACCTGCAGTCCTGCTTTTCCACTCGTGAGTATTTCAAGAGTCTTGTAAAAGAAAACTTGTAACAGATATGTATTTAGTAACAATCTATAGTGAGATTTATCATGTCTGGATGTGTGTGGGTTTGGGGTTTTTTTGCTGCGTTTTCCTGTTGTGGCTTTTTTTGTTGTTGTTGTTGTTGTGGTTGTTTAGTGTTTTTTTTGGGAGCGAGATTTGTTTTTTTTCTGGGGGAGAGGGGTGGATCCAGTGAAGAAACAACTGACAACACCACCCTTGAGAACTAATGAATTCTCTATAAGGATAAAGTGCTGCATTTTTTTAATAGTCTAATCATGTATAAATCCACTACTATATATTTCTCAGAGCAGGGAAAAAAATCACTGAAATTGTGCTTCTGTAACATGTTGCAGAGACCTAGTGCCGTGTTGCAAGATTTTGTTCAACAACAGGATTTGAATTAGAAGCTGGAATGTTTTCAAAGTGTAAAAGATGAATTTTGTGTTAGTGGAAGATACACCAGGATGTTTTATCATTAGCTTATCTCTGACTCCCATTGGCATATATGTACATTTTGTGACTATATAAGAAAGCCACGGTAAAATGCATGTTTGGGACTGAGATAACCTGAGGCAAAACAATTGGAAAGTAGCATCCTTCTTCAAATATTTCATGGTGCTATTATTTTAATGTCAATATCATGAAGCAAATTGTACAATCTTATATCAAGGCAAATGATGAAGTCTGACATTCTGAGATATTCCAGTTTTCCAAAGCCATACTTACAGGAGTGGGCAGAAACACTTTCATAAGTCCTTGCAGGAATGCTTCTCTTTCTTGGAAGAACAGCAATCAAGTTCAGGCTATATCTTTCATTTATACTTTAGTGGATGTATGTCAAGGGTTTTTCTTGTAGATTTTCATGTATAATTTTCAAAGCCAGATATCATTATAAACAGTTTGGGGTTTATTTTTTTTAAATTAAACTCTGTGCATAAATCAAAAAAGCTGGAGAAGAATAACCTTTAGCTAAATCTAACCAAAGGCTAGATTTTAAACCTGTTACTAAATTGATGATTAAATGTAGGACTCAAAGAAAGTGCGAGAAGTCAGTGGATTTTTCTTCTTGATCCAAGGTAGGATCAGCTTTCCTGACATATTTCTGATGAATGTTTATCAAATCTCAGTCCCTAAATACTGTCATTGGGGTCTCTGTGCATTACAGAGGGGAGACTTATATGCAGTGCAACAAACAGCTGTTAGGATTAGCATAGCAATAACCTCATATCTTCACAAACCTCTTATTAATTCAAAGAGCAGATCTTTTTGAATTATACAACCTACTCCGAAATGTAGGTTGCATTGCAATATTCCTAAATATAAGCTTCGAAATGTATTTTCTGCCAGTCAGCATTATATACTTGAGTAAAGAAGGAAACCAATGCTGAATGCCTGATTTGACTAGACATAAGTCTGGTGACTTTTGCATCTGAAGGTAGAAAGTCTTTCCATCTTTATTTGTGAACTACTCACCAAGGGTAAAGACTATCCCAGCTAAAATGATTAAATAATTTTGGAATAATAAGTCTGAGAACTTTACAGCTGATTGGAAAACATTTTGTGACCAGAAAATAATATTTTTTATGAAAAAAAATATCACTTCCCTTGCTATCTCTGTCACTCCACACCAAACAAAAAACAACAGGAGAGTATCATTGATAAGTTGCTGTGAAACCTGAAATGAATAACCTAGAGATGGATTAAAACTCCTCATAAGGAGTGCTTCATCTTCTGTACTCTATCTTGAGACGCAGCTGGGAAAGAAATGCTCTTTTTGAAGTCTTCGTGAAAATGGCAGGTTTCAAATAATCTGTAATTACCTAAAATGTCATGATCTAACACATGTGTTTTCTACAGTTTTCAAAGCAAAGGGCAGACGTCTCCACCCAAGGTTTAGTCAAGAAAGAAATGCTATCTGCACGATACGCTTTAATTATGGTACTCTGTTATGAGAAAGCTTTCCACTGGAAGGATTTAATTTTTGATAGTTTTAGCAATATCCTCAGCATAGAGGGCACACTTTTTTTATAAAAAGGACTGGGTTTATTACCAGCAATGAGTTAGCAAATACAAAGACTTCTGCCACTGATAACAAAGGGAACTCATCTGATGTCACTCGTTTGTTCTGTAAACACTACAGAAACACGTATTTCTTTACAGAATGGTTAGCAAAGCATAGATTAATTTTTACTAGAATAACGGACAGTTACAGT
The DNA here is from genome assembly GCF_965183815.1 of Platalea leucorodia. Lineage (NCBI taxonomy): Eukaryota > Metazoa > Chordata > Aves > Pelecaniformes > Threskiornithidae > Platalea > Platalea leucorodia. Next base: position 6,105,054 of record NC_138830.1, read on the forward strand.
TCGAGGTTTTCTTTTGGTTTGTTTTTTGTTTGTTAGGTTGGTTTTTTTTTGTTTTTTTTTGTTTTTTTTTAACCTATCTGCGTACAAAGACTCTTCTGAACCTGTTACTTTACATACAATAAATCACTATCTCATGGTCTTCATATAGGAACAAAATAAAGTAACTATGAATACTGCACCTCATTATTTAAATTAGTAAGGCTTTTAACAGTCTCCTGCTGAAGTGTGCTGGAAAGGACTAGAAAAAAAAGGGGGAAAAAAAGTCTCAAGTGAAGGGAGGATCCAGCAGCTTGCACAGATAACTATGAAAATTAAAGTCAAGGTGAATTTGTGGCTCAAATTCAAATAAGATACAGTTTTGTGTTATTCACCAAGTGGTCATTAGTATAGCAGTATTTGCACTCATTTTTGCAGTCCCGCAAGATTTGCGAAATATATTACTAACAACTGACTCAGAGGTGATATTTTTCATCTATCTGAAACCCAATAAGAACTTTTCATATGGCAGAAGCAACTAGCATCCGTCAGGGCCATAGGTGCAGCACTAACTTGGTTGTTATTTAATGAATCATTGCTAATGCATTCTTCAAGGGTTTGGTAGCCTTGGAAGGTTTCATTGCAGAAATTGTTCTTTTTGTGAGATACAGTGAGAACACAGCACTGGGTAACATAAATAACTATATGTCAGGTTCGCACCTAGCCCTCTCATAATCCATGACTATTTGGACACCGAAGAAGCATACAATTTATAACAATATATCAGCTCTGTTTCTGCAAACAAGTGTGTACTAAGCTCACATTCTGTATTTGCTCAGTTTGCTTGGCTTCAGACTGGAGTAGGGAACCTGTTATAAAACACCTGTAATAGCCGTCTGGTAAATAGCATAATTTGTTACATAGCAGATAGAGGAAAGAAGGGAGGTTTACGGTGGAGAGCTATATCAATAAGTGCTTCGGTTTCAATCACAAGTGCATCGCCTTTTTATTTCTTCACATAAGGTGATAATGAAGAATGATGACCTCATGTCTAGACCTAAGCTTTTAACTTTGTTGCAGCTCTGGGGGCTTTAATGTTTTTCAAAAAGCAACCAATCAATTGCCAAAAACTGTCCGGCTAATTACCTCTGAGACTTTCTAAAACTCTCCATTCTTTCCTCATAGAAATGTAGTATTTATAAATTGCTTTGTTGAAGCACAAACTAGGTTATGGCCTGTTCTCCTCTCCACCTTTCTTTGCTTCTGCTCTATACTTAGGGAAGTGCTAATGTTGTGAATCTCAGCATTTGACAGTATTTTCTATCTGAGATTACCATCACTGTTTCCTCCTGAACATTTCTGGAAAAACATATTTATCTCATGATATAAGACTAACAAGAATATCCAAGTTGTGAGTATCTTGGGGAGGGAACCTAAGAAAGTGTAACTGATGAGCACCCAGTCACCCAAAGACCTGATGTCACCCAGGATCCAGTGGAGATGAATAACAACAATAATTTATTTGACGAAATTTGAGATTTCTTTGAATTATCTATTAGAAGTCAGAGGTATTTCAAACAGAACAACATATAATCAAGGAAAAAAAGGAGAAAAAAAAAAAAAAAGCTGAAAGGGACCTCTGGAGGTCTTGCAGTTCAATCTGGTGCCTCAAGTAGGGGAAGCTTCAGTGCTAGCTCAGGGAGCTCAGGGCTTGCTTTGCTCAATCTATTCCAATGCTCAATCATTGTCACAGTGAAGAGTTTTTTCCTTATTTCCCTATCTATCTGCTTAATAGCTATCTGTAATTGAGGTAGCATGGACTTTCTGTGCAAAGATCTTGGTAAGAGGCCAAGTACTAGGAGCAGTGCTCTTAAGGGTGAGCTACACAAGATGCTGTTTTATGTCTTTATATTTTGGTCCAGATACTTGAATGTGTTGGTCATTTTTTCCTAGTACCTTCAAACACTTTTGCATCCTATAGAAAGAATATTTACAAATGTCTGTCTTGACCAAAATGAAAATGCATAATTAAAAAAATTAGCTCTCAATATATGGGGCTCAACTTCACCAGCTCATTTTGGGAGCTAGTAGCTTTTCTGTAAACAACATTATCTTTAGTGGAACAGATAAACAATAAGCCTAACATTTCAATCCTGAAGTAGTGTTCACACTTGCAAAGTGTGACCAGTAACTCCAGTTATGAGAAACTATTTGACTAGAAGGTGATTGTGGGCCAAGAGAGAGCACTGTTGAAAAACTTTCATTTCATAGAAAGAAGGAGGCAGAAGCAAAACTAAGATCAAAGCACATGAAGTAAGGCTCTGCAGGAAACTCCGTCATTCTGTTGGGCTAGCTGGACAGCAGGCAAGGAGACCCTTGCAAGCACGCAGAACAGAGCAGAGTGTACAAGAGAGCATCCTATATCAAAGCAGTCAAAGTATAATTTCCATATTACTCATAAGAAGAACTCTCCAAAATGTAACAAAATCATTCTGCACTCAAAACCCTCACCCAAAAAGCAAAAATGCAGTATATAAGCCAAAAAAAGGATTTCAGTTATTAGAGGCTTTGTGAATATTTGTGATGTACGTGAAGAATGCTCCAAAACTAAGGAAAAACAGGCCAGTTTCTGTAAGGGAAACATCCACTGACATAAATACTTCAGAAGGAGCAAGTGTCTCACTTGATATGAAAATGTACCAGCACTACATGTCGCGAGTAGAAGGTGCGATGGGTAAAAAGGAAGACAATGTTCCAAATGGAAAGCTGACTGCGACTGACTTGCTCAAGTCCTCCCAAACTGCAAACCAACATCTCCATCAGAATTAATTTTTTTTTCTGTTTCATACTTAGAAAGAAGCTGTGTATGTGGAACAAATACATAGTCACGTAATATCACAGAGTAACGGCATATATTCATCTTAAGCCACTAATATAACCGCCCTCTGACTTGATGATCTTAAAGGTCTTTTCCAACCCAAGGGATTCTATGACTCTACAACAAAAGCATGGGTAAGGCAATGAATATATAAACAGTTTACAGTGTGCATATAGAAAGTCTTTATATAAATCATTAATGTGATACAAGGTAAAAGACAGTCTCCGTAAGAGATTTAATGTGACATCTGAGAACATAAAGAATTTCTGGTTGCTCCATTACAAAACCCAGTATTCCAAACCTGTTGGACTTTTAATCCTCTTCCAAACAGAAAAATATTTTGAAATGTCAGGATATTTTATAGAACTGCTCTAGGAAGCAATACTTAAATTTTTATACAGAGACGAGCTGTTTCTTCCTGTTTATGAGTTTTAAATATTCAGCTGTTTGTCAAACTACTGGGCTACACAACTGCATCTACTTTATTTTTAACCACAAGGATATTTACTGCACTAGGCTCTTAGAGCTGAATTTTTGTATAATCCTGCAAAGACCAAACATTAAAAAAGTCATAAGATAATTCAGATTGGAAGGGACCCAAGGAGGACATTTAGTCCAAACTCTTGCTTAGATTAATTAGTGTACACATTTTCTTCTCAGTCTAAAATTAGTGGGAAAATTCAGATATTTCTGATTTATAGTTTTTCCAAACTCAACATTGTACTACACAAACAGTTCTGAAATAACAACAGCGAGCGGTAAAAAACCCCCAAGCTTTCTTTTGTGTTAATACATTTAATATATGTAATACTTTTTATGACAGTGAAACTTAAAATGATGAAAAGTTTGAAGTTTATCATTAATTTAAATACAATGAAGTAAATGCACAGTATGCAATCATATGAGCTATTTTTTTCCGGGTAAACTGAAGTATAACTCCAATGTTCTTAGAACATCAACAAAATCAGGAAATGATTGCAACTGGCATTTATAATAAGCACTAGTTATGGTTGATGTATGAGATAATTATAATGCTTTGCAGGAAAATCTAATAAATCCCAGAACAGTTACTCCGTAAAATCTATTTTTATGGAAATTAGGGTATGAATATCGCATCTATTATAGCAAGAGGGCTATACAGGCAATTCTGACAGCCTCAATCAAAAGCAGTGTCCACTCCTGAAAGGTAATTGTTTGTGAAGTTTTGCACACATAAAATAACAGGTGCTCCATTTTCTGAAATGAATGGTTTAATATTAAAATATGAAAATCTTCATAATTTGCACAGCTTGATGAACTTCTACAAGAGACATGCACCTGTTTTGACACAGAGGTTAAAAGACTGAATAAATTGTGGTGGATGTAGTTTAATATTTTGGGAATCAATAATGCACCAAGAGCTCTAGTTTGAGTTAAACTTCTCAGATATGTAGCATCCCAAGACTAACTAAGGCTTTGGATGCATATGGTTGTATTGGATATGAGTTATAATGAGCAACGCCCTAATTTTAATTCTTCAGTTACATTGAAAAATCCCATTATTGTTTTTAGAACAGGTTAGTAAACTGGAGTTACTTCTGATTTACACAGTCCAAGGATGGAAAACTCATTCTCAATCTTCCATTACAATTTTTTAACTTTTATGGATATGAAAAGCAAAAGACAGAATATCCCCCAGAGAGCTGACAGATGATTGTGAGAATAACCTGTCATTCCTAATCTTGGTTTTAAAGTGTTTCTTGAATGCTTTAGCTCCTTTTTGTCTGGGAATGCTTTTCAAGTTTTCATCTCCAAAAGATGATAGAAAGCTATTAATACGACTTTATGCTTGTCTCAGTTCCCCAAGGACAAGCTTTCAGTTTTAGATATCTAAGATAGGCATCTATATTCTATTTTGCATGAACTAGGACTACATTTGCACATTTGCAAGAGTTATAACCGGTAGGTAACTTGATGCAGATGACTAATTTTAAGTACTGTAGCAAATGGTTCTGGAAAATATCCCAGTTCTCAAAAAGGTGCATAAACATGTGCTTACCTTGGACATAAGGTTCCTTTGAAAGCCGTACAACTAGCGAATTGCTCACATACTTTCTGGAGTCAGAGTTGATTTAGAAACTTAGAAGCAGATCATGTGAATTAGATAAATCTCAGTCTTGAGAACTGTCAATAATCTGCTATTTCAGCTACTAGTACTTCAGCTGTAATTTCTATCACCAACATGTTAGGACTTCATGAAGTAGAGTAAAGATGAGTAGAAAATACCCTGCAAGAAAAAATACTGGCAGACAGAACAACTTCTTTGGGAATGTGCTTGCTATTGTGTTAGTAGATATGCCACTAGAAACAAGCATCGCCTACACTTTCAGCTAATATTTCTGGTTGATCTCAGTTTAAGCTCAGCTTTCAACATGTTTTCTTCCTCTTCAAAAATTTTTCAATTCAGCCATCTCACCCAAAACATTTCTTATTCACACAGTTGACTCAGGTGTCCTAGTCTCCCTGACATGGCAGCAACATTTTTGTCCTATCCAATAAAGAAGCAGAATCATAGGACATAATGTGGAACTTTATTAAATCTTTGCATAAGAGCCTCAGTTTTCGATTCAGAGAAGCGGAGGTGCTCTCTTCACTCAGGTCTTGCAGGTATTAATTCCCTTTTAGTCAATTCTCTTAAGCCTTTTGTTAGAATTCCTCTTCTGTACCTGCTTCTTTGTGGAAAGCCATTTCCCTACAGAAAAAGAAATTTCCAAATGAGAAGTGATACGAATCTTTGAAGAGCCAAGTGACTACCCCATGAAAAGAAGATAATAGGATATATTTTATTTGGATTGAGAAGCATCTGCCGAGTACATCTCAGAGGAGCTGTCTGCTAAGAATAGTTTAGAAAAGATTGTTTACCCCATTAGATATCAGCAGAAACTCTACTTTTGCATTGATTTCCTCCATCTATATTCTCAGCTGGGAAAGCACAAAAAGATTTTAGAGAGAAACAAGAAAATATTATGGAGTGATGCAGCAACTGGAGGAAAAATTAGGCTTGTATTGGTAAGAGTATCAAACTCTTTGCTGTCCTGTTTCTATACTCTCCTGGTCTTTTTCCTAACCAGTGCTTATAACCAGAGAGAAGGATTAGGGTCTAGATACAAAGCCTGTTGCTACTACTGGGAATTCTTTTCTCAACAAGGTTGAAATCCAGCCCATGAATACAGCTTTATCCAAGAAGGGAAATAAAGACCTAGACTGCATTTGGGTTTGGGGTGGGGGTTTTTATTTCTTTCTTTGTTTTGGATTTGCTTGTGGTGGTGTTTAGTTTGGCTAATAGCATAGATTCTCAACTCCTAAAAAATGTGATCATCGATTAAGTTGACAGATCAATCAAATTAGTCACATGCTTAACTATCTTGATAAAATGAGGCCTTAGTTGATAGTAGGAACTCCTGAGGGCCTGTGAGAAGAAATTAAAGCTGGGGCATTCCAAAGAGCAATATCCTGGTATTAGCATAATGTCTACATAGAAAATATTGATGAGAGCCTGGTAAAAGAAACTGGGTTTCTCACATTTTAATTTCTTCATTAGATTTTTAATTTATTTCAATTCAAAGGGTTTAACTCTTTTTTTTCTTCAAGAACCTTTTGAAAAGTTCATAGAACCACTACAGAATTAAAACAGTTTGGTGGGTGCTATAGCATATATTATCTCAAAGATATTATTTTAGCATGAACAGCTTTTAAAACTTAATCACCTAACCAGCACGCATTCCTAATTGATCTTTCCCTCTAGGACTGCTACATTTTCTTGACCTTTTAATAACTGATGGCTTTAGAGAAAAGATTGTTCAGATAGCTGCTTAAAAGTCAAAAGAAGATCTGAGGTATATTTGCAAGATCTGAAGAAGACATATTGAAACCAAGTCGTGGCCTTGTGAAGTTCTGATTTCCTTGTTCTTCCCATATGTTGCAGTGACTCTTCCAAGGACAGAATCTAGAGATTGGGATGGGATGAATTGTTCTGCATTTGAGGAAGCTCATTTGGGAGATGTCAGTCACCCACTGCTCCCTCTGTATGTGAGTGTGGGTTATTTAAAGAGGAAATTTTAAAGAGAAAATAAAGTCTGTCTCTATTTTAAGTTCAGGTACCTACGTCTGCTAAACACACATGCAGAACAAGAAGATGGTAGAGTCTTTTGCCTGCCCTGTCTTGTACTAAACCCTTTCAAACTGCTGAGTTTCAGATCTTTTCTTTAAGAGTTTGTAAATTAAGGTTGTTTTTTTCTTCAACTTCTTTTCGTTTTCTTTAATTAGCTTCATTATTTAATTAGCTTCCTTCTCACACTCTGCATGTGTATTCTATATAATATATAGAAGTAACTCTAAATTTACAATGTATGGGTAGTGCTTTGTTTTTATAAATTATTTAAGTCTTAGAAATGACTTCAGCAAAGTTGCTGTTGCTGCTGCCAGCAGTGATGTCGCCCCAGAAGTGGAGGTTAGGACTGGATAACATCTGCGCTGCCTGCTTTATTCTTGCTTACTTACCCAAGGACAGCTGTCTCTTCTAGCAGCCAGTCATGCACGTAATTGTAGTTCGAACTGGTTGAAGCCTCTTGTTTAAGGGATTGTAGTATTGATAAGTTTGTGTCCTGCTGTGTCACAGGCAGAATTTTTCCACCTTTCTGAGAAACATGAAAGCCCATATTCTACGCTTTATTTGAGCTTTTACTGATATGACACTACCATCTTCAGTAGCGTTATCTTCATGTGAAAGTGCACTGATGTGATGAAAATCCAGGCTGAGTTTTCAACTAAGAAAAGGTTTTCTGATGAGGTCAGTGATAACTATGCTGCTTTACTTTTGAAAGTTTGATGTGTCCCTTCTATATGTTGCATCTGCTTCCTATGTTGCAGAAAGAACAATTTGTTTATCATTGCACTCGTTTTTTCCTGGCATATGTTAGGGTAAGTTCACTTGCCAGAAAAACTGTATGAAATCTTCTTTGTAACAGATGTAAATAACTTTCAGAGGTGCATAGTCTTTATGATAGCAAATACCATTTTTTATAGTTCAAGGTTGTGCATGTGATGTAGAAGCTCAGCACTTTTGAAGTGAAGACCTGCTGACCAGATCTTCCTCAGGTGTCTGTTGTCCCAGATCTACCACTCTTGACCGAATTCTGACAGCTGATAGAAGCTGAGGGAACGAGCCAATGCTATTGACTGGGTAGGAGGCACTTTGTACTGCTCTAGAGATAAACTTCTGAAGTCTGGTGAGAAATTGTATGAATGAAGCAGTGAAGTGGCCCCCAAAGAGATTTATTGATTTGTCTCCTATTGAAATACATAACAAACCCTAAAAGATTTTATTGGTAGTTTTAGCCAGCGGTTACAATAGAAAGGTGTTCATTGGTTTCAGATGGGTCATGGTGAGTTGACCCTGGCTGGATGCCAGGTGCTCACTAAAGCCGCTCTATCACTTCCCTCCTCAGCTGGATGGGGGAGAGAAAATATAACGAAAGGCTCATGGGTTGAGATAAGGGCAGGGAGAGATCACTCACCAATTACTGTCATGGGCAAAACAGACTTGACTTGGGGAAATTAGCTTAATTTATTACTAATCAAATCAGAGTAAGGTAATGAGAAATAAAACCAAATCTTGAAACACCTTCCCCCCCACCCCTCCCTTCTTCCTGGGCTTAACTTCACTCCCAATTTCTCTACCTCCTTCCCCCGAACAGCGCAGGGGGATGGGGAATGGGGGTTGCAGTCAGTTCATCGCACGATGTCTCTGCTGCTCCTTCCTCCTCAGGGGAGGACTCCTCACACTCTGCCCCTGCTCCAGCGTGGGGTCCCTCCCACAGCAGACAGTCCTCCACGAACTTCTCCATTGTGAGCCCTTCCCACGGGCTGCAGTGCTTCACGAACTGCTCCAGCGGGGGTCCCTTCCACGGGTGCAGCCCTTCAGGAACAGACTTCTCCAGCGTGGGTCCCCTGCGGGGTCGCAAGCCCTGCCAGCAAACCTGCTCCAGCCTGGGCTCCTCTCTCCACGGGTCCACAGCTCCTGCCAGGAGCCTGCTCCAGCGCAGGCTTCCCATGGTGTCACAGCCTCCTTCAGGCATCCCCCTGCTCCGGCATGGGGTCCTCCATGGGCTGCAGTGGAGATCTGCTCCAGCATGGACCTCCATGGGCTGCAGGGGCACAGCCTGCCTCACCATGGGCTTACCCAGGGGCTGCAGGGGAATCTCTGCTCCGGCGCCTGGAGCACCTCCTCCTACTCCTTCTTCCCTGACCTGGGTGTCTGCAGGGCTGCTCCTCTCACATAGTCTCACTCCTCTTTTTCCTGGCTGCAGTTGCAGAGGTTTTTTCCCCTTCTTAACTCTGTTATCCCAGAGGCACTACCACCACCACTGATGGGCTCAGCCTTGGCCAGTGGTGGGTCCGTCTTGGAGCCAGCTGGCATTGGCTATATTGGACACGGTGGAAGCTTCTCACAGAAGCCACCCCTGTAGCCTCCCTGCTACCAAACCCTTGCCACGTAAACCCAATACATGGGTTTTGATTAGACATAGGAAAGATTGCATTAAAATGTAGAGGATGTTTAAAAAGAAGCCTGAAGAGGACAGTAAAGATCAGTCAGGTCTTATGGCAAAATTATTCCTTGAACTGTATAAGCGTCCTGAGGATGTTGAATAATAGAAAATGTTATTTTGTATAATAATAATAAAAAAAAGATTTTCTGGAGAGGCACAGTGCACCATATTTTGCAAACTGTTTTTTTATTATTCCTTTTTTTAATGTTACTATTATAAGCTAAAATGAATTTTACCTGTAACATAGAACAAAATGTTAAAGGATGGAGAACAGGTCCATTCTGTCCTGTTGGATAGTAGCTCATACTGCACAGCTTCCTATGTTTTAAACTTCAGTCTTAACTCATTAAGCTTCCTATGACCAGTGTTAGTGCATTCACTCTGAAAAGTCAACTTGGAGAAATCCTATTTACATAATATTTATGTTTAATGTTGAAAATGTATCCTGGAAAGTGAATGGAGAAATTATAGTCCGGAAGAGATGATAAATATAAAACAATATTATAAATGTTCAATGACATCAAGAAGTCATTGCTTAAAGGACCATGCCGATCAAGAGAGAAACTAACTTAAGTATAATGTTAATTATATGATTCCTCTTAGAAGACTATGGTTTTGTTTGTTTATCTGTGATATTAGTACAATTTTGCACAAGATGGAGGTCAACAGTTATTCAGTTTGAACTAGAAGACAGGATATTAGAGTAATTTAACTGGAAGGAACTAAAGGTATGAGTAGTCTTTCAAAAGAATGAATGTTTGATAATGAAAGATCTTGGGTTTAGTATTGATTCATGAAAAAAACAAAACAAATTTTGCAATAGCCTAGAGCTGATGGTAAATGTTATTAATGAGCAGGGCCAATTTATTTCAACAGCAACTAAGGGGAGGGGGGAAAGAGGTTCAAAACCTTCCGTATCCAATGCAGAATTGGAAGGAATAACAGTTATATGATTTGTTTCAGTTGGCTTGCCTGACAACTCGGTCACCAGCTTGGAATTGAAATCTATTATTGTGACTAATCTGAGCCAGAAGCAGCATTCAGACATTCAGTAGTAACAACAAGCCCCAGTTTTACATTCAAGAAAATCCAAGTATCATGGCAGAAAGGCAAAAGTTACCCATAGAGGTATAGAAAGGATGAGTGAAGCAATTCTGAACTGTCAAACAGAAAAGCAAGAAGGCACTTAAGAGACAGTAAACTCAGCTGCTTTGAAAATCACCAGAAAGTCAAGGAAAATCTAAGTAAAAGTGAAAGCTCAATAAGTAAGCATATAGCTACTGTTTGAAATCACTTGTGGATAACACTGATGTCCTGGTTTTGGCTGGGATAGAGTTAATTTTCTTCCTAGTACCTGGTACAGTGCTGTGTTTTGGATTTAGGATGAGAATAATGTTGATAACACCCTGATGTTTTAGTTGTTGCTAAGTAGTGCTTACGCCAGTCAAGGACTTTTCAGCTTCTCGTGCTCTGCCAGGTGCACAAGAAGCTGGGGGGGGCACAGCCAGGACAGCTGACCCAGGCTGGCCAAAGGGCTATGCCATACCGTATGGCGTCATGGCCAGTATAGAAACTGGGGGGAGCTGGCTGGGGGGCAGTGATTGCCACTCACGGACTGGCTTGACGTTGGTCGGTGGGTGGTGAGCGGTTGCATCATTTGTTTTTTTGGGTTTTGTTCCTCTCTTTGTTGCTGTTTTCCTTTTCACTATAACTTATTAATTATTATTATTATTATACTTCAATTACTAAACTGTTCTTATCTCAACCCACAAGTTTTCTTACTTTTGCCCTTCTGATTCTCTCCCCCATCCCACCAGGTTGTGGTGCGGCTGTGTGGTGCTTAGTTGCTGGCTGGGGTTAAACACGATAACTGAATACAGAAACAGAGGTTTACATTTCTAGCAAGGGACATATTGTCTTCATGGCGTATAGAAATACAGCAGTTAGTATGTTTAGCTACTAGTGCTGATGTTATTTATCTAAAGTTTTAATTAATTCTGAAAGCGCATTGAAAATGCAAACAAACCTATGTTTGTAGATTTTCCATTGTTTTCCTGTTTGTGCAAACACTGCATTTGTGCAGTGAGCAAACCTCTGCCGCTGCGTGGCAACTCAGTGCTGTCCAGTGAATACATCCTGAATACATCTGCTGAGCCATAAGCAGAACACACAAGGTATGTTCAGATTCATTATTCTTCTCTTGGCTTTACACATATTGCACACAACAACAAATTTAACTGCACTTTAAAGAAATGGTACTGGAATGAAATTTAACTTACTTCTTAAAATGATGTCCTGCCTAACCAGGAAACAGCTACACGTGCACTCACAATTCTTCCATATATTTCCCATGAAGATTTCACATTGCTGTGACACTAGCTATACACAATGAATTTATTCTGTGTTTGAAATACATTCACAATGCTGTAGTCATTTATTTTGACAACACAGTCATCACAAAGCAACAGGGCGTGTAAATTCTTTGCTCCAAGGGCATTTGGGATTGAATGTTTGACTTCCCCTCTGAAAATGAAGCTGAATAAAACACCCGAAAGGTGACACTTTTATCAGCTTAAGTGAAGAAGCAGTTCTTGGAGTGCTGAGAACTTCATGAAAACTTTTAATGTTCTTGCTTTGATTTCACCAAAAGTATGAGCCCTTTGGAAACTGATGAATACATTAAGTCAATATACATACTTTATTATTAAACTGTTTGGTATACCCTTGCTCAAACACATTAAATATGTAGATTTTTCATACTTGAAAATCAATAGGAAATACTATTCCATTTTTGTATCTCCACAAGTCACTTTCACTAAATTATGGAACACTTCAAGGTGATTTGGAGAAAACAGTAGTTGACTTGACTAACTAAAAAGTTAGTTGTTGTCTAACTATCCAAAAACTTTTCAAGTTCCTTTAATAACTGCAAACCATCCTGACTGTGACAAAAATAAGGTAAAATAAGGATAGCATTAGCCCTAGTCTGGCCCAATATTTTACTCATCAGGCCAGTTAAACAGGAGCACACCACTTCTGTCTCCAATATGCAGTCCATTGGTGTACATAATCCCCTGGGATGGGTTTGGATTAAGAGATGTGATTGAAATTCAGACCCATGACGCAGAGTAAAATTCTAATCTCTTAGGGATGCACTAGATCTTTGGGGGATTTGTGCTATTGAGGAAAAAATGAGAAACCCCCATACAAAAAACTTGCCTGCTCAGGTCCCAGCTGGTAAGCGTTTTGCTCATGAAACTCCCACAGAAATTCTCCTACTCTTACATGTCTGCTTTTGGCCCCATTCAGTCTGCAGTTTCTGATAGTTGATATCAAAAGAAAGAGGTAGATTCATCAATTATTTTACTTGAAAAAAAAAACTTGTTAACTTGATGAAGAGCCTTCAAAAATGAAGTTTAATAACTTCACAAGTTTTAAAAGCCAAATTTTTCCAAACCCATGTGTATAAAAGTCCTCAGGCATTAAAGAAACAGCAATGGTTACACCAAAGCAGAGTTGTGTTTTCTCGTACATCAAATAACATCGCTAATTATTTCATTTGAAAAGTACTTTCTTTTGATGAGATTTTTCAGAACAAAAGATTTCTTAAGTATAATAATTTGTATACATAATACATCTTAGGAGGAATGGCAGATCACAAAGTGATGGGGGCAACTTAAGCTTCATCAACTCGTTACGCAGGAACAGAGAGTGGGAGATGCTGAGATATGAAACAGAATGAGAAATTACACCAGAAGAATATTTCGCTCTTTACAATACATAATTACTTTCTAGTGCATCTGTGTATTGTGTGGTGTCCACTTTGATACTCTTCCCTCTTTAAAGACATGAAATCTCATCTCCTTTCCATTGAAGTCCAGGACAAAACTCCTGCTACTTCAGTGGGGGCAGAACAGAGCCCATGTTTCTCTCTTCCCCACGGAAAACACACTGGGATTATTTGCCATATCTGCAGTTCAAAGGCATTGTTCAGAAGATAGACTATTCACATTTTGTCAAGTGAAAAGTTTTTGAGAGAATTCAGTCATGAATTATATAACTGAGGAAACTGTCAGTGGAAAGCTGAGTTCGAATTGCTAAAGTGTTTTAATTCTTTTTTGAAGATCGCCAAACGTTTGTGTCTTTGTATGAATTTATTTTTAGCTCTGCTTTCTCTTCTGACCTGACTGACCACTGGTCTGGTAAAGATTTGCAGCATCTTTCATGTCACAAAAAGGGAAATACTATGTCCTCTCAAAGTTACATGTTGGTAATGAGGAAACACTTAGAGAGTTTTAAGCTTTGTCACTCAGTTCTTCTGTGAAGTTTTGTGGAAATCTGCACTTTGGTTTGCATCTTTCAAAACCAGACTTCCTCCTTTTGACTATTTGACTATTTAAATTAAAATATCTGTGTATAATCTCTTTCCTCTTAAATTTCTGTACATCACAAACAATCAGAGTTGGGTTGTGAGGAGAACAGTAATTTGATTAGGTGTTACTGATTTAGTTACAAGTCTGTCATACATCATCCTAATATAAAAGAAAAAAGATGGAATTTCATCTAGAGTTAACAACTTCATTGTTATTGTATGTATTACTCTTATCCACTTTATTTTTTTTATTCAGAAGTTTCACGTTTATGTCTAATCTTTATAGTTGATCAAGTTCCTACCATCATAGACCATAACATACACATTAATGTGTAGATATGAACCATCTCTCTTCCTTCAAACAACCTGTCTATGATCTTTTATGATTCAGCATAATTAAAAATATATTTTAGGGTTACAGAGTAAATAATTTGCAAAGATAAAAAAAAAAATTGCTTTCAGTAATCTTGCCTTTAATCAAAAAATCTATTTTAGTAGAAGTAGTGTTGATTAAGTTCACTTAAAACAAAAGGCCAGATGCTCGAAGGATCCTAACACTGTTCACACAGAAACTACTCAAATATTGCAAGTAATAATTAGATAAAGAAACTTTAAAAGTTCTACTCTTCTGAAAGAGTTATTAAGAGACAAGTAATACACAGGTAATAGGCAGAAACAGTTGACATATCCCATCTTGACTCCTGAGGGGAATCAATGCATGGGGTTCTAGAAACAACATGCTGCTTAGTTTGCATGACCATGGGACATAAATTTACAAAATGGGTAGAACAACTTCCCATCTCAGTGCTACCAAAGTAAAGCTGGAATGTCCCAGCTGACTGCAGAGGAATGGCTCTGAAGTGACAGCACAGGAATGAAGAAGAGCTTTTGGTTGGGTGACGGGAGTTTTTTGGCATACTGAAGCACTTGGAGAGAAAATGCATCCAACAGAATAAGGTGCAGAGGCTCTGGTCCTCACTTCCACCAGCTGGTCCAGCCACTGAGGGGTCTGGATCATCACCCCCAAAAGAGATTCAAGCAGAACCAGCATCCTGTAAAACTGGTTATAACAGAGAGAGATACGTGTATGTACAGCATGAAATTTTGCCTATATTTAAGATAATAGAGTTTAGCTATTGGTTTTCATGTGAAAAGATTGTAAGCACTTTGCTTTCATGGTATCTACACACCTCTTATTCTGTCAGGATAGTGTGAGGGGAGCAAACTGGAAATTTCATCTTGTGAGCAGCCCTGAAACAACCTGAATGGCGTGACCACTGTGTATCCCAGGAGCACAAACTGCACACTGGCTTCGGAGAAAGACCATGTCGGGGAGCAGATACCGAACTGCTCTGGGGATCCTCCCTCTCCTCAAACCCACTTGAAAACATAAGCACACTTCAGGTGAGATTAAAATTATATTCTTTTCTATGTGTTTAAACAATCTAAGCAGAAAACTTCCTTCAAGATGTCTAGGGTTGCAAATTATGCAGTGACAACAGTTAATCTATATTGATGTAGAGGATCTCCCTTAGGGATGATGACTGTCCAGTCTCCCTGACCAGCTACCAGGTTAAGTCTCAAAGTTAGAGCTAGAAAAAGGCATGTGCCAGTTAATTTTAAATCTGGTCAGCTGATAAAGGCAAAGAGTGCTCATCGCGGTGGGAAGGAGAGCCTCCATCGTCCACTGAGTGTACCTCCGCATCCTTGTGATATACTCTCAGACTGGGCAAGAACCAGCAAGGAAATGGAACATAAAACCATTTCTGGCTCCAAAAAACCGGGACTCTGTCAAGAGCAGAGAAGCCCACGGACATTTTGCAGGAATTGCCACCTGAAAGCTAAGCACCTTAACTTGCAGCAGTGCCTGTGGCCTTAGGCATGTAAGTATTTTTAGTCTAGATAGATAGTGAATAAAAGTGTTATTGCAAATGGTGATTATATAGTCTGAAGTACACATAGATCTTATTGCGTTCCTGCACTCTATCTCTGCTCACCAATAAATATGACTAACCACTACAGCAATAATAATAAGTGGGATGGGGGGGTGGTGGGAACCAAAACCACAACACAACCTCTAAATGGAAAAATAACATATAATCATTTTTTGTTTAGACCTCTTAAACTCCAGTGGGAATGATTGGGAGTACATGAAGACAGAATGTCACCCACAGTCTCTGTGGGAGATTGCTTCCCACACAGACATGTGTGCTTGGGTATTCAGAAGAAATTATATGCACTGAAAATACAACTCATTGTGTCAAAAGAACCTGGTAATTTTGAATAAAAAAATTAAAATTGTTAAAAGCCATGTTATATCCTAGACCAGTAAGTATAGTTCCTGTTGACATTGTATTCATCCCTAGTAGCAGGAATCTACAGTATTATGTTCCATAGCAGTGTTTCACTAATGATTTTTATTAAAATGGTATTTGCAAAGAACTGCATATTTCACAACATGCAGTCTACCTAGGACTTTACCAGTTTACTGTATTCTACTTGTCTTAAGACTTGAAAATTTTTTTTGATATTTTCAAACATTTTACCTGGCTGTTTTCCTTAAGATCTGTTTTTTCCTCCCCATCTTTTGGCATGGGCTGACACGCATGGCAAGGACTGGGAACAGTGAGGCTGGTCATGATGAAGAATGTCAGCAGCGTTGCTTTTTTCTTTCCTTTTTTTCCCCCCCTTTCTATTACACATGGTGCAATTTTTACCAACTGATCTTTGCCTCGGTCTTTGTACACTTCAGTAAAACAAAGACTTTCAGCTTCCTGGGTTTTGGGGGATGGCTGTGCAAATCAGCCTAAGTCCCTGCTGAGGTGTTTGGGGGAAGGCGCATGCTGCACATGGTGTTCCTTAGCACTTTCAATCTCCTCTTTTATGACAGGTGGGAAGACGGGAAAAAAAAAAATAACTGAATGTGACAGTAAAGAGTGGAGAGGCACAAAACTGCAATGCTCAAGAGGAGACTGGGAAGGACTGTGCTTTCCTGGTTCAGGCAGCTGGTATGATGCTTTAGATTTCCATCCAAGAGAGAAAAGGTAGATTTGAATAAGGAAAGAAGGAACATAACACATTTGCAGAAGTGAAAGACCGCCAAGTTGTAACAGACCACTGTAGAGGATAATTCGTGCTGCTGTAAATTATCGGTGATACGTGAAGTTATCAGTCACCAGTAACTTTTGGGCTCATTGGCTTTCCTCAATCTGTAGATGAAAGTTGTTTTTATAGAACTGCCATTAGCAGGCAGATGTGAGGTCTGTTCTTCATATAGGTCTCATCCATGATGAATATGTGGTTACTGTCTGAAGTCCTACAGCAAGTATCAGAGCCTGCTGTCCGTCTGCATTTTGTGAGCTTTGGCACAGTAAAAATAGCTGAAAACATTTTGAACATTGGTAGGTGGATTCTTATACAGAAGTAAAAAGGAAAAATAGTTTCTAACTCCCTCCTTCAAAATTGAACACCTTTCAGTTTTTCATTTACTATCAAAGGCCTAAATTCTTTTATGAAACATTCATATTTTGCCAGATATATCTTAGTTTAACAAGGTTAGAAAGAAAAATTGTGCTTCCAGTAGGGTTTGGTTTAAGAGAAAAAGGATTTTTTTTTTTCATTTTTAATTCAGATCTGCTGCTTTATTCCTTTAATTCCTTTTCCCTGCTAAGCTTTATCTCATTAAAGAAATTAAAGACCTACCTTTTTTTTGATTATGATAAAGGAATAGAATATCTGAACAGCCAGATTATGGAAAAAAATAAGTTTGCTGATGTAAAGTTATAAGCTTCAGATCAGGTAGTAGGGATTTTTTAATTGACTTCCTTTAAGGCAACTATGCAGTCAGAAAATTATATAAAGTTTATTTATAAAGAGTAATCTAAATTTTAGTTTCATTTTGAATTAAATTCTACAAATGTAGAAATTTCAGGAATAATCTTCTGACAGCGACTCACTAAATGTGGAGAGATATGAATAAGAAATGCCAATCTGCTCCTGGGGGGTTGATAACGTTTTTATAGAAATACTGCAGTGTGAGACTTTCCTATGGTCAGAAAATATATATAGAAGTAATAATGGATGAGAAGGGGCGATATGGAAATCCAAGGCTGCCTTTGCCTCTGACAGACACTCTGCAACCTATACTGGATATTTTCTCAGGTGCATGGGGTAATCTATTATCCCCCAGCAACCACAGGGCAAAAAGTCTTTTGCCTGCTCTTCTGCAAACCCTCGGTACTAAATTACTTCCCGTTCTGTTTTGCTCACATGAGTTTTTTCTAAGATAACCGCTTGGGTTCATAAATGGCCTGTTATTTATTTTTTTTCCCCAGCTGTCTTTACATGTGGGGTACATTGACTCTGATAGACCGATTTAATTTTAAATGAAGAAAAATTAGAAACTAGTTAACTTCAGCGTATTAACAGACAGTGTGAAGGGCTAAACCAGATGAAGGAAGAGTGAATATAAATTCAAACCAGTAGGCAGACATTTTCTTCATTATTAATAAAAGATCTTATTTTTCTAATTGAGCATCTGGCTTCTCCAAAGAAAAGTGTCAGATGGAGAAAATGATGGAGGGGAGTGAGCGTGATCCTTGTCACTTAACCACACAGAGCAGGTGCTCAGGCACTGTCACATTATTCTTGGTTTTTACTCCTACCAGCAGATTTTGTCAGGTGGTTTGTTGTGTATATTTGGGGTATTTCCCATAGTTCTTCATCTTCTCCTCATGGTTAGAAGTATGTTTCCAGTAGGAACAGCTTGTAAGAAAAAAAGAGCAGCCTAAGAGATCTTTAAAAAGTCAATGGGTCTTTGAGATAACAGCCTGAGTGTCAGCAGTGCCTGCTCGTGATGGCAATTTTAACGGAGGAAAGGGGAAAAGGCCAATGTGCTTTTGTGACAGGTGTCAAACATATCAATGACGGCTAAAGAGCAAATCTGTTGTCTGATAACAGGAATGAGACAAGGTTTAGCAGATTACCTGCAATATCTTTATTTTCTATATCCTTGTGCCAGTTTTATTTTCACAATGCAGGGATGGATGTAACCCTGAAGGAGAGAAAAAAGAGTGAAGCCGATTCCCCATTTGCAACTGAAAGCTAATCAACAGGCAGGCAGCAACAGCAGCCGCGTTTGTTAATATGAATCATGTGTTGGTTTGACACTGGGTTAAATTTATTGTAATAGAGTTAGAAATATTTTACTGAACAGAATTTTAAAAATGTAATTGCACGATAGAAAACAAATTTAATCATGAGAAGCAGCAGCTCAAGAACCCTTTGCAGTTTCGAACAGAGAAACTAGATAGAAGAAACTGTCAATTTGATCTTTATTATGATAAAGATTTATAATAGAAGTAGCATTCCTGAGTGTTTCCTTGAATTAGCCAGATTCTCCAAAGCATTCAGTACCTGGCTAAAATAAAAGTAGATTCTGAAAAGAACTTTGAAATAAGGTGTTGAAATGCCTTTTCAACAACAAAAAGATGTTTTAACGCACTCTTCCCTTTGTCCTCCGCAGCAAATATGGTGTGTGTGTACGCACAACAGAGAAATAGGTTCAGCCCTTCCTTAATTTACAGAGAAACCCAGCTTTGCTTTTTCTTGCTGAACAACATAACTGTTTTCATTTTCACTGTTATGTAGACTAGACATCTTTAGTACATAATGAAGAAGATAAAACTATTTTGTGTGGGTGTCATCTATGAGATTTTGAGAGGTGCTGTTGCCATAAGCCTGGTACTGCTCGGCTCCTGTGATCTGAACAGGCAAAACAGCACCTCATTATTTTCCCTTAATTGCTCAATTAAGTCTATGGTCACTTTGCACCATCAGAGCAACAGAGAGAAGCCAGAATGTAAAGGCAGCCCTATATCTTGACGTTTTAAAGTATGCAATGCCTAAGTCCTATTTAGACAATTCAGTTCACTGTTTAGATATATTTGAAAGCAGCAAAAGCAAGGTACTTCTTCAATTCCATTCTTCCCAAACATGCTAATCTTGTTTACATAAGCACCATTTGAATTTACAGACAAATAAACCTTGAAAGAAGATTCATAAGACTCTGTGTCTGTTGCAAGTTCCAAGGAAGCCAAACTGTAATAATGAAATTTGGAATAACATTGAATGTAGAATGAATGCTGGTATTCTAATGCAAATTTGAAGCTGATTAGCATTACTAGTTTTCATAATATTAATAGCAACAATGTAGGATGAAATAAAGTGATATTGTTATCTCTGTTCTATGCAAAAGTTCCTTTTTTATTTTTTTATTCTAATTTTGTATAAATTCAGAATCTCTTCAGATTCCCCCATAACAGAACACTTGGTCAGATCCTTGCCTTACTCTTGCATTATTTTTCAGTACAATTTCTGACAGAACTAGCTTGAGAAAGAGAACTACATAAATGCCTACACAGAAGAGATTGTATATAAAAGCTGTATAAATTAAAGGTAAGAATTTTATAATGAATCTCATTCTTGCTTTTTCTTAACCTTCTTGTTTGAATTAAGTGCTTCAAAACACTAAGAAGCAAGATGCACAATTTTTCTGTTTCTGAGAGATTCAGTATCAGCTTTTAAGAGACATTTTTACTAGTTAAGTACAACTTAAAAACATCTGCAGTTTTACCACCTTTTATCACCTTTATCAATTTTCTCATTATGCACCAAACATTATAAGAATTAACTTGATTTCAAATTCTGACATATGAAAATGGTCAATGACTGACATGACTGCCTTAACACATTCATTGTAAAAAAAATTTTCTAGCTTATTTATAATTTTATCGCATTTAGGAAGAAATTCATCACAGCGTGAAGCAGCAGAAAAAGTCTGGGCTTCACCCTTTAGCTCTGAGTAACAAATTGTTTTAACTAGATTACTAATAATTATGAGTCATGACATGAGCCTAAGAGTTTAATGTCACTATTTAATCACATGTGGCTTGCATCCACTAAACAGCATTATGACTCAGTTTATCACTTTTTCATTATTTATCCTGCAAGGATAATGCTAACCTAAAAGAGCAATGAAACACGATAGATAAGTGCAGATCATTTATGCTTTTTTGTATTTTCCAGCCACCACTGTAATTGCACTTTTTGATAGCAAGAGTCCTCTACTTTCTTCAAAGACAAAACTTGTCTGTGTTCAAAATATAGTCAGGCAATATTAGCCTAAATGGATAAAGCTACATAAGTGCAGCTTAGTTCAGTATTTTAAATTAAATATATTTGGAAGAGAGTCTGGAAAATAGTGAAGACAATAATCAGATTTATATTTGTATGAATGAAAAATGACAAAAAGCATTAAAGAGCATATATGTAAAACAAATCAAGTAATTAGCTCAGTCAACCAGGCGAACGGGAGACAATAGGTAGCAGAGTACCTAGCAGGCAAACCATTGAGACAAAACTTTATTAATTCAAATTTCTAAGGATCTAGATTGCTTTGCTAAGCAGAATGGAAAATTAATTAAAAAATGAAAACAGTCATGACATTTGACTCCATTTAAACTGAAAATGAGGTGAATAAATCAGACATTCTACCAAAAAAGAAGAGAAAAAAGTTCAATACTAAACAGGCAAAAATGAAGGACAGAATTAATGTTTTTCAGCCTCTTGAGTATTTCCAGAGTGATACATCTCATCAGAGGTCCACTTTTTGTAGCTTGTCTCGGTCTTTGTCTAATGGCTTAATCAGAGAAAAATAATCTTTCTCTTTTCTTACTTTTCTGCTTCATTTACTGATCATTTTCAACAAGGCAGGGTTGTGAAAAAAATTATCATGGAACTATAAATTTGAACATTCTGGGGAAAATTTTCAGAGCGGGAATGTTACATTTCTCTTTGAAACTAAAATTCTGCCTTCACCATAGGCCCATAAGCACTTTTGTCTTAGTTTTTAACAGGGTCTCTGATTTGCTTTCTTCTGCTGTCTTAAAATACTTCATGTATTTAATGTTGACTGTGTAAATACAGAGCCTTTCAGATAAAAGGCTGTAGAGATACTGAACAATGTTTGTATGGCAGGCTGTTATTTCATATATAACTAGAATTTTATATACTTTTATTCTTTTATATATATCTTATATTATAAAGCATATGCTTGTTACTAAATATTTAGCTTGTAGTATGTCCAATATTGTATTATATTATATTATATTTACTATAATGTAAAATTATAACATATTGTAATATACCTATAACATAGTATATAATACTAAACATATGAAATTGGACTATCTACATGAAGAGTTGCCATGTCCAGAATCATAGTTACAGTGCTGTATCCCATATTCTGGGGAGGCATGGGAATCTTTTGATCCGATATAGACCATGTTGAAGCCAAAGAAGGGTGAGACATGATCCTTGCTATACCTATGGAAGTATCTGTTTCCTTTTATCTCCTGATACTTAATACAGACAATTGGCTTATAGATACAGTTTAAGGCACATCAGGCTTCTCCCAGCTGTTTTCCTTCTGAGGAGTGGTCTTTTGCATCCAACCGCACTGAACTCTGTTTCTAGGAATGAACTGTCCCAGGTGTACCTGCTGCAGCATGGACTTATCCACAGACACAGATGCTTCGAGGTGTACCTTCGCCAGCGTGGGCCACAACCCCTTCAGAGGTATGCCTGCTGCAGCACAGACACAACCACAGCCACAGACGCTTCGAGATGTACCTGCTCTGGCATGGGCTTACCTATGGCCACAGATGCTTTGGGGTGTCCTGCTCTCATGTGGACTCATCCACAGGTCACAGTCCCTTCGACTTGAGTTCACGCTGGAGTTCCAGTCTGGCCAGTACAGCAGCACAGAAACAGCGGCGATGCCCTGGCCATCTGCCAGCCCAGGCGCTTGGCCATTGCTGTTATCAAAATGTTCCCAGGCACAGCAGAGCAAGATGATAAGTGGTACAGTACAGCAAGCAGCAAAAGTAAAAAGCAGCCACTAACAAGCACTAGACTCTAACATACAGAAAGGCAAGCAAGCCCCATGGCACGCACAGGAGCTTGCCAATTAATAGCTAAAGAGCAGTAACAGCTATAAATTCAATTTAGCACATTCCAATCAAACCTGTTGTTATCTTGAACCCTTTGAGCCCCATGTTGGGTGCCAAAAAGGACTGTTGTGGTTTAACTCCAGCCAGAAACTAAGCACCACACAGCCACTCGCTCACTCCCCGCAGTGGGATGGAGGAGAGAATTGGAGGACTGAAAATGGGAAAACTCATGGGTTGAGATAAAGACAGTTTAATAGGCAAAATAAAAGCCGAGCACACAAGCAAAGCAAATGAAGGAATTCACTCATTGCTTCCCATCAGCAGGCAGGTGTTCAGCCATCCCCAGGAAAGCAGGGCTCCACCATACGTAAAGACTACTTGGTAAGACAAATGCCATCACTCTGAATGTCCCCCCCTTCCTCCTTCTTCCCCAGCTTTACATGCTGAGCATGACGCCATACGGTGTGGGACAGCCCTTTGGTCAGTTGGGGTCAGCTGTCCCAGCTGTGTCCCCTCCCAGCTTCTTGTGCCCCCCCCAGCCTCCTCGCTGGTGGGGTGGGGTGAGGAGCAGAAGAGGTCTTGACTCTGTGTCAGCACTGCTCAGCAGTAACAAAAACATCTCTGTGTTATCAACACTGTTTTCAGCACAAAGCCAAAACACAGCCTCATACTAGCTTCTATGAAGAAAATTAACTCTACCCCAGCCAGAAGCAGCACTCTGGGTTTGAACCACTTAATTCTAGGAAGAAAAGTTCTGAAAAAAAGTTCTGAAAAACCAAATTGCCTGGGAAGGCAGTTCTAAGTATCTTAAAAAATTCCAGAGTAGGAAAATCAAGATTACTTTACATTCTCAGTGTGAAGAGTGCACTTTTGTGTGAGGCTGATGGGAAACACTAATGGTCTAATCCTGCTCCCTTCTTCACTCTCACTACTATTCTGACAAGTCAACCCATTACAGCCAGTAGGACTCTTCCACATGAGTAAAGAAATACTTAATGTGAGTAAGTAGGATAGAAAAGGCCCTTAGTGGCTTTGCTAAGAAACCTATTTAAAAAGTAGTTAGCGAGGGGCCAGGGGGAGTGTGCCAGAAAAATCCCATACTTCCAGCTCGAAATGTACCAGACCCTGAGCTCAAAGGTCTGGAAATACTCTCATCACGCATACTTAAAAAAGTATCCTGCATTTTTCACGAAACCTTAATTTATTTATAACTAAGCACAAGACTAGATTCCCTTTCCCCGAGTCCACTTTACCATACAGTCATATGCCAGTATAGAAACAGAAATTATAGGGGTAAATATTGAAACATGTAGTTTTTAATTACTTATTATGAATATTTTATATGTTTGTATTTAATGTCATTGTTTTAGAACAAATAACCTAGAGAAAATGGACTAATGCTGCTATATGTTCTCAATGAAGTAGACAGTGGAAATGAAAATAATTTGGGAAAACTGTACATAAGATCAGAACTTGCTTTTTGTTCAGAAGTTACAAGTAAACAAACAGGCAGATACTGAAAAGATGTTTCACGTGTATGTGTTTTGAGGTCTTTGAGTTTGACCAGTGCAGGTGAGCAGGGCTTTTAGAGGGTTTTTGAGGTTTTTTTTTAATTGGACCTTGGACTAGCTCTTGATCCCAAGTCATGCCTGTGAATAATCAGAGAGGAAAATGGCCTCCATCATACAAATCACATTAGCTTAGTTTTCCTCTGGGAATAAGGAAAGCTTGGTTTAAGCCTTAGTGGAAATGGCTGGGCATTACACTGTTTTTCAAAAAGCCGCTTCTATGCTGCGTTAACCCCAGCCTAACCTCCTGAAAAAATGAGAATGGAACCTACTAGAGAAAGAGGTCTTTTCTACATATTTTGTGAGCACTCTAGTGCTCCTCAGGGTTTTGTACATTAAAAACCAGAAGACATATAGATTGTATTTATAATTGAGTGGCATGTTATACATAATTAACAAATAGAGGGTATTTAGTTCACTAATGTATTTTTGTCATATAAGATACATATGAGATATATGGTTAGAAACCCTCCTTTATGTCCTACCTAAAACACCAGCACTGCACCTGATAGAAACCCTTACCTCGTGGGAAATAGTACCAGAAAGTGAGTTTTCCTCAAAATACCCTGAATACTGTTCCTTGAGGTTGTCCACATATTTAGCAACAACTCCAATGCTCAAGAAGTTTTGGTTCAGAAGGATTTCTTTTTCTGAACTTAAAAACACAAGGATAGAGTCTATTTTTTTGAAAATAAGCCTTGTTTCTTTAGAGGTATAGTTGGGCTTCCTAAAGAGATATTAACTCCTGTTTGGCTTAATAGTGATAAATAGTTTTCTAGGAATTCAATATCAAGTTGACTGTCCAAACTTTGAGAGGAAAAAAAAGGTAACGTAGTACATCCTTTTAGTCACAGGGAAACCTTCTGGGAAAATCTGAGAAATTAAAAACCATTGATCCTATTTCTCTGTGATTAATAGATCAGTGAAGAGCTGTAGTTTTGAGCTGCTTTTCTGACCGTTTGGGCAATCTTCTTCATTGAAGATGAACATTTAGCCCCAGGCTGAAGTTCTACTGTACATTTTCTGACAGACAAGCAGTTTAGTTTTAAGTCACTGTGATCAATTGCACTTAATGACAATGACAGCTAATTCTGATCTCATTTCTGCAATTGCATTTGCATTTGCATTCACATTTGCATTTGCAAGGAAATGCAATTGCATTTCTTTCAGTGACATGCCAGGAAAAATATACGACTGCTGTAGCACTTGTAAACAATCTACAATGAATAATTCACTCGGTGAGTTCAGAGTCTCTTTCTCAACATGGAATCATCATGAGTAGATTATAATTTCCTTGAATGTATTCATGATTAGACTGAACTTTGGTGAGTTGTTTTCCTTTGTGGATTAACTGTCAGCAATGAACTGCATGCCTGATTCTTGATATTTAGCATTTGAGGTGTGTTAATTTGTGGTGATAGGCTTTTATTGAATGCTTCTTTTTCTGCACGTCTCCAAAGGGATCAGTTGGAAGGCTGCATGGAGAAAAGTTTATTAAACAAATATGGGACTTTGTGAATAAGGAAGATTTTTTTTTTTAGAAGAAAATATTTCCCTCTTAACTAGAGCAGAACCAGACATCTGTTATGCAAAATAAAGACAACTGTTTTCTATCAGAAACAAGGGAATGTTGACCGAAGGCTGAGGAGCCATCAGGGCAAATAAAGAAATCTACAGGGAACTGCAGACACACACGGAGCAGTACACTTGAGCTGGACAGACTTAATCTCTGGCAACAAAAGATGGTGGTATCTTCTGCTTATGCAAAACATTTTCAACATGACATAAATTAACAGAAATAACTGAAATCTCTGTAAATTAAGGTGAGCTGCATTTCCATACCCATTTTTGTCTTATCAAAGGCAGCACTGGCTCTGAGTTTAATGAGAATTAACTCAATCCTCGCACTACCATTTCCATTACTATTTTAGAAAAGCAAAATTAAAGTTCTGGCGTGACAATATTTACTTTATGCTGGAGTGTTTAGGTTTAAATCATACATCTTCCTTTGCATCTCCTTCTATGGTCAAGCTTTCTTCAGTCCTAACAGAAACAGTTATTAGAGTCATTACCTTATGTTTTATTTACAGTACTAACATTCTAAAATTGCATGCCAAAAATAATTTGGTCTTATCTTTCACTTGGGATTCAGTTGAATTCTCTTCAACCTATGTCCAGCTGAATTCTATCCTGATAATACAGCTTGTGTTTATCAGATGCAATGAAATAAATGTTGCTTTTTAAAAAGCATGCTGCTGTTGTCTACATCATTTCTTTTCAGTCACTGAAGATCACATGTGTTTATTTTCCTTCTCCTCTGTGAATTACTTTCTCTGATTCTAGTCTGTTATTACTTTCCTCATGTGTGAAAAAACTCGGTAAAATGGCTGAAACATTTCAGAAACAGAAACACTGGGGAACAAAAGAGTCACAGTTTCTGAAGTGCCACCTCCGTTGCAGAACAGTCGTGATCTCTGTCGTGATCTGCTCCATAATTTTGCTGTGTGGGCGGGTGTGATTTTTTTCCCTTTGTGTTCCCTGACTCACAGAGCATTTGATAAAGTGTGTGGAGAAAGAAGAGAAGTGAGGGCCCAGACTAGCCATTAAAGCGGTATTTGTATGGCAACAAAATGCAAGTTCTTCCATAAGAAATACGTCCTGAGCAAAGCAGAAGGGTTAAGACCCAGCCATCCACAAAACCCTATGCATATACACTGAATTGTGAAAGTCTTTTTGTGATAAATGCGTTGTGGGCAGCAGCAGCCGGCCGCGCTGGGGAGTCCAGAGGGAGAATGCTGTGTTTAATGTCCTCCGGTGGATATATCAACTCTTTTCTTAGCTCTTTCATACCTCATTTAAACGATTTATATTATGGCTTATCATAGTCCAATAGCAGCATAATGATGTGATAATGTGAAATGGACCACTACCAGTACGATTTGTTGGCCTGAAGAAACTTCAAACTCCTAGAAAATGCAATACAATAATATAATATCGTAATATAAGAATAACATATAAGCATGTATAATAATGTATAGTAATACATGATTCTGTATAAAAATCGTATAAGTTTTGGGCTTTCTTTTTCTAAATCTACTGCTTTAAAAATACATGTTTATAATATTATTGCATATATATCTCTCTACAGATAGGAAGAAATACAGAGGAATTTCATTAAAACTAAAAAGCCAAAAGAAGTCGTCTGTAAGAGTAAAGCTCTATTATCCTGATTCAAGAAAAAAAGATAGGATGGAATATTTATAAATTCTTTACGGACTCTAGATAATGGAGTGATTCTACACAGAATAAGGGCTAAATGGAGAAAGGTGAAATGAGATGGAAGACAGTTTAATTGTACGTCTGTCAAAATTCTTCCTCAAATGATTGATGAAAAATGACTGGTTAAACCTCTTAATTAATCAATTCTGTAACAAAAAAGAGCGTGTCAGGCACAATTTCAGTTTTTATAGTACTTGATAGGTTTGTTTTAATTGTAAATTTATTGCCAAAATAAACCTGAAAGGTAGATGAACTGGAAATAATCCATGTATAGCAAACTAGAGGTTACGACTGAAGTATCGCTAATGCACTTCTCTCTTTCTTGGGTATGTAAAATACCCACTGAAGCAATAACAATCACAGAAGAAAAATATAATCCATAAAATACCTTCAGACTGTATTAGCATTATACAGTGGATCAAACGTATTCTTGAAGTAAATTCATTGCCTTTGATGGAGTTACATCATAGACAAGTTCAATTCAGTGTATTTAATTTCCACTACGAGTATTGAACCGGGGAAGGGTGTTTAAGCTCATAATTGGCACACCATTGTATGGAAGAGAAGTAAATATGCTATTAATTAGGAGCTAAATATTGACATATAGCAAGATTAAATTATAGCACAACATTAAATGTAACTTGTTTAATGCGTTATTAAGTATCCAAATATTGTATATATGGAATTGTAATTATATACTTGGATTCTGAACTAATTATATGGCAAGAAAAAATAAGATTTTTCCAAACACTTAGGACTGACCTGTCTTTACTCTGACAGAAGTCAATGACAAAATAGAATTAACCAGCATTGTGTTTTGTCCCAGCTATTACAGCTCATCACAAGGAAATGTTGCATTGCTGCTTACACCTGCGAACACGGGCTTTCCATTAGGATACGTGCTACTATACAAAACTGTCACATCAAGAAAACCCTCAATTTACTTTTTTTAAGTGTTGTACTTCATTACAGGAGAAAGCAGTGTCACTCAGCTTCATCTACTATGGATTTAGCATTTGTCTTTTGATTGCCTTGTGTTAGGCATGCAATATCAAGTTCTTGGCAAAAAAACCACAACAAATTCAGTAAGAGTAACTTTTTGTAACACATACAGATGTTCCTCAAAATGTAAGCATAGGAAAAGAAACCTCTGAGAAGAGCAGAAAGGCAGATTGTATTTTTTCACACAAGATTCAGACCATCACAAGAAGTGACATTAGAATTTGCAGCACCATAAGGACTTTAGAAATGCTCAATAGCATTGGTAGCAGAGAAAACAGAAGGGAATATGAATTATTAATGCATATCATTGGTCATCCTGTTTCACATCATGCTTCCAGAATTCTTCCTATTTCAGAAACATCAACCCTAACAGAATATATTGATTTCAATCCCTATCTCACTTTGATAAGATTCATTAAAAGCTGAAAAATTAGCAGGCTAGTTGCCTTAGAACCGAGAGATGGAAATAAGTTAATACCTGTGGATTCAAGTAGGAGGAAGAACAGTTTTTAAATGAAAACACTTTAATATATAGAAAAATAATTATATAGTTCTTGACATGTGGCTTGGTTTTTTGTGGTTTTGTGGGAGTTTTTATTGTTGGTTTTGGTTTTTTTCCCCTCTGGGAAACACTATTGAGATATTTTAAAGGGTTTTTTTACAGGAGATAAAGGATCTCATGTACTTTGGCTCTTGTTCAGGGTATATTCTATTCACAGTAGGTGAAAAGTTATGCCATTAGGGCATAAATATGTATAGGTTGTTAGTATAATCATGTTAAGAGCTTAAGTTCTGCCCATGTACCTGAAGTAACAAAAAACCTTGTAATTTAAATATGTTTTTATAGTGATAACTGTTATTCTGGATATTAAAGTAATACTATGTTAAAACCTATATATATATATATATGCTATTATCATAGTCACAGGTCTATGTAAATATCTGTCTGGAAATACCTTTTAATAACTACTTTAAAATACTTCTACTTACAGATGATGATTATGCGTGTAAAATAAATAAATATGCATGCATGTGAAGATGAAAATAATTAGGATAAATAAAATAACTTACACAACAAGGGTAGACATAAGATTATGGCTGGTCCATTAAAGTCTATGAATATCTGCCCATTGACTTCAATTAGCTTTGAATTACGCACTTAAACAGCAGGAAGCAAATGGAATATTCTATTTGATTATCCTGGTCAATGAGCAATGAATGCATAAAAATAACCGTCCACAGACCCCAATGGAATTGGCCTCTCTAAACTAAGCTAAAGAATGGCAACGTTTCACAATGTTATTCTTACTTATTTTTTTTCTGCCCAAAGCATTCTGGGTATTTCAGCAGTAAAGCAGAACAAACTTCTAAGTCTACAATGAATTTAGGTGCAGTTTCAAAGTTGCAGAAGAACAGGGGTCCACAAGAACATATTAATTTTATTGAAAATTTATTTTAAGGAGATATTTTTTGATGGTTTCAAATCATTTTTCACTACAAAGCCCAGAAGACGTGCTGCACGCTCACGAACACAGCCAGCAGCCAGTTCAAATGGAAAGGAAGACAGTGACTTTAAGCAAACCTTGCAGGGAGCCTCCACCACCTTCTGCAGCGGTTAACAGAAGTGGCGGGTGAGTGACCACAGCGCTGCGGATGAGAGGAAACCCAAGCAGAACCCAGCACAAATAACGTTTAATGGTCTGAGACAGACAGTGTTTGGGTAATAACTGTATCAATTTACCAAATTTACTAAAAGTAGGTCAGTGGTTAATTGGGGAATTCAGATGCCTGCCAACTCTTGCAGTCCTGCCATGAATCTCCTCCACTCTCGCCAGTGCCAACCACAGCCAAGGTGGTATCTCATACAGTTTCCTTGACCGGCCACTTTGCTGCGTTCAGGGCCAGTGGTCGATGTCAAGAGGTTAACTCAGCCAGATGCCTCCCTGCTGCTGCTTCTAGCATCAGCGGTCGGTGCCCCAGAACAGCCATCCACAATAAAGCTGGAGCTTTCAGGCTGATGGAGAGAATCTTCCTCTGTCCTCTGGGCTTCTTATTCTGTATTTCTTCTCAGGCTAATTCTTTGCTTATTTCTCTGCCTCTTACCCTCTTCTGAAGTGGTTTTATATTTATCCCTAATTTTACCAAGCAGTTTGGACATCTCTGGATCTGAAAAATATAACCAATTACTTTGTGCCAATTGCTGTAGGTCTCTAGCAGGAGGGAAAATATTAATTACTGCAAGCAAACCATATTTTTTGGCCTTTCTTAATCCAAAGTTGATCCAAACCATACAATTTTGGTCATGATTTAGAGAGATATGGTTTTGATGCCAGCTGGAAGGAGCAATATTGGAGGACCTCTCTGTTTTACACTGCTGAATATACCAGAAATAGCGAGCACTCCTAAGGAAAATTTAAAACTAAATAAAATAGAAAAGAACCTTGGTTATCATTCACAAAAAAATCAGTGTTATATCTAATTTCACCAGAGGGAAAGTGTACAAAACAGTGATTGAAATGCAAAAGAACCACACTTACTAAAATTCAAGATATGGTACAGTATTTTTGACACAATTGCAAGAACAAATGAGACACAGCATCTTGCTACATCTAAAATATTAATTAGAAAACATTTAGAACTGGAAACTTTTAAATTAGATTATGCCTTAAAGACTGCAGTATAGGAAATTGCAAGATAATAAGGTTTATTATTATTATTATTATTATTATTTATTTATTCTTAAGGTAACAAGTAAATTGAAAATAAAAAGTGAATACAGTCAGATGGCTGCTGGGGTAGAGGAGCTAAAAGACTCTTCAAAAGCTTAGAACTATAAAACTAGCAGTCTACCTTTGGGAGACAATGCCAAAGGAAAACAAATATGATTAGGTGCTTTTGACCATCAGCTTTACAGATTATCCAGGTAAGCACTCCCTGCCTCTACTGATACCCACAATCAAGAATGCTTGAGCAAGGGGAGCAAGCGGGAGTTGTCACGGGCTGTGATTAACCTGAGTGTTAACAGCGGGGATTCTCCAGCTCCAGGAGCTGGAGGGGTTTTGGATCTTTCCAGTTTCAGCTACGACGGCCTGAGCAACTATGCAGAGTAAGAGATCCTCTAAGCAGAGAATGTGTAGTTGAAAAAATGTAATGTCAACTTAGAAACACAGGCCATCAGGATGAAGATTAGTGACTAACATCCAGACCTGAACTAACACCTGCAGCATTTGAGGAACAGTGGGCCAGCTGGATTAAAATATCATTGATGTATTTTACAATAACAATTTGCATATTGATTAAAACCCATAATTTAGATTGCCTCAGGTTTGCTCTGAGCTGTTACACTGATACCTGGCAGCCTCTTAACTGTGGATGGAGGAAAATTACTTGTACTGTCAATAGCTGTTTACCTATATTAAAATAATTAGCAATCAGAGTGTACTCCACTGCCTTGCATGCAGGGAGTCTAATTAACTTTCTCCTTTGGATTTATACATCTACTAACAAATAAACGGAAAACCATCCCATGTCCTCCATCACTGGAATGTGTCTGTCTTTATTTTGGAAAGGCAAATACCAGTTCAAACTGGGACACGCATTGTGTCAGAGGTTTGTCACTGTATCTTTCCAGGGCATCATACCATGACACTGCCTTATTCAACACAGAGCATTATTCAACATATTACACTGAGTGATGCACTGCAGTGACAAAGTGTTAATCTCCATTAAAGATTTAAAAGACATACAGCTATTTTCATCTGGGGAAGCTGCTGCTGATTCATCTGCAGCCCTTCCCAGCTGAGGCGAAGTGGCAGCCATATCTCCCAAGCTATTACAAATTACTGGAGAATGATCCTTCAATTCAACTTCCAGCAGCAGAAGCTGGAAAGTAAAATTGCTTCATAAAAAGATGAAGTCCAGTGCTCTTTTTTGCTACTTAATATATTACTAAAATGAAACAGCATGACTTTCCTATTATTTGCAGCTGATTGTCAGAGGTTTAAGTACATTGGGTATCATGAAGATTGCAGACATTATTTTACTCTGAAAATACATCAACATGCTTACGTCTTTCTGTGGTGGGAGGCTTCCAACTAATTCTGTAGCAGTTTCTGCTCATCTGCTTGGGGGCTTGGGGAAGCTAGTGTCCTCCTGCAGAGAACAGAGCCAGGGTTACAAATGGGCATTGAAGGCTGAGAATAAGAAAATGACATCCATGGCAATGATCATCTATATTGGCCATACCTCTTCGGAAGACATAGAAGAAAGAGGTGCCCACAGTAATATAATTTCAACCAAGCTTTATTTTGAATGGCTGTGGAGATGGGGCATGGCCCATTAACAATGTTGCATAGTGCTGCAAAGGTATCACAAGCTGGTAGGCTTGGCTGAGCTACAGAGAAATGCTGGTTTCATCTGCCCCCCCAATGTGTTGATTGCATTGCCTGGCACCTTTTCCCTCACACGGTTACTGAAACTTTTCTCGTGGCACTGAATTCATACGCATATAGCCTTTAATAATTGTGCTTTTCACTGAGAAATTAATCCACTCTTTATATATTAATAACGGCGACATAAATAAAAGGAAGAGAGGGAAGAGGATGATGAGAGAAAGCTCAAGGAGGAAGGTGTAGGTGCTCATGACTAGACTGATAGAGTGACATTTATATCTTTTATTTGTTTTTAAGAAAGGTGCAATTTAACTTTAGAAATGCAGGTTCTTTTCATGCTTTTACATTGGGCACGGCACATAAAACATGATGACCTCAGACAGATCACAAGATCCATGCAAAGCTGGGAGCTGTAAGGTAAGGCAAAAAAAGTAGTGGCTAAACCCCAAGGAAACAGGTAGCCTGAAGGGACCGAATCCACGGGGAACTATGGATTCCCTGACACAAAAAAACCATGACCATGAGCAAATATAGAAAAAGGGAGGATAAAAATCAAGTCTGGAACCAAAAAAGCCCATAGAAAATAAAAATGGAAAAGCTTTTATTATCTTAATTGGGAAAACTTATGAGAAATTATGAAAAACATTACCATGAATGTCTGAAAACCATATAAATTGGTAAAAATGTTTGATGCGTGACACCAACTTTATTGAAGAGATATCATTTTCTTAATGAGAAATAGAAGAAACAAAGCAAAACAGTGAATTTATGTTACAGACCTGAGCGCTCAGACATTCTCACACAGTTATAAATAGGCTACTTAAATCGGGTACTTTGTGGGACACGTAATTCCAGCTGACACGAGGAATTGTTGAAAAGCGAGAGGAAACCTGTCTGTGTGCTGCTTGTTAGAGTAACAGCTTGTGACTGCACTCAGAACCAAGTCTCCTAAAGACCCAGTCTCCTTCTGTTAGAAGGAGCACAGCAATGGATTTTTGACTATGATGAGGAGTGCCATAGGTGATTACAAATCATGGAAAGCAAGTATTAATCCACTGTCACAACAAATTTAAGTGTAAAGAATCTAAGAATGAGTATGAAATAATACCTAATGTAGATGAAGCGTGGTAAATATTTTTTCAAACATAATTTTAAAAAATATGCAAAAATAAATAAAAAAGATCCCAGAACATTTTAATTTGTTTTATAAAACTTGTTCTTTAAAAACATAGAAATCCTGTATTTTAACTTGCCCTCATGAGAAGATGAAGATCCTATTCTGGGCTGTGCCAACACTGAACTGAGCAAATACTCCGTGACTCCGTTAGCACAAAAAATGACAAGCCAAACTAATAATTAGCTTTGGCATAATACCAGCATGGCTACATGACTTTTGGTTGTCTTGATGCATGGGCCAAGTCCTGTGAGAATACACCATACATCTAAATACAACATATAAACATTCCCAGAGACATCGAGCACTTTGTAGCACTGTTTAATAGATTAGCGAAGGTGTAACATCCTTCAGCTTCTACAACTTATATTTGTACCTGGATATCTGTTTTTTACACCCCTTTATAGAAATAAAACACATGTCATTATGGATTTATAGACCTCTCTCTTCAGTTTTGTCTGTGTTTACATACCGTCTAGCAACGCAGCTTGCAGATGCTGCTGTAATATACAAATTGAATAAATAGGAGAATAATGGTATTAAGAATCAAGGACTTTTGATTCACATCATATTTTAATTGTAGTTGTTTTCCTATGCAAATGCTACTGCTGGGAAGAGAGTTATGGGAAAGCCCAGAAAAATCCATGCTATTAATTTTAACTCTATATGCATTCCCAGACACGAAATTAATAAGCAAATGTATTTTATTCATAAACTAATAACTATATGTGTAATTATACATAAATTTTTAAAACTTTCAGGAAAATGCAAAAGTTAATATAATTTAGAAACATGGAATAGAAAACACAGGAGTTTTGCCTCAGAGGCAAGGAAAGCTGAGACTGTAAACTAGAATTGATGCCCTGGGACTTAGCAGGCTGACTGGTACATTCTCTCTGGGATCAGCTGTGGGACCAGGTGTGCTCGTCACTGGGGAGGCTATAAGAGTGGGTTGTGGGATACTGGTCAAGAGATTTTGTGGAGCTGATCAAGTGGATGCCCTGAAGTGAAGCCAGAGGGTGAGGGTAAGAAAATGCTGCTAAGGAGAGCTGCTGGGGGCTGGAGTACAGCATGGGTGAGGCAGTTAGAGCATCCTCTGCTCTGAGGGGTCTTAACAGAAGTTAAAGGGAAGAAAGTTTTATGCTGAGAGACAGGGCTACAAGGGAAGGCACAGATTCTTATGGCTCTGAAAAGTTACTAGGGAATAAAAATGCAGCTTTACCTCTTCAAAGCCTCTGTTTTGTAACTTTCCTATCTTTTCATATCTATTACAAAGCCTGCTTCAAACTTCTGTTTTCTTTCTCTGTAGAAGTTATTTGTGGTCTACAGCTAAGCTGATGCTTCTACTTTACTTTACCATGCCACTAATTTTCAAGGAAACAAAAACCCAGAAATTGACAATTAAGTTTTTAATAATTATAAGCTTGACTTTATGAGGAGTAGAGTTTTTTAGATAAATTCAGCTGTATTATTTTGCTGAGTAATGAGTGGGCAGAGTTACAAGCAGGTATAACTTATCAGAGTTTAACGAGCACTTGATACATCCCATGAAAATTTCCTGAAACATATAACCTAAATTAGCACAGGGCTAACCTGTCTCTTGAAAAGAGGCTAAATGCAAGCAGCAGGTAGCATTCGACCCTGTTACACTGGGAGATGTCCCATGAGGCACGGCAGGCTTGAATTTAAACTTGTGCATTTCATGACTCGTCTAGGAGTGGGAGTAAATGTCAGCTTGTTGAATTTCTAGCCTGATATTAAACTAGAGAACTCCTGCCCCAAAACAGGGACTTAATATAAGAGAGCCAGGGAGATCAGACATATGGGAAGAAAACACAAAATGACACCCTTCTGGTATAAACAATCTGCAACACACTCTGAACGGGCGCTAGAAACCTGAGGAAGGGTAGTGCTGAAAGTGTGGCTCAGAGAAACCTAATCTGCAAAGTGGTTTAAAAAATAATCCCGATACTATCCCCAAAGCCCTTGTTTACCAAGGACATCAGAGCAGTAAGCAGAGAGAAAAACATTTTCTCTCTAGAGCACCAGCCTCAGCTGCATCTCGATATTGTGGTATTTTCTAGGCATAACAAGATAAAAAATGAGTTATTCTGAGGGTGTCCAGAGAAGGCAGAGTTCAGAAAAAAGAAGGCTTGGAAAACCTCTCAGAAAAGACAAAAGGAGATAAGTTGTTTCCTCTGCTTTTTTTTTTCTTTGCGTACAAGTCCACAGATGAGGCTGAAATCCAGATTTCTGGTACTGGACATGTGCAGCCATTACCCAGTTATGTTCTGCATTCCCCTGGCCTTTGAACAGAAGAAATAGAAGAAGTTATGTTTGTGCTTCTCTATGTTAATTACCAAGTACTCATGTGATCATGTATAGGAAGTGTCTGAAGGAGTAAAGAAATAGATTATATGGGTCTTTCCCAGCTATACACACATTTTTTCCAACTGCTGAAATCAATTTTTATTTTCCTTATCAACAAGGCCCCTCCTGACTGTAATGTCAGCAAGAGAAATAGAAGAATCTTATAAAATCACTTGGAAAGTTGCTTGCTGATTCATGTGACAATAATTGGTGTCTGAAATGGAGCTAATTAATATTCTCGTTATCATAATCACCTTCAACATTTCCCTTTATTTTTCCAGGCTCTGTCCTTAGCTATCTGTTTCTGAGATAAGAAAATTATTATCAGTGTATCAGCCCAGATACATTTCAGGGAAAGAAAGGCAAGAATTAATTCTGGTCTATCTGAGGAGAGTACAATTAGGAAGCCTTCATGATGAGACTAAATCTCCAGATTATTGAATCAGAGATCCTCAATTCAGATTGCTCTGAAAACCTAATACTCCATTCACTTTCCAAAATGCACTTAGAAATAATCACCACTGTAAGGGAGGAGGCGGGGGGAAGCTACTGGTAAATAGTTTGAGACAAAGCAATCACTTCATAATCATAGAATCTTGCTTGCAAAGTTAAAGGTAAAATATATTTTTTTGCCTTTTTCTAAATGTTAATTTTATTGGTACAGTGCAATACTTTTGATATTTTAAAATTGATATCGTTTGGAAGTTCTCTTTGACCCTTTATTTTTCACACTTATTTTCTCTGCTGTTTGGATATATGATCAACACAGTGATAGTGCTGAAAGAATAATTATAATAGATGATACTGCCTGATTTTGTTTCACTAGAAATTCATTTGAGTAGCATTATCCAAGCTTTGACACATCGATGGCTTCTCACGTATTTTGTAAAGAATTCAGGAGGAAGGAAAAAAGCAACTTCAGATTTGATTAATGCTTTCCATAAATACAAATGAATGTTACTCTGACTTCCAACCTGTCTTTGATTCCCCAGAACTGAATGAATTTTGTGTTCCCTGTCCTCTGGAGATCATGACTGTAACTAATGAATACAGAGCATTAAAACATCTCCCTATCCAAAATTTGGGGGGGGGAGGCAAACAAACAAAATACTCCCAGCCAGACTTTTCACTTATGTCAAAGAACAGGAGTGCAACTTAAAAGGAGATGGTCATATCTTAGCGTCCTTTCCCTTCCTCCTTGCTTCTTAACTTACCTTTGGAAAGCATTGTCATCAAATAATTCCATCTATGGTGCTTGGAGTGGTCTCTAGGACCTTTTTAAGCACAAGATCTTAATTTCTGGAGCCATTCTTAACAGATAACTCTAAAACTGATGGTTTAGTGGGCTTGAAATTAACCTGGAAGCAACAGAAAGACAGTCAAGTCATAGCAGGTGAGTACTTATTTTTACATTGCATAGATTTGCTTGAAGTCCAATTTTCTGAACTGAAGCTGGAGGATTTCAGTAAGGTCTGTCAGATGAGGTCTTGCTGGCATGAGATACTACCAGAGTTATCTGAAAATCTGGTGAATAAAATCCTGAGCCTGATATGTATTAAAAGAAAACCAAGTAAAACCCCTGCACATTTGACTCGATAGACTCCACTGAGAACTCATCACCACACCACAGCCTTTCTCTTCAGCAAGTATCAGCCAACTTTGTGGTCCACTTTTCTTCCATTGTTTCATGGTTTATGTCCTCCTGTTTAGCTCCAAGTTCCAGATCCAGGCAACCTCCAAAATGCAACAAGCAGCTCACAGGCTCTCCTGGGCTTCCTCAGCTGATTCCACTAAGAAACTGAAATATCTTCCTGGCTTTCAAGCAACAAACCAGCACACATACTCATTAGTTTCTGGTGAAATTGTGAGCTCCAAAACAGGGAGGAAAAAGAAGGAATCCACACAGCAGAAGCTATGGCAAAACTGTCATGTGTGCTGTCCGCACTTGAACTCTAGAGGCAGAATTAAAGAAGTTTTGCTATTAAAAGACTGTCAGTCTAACTTTGCCTTTAAGATTAAGATCTGCTTTCAATTAATCTCTTTACCTGTTATAACCTTCAAGTTCATACCCGAATTTAAAGTGTTTCGAGGCACGAATAACCTTTTCTGCAGCTGACAAGCTATAGGAAAAAATGCTAGAATGGTATCTTTATGTAACCTAGCACAGAATTTATGTCTATGATCAAAAATGCCCATATAAAGTTTATTTTCATCTCCCAACCCAAAGTCCTAGTGTTTAGATTACTTTAGCTGAACAAGAAGTTACCTCTTAAATTATGTATTCAAGGGACTTCTCCTTAAATAATGGGAAGTAGAGACTTTTTGAGGATGCTAGATTGCAGGACAAAGATTTTTCTATCATTTCATAAAACTGGTCATTGGTTTGCAGTTCCAAGAAGAAAATGTATGAACTGGGTGTTCACTCAAAGAGTGGAAGAAAGCTTTATTGCCAAACTGAATATTTTTAATGGCATGAACTTTTCATTTTCTTCTTTTTTTTCCTGTGTTGTTTTTTAGTGAAATGTTTACATGAAGTGAACCTCAGAAATTATTTTCCTTACCTATATAAATTAAATCTAGCACTAATTTTAGCCTAATTTTAGCACTAATCTTAACAATTAATACATTTATTAAAAAATAAAATTGTTAAAATAGTGTACAAACATTTAAATAATTATATAAATGTATTAACTGGAGGACTAACAAGGAAAAGGGGCAGAGGCAGCGGCTGGACAAGATCACATAGCCAGTTAAGTCTAAATACAAATTTTGCACTTTATCTGTGGGTAAATGCCGCGTAAGGCAAATGTATCATCCAAAGTGAATCTCCCTAGGGTATGACCCAATGATTACATCATTAAGGATCTCACTAACTAGCTGGGCTTGCTCCTGCTGCTGAGATGGC
The DNA here is from genome assembly GCF_965183815.1 of Platalea leucorodia. Lineage (NCBI taxonomy): Eukaryota > Metazoa > Chordata > Aves > Pelecaniformes > Threskiornithidae > Platalea > Platalea leucorodia. The sequence continues at coordinate 6,144,567 of NC_138830.1, forward strand.
TCCTGGCTGGATTAACCACCCATCTAGATCTGCTTTGTGGTGTAGCAGTAGTGGGAAAACTGCCAGGATGCTCAGTGGTAAGCAAGTAATGAATGGGGAATAGAAGTGCTATATGTACAATCAATGTAATTCACAGGGAACAGAATAGAAAGAATAGAAAAAGTAAAACAAAAAAAAAAAATCTTCTGAGATGCTTCAAAACAGAATAACGATGTTCTTAAAGGACAAATTTGCTGGAGATGTTTCTGTACAGTTGAGTCATAGCCTGCTCCTCTGAACATGACTTTCATTCTTTAAATTTACTGAGAATGTATGCTAGACTAAGGAGTTATTTATATCCTTAATAAAAGGAACTCCCTTTCTCTCTTTTTATTCTATGGATTATTTATATGCTGTCTAATAATTCATCAAAGCTGGAAGCTACCAGTGTTGATGGGACGTAGTCTAGTTTTTAAGACTTTTTTTTGTTGCAATGCCTATTTTAATTAAACATTCTCAAAAAAATTTAAATCTAATTCTTCCTCACCTATATGAGGGAAAACACCCTATAGTTTTCCTTAGCCTATATGTCACAGTCTATACTCTTTCCTTCATCCCATGTATACACCTTACTACTCAGTGTAACTTGAATATGCTTTTATCTAGTTTTATCAGACTTGTCCATAGCTGACCACTCTGACTACAATATTCGATTCTGGATAAAATTAGCTTTAAATAAGTCAAGTACTTGGAATAGCAATTTTTCCAATATTACTTATAGAAGTAGCTTTGGGCAGTAACAGGTGAATGTTGTAAGATACATGGGGTGACTATCAGGAAAAATAAAAAAAAAAATATGCTTTTAAAGAGATTTTTTTCCGTGTGTGTTGGTTTCCCCCAGGTATTTGTATGATCAAGCTATCCTCTGAGAAATGCTTATGACAAGACTGAATTTGTCCAAAAAGCCTGGTTATAACTGAGCAGTTGTGGAACTTTCAGGGTGTACAGTTCTAGCTAAGAAACTCACTAAATACAGAAACATTTGACCCAAAATGAATCTTTAAGCTCATAAGAACAGAACAAAATATGTTTTAACAGTTAGTGCCTAACTTACCACAGCAAGAGGGCAGATCCTCAGATCCCTAGCTATGCAATTAACACAAGTGGAAAAAATCTGCCTCCATTCTTCTTACCTCAGTGCATGCACTTGTATGACCATGGTAAAAAGAAAATTAAATTCAAATTCTGTAACCAGCCAATAAATCTTACATTAGCCTGGTGGGAACTGTGACTCTGTTGAGACCTCAGTGAGCCAGAAAGAAAAAGCTTTGGCTTTTTCCATCATTTCCTAACCCACTTATCTTCCAACCCTCTCTGAGTGCTTCAAACCCCTAAGACAACATCAAGAACTTCCCCTGTTTTAGAGAATCACATTCATCCAATCAAGGAAGAGAAATTACATGAATGCAATTATGTGATTAATCACAGCTGACCAGCGAAGATCTTGCATAGATCCAGAGTGCTGAACACTATGATGATAAATAAGCAAAACACATTGGAGGGAGCAGATATCACATAAACCCAAATAACAAATTTAAAGGATTCAAGATCTGCTCATGAATATTTCATGAACTGAAAATGAAGCTAAGTTTGACAAGTTATTATTTTTTCCATTTCTGATAATAAGCATTTTCATTTTAGGTTTCATGAGATTTTTATCCCTGAACTGTAATGAAGTATTTCTGTATTAAGAAATTTTTGGGAATTAATTCATTCATAATGCATGGAGAAGGGAAAAATTACTTGTCTTTGAGTTTGAAAAATAATTTCTTATTTCTTTTAGTAGGTAATTACTCAAAATCACCTCTCCACGTCACTGTATCCCTGTGTGGAAATTAAATCTAATTGTTACATTGTCATAAATACATTATTACGGTGTTAGTGGGGGAAAAAAAATCCTAGACTTTTGCACTTTTAAAAATTCCTTTCAAATATACCTGATTTCAGTGTTGCCTTTTACACTGCTTGGAGTTCATAGAGCAGGGCTAAGATATCTCTCCATTCCTACTTACTGCAACTTGTTGAATGAAGTATTGCTGCCCTTTTTGACAATTGCCCTTTAGCAATTTACCAGTATTTTAATTCTGGCAGGATTGATCTCTGTTGAAAATATGTTTCCTTAGAAATTAGTAGCATGTTAATGATGTAACAGTCCTTATAAATTAGTTTTCAGAAATTCCTGTTTCCTGAGCCTAATGGGAGCCAGAATGCTCCAGATGTGGTGAGCCACGGATGGTGGTGTGCAATCGTCCTGTAACCCAAGGTTGCATTGTAATTATTTTTTCTTCTTTCCAAAACTTCCTCCTGATGTCCTAACGCCTGAGAGAGGAAACCCTTCCCATGTGTCCTTGTTCCATGGTGTTCTCCCTAAGCCAAGGCTCTGGTGAATACAGAAAAGCATGCCCATAGCACTCACAAGCTGGAACACAGCCAAGTCCATGGAAACAAACATCATTCTTGCTGCATGCGTGCAATTTAATGTATTCCTGCCCCTTCTTTCTTCTGTGAACTCTACCAACTGCATGTTTTTCTTTTCATATCCCAAGGTGGATTTTTTCTGTTGCTTTTATCATGGAGACAATCTTCCTTTCTTTCCTCCTCCCCTCCCAAAAAAACCCAAAGGGAATAACTGCTCCACCTGGCTTTCTATAACTTGAGAGGAAAGTTAGGTAGAACTGTCCTGTGAGGTGTATCCTTCCAATAACGGACTTGTTCATGTTGTCACGGAAAAGATTACACAGCAATGATTTGTGTAAAGAGAGAAATACCTTCTCTGATGTTCCTTATGAGTGTCTTAAAACAAAAGCTGTACACTTGAGGGCAATGAATAGTTGTTTTCATCTCAATTTTGGTTTATGCTGTTCTTTGATCTAACATGAAAATCATTACAATTTATGAGTTAAGGCAGCAGACAAGACCCTGGGGAGTTCTTCGTTATGTAACGCTACATCCAACTCATTATTTTGTGACTCTCTTCCTCAAATAGCTCTCTGAAAGATCAAGTTAGTCAAAGCTACCGTCGGTTTTAGCTTTGCTAAAATCTACCGTATTACATGCTCAGTGAATTTCCACAGCTTTTGTTCGAGTCACTGACAGCACCTGTCATTTGCCTTTTTATGTCTTGAAAGCTGCTGGTGGCAGCATAATCAAAGATGCTGGGTAAAAATATATATCCCAGAGCAGTGGCCCATAAAAGAAGGCTACTTATCTTCTAGCAGAGACTGTATGTGTCATAACCTGTAGTTTTGTGTTTGTTTTTTTTCTCATATGTATCAACACTCTATTGCACAATTGGGTATCTGGGTGAGTTAGTAACAAAGAAGTGCTGTTAAGGAACTAAAACTTTATCCTTTCTTTTTATATAGAAAGGAGGGAAAAAATATTTGCTTCACCAGTTGAGTATTATAGCCAAAACAAATGAGTCAACCCTCTCTTGAAAGATGTTAGCAAAATGCTTATGTTCAAGGGCTTATTACTTAGATCTAAGTTCTCAACAGTTATAAAAGTGCCAAGATTAAGGGCCTGGTGTTTCCACTACAGCAGAAAATTGCAGCTCTCCCATCTAATTACATTTTAATCTAGGAAAACAATTTTTTTGCCTCTGCCCCATAAAGACAAAAAAGTAGCATTATTTTTTACTTTTCAAAGGAAAAAGCTTGATATTTCATTCCTAAACTTTTACTTTCATTGTACAAAGACAAATACATATAGTAAACAGTCACAGAATAGAGACACCTTTGGATGATAAGAGGCTTCTACTTCATTCACTCTTGCTTCAGCCATGGCAAAGTTATCTGGTATGGTGCTCACAGCACGTGCCCTGCAAAAGATGGGGCAGGCGGGTGGTCCTCTCCAGCCCTTCTGTCCTGCAGCTGTGTAGAACAACAAGGAAGGAACTTGTGCCCTATGCCTACCCTAAAAGGGGAAATGGCTCATTCCTTCAGAGGGCAGAGAATAACATTATCTTCAAGATTTCCTAAAGAGTTACTGTCTCTGTAGGTCTACGAGTACCATATTTTGTGGTAGAAAATGCAGCTGAGGAGGGTCTACAGATTGGTATGGAGTAAGCCTTGCTAATATGTACAGGGAGCACGTTGTACATCTGGGGAGAAGCACTGGAGGAAGACTGGAAAATTTTAGAAAAGTTGAGCCTTACCTACTAGTTACCTTTTAAAAGAAATGCATGCCTTTGGAGGGCAAATATTCAGTCAATTCAATGGGAATGTTGAAGCTAATGATTTGTCATGTTCTGAGTGGTCATGAGCAGGAAATGCTGTGCTTGTTAGAGCCAAAAAAGCGTGTTATTTTCTGTAGTAACACTACTAAGTCACCTGTCGTACATGGATTGTATCATGAAATAGTTTAGACTTCTTTTAGTTGAAAGTGAGTAATACACTTTTAAGATGTGAATCTTTGATAACATAATAACCTTGTGTACTGCAGCCAAGACCACGCAGTTTTCTGTACATCTGTGAACAGCAGCCTCTATTAATTAAATGTCACGTACTCTGAGGCTATGAATGTTTTTTTCACTCTCAATTTTCACTAGATCTTTGGACAGGAATATTCTTTGTGTTTTTGTAACCAAAGTAGATTTTATGACCAGATTTTGCTAGCAGACTTGTTCCTTTCATTCGAAGGATCATTTTTATTCTTGTGACTGGCCAGATGTCATTATGAGAGATGCACCTGCTAAACCTCTGCAGAATTCAGTGGGACTGGTTTCCTCTTCTGTGGCTTTCATAACTCACCCAATCAGATTCTGTAATAGCGATATAATTTTGTTGTGTTCTCCTTTGAGACTTGAAATGTATTGCGGGCTATTTTTTAATTACATATTACAAGCTTTTTTAATTCAGCTGCATTAGAAGGTGTGAATGGAGGACAGCCCTCATCCTCACGACATCAGAAGAAGCAGCTGCTACCTCCTAGCAGCAGTAAAACTACTATGTGTGTTTCAAATGTAGTCTGGATTTCCACCCACTGAGGTACTGTATGTTTTATTTAGGGGCTCGTTTGCTTGGTTGTTTCAGGGATGGGGGAAAAGAAAAAAGAAAAAGCTGGAGTATCCAGGGAATTCCTACACTCTGACACCTGGGAAACACGATACTTCAGGGATGCAGAGTATAATCTTAATGGGGTATAAAGCAGTATTTTCCAGTCTATTCCAACATGTTTTAATCCATGTGAGAACACATAACTCGTCACAGGAAATTAATAATTTGCATTATTTTTTTCCTATAGGTTTTGAGAGGTTTAAAAATTCCTTTTAAAGCCTGTCCCATCAAAGTCTAGCCTACTGGGGTGGGAGGGGGAAATCTCTGCATATCTCAATGACATTCTTGGAGATGTTAATTTTTGCTGCTTTATGCAGCAGTTAGAATTTGTGAATCTTTTGCAACATTCATAAGGGACTATAGAATATTTCTAGGAAAAAAAAAAAAGACAAGTAGATTAGACTTGAAAGTGGTTCAATATTCACAAAGGCTCTGAAAGATGCAAGCACCTGAATATTTCTAAACTGGCAGGAGATATAAGGTTTTGCCCTCTTTAACAGAACTAGGTGGAAAATAACTTAGATTATACTAAATTTGAGTAAAAAATATGGGTAAGAATAAAAACACTTTAAAGAAATTAATTATCTCTTTCTAAAAACAAAGCCAACAATATCCTTTATTCATAATCTCCTTAGACCTTTACTTTTTCTTGGTTAGTATTAGTTTTTAATGATTATATTTTCTGTAAAAAGGTGCATGTAGAAATCTCCTCAATAGGATAAGCTATGCTTATAAAGACCATTTCTAGGTTTTTATTGTTTCTGGGTTTGTTTTTTTTTTCCTAGGATAGAGACAAGCAAAGAGAGTCAAAAAATAATTTTTTAAAATTAAGAAACATAGTTCTGCTCAAGTTTTTCTGAGCCTTACTGTTCTTATTTCACAGCAAATACTTTCAAAGATAAACAGTGGGATTGCAGCATTGGTTAGGATTATCAGAAGAGCTTAAAGTTAGCCTAATTCTTTTGACATAGTGAAAGGTTTATCAGTGGTGATGTTAGGAAAAATTGTCGTAGGAGGGTTGAGAGATTTTGAAAAATGCAACTCACGGCATGTTATTTAATGAATACATTATTTTCTGTGCCAAATTCAAGTAACTTACCTCATCCCATGACAAGAATATTTAATTTGAAAGCAAAATCATATGACAACTTTTTTAATGTCATTGGTTTAGCAATTGCAATCAAGATGATGTTGAGGGAAGACCAAAGAGAAAGAAAGGCAAAGTGTGCATTTTAAAAAAAAATTGAGTTCATTGCTATCCCTACATTTCTGTCTTCTTCATTTTGGACGTAGGAACCCTCTATGGAGAGGGGTTAAATATGACTAAGAATAAAAAATGATGGTGAAGTTAATATAAAATAATTCTGACAGTTCTACTTGAAAAATGTCAGTGTCTTTAACATCCCTATTTATAAGTCTGGAATACTGTTGAACTGGAGGTCTTCATTCAAATATGCAATGAGAGCATGCTAGAGGTGGTGTTTTTTTTTTTCCTTCCCCTAAAGTGAACATGGCTCCCATATGTTCTCTGCTGAGGTGCACGTGTTTTCTAATATCTACTTCTGAGGAGTGAGAAGAAACACAAATTTGCCCTGAGATACTTTTTGTGTCTTCAGAACAGTGAATAATTGATAAAAGACCTATGCTCAACTCACAATGGGAGTACAATTGTTTGAAGGGTAGAAACTCGGGTTTAAAACACTGGTCATATAAATGCAGAAAGACAGAAATAAATTAATACAAGCTATCTGAGTCCCCCTGTAAAGAGCAGGGTAGCCTTGCAGGAAACAGAAGCTGTCAGCCAGCCCCAGATTTCCCACACTGAAGAGCAGTCCTGACCTCATGCAAAGCATGAGACAGATGTGAAGGTCTGGGTTAGGGATGGTAATGTGCTGCAAAGACATCTTTTGTATGAGGAGGAATTCTTTGATCATCCTTTGCAACTCAGTTGCAAATATTTCTTTGAATGACTAAGCACTCCCTTAGATTACAGACTCCTTATTTAATCAAGTAATGCTCAAGTCAAAATGAGCCCTAGAACGGGTCTTAAGACCCCATGATTGTCTTTTTGCTGCTGTTTAATTTAGAAATAGCAGTGCTCTGTTCCAGGTTAATTTTATTCTTTTATTCTGTTGCAGTGCTGAAGATAAATCAGTCCTACTGAAGCAAGTGTGGTTTATGTACAGAGGATTATAAACCAAATCTGAGAGGGAGAAAGTAAAATTTCATCCCTACAACTGCCAGTACGAGGACCGTGGCTCAAGGAAGGCACTCAGGGGGTGGATGAGAGTCCATGGTAGTATTTTCTTTTAAAGCAGAATGGAAAGGGCAAATTATACCCCGTTGCAATGAGAGACTACAGTTATTTCCACTGTTTGATGGAAGCTTTTACCTGTTGATCAACAATTGCAGGTGGCTACAGCACGTAGCAAGTACTCTTCTTGATGGAGTAATCCTTTCCTGGGTACCAGCCATCAGTAAGACCATTTTAAATGTGTCACCTTCCACCATATGCTCCCTTAGGGGGAAAAAAAAGAAACTTTAAAACATAATGCTTAAAAAATAAGATCTTCACTCCTTAATTTGGCAGTTTGCAAAACATGGCATTTGTGAGAATCTGGCACAGCAATTGTCAGAGCATCTATATCCATACAAGAATAGAAAACAAACTCCCCAGCAGCAGCATGCACAGCTGTGTGTGCCCACTCCCTCCTGCTTCTTCCTACCAAGTAGGGCTTTTTTTAGCCTAAACTTTGTGTGATTAGAGGGGGGATGCGATATTAGAAGTATCTTATAAAAAAGGATGAGACCTTTAAATGCAGTTAATGCTTCTGCAAAATAATTCTTCACAGACTTGGCAGTTGCTTTAAAATAAAAAAAAATCAGCAACCTGCCATCTGGAAATATCATACAATAACGTGGTACGTAGACATGGGTAGAACAGCTAATACCAGTTAAAACATCTCTTCTGTGCTTCTTGTCAGCCTGTCCTTGGTTGTAGCTGGCAGAGCTTGCAGGTCATTTTTTGTTGTGGAAAGACTGCCATGAAACAATGTGTTCTAGGTAATAGGGAGACTCTGCCTATTAGGGTAGGGATACATATATATGTATTTTTTTTAATAGCACTCTTTAGGAAGCTTGGACCCACCTGCTGGGAGAAAAACATCAGTAGGTACAGAAGATAACTTGTAATAGAGCTCAGTCCTCCTTGTCCTGCTAATGTGAGACAAAGCATTCCCTGCAAGGACAAACTCAAGACAGAGCAAAATGATTTCATTCACTCTGTCCTAGGTAGTGGCATGGACAAACTTTTCAGCTACTGCCATCTCATTGTAGTGCTATGTGTGAATGACAAAGGTATGAAATATTTAAAAAACAATTGTTTCTGCGTGATAAATTATTAAGTCTTGGTGTTTCTATAGAATAACTCCAAGGAGGCTAAACAAGCCCCTGGGGCAGGTCCAGTCAGCCTCAGTCTGCGATCATCCATGATGGAATGCAAAGTGAAGGGCAGGGGATAGTATGGCTTTTCTTTACAAGAAAAGCTAGGAATAAAAAATTCACTGGCAGGAATTAGAAATTCCTATTTGGTAGACTGTAGTTTTTCCTTTGTTAGTTCTATGCTCTAGAAATGATTCCTCTTCTTGCTCCACTTCCTTTTTCCCTGTTGTACTTCATCTGAGGTTCCCACCTGTGTCTTTAATGATCCTGCCTTTTAAAAGGCCTCAGGAACTTTTAAAATGTTCATCAGGACATAAAGCTGCCTGACTTTAGGCTTTGGCTAGATTGATTCTTCTCCTGGGTTTGGCCCATGCTTTCTGTCAGTCTTCTGCTATGCTATCACCAGCAAGCTTTCATGTCCTGCCTTTATTTTAAAAATCAGTGTTTAAGAGAAGCGAGCTGTAGCAGGGCTGCCCATTGTAATCCTTGGTAGGCAGAAGAACCAGAGCCTTGGTCCATTCACTTGGATGGCCATCATAACAGAGCAAGCAGTTAGCATCTTGGTCTGCATTTGAGCTACAGAACCTTAGGTAGGAGCAGCAGGTTGCAGAATCATGTAGAAAACCAGCAAATGCCTTCCAGGCCCTGAGCAGCAAGGGGCAGGAGAGCAGCCAGGCCAAAGGGACCTGCAAATGGCACCAGGTGATTGCTCAAGCAGGAGCTGAGTTTTGCTTTGACCACGTCGCCAAGGGGGCTGCTCACAGCCTGGACCTTCCAGAGGGAGTTCAATGTCACTCAGCCCTGTTTCTGAGTTTTGTTTTCTACATTAAGTGACTGTCTGGAGAAGAACAATAAATATTGTGAATGTACTACTACATATGTTAATCTCCTTTTATTGTTCTTGCAAGTTGTGGTCAGTTTGCTTCAGAGGGTCTCAACTACTGAATGAAAAGTTTTTATTCAGCTTAACAACTTATCCATTTGCAGAGTGGGTTTGCCTGGGCTTCTAAGAATATCATTACTGTGTTGCAAGTCTTTAAAAGAGAGAATAAATGAAAAGAAACACAACTGAAATAAGATTAGGTTGCTTATGGCTGCACAAGCAGTTTATATGCATTCCAATGCTAATTATAATGTTTCTTTTAGTGTCATTTATTTGCATATCTTCTGGTGTATTATACAGCTTGCAAATTCTTAGCAGGCATTTGGAAACTATTATACATTATTACTTCCTTAAAATCATAACACTTAAATCAGGTCACCCAGCTGTTTAGCATCTGATAACAAGATTAGAGGGATTGATTGTGCTCTCTGTAAGACTGCAAATACCTATTAATCTAGCAGACTTTGGAAGTTAATCAAAATGATATTTTTCTTCTGAGAATGATATAAACAGTTGAAAATACATTCATAATTTGCAACGGGTATTTTAGGCTCTAAGGTACATTATTCTTTTTGAATACTAATCTTTTTAGCTCTTACTGTAATTATTAAACTTTGCATAGTAGATAGTTAATACTCCAAGTTTCTGCTATTTAGTATGTTGGAACTGTCTATGTTTTCATTAATTCCATCAATCAAACTTAACTCTCCTCCACCTCTAAGAAGTAATTATAATTATTTTTATGACCATATATATGCTAATGAAAGAACTATTTCATGACATTTTAATTAATTCTCAAAATGCTTATGGACTCAACGCTGACATCGTCTCAGAATGACTAGTGCAAAGAAAGTCAAACTATAAAGTTAAAGCTAATTGGAATAAAGTAGGAAATATTGGCAAACACAATCAGAGCCATCTTATTCTGGTAATTCATTTAGCTTCAAATTCTCCTTTGTGTAATTATAGACTTAAAATGTTTTTGCTTTCAAGGTAGCTTAAATCTATATTTTTTTGAAAACTTTTTGACACACAAATACTTTAAAAATCTTTAGTTTTCTACATCATTTCTCTCCTTGTTCATTTGCTTGTTTCTTAAATTTGTTGCTACACTCTGGCTCCCATCCCCTGCCTTCACTGTAAGAAAACAAATGAGGAAGATCTGAAAATGGCAAAACATTTTTATGTAAATAGAAACAATATGTATTCAGCATTACAACTATGATTTTTCAAAGGTGTCTTAAGCTGTTTCAGTGCCCAGAGCAGAAATTGCCAAAGTAATTTAGGAACATACTGGAAGTCAATAAAACGTGTTTGAAAATCAATTGGATATTTTTGAAAACAAAATGAGGGGGAGGAAAGCTTCCAAATTTTTGATTCAGCTTTAAAATTCTGCCTTGTTTCATTCCTGAAGATCTCAGCCATGAGCATACATTAAATGTTGTTTGATATTTTTAGAATCATAACTGACCATCTGGTAATATGGGAGTCATTCTATGGTAGTGTTATATGAGGTGATTTATTGAGGAATTGAGCTTTTGGAGAACTGCAGAGAGGTATTAGAGGAAGACACATCGTGATATTTGTGGATCTGTGGCCAGATAGAAATGCCTAAACAGAAATTAGTGAATAGTCTGCTCCTTCTGTCATTTTTTGGTTGATCTCCCAAAGGGACTAATGCTGAACTACCCTGGGAAGTGTCTTGAAACCTCCATGTCCCTCCCTTTGATCACACCATGTGATAGCAATGGACCTGGTGACTTGAGCCAGTCCTTTGACTCAGGTTAGTTTAAAACTCTTCAGATCTTTTTCCGTTTCCATCTAGGGCTGACCTGAAATTTTCTGCTCTGAGTTCCTGCAGTCTCCCTCTGACACATCAGTGTCTAAGGCAGGAGAGAAATTTCTGCTGTAAGCCCAGGGAAACTTCAGAGAGTACAGGGACTTGACAAATATTTGCTTTATAATGACAAACAAGGTTGAACATTAAAGATATGAAATATGTGTCAGTATTGGCAGTTTTAAAGTGAAGAATCTTGCAGAACTAAATGTCATTTCCTCTTCTACTCATCATTAGCAATTCCTTTGTCAGCATATGTTGTGTTCATTGGCCCTCTCCTGTCAAAATGGCATTAAGGGCAAATGCATTGAGTTCAGCCATTTCTGGAGCACTGTAGTTCTTGTTCTCATACATAAAAAAACATTAAAAAATATTGTGAATTGTTACAGTTTGGAGGAGGCTAGGAGACATTCATAAATATATGCAGGGCTTTGCAGATGCTTATTCCCATGGGGCAGTCACAGGGGTCAGATTCTGGCCTTGCAGCGGTGGCACATGTTGTAGACCCCGTTGGGGACATGGACTTTGTGACTGTGCTGGGGTTGGGTCCCAACTGTGCAAGTCTCCTTCCTTCCTGCGCGAGTGTCAGCATATTGAAGCAGCTTTAAATTTTTCACCCCTTTCAGCACTGATGACCCCTTCTGTGATTGCTTTGACAGAAATAAAATCTTTTCCAACTGTCTCAAAGCCAGTGAGTGCCAGGCCAAAGGAGATACAGTGGCTGCTTTATAGAATGAAACATCTTTATATCTCAAGGAGACTCATATTTGATGTGCTTGTTTGCTTTTCTCGTGTGTGTGATGTGACGTTTACATGAGCTATTTTTGGTGTCACCTCAATACAAGAAATATCAAGAGCTTTGCCTGGTTTTGTCTGAGGATGACAGGCAGAAGTGCTGCAGGTTGGAGCACATCTTGGTTGCTTATGGGTTTCCCTTCTCTTCTGCTTAAATTCATTTCTACTTCCCCCCCCCCACACACTTTTTAATCAAAAGCAGACATTGAGCTTTTTATATGTGCAGCTTCTTCGATCAATGAAAGGATACAAGCATCTCTTTGGAAATGCTACTCACTTGCCTGAAGAGTGAAACGAGTTTCATAGTAGTAGATCTTGATCTTGGTTTTTTGTCTGTAATTATTTCTAGCTTAATGAAATTCCTATAGGTATAGTTACTTTAGAAGTCCTAAAGTCTGTGCCCAGATGTATACCTTTATACCATATCCTACATCTTTCTCGTAGATGTTCAGTATATGTTGCTTCAGCTAAATTCTTAAAAAAGTAAACAAATAAATAAAAATGTATCAGTGGCAGTGTATATATACTATGCACCAGAACTTATGTTTTTGAATTTAGTTAAAGTATTGAGAAAATCATGAGAGATATTTAATTTTTGTGCTTTTTATGTACTTCCTAAGTTTTCTTAAATTCTTTCTAAAAGTGGTTGAGAAACTCAGTTGGAAAGCAACTAGTTTTGAAGCAGATATGTTAAAGAAGGAGCAGCAGATATGACTTTTTCTTTAGGTACAGGACTTTGGGAGGCATTGTGGACTTTCAAATTAGACTGTAGAAGAGTGTCCAGTGCCTTTGTATGTCAACTTCACCATAGGACCTAGATGAAGATCTCTTACACAAATGCTTCTCTCTCCTGCAGGCTGTGAACACAGAACAAATTTCCTTTGATCCTGATGGCTTAAAGCCTTCCAAAACACCAGGCAAAGGGGGTTGGAGGTCTTTCATGGTGTATGGGTTGTCCAGGAATTTGCCTTGGTGGCACCACAACGAGAAGCAGGGTCAGCAAGGATAGTTTAGCCATGCTGCCTCTAACCAAATTATCTTAAATGGTAATGTCAATAATAATTTCATTCTGCTTTGTACAGTGGCTGTTTCTACTTTCTACTACTAAAACTTCTCCTTTTTGTTTTCCAAGGACAATTAATCTTGTGAAGTTGAATATTTTTCTTTTTGAATCACAGTGGGTGTAAACACTGTTTTTTCTCTAGTTCTCAATAGCTGCTGCTTTTATTAAAAAGAACCAGAAAAAAAAAAATGTTTTGTTTTTTTTTTTTTTATTGACTGATGCTTGAGGTTTTTTATGATGGCAGTAGAGGAAAAAAAATCAACAGCAGTTTTTCAGGTGAACATTTTGCGTGGGACTACCTTTCATCACAGGGTTTGTGCTTAAGCAGAAGACAAATTTCCTGTGCTTTGATCCAGAGCTGCGTCAAAACTGCTCAGCGCTATGAACCCCCACATCAGACAGGTAGGTCAGACAACTACTATACAAGTATAGGAAGGGGAAGTTAGGGGAAAAGAAGCATCCTGAGAAGCAGGTTTTGCCGTATCTCCACTATGGAGATAATGGATCCAAACTGTTGCACCTCCTCCTAAAATCCATATCATGTCCACCTTCGCATCGTACCTGCCCTCTCTGGGGCAGCAGCATCGTGATTCTGGCAATGCAGACCAGATGTTGGGACAATTTTGAGATCAGTTAAGAAATGACTGGTGATTTACAACAGTTCTGTACAAATAGCCTCACATCCAACCTATGTTCCTTTTCTAACAATACTAATCTAAAATATGTTATATTTAAAATGCATTCATTTCTGGAAAATCTGTGGTATTAAAAATGTAAATGAATTTTTTAATGCGTGGAAACAAATTTCTTCTAATGTACTATACGAACTTCTGCTTCCTGAAAACTGAATTGCATATAGATGTGATTGAGACTTTGAAAACAGACAGTGATATACAGATAGATGATACTTAATGGCTTTGAATGGAAGATAAGTTTACACCTTGGAGAATTATGTAAATTTCTGTCTAAATTTCATACTGCTGTGTAGTATACAAAGCACTGTATGTAAAACCACTTTGAAAACCTATTAGAAAATCCAAAGGTTAAGCAGGTACAATAAATAATATTAATGTGATAGTAGAGTAACTGATGCTGAAACTGCAAGGATATGTGCACGGTATTATAATTAAATTTCTGTGACTTGCAATGCAGGTGGCAAATGCTGTCATTGGACTCAGCATGCTACAGAGAGCTGCTAAGATTCATAAACACACACAACTGTTTATAATTAGAAAAATCTGCCCATCTAAAACTAATTGTGTGTTCAAAACTTTGGGCAATAAGCCTGTAAGTAAATTAGTATTTTTCAGTCATATTTCGATTCCTCAGGCTGTTAAATGGTAAAACTGAAGTTGCTCTAGAAGGTGTCTCGGAGCTTAACTTCCTCTAACCAGCCCTTGCTGTACCATGTTATATTGGAGATGGGGTTTTAAACTTGAGTTCAGAGTTCTGTGGTGGAAGCACTTATAGGTATATGTATCTATACATCCCTTTTCCACCCACCCCATCCCATGATTTTACAACAGCAATCCCATGCAAGAGATTAAATCAAATTAATAATTATTTCCAGTGCTGAGTTCTAGGGTGGAATGAAGCTACTCTTGATTTCATTTCTGTGACCTGATCCTGCAGTCCCAATGCATGAAGCAACATTTATATTTGAACTGGTGCCAGACCTCATTACTAAAATGCTTTTCTTTCTGCTTGCCTTCTCCTTTTCCCTGCAACATTATGGGAAAAAAGAAAATATTTTTGTTACCATATTTTCTAGATAGCTTTTTCTGTGTTCTTTTCTCCTTTTTAATAAAGGAAAAATTTTGTCACTGTAAATATTTCAAGCGGGAGGGACTGTTTATATTCAGAAGGCAAGCTTTTTAAAAATAGCTTTTCTTGGCTGCTTATAAATCTTATTATCACTAAACTCCAGCAATCAAATAAGAACAGTTAAAATGGTTCAAGAAAAAACTTGGCTCTCCAGCAACCTCAGTAGCTTTACAATCTGGTAAAAGACCAAACAAATAGACATAATTATCATAAAAATGCTATTACATAGCTCGTCCCATCTGAATTGTTTATGGAATAAAAATTAAAGTACTTAAAATCATCAGAGGTTTCCTTTGCTCTCAGATAGTGTCTTTTCCCACTGAGATCATTGCAGCCATTGAGACTTTTACCCTGAGAAGGCCTTGGATAATGAAATCCATACTTCTCTCTTACTAGAGCAAAGTATTTTAGTTCACTGATTTACTGTCTCTGCTTCAGGAGCTGATGACACCAATACTTGAGTGCACGTCTGAGTTGTAGGTGCACATCTGTCCATCTCCAGCTATTTCTCATCATTATGCCTGAGTCTCTTAAAGTCTGTGATAATAAAGCAGTTTGGACTTTATATAGGAATAACGTAGTCTCTGGCACTTCCCATTTTCAACGTAAAAAATAGTCCTAGGTGAAAAAAAACAGTTTATCAGTTTTTAGGATTTGATAATGTCTTTTCTGTTTTAGTTCAGGTTCATCTGTTTCAGAGGACCAAATTAGATCTGGATTTTTCACCTGGACATGGCAATCTGGGTTAAAGGAGGCATCACAGTTATGAGGGTCACTGATGCTTGAAGAACTCTTCCAACAAGAACAAAGTCATTGGGGTGTAGGTCTGCGCTAGCCTCTGGATCCGACCCTATGGCTAGCGGGGCAAGCAAGGTACGTGTACACCCACTGCAAAGGGCTCAGCTTATCCACTAGCAAGTGTTACTGGGACACATTTCTTTCAATTCAAGGGTCTACTTCTTGAAGTAAGTCTTTGCTGTTGTAACCTCTGCCCCAATGTGAGCATAGTTAAGGCTTTTCCCCTAACTGTGCCCTGTAAGTATTTCTGTACTACTGAAAAGGAGCAAAATACCTCTTAAAATATCTACTTGTACACGAATATGTGTTTCCACCCAGTTTCCCTTTCTGCAGTATTTACATGTTAAGTATGTAGCAAACTGTACTCGTAGGGCAGAGGTGACTTATAATGACTAGATATTTCTTTCTTTTTTAACGTTTTTGGCAAATGTGTTAAGGTTTGGTTTTTTTGTGTTTTGGGTGGGTGGGTTTTTTTTATATCAACTTTTGGCAAGCCTCTAAAGCAAAGATACTTTGTACTCGATCTTTATTCATGCTGCACGTATGCTGTCACAGACAGATGCTTTCACACAGTTTTATGGACAGGTTTCTTTCTGCTAGAGTGATTGATTTGCCCTATAAATCAGTTCCCACATAAAATTCACAAGGAACAAGCGATAGGTCATGAAGCAATGAACTGATGTTGAGAATTTGCTTCTTCGCTTGTATTTCTCCCTCTCTAATTCCAGTTTTAACCGTTCTCATGCCCCCCTCTGACGACTGCACTTCATTTTAATCTCTAAGTATACTTGGGCTGGGGGTGAATAAGCCTAACAAAGCAAAGGAGGAATAAAGGCCAGGCAATCCTTGTATGCTTGAAGAGCCTGGTGCTTTTTACTGCCCCTGGGTGGAACCCTAGTATAAATAAAAATACTGTACTGTGTGTATCCTGGCTGCAGCCTTCATGCAGAATTTATTGTGCAGAAAACCCTAGGCGGATCCACTAATGAAGTAACATTTGCTGCTACTAAATTTAGGAAAAAATCAACAATTGCTGCATTGCATCAATGAATTAGACAGACTACTCAAGAAAAATATGAACTGCTCTTATAAATAAGAATATATGGCATGTATATTGGTTTACTGTATATAAAAAGATGTAAGTGTGATACACCATTGTCAGTTTTTTTTAACACAAATAGATGGACTCAGTTACCTGGGATCATACACACCTGCCCAAGGACACTGACACCTACTTGTTCAATGACATTGTAGAAGATTACAGCTGTGAGGAAGCTGTAACTTCCTCCACACAGTTTTGTAAGAAACACAGCATCTTGGAAAGTTGATGGATAGAAACCTCAATTTTGAAAACGATGTCAAGTAATGATTGTAAAACATAGAGAAAGTATTGTTTCACATAAGAAAATGAAAACTGCTTTTGATATTCTGGGAAAAAACTCATTATCTCTTTGGTGAGGTTAAATGTTCCTTTTTCTTAATGATATATTTGTTATAAATGACTTTGAAATTTGCCGTAAACAACTGTAATTCGATAGCCTGAGGCGTGGGCACCTAACATGCTGTAAGACCAAGGACTGGGCTGTTGTATCACACAGGCGAGAGGCATTGCCAGATTTCTACCTTCCAGTACCCAGCTATCTGCTGCTTTTGTTGCTACTGGTGATGATGCAGGGATGATGAGTTTTGAGGGCCTGTCTTCTCTTTCTCTGTCCCTGTTCCTCTGTGTCTGTCTTGTCCTGAGAAGCATTGCATCCTTTTCTCCTATTTAAGTCCAAGAAGTGCAGCAGAATGTGGAAAGGGTATCTGGGGGAGGAGGCAGCTCTGCAGAGGAATGAGCGTGCTGGATTATTATTAGCAAAAGACCTGCAGAGAGAACTCCTGTTAGAGTATGACCTCTGAGATTATGAACAGACATTGCATGACAAATCTGTTGAAGGTTGAGAGCAATGAATCAGAAGATGTTTTATATCTCACAAGGATGTCACCAACTCTCAGGCACACACAAGTGGATTTTCCTTTTTTCAGTCTTGCCAAAAGGCCGGCTGGGAACAGGTTTCCATTTGCACCAGGCACTGTACAAATGGATAATCTCTCTATTGAAGAATTTGCAGTATAAACAGACAAGATAATATCTGATGGTTTCCAGATCAAAGGTGGGAGAAGATATTACTGCCGTGCTTTGAGGGATTGCAGTTTGTCAGATTCTTTGGGTGCAGTGAGCAGGGTCTTAGCTAGACAGAAGCAAAAATGTAAGGAAGGGCACAAACAGTGTGGCAGGGTGAGAGAAGAGGGAGAAAAGGTGCTAGATAAGGTGTGGATGTACTTTCTTGCTTCTGGTAGAATAGCTTTTAGAATAGGTATGAGCAGAAATAGGGAGCTCAGAGAGATATCCATGTAATCTGTTACCATCACAGTAATGTGAAACTAGGTTGGCAGCAGTAGCCATAGCTGCCTGGAAGAAGAGGAGATGTATTTTACTGAAACTTAGTGAAAACAGAAGAGAAACAAACAGTAACATTGGAAAATTAACATTTTACTTTCTCTGATATTTGTGAATCTACCCACATCAACACATTTTATCATTATATCCTTGTCTCATATGTGAGTTTCACTGCCTTGACAAGCACAATTTAAGATTTTTCTTTGTTTATTTGTTTTAAAGAGTTTCAGCTGCAAGACCAAATGCTACTTTGAGTTCAAATTTTAGGTGACTGTTATTGGTTTGGCTTTCAGGGTGGGGAGCTGAAAAGAACTGAGAGGACGAAGTGCTACAGATTGAGATGGAAAGCATCTACCACGGCAGATTTCCAGCCTCTCTGAATTGATTACAAAGGGTATGGTTATGTTGTTTGGTTAAGTATGGAAAGGAGATATTAGCTTTAATTTTTCTGCTGTGATTCACTCAAATAATAATACCATGTGTTGCATTACTATGTAGGGTACACTTGTATACATATCCTGTAAATACATGGAACGGACACTATTGAACCAGTAGAACAATGGAAAAGGCAGAATGAAGAAACAGGCACTGAAAAGTTAGGAATTAAATTGAGCCACTTACATCAGATTTGGTTCTAGGAGGATTTGCATGGCATAGCCATGAAATACCAGGCCACTGAAGACCTCTTTTAAATGCAGGCATACTAGACAAATCTAAAACAATTCAATTTTTTTCCCTCCTTCCTCTTTAAAAGAAGAAGAAACCAAAAGACCTCATTTTGGTAAAAATATTTCATCTTCTGGTCTGAAATACTTTGCTCTGTTAGTCTTCAAGGTTGTTCACAATACTAAATAATTTATTTGGGCTCGAGTTGGAATTTAGTGGTGCACTTGGTCTATATGAGATAAGAATTTTGTGTTAGCTGAAATTTATGTGCATTGGTATTTATTTTGGGGTTTGTTTCTAACTTGTGACAGATATACCTAAAGTGCCAGGTCAGCAGACTTCTAATTGCCTCACAGAACCAAAGAATTAGGTTATAATAATCATCATCCTTTGCAGATCAGTGAAGGAATAGGAAAAAAGAAAGAATGGACTTGAGAGGTGTCGTGGTTTAACCCTAGATGGCAACTAAGCACCACACAGCTGCTCACTTACTCCTCCCCAGTGGGATGGGGAGAGAATCGGAAAAGTAAAAGTGAGAAAACTCATGGGTTGAGATGAGAACAGTTTAATAATTGAAATAAAATAGTAATAATAATATACAAAACAAGTGATTCACAATGTAATTGCTCACCACCCACCGACTGATGCCCAGCCTGTGCCCAATCACCGGTCACTGCCCCCCCCAGCCAACTCCCCCCCGAGTTTCTATACTGGCCATGACGCCATACGGTATGGCATAGCCCTTTGGCCAGCCTGGGCCAGCTGTCCTGGCTGTGCCCCCCCCAGCTTCTTGTGCACCTGGCAGAGCACGGGAAGCTGAAAAGTCCTTGACTGGCGTAAGCACTACTTAGCAACAACTAAAGCACCAGTGTGTTATCAACATTATTCTCATCCTAAATCCAAAACACAGCACTGTACCAGCTACTAGGAAGAAAATTAACTCTATCCCAGCTGAAATCAGGACAGAGGTTTGAACTGGTGTAAATATCAAATCAAAACAATTTCAAGAAGTCCCCTAAAGCATGACCTGTGCTCCTGGATTTTGGGCAAACATCCTAGAAGCTAAGAGCACCATAACTCACTCTTAGGTGAGTTATGCTCATATGCTTAGCTGAGCATCTGGCTGATAGCATTTCTTATCAGTGAAAACATGATTTTCTTGAAGTTAAGGGATTTTTGCAATTGTTTTCTATGGGGTTGGTATTCCATCTTTTCGCCTCAGAGAGGTTCATAGTTTGCATAATGTCTGACAGCAACTTTCCTTTCTTCAAGATGTGGAGAAAAGAGGGTTAGTGATTATGGAAGATAAATATAGGCAGTAATGATTAGTGAAAATGATTGATAAATGGGGTGGGGAATGGGAACAAATTTGAGACACAAAAAGGCAGAAACAAATGTTTAAATTTAGAGTTCTGTCCTCAAAAAGTCCCTGCCTGTCAAATATGCGGAAATAAATTATGAAAATCTTGGCATTTGATATTTCACAGCGACAGCTATGACATTCATGAGATGTATGCTGCTAAGTCATTGCCCACGGCAGGTTTATACAGTGTGCACAGCTTCTCCAGGAAATGGGCAGCGCACTTGAATATGGTTTGGAGACTACAGAATACACCCAGGGTCTGGGCTGTTTTCTAGGGCAGTCTGAAATCTTGGATGGTCACATCATGTAACACAGAGGTACCCTTTTTGTAATGCACATGGTCTGAGTGCCAGTTGTGTCACTCAGGTGCAAATAGTTTTAGGTAGTTGAACATTTATCTCAGAAGGTTAACAGTTTAAAGTCAACAATTTACGTAGGGCACTCAAAAATTGGATCTGCCTCTCTTGACATCAGTGACAAAAGTCCTGTTGATTTCTGTGGAGCTGCATTTCATCCACACACTCCTCGTACCTTACTATTTCCTTCTATGCTTGAGCTGAGTTTTCAGAAAATGCGTAAAAATACTGCATTTTTCTCCTTGAAGCTCTCCTTTTCATAATTACTATAAAACCAATATGAAGACAAGTTGGCTTCTGATGGACTCGCACCCCAACTCATCATTTTCATTCCTTATTTCCTTTGTCTGTCTACACCTGCTTGTTATTCTTCGTATAAACTGGAAGTTTTGTATATTTTGTTTGTACAGCACCCGGCACAATTGATTCCTTTCCCTAGAGAAGAGCTTCTAGATGATGCAATAGTTAAAAAAAAAAAAAAAAAAAAAAAAGCTTAGTCACCTTTTGCAGACAGAAGTAGAGAATACTATAGTAAAATACTATAATAAAAAAATTCCTTTAACAAGATTAACATTTATATATATATGTATGATTTTTCATTAAGACCTTTGAATTTGGAAATAACTAATGGGCTAAAATAGTATAATCCTTTCTTATAGGGATTCTTTTTCTCTTGTTATTTTATAAAAGAAAATAACTAAAAGGTCAGAAAAATTTCAAATGTCCTAAGATGATATGAGATGGATCCTGTATTTGTTTTTTTGAGTTACAATATTTAAATGTCAAGCATCCCCAGGAGAAATAAATTATTCATTATAATTAGAAAATGTAATTTTTAAAAAATCATTTATTGGTGACCAAGCAGCATATTCACTGAGAATATTTCTTATTTTGTACAATAGCTGTGTACTTTGAGATAATGTTCTAATTAACCTAATTGCAGCTACTGTATTGAACTGCAGGTTGAGATCCAAAGTGTCATGGCAACTAGCAGAAAAGCTCTGCATGCCTCTGCTTTCTCAGTGTAGTCTCAAAAATAGCTCTTTATTACAGGAAATAAGGAGGTAAATCTTCTTAACAAGATAAAGCTTGAAACAAGAAAGAATTTTCCCCTTTGCACTTGATGGTAAGGCATAAATTAAGCATTTCTGCTTCAATTTAATTAGCATAAGCCATCATAATAATGTACCCCATAAGTGTTTGCTTTTCCCATCTAGAGCAAACCTCCTGTGCTCAGGAGATTTACTGTAAATCATTGAATATTAATTTCTTGGATTTTATTGAAGAACATTTTACACAGTCAGCTTAGGAGAGAGAACAATCATTTTCTTTCCCTTGCAGGAAAGATCTTATTTAATACTGTGATATTAACTAAAAGGAACTCCATGAAATGCTGCTCCAGTTTTATGATCTTGCTAAACTCTGGAGACTGCTGGAAGTGGGAATTTCAGAAAATAGGAAGTGTATATTTTAAATATGTCTGACTCAAATGCCTGATAGTATTACGTCTCTCTGTTCACTGCAGCTCATGTAATCTTTCATTTCATTAACAATTGTAATGCTAATTAGAAAATGGCTTCTCAGTTTAATTCATAGAAATATATGATTCCATATAGGCTGAGTAATGATTGAAAAACTGCCATAAATTCAGAAGAGAGCTTTGCATGAATAAAGATCACAGGACAAGTCTAATAAGTTTTATAAATGTAAAGCATAATGTATTGGAGTCTACTTATGCACTGGTGCTCTGGTAATATCATCAAAAAAGCAAAGGTTTTTACTGTACGTGCTATTTCCCATAAATTAGCAATCTTGTCTAATGTATACAATTTTTCCTCCACATCTGTGTTGTGTTTTTTTTTTTTTTTTTTTCTTCTGAGAAGTAAAGTTCATGTATACTGGATTGCATTTGAACTGACTACTTATGTCTGTGCTTTCTGGAGATCTCAAAATAATATTCCATCAAATTATAATTTCATGAGCTTTTCATACTCTCTGTCATTAACTAACTGATTTTGGAAACAAATATTTACAAGTTCCATTTGGTTTTCATGTGCTTGTCTGGGAAATGGGGCAGCTGGGAGCAGCCTGCTGCCAGGACTGCTCATGCTGTGCCGGAATGGTTCCCTTCTCCCCACCGTGGCCCTGATGGGACATGGGGCTTGACCTTAACTAATTACTGGAATTTTCTGCTTCCAAACATCACTTTCCCATCTATCCCACTTTCCAATGTATCTGACATTCTTCTTTTCACAGAAAAATATGTCCTTAACCCATGAGTTTGGGTTGAGTAGCTGGAAAATATAGACCTGAAAAAGAAATGCTAAAATTTAGAAGCTTTTCTTCCCTCCCCTAAAATCCAGCCCAAACAGTAATTTATGAAAAAAGGAAAACAATAGTCTCTAGTTAACACTAATACTGGCTTCCTGGGAAACACAAGATGGGATAAAACATAAGCAAATTGTCCCTTGAATTCTGGAAATATCAATAGGTCTGTAACCAGAAGGAAGTAACGCCTGTTATTGCGGCAGATTTTGGTAAAGTAAGGGCCAAATGTTTATCCTGGTGTTCCAATAATTATTCACAAAATGCATATTTGCAAGGCTTTTGGTAATGGCATTTCATGTCTAACCATTTGATATGCAGAAACAAGTACTTGCGTAAATGACTTGGAGGCTTGATTTTCCAACTCTGCCATCGGTGCACACAAACGTAACTTGTCTGCGGAATTTTGTAGTAGTAAACATTTATATTTGCAAATTGGAGCTGGTCAGGAGGTAAATCCAACTGAAATACAAATGCAGAAGGTGGTGACCAATGCGATGCACTACCTGGTCGACTGCACTTAATTTCCTTTGTGAGACTTTAGGCGGTTAAAGCAAATCCCAGACTGAAAAGCCACTACCACTCTCTGATTGTTGGAAAGCTGGAACACTAGTTCCAGCTTTTATAAGGTCTGATATAAATCTCAACAAATCCTTCATGAATGAAATGAATTGCAGTCTCCAAAGTTCTCTTATTTTGCTTTAAATTAAACCAGTACATACTTCTAAACTTTTTTTCTTTTACACCTAAGCATAAATGTTTTCTCTAAACAGTTTTAAGTACTTCAAAGAATAGGTAATTTTATACTTCCTAAACCCCTTTCTGTAAGAAAAAGAACATAAGAGGTCTATAGAGATTAAGGACTCAATTTAAAAGTAATCAAATACTCATTTTTCCATGAATATTTAGACCAGTGACTTGCTAGAACTCACACCTGAATCTGACAAACTCCAGGCTTATTTTGCTTCAGTCAAGGACCATCATTTTCTCCTGTCTGCGCTCCTGCATAGGATTTCTTTTTCATGCTCTGACTGCCCAGTATAATCTGGAAACACGTCTGCTGCAACTGCTCTGGGCATGAGCAGAAACAAAAATCTCAGATTCAAGAGCAGCAGGGTAACTGATCACACCCCTGAACTTCTTATTCTCCATTACTCTGCAGCCCTCAGAAGCAAAAATGAATTCAGGGAGACAGATTCACAGAAACAGCATTTTACATCTAGCAAAAGGCTGTAGAGTTTTGAAACAAAGTCGTATTGCAAAGCAGATTTTGCAATTTGTCAAATACAATGCCCTTAAGCTATATTCAGCTTGTTCTAGTTTACAACTGGAAGTTTTCCTTCTTTTTATCCTAAGACACAGTTTTAAGTAACAATAAATTGCACAATGTAACTGGGTGAAATTTGAAATTTATTTATTTTTTAATGCAATTGGAACTTTTTTTTTTAAATCCCCACCTTCTTTGCCAATGGGCATTATTAGATCTTCAGTTTTTGTGGTGTTCTTACATGCGTTGAAGTATTGCATTTTCTCCAGCTGCTGGGAGCTCTTTTCTTCCTAACAAACGTCAGGAGCTGTTTGGCTAATTCTTCTCCTACATGTCATCCTTCCTTATTTATTCTCCCAGTGACAATGACATCTTTTCCAGAGACACTTCCCCCTAAGCTGTCACCTTATTTATTTCTTCTTCTGTCTTGCCCTGAGGAACATGATAAGCATGAGGACAGTGCAGAGGGTTTCTCACATTTGTTTAGATTTATTTAATCTGCTTGGAGTAGTTGTGTAGGTCTGGCCAAAGCAGGTATAAATTTTTTTTTTTTTTTTTTTTTTTTAAATAAAGCTATTGTTCTTAAACATACATTTAACACCATAATGATTGACTAAAATTATTTTGCAACTATAGGGTCCATTATGACTTTCCAGTCTGACCTCTAAATAGCACAGCCAAAAGTTTTCGCCAGTTCCACCACCATGTCCGTCACCCTGTTGAGCTACACCTGTTCTTTCATGACGTTGACTTAGAGAATTCAAGTAATGAAAAACCTTTAACATCGCCAAACAACTTAACAACTTACAAATGCTGCTCTTGAGACAGCATACCTTTAAATTCCCTTCCCCCAAAATGTTTTCAGCTTCTTGTAGAGTTTTGCAGAAATATTGGCTTTTGTTAGATTTTTTCACAAAGTTTGTGTTAAGGTGAACATCTATTCTGTTTCTAGATTTCTTCCTGTAATAATTTCTGCTGTTATGAGAGTTTCTGCTGCTGATGTTTTTAATCTTTTTTATTCCTATGTTCTCTCTCAAGAGGAAATACCATTGTTCTCTGGCCTGTTGCTCCCTTGTACACTCACCTTTCTTTAAATAAACATATGCTTATCACTTCTTCCATTGGTGTCTGAGATGGGTATTATAAGAGTAATATACACTCTAAATGCAAGAAAATAAAAATTAATGCACACTCAATTTTCTTCAAAGATCATGAAGGATCCAATGAAAGTTGATGGGAGATGGGTGTATAATTTAACTATCCTGAAAATCCTCGCCACAGGCAATATTATTATCTATTAAGATGCAGTAGCATGAGTCAGACTCTTTCTACCGCACAGGAAGATTTCCTTTGCTAACCCAAAGACCACCGTAAAAAAAGCAACCAGTAAAAGGAAAAACAGAAGAAAGGATCTCAAATCTTATCTTGGTGTATGTAAGCTCAGAGACAACAAAAGCTCTGAAGATACAATGATTTGTAGTAGATGAGCAATAACTCAGGTTAACAAAACATCAAAAAAAGGAAGAACATATGGACTTCATAATATTCAAATAGATGATACTTTTAAAAGAAATAAAATTTATCTAGTACAAGGAAAGGATATGAATACAATTAGGAGGAGATGGCAGCTGGAAGAACAGAAAGAGAATGGTAAAAGGAAAATATGAGAAAGGATGAGAGTAAATATCTAGATATATTCTATACTAATGTGCACAGATTTATCATATGTTCTTATCTCCTCCATTAGTACTAGAAATACTTCTAAATCTCCAAAAAGGTAATTAAATAATTCATTATTTAAAATGTTACCTTCTAAAAAGATGTTATTTTGCACATGCATTTAAATCAGTTTGCAATATTGTTGGAAGCAGGTTTTTGCCATAAAGTTTTTTAATATTTCACATGCAAAATTATTTTTTCAAGAGACATTTGCCACTGTGTCATGCAATCAAAGATCATACCAGGTAACAAAGCATTTCTTTAACTCTTTGGCATGTGTTTTGTACGCTAAGTGATGGTTCGGTTTGAACACGGTGGTGAGGACTACAGTGCGACAGTGCCATTAACCGCCTCAGAGTGCCTCTATGAAGTTTTTGTTTGGCTTCATCAGGTAAATGTGAGGGCTGAGCTGTTTGATATCAGCTTCACTGCACCTCTTCATTTATGTTGCTGCCTCAAGAAATCTCATGACAGTAGAATGCCTTGAAGATGCACGTTATCTAAACTTGTTCCTCTGAAGCATTAATTCATATTGCTCACTGAGGTACTGAACAGGTGGGTTTTTTTCCCCGTAAAATAAATAACGTTTCATGAAAAAGTATTTTCACACTGCATGGAAAAATAGCCTAACATTGCAAAGTGCTACTGCAAGGACTGGGAAGACATTACAAAGTCTATCTCATGTGTGAAAGCATGAGGAAAATCAAACTGCTGAGTATTACAGATCAACTTTAAAAAGGGAATTCATGATGCTTCTACCTACAGACCAAGTTGTCCTAAACAGAGATCCACGATTCAAAACATATTCCTCAGTGTTGCATCCTACTTTTACATGCTGACTTAGTTATTAAATGGAGTCCTGGCTTATGGGAAAAAAAAAAAATCTAGATGTTTTCTATTTGTTTGAAAAACATTTTCCATGGTGGCTGTGAAAAATGTACATTCCTAGTTATAATGGGTTTACATTTCTTATATACAGCTAGTTTTATTTCTCTTATTCAAGGAAGCACAATCTGTTGCAGTTCTAAGGAAGAGTCTAACTGCTTGCATACATCTAGCAAAAACTTAAAAGAGAAGACCAGCATTTTCATCATTCTCTCCAAAATAGCCCCTGAGTCCTGTCTAACCAGTCTAGAAGATACATTTCAAAGTCAAGGACCCTTCAAGGACATCCAGAAACTAACTTTATGTGATTAAAAGGATTTACTTAGTTTCCCAGCTGATTCACAATCACTGTAATTCAAAGAAAATCATTCTGTGAAGGTTCAGCAATAAAAGATCTCCTTCTCTAGGACTCTGAAATGTTTTGTTCTGGTGCATTCCAAGAGAGAGACTGTAGAAATCTGAGCTTTTTCTTAAAGAAAAAATCCAACTGCAAAACCACACATACACACACAAAACCAAACCACTCTTTTAGTAAAAAATTCTTTTATGGTTATGTTGAAAACAGCTAGCTACCTCTATTCAGCAAGAGAATTCAAACAGATTTTGGATTCTGCATCTATTTCACTTATCTATCCATTTACCAACGTTTAACAATTGCCATCTATTTGAGGGGAAAAAAAAAAAAAGCGCCTTGAAATTGAGGTGGTCTATAAGTACTTTAGCAGAGCAGTCAAGGACATCATTATAACAATGGTTGAAATGTGTCCTTATCCCTACAAGAATTTCCCCAAAACAGCATTTTGTAGGGAAATTTCAAGACACTGCTGCAATTTTCCAGCAATGGGTGAATTACCCTGTCCCTCAGATTCACAATAGAGGTTCGCATTGTGCAGGCTTGTCAACCTACAGATTTTGTGAGTGCAATTCTAATGTCACATTTACAAAATAAAGTCAACACAATCTTCACATTTTGAGGTAAGGAGAGAGATTTTAGTGCCTTTTAAACAACTGGGGAAGGTGAGAAACAGCAGCAATCATAGGAATATGAAGTGCTGAAATATGCAATTAGAAGAGATGTCTAAAAACTTAATTGAACAATGACATGCTGTCACCAGCAGCTTAAATGCAATCCCGTAATGACATTTGCTATAAACCATGTCAAAATGAAAAATAGGTGTAAGCTGACGTGTGGAGTGTCTGAGATTTCTGTGCTGCTGATGGATATTCCTACAGAAGCAAAACAACTGGCAGGAACATAAACTTCAGAGGTGATTACCCTGTAATTAAATGGAAGCAATAAAGGATCAAGGCAACGAAACTTGGAACAGGACCTATGAAATATGAACAAATGTTGACGCAGTAATTCTGCTGAAAGAGTCCAAGATTTAGGCATAACAATAATAGTCAACTGGTTGTCTCTGGTGCCAGATTTGTGTGCCTCCTGTAAAACAAAGCAGTCAGTTCCTATTTCCCCCCCATTTTTCCCCTTACTGTGCCATATCACATAGAGGTTTATAGCTCCTTGGTAATTGTGAAGGACCTTGGCAGTGCTTTTTCTAACATAACACAATGGATCTCACAATCCCCACTGTACTTTCCTGGACTTTCTCTGATTGTCCCTGGGTATAGATATGCGCTCTTCCCCTGGCTGTCAGACTCCAGCCTAATTTTCAGTTTAATAGATTGCACATTGTTTTAGAAGGGCACTTTTTGGTTTATTTTAATGCAGTGAATAAAGTTAACCAAGTGCTGAGTTCTCAGCTCAGGAGCCCAGGACAAAAAGTATTTCTTCTCTCCCACACCCTTTGTCTTGCATGAGTTTTATTTCAAACAAATCTGACTAGTGATATAAAAAAATTTAATGATGAAACCCAAAATACAATCCATCTGCTTCAAATGTTTCAAGGTTTGAACACTGCATGAGCTATTTGAGCTATTGCATGTTTCCTACTGTTTATTAATAGATAATAGGAAATGGAATTTGTTAAACAACTTCAAGTAACATTCTTAGAAAAAAAAATTAGCATTTCTTTCATCAAACACATTTTCTATTATTTACCAGCTTGTAGAGTTAAGTTTAATAAGCTGAAAGCAAGTAATACTAACAGTAAATAATTCACCCTAAATTCTGTATTGAATGCAGCAGACCCTTACTAATCCACATTTTGCTAATCCTCACACTTTATAACTCACACAAAAGAGTCTCTCTCTTCATCTCCTGTCTCTTTGCAAAGATTTAATATCATAATGTTTCAGTGACTTCTCAGACTGTTGGAATCTCATTATTTATACAGCATAAATAATTAAACTAGACCCTCTTTTTAAAATTAAATGAGCCATGTATTTCTGAACTGGTTATCTTAGTTATAAATTGTGCCAAAAGCTGATCATCTCTTACATGCAATTAAAGCGTTCGCTGACCTCTTGCACTGAGGCTTCAAAATTAGGAAAGTCACCCAGGCAAGGACAGACTGGATGAGATGCAATATGGACAGCTTATCTGTCAGCAGTATGGTGCTTATAGTTTTTTTTTTTTTTCCACTGTTTTCTTGGAAGCCAAAAGTCACTGGTTTTGGTGAATATGTCCAGATGTTTCTGATGCTCGCTCAGTCATTTACCGTCACATACACTGGGACTGTTGTCACATGCTCACACCCGGTGAGTGGTACTTGTGGAAACCTCAAATTTATTAGTGAACAAATATTTTTTTCCCCTTGCTCATACTTCCCATCTGCTAGTCCATCACTGAACAGAGGGTATAGCCAAGGCTGATGTGGAGATTAGTTCCAAGTAGCTGTACAGTGCTTGCATGGCCCAGGAGACACAAAACCCTTTTCAAGGGCTGACTGCTATGAAGACATCTCAGAAAGAGGGGCCTCCCTGTGATTACTCATGTTTTAGGTAATTTGCTAAAATAATACTTTTCATTTAGCAGTATCATCATTTCCACGCACGTTTTTAACAGATTAAAAAAATGAGGATACAATATAACGAAGTCCTTTGGCCAAAAGGGCAGTACATATGGCAGTATACAAGCAGGATGTTTTGTTATGCAAGGAAAGTTCAATAATTCAGATGCATGACTTGTTTTAAACCTCATGGAGTAATATTTGTTTTGAGTTACCTGAATAAATCTCTGTTTAATCCCTTGGTGATGACAGTCAGAATTTCTCAACTCTAAGCTTTATGCGTTAACACTTAGCATTTGGAAATCCTGATTAGCAACACAGACAGTTGGAGGGGCAGAACCAAACCATAGACAAGGCTTGTGGAAAGTTGTTTGTAGCAAAGACAGCTAAATAAATAAAACATGCTTCCCTCACCACTCTTAGTGCAGCCACTTGGGCTGGGTATTTGGTGCCGAAAGATGTTTATAAAATAAAAATATCTGTCCTAAAGGTGTTTAACGTCTCACAGCCGACACTCATCAGTATACAGGATTTGGCATTAACTGTGAATATTGAAAGTATGAATATGCTTTACCTGTGCAGACAAAACTCCAAATGAATTCAGCTTGCGTTACGTGCATGTAATCACAACGGCTTGGTCTCTTTATGCATGTGTTAGCTGCAAACAAATGAGATTTGTTTGATGTTTCACATTGCACCATGGATAAAAGACCTGTAGCAAATAGCAAACCTATTGCTTTGATCCTGTGTTGAAACACAGGAATGTAAATGAAGGTCTCAATCCAATTCTCAGACACAAGAAAACATTTCTGATCATAGCACTGGCTGAAGGAAGGGTATATATCTTGGGTTTTTAATTAAAAAAAAAAAAAAAAAAAGACTGAGAAGAATCCATTTTTTCTTGTCTTAAGTAATTACTTTCTTGCATCATGATCAGCAGTGCACATTCTACTGTCAAGAAAGCAACTATAAAAACAAACACACAAAACTCGAACTCAGAATAACATAACACAGTTGCTGCTCCACGTAGCAGCTAGGAAAAAAAAAAAACCCACAACCCTCTCTCCTGTCCTCTATTGCAGATGATGTATTGCAATTAATCAGATAAACACTGATACATTTAAAATTCAACAGAACAAAAATATAGATTGAGGTTTTATTAACCATTTGGATGGAATTCTTGGTCTTTACAGTAATAGCTGCACACCTTAGAAAGCAGAGACTGTAACAAAAGTCAGTTTCTAAAAAAGTGTAGAAATTTTAGCAAAGCAGAAGAGTATAGACTGAAAAAAAAAAAACCAAAAAAAAAAAAATGCAAAAATCCCATTACCTTTTCTTCAATGAAAACAGGATTAAGCTTGAGAGTGCTTAAATTGTCACTTATTGAGAACTGGGAAAAACAGATGCTAAAGAGCAAAAAGAGTTTCAGAAAAAGATTGCTAGACTATATTATAGCTTTAGAAATAATATCTAAGTTAAATGTATAAAGCAATTAGAGAATGAATGTTTTCATTACCTTCAATTTATTTCAATACTCATATAAGATACCAAAACACATCCAAGATAGAACAACCTAATTATTCTGGCGGATCAACGGAAACTTTCTCCATCAGAGAGCTAGCTGTTTTAGCCACCTTTGCTGTCTGGATAGTCAAATTAAGCCCAAGAAATATATCACCAAAATAGCTATTTTTGAATTTAAAGATCCCTAGAGAAAGGGAGAAAGTTTTAAAGAAATTAACAACAGACTTTATATCAATCTTTAAGTTCAAAGGAGACTGTTAGTTATAAGGGCTGGAAATCTGACTCCTGTGGAGGTGTGTCATGAATAACTTGTACCAAGATTACAATTTATCCTATTTTAGCTTCTCTTTTTCTTCTTCCATTCCTAAGGAAGTATAATTCATATTACCTGAAGAAGGAAGAAGTATCAATATAGTGAACCAACAATATTTTTTCTTGGCTGGACTACTTATGTATGTGAAAATATGACATTTTAACTATTAGAACAACTACCATATTCAGGACAATATCATACAAATGAAAATTACAGTTATTCAAAAGTTTATTTCAAGACTAATGGCAGACGAAAGTGTTTACACATGAGCATCACATAATGCTGAACCAAACGTTGAATTTTCTTCAGGAAGGTCTTGGACTGTGGTTGCAAATTCACACTAAAATGAGCAAAACCTTCAGTTCACTCAGATGGGATTTGGGGAAGCTCCTCAACCTCCTTTCTCCTTTTGTACTCTTGTGCACCTTCAGTTTTCTGAAAAGTGCTTCACTCCGTTATTCTCCACCTCAAAATACAGCCCATGAACAGGAAGGGAAAAGAGTGTCAGAATGTTAGGCTCTCATTGTCCTTTAAAATGAGCATAATTATTTTTATACCAATGTTGTCTTCAGAGTCTCTTATCCAGCTGTCCCACAAGACTAAGAAATAAATTCACATCAGCAAACACTTCCTGATCTATCAATCATGAATGACAGTCATAGAGTACAGAATTATGGAGAACAATATAAACAATATAGACAAGAAAATATATGAGCACTTATATGAGCACATTGCAGCACTGTAGGATCTTCAATACACCACATTTTGCCTTTCCTAGATAACTCTCTGTGCAGTGTTTCAGCAGGTCCATTCTCCAAAGGAATGGGCCAAGTCATCAGGAAGTGTGAATAAGTACGAATGCCAATTTTGCTGAAATGAAAATGCAGCATACACCATACGCAAAGACTTCTTTAGGACTGAGTGTGTAAAAAGCAGAAACATTTGTTCAGGTTTTCCCAGCAATACTTTATAACAGCAAAGAATCAACTTATTCTTTATGACAGAAGTTACTCAGCTGTTCCATCATTCATTTATAGCCACATTTTGTTTTTCAATTATTTGGTCACTGAAAACATAGAAATATTTTCTCTTTGCAGTACCATGCCAGTTCCTGTTTATTCCTTCTGATATTTTATTTTCAAAAAAACCTGCAAATCTCTACTTAAAAAAGTCAAAATGCATGATTAATTACAAAATCAAGAGTATTTTGAAAGCAGGAAAGAAAATAAACAACTCTGGTAAAGTGAACAGATGGGATTACAAACTAAATTGCCATCATTAGCATTATGAGTCCTATAATTAGCTATTAGAATAACAATACATATCTAATATTAATATGAGATAACACAAGTGTTATTATAGCGACAGAAGAAGAAAAGAAACTTGGAAAGGTTGTAGTAAGGATAATTGAAGTCTGACTTCCTGTTAATATCTAGGTTTGACTTGCAAGACTATTGTGGAGATAAATTTTGCTTTTGTGGACATAATTCTGATTTTCCAAGTTTTAAAGCAGAAACTGACCTCAGTGATGTCTCCATGTTACAGTGCTCTGTATTATGAAGAGGATCTGCTACTTCCACAGTTACATTTCATACAGTCTTAAGAGCATCGCTAATACTAAAGCATTCTGTGCTTGATCTAACTTCCAGTGAAACCAACAGAAGGGTTACGAGGCTTATTAATTAATTAATTGCTTCAATTAACTGAAATTAATGAGGATGAATCATCTGTGTCTTGTTACCTATGACAACTGATAGCTTCTGCATGCCATTTTCCACATTCCTGTGCTGGCAGCACTGTAGAGATCCACTAATGTCAGATCTCTGAACCGGATCCTGCCACCAAAAAACAGTCCTAATTCATCAGCGCACCCAGTGGTACCAGAAAAATAGGTGTGCAACAATCCCCAAGTGAAAGTTTGGATGAATTGAAGCCTTCTAATGCAGCTGACCCTGTATAATTTCAGATATCTTGTATATCTTGTGTTTTCTGTCTACCAACACATGATTTTCTGGTTTATTTGAATTTTTTTTTTTTTTTTTTTAATATTTAAACCTGGCTTTGTGGTGGGATTTGGGCTCTAAAAACCTATTGCATATATAGAGAAGAAGATTTTTAGAATTATGTGTATATTGAAGACTGGCATAACTGGCTCTAAATAAGACTATGAGCAGGTGGAATGGCCTTCTATTATTGAAAAGGGCATTGATCTCCTTAATTCCCAATAAGTACAATGCAGGTGAGGGTGTTCAAGTGATAAATACAAGCTGTATATGAGGTAAACAGTGCTTTTCCACAGTTCTTCTATTAGGTTGTGGTTTATATGGGTGTAAAATCTGGTGCCACAGGTATGCTACATAGGAGTCAGCAAGTTTAAGTCAAATCAGGAAATTACAATGAGTTGTCAGGTTGCACGAAGCAAAAACGCAGCCTGAACAATAAACATTTATATAATTAATAGAAAAGTGCAGTCAGTAATAAGATGTTATTTTTTTCTCTTAACTTTGAGTGGTTTTGCTTGGATTAGAGAACTAGAAAATCTAATTGAAACAATTGTATGGTTTAGTTCCATATAATGGCTGTTATACAGTCAAATATACATTAAGAAGAAAAATGTTAATTGCTGATGTGCTGAATATACTGTATGGGTAACATTTAATTGCAAAAAGATATCATTTTGAATGACTGTTATTTTCCTATCTTCCTAAAATGAATCTACCAACAAAATAATACACAGTGTAAGCAAAACTGAAGTTCAAAGATCTAATTTCTAATTCAGGGAGGCATTAAGCATATGCTTAACTTTGACCAAATGCATAAAGCTATTAACTTCTAGGACCATAAAGAAGCGCTTAAAGTTAAATGGGTGCTTAGGTTATTATTCACACAGGGTTGCCTTCTTGAATGTTACTCCCCTACCAGTATCAGCACTCTCTTTAGCAGCCAGTCCCAATGAGATCAGTGGTGCTGACTGCAAAAAAAAAACCAACAAAAAAACCTGTTATTGACCATGAAAAGGAGGCAGAACATGATTCTGATCTGAACATATGGGTTTATTATTGCAGTGAATTAATTTTTAGCCACTGTCAAATGTGAGAAGAGAAAAACGGGGTTTAGCTATCTAGTTACTGTGCCTGATCATTAAAGGCCTGCAGGTAGCTAGCTGAATATTTGTGCCTGTAGTTAATTGTAAATGCAAATGAGAAGCTGCCTTTAAAAATCAGGGCTCATGTTTTTGGGGACTCCAAGAAAGTAGCAAGCCTAGGCAGGAAGCTGATGTAACATAGTCCAGAGTAAAATTGCTTTACTTTTTTTCAAGAGTAAACATAAGGGAAATCCAGCCTTAAAAGAATAATTTTCAGCCCTAAAAACTTCTCTACCAACGTGGATCAGGGAGAACACTAGCAAATCTAAATTTCATACAGAAAAGAGATAGCACAGCTACTCATGATGGTTAATAAATGGGCTACTAGTCTAAATGAGCCTTGAAAGAATGCAGCAGAAAATATGCTTGCTATTTTCACTTATTCTTTACTAATTGAAGCAGATGGTTTATTTGTGTTAGTTATGTACTCTCTAAACTTCCCAAAAGCAGATCATGAATTTTGTGTGATGTCATACTTTGATTTCCCTTACACCACAGACCAAAGCCTTCCCATTGACTTTCACTTGTTTTGCACAAGCCCAGAATCAATTCCAGCTTATCAGTATCAAACAAACATTGTCTTGTCGGAGGAATTGAAAAATCAAGATGAAGTGTAACAATTTTAGCAAGTTTTGAAACATGCAGTTATTTTCGTCAAGTGCACTCTATTGGCATTAAATTATTCTTTAGCACTTAGGAATTTCAGTTTAAAATTCCCCATAGAGATATTAGTTATGTAGGGTTTTCAAAACCAAACCATGCTACAGCTGTACGACTTCCTAACACCAAAAGCCTCCTCTGTAAAAATATGTGCCCTCCATCCTCCACAAAATATGGATATTGCCTGGATCTTATGGATTTCTTGTTCTCTGTAATTGTTTCAGTGATTGCTTCAGTCTGTACTTGGAGAATAGGTAAACAGTTCGAAAGATGAAAAGGAGGAGTACAAATGTAAAATGCTATCTTAAATTTTGCATTACATACATCACCCTACTTGGATTTATTGCTAACTACTTAAGTACATAACCACAAAATCTCCAACCCTGTATTAAAAGTCAGTAGAGATGTGATTGCGCTGATTCTTTCCTCCCTCTCTTGAGCTCAGCCCTATTTGCCAGCTGGCCAGCCCTCCCTTCCTCCTTGTTTTTCCAATGAACAAAGTGTTCCAAAACCCCAAACCAAACAAACCGAAGAGGCATTGACATAAAAATGACAAACGCTCAGGATCATAGTAAGAGCGATGCGAAGCAACAGCTGTCCTGCTCAGCCTGATTCTCCCGTGTCCATCTGCAACCTCAACCATCTGCAGAGGGGAAAGAAATTGCAGAAAACAAAACCACAGAAACAAGGGTTCTGGTGCTGTGTTTGCAAAGGGGAAAAACGCTGATTTCCCAGCACAAAAACCCGAGGTTTTGAATGTCATCACCCACAAAGAGGAGGAGTATTTCCCTTTCAGACCACTCTCGTGCCATAGGGTATTTTCTGTATACTGTAGGGTTAGCAAACTTCTAGCAAAGGACTGAGTCGCCTCATCCTAGGTCACACACCATGCACTAATCTAACCCGAGGATTATCAAAATAAATCAAAAGATTCTATAGGGTAAAAATCCTTTATAACAAGTTTTCTTGAAAAGAAAAATAACTCTCCATCTGAAACCATCAGCAAATTGGACAAGTTCTGAAATTGAACTGTTAGGTGATGGCATGCAAATAATGTTCTGCTGTCCTTTGCATTTCCAAACCCCTATGAAATCTGTAGCCAAGGCTGAAACCTGATATAATATACAACTTTTTTGCAAGAATAAATATTTGCTTGGAGTCCAGGAAAATCTGCATAATCGAGCTCAGGATAATTTGCTTGGATGCCTGGCAAACCAGCCTGAATTCAAGTTTCTTACCCATTTTGGAAAGGGCTTCTGGAAAGATTAGAAAAAACATATTTTGCCTCAAACAAATCTTGGTATGGATTGTCTAGTTATCTGGCAATACACCTAGCACATGAACCCTCCTGTGAAGTATTTGGTACCATTAATTTTCACTGAAGTCTTTACTATAGCAGACATTCAAGGTTTTAACAGAATTGACTTTAACTGGAATTTATTGGCCATTCTTCCCCTACACAAACACTTTTTAATTTAAAAGAACATGTTTCTTACATTTAGGTTTCAGCCCAACTGCTTTTACTTAGTGAAAACCCCTTGAAATGCAGTTGTACTACTCACTTAAGGAGAAGTTATTCATGTGAGTAATGGCAACAGGTCTAAGTCCATAATCCTAAATAAAAGGTTAACTCTTGCAACAAATTATAGAGTGGCTGTTTGGCTACTTTTGCTTTTCTAAAGCAATTTCCAGACATATATTTACTTTGAATATGCATTACTCCCCAAGATATAACTTTTCTTTTATTGGAAGTTTTATTTAAATAAGAGTGAGACATGAATATTTGGAAGAAGGCACACGTTTCTGAGACATTTCTCTTGCAGGTTGTAGATGATTCACAGGAAAGACGTTTTTTGATGTCTTGCCAGAATACAAAATGCTAAGTCTTTACATGGTGCAAATGAAAGGAGCTCCATTTTCTTCAGTACACATTTATAGCAGTGGGCTGGCTTATATTTGCTTTGTAGATATCTTTCACTCAGCTGTCTTCATTTTGAACAGTCTTTGCTAAAGAACAAAAATAGCAGCTGTAATACCTGACACTGGACAGAGAAAACTTTAGAATTACCGAAATGTGGGTAGGAAAAACGTTGGATGATGTTTAAGCTAAGTGCA
This sequence comes from Platalea leucorodia, assembly GCF_965183815.1. Lineage (NCBI taxonomy): Eukaryota > Metazoa > Chordata > Aves > Pelecaniformes > Threskiornithidae > Platalea > Platalea leucorodia. The sequence goes on from NC_138830.1 coordinate 6,181,994, forward strand.
TGAGTGAGGTCTTTATATAAATGGACCATAATGTGAATACTTTTGAGATGGCCTTAGATCGTAAACTGTTTTTCTTCAGTGAAGTTTACTTTTAAACACTGTTTTTTGGGAGATAAACTATTTTGCTGGCTTGCATTGTAACACTTTTGTAATATACATTTTAGGTGATCTAGGTGCTACAATCATGATTTAAATATTATGACATTTATTATTAAAATGTACTGTCATTTGCTACCTGACAAAGTAATGCCAACTCATGAATAAAGTACCTTGGTGAGCTATGGAAATAAGATACCACCAAAATGATAACTAATTCCTATGCGGTAAGAGCTTAAAAAGCAGTACTTAATAGTAACATGTTATTAAGCATATATTTTATTCCTTGCAGATGGCATTAAGTGTTTATTTCCCAGCTAAAACATAAGGCAAATAAGTATTCCAATTGCAGATGAAAGGGAAGGCATGCAGCCCTTCGAATCTCTACAGCAACGCGCTTACCAATGCTTATAATAAACAAACGGTTTTTATCTCAAGGAATTGAAGATTAAATCTGATATATAACTGTGAAATAAATAATACAAGCATCTTATAACTGCTTACAGGATAAGGTCTTAACTCTTGTCTGGATAGGATTAATAGCAAGGAGTTATTTAGACTATCAGTGGATAAGACGAGAAGATTATATATTCAAATTGTAAAACTAATTTAGCATTATATTTTTTTCAGTCTCATATTTGTCACAAAACTTCAGCAAGTACAATGAAATGTATCTGTATTTTCACTTTAATCTTAAAGGAAGATATGTTCAAATGTATCTGGGTACGTATGTATCTTCCACACATCTTTTTAATGTATTCCCTTCAGTGGTAAGAAGTATATGAAGTATTCAGACTTAAAAGCATGTATTTCTTCCAGAAATTATTCTGTTGAGATTAGGTTCCTCCATCTCCATGCTTATCTACACATTTTCTTATTGAGCATTTTCCTTTTTCCCTTTGTGACTTTTTGTCTAAAAGTAATTGCTGAATTTTCTCATCAGAAATATGTATGCTCCTCTAAAAGGAAACAAATGCCTTTCTCCAGTACACCAATGCCATTGCCAGTCTTATCTGTAACTTGACATGGTTTGGTTTACTTCTTTGTCACTGGATATCTTGTTTTCCAGTCTGAATTTCTCTTTTTAAATAAATTCTCAGATACAGAAGGAAGACAAGATCTTCCTGTTGTAGATGGCAACAAATGCTTTAAAATTTTTCCATCGTGAGAACAAATAATCAAATTAGAATTTGCCTAAGATATTAATTCAATCTAGGAAGCATGACATATTCATCCTACTGCTGAAAAAAAGCCCTATTTATTTATGGTAGTTTGTTAGATATGGATTCAGACTTGCAGGTTAACATTCAAAGAACAGAACCATGCTTATCTCTACAGCTTTGATTTTTAAAATTAGACTAGTACTGTGAGTGATGTGTGACGAGAACTCAATTGTCAGGAGTGCACAAGAGAATAGCGTTTAGTCATTCTCAGTTATTTTTATACTTCTTGATTTCTTTAAATAAAGTATAAAAATTCATGCATTCATGTTTCTATATTTAGTGCTGGAAAAGGTAAAAGAAAAAAAAAATCTCTGGGTAGTGAGCAGTGGGCTGTTTCACTTCCAACTAAATGGCTGTTTTCATAGAAAGATTAATTTAGAAGATAGATATTTCATAATTCCTGCCAAGTATGCTATTGGCATTGGCTTGTCTGAGGCCCAGTAACTCACCTTCTACGTTCTTCAGAAAGACTCAAAGAACCAGTACTGTTTGCTGGTTTAAAACAAAAACAAAACCCAACACAAGCCTCCTTGTATCTTTTGAGCTATGTTTCCTGCCTATATCCTAGTACCAGAATTAGCATTATGATAGGCTATTATGCTTATAGGCATATAAGCTTAGATAATATGTACCTGGAGATAAATTTGGCTGTGTATTGCATAATGCTGAAAGAACTGCAATATGGAGGCTGAGGAATAATTGAAGATAAAACCCTCAGCGGTGAAATACCTTATGATTCTGCAAGTGCACAGAGTATACTAATATGGTCTGGAGACGAATTTACACTATGGGAAATTAGATGCCACCTGAATTTTGACTGCATACCTGTGTGTAGTAAATAATCGTGAATGCTGAAATATTGGGTATGCTTTATGAATATATAAATATGCATTAGTATTTGGTATGCAGGAAGGCTATGTGTCAATGGAAGAAGGCTTACTTAGAGATGGGCTATGAATATGCAGCAGCTGAACTTTACTCCTTTACTGAAGTTTGTAGTTCAGCATTTTTATTTTTACTTTTACATTTTCTGTTGTGAAAAAGCAGCTGGCTACAGTATCAGCAGCTACCTTCAAAGCCTCTTGCCCTAGATTTCATAGCAGGGCACAGATGAGGCTGGATCTTTTCCCTAGTTATCAGAGGAGGGCTGAGAGATTTTGGTGTCTCATGGTGCTGCATGTGTGACATGCTGTGCACCGTGCTCCTTCGTTAGTGCCCTGCAGCTTCTCTCTATGACAAAATTTACTGTAAGGGAAGCATTTTATAGTCCCTTCTTTTGCCATCCCTGCTGGCACAGCTGCCTGTACTCCTCTACCCTGCCTCATGCAGCCGGGGTCATAAATATTTCATTCTATAGAAAATAACCACTTGTTACTAGCGTCTATATAAAAAGCATGGTTATATTACATGGTCATACAAAGATAAGCAGAAATAAAACAAATTAGGAAAGAAGATATACTCTGAGACATCCAGAACTATGGATTTACTTTGGGGATTTCCTTTCAATGATTTTTTCAGGGGCTGGAGGTGCAGTCATCAGGAGCCTGACAGCATCCATCCAGTTCTGGTGCGGGGATGAGGACTCCGCCATCGGCTGTGATGGAAACAGATGGGGCTTTGCTTTACAGTTATTCCTGGATAAGTCACAGATTCCAGTGGAGAGTCCCAGTATTTTCTCTTTATTTCTCAGCTGTGAATGAATAAGAAAACTGGAATCTGAATGACAGAAATTGATGGAAGAGAAAGATTATGGTTTATAGGGTACTAATTGTTCAAGATTTACCAAAGCCCAGTTCTTACCCTGTCTCAGGAGTGAATTTCTACTCACAGAGATACAAATCATGCAATCTTCACATCCCTTTCCTATCAGCAGGGGCAAGAGAACTTCATTTTTGTCTTTTGTGTGACACGACCACTTAATCTCTCTCCTACTAGCCAAGAAAAGACTTGCATTTCTAATGTTCAAAAGAATTCAGTGTTAATTTTTTTAAAATCCACTTGAAGACAGTATTTAAATGCTAAGTAGACACCTAATGACACATAAACAGTGTTATTTTATGTTCTAGATATTACTTTTAACTGGTGTGCACATCATTAGAGAAGTTAATACAATATAAATAGTGCAATTATTTGGTAGGCAGTTGAGAGAACCAGAAGTATGAATTAATTTGCACCAAGAACTTTCTATGTATTCTGGGTAACACAAATCTATAAAATACTTTTCATCTTATGTTTTCTTCAAGATGACTTTTAACTCAGTGTCATTCATAATTATAATGTTTAAGTAGGCAAAGGTTTTGTCGTGGTTTTCATGTGGGATATACAAATAAACACTTTACCATCAAATAAAAAAAAAAAGGGTCATATGTTCAAATAAATATTTCTTTGCCAGTCAATGGTCATATCTGGAGTAGACGTCCCATTTTGCCTCACTGTCACATATGCAGGTATCTTATAAGAGCCAATTAAAATGAAATACAAAATGGATCTTTACTCCCATGTCCTCAATTGTCTGAGAAAACAACTAAGTAAAATCATTCAAACTTATCAAAGGTATTTATGGACTCACTATTATTGAGAACTATTAGCGTCATGCTATAGAAATTTTAATTGTACGTTATGCTTAAATCACTTTAATTTACTGTTTTAATACTTATAAAAGATACTGGCCATAAACTAAAGTAATTTTAGATATACCAAGGAGTATATAAAATTTTATTCTCCCCTTCCACATGACTAATTAAAATTTGGTTTATGTTTTTGGGTTTTGAATAAGTAGTTATGAAAGAAAAAGCCTATAAAGTATAGGCATATAACTTAACAATTTTAGTAAAGTCAATGAAGTTCAGTCTTGCTCCTTTTCACATGAAAAATGATAGAATCTAAACCACTCAGTTTTACAATTAGATATTTACTTTATATATAAACATATTAATATCAACAGGAAGAATTGGAAAGCCTTAAATTACAGAATCAGTGCAATATTTCCATTTCTCACATACTTGTCCTCTTTCATATTTGAGATGCTGATGTTTAGCAAACCTCCAAAAAGAACAAGGCGTTGCATTAAAGAGTTGTTCCAACGTCACACTGTAAATACTATTTCTAAGAAAAACTTTTATAGGGAGGAGAGCCTTTGAGCTGGCTGTGGACACCTGCTTGTGTTACGCTGGGAGATAGGAGGTGACTATCTGGGGCTGATTGATCTAAACGGTGAAAAGTAAGCAAAAAAGGAGTGACCTGAAAGAACTGATGGGTTGAATGAGGTCATTAAACTGAGACAGTTGGATAAGTCACGTCATCTAAAACTTTTAAATGTAAGTGTGTGAATCTTTGTTTAGTCACATAAGTCAAATGTTCTCATTTCCAAACCTGTTTCAAGGGAAATTAAGCATTCAGCATTTCTTACAATTTTATCAATCTGGAGACAGATATGGATTACTTAATATCCTTACATTTTAATAGCCTTTGAAAATAGCCTTTCATTTTAATATAAACCTAACTGAAGTTTCATTCTGGGTACTAATTAAATCAGCGTGAAGATTAAAAAAAGGAGCATAAGTGATTCTATTTAATAAATAGCAACTACTATAGAAATAAGGTGTAAAATAAGTAATCCTATGCTTTACACTTGTTTAATTTATATGAAATTGTAGCTTATATTTACGTAAAATAACCAGGATTTAGGAAATGTTAATATTATTTTGATTTAGCTTTTGTATTTCCTTCTTTTTTTAGCAATATTTCCTCACTTTAACAAGTGCCTCAACACAGAAGAAAAAGCCATTAGTCATCAAATAGAAAAAATACTAGGAACCTTGATCTCCTGGAATAAATTGTGGCTATGTGTGACATTTAGATATTTGTATTATTGAAATTAGCTCCAAAAATACCTATTGCAGATACCAATAATTAGTGATAATGATTATGCAGTTTAAGTTTCAGCATTTCTTTCTCTCTCTCTTTTTTTTTTCTCAGTGGATACTCATTACCCAGATAAGTAGCCCATTTCTGTTGCTGGGACTTCTTATGTAAAGAATTACAGGTGACGACTCGGAACTACCTGTTAGAATTAAATCTATTAGGAATATATTTGTTGGTTTGTTCTAAAGTAGTAATTTATCACATTTGAGTACAATATATTGACAATTCTTCAAGTACTGACAAAACAGCTTTCTGAGATATATTTATGCATGTTCAAACAGACCAATTTATATTTCCTGCACATTCTGGGGTTCAGAGAAATATGCTGTGGCTGATGTAGGAAGGCAGACACTGAAGTCTGAAAAAGCTCACTGTATAATTAAGTGATAATAGTACTATCGCACTGTTTTATGAGGCAGTAACACAGTCCCCAAGTGAATAAACTATGAAGCCGAAGGCTGCGCAGTTTATTCCAATGAGGGAACTGGATCATTGCCAAGAGCGTTGCTACAAAAGCACCATTAAATTAGCATGCTATAAATGTTTAATTAAATAAAATTTGGTGTGGATTCTTGCACATGGTATGGAAAATAATGTCATGGTTTGAGAACTAAGAGAAAGGGCCAACAGAGACATTTGTGGGGACACTGCTTTTGAGGCATGCCCTGCGATGCTCTCAGGTGAAATGATCTCCTATTCAATACACCAGCCTGTGAAATCAGAGGAGATTTTTGAGGTGCAAAGGGTACTGAAATGAGAAACACCGTATATAGTGTCGGTGTAGTAGGATACTGATGTTATCCTCAGTGCTGCTCTCTCTCCTGAATTTCAGAGCTAGGGGATTAAAGCACAAAAAGGCTAAATGAGTTGTACAGCAAGATGCTGATATTTTTGTCCCTGGTCCAGCGTGAGGGCTGTGATCGCTATCATACTTTTCTCTGTAAAAGACAGAGGGAAGGATTTTTGGAAGATATGCAGCCCCAAAAGACTTAAAAATACTTGGAAAGTTATCCATGAAGCCCAGCAAGACCTGGGTAAGTACTAGCAGGGCACTGGCATGGTACCTGAGACAAATCTCCATGACATTCAATCCTGACAGCTCTGCCAAGATTTCCAGATAAAGGTAGTAATTTAATCTAAATATTTGGATGCAGATGCCTACTTGCACAAGCAACTGGATGGAGGCCACCAATTCGGTTTGTATAAATGACCAAACAGCTGTCAAACTGTCACGGTTTTGGTGAAAAGCCAGCTTTTGAACAACGATCTAGAGATGAAAGTCTGTAGGTGCGCGGTTATTGATCCCCTTAGACCTCTTGTCGTACCTCACCTCTGTTGAAATGTAGTCAGGGAATAAGGGTGGCAGAATGGCAGCAGAGTGAACTTACTTCTTTGGCAGATTAAATAAACTAATAAAAATGCTACTCCTGCCACAGAAACCAGTTCAGCCTTTCATTTCCAATGCAAGTGCCAATAAATACTTGCAAGCTAGATGCATCAAATGTCTTGCATCTTATCAGCCAGAAATGCTGCAGAAATGAAAGACATGAAACAAAATTAATAACATACAATAAAAAAGTGTGGAAAATCAATTTGAAATAAAAATAGAAACATAGGTGCTTGAGAATCAAAGAAGAATAAACTTTCACTTCTGTGTTACTTTCACTATGTGCTTCAGAAGACCAGGCTCCATGTTCTGCTTTGAAACTCCGAGGCTGTGAAACATTTGCAAGGGGAACACACAATTACCAATCAATGCAAATGATTAAGACAATCGGTTGGAATGTTTTAGTACAAACCCCAGCATTTTTTAACTGAAAAGTTAATGTTTTGAGATGTTTGTTAATTGAAAACAGAACAAACTATTTCCTAACTAGTCCTGTTGAAAACTTTTCTCATTGGACTCTAGTAAACTTAATAAAGAAATGCCCTTAACATCATTTGAATTTATATATGTAGTAGACACTTTTCAGTAAAGCTGATCTGAGTTTGGTACTCAGGAAGGTCTAATCCACAAAAGTGTAAGATTAAGATCAAGATTTGGTCAAGGCCTTACAGTAAAATTGAAAACAATTAGAGTCTTCTCCATAAAGAACACTTTGTTCAGTGGGTAAACAGTGCCAGAAAGGAGCTAGATATTGTTGTTATGACAGTATATGCATCTGCTCATAAATCTTATTTTTGTGCCTGGATTTTATTCATTGCACACAGCGGGACACAACATACTGTGGCTGAACGCTAACCCATATTCCCAAAATGTCAGTACGAAAAAAAAGATCAATGCAAAACCACATGGCAAAAAAGCAGGTGCAGAGAGAGATCAGCATTTTCAATGGCAGTCTTTTAGTTTCTTACACTTATTTTCAAGCAGCCTATTGGCATTAAATCCAATTTCCATAGTAGATAACAGGAATGTAATACTAATGGCAGCTGGATGAGGATCATCTTGTAATACCACTAGCTAATTCCTAACAAAATGTGGGGTTTTTAAGATGTGCTATAGATAGGTTGATTGATAGATCCAGCTAGATGTTCCTTCATTTTTGTTTCCCTTCTTCCTTCAAAAGGACTATTGAGGCTGAAGGAGCACTGAGACCACATCCTGAGTCACATCATCTCTTCCTGGAGGCCTCATGCCACTTTCTGTTGGGTAATAACTGCATCAATGAAGTGAAGAGCAAACAGAAAAGACATTCAATAGTGAAGAGGATTAGGCTATTCTAACATGACAGAATATCTTGGGTGGCTATTGCCAGACTGCTTCAGCAAGATACTCAAAGGGATTTGTAATACAGACCAATTTCCTAATTTACACTGCATTTCAACTTGTGGTTCCCTCGCTCTCTTGGCACAGTGAATCAGCTGATATAATGAAAGCATAAAAGAACAGTTGCTCCGTCTTATAAAATGATTATATAGTTTCTCAATAGAGAAAATGAGAGATCAAGGGCCAGGGTGTCATTTTTTGTTTTGGGGGTTATTTTCCTATAAAGGAACTAAATAAATGAGAAGTAAAATGGAACCTCTTGCTCTTAATCTTTCCTAGACTTTGCAATCAAAACATTTTAAGTTAAGATTGAACAGTTAAGACCAAAATAAATATAACCACCTCTTCTTTTATTCCATAGTTCTTGTCATTTCCAAACATAGGTTCAACTTTCTATTCTGCCCTTGTGCATTTGAGCCTTTTCATCCTGGCCTTTTTAGTTGAGCTAATCAGTATTTTTTGTCAATGTTTTTTGTCTGATTTTCTACATTTTCTCTTTTGCTTAATTAGAACCAAAATAGTTTGGATTGCTGAACTGAATGGAAGTAATTTTTGTCAATTCGGCACTACACTGTTGCCGTGCTGCCACACTAACTGAGAGATGTTAGAGTTCAAGTAACTCATCCTTCCAGTTTTCTCTCTTGGCCAAAAAAATCTTTATCATTTTGTAGCTTCCCAAAAGATTTTTGCTTAGTTGTTGTTTTGAGACGATATGTGCAATCTAGAAGCTGATCGAACAAGCAAAGATGTAAATATTTTCCCATTGGCAACCGCTGTTTCGTTGAAACAGAAACGATTTATGCAAGAGCTTTGCATTTTGACCATTATTTGTGTTAGGAATGAGGAGCAAAAGTAATTTAAAAGCAGGTGCTGTGTATTTGCTTGTTTTACAATGTCTTTTTATCATTAGACTTATTTATATTCTGTATAACATTTCTGATGCACAGAATATAAAAGTGCAATACAACAGATAACACCTGCCCCCCTGCCAACTTTAAACTTATCAGCTTCACAGAACTAAAATAATCCCCTCCATGGAAGGGGGGAGGGATGGGAATTGAAATTCAGTCTTCTAAGGCTGCTTAGAACAACAACAAAAAAAAGTCACTTTGATATCTCAGGTCTGAAACTTTAAATATCTAGCAAGTTCTAAATGTAATATCCCCAAACTGGGTTCCTCCCATGCTGAAATTTCACACCTGAGCAGCCACAGAATACAAATCGTTCCTCAATGAGGGCTACAGGATGCAGGAGTCTCATCCCAGACGCACCAGGGCTCCTGTGCATCCTCACCCCCGGTGTCCCCATACGTCCTGAACATTTTCGAGTCCACAGCCTCCTCCTTCTCTGTGTGCCTGGCATTTCCATATGAGCAAACTTGGCTAAGCTTGGACAAGAAGAGTGAATAATAGAGAAACAAGAATAATTTTTGCCTGTATTAGGTATGGCAACAAAAATATATATTACTGTATTGAAAGGAAGATGATGGACAGAAGTTAGGAATGTGTGTGGATAATCTTAACTTCTAGCTATTAAGATACAGCACAGAAATTTCAAGTGGTGATTGGAAAAGAAACAGTAAGAAATAGTCCAGCTGGCTGGTACTGAGTCATGGCAGTGGAGAGAGTTTTGTGCTCTCGAGTGGTCATTTTGCAGAAGAGTAATCAAATGGTGCTGCTGCATTTTGCATTGCTAAGAGCCTGAATTTGTCCTGCAGTGCTGTGTGGTATAAGTTGATCCTTGACAGAGAAGCATTCAGCAGAACTTGTTACAAATCAGTCAAGTAGCTTTTCCAGCACATACAATATAGACACAGCAGAGTAAGCAAGTGCTGTACAAGGTAACGTGCGGCTGTAAACAAAAACTTCATTTCAGTGGGAAGCTGAGCCAAGGCAGCGTTCTTCTGGAGTTAGGCATATTTCAGTTGGTGGGTTGTGTCAAGTGGAATTTGGACCAAAATAATAAAATCTGAAGAGATGTAGACAGAAGATTGTGAAAAGGACTTAAAGCTGTTGTCACAGTACTATCATTTGTTGGAAAACTTCAGGCAGGAATGAGCATTTTCAGCTCAAAGGGATCAAACATTAATTCAGTCACTTTTTGGCGACATGAACACAATTTTTTATAATAGTAACATTATTTCAATATATTACAAGAAAGTATAATGCTTATTACAGTTTAGGAGTTTCAGTACCATTACAATGCAGGCATCAAAACTGGTCACACAATTCCTTTTATTTTAGAGCAAATATACCTTAAAGTGTAGTTATTCACCCAGACTTTTGGTTTTAAATAAAGAAAATATATGTACCCTTAAATTACAGTGATAAAATAAATTGAAGGTACTTCTTGTCTTGCAGATTTCAAATTGAAGTTGTGAAGTAATAGGAGTTATGCTCCTTCCCAAAAATATTCATAGAGTCTGCATTTTTAATTCCCAGAGCGTATCTCTGGACGTTGCTGTAGCTATATAGAGATGTACGTACAGGAATATCTAACTAGAAAAGAAGTTATGTTTGAGGAGGATTGAGAGAGAGATGGATGGTGAAGATTAAAAGCCTGAATGTCTCTTTGGCATTACCATACGAGATGCTCAAAATTATGCGCAGGGCAGGTGTCAGTTCAGAAATGGCAGATGGCATTTTTGGTGCATCGGCATCATTAGTTAGCAGGAGAGCTTCAAAAGTAAAAAACTCGGGATGGGAGACACCCTGCAAAATCAGCTCTCCTTTGAAATAACTGTGCTAGGAACAAGTTCACTTCTGCGACTGAGGAATCCACAGGATAGAAAAAATGTCAGAAAACACAGTTGTTACCTTCTGCAGGTGCTACTTTGCAAGACTCCTTTTTGAACTCCTCTGACAGGTCACCTTGGCCTGAATATTTGCTGAGGCTAATTGGTATGGAGCTGGAGCTACCACGCTTTAGCCGAAGGTCTGTCAATACATTGCTGCAGAGCAAGGAGCAAGCTCTGCCTTCTCTGTGCTTCTGCCCAAGTAACAAAACAGAGACAGAAATGTTTAGCTACTTCACTGGAATTAAGAAGAATAAGTGCAAAATGCTTTGAAAATTAATAATATTATTAATGATTATTGTTGCAGTAGAAGCATATACTTCAGCAAATTCAGAGAAACCTGTGAAGAGGCAGAAGGGCTAATCTTGTTTTATATTCTTTTTCTATTAGTGGTGTTTTGGAAAAGCTGTGCTCCAGGTACTTATTTGGTCTCAGTCTCTCAGGTCCCTGTGTTGTAAATGTGATCTGTTTAGAGCATGGAGGATAAGATTCAGCTGGAGATGAAAACATATGTACCAGCATGCTGCAGCTTACCCGTTGGCTGTTTTGCTCCTTCGCCCCGCACCCCACACAACAGAGTAAAAAGAGATCTTAAAAACTGGAAAAAAGCTGATTTTTGTTTACATTAAAATTCATGAACACATGGTTTGGCTTTTAATCTCAAAAAGTCATAGGGTTTGCTTGAAAGGACAGCTCTTTACACACAGACCAGGCCAGAGTAAAAAATTCAGCAATTACGAAGGCAACAATGTCCTTTTTTGGAGCAACTAAGAGGCACTGGGGAGGTATGTTTGTACAGCTCTGAGTCCCCTATTTTTTCTCATCTCCTTGGCCTCTTTTTATTTCTCTCCCCAACACTATAAGCCAGTTTTCTGAAAAAATATTAACAAGAACATACCTGGCAATGATGCTGATGACATTTGCCTGCTCATCTTCATACATTACTGCTATCATATAGTATATTCTCAGCTTTGTCTGCAGGCTCATTTATCTCCTAATTTATCTTTGAGAAAAGAAAACCTACAAATATGAAAGCTAAAATTAAAAAAAGAAATCAAAACAGGGCTCGAAGATGTTATATTTGACTTGATGGTGCTGGTAGATATACAAGATAAAATGTCAGATGAATAATTCCATACTTCAAAGGACAGCAAATTATTTGCGGGGGTTAAGAAGCAATGACCGGTTCTTTCTCATACTTTGTGGGAAAAATATCAGATTTACTGGGAGTACGTGTAGCATTTTTCCATGTTGCCTGGGGAACGCAGACACTCGCAGAGGGGGAAGAGTGGGCTGAGACAGAGGGCACTGCTTCACAGGGCCATGGGTCCAGGGCATGCCGTGGATGTCTGGTTTTAGAGGGAGATAACACCACACTTTCGGTGGTATGAAATGAAAGGCTCAATTGCATCCAGGAGCAGGTGGTCAACACCTCTCAAAATAGCACCACTTCAGTGTTGAATTTCACGTCTGAAACAACTGGCTTACTGTGTTAATAAATGGATAAACTGGTGTGATTACATAGGCTGCATCCTCATGACACATCTAGTACGAGGCCAAGGCCTTTTATTTTCATTGCGGCAGCATAGCATTTTAGATACTAGACCTAATGGGGAATGACTGGCAGCATTAATGATAAAACAATATTCCAAGCTGGGCTCATGACTTGCAATAACTGAATACCGTTTGTGGGATAGCTCTGGGAATCTTCAGTGTGAACAAAAGAAGTCCTGCAGTTTTCTCATTTAATTAAATTTAAATCTATGGGGACTGACAGTGCGTGTCTTGGGCTTATGCTTTTTTTGACTTGTTCTTTGCAGCTTAATGTCATTGTAAAGTAGTTTTTAATCAACAGACAGCCTTAACTGGAAATGAAGCTGACACCTAGTTACTTTTATATAAGGATTTTTATTAATTGCAACACTAAGATATTTTTCCTGTACTAAGACAACATGTAATAATAAAATACCGGACAGTAGCACAGAGTTCAAATGCACTTTATGATTTTCTTTGATGGGTCACGTGCAGTTGTGGTTGCTCAGAATCTTTTACTGGAAGGACTTTCTTTCATCTGGTTTTAACATTGCAAAACAAATCATTAAGGGGTATTTTCTACATCAAGCTGAAACTTGAGGGTTGGGGGGAGCATCTGGTTTCTAAAACACCTCAAACATTTGTGAGCCAAAGGCGAAACTGTATTTGGTGCCATTTTATAAAGAAACACCACTTCTATGCATTGGAATGAGTTGTAAATGTGGATATGGATGCAGATATAAATATATAAATAAAAAGATAACCGCACCACATGATTCAGTACTTCTTAGAGCCAGTTTCAGCCGGACTATGTTCCTGACCAGAAGCCATGTAACACTACAGCACAGGGAACAAAATTAGTTATATTGCATTAATGCAAGATTAGTCAGGAATGGTGCTAATTGCTAATTTTAGGACCTTTCAAGTTAGCATTTCCAGGCATGGGAAGCTAACATGGGATTGTTTAATGTAATATGGTTCTTTTTAACACAGGGAAACCCTCAAAAAGAAAGAAAAAAAAAAAAAAATCTCCCAAATCCAAATTTGGCTCCAAAGCAAGCTTCTAAAAATCCTAGTGTGCACATAGACACTTGTTAGAAATCTAGACAAGATGCTAATGCATCTGACAGTTCATTTCCACTCTCCATGCTGTCCCCTCTCTCACCTCTTATTTACTAATTACACTTCTCATGATCAAAACGAGCACTCTACTGCAGCACTTGATCAGGATTTTTCCTGCAATAGTAATTTCTTGTTGGCAGGCCCACTGCGGCAAGAGGCACAAAACAAAACAAGAGGCTCTCCCTGGTCCTCCTGCTCACCCTAAAAGCGTGGGAAATTCCTGATGAGAGTCAAAGGGAGATATAGAAATAGTGAACCTGGAATGGATCGAGAATAAAGATGGTGAACAGGAACAAAGAGTGGCAAAAGCTGGGAAGAGCAAGAGTAAATGGAGAGGAGAAGTGGAAGTTTGCAGTTGATGAAAGGAGGGAGGGGTGGTGGAGTTAAAGATTGAATGGAGAGAGGGGGAAGGGAGGCAGCAACACTACATTGCAGAGTTATAATTACCAAAACTTCAAAGACTTTAAAAAAAAAAACATAGAGAAAATATCTGTAGAGATACAAGGTAAAACAAATCTTCACAAAGTTACAGAAAGGGCTAATTAGAAGCAACTGGAGTAGAGAAGTAAAAGATATTTAGCCATTGCAACATGCACCTCTACAAAAACTAGAAACAGGCAACTTATTCCCGAGTTTTAGTGTTCTTATTTGTTTAGCAAATAGCTGTGATCTGTCTGCCAATTCATGTCACCCTTCACGGCAGGTTCACAGACAAGATAACAGCTTTCCACTTAGGTTTCCTAATGTGAAATTGTCAGCAAAGCACACATCCTTCCCTCTTTCCAGCCTCCTGTCAAGTCATACAGTACTTTGTTCTTTTTTCCCCTCCTCCTGCAAGTTATAGGCCAATAGCTTGAGTATTAAATGGGGAAGCAGGATCTGGTTATAAACAAGATAAAGGGAGGGATTAAACTTTTTTCCATATCCCAGGTGCTTCTTTAACTTGTAAAGGAGAGATTGGACTCCCTCTTTCCACGTCCGTATTGTGCACAGAGCCTCACCTAGTAGAGGCCCTGCAACTGCTCATCAGGGTATATTGCTTGCAGACTGAGAGGCAGAAACATCCAATTTGTAGCTCCTCATATGTCCAGCCACCCCAAGCTGGCTGTGTTTGGGCAGCTCTGTATGTACCACTACAGAGACATGCAAATGTTCCAGGTTAGGAAACTATTCTCTGTGTGTGTGTGAAAGAGCATGTATTTTATGTTGACAAAAAAACCTCTCGAAAATGTTCCTCTTCTGCTGAAGGGAAAAAACATTAATTTGCATTGCAGATGCTCAAACAGGCATGCTACAAGTCAACGGAGCTTTTCTTCAAAGGATGGGCCATGACACTTCAAGGGCAACACCTAGAATTAGCTCATGTGATGACATTTTCCCCCCATCTACTTAGGAATAACCACCTCATTTTGAAGAATATGCAATAAATAATGGCAATTCATACGCTAAAAAGCAAGGATTACATGCAATATTTAATGACTATATTGGTTAGAGAGTAGTGAGAATTGTATCAATTGAAGGTGGCAGGATACGGTGGAAAAAAATAGCGTATTATATTGTAAGGAAAGGTAATGTCAAAGAGCAAAAAAAAAAACCACATGTGAGGCAATTTAAAACCCCACAGGTAACCTTACAAGCCAAGCAATGCTTGAACTGAGTGCTTTTGTGTGCAATGTTGCTGTTCTTTCAATACAGATTTTCTATTTTTGGCATACTATATAAATCAATGTCACAACAGAAAGATAAAATGATGCATACTTAAAGTAAAACATAAAATTACCTCTATGGGCTAACTGCTTCTTAGATGTTATTTAGAAAGCATCAAATAAAACAGCATAGGAATTTTATAGCTGCCTACAATACATGAAGGAAGGAGAACTTCACAGAGATTCACCATGTCTCTGCACTCCCAGCTGATCGATAGCCAGGTATAGTCTGAGCATCACCTGTGTGCCTTCTGCTATTATGAAAACGCAGAATTCGTCTTCCTGTGAACTACGGAGGCCAAATTTGCTTCAGTATTTAGTTCTCATTCTGCAGAGAGATCAGAAAATACTTTGCCTCCAGTTGAAGTCCAGGGAGAGGGACAATTCTGTTTTTGCTATGGTTTCATGGGACACTTTACAATCTAGATGTCATCCAGAACTGGGAAACTAACTTTTGGTAGCTCAAGAATGAGCTTTAATATATCGTCTGAATCTCTGGGAATTCCTGTTCCGTTAGGGACAAATAGATAGGAATCATTTTACGAACAGAAATTCCCACATTTGTTATATTCATTTAATCTCTCATGGAATCTGCATATGAATAAAATTTGTAAGTATAAATCTTCTTTTTCTTCACAACAAGCCTTGCAAAAAATGCCTGTCTCGTCATAAGTGTGTGATGATATAGCATCACCTAGTCAGTTTTTTTCTGCAAATGGAGCCTTATTTCTCTGCATTCTGTCCATTTTATCCCCCAAAAGCAGCCAAGATTAGATAACAGCATATATTTGATACCTGATCATCACAAAGATATGGACATCTGTCTAGTAAAAGTCCCAACAAAGGGTCAAACTAACAATATCTTCTACCCTGTTGTTATCATCTTCTAGATGAATGGAGTATGCAGTTTGTTCTGTGTGAACATGTTTTTCTACAATGCATCCAATATCAAGCAGAAATCATTCTAATAATGTAAAAAAAACCAAAAACAAAAAGCTGCTGCAGGACACCATTTATATACTGTTTTGGCCCAAATTTTCTTAACAGAAATAAGATTAATGTACTGATGGTGCTGCCCATAATTCATGTATTTTTGATAGCATTAGAAATGAATGGACTCTGTAAGCAGTTTTAGGACTTACAAAAATATAGTTTTGTCAGACTTGTTTGGAGTCTTAGGAAAGCTATTTTTTAAAGAACATCATAAGATATTTAAATATGGAGAAAAATCACTTGATGAGACTTATTTCTTTCTTCAGTTTAAGAAATGGGATTTTTTTTTTTTTTTAAGGGTGGTATATGTAGAGCCCGACTTGTAGGTATCTCATCTCCTCACCCTTTCGCTCCTGTATGCTCCTATCTTTTGTGAGGATGACAAAAGCTGCACCTGCCACAACCACCTCCTTTTCAGACCCAGCCTTGATGCTCAATGCATTCTAGGTCTAGTTCAGAAAAACTGTTCTTCCTCTGCCTTTTATAAGAGAGAGTCCAAGAGACAAACCAATTATTAACAGCATATCACGACTGTATGCTTATATCTGAAGACTTTCAGTCTTGTTGCAAACAATTTTTTGAACAGTATTAATATCAGGGACAGCCAAGTTTTGTATGCACAGCAAAATATAATTTTAAAAATGTAGGTTAAAAAAACATCAGGTCCTGCTTAGAAGATGGCTGATTGCATTTAGCATCAACCTTGATTGCCTTCTCATTTCCATCTCATAGGCCAGTTAGGAAAATGGCAAATGTTGGAGCTGACAAAAACAAAAGTTAATATTCAAGAAGAATGGCTGGAGATGACTTGGAAAGCAAGCAAAATGATACATAATACTATGAATAATGTACATATCTAATTCCGTCCACTGGGCTGAAATTGCAGTTGACTTCAAAGAACTCAACAAGTGCAGTTGCTTAAAATCCAGACAGTAATCTGAACATTTTGCTGTAAAATTAACGTTTACTTTTAAACTAGGTACTAGACTGGAGATATGGAAACTATGTTTGCTACCTCAAAAAGTATAATGAGTTTCTGCTGCACCCTGCAGACTGATTTTGCTGCGTCTTCTGAACTGAACAGGATGATAGACATGTTTGTCAGGTTTTTTCTAAGGCAAGAAAACAGCAATAAATAAAACTGCCATTTTTCCTATTATAACAAATTCAAGGTTTCATAACATCAGTTTGAAATAAAAAAAAAAAAAAAGAAATCTAGTACCCAAGCACTAAAACCAAATAAGAACACACTATATTACTTTCAAAATTATGCTCCTTATAAACCGTTACCAGTTAAACCTCAATATATTTGTTAATTTCAGAAACAAGAAAAAATTGTTTCACATTGTTTATTTGTGCGTGTACGCATTTCTTCTCTTAAAAGTTAATTTGTAATTATTGTGAGTTTTATAGCAATTTGGAGGTAAGATGCAGCTTTGTACATCTTTGTAAATACCTTTTTTCAGACGCAGCATCTGTTGCTGTAGCTAAGCTCTAAATACATACATATTCTCAGGTAATGTTTTCTCATCCATAGCAAGGTTTAATTTGTTTTCATGTTTCAGATCTCTCATATTATTTAAAATATCAGATGATTGCATTACTAATCTTGCAGTTAACAACTGGCCTTCCTACCCTTTGTGAATGCAAAAGCTACATTTCTGTTCTTGCAAATAGCCTCCTGCTAATTTCATCCAAACTTGTCAACGACACTGCTGTAGAAGTTGTGCGGCTCATTTTGCTCTCATGCACTGAATATCTTAAAATAAATAAATAAAAAAGTAATAGGACCTTACAATCTGATCATTAACACTTAATAGCCTTAAAATGTATTTTCCTTCCTACAGAGAATGTAAAAGTCTATTCTGTAATGAACAACAAAGGAAGTGTAATGAAGGTACAAGCAAGGAAGGAGTTTCCAGAGACAGTTGGTATCTACATCAGAGATCTACTCAATTCAATATCTAATTGCTAATTCAAGGTCTAATTGCTCAGTATCACATTATGTACTTGTCTGCGAAATACAGCAGTCAGTTCAAATGGCTTTTGCAAGGGCTTCTTAATGGCACAGTTCCTTTCCTAGCCGTCTCACTAAATATAATTATTACAGATGCCATCTGGAATACTGAACAGATATGAGCAGCCTCCTACCACCTGCAAAATGTTCAGCTGCTTTCCGAGCAGTCCCAGGACCTTTTTTCCAGACACCGACACTGCTCCCACTGGGTGACAGTAGTGCCATTACACCGCCTAGCCGGCACGCCAAATATATCAGCCTGTTATTACCTGTCCGACACCGTATGAGGCAAGGCCACCCTTTAGTCCCTCCTCTGTGGGGTCTGGAGAGTGCATCACCTCCGTGACACAGTGCATGACCCACTGCCGCTCTCAAATGAAAGTTTAATAAGTACTATTTTCTCTCCATTATTGTGGGTAGAACATTATGTCCTCAAAAAAAATTGCAGTGTAAGATCCAGGTTCACACTGGTCAGCCAATTTATATTATAAATTACTTATGCTAAAACATTTTAAAACTTTAGGACAGCTCAGATAGTTTTGGTTCTGTTTCAAGGAGAATTATGCAATCCCCTACAAGCAGGAAACGTTTTCAAGGTCTGCGTTATACCTTCCAAACATTAGAAAGCATTTAAAAGGAGCACAAACTGTAAGCATTGCAGGTAAAGCAACGCAAAAAAACGTTCACAATTTGCTGAGCGTCAGTATGTTTAGATATATCTGGTAGTCTCTGTGTAGCAATTTATGCTAGAGAAGCCACAGCATAGAAACTGCTTTTGTATCCAATTTAAAAACATGAATGTTCCATCCTTACCCTAGAGCTTAAAGACAATTTACAGAAGTAGGGCAGTATGAAGTATTGCTACAATAAACTGTTGTTTTACTTCCCTTTTATAGCAAAAATTAGGGGAACACTGCGACTGTTGTCAAGTCTTAAAATATGTTTGCAATAAAATAAAAGCCATTGGGTTTCTTTAATTTCAATGGTTTTCTTCATTATTCAAAGGCCTCTTTAAATCTTTCATAGATTCAGTTGTGATTTTTAAAAAGAAACACATAATCCTTCAGCAATTAATCTAAGTCTCTGGCTACCGCAAAAGTGGGCATTGAGGGTCCTTCTGTATTTTTCTCATGGAAGAAGGCAGCATTTTAGTCCTTCAAAAACTTGCTTATTAGTTCCCTTACATTGGCAGAAGTTTGAATGGGTTATAAAATGTTTTTCTGGTAATATTCTTCGAGAATCAAGGAAGAAACACCTTATAATTAGTCACCATGAATTAATTTGAAATCCATCCTAGTGGCTGGAGATTTACTTTTACTGTTGGCTCAGACAAGAACGATACATTCTGCTTCACAGAAAGCTACTGTCTCTTTCATCACATAAAACTTCCTTTGTAATGAGTGAGGATCCAGGATACACTGAGTTCATATAGCCAAGAACAATAACTTTTATGACGGTTTTCAGTGAATGAAAGGAATTAACTAAATGTTAAATAATATGTAAATATGTTGGGCTACCATTTTTTCCTTACCTCCCCTCAGTGAGAGAAACACAGAGTAGGTCTAAAATGTCCAGGAGCAGACTTTTTAAATTAACAATAAGCAGCTCTTCACTGTATGATTAGTGCCTCTAAAAGGAATAGAAATACCAGAGGATTAACGTACAGGAATGAGATTGGCAAAATTCAAGTCCTTAAACCCTTTGGGGAACAGCACCCCAGGTTTTAGAAGCCTGTATTTGCTGGCTTGGGCACACCACTGACGCCAGATGATGGCTGTAGGTGGAAAGAAATTTCCCTCATTGGCATAAAAATCGGTGAATACAATTACAAATTCATCTGCTGCTTTTTGTATGATGATGAAGATATTTTCAAGGACAGAAGATATTTTCAAGCTGTGTAAACTACAATAACGGAGGGATTTATGAGTCTGAGCATGGATTTAGTTAGAAGAACCCTGTAACTCCGTCAGCTTACACCAGAGTCACCCTGCAAAGAGCCAAGCAGAGAGATGTCTCTTCCACGGTCTGCAAACCCTAAGCCAAATGGTCCTTAGACAAATAGGCAATTCAAGTCTACCTGTTGGCAAGCACAATCGTAAAGTGCTCCACACATGGAGCAGCTGTTGATGTCCTTGTGCGAAGCACTTGAAAGATTGAGCTGTAAACAGAGAGATGGGGGGGGGGGGGAATCAGAAAATCAGTATAGGAGTTGACTGACAGATATTTGGATCTTAGTGAAGCATTTGACACTGTCTCATGAAATCTTAATTGAAAAATTAATTCAAGTCAGCTTGGCTAGAGACAATTGTTTGTGGATTGAATATTGGCTAAAGGACAAATGAAAAAAATTATGATAAACAGCCATGCAACAAGATGGTTAGAAATGTCCAGTGGGGTAACACATAGTGATTGTTAGTCTGGGTTTATTTTATATCTTCATTAATGATTTAGAGAAGAAAGAAAAAAAAAAAAAAAAAGACATAAATAAGATCTTAATGAAATGCACAGATTATTATACTCATTCTAGAAGATTTGAAATGCCAATAAAGACAGTGAAATAAAAAGGGACTGATAAGAAACATAGATGAAGCATGGCCAAACAAGAATCATCTATGGAGTAAAAATATTTTACTGCAAACAAAAAATCAACATAAAACATATAGCTAATCAGAAGATGAACCATTAGAATAATCAGTGTAGGAAATGGAACGGTAGTAACAGATAAGAGAGTTGGAGGATGTGACAAGAATGATAAAAAATAAAATGCAAATTTAAGATCCAGTGCCCTTTGCATCCAACGGAAGCTCAGCCATGGACTTCAGAGGATTTTGGACATGGACGGCAGGCACAAAGCAATGATTTTCTGCAACCTTGTCATGGCCATTGCATGCAACTATAAGAAATGCTCTCCAAGAAAAATATTAAGTTGGAAGGAAATCAGAGAAGAGACAGAATAAACACCTTAGGTTTTTTGTGAGAGCTGAAGTGGGAAGAAAAATGAAGATAATTAAGCAGTTATAATTTGGCCAAATAATGAATAAGCAGGAACGCAATAACAGTTTTCAAGTGTCTGAGGACATAAGCTTATAGAAAGGAAAATAATTATTCTCTTTGTTATATGGAAGTACAATTTTAACAGGTAAGGGTAACATATTATAAGGGATGAAAGATATTTGATGTAAATATCAGGAAATGCAGCATATTAAACTGTTGAATAAGAGAAGAGATGGAAGGCATATGGTTTGGGATTTTTAAAAATCAGACTGAATGCCAGCTATGGAAATGCAGACAGTAATCTTTTCTATTCCCCACAACGCTACAAAATACATCTGTCTTAAAAAGACTAGTATCTTCTTCCAGCCTTTTCCTGTGCAAGTTCCATATGTTTTAAAGCCTACATCAGGAGATGCAGAAATAGCACAGGATAAGTTATTCTTAATAATCAATAAACACTCTTCATATCTTTTGATCATATAATCTTCTCTCTACTTTCACCTCTCTCTGATTAAGGTTTCAGTCTTTTCTCAAATCTAGTATTCATGTCAATATCTTTAAACTGTTTTGCTCTACTTAGAGGCAAACAAGGCTTTACTGTGATAGGAAATGGGGATATTTGTAGCAGTAACCCAAAGATTTGTTTAGCAGAGGAATTTTTTTACGGTGATTTGTCTTAGGTTACTCTGTCTTCTGCTAGAAATACTGTCTATAGGTGATGTAAGACTTCTTTTCAGAGGTTTTTCTTTGGTCAAATTCTTTTCTTAGGTCTTTAGTTTCTAAAATTATTGATAACACTAAAGACCATTAGTAAATTTGTTTGTTTGCACGTGCCCACTCATTCACATAGCAAAGAGTTCAACTCAAAATATTAAGCAAAGAAAAAAATGTAAAAAGCTGACTTTTATTCCATAACACAGTTCAAGGTAGGGGACGTAGCTATTTCTATTCAGCAATTTCTGCCACTTTTCCACCCTCTGTATTTTAGTTCCCAGCTCTCTACCAAATGTAGGAAGCAAAGACAAATTTTAGATCACAAATAAGGAAGTTTTTTCTTCCAGTGTGAAAGAGGCAATTTTAAATACAGATAAACATTTGTAAACTTTCGAAATACCAGATCTTACTTGGTATAAATGATCCCAAGTTCATTCATTTCGATTTCAGCATGACTATTTACACTAGTGGAGGATCTATACCATGTCATATTTCAGTATGTGTTAAAGTATAGGACTTCATACTAGTACCATTTTTAACGATCAGCAGTAGACTTAGGCAACATTAAACCAGTATTTTTAGGCTTTACACACTACTACAGTCTATGGTAAAACACATTGAAAAATAGTTTCTGGCCATTTCTGACAGGAGTCTGTCTTGATTTGATAATAATGTAAGATGAACTGTGGGTTAAAGAAATACTGGGGAAGGCTTGCCATGTCTAAGTGTAAATCACATGTTTTAATGTAGAAAAACATATTTTGTACATCTGCAATGTCATATATCTGTGCTTAGAAAATTGACATATCCTGCACTGCAGAAACAAGGATCATAGATAACAAGCTGAATATAAAGTATTAGTACAATGATGCAAGAAAGAGCAAGGACACAACACCTGAAGGCATAAGCAGGACAGGAAGAAGAAAAAGCAGGGAAGTGGTGGTACATGTCCATGCAGCATTGGCGGGACAGTTATTGGAATCATCTGTTTAATTCTGCAGCCTAATTTCCAAACTGATAATGAAAATTGGAAGTGTTCAGAAAAAGGATGGTAGGATGTCTGGAAAACCTATTTTAAAGAGAGAAAGTTATGAAACTGAATGTATTTGGTTTATCCAAGTATAGTTTAGGAGATTACTTTCTTGACTTGAAGTCAAGGAAGCACAGATGTGAAAAATCCTCTAATAGTAAGTTATTAAAACCAATAAATCTTCTGATCCTTACACAAACTATGATAGTATCATTGGCATCGATGGAGTCTTGATATTATGTGAGTCAGATTAAGTTAGTAGTGGGGGGTTTCTGTGTTTGTAGTTTATCCTCAGGTAAATTCAGTCAGGGACTGCTCTGATTTGCACTTGTCTGAAAAGACATTCAGAATCAGTCCCAATTCAGACTCAAATAAAATTCAGGCTTGGATATATGCACAAGTTATAAATATCTGAAGTTAAACAGATTAAGGCTGGCTAAGATGAAGAATTAACTTAAAATGAAAGGGAAAAAATACATAAACCATAGACTGCAAAATGTTCTGACATTCTTCAAAACTGAGATTCTGTATTTCTGCACACTTGTGTTATGCATTTAAAAGCATGAATATGTTTTATTCCTTGCCAGGTTTGTTCTTCTACTTGGAAAACATTTATTCTGCTTCTTGTTTACACTGAATTTAGAATTAATGTCGTTGTTTTGGTTACACAAAACCAACCTTGACTTGTAATAGGCATCGTTTTATCATGCCAAAATATCTTGTGTAAAAACATAACGTGAACGCAGTTCTCAGAATTAAGCTAGTTAATAATTACTATATAAACAGGTCAAGGGTCAAAAGTGCCAGTAAAGTCTTGTGAAGTGTGTGTAGATTATATTTCCAAATTACAATACTGAAAGCCAGAGCTACCTAAATGTTTATAGAATAAGTCTAATATCCATAGGTTTCAGTGAATGTTTTTCACAGAGTAATAATCAAAATAAGTAACTCCACCAGTCTGCTTCTATAAAATAATACACTGTTGGCATAAGTGAAGTATTTCTTAGGTGCAATAATATTTATTTACAAACTACATAAACCAAGCCATGTTTTTTTTTTAAATACTGTAGAAATAAACAGAAACCCCAACTCAGAAACTCCAATCTGGTTTCCTAATGAGTTTGTCATCCTAAAAACCATTTACCCTGGACCAGCTTTCCTCTGAGAGTATGCTCATCTCTTTGCTTGGCAATAACATGCCTGCTGCACTCATCAGCTTCACCCAGGACTCTGCTCATGCAAGACTCCTTTGGTGTCCCTTAGCTCTTTTCAGCACAGGATCGCTGAAAGCTAAACACGCATCTGTATTTTTACATCTTAAATATACATACCTGTAAATAAAAAAATCCTCATTGGATATGCTGGTATTGAACAGGATCATTCTTGAGCAGAAAATATCATGGGTGGGCATGGGCAGAATCCAAGCAGAAAAACACTGTGTTTAGGATGCAGGTCTGCTTGCTACAGCAAGGCACGAACTTGCAATGATAGAGAAAGCCCTGTCTGCTTTAACTACGCTGCATGAAGGGTCCCAGAACAACAGGTCCTAATGAAGACCTGGCAGCACAGGTCTAAACCTGGAAAACCGGTTAGTGGCACCTGGAAGACCCACCTAGGTCCCAGCAGCCCTCTCCTTCAAAAGGCTCATAGTCTGTATCACCCACTTCACCTGTTACCACCATGAGTTCTGGTGTTACCAGTTAATCATTAGCATTAGCCTAATTAGCTAAACATGGTTCTGGTATGGCTGTGTGTCCTTCTGCTACAAATACCCATTTGTAGTTTATCACTGAAGAAAAAGTGGCTGCAGTCTTTCTCTGCAGCGTAGGATCTGGTCACATTTGAACCTTTTAAGATGTTTAATGTTTCACTTCATGATTCAAGAGAATAATAGCAACCTGCTCTTTAACCTGGGAGTGATTGTGTGAGCAGCTGGAGTAGGACAAATGTTATCTCCGGTTTAACTTCCTTGTGTTGTTTTAGATGGCCAAAACTCAGGACATAAATGGCTCAGACTTAAGAGTTTATGATGCAGGTGGCAAATATATACAGGACTGAGGATACAATCAAGTGACAAGGTTGCAGATTTGCTGAGAACTGAAGAGTAGAGGCTCTTCAACTTGAATTATTTTTCAAACATTTTATTTCTGGAGTAAAATTTGGGGGTTTTATTCCATTAAAATACTCACAGAAAATACTAGTTTAAAAAAACCCAAAAGAACCAAAACCAAGTGTTTTCTTTTTCATCAGAAAACTGGAAGTGGAAAAGAAAGTAGTCCAGTGCCACAGCAGCTGGCTGATCAGAACGCAGAGCCCTTTCTCAGTCCCGAGCACTGAACTGACATCCCACAATCACACAGCCAAGTAATAGCAGATATGAAAATCGAGTAAATGAGCTGGATGCCTACCCCAACGTGACACTAGATTTTAATGCTTCTTTCGTTCTAATAAAAGCAATGTGGAATCTAGCACATTCCACTCAAATGACAAATCAGCCCTGTGAATTAAAACTGCAAAAAGTTAAAGAAAAAAAAAATTAAGTCTACATGTACTTGTTTTGGATCTTGGAAAGAATTTCAAAGCAAACAAAAAACTCCAGTCCTATCAGCAACTATAAAAATACACTATAATAGGCAAAGGTCTCAGCAAAGTGGGAAATGCACAAATGTGTAAACAAAGCTAAGCAGAAATGTGTGCATTTCCTTCAGTTGTTTGCCAAAGTGTCATTACTTCAGTACATTATTTACATTTAAAAAGTAGCATATCTTTTGAGTCATGTGATGTTCCTGGCTCCTTAACCTGATGCTTATCTGACAGCAGGTAAACCAGCAATTGCGGATATAAGTAGTTTGGCTACTTGGTAGTCAGTTCTTGGCCTGAGAAAGCTCTTTTGTTCAAAGAAAGAAGCAACAAGACGGGAAAATCAGCTTTTGAGGTTGGTCTTTTCTGCTTCCTTTTCAGGTAAAAGAGTGTTAAAAGCGGGAGAGGTGGAAGTGTTGATTTGATCAGACAGGGAGGTTAGAGTAAATAAACAAATACATGCTCCTTTCCCCCCCCCCATTTCCGAGTTAATTTGCTGCCAACATCATCGGTCTGACATTTTAACGGGCAAACGATGACAGCAGCACCAGCTGGACCCACCGGCTCGGCGGCGGGGGGCTCCGGGTTCTTTGGTGTCCTTTGTCCTGAACTCTGCTCTGTCCCTGCGTGGCTGCTGGTCCTGCCGAGATTGCTGCTGGCGCCGGACCAAAATGGCTGCAGGGTGTTCAGCACTGCAGTCAGCCATGCAAATCCCAAAGCGCTGTTCTGGGAAAATGAACTGAATTGCACCCAAAGCCTGGAAGAGACTGCTAGACCTATCTTGCCCTGTGCTTTGAGCTGCGCACAGAGGATGGACAAAAGATGTTAAGCAGGAAAGTGGGGGTCCTCCTCTGTGGGAACTCCAAAAGAGAATTAACTAATTGCTGATGGCTAAAAAAGGCGTGTTGTTGGTCCTTTCTATACTCTTTATTGTTGAAAATGCAAAATATGCTCTAGGAGAATGAATAGGCAGTTAAATGTATTGCATTGCTTTACTATTATATTTACTACTAAATAATCTCATCTTGGACAACCACAAAGAGGGCAGATAGACACCTCTGTGTCACACCGGGAGGCACCGAGTGACTCTACAATATGTACAGACACATGGAAAGGCAAACGCAAAGAGCTGATTTGTACCCAGCTTACGTGGGATCACCCTTGTGCAAAGGGGACTGGTGTGGGAATTAGTGCTGCAGAGGTGGAAAAGACATCATCTAAATCTATCATGGTCAAAGAAATAAATGTCAGCCTTAAAATTGTATGGTAATATTGGAGTGAGAATTAGCATTAGGTTGAATAAACTGAATGAGATAAAATTATGCATCAGTGTGGAATGAAACTGCATGTACGCTTTTCTCTTTAAAGTGCTAGCAGGACATCAAGGTGGAATTAAAATGTTTTAAGTGTCAGTTGCATGAATCTCCTAGATCCCACTGGGAATTTTCCAATCATCAAAAACCCAGCCATAGTAAATGAACTTAAACTTACACCACAGTTTGCAGCTATTTCTCTCTAGCTGATAACGCTGTCAGATGTCTTTTGTGCAAAGCATGTTATAAACAGAAGAAATAGAGCAAACACTTCTCAGCTGATTTCCTGCTACTCCACTGGCACATAGCTGTTGGCAATAAGGTTGATACTTCAGATGTGGTTTTCTTTGCACTGCAGTCATGCCATGAGATTAGCAAAACCCAGACACTGAAGTTTACCATCACTTGACAGTGCCTTTCCAAAGCGCTGTTCTGCTGGGGAGCCTGTGCGCTTCTGGGGCTGGGGAAGCTCCTCCTGCGTGAGGAGGCTGTTTGCAGCTAATCCTTGGTCACAGCTCATCAAGGCACTGCTGATATCCTGGAGCTTTCGCAGTTACAAATTACAGTTATTAATGTAACATGCCTGACAGCTCGCTGCTTGAAGCCGAGCACTGAGGAGTGGCTATTCCTTCTTCTTCTGCTTCCCCATGACACGCGAGCTGTGCTCAGCTTCTTCCCTTCTCCCTCCCTTTTCTCTCCCAGCTGGCCCCAAGACCACCTACAGCAACAAGAGACGGGCTGTGGCACCGTTGAAGTTCATCTTTAGCTGATATAGTGGTGAGGTCAGTGCTGTAGGTAACTAAGCTGATTAACATGTGCGATCCTGCAGTAGTGCTTAGCTAAATCTTTGCATTCTTCCTCCTGGGATTAATCTCATTTTATACATTTGCTTCTGGACAGTCAGCATTTGTGTTCAGGTCTTTGGACCGTGGAGAAGTCAGACTGGTCTGTCAGACTGCCCCAGGCTCCCTGGGCTCCTCATCTTTTCAATCTCTGCACTTCTACCATAACTAGCATACTTGTTTTAGTGAGCAATAGCAGTAAATCACTGCATTTCTAAGAATTCCGAAAAATAAGCTTCCCAGCCTTTCCCAGTTGTAAAACCTTTAGAAAAGCTTTTCTTCCCTTTCTACACCCGTTTTTCTCAGGCAGGATATTCGTTCCATGTTTTTAAAGTGGCTGATTTTAATTTGGTTGTATTTTCCCCTGAAAATCCTTTCAGTCAATATGGAATTACACAAAGCAGCTTTCTGAAGAGAAAAATTATCCAAAGACGTTTCTACTGAGAGGTGTGTGTATTTGTTCACGTGGGTGCGTGCTGTGGACAGGGAATGCGGTTGCCTCCCACCTCGAGCCAAAGCAGGTTACTTCGTAGCTAGCAGAGGGGAATACTGGTGCAAAGCTGCAGTGAGAAAGAAATCAGAAAAAAAGAGAGTCTGGGTATCCAATTCCTCCTGTCTCAGTGCCATGCAAAGAGGCTGCGTTAGTAGACCATCTAGTGACGGTGTTGAATTACCACCTCACTTACAAATAATGGACAAATTAGGTCTTGATACTCTGGGCTCACTCCAGGTCATCCCAGCCCTACTTTGCACCACCTGCCCTGCTTTTATTTCTTTTGCTTCTTTATCCATGTTCCCAGAGTTTCTCTGATTCAAGAAATGGTCCTCCCTTATTTCTCTCACCCAAAACAGGGCTGGGTCGATGAGCCCAGAGGGAAGAACAGGCACTGGGGTTCCTGTAAACCAAGCGAGGAACGCAGAAGGAATGACTCTGGACAGTCCAGTGGCCCTTCATTTCTGTGTAGAATAATTGCTTTTCAAAAAGTATTTAAAAAGCTCTGTCACTTTTGATGGACTGCTCTCTACCAACCTGACTTCAGAGAAACATGATGAAGTTCTAGAGTGGTGATACGCTGGGGAAGAAAAAGTATGGATTCCATTTTCAAATAAGTACATCATTCTGCAATGCTGAAAACATTGTGGATTCAGTTTCTTTTTCAAATAAGACTATAACACAGTTACCAGCATACAGCTCCCTGCTGTTGTTCATGACTTCTAGACCTGAGATAGCGAGCCCTGTACCAGTTCAGAGTAGCCAAGGAAACGTGGCAGAGTAGTCAGAAAGCAGAATTTACATCTCAGAGGACTTTCCGGTATTCCTGCATTTCTGTTCATCTCAAACTATCATGCAAGCTTATTTGGTTTTGTAATGTCAAATCAAACCAAGTCATGCACTCAGGGACAAACAGAATTTGGCAGCTCTGGTTAATCTAGGATAGTTTCGTTGGAATAGCTGTATAGAAATAAGACACGAAGTGTAAGATATTGGTGTACTTTCCGATACTGATGCATATATTTTTGATCCCTCTGTGTCAAGAGTGATGCTTTCAAATAGGGACAGGGTGGACAAGGTTTACTTGGATGATGAGGGGAAAGTACATTCTTTCCTATCCCCAAAAAGCCTGATAGACTGAAACAGGTTGGCTTAGCTTAGAAAGATGATGCAGCTGATGCAGATGTTTCCTTCTTATAAACTTAACCAGAAAGAAATATCTAGGAGGGGAAAACGTAATAGGAAATTGTAACACTCATAATAAAAATAGTTTTGTATACATTTATTCTGGACATGGGAGTAAGATTTCTAATCACCGCTGATTGAGATTGTTAAATGCTCTTCCATTAGGAGTAAAGTGGGCAAGAAACTACAAGATTATGCTTAATCAAGCAACGAGTGAAATAATATATAACGATTTCTTACAACAGTAGAGGTCTGGACCTGATGAGCAGGAAGTCTTAAGGAATTTTGCTGTGAAAAATATTTATTTTTGTTAAACAACCTGTTCAGGAGGAAAAAAAGTGGGCAGAAGCTATCAGCCTGCTCCAGCAAATAGATGATTTGGGGATTATTATGGTTAGTAGGCCTTCTAGCTTAATTAAACTGTGGTCTTATCAGCTGAGTAACACTGAGGAATCTAAGGAAACTGAGATGCTATATTTCTAACAAAATAAACCAGTTTCCTTACCTTAATCCCTGTATTTGAGAACAAGAGAAAGGAAAAGGAGATACTGGAAAATACATATTTTAAAAATATTGTGAACATAATTTTTTTTAATTTTGTAGATATCCTTACCAATACCAGTAAAGATCAGAGATACTTTCTGAATTCCTGTCTAGGTGGAGATCAACCGTTGATTTCCATCAGTTCCTCTACAGGGACCATCAAGACTTCACAACTGCTAATCTTGCATCGTGAATAGAAGGCGAATGCTTTGCATGTGCTACACACCACCTGAAATAAAATACAATTATTGACTTCAGTTCTGCATTATTCTCAAAAGGGCAAATGCACTGTGTAAGCTGGGAAGGTTTCCAATCACATATTTAGAAGAATGAGATATTTTAGGTGGCTTACACTAGGCAGTATTATTCATAATGCAAATGAAAATATTACATAGTCACATATATCAATACCCGTTGGCATAAGGCAACTGATTTTCTGAGATCATTGCTTCATTAATTGACAATGGAAATTAAATGTTCAACTTTGTTTTCTGCCAATTCCTCCTGCCTTGATGCCTAAATATGAAATACACCATGAAGACAACTTTTTGGCTGAACCGACTGTTAATCAATTTATGTTCTGAATCATGAGTATTCATTGTACTTAGTATTTTTATCTTGATATATGTGCACAGGATAATTGAGTGCGATTTCTCTAATCAGTGTGACCACGGCAGCTTTTCAGCTTTTGAGATGCCACACAGTTGAAAGACTTTTGCTGGTTTTGCCGGTCAAAAAAGGAGGAGAATCATGTGTAAAGGTGCCTTTACACTTTTCAAAGCTCTTGTTGCCTAGAAGACATTTCTGTTGTGCTTCATCTGAATGTTTTCCATGTATTCTGTGATGTGATTGAAACTGAATTCAAAATCAAGAGGATGTGAAATAACAGCAAACTTTTTAATTGGACTTTATCATTTTGCTAGCAGTTGCCTGTAACACATTAACCATTTTTGGCTGTTTTTGAAGAATAAGCAGACATTTTTACTGAGTTGTTGTTTAGAATTTTTTTTTTTTTTTGAGAGTTAAACAACCGTCTCTGAATCCATTAGTGTCTGTATTGGTACATTCATGAATCTTCATCTGCATGAAACTTCATCTACCATTTTTCCAGTTGACTACATTTACTGGAAAATTAGTTGTATACCATTTATTTCCATGCAGAATGTCTGCATACATCCATGGTATAACTTAAACCTTTAAGACAGAGTTTACTTGGGATTTAAAGAATCTTTTTGATGCTGAATGCCATTCATTCAGACATAATAGAAATGTTTTCCGCAGTAGCAGCATGGTTCCCACATTTTTTCAATATACTAGGGAAAAATATGTTTTATCTGCCTTGCAGAGCTTCAGACTCATTGAATGGTATAAAAGAAAAAATTGCCTTTGTTCTGATTTATGAGCAATCACAAGTAACACAGATTCTCCCCTTGGGACATTTCTACTGAAGTGTAACCACATCCAGACTAAGCTTCCTCTTTGTGTGCCCTGATAGTCTTGTGGGTGCTATTACAAGTTAAGGCATACCGACTCAGGAGCCTGATCTAAAGCAAGCGAGCACAAGTATTTATTGCAATAGAGAAGTGCAGAATATTTGCTGAGTAAGCTAGTACTTTTTGCATTATACCGGGGATTTAAAGTGACAAAAATCAGTCCCAGCAGCAAGTCTTGGGGCACTCCATATTAACCTTTCTGTATGTCAAGAATTAGATCTTTTTTTCTCCGGCTTTGTTTTCTCTATCTCATGAATAGTTTTTAATCCATAGTGGAAATTTACCTTTTACCCTGTAGAATTCAAATTTCCATAATAGGCTTTGGTGATGGATTGTGTCATAAGCCACCTAAAACTACAACTGAATGATCTCCTTCGGTCTGCTTTTATTCTCTGTTAACTTTTTTGCTGGCATTGAACAGATTTGTGGGGCAAGATTTTTAACCTGTCCAAAGAGGGGGGATTTTTCCCTATTTCATGATTTTCTGAATGTCCTGGAGTTTTATATTCACATGTATGACCCCATCTGAAACACTGGACTTGACATAGAGGTAGTTGCTTCTCAATAATTTAGACAGTAGGAAATCTGAAAATGTCCAACATATAATTACCTTCTTTCTGAAGGGACAGATTCACATCTCAGCTAAATAGATGTACAGCAGCAGGCTGTAAGAGCTCTAGTGTGATTTTCAGTAGCTAAAAATCTGGTTGTATTCTTTGGGAGGCTATTTTGGGGAAGAAAACAACTCTGCAGCATGTCATCTGCAACTAAAGTGTGATCCACAGGCCAGGACGGTACCAGCTCTCCACTGGGAGCTGCATAACCTGTGTTGTGTTTCTTGTGTTAGAGGAATTCCTGATCCGGTGTATTCCCACTGAAGTGCATGAAAGAAGAGGAGCCTTTTCCCCTCTTCTTTTTAAGCAGAGCTAAAAGCTGTTTTTCTTGGAGTACTTTGAAGGATGATAGAAGACAGTATGTGTTACATCAATGAAGGAGGAAAGCACAGAGCATGGAAAAGCTACTCCAGCACCAAGAAGAAAGTTGAAGGGTAGCTGGGGAATTATCCTAAAAGGTTTGGGAATATTTAGAAGAGAATACACAGTCAAATGCTTAATGACATGGAAGTTAAAATTAAACTAAATCATCTCCAAATGTGACCCTCAGTTATTTTGTCTAGGTTTAAAGATTTGGGGTCCTACTTTTGGTATTGTGTCGTGGGATGGTCTTGTCTTTTGTGTCACAAACCCCTAAAACTGATCTTATCTAATTATTTAGTTTTATGAGGGGAAGTATCATGATCCAGCCTTGAATTTTAGCCCAGATTTCTTTATACTATATTGCGTACAACTAGCAGGTGGTGGGTTCAAAAGCAAACTGAAAGGAACAGTTTTTCACAGCTCATGTACTTATGCAAGGGATCTTGTCGCCAGATGTTCCGGATGCCAAATTTTTACAAGGTTGCAAAAAGTACTTGGACAAATTCAAGGAAGAAAAACCTCTTGGTGGCAATAAGATACAAAAATATCACCTCTTATTGAGACATTTTTTTTGCTGGCTGGAAAATTTTACATGTGTCATTACATGTGTAGCCTGCTCTTCTACTTTACTTTTGCAAACTTCCCTGGCATTTGTTGATTTACCTTTGGTCAGACTCAGTGTGGCCATGCTTATATATTCTTCCTATGTAAAATTTCTGTTATTTAATGGAAGATGTTATTACTTCTCTGCAGTTAACATATTTCTTTAGTCATACATAGTGGAAAAGTAATTTTGAGCCACACCGCTGTCTGAGGTGATCAGTCCTGTAGAAAAAAAAAATCTGCTCACTTTAGTGGTGATTTATTCAGAAACTGTGTAATGGGGAACCTGAAAGAATTAAACCTATTTAGAAATTAGCAAGAAAACAAAAAGCTCGGGTATAAACTGTCAAAAAGGGTAATCTGAAAAATATTCTGAAAAAATTATGGGCTAGTCCAGCATGCCAGAGGCACTCATGAGATTCAAAGGGTTAGCCCAGTGCAAGCAGCACTGAGGTTCCAACTGCAAACAGACATGGCGTCCAGCGTCTTCACCAATCTCTGCTTATTCAAGGCGTCCTCTGAGCTCTCTCTACAGTACACTCCTGATTTTTGAAATAGTATACAGTTTTGAAAAACTGAAAGTCTATGCGGGGGGGGGAATGCAGTAGGGAAAGTAAGCTGCAGTGATGAACATTAATGGATGGTTTGTTGGAAATTGCACTGAGTGTAACATCAATTCTCAGTTCAGCTTTGCAGTGTTTGCATCCTAAGCCTGTGCAGATGGATTATTTATTTTTTGTACCTGAATTTCATTGCCGGCAAACACTGCCAGTGGTTTACAAAGCCAGCCAAGGTCCTATGAAAAATACTGAGCTGTATAATCAAGAGGAAAATGAGTCTGAGGGACTTGTTTTCTTCCTGGTTTTCTAGGATTTTAGGCTCTTCCCAAATGAATAACAGCCATCAGATGAACACAGTAGCATAGCTCTGTGGTGATGCATATTGCTTAAGGGCAACAGCACAACCTGGTGGTTTATGGTTTTCTAATGCATCAGATCAGGTAGCTGCACAAGAAAACACAGGGCTTTCCCTTCCCCAGAAACCAGCTCCTTGCCTGTATAGAACTGAAGCTGTTTTTCTTTAATTTGTTTCAAGATACCATTTTACCTGAGGTTTTCAGAATAAATAGAAAAAACTACACTGCAAGGGCATATGCAAAAAGATAAATTAATACGTCTCTTCCTTTCCAACATCTATGATTCTGAAACCTCGAGGCACAGTTGTGACGAGCCATTTCATGTGGCTTTGTGCTGGATATGTCTGAATTTTTGTTCCAAGATAATAGCTGGAGGCGTATAACTAAAAAGAAAAGCTTGCAATATGCACTATGCAAAATTTGAAAAAAAAAGACAAAAGGAAAATGTGTGCAGAAAAAAATACAATTTTGTCTTGCTTGCTTTTTCTATTATGACGAAGCCAAGCAAAGTATATAATACATTTACATAGACTGAATATTCAAACACCAATAATAATATTTATTCTCTTTCTTCTGTGTCTTCAGGGTATGTGACGTTGGTCAGAGTGTATCTTCTGATGTGGCAGTGAAATGAAGCGGGTGTCAAATGTGCTCAGACAGATTTTTCAAATAAAATTAATTACATTTTCTATTTTACTTGATTCTGAAGAACAGGCTATGTTATTACTAGCAATGCAGCTGGCACTGGTGTGGTTGCTGAACAAGAGTCTTGCAAACTACATATTCAGTTCATTTACTGATCGTATAGAATGGGACAAAAGCCACTAGCTGTAACTGGAAAGGTGGTGCCAGTCCAGTGCTGGGGCTGGTCCTGAGACTGTGCAAGCCTTTTTCATCTTCAAGCTGTGTC
Organism: Platalea leucorodia; assembly: GCF_965183815.1. Classification (NCBI taxonomy): domain Eukaryota; kingdom Metazoa; phylum Chordata; class Aves; order Pelecaniformes; family Threskiornithidae; genus Platalea; species Platalea leucorodia. The sequence continues at coordinate 6,216,762 of NC_138830.1, forward strand.
CAAAACAGACTCCTCAGTCCTGCTTAACTTGATAGAAAGAACCTTTGATTTCAGCTTGTGTGGGTTTGGACCTGAGGGAAAGGGTACCTTAAGAGATGCTTACCAAGGCACTGAAAGACTGAAGTGCTTTGAGCCAAAAAGGAGCATTATTTTTATGCAGTGAAGATTCCTACAGGACTGTCACCGCAAGTAAATGCTAAGGTTTCTCATTGCTTCATATTTGTACTTCAGTCCTGTTCATGGCTGAAGTATGACTTACAATCTTGGTCCAAAAAAGCACTTTAGTCCATGTGGAAGTACGATTAATACATTTAAACTTACACTTAAGCTCACACTTAAGTTTCACTTATTTTACTGTGTTTAAATATATATGAAATGTAAAGAGTGCTGAAATTTATGAAAATGCTTATTATTCTGCTTTAGTTTATATAGAGGAAATATGTTGCTACATAAATAGGACAAAATACTGCAAAGACTAGTGAAGATATTTTTGAGAAACTGTACAGAGAGCTTTGGAAAAGTGTAGAATGGGGGCGGGGGGGGGAAAGAGAAAGAAGAGAAATAATGGTTTTCTTTTCCTTGAGTGTTGAATTAGAGGACAAAATGGCCAGAGACCAAATCCTGTTGTTCCCAACCTTTCCCTATAGTCCACTGAACCACAGAGAGGTGATGTGGTTCCCGCATCCTTGCATCCCACTGGAGCAGGTACGGGAAACATCTTCAGTTCTGCCACAGCTACTCATAAGTACGAACAGAAAAGAAACACATCTGAGATGAAATGCCTTTGTGCCAGCTGCCCGCACATCCTGCTTCACACTGGAGAAACTCCAGAATATCTTTCAGCTTGCTAAAAGTTATTGGTGAGCACAGTGATGTCAGGTCTACCTGCTTAATAGTAATTTTCATCACTCAGTAATTATAACCCATCAGTTCAGACATTGCTTTTTGCTTTGCTCACAAAGTAGGTGACGGTGTTGATTACTGGATGGAGATCCTCAAATCAGCTGGGTTGAGCTGACATATCTCCATCAGCCCCTACTGCCATAACTGCCGTCTAGTGTCTGGGGCAGCATGGACACACACCACCGCTGACGGGATCAGTCCTCCACTTTTCTTCCCCTACTGTTTGCTAAAACTATTCCATATTTTCAAGTTAGCAAAAAGAATTTGTCAGCAACAACTTAATATACTGTTTGGGGACATCTGCCAGTCTTGACAATTGAGTATCAAACACCCACTCAGAGAATAAGCATGTCCCCGGTTTTCATGCTTCAGTAAGAGAAAGCTCTCCTTTTTCCATGTCAAATGGAGGGAACATAGAGAGGCTCTGTACTGTTCTCACAGTGCCAGTTGTGCCACCAAAGAGAATGCTGTATCAGCATTTACAGTACATTTAGAGGGTGAATCATCTTTTACTCAGAGGAGTAACAATTCTGTAGTACAAATTCAATGTGTTCCCATATGCGTCCACCAAATTGTGTTCTCATTGCTACAAATTTTGTATTAAATTATTTAGGTCAGCTTAAATTTGGAAAGCAACAAAATAAACACCATTTTTGGCTCATTTGCATGTCTGTGATTATGGTAAAATGGTTTGCTTCCTAAATTAAAGTGATGCAAGCAGTCTGCCAGGAAAATGAGCAGCAATATTTTTTGTTATATTTTTGAAAAGCTGGTTGTAACACTCAGTCATTAACCCAAGAATAGGTGGACACCTGGAAAATGAAAATTCAGATTCCTTTTAGCATGTACTGGATGTTCAGGTTTGAAATTTCATAATTTTCCTTCAAACTAAATAACGTTTTGACTCTCTGCCTAATAGTTTTACTATATACTGTTGCAGACGTGGGTAGCACACTTTGGCGCCATACATCTTTAGAGCTATTAGGGTTGGAATATCAATATCTGTGATCCGGTGATTAAGGACCACCTAATAGCATGCGTTGTCAGGATACGGAGTATCGCATTAAAAGTCATTAATAGCTCTATCCTGTGTGCTGACATGATGTAATATAGCAGCTGTCCCATGGATAACCTCTTAAGGCTTCCTGTCAAAGGTAGACGTGCTAATAACGGCGGTAGGCACTGGCATATTGCATCGTGACGGCACCAGAGTCCTTCCTGCTAACAGCACTACAGTAATGCCAGACATATTGTATATAGTGCTAAAAATCCATGCGTTAACAGCTCCATTTTTACTGACATTCTGTTGTATGCCATGCCAAAGATTTATAGAAAATGAGTTAATGATGATGTGAGCCAAGATCGGGTTTATTTCATGCAACTTTGAGGCACCATGGGGACAACGGGAGCTAGCAGGCAGATGCTTGCACTCCAACTCTGAATTACCTGTCCTCACAGCCTGCCCTCAACCTACCTCTTATTTTCACTGCTGTTGAGATGCCACCTCCTGCCAAAACCCCAGACTTCATTTCTGGCTGACCCTCTCTCAGACAAACAACTCTGTTCTTCAGTGCATGGGAAGGAGCTTCCCATAAACATTTCCACACAACTTTGTCACCTTCTATTGCCTTACATTCATGTGAGTATATGCTGTATGTGCTGACAAATGTTGCTTTGTGGTTTTCAGTGTGTTCCCCCATCTTTCTGCTTCCACCAGATGCCACTTATCTTAAATTGAAAGCTTTTTTTCACTAAGAGTACTCATAGCTGATCTCCTTGTACACCCCATTATGTAAAAAGTCCTGATCATGACTGAAACTCCAGTCATGGAGTGAAGACCCAGTACAGCTTTCTGAGAGAAAGGCTTCCTCTGTATAAATGCATGATAAAATTTCCCTACAATAAGTTCAAAGAGATCTTGGTAAAGATTTTTAGCCCAGCAATGGGGCAGAGGGAACACTTTTGAAAGTGCCACAAATCAGTAAATGAAAGTTGCTCTTTGGACGTTTGCTATGTCAAATGCTGATCATCATCACTGGACTGGGCATTCACTGCGGTGTCACTGCCACCTCCGGCAGATATTTGGGGTTTTACTTTTTGCTTAGGGAATCTCACACCCATTATTCAAGTGAGGTTGTTGGCTTTAGCAGACTGTGTTTTCCCCCCTCAGGATCCTTGGGTGAGGAGGAGGAAGCAATATTTCTGTCTTTCAGACACTTTATCAAATAAATATCCATTGAGGCACAGGAAACACTTCTGTAGCCTCTGCTGTTGAATCTGCGTATGTAACGGAAATGGCTAAGCTGGAAAATCTCCGCTTAATACCCATAAACCTTTGGGTTCCTGGCTTATATTTTGGCTCAAGTGTAGCATACTAGACAGACAGTAACACGCCTGTTGAACAGCCCTTTGATAGCTCATCCCATAGCAATCCCATATCCAGAATGCCAGAGATACCAAAGGAAGAGCTTGAAAATCCCTCCAACTGCTTAAGGCAGGGGCTGTCTTCCCGTGCTGAACCCCACATTGCTCAGGGGTAAAAAGCTCTTACTCCACAGAACAGACACCAAAGCCAACATAACCAGAGCTTGGAGCTGCTTATATATATATTGATCCTATTGACTCTTTATTTGATCATCCAAAATAAATGCTTATTTATATTCACCCTGGCTCAGTTCTGAAGGCTCTTAGGTACTGGTTGTGCACGGTCCCATTTTCTGTTTGCTGACCAGATGGTCTTTGGGTTTGTTTGCAGAGATGAGTTGGACACGTCTGGGTGCTCATGTTGGGATAGGGAGGTACCCACGGACACACCGTGGCTGCAATAGCAGGTAGGGCAGCTTGGTGAGAGCAACAAAAGAGCCAGTTCTGAGGATCTGATGGTGTACACACTGCAGGGCTTCTTATTTCTTTCTGTCTTTTTTTTTTTTTCACCCTAGTTTGGAGAAGCTCTAGACTGATCCCATAGCCTAAATCTCCATTGCCTATGCATTAGGTGCTTAGCACTAACTAAATTCCAACTGTCCAGACACCCATCGCTGAAACATCTGTCTCAGCATTAACTTAAAACCATTTGCATGGTGACACACTGGGATCACTTAAGCCCCAAAGAACAATGATTTGGGAAGCATAGAAAAGAGCTGGATCCATTCACTTGCATTCCCTTTGGTCAAACATCTTGTTTCCTGTCTGCTCTGCTATCATTATCTCAGCAACATTTGATAAATTTTACTCCTTGCCCATCTTCTCTTGAAATAGCTTCCAGGTTTCTCTACAAAGCACTCTGAGTCAACCCCTTTTCCTATTTCATGCACCAATACTTAATTCTTGTACAGATTTTTATTGATTGGTTTTCTTAGTGTTATTTTATTTTGCTGTTTTATGGCTGCTGTTAACATTTATTAGAAAAACTATTTTTTTATACTCTGCGTGTAAGAACATTGCTGCACATTTTTTGGCAACACTGAGAATAGCTGACTAAAAATTGGGGGGGTGGAATAAAATGAGGAGGAGAGAGAAGGCAGCATAGGAGAGTTAGCAAATTGCTGTTCACTTTTCACATGGTTAAATCCTAAACACTGGTAAATGCCCTTCCGCTGGGGAGGACAGTTCATATTTGATATAAGTACAAGTGTGCTAAATCAGAAAGGCAACACCACAGGCACTTGCATTTCATTGTGCGACATTCAAAATCTTCGATGTTTTCATCAGCTGGTGATGGGTTTTTTTTGCATGAACATGAAAATTAAAATCACTTGAATGTTTTCACTGCACAAGTCTTAGCCATTGCACTTTATTCCTCCAGCGGCACTGGGAAATAGACTGACATTTTATTAAAGCTGTGTTCCTGCAGGATAGGCAATGAAAAGCAAACCATGTAAAACTCACTTAGCAGCGCCTGCCTGCCTACCTGTGGGTTTTCTTCAATGCAAGCGAGTCGCTGCTTTGGCAAAAATGAAGGCACGTGGTTTTGTGCCATGATATTCCATCTGTGCCTTCTGAATCCATTTCCAGACCAAATCCTCACTACAACCTTTATTATGATTAATTACTGTGCACAAAAGCTCCACAGCTGTGGTGGTGGCTCCAACAAGAGGCAGTGGCAGCTCCTGGGCAGTCTGCTCTGAAGTGGCTTTCCTTCCCCATGATATATCTACCAGCTCAGGAGCCCAGGAGTATTCTGTAGTAACTTCTTTTGATTATTGCCTGTGGTGACTTTTAGAAAATGCAGCCTCTGAATCCCAAGGGCTGACTTCTGTTTACTGTGGAAACTGGATGGAAATGCTGCTTTTATTCAAGATTACCATCAAAAACATCTTCGGTTTTTAGTAATATATTGAGGGAAAACCTATCACACTGCAGCTGTAAAACTGGGGGATTTAAAACAAACCAAGAAGGATGGTGTTTTAAAGTTCTGGGTGCCTGAATGCATTCGGTCTTTCTTATGATCTTGGACACATCTTTCAATTTCCCAGTATCCTTGGTCTGATAACTTAAATAGGAAGTCTTTCAGGTTGCAGACTGTCTCTGTGCATTTAGTACCAAACCTGCCTTCAGGCAAAAGTGAGAAAATGAGCAGAGAATCGTAAAGTTCCTGCAACTGCTAAAAACACCGCTTCTCCCCAGCTGAGGTCCGCAAGGTCTGCCCGTGGTGCCATGTTCTCTTTCAGTGCACTGAAGTTTTCCTTTCCTGTTTCAACCTGCTGCAACCCCTGCTAAGGGAAAATAGGCTTAGGGATTGTTTTCGGTGTTAAAATGCTCCTACATGATGGGGGAAAGGGACTGGGAAAAGTTGGTGTTGTTTCAGGCTTGTATGATCTCCTTGGTGCAAACAAAGGTGAGAGGAAGAAAAGAGAAGTTTGTCAGGTGGGTTAATCCCTCAGGAATCTGCACAGGGCAGAATAACCATGAGCAGAATGTGCTGTTAATAAACTGATGAAGGTTACTGATGAAGAATTCTTCTAACTCTTTCATAAAATAGTTTCCTAATAGTTATACATGATTAATGTTTTAAGGACACAATGTTTAAATGCCCTTAGTATTTTGACTTCTATCCTTGAACTTCATATTGAGCATCGTATTTTGAACATCATATCACCTTTAAGTTAATGTTATGAACTTAATAAATAGACATATAGCAAGACCTGAGGGAGCCTACTACACTTTACCACTAAGCCACCTGTTCTGACAACTCTGTTTTTCAAGCAGATGGCACTGTGATGAATTACCCAATATTCACCAATCACGGCATCTTCCTGAAAAATTTGCACAGATGTTTATAATGAGATTTTCATGATTACACAACACTTGCACATCCACAGAACGAAGGGGTCTTCTGTTAAAAAGTCACTCAGCCTGAGAAGTTTGCTACAACAGTGCTCAGCAGTGCCTGAGCTTTCATAAGCGTAATGGTCTCTGGGCGCGACCCGATGGCAGAGCCTGCGTGTGTTGTGCCACAGTGGTAACAAAATAAGTACAACCTCTTCCAGGGTTGTCTGTTTTTCCCAAAGTTATATTTCTTTCATGAAACACATAGGCAAAGGGATCAAATCAGCTGTGATTTATAGAAAATAAAGGAAAAATGGCTCTAGAATTGTTTTTAATTTTGCCCCGATGCAGTCATAGCGAGGAAAAATAAAACATGTGACCTGATGATGACCAGCATCGACGCTGCCCTCCTCCTACTTGAGCAAAGCTATTGGAAAGGCGCAGCCCAGCTGCCTTCATTGCATGTGGCTCTCAAACCTCCTCTCCCACAGGCTTCAGACCCACATTGCTTCAGAGCAATGACAGGGCACCGGTGGATCTGAAGATTTATCTCATGACAAACACCTAATTATTTCCACTAAAATTCATAGCTGTGACATATGCAGGTGCTGTGACCCAGTTATTGGAGAGTGGACGGGGGCACGCTGGACTTGTTTCCTTTATAACTTCCCACCCGCAGGTCCCAGCAGGTCCTGATGTAAGGTTCAATTCTTTCATTCCTATTTTCAATATGCTGGATAAAATAGAAATCTGAAACCTGGAGTGGCTTAAGCTAAACTTTTGAACATCTCTATGGCATTTTTCATCAAAGATGTGTCTCTCTCTAGTGGCTGCAGAAACTGAAAGATGGAGGATCATACTAGTGGTAAGGCCTAAAATAAAGAGTGAGAATTGGGAGAACTGGGAGTTGGGAAGAGTTCCCACCTTCCAGATACAAATTCTACTGAAGAGATTCAAATGAGCTCATTTATCCATCAAACTTCTTAGTTATTCACAGAGTTTGGGTATGAGAGGACATATTATCGTTGTGAACCTCACACTGCTGTCAGTAGGTGACTACCAACAACCAAGCTTGGTTATCTTTACATAATTTTAAACAATTAGAGCTTTACTATCCTCAGGAAAGAAAAAGGAAAGAGAAATAGAAAACAGTTATATTGTCAATTAATTAATCTTCTGCAGAAATCTGTGAAACCTAACTTATAATTTAATTAGTTTTATCATGATCACACAAGATTTCAGCTCTCTGCTGACACTCCAGTTTTGCCTTTTTTCTTACAAGCAAAACAGCAGGCTATAATAATGTCATGCAAGACATATTGTGTATACATTATTCTTTTTTAATTTTCTTTATTGAATCTGATCCCTATATGAGACAAAATACTGAGTACCATAAGGAATTAAGAGTAAGTGAACATTCAAAAGAAATAATAATAATAACAACAATAATAATACCTTTATCTTTTAACTGGCTATATTTTCTCATTGGCTCTGATTTCTCCAAGAATTTTATAAAAGTACAGACCATAATTGTGCTAATAAAGAGCAAATGATACCAACCTATAATTAGAGTAATAAGGAAAAAGGTACAGCGGATCATAATTGAACCAATAAGAGGAAAATATAATCATGTTTAATGGCTTATATGAGTGTTAGTGTCTTCTGTATGCTTAATAAGTTGGTATCCATTTTCATGGTATGTATCTAAGACACCTTTCCTAATATTATCAAATTACCCTTCGGATCTATTGTTGGGAACTTCTGCTAGTCCTGGAAGCTGCTCTGGAGTGAGGTTTCTTTGAATAACCAGAATAATAAAAGAATTTCAGATGGGTCTGGCCACCAGCTACAATCACCTGTAGCAACACTTAAGCTCTTTCCAGGTTTATTTACCCTGTTTTACATTCATGGGTATACATCGGTGGTGTTTGCAGTACCAAGTATGAGATTTGCAAAAGAAATACAGAAAGAGGAGACAGGCGCAACCTTGCAGGATCACTGTATTTGGGCATGGAAAGAAGCTCTGCAAGCATCTCAACTTAAAAGTAAAGGCAATGATTTATTTCCTAATATGCACAGTAGAATAACATGAATGCAAGCCCCAAAGCTGAGCATCAGTAGCTCCTTGCTGCTGCTGAGCTCCCGTCTTCTGTGTTTTTTACCTGAAGATTTCACAGCTTGCAGCTTTGGTGTTTTTCCCTCGGAGTCCTTGAGCTGCTAACTGTCCCCATCTCGGCAATCTTACCCCTGTCTGCAATTTCACCTGTCGTACCTTGTACAGCTTCAGTTTACTTGTTTTCCTCACAGCTTTTTCTCACAACGTAGCAGTTTTTTCAGCAGTTGGAGCCAAGGTCACACAGATGCTCAGCGTGAAAACTCAGCCGGCGATCAGCGACAGCCAAGCCCCCCCGAGGGAGCTTATCAAGGCTGGAGTTTAAACAAAACCTCCCCACATTTTCACACAAATGATATTTCATATAGTTTAGCCGTAATTCACCTTTCCATTTTCCTCTCAGCAATTAAAAAATAAGAATCTTTCTTACTTTTGCATACTATTAGCATGTAAGTATTTCCTCACACATGCACACACTTCACATGTGATACCCTTTACTTTGAAGCGACGTTTGCAAAGCTTTTCAACCCAGTTATCTTTCTTTACAGGAGCCCAGGTGCTCTTTCTGAGGCTGTAGATGTCTTGGAAGGGCAGGATCAAATCTGGTGAATGGGACTCTTCAGGTGCAAATAGACCTTGAAAGCTCAGAGGACACCTTGGGAGAGAGGCACGTGTTTTCCACCAGAAATATCTGAGATAGATAGATACATCTTTTTCCAAACAGTTTTGTCTCTCATAGATATCTCAGCTCTATTAGGCAAGTCCTGAAGAGAACCCAGAATGGGCATAATTTAGGATATTCATAAGTGTAAACATCTGCATATGCTTAGGTAATACCCTGAAAGGCAGTTTAATAATTAACTAAATAATGTAAAAAATGTTTGATATTTCTATAATACATATTGTTTAAATTCTCTAAGCTTCTTAGACTACTAAATGCCAGTCTTTCCTAGAGCTGCCCTTTGCTTTCATTTCTTAAGAGACTTGGGCATCTCTCCTATCAAAATTCCTATGGCAGTGTGAGATCTATTTCATATATACACGTTAAATGATTAAAAGACACTTTTATCTTTGGTGGTGATTTTTAAGAACCTTGCCTTAAATAAAAATAAGCATGACCTCAAAAAGCCCCAGTATTATAGACAGGTAGACAGATGGATAGAAATATTTAGAAGTACCAGTATACATACTTATATATATGTATGTATGTACTTATAACAGCTTTTATATATGTACACCCATTCTATCTGCTGGTTTGTACCTCCTTTACTGTCAAGCTCCCAAAGGAAAACTGAGAAAATGACCACTCTACACAGAATACTAAAGGCATTAAGTGTATTTAATCTCTAATTTTCGTGCAGGTATTTTTAGTAAGCTAAGTAATAACTAAAATAAGTGTTTCCTCTCACAGCACACATTTGTGAAACTTTAATTTATATGTTAATTTTTTAATTAAAGGAAAAAATTATGGAAGAGGGCTTAGTTTTCTTAAAAAGTACAGCGTAATAGTCTAACATTAGACTAAAGTATAATAGTCGAGAAGTGTAACAGTCTAAGCAGTCTGTCCTAATGCGCCCCTTCCCTGAAGACATCCAGGTAACCCCAAGGCTGAACTCGGTGTTTCCTACCACCCAAGAAACAGCCTGAGACAGTTGATTCACTTATCCCAGGGTCACCTTGTCAGAGTCCATAGAAATGCTCCACATTTTGCATTTAGTCACGGTGTCTGCCTCAGAGCAGGAGGCTGTTTCGGGTGCCTTGGGCACTGTAAAGGGGAGCAGAGAAGGGCGCGGAGAGAAGGGAGCAGTGGTGACAGCAGATGTAGGACAACACGGCCAATGCTGGAAAATAAATGAAGCCAGAAAGAGCATTATTGGTGTTTTGAGTCTCCTGCTGTTTCTCTGCTGCTGAAGGCAGCGATGAGGGTTGAGAATACAATGGTTTGTCATAAGCATCAGAAATACTTTATTTAAAAGTGGCCTTTAACAAGATTTGGGGCTTATGATTCATTCCTCTGATGTCACGGAAATAAAGCAAATGTGTGTCACCTGGCCACGTTTCCAAATGGGTTGAAGAGGCATTAAAGAAAGTCAGTGAATGCACACATCAGAGAACATTGAAAACTGCCTTAATTTAAAGAGCACGACTTAGTGTTTCCTGCAGGAAACTGCACTTGAAAAGTTTTGATCAGCAAGGGTTGCCACTAGAGTTGATTCTGAATTAATCCTATTTTGTTATTAAATGCTTCTATTTACATTACTAAGAAAACAATCTTGGCCAAGAATTCTGAATTCCCAACTAGCAACTATATTGGACACTTCCATGCTAAAAGCCTGGGGGTTTATAACCTGGCGTAGGTTTAGACATATTCTCTCCAGTGGACAGGTCCCTGCAATGTACCTTTCAAACGTCTGATCCTAAAGGCAGACTGTGAAATTACTGGGAGAAACTAAATGACCATGCTTTCTTGAGCTTTTCTCTATTAAAACACTATTTCACATGCTAGCTTTTAAAAATCATTGGTAGTCTCCATGTTAAGGTCTATAAACTTCATACTTAACTTTTTATTTCTGCTTTATTCCTGTTCTGTGCATTGCCAAATATTGCTTTTGTGTAATTGAAACAGAGCTGTAGTTTGATTATTAAACAGAGGGAAAATAATTGTCTTCAGCTCTAATGGGGGAAGCAAAGGCTCTCGGTAGAAGAAAACCTTAAATTGTGGAAACTTTTTGTTTTTCAGAGCAGCTCTAGTGAGCAGATGCTGCTGGGGGCCAGGAGCCCCACCACCAAGGTGGTTTCACGTGGTGGCTGAGGGATGTGGATTTGACAAGGCATTTTGTAATGGGAGCGTATGTAATTTATTTATCTTCTCCACTCCTCTTCTCTATTCTACCTTCATTTGTATGTCAAAACATTTGCAATTTAGATGATGATAGCCTCTCAGTGAACATCTCCTGCAGCGCTGAATTCGGGTGGAAACATACTTAAGACGTTCAAGAAAAAGGAGTTTTGGGTATATTGTATATAAGTATTGGATATACTAAGCAGCATGGGTGATTTCCTATTTGAAGCCTAAGAAGAGAGAGAAAACAGCATGTGACACCCATATGGGTACCATTTTTAACCCTAACATCAGAAGAGGACAATGCAGATTTCTATGGTAGCCTACAGATGGCCAGGAGTCAAGTAATACAACTGATGCTTGCCAGTTGTTGACATGTCTGTGCAGAGGACACTCCTTTTTTTATCTGCCACAGTTGCTTAAAACCAAAAATAACTACTTATCTTACAGTGAAAAGAAAAGCTTGAGGTACTTTAAAATGGTGCTAGTCTTGAGCTGTACAACAGCAAAAAAAGTACAGATGAGATCGGTGCTTTAAGCAAGATGAAGGAAAGAGAGGCAGGATTTTATTATACTTATAAATCTGTTTATCTTTCTAGATTATAAAATTGTTGCCCTGTGCGAAGAACACATCACTGCATCTTCCCTTTCCTGTAGAAGCTCATGCCCGATTTTCTCCAAAACAGGTTTCTCTCTGTAGCATTGCTACGACGCTATCATTAGCCTTTGAGCAGATGTCAGATAGTAAGGAACGGCTGCCTGCAGATCAAGTTGCTGCTGCCAACTCTCGCGAGCTTTGTGTCAGAAACAGTTGATTATAATGTCAGTACCGTCCAATTCACGGGCTTAAAGCAGCAGCTGCATACTGCATTTTCCCTGAAGTATTCAAAGATCCTGACTCTTAAAAACTTTGTAGTTCTTGTAATAGAAGTGGGGTAAGTGATTCTCTATTTACACGTCTCTGTCTGCCAGGATAATTTACAGTTCAGCTTGATTTGCACGGGGATTGGGATCTTTTAAAATGTTACGCTCTGCCCATTTGTTGCTCTCTTGGGAAAACTCACTCTGCTCTGCAAATGGAACGAGTAAGCAGGCGTGTGTATCAGACCTTGGTATTATTCAAGGGATCCTGGGCGAAGTAAATTAAGCTGAGCTAGAAATCGCTTATTAATTCAACCATCTTTCCTATTTAAATAGTGATTATATAGTCTTGTGTATAGATTTTTTGGCTGGGTGAAGATTTGCAAGGAGAGGAAACAGTTATTGAAATAAATTGTGTTCCCTTGCTGAATAAAAATACAAAAGTATAGTCTGTTTAACTTTTGCTGGAGGAAACTACTACAGAAGCAGCTTTTTAAAGTATGCAAATACATTATATGATATATCTCTGCTCGGTTAAGGTTGATGAGCTAAAGCAATCTTCTGACCCTTTTACTCATAGTAATAATCAAGTAATGTTTGTTTTGCTCAGTGTGCTTTGCGTTGTTCAGTTTGTTCTAATGCAGCATTAAAAACCTTATTGGAAGTAATATTTGCCATATGTTGAAGGTGTAATAATCATCCTCTGTCACTTGCTACTTTTGTTAATATTAGCAGAGTAACTTGAGAGTAGACAAGTCCTCTCATTCAGTAGTACAAAACTTCTGTGTTTTTCAAGCTTGATCTGTTTCAAACTTTTTCTTTAAAATGCTACCTGTTCTTTTGCAGAGCTAATTAAAAAGGTACAGAACTGAATTTTTTGTTAGTTTTTTTTCTTCGTAAAATTCTTGTCTAAAACTTCTTAGGGTCAAAAGTTATGCCTCTGTGTTTTGCAATGCTACAGTGTTTTCCTCCCATCCCATTCCTCTTTAATTAACAGGAAAGTGCAGAGGGGAATTAATTTTAATTACTATTTAGATATTAAAAACTTTAGGAACTTCAGCGTCTCTTGATTTTCTTAGTGTCATTTTCTCTCCTTCATAATGACAATGTTTGAAATCTCTTATTATTTCCAGCTTGTTGTTGTGGTTTGGTCCTGGGTGGTATGTCAGAAGTGAGTATGTGAAAAAAGACAGTGTCCGTGAAACAACAGACGTACAGAGATTACCCTTCCCATCTCACAGCGCTGTGCATTGGGTGCACACGTACCCAACTAGACCCCTACTATTAATATTTCTCCCAGCCACCCCAGTTACCTTGCTTGACTGCGAGACAGGGTGAAAGAGTTTAGCCCTAAGCTAATCTTTACATACCTTTTCTTACCCAGCTCTTAAAAGATTTTCTTCCAGGAATGAATGGGGAAAAAAAATGACTGGCACAGAGAGAGAGGAGCTAAATGCCACTAAATAATGTGAGCCTCCTGTGCGGGTCCTGCGGGCTGCGGGAGCGAGCCTCTGCTTACCCAAACTCGCCGGGAGCTGCTGGACCACGTGTGTCATCCCGATTGACTACTCACATCTCTAAAGTTTAGCATACATGGGACCATTTGCAGGTTTCTATAAGTAAAGCCGAAGGCTAGGTGGAGTGTTTGTTAGACCAACTCTGAAGTCTATTGCTCCCATTCGCCGCCTTATCTTTTTTTTTTTTATAAAAAGACAAGAGCGTAAATGTTTATGTTTTCTAAAATTTATCTATTTTCTGTCTGTTTAGATGAATGCTAAAAACATCGTCTCTGAAGATTCCTCCCTGCTCCTTTGATGCTATCTCAAATTTCTCAAATCTCTTTGCGCAAAATCTTCTTTCCCCCGCCCCTGGGTTTTCTTAGTTGATTTCCAAGAATACGCAAACAAGCAGGAGGAGCTCAGATTAGGCCACAGCTGTACTTTCCACAGAAATTAGCTTCATTCCTTTTAAGGACACAAGTGCTTCTCATTAACAAAGAATGGCCTGTTTAAAGTGGCAGGACAGAGCACGCTATGTACGACAGGGCAACAAGCAAAAAAGAGAAGGAAGCTTTGTTGAGCATTTTCAAATATGTAAGCCATAGAAATGGGTTTATGCAAATAGTCTTTTTCTGACTTTTCACTTTCAAGGAGAAGATACTGGAGGTTTTATAGCATTTGAAAAGGTTGGGGTAAATAGGACAATTAGTATGCTTAAATGTGGTACATAATCAGCGTCAATATCCTTAGATTTAAGGTAATATTAATTATCACTTCGAAAAGTTCTCAGGAAGCAAAGACCAGGCCCTACTTAAATTATTAGGCACCATCTATATATATTAAAAAATCCTTTGCTTTTTAGCATTTTAATGTTCACTCTAAGAAGTAGAATTATGACTACGTGTCATGACTATGATGGTTGTAAACTTGGTTAAGTTGCTTTAGAGAACAAAGATCTTGAAAGAAATGTTTCATTTAGGTCTTGCTGTACCTCTGTATGCAGCTGCCCCCAGGGGCTGATGAACTGACAATCAATTCAGAGTACTTCACATACTTCACTTGTTAAAACACCTTCAGATCTTAAGACATACGAGTAGGACAGTAAAATCACCCAGTGCTTTGATTTTATAGCAATGCCATTTCAATGGTTTGCTTCAGCCCAGACATCTACTGTGACACAAGCATATAGTTTAAAATTTATGTGGACCTGCAAATCCTTGGATTAAAACTTGGCTTCAAGCTCCTTTTCAGCGTTCATGGGATGCGTGTTCATGTGTGGAAAAATCTGTGCCTAGTGATGTTTGTTATCATTCTTTATTGATTTGAGAATACAAAGTGCCAAAGTAACCTCTAACAGAATAATGGCTAGTCGGGCATGGCATTTTCCGTCACAGATCATAAAATGCCCTGTTCATCATGCCAGTGGAAAGGCAAGAGGTAAAGTCATCTGCTAACTGAAGTAGTCAGAGTCTGCTTATATGACTTTACTTTCCCTGGTCTGGCTTCTTCAGTCCTATGGTTGTTTTAGCAACAGAGTTTTTCTGAAGCACTGTACCAAATGCTAAAAACTAAACACACTCGTTACAACACAACTAATTAACAAGAACTTAGGATTGAAGACTGCTGAGCTTTCTGCGGCAGCCCCATCTTATTTTCAATGCTCTTGGGATGACCTACACCCTTTTTGAATAAACTGTTTTGGCTCTGCTACTAATACATTGCAATAGTAATTCTGAATTTCTTTTTTCCTGTGTTTCAGACATCATGATTTGGACAAATGGTACAAGTCTCTATATCAGATTTCTTATGTGGCTTCTTCTCCTGTATATGTTCATCAGGAAGGTAATGCCTGAAGATAACATCATTACAACCAAGAAAGGCAGAGTCAGAGGGATGAACCTGCAGGTACTGGGGGGAACTGTGACAGCCTTCCTTGGAATACCTTATGGACAGCCACCCATTGGTAGACTGAGATTTCAAAAACCAGAACCTCGTGAGAAGTGGTCAGATGTTTGGGATGCCACAAAACATGCAAACTCTTGTTACCAGCTTATAGATAAAACTTACCCGGGATTTCCTGGATCAGAGATGTGGAATCCAAAAACTAAACTAAGTGAAGACTGCTTGTACCTTAATGTATGGATTCCTTCTCCCAAACCCAAGAACGCAACTGTCATGGTATGGATATATGGTGGTGGCTTTGAGACTGGGTCGACTTCCCTACCAGTCTATGATGGCAAGTTTCTGGCCAGGGTAGAAAGAGTCATTGTAGTTTCCATGAACTACAGGACTGGTGCCTTAGGATTTTTGGCTTTGCCAGGAAACCAGGAAGCTCCTGGAAATGCAGGTTTATTTGATCAACGATTGGCACTTCAGTGGGTCCAGGAGAATATAGCAGCATTTGGAGGCAATCCAAAAAGTGTGACTATATTTGGAGAGAGCGCTGGCTCGGCTTCTGTCAGCTACCATATCCTTTCTCCTAAAAGCCATCCTTTATTCACAAGAGCCATCATGCAAAGTGGATCTGCAAATGCCCCTTGGGCTGCAATAACAGCATCTGAAGCCAGAAACAGAACAGTAGCTTTAGCTAAACAACTCCAGTGTCCCACCAGCAATGAGTCAGAGCTAATTCTCTGCCTCCAAGACAAGGACCCAAAGGATATACTGGAGAATGAAAATTTTGTTGTAACATATGACTCTCTTTTACAAATATATTTTTGTCCAACTGTGGATGGTGATTTTCTCTCAGACATGCCAGAAAGGTTGATTGAGAATGGCCTCTTCAAACAAACACAGATCTTAGTCGGTGTTAATAAAGATGAAGGATCAGCATTTCTAGCATATGGAGTCCCTGGCTTCAGCAAGGATAGCGATGGCTTGATCAATAAAACACAATTTGAAGCAGCTGTAACTCTGTCCTTCCCAGAAGCAAGCCAACTTGCAATAGAATCAATCATTTTTCAGTACACAGACTGGGAAAATGAGCAAAAGCCAGAATATTACCGTGATGCCATGGATGATGTTATTGGGGACTACAATATAATATGTCCAGTAATGAAATTCACCAAAAAATTTGCACAACTAGGACACAACGTGTTCTTTTATTTCTTTGAACATCGCTCCTCAAAGCTCCCTTGGCCAGAGTGGATGGGAGTAATGCATGGTTATGAGATTGAGTTTGTGTTTGGATTGCCCCTAGAACGAAGAGTGAACTACACCAAAGCTGAAGAAATCTTAAGCCGGTCCATGTTGAGATACTGGGCAACTTTTGCGAAAACTGGGTAAGTTTACTGTGGAAGTTTGTTTGATTGGTCAGATGCTTGCTGTTTCACAGGCGGAAAAAGCTTAACTGTTTTGGTGGTGATTTGAAGCCTGATGAGGATGATGAGGAAGCGTTAATTGTTCGGCTATCCAGAATTCCTGTTTTACTTTGGATAAAAACACCGCCTTAGTAAAACAAACTCTTGTTGTGTAGCTCATTGTATTGGATGATCTTAAGAAAACAGTGTGTATTCACCCATAAAAGCAAATACAAAACATTTTTTTGCCATGGCAGCAGTTGTTACAAAGGAAGGTAATGGCTTCAAGTTTTAGAAACAAAATACTTCAAATTCTGGGAAAGACTTCCAGCAGTAGAAGTAGGAGCAAAAAGCCCAATCTCCTTTAAGATTTAATTTGCTCAGAACATTCAGGTGTATAATATGGAGGTATATTATGTTCACATGATGAAGTGATTGGGATTGCAGGATGTTCTTTTCAGAAAGCCTATCTTCCCATGTGTACTGTAAGTATAATCCTGGGTTTCGCTGAAGCTGATGACAAATCACTTGCTATTTCCATTAGACGCATCTTTAAGTGAAATATGTCCTAGCCTGGATAAGAAGCAAATAAGCATATTTCATTTGGATGTTTGAAATGGATTAAATACAACCCCTCATTCAGTCTATTTAGCTGGCGTCCAAGAGAAGCGAGACAGCCCTTGCTCTGCTCGGCAGGGTTGTGGGGCTCTCAATGCAATATTCAGTTTGAAATGAAAGCATTTCAGTGCAGTAAGAAAAACAGCCACTACGACAGTCCTGTACGTTTAGTCTCAAGGCTGCAAGCCTGATGGGATGGGGAGGTATCTTGTCTTCTCAGAAGCATCATTTGTGCTCTCTCCTGAGAAAATTGTATATATAAAATCTGTACCTGTGAGAACATACAACCAAACACTTAATTCACACTTTAAAAATTTTTCATTAACTTAAATTTTAAAATCTTGCATTAATTTTACTTCCATGGTGGACTTTTCCTTTGATTACTGAAGGTGTCGTGGTTTAACCCCAGCCGCTCCACCACCCGCGCCACCCAGCCGCTCGCTCACTTCCCGCCGGTGGGATGGGGGAGAGAATTGGAAGAGTAAAAGTGAGAAAACTCATGGGTTGAGATAAGAACAGTTTAATAGGTAAAGCAAAAGCCGCGCACACAAGCAAAGTGAAGCAAGGAATTCATTCCCTACTTCCCATGGGCAGGCAGGTGTTCAGCCATCTCCAGGAAAGCAGGGCTCCATCACACGTAACCGTTACTTGGGAGGACAAACGCCATCACTCTGAATGTCCCCCCCTTCCTTCTTCTTCCCCCAGTTTCTATACTGAGCATGACGCCATACGGTATGGCATAGCCCTTGGGCCAGCCTGGGTCAGCTGTCCTGGCTGTGCCCCCCCCCCCAGCTTCTTGTGCACCGGGCAGGGCACGGGAAGCTGAAAAGTCCTTGAGTGGCGTAAGCACTACTTAGCAACAACTAAAACATCACTGTGCTATCAACATTATTCTCATCCTAAATCCAAACCACAGCACTATGCCAGCTACTAAGAAGAAAATTAACTCTATCCCAGCTGAAACCAGGACAGAAGGATACATAGATTTGTAAAGGCTGAAATCAACTTTGGAACGTGATCTAATTATTTTTCTTAATAGATTAGAAATCAGAGACCACTGATTTAGTCCATATAACCTTGTACATAACACAAAACACAGGTAGGACTTAAACATTTCCAGTGATGAAAAATCTGGAGCAAATGTTGGTTGGTTGTTCTAAAGCTTAATTCCACTTAAAATGGTTACAGTTATAAAAGGAAGTTTTGTGACTGGCCTGAATTTGTCCACTCTACTTTTACATTTTCCAGGTACTGTATTTTGTTTTACAGTCTCTAAGCTTTATATTATGATTTGTGTTCCATACAGAGATAATTCTAGGGTCTATTCAAATAACCCTTAATCCTTTTTTCTGGTTAAATAAAACAGGTTATACTCTTGAGACTTTCACTATAATGCATTTTTTTCATAGTCCTTAAATAATAACTGTGTGTCTTCTCTAAAACTGTGATTCATCAACACCTTGTTGGAACTTTCCGCGTTGGCATTAAACACAGTCATCCCCAAAGAGTCCTAATTACAGGTGTCATCCATCCCCTCTAGTTCAACCTGATATTCCCTTGTTTACTCATCCAAGGAAAGTACTATTTGCCTTGACTGCCGTGTTATACTAGGTGCTGCTGTGTGCCTGCCTGTGTACAGCGGCTCCGTGATCCGCCCCGATCCCGCGGTCGCCCGTTCTGCAGTGGCTCTGCTTCGGCTCAGAAATGCGCTGCGCTTGGTGGCTGGCACCAACCTGCGGCCAGCCCGGCTGCTGCCCGAGCCCTGCGCAGTCCCTTCGTGTTACACTCCAAGGTGAACTAACAGCTATTTTTTAGGTGCACCCTTTTTCTAACAGATTTGCTTATCAACAGATGTGACTGATTGTTTGCCTTGATATGCAGAATTACTTATTACATTAACAAGTTCTATCCCCTTTACACGTTGAGGCCTGTAATATTTTTTTTTTACCTGTAATATTTTTTTTTACCTTTCTTCTTTTTAGTGAAGAGCATATTAAAACTTAGAAAATGACTATACAGATAGCTATACTCATCAATGCATAATGTCTTAATACAGGTTTTATTCTTGTAACATTTAATCTAAAATTTAATCTATGAGCTCTTCCTGCTTCCCTCGATGACACCGCTCCATATGAACTCAGTGTGAACGACTGTAGCAGAGAGAAAAGCATTCAGCAGGGGTGTATGTCCTGGAATTGAGCTCTGTGGTTGATTTATCAATGCCAAAAATGGATCTGATAGATTCCCAGGATGAAGTCTGCACAACGAGGTCAGGTAAAGCCTGGTAACAATTCCTGCATCATGAAGATCCTCCCTCCTTCCAGGGAGGTGACAGTGCCCCTGTACTCAGCACTGGTGAGGCCGTACCTCGAGTGCTGTGTTCAGTGTTGGGCCCCTCACTCCAAGAAGGACATCGAGGTGCTGGAGCGTGGCCAGAGAAGGGCAACGAAGCTGGTGAAGGGTCTGGAGCACAAGGCTGGGGAGGAGCGGCTGAGGGAGCTGGGGGTGTTTACCCTGGAGAAGAGGAGGCTGAGGGGAGACCTTATTGCTCTCTACAACTGCTTGAAAGGAGGCTGGAGCGAGGTGGGGATCGGTCTCTTCTCCCCAGTAACAAGCGATAGGACGAGAGGAAACGGCCTCAAGCTGCGCCAGGGGAAGTTTAGGTTGGATATTAGGAAAAACTTCTTCACCGAAAGGGTGGTCAGGCATTGGAACAGGCTGCCCAGGGAAGTGGTGGAGTCCCCATCCCTGGAGGTATTTAAAAGACGGGTAGATGTGGTGCTTAGGGACGTGGTTTACTGGTGGCCTTGGCAGTGCTGGGTTAACGGTTGGACTCGATGATCTTAAGGGTCTTTTCCAACCTTAACGATTCTATGGTTCTATGATTCTAAGACATGCTATAACAACATTGCTTTCAAACTGGTGTCATTAGGCCCTTAGTGGAGAGCAAACCGAGTGAAGGCTCCTTATTACGTACTTTACAGCTTTACAACCTGTCTTACAGGAGTTTGCAATCAGGATCTTATACCAGAGATAATGGATCTTTCCATTAAACAGAACTATTCCTTAGTAGGAAAAAAGAAATTCAGGTCTATATTAGATTTTGCAGAATAATATTTACAGTTTTGTGAACTATTGGTTTCTACTCGATTACATATATATATATATTAAAAGTATGTATTATACATACAAGTATATAAAGATATACATAATGTATTACATATTGTATCAAGTATAATTACATATAAAATATAAATTCATATATTTATAGATGTAATATATTATTTTAAATATAAACATATATGAAATATATTGTATATTTCTCTCTATATAAATATAGATACATATATAAAATCTCTGTTACCTGCTGTGCAAAATAGAGTACACTGTCCCTGTCGCTGTAGCTAGCTAAAATTAGACAACACAAGGTACATTCAGGTTTAATTTTATAGAAGACAGTCCCATCATCTAGTCTGATTATCATTTGCACTATAATTAGATTAGCCTACAGATCAAATTTCAAGTGGTTTCCACAGCAAACAGCAAATAATCCCTCCCTCTGCTTCCACCTCAAGTATCAAAAACATCACTATTAGGGTAGACAATATAATCATGCAATTTATGTACCAGTAAAAGATCAGATCAGTAATAACCCTCTATGTGACATTTTCCTCTTTGTCCAGAGCACAGATCCCTTAGGCTCTGTAACACATTATTCATAGTGTACAATGAGTGGGGAAATAATAAAAATTGATAATTCCAAAAGTAATAGATGTTCCTTGTTTTCCTGGCACCTTTGAGCACACAGTAAGCATTTATAAAGAACTGGGGAAGCCCCATTTGACATAATGCTTATAGTAAACTCTGGCGTGATCAAAGGGCAAACACTTGAGGGGAAAATTACTTTACCATTGATGTCTCCAGTAGATGAGGAGAAAATCAAGCAAAAGACGAAAATCAAAAATATAGTACAGCACAATTTTTAGTGAGGGCGTTTGACCTAATATTCTAATGTGCAGAAGTACAAAAGTTGCAAGGGAGGGAAGGGCAGCCTGCAGAGGAAAGAAGATAAAGTAGGGTCAACAAAAGCTGAAAGAAATCGCTTTTCCCCTGGTTCTTTCTGCTTGGGAGGGACCGAGAGGCTGCTCAACTCACTGCATGCAGAACCGTTTCTCATGAGGGGTCTTCAAACCCATACTTTGACCTTAGTGATCTCTGTTTTTCATTCTCACATAAGCACTAGGAATAAAAATGGTGATATGAAAAGTCAAAGGCATGCCCTGTAGGAGCATTTTCTGTTTCTTAGAAATACCTAATGTCATGTAAGAACAAAAGAAAAGATGTTAGGGAGAAAAAGAGAAGTGACTCCTTCAAAGGATCCCAAGAGTGTATGTGAAATTCTTGATTTCTACATTTCTCAGTGAACAAAAGGAGACTGTCAGCCAGCCCAAGGATTTCCAACTCAACCACCATCCCCATCAGTAGGTGATGCAATTTTCCAAGTCTCTAGGCACATCTTATTTCACATCCTTGCTAAAAATAAATATCAGTCATATCTGGCCATCTTTGCTGGAAAATTAAGAGGGATAAAAATGTTCTATTTTTGAATATGAATGGGGAAATGGGTAATGTAGATGATTCAGTAGGAGATGAGAAGAGGCATTTTGCCTGCGAGGCTTGAAGTTAGATGAAGTTATTGTCCACCAATATCTCTCTTCAGTACCCAAGGGAATAGTGTCGTTTTTAGGAATCTGCCATATATTTACATGATCTGTGAGATCTGTGAAGACCCTGCTGAAATAGTCTACTTTGACAAGAAGTCACTGCTTTTCAGTCATGAGCTCCCTACAGATTCATTATCCAGAACAGGATTCGGCAGACTGGGAACCCCTGGAAACTATGGATACCGTAACTATCTCTGCTACTGCACAGAGGGACAGGCTGCTCATCACTGTCTGCAGTATTTGCCCATATAAATAATGTTACATCATATCACATAATCTGAGAAGAATGAAAAAAAAAGGCAAATTACCTCGTGGGTCTGACTCTTCAAGCAGTTAACATGGAGTAACTTGAAGAAAGGACAGACTGGGAGTCCCATAAGATTACTGGTAGTGATGTTTAGGATCAGCCCTTCAGATTATTTCTAGCTAATGCTAACCCTGATGCTCATAGATAGACCACAGGACACAGGTAAGCACCCACCATGGAGCTGAGGCTAAGCAGATTGGCAACCTGGGTAACCTACCCTCCAGTTATACACTTGCAGCATCTCTTCCCCTCAGAAATATGCTTACGATTTATTTCAAGAGCAGATTTAAGTAATCAGCGATACAGATTATCTGTTAGACTCTTGCACGGATGTGCTACACGTGGAGAAAAATACCGTGCTCCGATTCACGGTGCTTAGAAAAGTATCGCTCCAATAATTAGTCTTTTATTCTATGAGACATGCAGCCAGCTCCTGCCCTTTGCAGCGCAGCTGAAGTGCCTCTGCCCTCCAGTCCTGGAGGATCCCCAGCACCCTGGGATCTGAAGTCTGCTGGCAGCTGAACACTTGTATCTTCCAATGACCTTTTTACTTTAAAATTGGATTCGATGTATTGAGGGAGAAAGTAGGAACTTCCTGGCTTAACAGTGTGAAGTCAGTCTTGGGGTGGATACTCTTGTCCGTTAAGGTGCAGAGAAAGGTAGCTATTACTAATCTGCCAATAAATTCCTGGGACTGGAAGACAAAAGTTTCCAGGTGTGATAACTCTGTCACTTGAATACTTCTGCTGTTTCATTATCACTACAATTTTTAATTACTGAACTTTTGGTATCAAGTAAGGTTGACCAAGTATCTGAGCTGTTCCTAGTCCTACTAGCATAATTTCATAAAATACTTTTTTTCTTTTTTTTTTTGCATGTACTTGAGCCTTGAAAGAACAACATTGTAATCACAACCTCAAAAATCTCTATTCTACCACCGCAGGAAGAAAGAGGGTTGTTACTGATGCTGTCTGAATAAATCAAGTATAATTAAATATTTGGGTGTCAAGTATAGTAAAATATTTCCAATATATGGGAAAGAACAGATTCCAAAACTGATGTTCTTGATTTACGCATTGATTTAAAATTCCTCCATTTACCCTGAGCTAGGGTCTCCTCAGCTGATTCTTGTATTTAAGAATATTGGCAGTTGAATATTAATTAAAGCCTTAAAATCATTTCATAAAATTCCAGACATCATCAAAATTAGACAGGTGAAGAGATGTAGCCAAATTGTATTCAGCAGAAAATGATAGTGTGTTATCATATAGAAGGGAGTGGATCAGGCTCAGTATGATTGTGCTTGTGTATAGGTAAAGTTCATTTTAACAATATTAAGTTAGTTTTCAGTTGCCTTCTCCTGAATGCTTTCCAGCACACTTTAAGTGATGTCCATGGTGAAAGAATTTAAATTCCTCTTTCTAAACACTTTTAAAATTCATTTCTCTGCTGCATTTATGTTATTCTTCAGAAAGCTTTTGAAAGTGAGCAAGTGACACTAACAGGTACAATCAATCATCAGCAGCAGAATGCTCTGTTAACTCTAGTAAAAGGAGGCTTTATTTATCACGAAGAAATATATGGCATCCCAAATCAGTGGTTGCTAGGTTATGCCTTTTGCGTTACTTTATTCATTAGATTTGGTAACTGTATTCTTTAGACATGAGTGACATAAAGTGACAAGGAGACAGACAAATCAGATGAGATGAAAACTCAAATAAGAATGTAGTGGAACATACAAAGATAATATTTTTAAGGCTTTGTGAAAAATGTTTCGGATAAAAGGAAACTGGCAAAACTTGTCTCACTGCCAGTTCTACAACTGCTGAAACAAATCTTTGCAGCTTTTTCTATAAAGTGAAGCCTTTGAAATATTTCCTCCTATGTTTTAGGGGAATTTGTGAGGCTTTGATTGTCCCACTAAAGCTCTGAAGCACTTTGCCTGGTTATTATTGCCTTTCCCTGATGTTCCACTGGTAGACATATAATAAATTTCAGTGCTTTTGTTACCAACTTATCACAACATGTTTATAGAGAGTAGTTTCAGAACAGTGAGAACAAAAACAACAGCCTCATATAGAGTCCAGACAGCAGCTTGAACTGGGGACCTATATACTCCATGTATGGAAAGGAATTAATATACTGGGGAAAAAAACAAAATAAAAAACTCCAACCACTTTTAATTTTCTACTACTTCAGAAACTAGGAAGTTTTACGTACTACTAAGCCATTTCATGGTAAGAAATTAACTGTGGGTTGTATTTCTTCCTGAGATTAGCCCACGTTCACAGGGACAGAGGCAGGTGCCTGGGTTGGAGCCACTCAGCTGCGACCTGGTGCTGGTCCTCACAGGGTCTTCAAACACTCAGAGCTGTAGCTCAGCAGGACCAAGAGAAGGCTTTCCCTGAGGCTGCTGCTTCTGGCATCTCACGTTTATCTAGAGTAAGTCATCTGTCATCTTAACTAGTGATTTGACTGGATCAGGTCAAGCATACAGAACAAAAGATTTCTGGGTGTGAGACAAAAACCGAAGGAGTATAAACAAAGCATGAGAGAGATTTCTAAAAATACAAAAAGTTATATGGAAAGTCTTCCTTTCCCATGTTAGGAAAAAGCAAAGCTTTCATTTTGACCCAAAAGTGCACATGCATTCTCACACTCACTCTCTTTCATGGGAATAATTTCTCAGCCATGAAAAAAATGGTGGAAATCATAGTCATGAAGAAAACAAAGGTAAAATTTTAGGAAACTTACTCCTATTTCCCCACCTTCACTTTTGGTTTTTGAGTTCTTCAAAGTGACTCCTCATCTTTCCAGGGTCCATACATATTGTTATAGTCAGGAGCAGTAATAGAAGTATCTTTTTAGCAATCTATTTGGAAATAGTGCATCATGGAAAAAATTAGTAACTAGAGACTCACATTTGGCAGTCATCTCTCTGTTTCTGGCTTGCAAGCTGACAAGCTGTCACTGAATTTCAAAATTGAAAACAGGAGTATTTGATTCAGTCATCTTTTGAAAATAGGTCTGGGATACAAATTGTTTAGATTGGTTTAATATTATTACAAATATTGCAAAATTGCAAGAAGATGTCTTGTTACTTTCCATATGTGCAGCAAATGCAATTCCGTCCATACAGATTTTATTCTCTACAACAGATGAGTCAAACTATTATTTTGAAACATGAGATGAGAACATTTATTACAGAAATGTCCAAATATTGTAGGAGTAATTGAATGAGACATAAAACTAAAACCTAAAACTATAATGCAAAGGTTTGCCTTGAATATAACACTGGCAATGTTTTATAGAAAAGGGTAAGCTCTAATACAATTGTCAAAGGCTGCAGGATCAAAACCAGCAGTGAGAGGCACAGGCCTTGGACTTGGCAAGGCGAACTCCTGGGTCGGCAGTCAGAGGCAGAGACACACAAACATGCACACACGGGCACAAGAAAAGAAATGACAAAGTGAATCTCTTTGAGGTGGGTTTTTGTAAAGCTATGCTGCCTTTGGCTGATCCTGTAAAAGAAGAGGGGGAAATACCTTTGATGTAGCTTTTCCTATTCTTGCAACAGCGATACGTAGAAGAGCCTGTACTGGACATGGTTCCCTGCTGTGCCCGGAACCTGGCAAAGAGCCTACATGGATGTGTTTTGGGGAAAGAAGAGGAATGAAGAGATACAACTGTTCCAAGGGTTGAAATAAAATCATGGTATGATTGCTACTTCAAATTTGGGAGTGGGACTAAGAAGCCTGGATGGAAATCATATAGCATTTGACGGAAAGTACATGTGTAAGCAACATAGGAAAATAAGAGAGGAAAATGCTAACTGATGCAAGAGGCTAGGTGAACAAGAAAAGACATAAAGAAGAGAGAAAGAACAAAAAGAGATGGAAAGATAAGAGAAAAATGTCTGAGAGACTTGCTAACTGTTTTGGAGGGTGAAAGGATCTGTGAACAGTGAAATGAAGGAAATGTATGCTTGAACTCATAATGAGTTACGTGCTAGGCAAGTTTGAATGTAAGAGCAATACACTACAGAGATAATCTGGGATTAGGGATTACTTTCCCTATATCATAACTTTTGCAGGCATGTAAACATAGTTGCAAAATTCACTGTGAAATTCTCATTAGTGTTCACCCACAGTTAATCCTCTTTTTAGGGGCACTCTTCTTCCATGCTGCTTTTCTGCAGCTTAGTTCTTGTTTCATCATCAAAAGACAGAAATTGAAGTTTAAAAGGTCTGCAAACCCCATTTTTCCAGGTGGTTCTGGAACACTAATCTGAAGTCCTACTGAGAAATTTCACATGAAGAATGGAAACCTTTCAGTACACATTTTAATTTACTCCCCAACATAAGAGATTGGCTTGTTTCAGGGAAGTGGCAAAGGGGAGAAAAGAGGAAATGAGGAGCAGCAGAGGTTACCTAACACCGTATTTTTGAAGGTAGCTCAATATGATGTTTAATTTTTTTTCAATCAGCTGCAAGAGAAGTCAGTTGTGGGTAAATGTAGTTAGCAATTTAGTCACAGGATTGGTGAGATTCTGTCCCCACAAACCTAGAAGCTGCATAAGTAGAAATCAGGCATTTCATGCTCACAGTTAGTGATGTTACACAATTATATGCTACAGCAGCTGTAAAATTAAAAGCTGCCGTCGTCTCCTTTCCCAGACATCTCTGTCCGCCATCTGTGTTCCCTACCTTTCCTTGAGGGAACATAAGACAACTTCCTAATTTCATACAATACAAACTCTAAAGAGTGTTGCCTCAAATTTACACCAGAGAGATCCTTTTTCTATTGGAGCTGCTGTTCAAATACCATGATTTTTATTTTAACTAATGAAGTTTTAACTATCTGCCTCTCATGAATGTTGTTCACCATGGTGTTCTCAAGGAGTAGCCTCCAAGTGAATCTTCTGTATAACTGGAAATGCTTAGAGGTTTAAACAGATGTTTTTTCCCAGCTATGAAGTAGTCCGCATACTATAATTTCCACAAAAGCCCCCTCAGCTTTGAAAGAGAAGAACTTTGAATAGGCTCAGATATCCTCCCCTCTTTACATACTATTTCTTCTTGAGAGCATGCCTTTCATGACTCTTAGTCCAAATGTTTATGTTTTCTCCCTCTTGGCACCAGAATTTAGTTCAAATCAGATTCACAGGATGTTATAATGCTGGGACATAATTTGAATGTGTTTATCATAGAAAGATATGTGATCTCCACTTGTAGATGTCAAACCTACAAGGAATTTATAACAGATGTAGGAAATAATCATATATTTTTAAAAGATCTTATTTGGGGGTTTATGAACACTGTAGCCTCTCATTTACATTTCCCATCATAAAGTATCAGTGGTTCTGTTTCAGATGAAGCAGTAACACACATACATGCTACTGAAAGCTACCTAGTGGTTTCATTTATAGGACTGCTCAATTTGGCCTAGATTACATGGTAGTTGAAGTTTGTGACTCATGCTCTTCCTACCATTCACAGAAATAAAACAGTGGCAGTAGTGGAAAATATCAAGAAAAATGCTACTATGATAAAATCCATCAGGACACAATGAATCTAGATTATTTTATTTGGTGTAGGGCTATGTGGAGCATCCATCTTGAAAAGAAATTGTGATTAGGGCAATTCAATTGAAAACAAATCTCAAATATTATACCCTAGTATAGTATCTACCACACAGTCTGTATTGAAAATATGGTCTCTAGAGATAAGGAAAGCATTGAATCCATTTATCTAACAATTTCTGAGCATCTGGGATGAACTCTGTTAATGGGAGAGAAAGCAAAAGATGGAAACAGCAATCATATACATATGAGTACAGTATTTACTCTTTCTCACAACCAACTGGGCTGATAAATTCACAGTGGCTTTGGTAAAATTTAAAACACAGTATTAATAGTTCCATGGCAATGAAAACATTTTTCTCTTCCTTTACACACTCTTTTTAGGTTTGTCCCAGGGAGCAATTCTCGTTAAGACACTATGTAAGTTTATGTCTTTCCAGGTCATGATAAAGAGAAGTGAAGTTGTAGAGGAGATAAGACAGTTTCAGAGGATGAGTAAAAGGGCAAGTGCCATGTGCCTTCCTCTCTACTTATACCTTTACTTACCTTCTATGGAAGTTACTTCCTCCTTCAAGGTCTCAATAGGGTTCAGCACCTTCTTCCATTTCCAAATAGCCCTCTTCAACCTCTACAAGTAAGACTAAAAACTATAGTCTCATTTGATTTCTTGCTGCAGCCAAGAGTGTAAAAAAATAACAGCTTTGAAAAGTGGTCCTTGAAAACTAAAATTGATACCATATGAAAGGTCATAAGGATCTTACAAAATACTTTAGAGGAACATTTAAAAAAAAAAAAGCAAAAATGTTCCTTTAGAGTAAAGAAGGACTAAGCCATAGTGTTGCCTCTCTCATGTCTATTCAAAAGTGACGTAAATACGAGCTGTGAATATTCACACCAGAACCTGGAGTCTGGAGAAGGTGCGAAATCATCATTGTGAATTCTATCCAGGAGAGAAGCTTCTTTTGTAAACAGCAACAGGTATTTCTTCAGCTGGGACCTGAACCAAAACTTTTGAAGTCAATCAAACTGTTCCATTTGTTTGGATTTGGATCAGCCCCTAACTAGTAAGTCAATTCACCTCAAAAAGTGCTGGATTGGTCTTCAAACACCATGCAAAAAATCAGATGCAAAGCATGTTAAGCAGAAGGAATAAAATACTTTTGAAAATTCTTTACTGCTTTATCCCAATACATAACCTAACTGTGTAAATGACTACAAGTATATGTTGTAAGTATATTAGACACTTGTCACATTCAGCTTAGTGTGATTGTGAGCATCGCACTGAGTGGTAAGTATTTCTTAAAACAAGTCAGGATAAAACATATTTTTGGTGGTTTAAAATTATCTCCACATTAATGTCAAAATTTCATCCATTTCTCTGAACTCAATTTAACTTCAAATCTTTTGTCTTCTTGAAGTCATACCATTAGGTTGAAGATAATTTGCTGGTTTGGGGTTGCTTTTTTTCTTTTTCTTTTCCTCTTGCCAATCACCCTTCTCACTGTGGCAGCCTCCAACGTCACAGGCTCTTTCCATTTTCAGAGCTTGCTTTCTTTTCTTTGGCCAGAAATAATGCTCTCTGATGAGAAAGCCGTGAGATTCAGCATGGTCTCATCTTTGAAATTGTGCAGAACATGCATGTATTTGGGGTGTACCATCTGAGATACTGAGGGATCTCTGACTTTCAGGGCTTTAGGACTGTAGTATAGACTTGCTGAGAGGATAGGAGACACTTGTCTGATAGTCCTTACTCAGAGGGACCCAGAGGATATTGGGACAATGTTGTTCTCGTTTAAATCAATGTGGATCTTTGTTATCAATTAGAGTTAAATTTAGAGAAAGGTCTGGTCATGTTTAACTTTACCAGTTGCTCAGGAAAGGACATTTTAACTCGCTTTCAAGTTTCTAGTGCTAGTGACTCTTAGACAGAGCAGTGGGACTGCTGTTCCAGACCTTGTATGATAATCGCATCTCATCACATGCTATAAAGATAGTGGAGTTTGGGGCAGGGGTTCCTGAAATAGCACCAAGCTTTGCTGGAACATTTTGACAGTGAAGGAGACCTATGTGCAGAAGTGCCAGCGTTAGAAACACACAGACAGGGTCTGAAGGGCTCATTAGCTCTGGCTCGGCTGACCCGGCTTGTTATTACTCCTGATACCAGAGCAGACTCCAATCCAGGAGCCAGGGATTTGAGGCAATGAGCTCCTAAATGCATTGCAAGCATGCCCAGAGAGCTAAGGCAGAACATCCTGGATCTAAATTTCTCAAATACTGTATTATTTATGGCCAGTACCTTAAGACCTACCTTGTCAATCCCTTATTTGTGAATTCCTGCTACGTATAAGTACCAAGATATGCACAAGCAAGAATGATTTCAACTTTATGGGTGCTTCATGAGGCTGTTTTGAGCAGAACCCAGTAAAACCAAAAAAGAAGTAACAGTTTGTTGCTTCATTTCCTGAAACTGATATCAGTTGTAATAGTGCATACCACAATAATTTATAGCTTAAGACATTTAAACACACAACTACTGTCACCAAGCTGGAATCTGGAAGGAATATCCTGAGCTTTATTTAGCCTGTGAAGGTGTAAGAAAGCTGAGCTGCAAAGGTCCTTCTCCAATTTCCGTCAGTTAAAAAGTATGCCAGCTGGATCCTACAGGTTTCTTCAAGGATCAGCAGAAGAAATAATATTTACCTATGATAAAACTTGCAAAGCAGTTTCCTTTTGCTGTGGCTCAGGGGCACTTTATAGTCACTAGATTATGAACTCGTGTGTGTCATCTGTGAGTGAGAACTGAGCAGAACAAAATATAATGAACTTCCCATAAACAGCTGCTTAAGAAAAGTGTTCTGAAGGATTCAAATCTGCAACCTCTCTCAGACTTGTAGCACTCAATCATATGAGTCCTTTCATTCGTTACAGCAGGAATTTGAGTAAGGCTCAAATGTCACAGAACTAGGACCAATGATTTTTGCATCTTTTTAAGGAAGAAGAAATGAGAAATGTTTCATTACTACAGATTTTCAGAAACTGGTTATTATTTTCTCACAATAATTAAATTCTAATAAATAAAACAATGTTTTTAAACATGACCCTTTTTTTTTTTTTTTCTTCTAAGTTCCCCAGTTCTTCATAGCGCCACAGGAGCACAGGCCTGATACCTTGAGAATGCTGATGCCACAAGGCTGCAAGGAAGCTTAGTGTATCAAACAGATAATCATGGATGCTTTCCAATCACCTAGCATTGAACAGGCTGACAATATCCCTGTCTGAGTTGTCACCTTTCAGTATGGCAGTTTTTAGAGCTTGGTTATTATATATGGCACCACTCACCCTTTTCAGCGGATAGATTAGATAGCTGCTGTCTTTCCCATTAGTCTAAGAGGATAAAGACCTTAAAAGAATATTTTAGAATAAAATATTAAGCCTGGCAGCACATTTGTACAGAGGGTCCATCAGTTCAATAGATAGGATGGTTAGTGATGAGCTGATATTAAGGAATACTCTGAAGAGCTATCTCAATTAAATAAAAACTGGCAAGGTAACTTGTTATGCGGTATTATGTATAAAGAGCACCAACCGGTGGCAGTAGTAACATCAAAAGTAATATATGTATTTGTGAAGTGATAGCATGTCGAATTTCCAGTTCACTTATTTAGGGGTGGTGCTTCCCCTTGCTTGTTATTCCAAATGGGTCGATTCATAAACTTTGGATAATGGACAGCAAAGTGCCCCTGTCTTCTTGTCTTTGCTTTTGCAGTTTCTAATAACGAAAAGCCTCAAAGTGTACAATTTAATGTAATATATTTTGGCATAATGTAAAGATTTTATCCAGGGAGTCCATCAAATCATTTTAGTAGGTGGTAGATGATTAGCTGACTTGGGAAAATGTTCTGGATAATTGTCTGAATTAAAAAAAAAAATCTAAGAATAAATTAATTATACTGAATCATACATAGGTAGACCCAATTGATGGTGATATTGCATCAGATGCAATCTACGTATTCACGCAGTGAGAGCCTTTCAGATTTATACAGGCCTCAGTCTCCGAATGGAAAGCTCGTACAGTAATTAGAGCTTCTAGGGATGTTTTTAGAGTTAACAAATTTTTTTACAGGTATTACAGATAATTCTTCATCCTTTCCCTTGCTAACTTTTCTAAGGAAATTTCCAGAACAGGTTCATTTTCTTTATTCCAATAGCTAGGACTGCTCCTCAGGTTAAGGACTTTGAGTCTTCAACCTCACGGCCCTCTCTGGTGTCTACTTTACAGTGAGTCATCTGAAACTAATAGCCCGGTATAAAGAAACCGGCATTAAGCCAAACTGTTTGAGGGTTTGAGAAGATCCAACCAGTATTTAACAGTAAAATCTGCTCTTCTTTTTAATAGGACTGGGCTGGAAAGTATCTGTTAAGCTCCCAGTCATACCATCCAAACAAAGCCTTACACAAACATGCACTGTCACTACACCATCATCCCCCTGGGGACCACGTCACTGCCCAAAATTGATATTAACCTGGCAGTTGTTATGTTGCAAGGAGAAAATGAACATAGGTATAAATATCATTTATCATTGTGGCCTTTAGAAACTATGTGAGACATCTGGATATGTTTGCCTGACTAATGCTGCAAACACTTCCCACCCCTCTGCAGGGAGCGGCGCTCCAGAGGGCTGAGGCAGCACAAACGTGCCAGGTGCTCCTCATCAGCTCTCCTGGTAATTAGGAGTGCCCTTCTGTCCAAGTGGAAAAGAGGGAAAACAACAAAATGTTTTCTTCCAGGCTGAGGAAGGTTCATCCACTTGGATTAAATAAATAAGGATAGTTTGACTGGGTATGTTGTTTAGTGCCAGCATGATTAATGGAGGTGTTCTACACAACACAACCACTAATAAAGCAATTGTAAAACTCGGATAAATTTTTAAGATACAAATCTTGTGGTGTTTCCTCAAAGCACAATATCCCCGTTATGACTCCTCTGAATTCGACAGGATCACTTGTTAATTGAGGCATCAGCAAGAGGTACTCAGGCTTTGGCCATACTGCAGAAAGAAGCACAAGTGACTGGCATAGCCTGTCCCTCGAAGGAGCAAAGAGTTGGAGGCCAGAGCTTTGATGGGGACCCGCCACAGGATGATGTTATCTGGGAGCCCTTACCATCCTATCATCTTCTTAATCTACCTGTAGCATCATTAAAGCAAGCAGGCACATTTACTTGAGGTGCAGCGACAGCTTAACCTGTGGTACCAGTTTTTAGTTTGGCATCTTAGCTTCTGTTGTAAACCACATAATCTGCTTCCAGCCCCTTACTCACCAAGATCAACTGTTGATACCATAGCCCAGTTGATGTCTTCTCATCCTTTTGTTCATTTTGCCTGAACCTTAGTTTTCTCTGCCCTGTGCTACCTTATTCCCTTTCACCTGGCAGAAATGTATATAGGAGACAACACAACCAAAATTTACAACGCTACAGAAAAAGCAGTTCATTATGTATTTCTACAAGCACAAAGACATTATTAATGATATTCACTCCTGTCAGGCTTTATACGTGTACTGGGGTGGTGCACAAGTGTTTGCAGGGGTGGAAACCATGCCGTGCTGCTGGTAGCCTTTGCGCGGCTGCTCTGAAGCCACGTCTGGTACAACTGCGCAAGCTTCAGCAGCTCCTTTTGGTTGCAGTATAGACATGTGCAGAACCATCCCTCATTCCCAGAGCTACCCCTGGGGTGAAACATTTACAGTATGCTTCTTATTTGATGCTGAGCTGACTATTTCCATAATTCTTAAAGGCTTTGTAATGCAACTGTAGAAAATGCACAAGAGATGAGGTTATTGTTGCTGTTGCATTCGCTCTAAGGCTGTTCCCCTTCCCTGTTATCTTGTGCCCATGGTAACACACTGTAAAACTCCATCCCATGAAAACCAGCTGATTGCCAGTACTGCCTGATAGCTACAAGGAATCATAAAAGCTGATAAATGCGATTCACATTTACTCTCTCCTCCCTTTAAAGCAGCTGTTTAAAAGAAAAGGGGGCCAAATTGAAAATGAGCATCAGCAGTTACAACCCAGGTGAAGCCAATAAAGTCACACCTAGGAGGAACAGGCCTCCATTTGATTTCAATTCATACTGCATGGGGGAAGCAGAGGGTGCAGCAGCATTATCATAACTTTTCATTAATCTCAGTGGGCAACCCTTTCAGCTAACGAGACACATGCCAGCAGAATGTCAGTCTGGTGATAACCTGCACAAGGCACCGAGGAAGAAATTGCCTTACTAAGTGTCTGCGACTGGTGGGGTTGCTGCTACCCTGATGAGAGCAGGAGGGAGGGAGGCTGTGCACAGAGAGGCCACCTTCCCACTGCTCCGCACAACGGAGAGGAATGGGAAATCCTCTACGGGGTGAACTGTAGGCAAACGAGCTTGCTGAGCTCTTCTCAGAGCAGGTCAGAGGGAAGCCAGCTGCTACTGAATAGACAATTAAGAGCAATAACACACTGCTCAGGTGAAATTAGTGTTTGTTTCCTCTCAGGAAGCAATATCTCTATGAAGAGCATCAGCCACGCAGAACGAGTATTTCTCTGTCTGGGGCCTTCCAGGCAGGCTGTCTGGAGGAAAGAGCTACTGGGGACTGGAGGTAAAATTGTGTTTCAGCCTGTGAATCTCTTAGTGAGGTTGGGCTGGTATAATTCATCTGTGTTAGACAGCTAAAATGATGTGGGTTTTGTTTTTCTTTTCCTCTAGAGAAACACACAATGTGTTAACCTGATCCATTTACAAACAGAGCTGCTAAGTATAGAATAAGAATACAGCAAAAGCTTGGGATGATGTAAGCTAGCATGCGGTACACTTAGTGTTTACAACACTCATTAGGATGGTAAATGATGCCTAAAACCATTTTCAAGAGACTTAGAGAAAATTTTTCTTTGTGGACTATATCAAAATATAACAACTTTACAAAAGAAACTCTCTGTTAAACGGTAGTAGTGCAGCAGAGTGAAAACTATTCAGAGCTCACTCACAAAAATAAAGTGAATATTTTACAGGTACTTTATATCATGAATGCTTACAAAAAAAAGTTAAATGATGAATTAAATTTTTGTGTGTTTGATGAACCACCAAAGTAATGCTATGTAACAATTAATAAATATGCAGTGAGCTAGTATTGTATTTCAGGCTATATTGATTGTATTAATGAGAATGGTAATGTATGTGTGTTTATTATGATTAACAGAACTGTGTTCAGGTTGTTGCATTTTCCATCTGAACCAAATTAACTTTCTCTTTCTAAAGTTGTTGAAGATGAAAATTAACTATACAGAAATTATCAGTGAATAAGCTCCTCTAAAACCCTCTTCACTCCTATGTCAGATCTAGCATATTTACTGTAAATGAGTCTTGAGAATTAAATGTTATTGACAGTTATGGACATACAATACCCAAAGCAGGAAGAACCTGATCTTACTAACAGTGAGTAATATCAAGAAACTTCTATGAGTACAAGATTAAAAAAGGCTCGTGAACTTCACTCAGAGCACATATGTATAAAGGTAGAACTTGAGAGCAGCTTTACTAGAGATTGAGCTCAAAAAGGTACTCTGTTTTTCAAGTTAAAGAGAAAATAAGTTTGGCTGCCTTAAAGACATATCTTAACAAAATAATTAACTATAAATGAGCTGCTGTACCACTATCAGAGAGTAGAGAGTCCAGCCTATAACTTCAGGGCATATGCAAAAAAAAAAAAAATAGCTGAAATAATGAAACAAATTCTGTTTACACCAAAGTTTAAACACAGGTGGTTTGGGGTTTTGGGTTTTTTTTTTTTTCCTCTTGTATTTCTTCTCTGGGAGCAATTCAAATAATTGTATTTCTTAATTGCCCTGACTTGCTCCTGCAAACATTAAAGAGTGTGTAGAAAAGAAGCTAGCTTCTTTCTAAAATATTCAGTGAAGAAGCTCACATTTTCTCCAAACAAAATGAAGGTCTTCCCTGAGTAGATCTTATAGATATGGACAGAGGTCTGAGAAAGCTGACTAGTGTTTGACAAGGTAGATGCACAAGATAGAGGTTTGTCCTGAAGGTGCATGGCCCAAGCCCTTTCGGGATGCACCTTCAGGCACCACTGACAGCACTGAGGTGGGCGAAACTGGAACGTACTGAAGAAGAGATGATTGAGTAGTACCACAAGATGAAAGAGCAGAGGTTTGAGGAATTGATAAAGACGACTGGATGAAGGTTTCCATGCAAAGTCTGAGCTTTGTTTCAGTAGAAGCAAGTTCCTATAATCTATCAGCAAAGATTGTCCATCCACAGCATAGATGGACAGAGACAAGGTTGTGCAGTATGTTGGATTCCTTCCTGTTCAGTAAGGATAGTCTCAAAATACTTTTAATTTTCTGTAGGAATATTATTAAACTTTGAGTTTGGTGCAAAGTACAGGGAATTTTACAGCATATTCTGGGCACTGCAATTCTCATCAGGAAGTTATTAGCAAGAAGGAAGGAACAGTAATTGCGATAGAACAACGAGGTTATAATCACAACTTGTTCTTAGCAGTTAAAAATTACACTCCTGCGATCTCTCTGTTTTGCTGTAACTGGGAGCTACTTTTTAACTTGGGAAATTTTCAACACTGGAGCAAAGAAGGAAATTACTGGACATTTCTTTGAACAGTAAGCTTCCTAGAAATGCAGAGAGAATGTCATAATCAGCAGGTTCACGTATTTCAAAATGCTGTGTTCATCTGACAGTTCTTTCAATCATTTTTAGTAAAATACATCTGTAGCCATTGTGTAATCCCCCACACACCTGTAAATTATAATGTGGAGTGTCATGATTTATTTCATAGCATAAAAGCTGTTAAATGAATACTGACAGCACCATTAACGTTCTGATCTTGAACTGAAGTGCAAGTCAGCTCTGCTTAAGTCATCATTCTCACAAGCCACAAATAAATGTGCAGTTAAAAAGGGTGCCATAGGTTAATCAGAGCTGAATTAGTAAAGAAAAATTAGTAAAGTGAGCAATGCAGGAAATGATGTGCTGAATCTCTTACTCTAACATCACATTTCCATAAGCAGCCAATGCCTAGTGCTAAAGACTCCAGAGTAAAGCAGAATACTAAAACATGGGCTGAAACCTTGATTCATTCTGAATGAACTAAGAGATATTGATATTATTTCAGCAGCTGAATCTTGTGCTCTGACTGCTCCCACCTACACCTGGTACCTTGTTCCCACTCTTGGCAAGCAGAACTCAAGGGGGCTCCACACACCCTGAACTCCTCTCTGACCGCTGCCTTCTGGGAAGAGTCTTGGTGAAAAGTAAAGTAGAGATAACCAAATTAACTTAGCTAATAGTGCTCCTTAATGTATCCCACCAAGAATCATCAAATACTGTTCTTCTGCCCTAAATTCCAGATTCCTTGATATCAGCTTCTAGAAAAGGAGTCCTTCTGCTTGCACTGCAATAAGATATTTAGTTTGTATTCTTAACTTCTGAGCTAACATAGATTTATACTTTAAACAGTCACAAGTCATCTTTTTCTGAAAATCATATTCTGTCTTACTTGTTCCCTGTGTATTTTGTTCTTTTTCTACACATTTAAACCAATTATTTTTTTCTCTGGTCATATAGATACTACATATTGTCCTTTTTGGAGGGGGAAAAACTGGATGTCTGTCCTTAGAACCTTATGAATTCTGTTATATTATAAATATTTATTGCAACTATTTTAATGCTAACAGCCGCAATCCTTTAACATGCTGAGCCTGTTCTATAAAGGGCCAAGTGCTCTGTACCTCTTTCTGGTTTCCAAAAGATTTGAGATTGCTCCTGTTTGGCACTCCACTGATGGGGCTCAGCATACTTCAAGGAGAAACTGTTCCTTCTTAATGAGGAATAATTGTTTTCTCTCCTAATACAGCTCTCATCCAAAGTTTAGACATTATTTGTACCTTTATTTGCATTTTTATCTGAGCTATTTTGTCTCATCTGTTATTTCAAACTAAAACATAAACCACTCAACCTCCCAGACTGGTTGGCTAGTTTGTTCCTAAGTCATCCATAATAATTTGCAGCTTCTGTGAGAATCTCCAAATTCAACAAGTGTAGTTTGTATATGGTCATTTATTAACTTTTTTCCCTTAGGTGAACACAGAACACCCCAAAAGGGGAATATAAATAATTTTTTTCTAAATGAAGTTAAATCAAATTTACCTTCCTTTTTTCCCCTGCTGCTTACAGAAGTATACTTCAGTAATTCCAAACTAACATACTTAAACTGAAATAACTGTTAAATAAAAAAAAAAAATAATGCTTTATTGATGTGCTGAGGTAATTTCTCATTCCAAATGAAGTGTTTCTTTTCTCATTTAGAATGCCAAATGGGACCCTGATTAATGGAACAAGATGGCCAGTCTTCACCAGCACTGAACAAAAATATTTGACATTAAATACTGACACTTCCGAGATACTGACAAAATTACGTGCTCAGCAGTGCCGATTCTGGAATTTTTTTTTTCCCAAAGTCCTGGAAATGACAGGTAAAAATGCTTTTGTAGATGTTTTTGCATAACTTTTATATAAGGATTATTTGCTTGATATTAACATAATACTTTAGTTTAAATCTTTACATTCCTATTTGTA
Source organism: Platalea leucorodia (assembly GCF_965183815.1). Lineage (NCBI taxonomy): Eukaryota > Metazoa > Chordata > Aves > Pelecaniformes > Threskiornithidae > Platalea > Platalea leucorodia. The sequence goes on from NC_138830.1 coordinate 6,255,429, forward strand.
ACTGAATTTCCATGAGATGTTCATATGTTGGACAAAACTGTCCATGCTGTGGTGAGGGTGTACCCTGTAATGTGCCCTATGCTCCTGGCCATGGGCTCAGCACCCTGTTATGCACTAGGACAAAACCTGGGGACAGGCCAAGGCCCAGGACTTGTGCGGTGTGGAGATTCTGTGCCCCAAAGTGCAGATACAGCCCCAAAGTGAGACATTTTAGAGTGCTGCAAATCTCTGTTCCCAAGCTACCCACTGCGAGGGTCAGCACTGCCTGGCTCTGGGTCCCTGTGGTACTGGAGAGAGCAGGAAAGACATTGCTGAAGTGGGAGCTTGCACCGGGTTTTCTGGAGGCTTTAGATGTTCTGCATAAACTTCATATACCTAAGGTACCTTGTGGGGTGTTATACTGGGATTATATTATCTATTTTTTATGGGATTATATTATTATACAGCTAATCCACAGAGAATATTAAGTGTATTGCTGCTGCCAAAAGGGGACTCTGTTCTACATCTCACGTGAGAGCACCTTGTGGTTTATTTCCAGAGTGTCAGTCATTGATGACAACTAAGGAACTTCAGGATTTGCCTATGCAAAATAGAACTGATTTGTCCCTGACTGTATACAGCACATTTATGAGATTTCAATGCCCAGAAAAATATAACTGGCTGTTTGAAACTTTAAGCTTAGTTGAGTACAAAGGACTCTGATTTTCTTTAGAAGCCCAATGCCACTGTTTTTGCAAAGCCCACCAAACAGACCAAGCCTCTGTGCTTCTGGACTTCGAAAGGAATTGATTTTATAAAGTGATTTTTCAGCTCTGGAACTGCATTCTGCAGTTTGACTGGGAGGAAAAAAAGAAGTCTCATTTCAAAAATAAGATACACTTTTTAAATGTTAATTAGTAATTTACAAGCTTTCTGTAAGTTTCAGTTTGAATGTTAGTCTAAAAAAATACGTAAACTTTCATGGTGCACAGATGATTCTTTCTGAAATAACTTATTCCTTCCTCATTTGAGCCTATAACTGTATTATGGCTCAACTTTTACCCCCTCTCAATTCAATAGATGTTTTTCAATTAAATCAAGAGAAGCAAAATCAGGAGATAAAATGAATAATTTATAAAGCATACTCCGTGATTTTAAAATCACGATATACCAGATTATGGGTGGATTTGAGGGAGTTTTCTCAAATTCTGACAAGCCCTTTATGCCGAGCCAGGAGAACTGAACTATTTTATGTATTTCTTTAACCTGGCTGTGAACCTCTATTTGATAACGTGCATCTTACAAATGGACTATGCATAACCAAATGCTCTGTGGTGGAGCAGAAGAGAGCACGTCTTGGCAGGACAGCAGAGCTGCTTTGCATGGTCCTGTGGTGTGAAGGATGATGAAGCAACACTCTGGATTTGCCAGGAGACGCAAATACATCATTTTGCCATATTCAGTAATTTACAACATAAATTTACATAATTTAATTAAAGAAATTCCTCAGCATATTCTTAGCAAAAGAAAAGAATCATTGTGCCTGGATCCTAATATAGAAATGAGACAAGAATATTGTCAAGAAGTAGTGCTGCTTTGTCATGGATGTACATCTATCAGTCCTTGAAATATCATAACAGAAATACTATGTTTTTATATTTATGTTCCCTATACAATCTTATACAATTCTGACAAAGAAACCTTTAAGATTCTGCTTACAAATGTTTTATAATACTTTATATTGTAATAATTCTCTTCACTGAAATATTATTTTGCATTTCCTTTTATGCCCAAAGGACAGTATGCCATAAATACACGCATTTCCTCATTTTCTGAGGGTCTGTCTTTTCTATTACTTCTTCCATGGAAAAATTCTTAGAAAAAGAAGGTTGTTTTAATATCATATGACAGAGAACAAGTAGTAAGGAAATTTTGTTATCAATATTTCAAGCTATATTTCAAGTAGGGTTCAGATAGACAAAGTGGAATTACATCTGTTAGAACCTAAAGAGGACAATCAAACTGACTGACTTTGCAGAAATTGCAAGGGGATTTCTCATTGTGCCAAGTTGTCAGAATTCGACATGGATGTGCTTAGTAACGAACCACTTGTTTAGTTACCGATCTACTCCTGGCACAGGCCTCGCTGCCCCCTTGAGGTCTTCTCGGCATGTAATGGCCAACTCCAAATGTGTTCAGCATCTGAGCAAGCCTGTTCTCACAACCGGCTGGGTAAGACAGGTTCCTTGAGGCAGTTAAATATATGAGAGGAGAAAATATTTAGTCCCTGCCATCTTTATGGTTAGATTTTTTCCATTTTCCTCAAGCAACCAAATCAGATATGTTCCAAAAAAATTGTCATGGTTATGAAGTGAGAAAGTTAATAAGAAAAAAAGCGCCTCACACTCTAACACAACAGTAACAGCCATCTATAAAATCCTAGCCTTTATATCTCTAGAGTAGTTTGTATGATTTGGGAATATTTGTTAAAGTCTTCCCCTTCAATTTCAATATATAAAAGTATAATTGAAGACTCGAGTCAAAACATGTAGCTTTGTGTCTAGCTTGATAATAAGCACTAGCCAGGCAAACTAGACCTAGACACATCTTATGTGGGCTCTCAATTCCAACTAGACACAATTTCTACACAGATTTCAACCCTATTGCAAAGGCACCAAGAATACCCTCCGTTCCCACTCACCCTAAGATAAGCTGGAAGCATTCAGCATTTAATATTTCATTCGAGGGTACAAGCACTGGGACGATCACCAGAACTTTTTCTGATGACTGCCCTAAAAGAAACACACCAGAGGGACAGTAAACAGTGACTCTAAAGTAGCTTTTAGAGCAATCATATGTTAATTATAAAAGCATCTATGTTAGACTCTACCTCCTTAACACAATCTTTAATGCATCTAGAGCCCTAACTATTTATATATGCCTGTTTCCTCTTGATTATAGAAAGCTGCAGGCAGCCAAGCTTTCCATTTGTGTTCCATTACTATTTTAGTGTGCCTAATACATATAATACCCATTTTTCTATTTTATATTACTGCATCATATATCATCTGTAGAAGAAATCAAACATCAAAGTAGCTAATGTAAATACATTATATTTTAAAACAACCCTAAAAAGATTTTGAATGTCGAGACAGAGCAAAGTTCAACCTCTTGACCAGTGAATAACCAAAATAATTGTATTTTCTATGACCCTCCAAATAGTATCTGGATTCTATAGAGCTAAGTACTCTGGGTAGTAAGAATATTAAAAATGTTACCAATTAGAAAAATTCACCATCAGAAGTAGTTTTCAGATTTCACAGAGAGAGATGCTGCACTTGTTATGCATGCAGAAAAGTCAACTAGTCAAAGGTAACCTCACCAATGCTACTGCACCTGCCGACAAAGTACGATTGTACTCAGCACACTTATGGGCAATAAGCTATGTACCTTAACTATATGATTTCTTTCTAACTGCAGTATACCTTGCATCCCAGGTCATAGGAGAGATAACAGCCCTTACAATATTTCATGTCCGAGAGAGCTCTGTTGACTTTTGGAAGAAGAAAATAATTTAAAAAAATTAAAAATCTAAAGTCCTTAAAAATACATATGAAAACAAATATACTGTTGTGGTTAAAAAGGCACTGATATTCAGACTGTGAGATTAAAGAACATTGAACAGAGATACTGAAGTATTGATACTATTTGTTTTCTCCTTTCTAAAAATTTGTGTAGAAACTATCACCATGAGAATCTACAGCATAGATAAACTCGTAGCATTTATCATACTAATGAATTAAGAAGTTTGCAGGTACCTGCATTTATGAGCTGTTGAGGACAGAAAAAATAATTTTAACTTGTCATCCCTTATTAATTATACTATATCGTAACAGCTATATGGCCTTTGTCCCAATCTTAATGTTAATACCACAAAAATACATTTAAGATTAGCACTTTATTGGCACATCTAGCAGTTCAACAAATGATGATATGGAGATAAATTTAACTTTGCTATAATGCCATTAAAGTAAGGGCTGTATGCCTGTGTGGAAATAAAAGAAATGCCAGTTGTCTGCACTGACACTGCTGAAGAATCAAAAAAAAAAACAACCCACCTTTCATTTTTTTGGTCTGTTAAACCGGGACCTTTCTGAGCACTGAGGTATGATTCATTGCCTTCCGAAACCTCCCCTCTTCTCCTTGTAAACTTCACTGGGCTTTGCATTAGACTAATTGGTATTACTGCAAAGTTTGGGATTGCCTAAATGACTGCATATAGCAAAATAACCTCACTGTATTATTAGCTGACTTCTGTAGTACTGCAGCACATTGTAGCAACCCAGTGCTCTGAGCTGTAACTATAGGTCAAGTCGAATGCTTTATTTTTTATTTTTTTTTTTGCCTTCTAGCTGTCAGATCATCTAAGTCATGGGTGGTTGCTTCAAAGAGATTGATGATGTTGGTGATAATGGGATGCATTGACTTGTGACTTCAATTTGGATCTTATCACTGAAAAAAGCAAACAAATGGGAATCCAAGTTCTTATTTCAGTGTTTTCCTTCCCCCTTTTGTCATTTAGATTCATAATGGTGGCTACTCTGAATTTCTCGTTGTCTGCTCTCTCTAGCTGACTCACTTCTTCACTGTGATCTTTGAGAAGCACTGAAATGCCTCATAATTTATACTCTACAACAGTGACTTTTAATTGAAGATGTGTGTATGGTAGAGGTATTCCAGTTTCTCAAGTTTGGGCAGACTTCAAACACATCTAAACCTGAATAATTAAAGAAGGAACAGAGTTTTTTTAATTCATAAGTGGGGGCTTTGCCTGGATAAATGAAACTGGATACCCATCATCAAGAATAAGACATGAAATACGGTTGAGGAATTTTTCTCCAAATAATACTAGTACTGGTTCATACACTAAATTACCACTCCATTTGACATCGGTGGAATATTTGGCTTTACCTGAGACCCTGGCTACATCTTTAAATTAAGAGACATGGAAAGGCGAGTTCTTAGAGTCAGGAAAGTAAAATGTGCATGTCTTCTCCCCACAGTTCTGAGTCATATCTGCATAGCTTAGTAATCAAAACATGGTTTTATTGTTACCAGCATTTACAAATCCTCTTTGAGTTAATGACAATTGTGGCCTGCAGAAAAAATTCAAAAATTATCTGAACTTTTCTTTGATCTCTGATGTAACCAAACTTATTTACATCTTTGAACTGAGGGAGAGGAGTGTGGTTAATTTTTTTAATATTTTTTCTTATATTTGTTCTTCACAATTTCCCTTTTGACTACAAGCAGAAGTACAGAACCTCCCCAAGAAAAAGTATCTTGGTTTTATTTCTGGTCTCACTGAAACCAAGAAGTAAGGTAAATCTCATTTCAAAGTCTCATTAAATTGCCATCTGGATTTCCAGACCAAAAAGGTTTGGAAATGTTGAGCTAAACTGCAGAGAAGCAACCAAATTACTGGATGCTTCTCCAAACTAAGTCTCTGAATCTCTTAACTCTCTTCCCAGAATATTTTCTCTACTGATGTGTAAAACACAAAAGTATTTCATTTTCACGTAACCAGTTAAACTTGCAGTGCTGGCAGATCATAAAAAAGGGGAAAAGGGTGTATTTATGGAGGGAAAGGGCCTATGCTCTACTGCAGCAGCAGAACATAAAGTCAAAAGAGCATAAAGAAACCATGGAACTGTTATCTCATGAACACAATTACCAAATTTTTTTGGAAGCAAGCTATTTCAATATGGGACACTGAGATAATTAGGTCCAGAATGAATAAAGGCATTCATAGATCATAAATAGTTTCTAAACTTTAAGAAAAAGTCTAGAACTGATTCAAAATAATAAGCCACAGTACACGATACAGCCTACATTCGTTATCTTTCCTTTAGTTGTTGTATGGGTTGTTCCTGCAAGGTCACTGCATTTCTCCCTAGCATTAATTACCACTTGGGACTGGAGGAAGTGATCCCTGTCTGTAAAATAGTCTGGGAACCTTGCAAAATTATATATTTTTATTACTCTTCTCATCCTCACCCTCTGCTCTGATGCCTAGAACAAATTTGGCAATAAATATTGCCTTGGGACACAGGATTAGTCAGCAAATGCTTTATAGGCTAGAATGAAAGAGAAAAAGAGAAGATGGTTTCATGTTGACATAGTGCACATTTTACAGTATCTTTCTCCAAACTTGTGCCCCTTATGCATTAAACTTGCAGATTTATTCCACAGTAGGGTGAAATCCTGGCCATCCATTGAAACCCATTGAAACTAAAGGCAATACTGTTGTTGCCTTGAACAAAGCTGTGATTTCACTGTATCTTTACAAGCACCTATCTCGGTTTGCATATCGTAGTCTTTGGGGAATGTAGGTTTCACTGTAGAGTATACTGAACCAAAGTAATATTTTGAGGATTAAAAAAAAAGTGGCTTTAAAATGACAAATTTGATGGACAGAAGTATTATCCAAAAGCAACAAGCCCATACGTAAGTATATTTATTATCCTGCAGTGTGCGAGAATGATCTCTCTGCAGTCCTTCCTTCCTGATGTAAAGATAAAGTGTTAATCACTGAATTTTCAGTCATTCCAGATTTAAGAAAAGAGGCAAAAGACCATCCTATAATGTATTTGGAGCAAATGACATTGATAATCAAAATTATTTTTCAATTAGCATATAAAGAGATTCAAATTTAGATTAATGTAACCCATTTCATGTTTTACAGGAAATATTGATGAAGCAGAACGAGAGTGGAAAGCAGGATTCCATCGCTGGAACAATTACATGTCAGACTGGAAAAATCAATTTAATGATTACACTAGCAAGAAGGAGAGATGTGCAGGCTCTAATTAATATGTTTACCCTTTCCAGTATGTCCGTATTACTGTTCATCAGGCAAATATACAGGTAGCTTTCTAACACATCTAGCATTAAATATGTTATGCAGATTAAAAAAGGTTATGGGTATAATTTTGATTCCCCAGATCTTTCATTTATATTTTACCTCATATCTCAAACAATATAAGGCATCCGTACCTTTTGAAGCTTCACTGTGTTAAATAGGACTATAGAGATTAAAGTCTGAAGATTAATGATGTACATAATATTATAAACACTAGCTGCTTAAATTCACACTTCAAAGAAACAATGTAATCTGTTACAGAAAAATGGATTTTTTTTTTAAATAGAAATAGCAGTGTTTTACAGCATTGCCATGCAAAACACAATCGTTTTTGATCTTTAACTGCAATGCTACTGCACTTAAACCTTGCTTCAGACATAATTTAATTGACATAAGGAGATAATAACTTTGCTGGACATACCAAATGATATTTGCTTGTTAGAGCAAAAAATTTTTAAGACTGCCATTAAAGCCTGAATCATTGCTTCTTTACGGCCAAATCTATAGGACAAAGCCATAGTAGGAGAGCATTCAAACTATGTATTGAAGGCCTAAATCATCATCACTCTGTGTGCAAGTACAATGGTGAAACAAGCCAGAAAAACTGATGCTTCTGCTATCCCCATTTTTCAAGGAATAAAGACCTACAGATTCAAAGTAATGAACTCCCAGCTTTCCTTGCTCAGGCACCCACTGTCTTCAGCTGGTAAAAGTCTCCGCTATGGACATAAGCTCCAAGTACGATACATTTTGTCCACCAACTTGCCTCCCAGTCAACGGACAGCCCCATGTTTACTGGAACATGACGGACAAGTTTTATACCTGCAGAAGAGCATCAATCTGCATGTCAGCAGGTTTGTCAGAAACCAGCCATGAAAGCCCTGCTCAGCCAGCCAGCTCCCAGCAGGAGAGTGGGACCTGGCTGCAAAGCCCTTGCTCCTCTTGGGAAAGGCCGGGAAGGATATCACTGCAGAGGGACAGTGTGACCTTGGTGGGAAGGACCCAGCTCTTTGACATGGTCAAGTGAGCTCCAGCTACCATGCAACTAGGCATCTCCTGGATCCCTTTCTACCCTACTCCAGCTGAATCTATTAAAAGCTTCTAAAAAAAAACCCTTGGATAATTCTTCTTCCTACTCTGCTTCTGGATGGGGTTGGAAGTTGTATGCCTGAATAACACCTTAATTAGCTGATTTTCACTGGCCCAACTGGGAAGAATAAATGCCAAAAATTTGATAAACATAAGGAGTACATAAAAGCAACAACTCATCTCATAAATTATTCTGAAGCTTTCTGTAAATGTAATAGCATTTCAATGCATCTATTTTCTGTTCTAGTGATTGCAAGCTCTTGCAAAATTCCTTCTTGAATTGAGTAGACTGAAGAGATCTAGATAATGAACAGTGTTCTCTTTCCAGCAGAGAGTTGACCACACAGGATCCCTACGCTGAAAGGACTTATTTTTGCAGAAAGGCCAAATTCTGCAACAGATGACGGCTTATCATCTTTTCAGTTATTTACAAGAGAATACAATTATTTCCTAAATTACGGAAAACCACCTTTTAGCACTGTATTTCCAAGGACTACAATCAAACCTAGGCAATCAAAAAACCTGGTCATTTTTAAGCAAGCTGATTAAAACTTGAGATTATCTGGGATTTAAAAGCCCTCTTTATGCAGCACTTCACGTTTATACCACAGGTAATTAGCTCATTACATACATTGGCATAGTTACTGCTATTAATAGTTGCATGGAGAGCTGTGTCAGCCTACAGTGTATTGGGTATTTATTGGATATTCCTAATGCCACTGATGAGCTACTGAAAAAAAAAAACCAAACCAAAACACACAGAAGGATGAACTTTCTGCCCATCAAGCCAGTTCTGGCACTCCCCATTTTATTTATGTGGTGTGCTTCACAGACGCATTGGGTGCTGATCTGCCACATTGAGCCTTGACAGCACCAGCAACACCTAAGCATATTTAAAAGGAGCAATTGCCTCTTTTGATATCCTCCTCTTAGCTATATTTCACTATCTATCTGTCTAATCAGCCTAATCAATGGCAAAAAAAAAATCAGAGCTAATTAAAATGCACAAATAACCTTTGGTAAGGGCAGGTTGCAAAGCAGTTTATGAAATATTTTGCTGGGAAGATGTCCTTTATCTGTATGGGCTGTGAGCTAGGCTGGATAAGGTCTATTTGAAGACTAATATCCTTTCTACAGTATGCATACCATGCCTGCGACGCTCTTAAGAAGGAATAAGGATGGAAGGAAGAGGACACAAAAGCAGAATAAAATAAAGGTTAAACCACTTTCTGAAGTGTGATTTTACTGATTTTCTTGGTGTGAATAAATTGCTAGCTTTGTATTTTTTCATATGCTGGGAAATAATATCTCCATTTATCATTCATATGAAATCAATATCTCATGTAGTCATATATTCATATTCCACACTTAATGCAAAAATAGGAAAGTCTTAAGTACTTGGATGTAAGTGGCTAAAGTAATGAAGAGTGAAAAAGAGTGAAATTGTGGGTAGTTTCAAACTAAAGGTCAAACAAACTTATGCTGGAAATTGAGGATACTGTGTCATTGCTTAAAATGATGACTACATGTTAGAGGGATATCTCACCCAGACCTCACTGAAGATGTAATGTTGTTAATTAATGTTTTCTTTTGGCTCAAAAGAGGCAAGAAACCAAGGTTTCTCTGTGAAACCAAAGAAAATGTGTTGATTCTTTCTTACCATTCTTGATATTCAAAGCAAGAATTCTGAATTTAATCCCAGAGCTGCTGAAAGATTATAATAAAATGAACTGCAGTGCCAACAAAAATGTTGGCATTAAACCAGTTGTCATTAGGTTTATAAGCTAACAGCACACTGATTAACTTACAGACATTTTACACATATTTTAGAGATAGTCATAAGAGGAAGGAAGTCAGAAATTTTCCAGCAAAACTCTGTTTAATTAATACCACCAGTTTTTGCATTTTAAATGTTTTGTCTAAAGGAATTTGTGTTAGATATGCTTTCAGTAAAGTTAAACATTATTTGAGTGAAATCCCATCTGTGCTCCTGCTGGAGTATCAAAAACTGAAGGAGTTGGGATGTTCAGGGCACCCTGGTCCAGGGCACCCTGGTCCAGGGATGGTCTGCATCGCTGGCCCAACCAAGGTTGAAGCTTTCTGGCTTTGAACAGGGGCCCTCAGACCCCAGAAGTTGTCTCTAGCGGAACTAAGACACCCCCCCCGGGTTTCCAGGCTTCCTCCCAATTGCAGATTTTACAGTCATAGCTTGGATTTTTCAGATGGGTGCTCAGGCCTTGCTCTCCTAAGCCCTGGCCATCACTCTAGGTTTACCATACTGATAAAGCCAAATTTCTGTTTAAGTGGAAGCCTGGCTTTTTGGCCCTCTTTGGTCACTAGAGGTTCAGGCTATTTATAGAGCAGAGATTACTGCTCTATAAACACGCAGTTATATGTGCCCAATTTAGATCTTCATGAATAAACAACTCATGCACCTCTTAATAGCAACGAGCAGAGGCAAATCTCTACCAGCTCATAGTTGGAAAGGTATCTTTGCAACATAAAATAATAATAAAATGGACTTATATTCCTTAACTAGAGTGTTGGAGAGAAAGTTATGTTAGATTATGAAAAACTGATGGAACTGTCAGAAAAATGTATATATTTCATTATGTATAAGCTTAATATGACCTCTGTAGGCCTCTAACGTTCTTACCACAACAGATCATCACCAAGTGATTTGGCCCATTGTCACATGTAATATCACATAGATTAATCTGAACGTAACATTAACAGTGGAGAGATATATATTTGTCTCTGTCAACATCATAACATTGTCTTCTCAGGCTTGATTATGGTTCGTGCATTTCTACTGGCTCAGCACCAGTTCTGCATCAGCAGCAGCTATTTAGAGGGACATAATAAACGTCACCGTACTTCAGTTACACCTGCAGCGTGCCCAGCTAGTAAAGAGCAGCCTGCACTGCCACTGCCAAATGCCAACTTGTCCACAAAGGGCTCTTGCCCCTCCTTCCCCCCCAAGTTGGGGGGTAAAAAAAAAACAAACAGAAAACAAAAAAAATAAAACCAACACCAAGGTGGGGGTGAGAGACCATAACAACCCCACACAACAACACAACAACTTTTGCCCCAGAATGATCAACAACTGAAGGGCTTAATACTGTACACAGAGGTACTAAGTATCCCAGTGTCTCTGTTCCAATAACTCCAGCCAAAAAAACCTCCCACTGAATTGCAAAATAAGTTTAGGAATTTGACAGTGATTCAGAATATGGGGTGAGGAATGAGACCGGCAGGTTTGGCTCAGGCTTAGGGGCTGCTATGGAAAGTGCTAGTGCCAGCTGACTACTTTCTCACTGTCTTTTCTCTTCCAATCTGTGGAGCTACGGGCATTGCCAAAAACTGACTGCTCTTGGCTAGCCAGGGAGTCTAAAACCAAGCACCTGTGTAACAGATATGTGCAGCTGTATATGTTTACCGTGGCTGATCCATCTGTAGTACATGCCACATGCCTGTTGATTTACTCCGGGTGGATTGCAAGCAAGAATCCATTAGCAAAAAAAAAAAAACCAAAATTTCCTGGCTGAATTACAAGTATTTCTCTTTCTCATTGCTCTGTTTTTAATTTGTCCTCATCCGTCTAAGGTTCTAGGTGGGTTTTCCATTGCTAGGTGATTGCTGCTGTATGAGGGTGAAGAAGCTTTTTTTTTTTTTTAAATCTCTAGCAAAATAGAAAATTTTAGATTATTTGAATACTGTATCTTTGGGATCTACAAGAGGTATTTGGCAACAGTGTGCACCCGGTTAATATTTAACAGCCTTGATTCGGTTCTGCTAGCTGAGAGCACCACTGCTTTAAAATCATGTTTCTCAGAGAATATGCATCCATGCATACATATATAGAAATACAGGTTCATCAGCAACTGCCTCTCCACAGTATGCTTCCAGCCTTTGCAAGCAACATGGAGATAGAGGCTTATATGCTATTGAGTTTGTGTTTTCAAAGTGTATCTTTTTGGTCTTTACTGAAGAATAAAATGATCACAGGACTTTCTGATATAAATTAACACCTCAGCCAAATTACTCATTCACAGTTAAAAGTTCAAAAGCTTTTACTCTGATTTCAATTGTTTTAGGATCAGATTTTATGAACAAACATAATTAGCCATTTTGAAATGCTTCATAAGATAATTCCTTCCTGACCCCTGCTGAAATCTTGAAGCATGAATACTGATTATCTTGTTTTAGCACATAAACCTTCCAGCATTTTGTTGATAAACTAGATTAGTTGCACTCATAAAAATGTTAACTCATAGACTTAATGACTACAAAGCGGTGATGTGAATCTACAATTAGCACAGGTGTGAATTTTTGAGAGGCTTTTAATTGGATTGCAGGTGAGATTAAATAAGGCTTCCAGGCACGATGCAAGCAGAAGTGCTGGGCTGGGGAGCGAGGGGGGGGTTTAGTCGCATAATGATTTCGGTTAGTTTGGGGAGAATTAGGAGGAAAAAATGAAGCTTAATTCCAGCACAGGGTCTGCTACACAAAAGTAAATGATGAAAAGGTTTCCTTCCTGATAGCATCAAAGCAGCTTGAGGACACTTACAGAGGCTGGGGGGGTCTGTCTTTTGGAATTTACTGAATCTGGTCATTGCATATACATCACCTAAAAATACTGTCATTCTGGTCAGGTACCTGGAGATAGCCAGGAAACTATTGTTGTTTTAAACCTGAAAAGTATCTAGTCCCTCCAAATCCACATATTTGCCTGGAAAAGAACACCAGCTTCTGATCTTTTCAATTCTGCTCCATTTTAATATATGCCATGGTTGCAGGAGCTAACATTTTAGCCACTATTAATAGAACAATGTACAAATGGTGTAGGTGGTTCTCACAGTTTGGGAGTGCTGTGGTTAATTTCTTTAATTTATAAAGTATTTATAAGTCCTCAGTTATACTGAGTAGTGGTAAAAGTGTGTAGGCAGAAAGCAGTTATCTCCACACCTCTCAATCTTCCAAATTAAATTCACTCTTGCAGCATGTCTAATCACTTCAGGGTACCTCATCATCCTCTCCCTATTACAGGCTATGCAGCACCATTTCTTACAAAATAGATACATTTCAATGGAGTTTTTAGATTGATCTTATTTTATTATCTCCTATGTGAGACAATTAGGGTATTAACCCAGAAAAAGCTGCAAGAGATGCGACTGATCATTTATGAAGAATTGTTTAGAAAGTAATTCACGTGGACCTTATTTAGGACTGTGAGAACCAGTTGGAATTACATGTCCAAAGTGAGACTTCTGAAATATTAAACTTTTCCCACTCACTAATTACAGAGCCACAAATTTTATAGATACTGCTAGCTGAAGTTACATCAGTCACTAAATAACATTAACCGTGCCTCATTTTTCCTGACTTAAAGCAAATATATTTAATTTTTTAATTAGGAGTTAGAATTGCAGAAAAATATTGCTTTGTTATCTTTCAGCATATTTTTTTATCTAGACATTCATCCCATTTCATGTTTCGTTTTCAGTGCTGTAGTGATTTGGATAGTTATAGCCTTCTCCATCTCTGCTCTCTAAAAGAGCTTGATCTTGTAGCTCTCACTGCAGGCATTATTCTGGTTCCAGGAATGATTATTACAAACCAAAACTGCAAGTATATACTTATGTACACACAGTTGCCTCCGTTCAATAAGACTTTTATATTCCATCTCGCTTTGGGAATGACCTCAGCACTCCCAGTTTTAGACCATTGGGTGACTTTCAGTTAATTAAAGTCTTGTCATTGCCTTCAGCAGAAGCACACCAGCTCCTTTGACTGACATTTTCCATCTTCTCTATCACTTAGTAATCTGTGAGGTGTTTACCATTTAAGAAAAAAAAATCCACACAACTTTTCCTCACAGATTTCTCTTAATGATGAGATAAATGGGAGAGTAAAGCTGTGGACAAACTGTATTTACATACTTCTCGTTGCAGAGGAAAATCCATTAGATGCTAACTAAAAATGCCACCAACTCATTTACTTTACATGTGTCTATTGTTTTTCTAAGGAATGGACTCTGAAAAATGGGAGCAGAAACCAAAATTATCCCCTGCCAATCCCTAGCAAAACTGGCAGCATGCCTTCAGCTCCTGAGGGTCCTCTGCTCCCCTCATCAAGGCTCTCAACAGATTTGTTTAATTGTACCATAAACCTGATCCACTGTAGCAGTTCCCATCCTTATCCACACTCAGATAGTGTATGTATTATTAAAAATACTAAGACCAGTATATTCAAGAACTCCTTTCTAGGGAGGGGTATTGACAACCAACCGCTGCAGGAGCTCCCAAGCCTGTGACTATCCCCTGTGGGTCCAGAACTGCAAAGAGGGACCTTAGTCAAAACTCAGCCTACAGGTCTCTACTCTTACTCCAAGAAACAGCTGGATTGGGTCTGAGCAATGCAATCTGACATTTTGCATTCCTTGCTTTGGAGCAAGTAAAGCAATAAAGAAAATCTCATTGAATTTTCTTCCCTACCCCTGGGCACAAAAATGGCAGATTAACAGCTTTAGCTACCTCAAACAGTGGTAAGGCAGCACTGGTATGAGGTTTCTTACAACGCTTTGTGCTGAAGTCAGTAAGTAGAGACTACAAACAGGATCTTACCTGCTTTTTCAACTTAGTTAATCTCTGTCTGACCACATCCCATGGTGTCAGCCGTAGCGGGGACCCAATGCCTGTAGCCCCATAGGCTGCTGAAAACAGGACTGAAATCTCCGCTTAGGTAGAGGTCCCACCCTTTTGGCAAAACAGTACTCCAGGGGACAATTGGAAACCCCTGGGTCCCCATTAGCTTTTCACTCATTCAATCTAGCCTCGTTACTGGTGAGGCAGGTGTGCTGCAGCCTGAAAACAGATGGTCTTCTGCTGGCAGACTTTTGAACTCTTTTGAATAATGGAGGGAATAAAACTCACTCAGAGCAATGGAGACGATTAGCAGAGGCTTTAGCCCAAGATGTCACCCACTCCAGAATAAACTATACAATTTATGTTGATATAAGAACAAGCCTTATGCCAAATCTCTGAAAAATAACACTCTCTGTTATTTTTGTAGTCAAAGGAAGCTTCCCTGACCACATAACCAGCCACGGCGGCCTGAATTCCATCTATTCCCCTTCGGTATTACAGTTACAAACTCCTAAAAACTAGGTTACTGTTAGTGCGCTGTGGCTCTGCAATGAATTAATGGCATTTGACATTCATAACTCCACATTTATAAAAATAGAGTAGTCCATTAAAAACCTTGTTAATAACGGTTCTAGCGAAGCATACATTGCCTAAAGCAATACAATTATTGGTCAATAATTCCTCTTTAACTGTCTGTATCACTACCACTTTATTTCAACACTTGGCTTCTTACCCTTTGATCTGCTAATTATCTTTTTACCCTCTGATCCTTTCTGCAATTCCTTGACAATTTGATCTATTAATTACAGTACCCATATTCCCTATTTTCTGTAGAATGTGCATTTTTTCTGACCCTCTTCACCTTTCTTCCTACAAATATTTGCCATTTTTCTGTAGGGCGTATCTACCTCTGTAAATATATATTGATAGAAAATGCTATAATTAAAAGTATCTTTACACTTTCCTTGCAATCCTTTAGACCTCATGAAAATGTCTTAATAGTTTGTCATTGACTTAAATTTTGATGGAAATGGGCAGTCATCTCTGGTAAATTCTTTGGCACTCCATCTTCAATTACCATAAATTCTTAGATCTTTTTCAAACGTTAATAAAAGTTTGTTGCATTTCCATCCCCAAGACTCTATTAAAAACACAGTTTCTGCTATGTTTGGCATATATAATATAAAAGAAACGTATTTTCTGAGATAAGGCTTTTCTCACTTTATGAGCACATGACTCATGAATTACTGAATTTTCTACATTGCCGAGTTCCTAGTCCCTTCTAAGACAGATGTAGACTTCAGTGCAAACTAAATATGTTTAAGAGTGGTAGAATTTTAGCAAGATAAACTCAGGCTGTTAACTTGTACTGTGCAGAAATGATGGTGCTATGGGAAGGGGGCATTTCTGAGACTGGGAAGCAAAGGTTTGGCTGTTGGAACATAGCCTTGGTGTTTGAAAGCCAGATTTCATTCATTTACTGTGATCAGGGTATCCTGTAAGAATTAAAACCGGTTGCTTATTCTACCAGGCGTTCTCTGACGCTGCACTAACGGCAGCTATACAGCTGTGTTACAGGCAGCACTGCTTGTGAGGAAAAGTAGGGCAGCGTGAAAAAGGGGTTTACACTCAACACACATCAGTTTAGGATACAAACCACTGCTGCTGGCTGCCCTTTGGGAATCAGTGGTGGATGGCTTCCCTCCGGGCAGGAGAGGCCATTGGGCAACCCGGGGTCTGGGAGCAAAGAGGCACGGGCTCATGTCAGAGTCCTTCCTCCTACCCCTGGCTGACCCAGACCCACTGTTCCCATTGGGATGCGCCATGGGTCAGTTCAGAAGCTGCTCGCTCACATACACCTTGTTCAGGGCACTGCCGTGGTTTTACAGCAAAGTTGCTTTGGTTTTTTTCCCACCACTTAAATTATCCATTTTGCAAACCTTGCGGATAAAAGCATGCAAGCTCAGAACGGACGGCAGTGGTTCTGCCTCCCTGCTTCACACAAGAAAGAAACCGAGTGCAAGCTGGGTCTCTTTAAAGTTTGTGCAAAAGAAGAACATGCTCATTTAAACCTCCCGTGTCTCAGTTTGCCCACTGGTGGTGTGGGAATTCATCCGTTAATATTTACCTACCTTTTTAACCTCAGAGAGAGCAGATTTAGTTCAGTACTGAAGGCTCGGGAAATCTCAATCGATAAAGCGCAGCAAAACACAGACTCTACCATTCTAAGTTTTATTCAGTTTTTATGTGGCACTTAGTTGCAAATGCTCACTTAGTCCTTTGGCCAGTTACCAGCTGTTTAAAGTAATGGTTTTGTGGTGTGTCCACTCAAAGGAACGCAACAACTTCTCATTCCAGAGAAACCTCTGCAGAATTGCCAACTAGCTATCATTAACGTAATATTTTTCTTTTTGACCTCGTTTCTGCTTTAAAAATGATTGAACACCTCTTTTCTTGTATAAGTAATCTTTGCGATTTTTAATATAGAAGATTCATTTTAGCTTCTCCAGTGTAAAAAAATTTCTCATTTCTGTGCATCCAATTCTTTTCAATCAGATTACTCTTACAAACTATGGGTATTGCAAGGGCAAAATACATGTTACAGAGTAGAAGAATCTTCTTCTACAATCCTACGGAAAATCTCCTAAGAAATAACATTCTTCTCTCAAAATTTCAAAACAAAAGTGTGCTTATTGAATACAGTCCTGTCTAATCATATTGACTTATTCTTCCTTTTTTCCCTTTTAGACCTACCTGATAGCGTGTAAGTTGCTATTTTTCACGTTAGTCCTTAAATAGCTCACACTTCCTTGCATCACAAGGCACTTAACATCTTTTCAGTAATCTGATTGTTCAATTGTCTGAATACTTCTTGACATAGAAAAGTGAAGTAGAAGATCAACTAGAAATATCTTGAAATACAGTAGGCCATTTCACTGTAACTGAAGCAAGTAATGGAGAATTTGTAAAATAAAATGTAAAGAAATGAATTGTGGTTTGCAATAAATACATGTACTGCTCCAAGGGTATTTCTGTTTGAATTATGGAACTTCTCATTCATTGTTTGGGAATCAGGACTTATCTGCTTGACTTCACTTTATAGTCCCCTAGCCAGGTATCTTAGCTGCTTCTGAGACACACTATAATTCAATATTATATGGAGAAGCTCTGTTCATTGATTGATTGTAGATCTCAGATTTGCCAAACATAATCAGAAAGGTGTTCAGAACTGCTGACAATGTAGTTTTTCTTCACTACCACCTGCATTATGAAGGAAAACTTTTTGCTGCTTTCTTTGGTGGAACTTGGTCTCATCAAGTATTCCAACCAGAGAAGCAACATCACCAACAACTAGATTAAACAGCTACTGAACTTCAGACCTGGATTTGTGACTAACCTGAAATGTACAATAGCAAAAGAAGAAACTCATTAATCAAGAAAGTCTTCAAAGAGAAGTACCATTTTCTCTAGTCAAATAGCCTCTCTTTTTTTGTGTGTGTCTAATGCTTATCCCAGTCAATATTTACATAATTAAAATCCAGCAAGCTACATAACGTGAACACATACATTTTTTTCTACAGCAGAATCCAGAGTTCACCTGATTGTGATCCTTTTTAATCTCCAATTTCAGTCCAAATTCACGTAAGGAAAACACTTAAGTCATTTTCCTTTGTCATTAATTAATATCTCTTGCTAATAACTAAGTAATCTCTCTATTTTCCTTTTGTATCCCTCTAGCAAATCGCATCAGGTCATTTTCAGTTACTTATGTATTTTTTCCCCTTTCCTTTCTATTTCTTGCTTTTCCTCTCTGCGTTGCCTGGACTATTATTCAGTGCTATGGAACTTTAAGAAATCTGCAGGATTCCTCTGTATTGTTTTGCTTTACCATAAAAAAAAAGACAAGGTGATTTTCCATAATGGTTGCCAACCATGGTGTTTGTATACACAGTGTTCAGCTGCAGCCCATTTCTTATCAAATATCATTTTGCCTTTCCTACTATTCCAAGTTGTTTATAACTGTTAAAGCTTCAGGCTAGTAGAGCTTACCCCAGCTCTTGTGTTTGCCCTTTTGGCTCTGAGTAGCAATTAAAAACCAAGATTTCAAGAAAAAATTGTGATTCTATTTTCAGTCATCTTTTGATTTCATTCTCTAAGATTTTTTGCTGCAAACAGGTTCAATATTTTGCGCTAGAAACCTCATCTAAAGGTGACTGAAGTCAATGAAAGCCTTTCAGTTGAAGTTTGTAGGCTTTAAAGTGAACCCTAATTTAGGGGCTGAGTCAGCCCCCACTCTTTCAACAGAAGTCAATAACTCTTTCAACAGAAGTCAATGTACAGATTACGCTTTGACACACACACACCAAAACTCTGAAACAATTAAGCATGTTTTTATAACTAAGATGAATGTAAGAGTAATAGCATGTCACACATGCCCAAGACTTGCAATGCTTTGTTGACGATAACCTTCACCACAGGAAGCTTTAGAAGAGAGTGAGATGCCGGCTTCGCTTTTGTAGCACACAGGATTGCCTCTCCTGTTACCGCTGGGAGGGGCACAGACTTTAAACATTGTTTATCACCGAAATGTTTAGATATCCTTCTTCTCTTTTCTTCCTGTGCTATTTGAGCAAGAAGCTTTATTTGAATAAGAGTTCTTTAACCTCATCACAGTGGGGTTTTTTATCTTTTCAACCTTCTTATTCTTGCTGCCCCTGAGATTAGCTGATATTTTGCCTTTTGATGAAGACAGCTAGGAGGGAAGCATTCTCCCAACAGAGCTGGGACTGTTCAGCCTAGAGAAGAGAAGGCTGAAGTGGGATCTTATTAATGTATATCAACACCTAAAGGGAGGGTGCAAAGAGGATGGAGCCAGGCTCTTCCCGTTGGGGCCCAGTGACAGGGCAAGAGGCAACGGGCAAAAACTGAAACACAGGAACATGAGGAAACACTTTTTTACTGTGAGGGTGACCAAGCACTGGAACCAGTTGCCCAGGGAGGTTATGGAGTCTCCTTCTGTGGAGATATTCAAAAGCCGTCTGGACATGGTCCTCGGCAAGTGGCTCTAGGTGGCCCTGCTTGAGCAGGGAGGCTGGACCAGATGACCTCCAGAGGTTCCTTCCAACCTCAACCATTCTGTGATTCTGTGAAACATGTCCATTAGTTCAGTGCCTCAACATGAAGGATATCAGATCTGAAACGTGAGGATGCTGAGTGCTTTTGAGGCCACACTAGAATGACTATGTGTTGCCATGACCCATTAAAAAAAAAAAAAAAAAGGCATAAGTCATATTAGATTGGGTTCCCCATAACCAATGGGGTTCCCAAACTGTGTAGCACCTCAAATATCATAAGATTTTGATCAATTTTTTAAATGTCTTTCTTATCAAGCCTCTCATCTCATTCTTCTTTGCTCTCCTATTTCTATAACAAGAAATAAACGTACCTTTGCCTGGCCAATTTCTATGAACTGAAAAATAAACCTGTAACTTGGAACATGCTTGGAAATGTTTACACATGCTCACTAACCCCATGACTCTCATGTCCCTTTGAATTTAATGCAAGTTGACACTGAATTCAATGAAGTGTTAATTTCCCTCTCAATTTTGCTAGCACTTTCTCTGGATTTATTACACCTGTGATTTCACACAGTGTCTATAAATAGTGTTATAATACAACCACCAACTCAGCCATAGTATTTCAACTAAGAAGGTAGAGACCAAAGTATTTTCCCATTAGCTGCCTCCAGTTTGCATCTGCGATGGATAATCTGGATTCAACACTCTTGAGATCTGTCTTTTATTATTAATTGGTTTCATTTATTTTCTAGCAGCTTCTTATAATTAGAAAGGGTGAATCCCCCTCCTTTAGGGAAATATCAATAACATACTATAAGACAAGATTAACTGCTGCACAAGGGCCTTATAAACCAGAGATCTCAGCAGCTTCAGCTTGTTCCTGCAGGGCCTGTGCTAGGAGTGGTGGCACGGTACCAAACCTCATCGTGGGATGATACATCCCCTCCTCTGTTTTTTTTCCCTTCTCACGGATAGTGACGTGTGGCACTGCAACGTCCAGTGTGCTAGCCGGTGATGCTATGGAGGTTACCTGCTTTGCAATGACTTCAACACTGTGATGAATACTAAGATGGTAAATCATAGTTGTGTAACAGTAGACTTAAGAATATGGATTTTTCTTCTTTTTTTTTTTTTTTGTGTGTGTGTGTGTAAGTAAATTGCCATCAACAGGATTACTGCAATCCTGGATCATATGTGGTACAGACTTTTTGGACTTTAAATTCCCCTAGTTCCTTCATAACCAGCCTTGCAGATGTGGCAGGGTAAGGTTTTAGCTTGTTATCTTTCTAATCCTATCGCAGTGCTTGCTGCCCTTGATAGTCTTCAAGCAAGCAGGTGCTTGGAAGGAAATGGAGTCAGATATCTGATTACTGTCTCTGCCGTGCTCTGAAGAGTGATGAGAAGAGTTATACTGGGGTAGATGCGAGCAGGAAACGGAAGGGAATAGCAGAAATGCCATTGCCCTGGGTCACGTACCAGAGTGAAGCTGCTCTGGTAGAACCATCTCCTCCCCAGCCTGGCACAGTGACAGACCTCTCCCTCGGCCAGCAAACAAGCCGAGGGTTCAGAGAAAGCAAAGGTGCTGTGCTGGCAGGGAGCAAAATCTCATCTCTGCTTCAGGGTCTCAAGAGAGGGGAGCTAATGTAAGAGCTGATGTCTCCTGGCCTCTGCCAGGAAAACCGGATGGCCTTTGCTAGACTGTTTTTCTGGTTTTAGATTCAACAAGCTGTGTCTATGCAGCAAAGCCCTATTAAAATCAACTGACTTATGCTGGTGCTTAAAGCTACCCAAAAAATAAGTGCTTTGCTGAAAAAGGATGGACTTAAGCTGAAGCACTTTGCTGCATAAAGTTCTGAGTCAATATTTTAACTGGGCTGTGCAATTTCCCATCATTTAATGTGAGGCACCTCCTTGTGCCTTCAGTTCAGAATAGTCTTATCCATATCATCGGGAAGACTGTGCTCATCTTATGCCTCACTACATCTTATTATGAAATTATAATGCCATTCTATAACCTTGCTGGAGGGAGAGTTTCAAGCTAATGCAAGAAAGCTGGCCTCCCATACTGATGAACAAATATTTTAAAGCAGATATCTCTGAATATCCATCCAGTACCTCAATGCAGCCAGCCTCAGTGGATTTCTGTTGTTTATCTTGAGAGAGCTGGAGTTTATATGTTTAACTATTACCACCCAGTCTCAAAGTCTGCTCGGAATTTTAGAAACTTAGTTTTTGCAGTTTTATCTTATATGGCAATTATCATGTTGCCTAATCATGTTGTTTACACGTTTCAAACCTGAAATTATACAAGGTTATGGACTGTACAGCAATCTCTGGGAAATATTTTGCATGGTTGGTTGTTTCTGATAAAAATTTGCAAAAAGTTCAGACTGACTCCTAGTCCAAAAGCATTAAAATATAAAATTAAGGAGTCAGTGCTTTTTAAAAGCCTAATCTGGTCTGAGCTCTTCAAAGCAGGAGAACTTCAACAGTGCAATAAACAGTCAGACATTCCCTCTGAGCCTGATAAAACCTACTGACGTCTGCAGGGAACTATGCTACTGTAGGAATATTGTACCTACTCCATCACAGCTAGCATTGCATACACAGTCCTAGAGCCAGCCTGAAAATGTTCAGGCAAGATATTACCAGTCTCTTTGACAATAACCACTTGTCTCGTGTAAAATATCTATGTAGACTGCACTATGTGCTCATAATAGATATAGGCGCAGCAGTTTCTTTTCCTACACTGTGATAGTCAGGATGTCTTACTGTCTGAGTGACTACCAAATATGTGCAAGTATAGGGAGAAGGAAAATCTATGGAAAGTTGTAAAAACATTATGTGCAGTCTCTGAAGTAACCGAAATAATTCTGTGAAAATTATTCTACCCTTCTTCATGCAGTCCCAACCTTTGTATTTCAGTACCAAAAAAGTATATTTGGAAAGCAGACTGGCATAATTACACTACAGAGAAACCTGTAAGAAATGGCAAAATGGCACGAAAAAGATAGCCACCGGGAATAACACAAGCAAAGGTAAAAAAGAAAATAATGTTATTTGTACAAAGAAGTGTTTGTGTGTAACAAATGCAGAAAGGAGAACTCTGGTAATTAAATTCACTGCAGAATTGTTCTGCTGACCTGTGTTGTGTATTAGGAGGAGTTTAGCTAGGACACTCACAATGCGATCCATATTATTTGCTCCGTAACCGCTCTCTGGGTATGCAGAATTTACAAGAGACTTTAGATTTTGCTTAGAGGTTTGCTAAAAAATCTGCATTATTTTAAAGGATGAGCACGATGACAATGTTAGGTTTTGACTTTGTAGAGATCATTTGAAAGGTGTTCTCCAGAGGAAGTGAAGATAAGCAAACGGGCTCATAAAATGCAAAAACATCCTTGGAGTTTGTATAGCTCCGACTCTCATTCCATGCTTCCTCTTACTTAAGCAATAGGAAACATCAAAGAGGAGAAGAAGAAACATTTTCTGAGAAAAGTCCCCTGGTGTTGATAATGCCTGTACCTAGGTAACAGCCCATCACATTTTCCAGAGTGCTTGCCTTGTGCGGGCGCAGAGCTGAGGGGCAGCTCTCCTCTCCGTCACCCACTGATAACTTACTCACCCAGTAACTCGAGCAGTTGCATGTTTTCTTAAAGTCCTTTTAACTCGAGATCAGTTATCTCCACACCTCATTTCTGGAGTGGTTTCTGCTTGCTCCACGTGCCGGTGGAAAGCAGCTGCAGCGTTCCTGCTCTGCTCCGTCTCTCCTGGGGACTCCTTCGGTGCCCTCCCTCCACCCCAGTATGTTTTACAAGGGACACCAAGACACAGGAACGGCACGTCTCAAAATGCAGGAGGAAATCTGGGGATCCTGAGGTTCCTGTTTGAACTGTCACACCATCCCCACTGACACTCCCCCTCCTTCGGTCTGACCCAGAAGAAAGCAGCGGAAGAAATAAAAATATTATTTAGCATGCCTGCAGGGAGGAGTACCCTATGCACAGTGTAGATTCAGGCCAGACCGAGCCTCCTGAGTATTAGAATTGGAGAGAACAGCAAGATGAACAAGTGCTTTACTTAACATGTTGTAAGATGGGCTTTTCTGTTAATTTTCCCTTTCTCTCACTCAAGCCCCAGCTTACTTGACCTGTGTTACACTGCACTTTTTCTGACAGAAACACCACAGATAAGCCTCTCGCCGGCAGTGGCCTTGGTTATCTGGTTCTCTTTGGGAACAGAAATGTGCTATCGGTATGTGAAAAAAAGGTCTGTTTAATGTCAGGGAGTATGCCAAATTATGACATGAGAAAAGGAGAAAATCTCTTGATATGATGTTCTTTTTTGAATAAGCTAAAGCAGAAGAGATAAAAAGCTGTTTATCAAAGACAAACACAGAAGTAGAATTTTGCTAGCCCCTAAGATGCATCATTATGTGCAAACAGGTGGATTGTTTTCAGAATTTTTAATTTAGTTATTCGTTCTGTGGTCTACGGTTATCACCAGCCCTGCATCACTCCCGTCAGCTCCAACAGGACCATAAACAGTTTGGGACCAAGAGCCAGAGCCTCTCTTTTTGACTTTGTGCTATGTGCAAGGTTGTTTTAAGAGGGTAAATATTTACCAAGCTGCAGCGAGAGGATAACAGAAGCAAGGAGGGCTATGCCTTTCAGACAATGCATCAAATTGAACTTTTCATAAAATTTTCCAGATGGGCAGAATCTTCGTCATTTATAAATTATCCGTGTGCGTTCTCGGCCCAATTCCCCTGATGAATTCCTGTTTCTATGCATCCCGATAGATTTGTTTCTGTCTACCCTTCACACATTTCAATTTCTATAACATTTTTACATTATATATAAGATATCCACAGTCTGCAAAGGGATAGCTAGATCAAGAAAAGAACGAGTTTATTCTCTTTGCTCGCCAACACAAATAGAAACAGCATTTCTTCTTTTTGCTTGTGGATTGACAATGTGTGATAGAAACAGAAACACAGCAAGTATACTCATTTTCCTGTCTCTTAAAGCTGGTTCTTATGAAAAGTTCTCAGTGTATTCTAGCTGGTGGAACAGTTTGGTCTAAAATATATTAGAGACATTTGTGACTATTAAAGGGGGAAAAAGAAAAAGCAACGGCAGCAATAAAAATGCTGTTTATAAAACAGGGATGTGTGAAGCATTTAGACTAATTTATCAGTTCTGGTACAAACATTTCTCTTCATCCTTTTGTGCCTGAACATAATCTTCGCTTTTGGAGCACCAAAACCTTTTCCTCATGATATTTTTCCCATGGTTCTTCACTTCGGACTTCCAGCCTCGACCAGAAATAGAAATTACCAACTACCATGATGAGAACTGTCATCATAACACTCGCAGTCCATCTAAAATCAAGTCCTACATCCCAGGATGGAGCACCAGTTGAAGTCCAAGTCTGAGTCCTAGCCACCTTGGGGCTCATTTTCTTCAGAAAGAGTATCCCCAAAATACCATGGCCATTCATGCCTATATTTGATTAATTATAGACATGATGTCACCCTGCCACTTTAACCATCTCATATGAAACGTATCCATTGGCTCATGGAACCATGAAACCTTTGGGATCTTCCTTCCTTTTAAGGATACATCCTGGTTTCAGCTGGGACAGAGTTAATTTTCTCCCTAGTAGCTGGTACAGTGCTGTGTTTTGGATTTAGGATGAGAATAATGTTGATAACACCCTGATGTTTTAGTTGTTGCTAAGTAGTGCTTACGCCACTCAAGGACTTTTCAGCTTCCCATGCTCTGCCCGGTGCACAAGAAGCTGGGAGGGGGCACAGCCAGGACAGCTGACCCAGGCTGGCCCAAGGGCTATGCCATACCGTATGGCGTCATGCCCAGTATAGAAACTGGGGGAGTTGGCTGGGGGGCAGTGACTGCTGCTCGGGGACGGGCTGGGTATCAGCGTAATGAGTATTAATATTTTCAGGAGTTCCCCCTATACCCTTAAAGAGTTCCCTAGCAGGTGTGAAGAGAAGACTGATTTTGCAGGAGAGTTGCAAAGTGTGTATGAGAACGTTGTGCTACACAGCGTCAACAGGGCTTCATGTGAGCTCAGGAATTGCCCAAAAATAGAGTTTACTGCAGGGATCACAAGTTGAAAGATGGCTTCTTGTCTTCCTGTGTGTTAGTGCCAAACATCATGTATATGTAAATGATGATGATGATGATAAAAATTTATCTGATAAATGCAGAGTAGGAAACTCGGACGAGTACTTCTTAGTGTGAGATTGGCTTTTAGATTCCAAGAAGAGGAATATAGGAAGGACGTGATTATTTGATCCTATAAAATATGCCATTCTTTTTCATACTTAGATGAAACAGCAAAAGTTTTTAATATTCAGCAATTCAGTCGATGGCTGTAGAGCATTCATGACAAATCAGGAGTTCCTAAATGAAGCACTTGTGTACAGTTCTTTAGTGCATGGTTAGTCACAAAGATACAAAATATGACGGGAAAACAGGGTATGTTAGCAATAACTGCAATCTATTTGATGCAAATGGTTCAATTGTGTGCCAGGCTACCAGTACTTTTGCTTCAGATCATGTTCTTTTACATTTATAGCAAGTATTTGTTTTCATCAGATAAATGTAAGTAACATAATCATGAGGCAATGAAGGCAGTAGATTGGTACTTTCCGTATTTTTTTAATGCAGCTGTTTTTTACCTTTTTTTGCTGTCTAAGAGAATCCACTTGGGAATTCTGACTGTGAAGGATTATTTTTTTCCCTGACTAGTGGTACTAGTGGTTAATAAAGTAAAGATCTGAAAAGCTTTTATTAATGAAATATCTTTTATTTTATAGCCTAGCTTTTATGCATTTTTCACACACATAAAAGAGAGCAAAGAGGAAAAAAGCCACCGAAAGGTACATGCACACAGAAATAACCTGTGAAGTCTTAAAAAAAGATTGTTGAGATAATAGAGATAACATTTTTAGATTGTAAGGATGGAAGGTAAAGAAACATAGAGCCTTTGGGAAAGAAAAGTTCCCTTTAAACCTTTTCCCACCTCTTCCTGTGCCACAATGATCTTTTGGTTGTAACACTATTTAGCTGTAACATAACTTATTCTGGCAGTAACGCCAGTTCAGTTGTCTCAAGGGCCATATACTTCCTAAGATACTGCATACAATAAAGTCTTTGGTCCGGGTATAGGTTATACCAAGCACAGAAGAGCTACCATATGTATTCCCTGCAACCACCTCTAGCTGGTAGAGGTCTAAGAAAATAGGTCCTTGGTCATATCTTGATATGTCACCTATTTCTAAAGTTGACCTGACAACACTAGGAAATAATACAAAACCTGGAGGATTAAACTCGGTACATTAAAGGCAATATAGTTGAGCTTCCTTTTCAAACATGAGTGCTTTGCAAGAATTCGTCTTCATGGCTCAATCCCAGTGCATTTAGGTGAAATTTTGGATTGCATCCTCCTATCTACAGACCACCTCTCCTAGACAGCTTTGGAGGTTTACAGTTATAGCGGGTATCTAAAATGCCTGCAGCTCATTTGGGGAAGAAAATGAGAAGGGGAAGTGAACAAGTATTACTCAGTTGGGGATTGTGTGTTCCTGCATAGATAAGTTTGTTTAACAGAAAATTAATTGGCATGCAGTTACGCAAAACAAAATGAATAATAACAGGGTTTATGGGGCCAAGAAACACCAAGTGGCAACTACTATGTATTGATATTTCCTAAAGACTTCTAAAATCAGGTGTTTTATTGCAAGATAAAATGCAGGAGATACCATAATTGCTACTTTTAAAAGAGATATGGGAAGCACTTTGCCGCCAATTTGTCAGAAATGTGAGCTATATAACTATATAGCTACAGTTACCATGGTTGCCATCTTTACAGTGGATGCTCTCATGCTGTGGCAAGCAGAAGAAGGAACAAGCTGCCCATGGTAATAAATTCCCTCCTCATCAGCAAACTTAATGAGAGTCTGCCTGTCTCCAAGCACCCGTGATGGAGCAGGCACATCTCCATCTGTGGGGGTGCAAAGGTGATGAAGGGACAGTGCTGGTGGGTCACAGTGCTCACAGCCATTTGGGCAGCTGCAGTGTGGGGACTGCATATGGACCGATGGGTTGGGCATCTCACGCAGGGCCCTTAGAGAGGAATTGACTCTACTCTTTCCACAATCTGGATAATCTCCATCTGAGTCTTTTTTTGAGGTTTTCACATATAAACTCAGTGATTTTTTTTAGGTCTTATTGCATTCTGCTCAGTGTTTTGAATATTTCTTGCATCTTTATTATATTGCTTGTGAATATACTAGGTAAAAAATAACGCCTGCCCTCAAGATGCTATAAAATGTAGCGTTGTCCACTTGCCAACATTGTTTCACTTCTCTTGTTGCTGAATTTTTCTGTAGGTGTGCACCCATGAATCTGGTCCAGCATGCAACACATTTTAAAAAACAGAAAATAAATCACAAAGGACTGCCATAAATATACCCCTTTCATCCCACCTCCTTTTGAAAAAGTGATGAGAGTGAAAAGAGTGGGAAAAAAAGGCTCTGCAACCAACTCCGAGCAAGAGGAAATAAATTAGGGCATAATCTCATCCTGAATTTGAATGTTCAACAAGAGGAACTAGTACAAGACGTAGAAAAGAACCAGGAGGAGTAGAAGTAGGTCTCATTTAAAAGTACATTCCAGTCAAAAATACCTCCCAAGTTTCATGTCAGCCTTGTAGTTCTCCTCTAAAAAAAGAAATCAAGTGAGCAATAGTTATTTAATAACAAAGAGTGACCTATTTTGGAAATAAAATTCATATGGAAGTGTTCTTCTGAGAATAGGAACAGTTTTTACAAACCTTTCCCCACCATTTCATGGACCAATACTATGATGAGCATTTAATAACTCTTACTTTGACTCTCTCTGCATATCTCACAGAATCCAAACTAAATTTCTGATGTTTGAGTTTATTCTAGGGCTGAAACCTGCTTAATTATGTACTATTAAATTTCTATTAAAAGTATTTCCATATTTGATATATTATTTTTAGAACAAAATTTCCGCACACTCTTCCCATTAAGATGTAGTCACAGAAATTCAGAACTTCAGAAATGTTTGGATTAAATAAAACATGGTGCAACTCCAGTGGAGTTAATGAGGTAGACCTAGGAGAGCTCCTGATTTAGCATGCTCAAATTTTAAGTGGTGACATTGGAGAGATTGTTCAGTGAAAAACAGCAAAAAAATGTATAATGATTGACTTCTATAAGTGAATGGTCTTATAAAATCTGCTAAGAGATTAATAAGACTAACTGACTTCGTCATATACTTATCTGTTATATCAAATTATTTGTAAGCTTTGCAGAAGATATGCTAGCACCAAATGTTATTCTAATACACCACTGGAGGTAGGCTGTTTTCCAAAATAGAAGTACAATTAATCATTATTAGCATAAAGAAGCTGCTGATATTGTACATTAATAATATGATGTTAGTGTTAATAAAACAATCACTGTAATGTTGATCTATTGAACGCAGTGTGGTGAATATATTGTGCCTTGGGTAAGCAATGAATGTGATTTACCAATTCATGCGTACAGCTCACTGTTTGGGGATAAAACTAGCATGATTAGAGAACGGAAAATGTTTTCCTGAGATGCGATTTTCAGCATTGTCCTTTACCTTCTTTCGAAAAACAAGAAAGAGGCTCTGCGTGCAAGGAACAGACAAAGATTCAGCTTCGGTAGAAATATGAATGGATGATTAGCAGTAACAAATAGTGCAACTGTACCATGTGTCTTTACTGTACAAAAAGGCAGTATTTCTCATAATAACTTTAATAATTTAGCTAGGACTGTTTGTAAGGAAGATCCTGAATAAAATTATTATTTGAGTTTGTTTACCTTTATCTCTGCCTTTCTCTAGCAGCTATATCCTTCTCCCTGATTAGCCTGAGTATATAAATACTTTTAGTCCCTCGACAATCACTCTTTTTGTCTACAAACAGGTTTCCTGAACACTGATAATTTCAAAATTGTTTCCATAGACATCCATCTTAGTAAAACATTACTCAAACACCAATCACCTCAGTCTTAAAAGACGAGTGCTGAGGCATAAGCAATACCAAA
Source organism: Platalea leucorodia (assembly GCF_965183815.1). Taxonomy (NCBI): domain Eukaryota; kingdom Metazoa; phylum Chordata; class Aves; order Pelecaniformes; family Threskiornithidae; genus Platalea; species Platalea leucorodia. Next base: position 6,285,276 of record NC_138830.1, read on the forward strand.
GCAAGCCTATTTAAATACAACACTTAGCAGAACATTTGCCATTCATTTAACACTGTTTTCAAGGGTCTTGGTTCCACGACACTGCCGTGACTCGTCATTATTACATGCGTGACTTAATGATACTAAATGATGTTGAAGCTTTAGTTTAAGCATGGGCCCTTAATCAAATCCACAGATTCAAGAAGAGACACAGATGGGGCTGAAAAGATAGAAGAAGGAAGGGACCTAAGGTGGAAATAGCAGAGACACAGAACTTTATACTTAGCCAGTTCTGAGGGATTGTTTTTTGTTTGCTGAGTAGTTTCTTTAAACCTCATATTTAAAATGGCTCTTTTCCCTGTTTCTCCCCAGTCACACTTATGATTTCTTTTCAGATAAATATAGATAAACTGCATATTCTAAAAGCTCAGAGCAATATTTAAAAAAAAAAAAATGGGTGGATATTGTTTTAGCAGTTTACCCTTTGGTAATAAAGTTGAGAAATAGGAGTTATCAGATAACCTGTTGTAGGCTTGTATTCGATTGCTGGGTTGCACATGACATGGAAAGATTTGACAGTGTTTTAGTAATCAGGTTTGTCAGAATTTTGTGGAAGGATTTCCAGTCTCTGGCCATAATGCTGATGAGTGCTATAGATGCCAAAGGGCTCTGGCTTTGCATCTATTACACACAGAGACGATGTTTGGTTTTGAAATAATTTCTGTGCTTCATGCATAATCTCATGACATGGAGAGGACTGGGAGTTCAAAAGCCTGTATTCTCTTTCATCACTTTTATTACAGGCCAGAAATTTTATTTAGCCAAAAGATTCCTTAAAGCATAGTAGAGTCCATGGATAAAATCATGTTGTGGTTTAACCCCAGTCAGCAACTAAGCACCACACAGCTGCTCGCTCATCCACTCTTCCCAAGTGGGATGGGGGAGAGAATTGGGTAAAAAAAAGTAAAACCCGTGGGTTGAGATAAAGACACTTTAATAGGATAGCAGAGGAAGAGGAAATAATAATAATAATAGTAATAATAATAATGGTGATAAAAGAGTATACAAAGCAAGTGATGCACAATACAATTGCTCACCACCCACTGACTGATGCCCAGCCCGTCCCCGAGCAGCAGTCACTGCCCCCTGGCCAACTCCCCCCAGTTTCTATACTGGGCATGACGCCATACGGTATGGCATAGCCCTTGGGCCAGCCTGGGTCAGCTGTCCTGGCTGTGCCCCCTCCCAGCTTCTTGTGCACCGGGCAGGGCACGGGAAGCTGAAAAGTCCTTGACTGGTGTAAGCACTACTTAGCAACAACTAAAACATCAGTGTGTTATCAACATTATTCTCATCCTAAATCCAAACCACAGCACTGTACCCGCTACTAGGGAGAAAATTAACTCTATCCCAGCCGAAACCAGGACAAATCACCATGACAAATTCATCATTATTCTCCAAAGTTTTGTAACATGCTTCTAAAAAAAGAAAAATTAATTAGCTGATGGGCAAGATCAGGAATACCACATAAATATGTCTGTTTAAATCTCAGAACTTGGACAGCAGTGGTCTCTGCTGCAAAATACAATAATATGTCATTCAGTGACATTTTGAAAAGTGCCGGATGGAAAGCAGTCTCTGTGCTTTTGCCAGATTTTATTTTATGTAGGCCTATTTCTGATTTTGCTGACTATATATTAAGCAGTGTTGACAGATAAATACTGATGCTTTATTTTTGTGGAGATTATAGAGTGGCATGCTCTAAAGTCTGGTGAAGTAGATTACTTAAACCACTATTACTTCTAGTGGATTGTTATTATTATTTGGATTTTCCAGAATCATCATCTTGCGTCTGCTGTCCTTTCCCTTCTGTCAACTCTGGCAAAAACTGATAGCCAGGTGACTTGCCTGAATAAAATAAGTTTTCCATTTCCTAGGCTACCATTTCACTCCAACTTCATGCTTATGAAAACGGAGGAGTTTGGGTCATGCCTTTGGGTCACTGACACTGTTCTGCGACCACTGCATAGCAACACAATGGAGAGATTATTTCTTGCTGTATTTTCACAAACTGAATGAAATTGCAACATGGCTTGACTCCTACTCTTTATCAAGTCACCCTGGATATAAAAAAAAATAATTAGTTGTTGCAAACTAATGTTTTTTTCCCTTTTAGAGGCAGGTCAGATATGACAATCCATTTATCAACAGACATTTTTTGAAAACCTGCATACCTGGGCAGAGACAGACTCCCTTTGAGAAAGCTAGTTTTGCAAGTAGCATCATTATTGCCTTTTGCTTGTGTTTGTCCTTTCTGATTCCACCTGAGGAGAGAAACAATCATGCCAAAACACTATGATAAAACTTTTTCCTATCTTCTCTTTGGTGGAAGTTTTAGCATTCTGATTAAATCCTCCAGCAGAGGAAATAAATAGCTTTCAACCAAATGGATAAACATTTGAAACATTTTTATCTGGTTAAGGAAGCTTTGACATAAATTTCAATAAGGAAAAGATAAAGCTCTAAATCTGTGCTTGTGTCTTTGTTGTCATCACACAAACAATTTCCCCTCCCAGTAACCAAGACTGTGCAGCCACCATCTCTGTCTGTAACAGGCCCATGATCTCACGGGTGGCTGTGGAGATATTTTGTTATTTTAATGGCACTTCTTCTGAGCTCAGTTAAATTGATGGCTTATGACCATATTGTCCCTTCCATCAAAGACCTGGTATTCAAGGACTATGCTGAAGGACTTGCCTCCAAACCAGAGAGTTATATAGAGCCAAAAAAATAGTAAATACAATAGCAGATGGTTTATATCAGCTTGACAGCATCGTTTTTGGCCAGCACCCAAAACAACAAACTTCTGAGTTGGAAGTTTGAGCTGTTGTTTGAAGTTAGGAGCTGAGGCTTGGGAAGCTGTAATGCTCTGTAGCTGATCCATGCGGACGTGGCAGGGACATCTAATATGAGGTTAGAGCAGTGCTCCAGGCAGGTCAGTGTCAAAATAAGGTGAAGAATGATCTAAGAAAGCAGCATGGATTCAGCTAAGGAGATGGAAATGGAATTATTTTAAATGGAATATCAGCATGCAAAATAAAAGGAGTGGACTGATCATGTAGAAATACATAGACAAGATTCATTTACACAGGTCTTTTCAGGAAAGACTGGTTAAAGACTTCAGCTATAGTCACATTTTTACAGAAATTATTTTCACTTACTACCAAAGGATTAAAATATTTTAAGCACGCAATGTGCACGAGTTGTTTGGGTTAGAAGTTTTTACAAGCATACCCATGAGCATGTTAGATCGTTATAACTTATTGATGACCTGTCTGATGGAGACTTTCTGAAATTTCAGTTCGCCACAAATATAAAAACTAAAACCAGCATGTTCAAAAAGAACATATGCAGAAAAGAAAAGCAATCCCCTTTTCCAGCTATCTGTAAGAGCAAGTCTTGTAAAGGCATTAAAAGGTTCTGAATCAGGGCCAAGTCAGCAATTCAAAATTACAGTTTGCAAATTTACTAGTAATTATCACTGCATCAACAACAAATACATCTTGGTTTTACTGTCTTTCAGCATTTGTCATGTACAGACTGAAAAATGTCCCTGAAATTTCTCAGCTGACACAGAAGCAGCACCATCTATTCCCTCCCTTCAGAAAGACGAGGCTATTAGAAACTAATAGGCTCCTTCAGGAATTGGAGATTTCCCCCCATCTCAGATGTGTTCCTTCATTCCCCCAAAGGAGAGGTTTTTTCTGTTCTGCAAATATGTAATGTCCTTGTAAAAGACATTTTACTGTACAGCTGAAGCAAACTACCTCAAGGAAAAATGAAGAACGAAAAAGTGGCTTAATTTTCTTTTCCTCGTGCAAGTCCATCACGGTGGTTGGAGTCATAGCTAGATGGTCCAGCGGAGAGCCTGGAAAATGAAGACCAGTCAAGCTCCCCAGGCAGGAGGAACTGTGAAGGTACCTTTTAAGTTTCCTTCTGTGAATTCCATGTTGCAGCCATGGGCTGAATGAAATCTTCACTTGATGTAAAAATATATGGGATTAAGAGTTCCATGGGCAGTGTGATCAAAAGACAAAGAGATTTGATGTTACTCACATAATTTCCTAGTATGCTTTTGATTTATAAACTGCTGGGCTTTAATCAATAGTGGCTTGGAGCACTGCTTGTCTCAAGGTGGACCACTGGCCTTTTTTTGACTGTTACATAAAACAAATACTGAATCTTGAATAAAGGCATTCTCTGAGGACACCTTGATATCTTACTGTCCAAAGGAGGATTTGGTTTCAAGATCCTTGTGCAGGGTACAGCTAGCCACATCCTCTGAAGAGAAGGGAGTTTCCTCCTCTGTCAGATTTGATCTTTATCCTTGGCAAGTGCATGGTACCAGAGAGAAGGAGTATTTTTCACTTAAGTTCTCCACCAGAACCGTTTTACCTGGCTAGATAATGAAACCAGTAGACAAGAAACCCCGGTTCAAGGGAAATATATATAGGAAGGGAATGGGCAGTCTCAAACTTATGAGCAAAGCAGCTTTTTCAGTGGAAAATTAGGACTTTGTATTCAATTCTGAGACACTCTGTTGGTGAGTTGCCTCATACACGCCTCATCACTAATACTGTACCAAAAATGAGGTCTACACTGAAGCCTCACTGAAGATGGAGGGACCAACGAATGCTTGAACTGTAATTCTGAAGCAGTGTTACTGCATCCTTAAACCACAGTGTTTAGATTCTGATTACAAAATGTCAGGTTTCTATATTTTTGTGAAAAGTTCAAATTTCCAAATCCTCTTTTCCAAAAATCTCTTCTGATGCTGTTTGGATTTCACCTTCTTTTAATTTTGTGAAAGTGTCTTATGGTATAAATAAGTAACAAGCTACATGGGATTTCAAAATTTTCCTATTTTGCATTTCAGGTACTGTTGTTTTGCTCCCAAAGGGAAATTCTATCCTCCCTGCAGCATTTGAGGACTTTTGTACAGAACACAGTCAAATACAATTATCTTCTTTTTATTTTCTTTTTTTTTTTCTTTTTATTTTAAGAGATCAGGCTGTCAGGGGAGTTTCTGACAAACAAACACCTTCTTGAATTTATCATATACACAACTAACCATGAATTGAGCACAGTTTCATCCTCCCAGGTTTGGAGCAGCACGTGCTCCGGACTGCGGTGAAATCAATTGCTTTCCCAGGGAAGCAAAGTGGTATTAAAGTTTCTAACTGGGCACAGTATCACCTTTCAGCAAGATAATCTCCAGCCTTTCTCTGAAGCCCATTCTATAATATGATTTGTACTTTACTCCTCTCTCGTGAACAGTGCTCTGAGCTAATACTGATTGGATCTGGCTTTTATTTTCTAGTTCTGCCACTGAGCAGGTTACACCACCCCTTTGCCCACATCCCCTTCTATTCTTTCTCTACTTTGCCTATTTTGACTTCCAGCTCTTCAATGTATCTGCAGTGTGTCTGCACAATTCCCAGCATAACAGGACCATGATCTCAAATGCAGTTATGAGGCATGGCCATCAGGATAGCATTGAATTAAAAATGAACTGAGCTTTTCCAAGCAACAAATTTTTCTTGGCTGAAGCAGAAGAAGCCAAACTTGTCTTCTACTGCTCAATAAGAGATGCCCTAAAACTCGGAGAGACAAACCAGTAAAGCTAACATTTACAGTTCCACAGCATAAATGTAACATTATCGTTTTCAATTGCATAGGTAAATAAAGAACAAATTAGCATTTAATGTTTGAAATAGGAATGTGCCTGGTATTGTTGCCATTACCACAGTTTATTGTCCTGTACTCTGGAGTTGGAGTGGGAAATGACAGTTTGTTCAGGCTGTTAGAATATGTACTACACTGCTGGATTTGTGAATTCATTGTGTTACAATTAATTCCATCTCTGTAAAAGCCCCTTTTCTTGTTTGCTTTATTCTTTTCTTTTTTTTTATAGTTAGCCAGCAATTAATTTTTTAATCAAGATTCAGATACAGTGTCATTACTGGTTCAGGTCTAATAACAAGCATTATATGACTACCAGGGAAAGTGGGTGTTTGCTTGCCTTTTTGTTCTTTCCCATTCACATTTGCCAGGTTAATATTGTGTATGCAAATTTTCATTTGGACCGTATTAGTGTACAATCTTAAAGTTAAAAAGCCAGAATATTTTGAATTCCGGTAATTCTCAACTGTTCCAAATACAAAAGGCTTTCTCATTATACATTAACTAATTATCTCTGTGCAGCACTCTAGGTGAATTTCAACACAAGCACTCTAATAATGTAATTAAAAATGTATAAAGGAATTAAAAATGAATTAAAAGGAGATCATACAAAAACTTTCAAATTTGGACTAAATTGAATTACTAGATTTAAGCCCCTCAGTTTTAAAGGACCTGCAGTCAGTAGATTAAGAATGTTGGGATGCCACTAAGACCTCATGCAAAATAACATAAGCTTCAAATCAAGGGGAAAAAAAAAAAGTCCAAATTTCCTGGGGTGTCATTCTCTTAAGGGCCACCTTTACCTTGCAAATAGGAAGACCGTGCAAATAAATTTTGCCACCAATAACGATAATCTCTATTTAACAAGCATTTGCAGGTGGTAAGAGAGAAGCTGAGTTTTAGTCCCGGGGCAAGAGGGGACTCAGGTGTTGATTCGCCCCAGTTCTGGGTGCGTTTGGGTGTCAGCACTTATCGAGGGCCTGCTGACGCTGGCTCTCGCTCATGCAACCAGGCTGATGCAGAGCTCCGTGAAGGGCAGCACCCAGCAAAGCTGGCCCTGTCCATCCCTCCCATCATTTCCAGCTCTCCTCCAAACAAGCTTCAGCCCAGGCATGCCCCAAGCTTGCACAAAAGCAAGAAGTTATAGTTCATCCTGCCACTTATACAGACGATTTTCAGCAGTGCTTGGAGCAGGGGCAGCCCTGGCACATCCCCTGTCCTGGGGACAGCTATGGGGAGCACAGCAGAGCACCCCAGACTCTCCCCTCCTGCCTGCACATCCTTGGCTGCAGGCATGGATGGAGGCACAGAGCTCACTTTGACCCGGAGGCACATTTAATGCCAGGGGAGGCCATCAGGAGAGCTATAGCTGCCTGCCTTGGCATTGATTGCTAAGGATGCCTGGCTGCATAGGAAAGGCTCTGGAAAGTAAAATAACTAAATTAGGACTGGTCAACTAAAGTAAAGTATCTATTTTTATAATCACAACATTATCAGAAGTATTCCTCAAGTAAACACAGCAACCAGCTTCCATTAAGGCTCCCTTTGTAATCTGCAATAGGTCAGACACGTCTATTTTGGAAAAAACCCTAACAAGCTATTTTTCAGTTCTGCCAGACTTCTGTCTCAGGGCTATATACTTCCCTTCAGCGCTGTGTGTGACTGTTTTCTGAATTGAGGACAGTAAATGACCTAAGCCAGCAACATCACATAAAGACCAAGTGTACAGACAGTGGAATTTACTGAGAAACTGGCGATAATAACAAACAAACATCTGTAACAAAACATCAAAGTCAAAATGCAGTCTAAGTGATGTGTGCATGGAGAACAACATGGATAATATAGAATATTATTTATCACACTGGACATCTTCATTTTTCTATTACTGCTCCCTTCCTTCAGGTATCTCTATGGATCCAGCTGGTTATTTTGTTTATTTTTTTGTTTGTTTTCAGGCTTTTTTTTTGGAGCAAGATAACGAGATATTTACTCCTCCTTTTGAGAATTTTAATACATGAAATATCTCTCTGTAAAAATCATATTCCTGAAGGTCTGGCAGAGGAAATAACCCAATCATCATGCACACAGGAGAGACTTAAAATATCCCGAGCCTAGGAAAGCCTTCTGAGGCCACTCAGACACTCAGAGTTTAAAAATGGTGATAGAAATTGTATTGCCGTATGCAATCACCTATGCATATAGGTTCAAAATCTTTTTTTAAACTAGTTCTCCTTATTTGCTTTTTTAGTTTATTAATTAGTGGTCATGAGGATTTCATATTTTTGAGCTCAGGGTGATATCCAACAGCGGTTTTCCTGGCTAAAGGCAATGCAAGGAAAATGCCTTCCTTAGGCTCCTGAGAGGCTGAGGCCAATCCCTAGCACCTCTGAAAAGACGGAAGGCAGAGCTGTGAGCAGAAACCCCAGTAAATTCAGGGGAAGTTCTTTCAAAACGAAAGGATGTTTTGTCACCAACTTCTTTTTTTCTCCTGTAGGTTTTGTTCAATGCAGAGTTCACAATACAAACTGAAAGCTAGTATTCTCAACAGGAAAAAGAAAACATTAAGAAAACATGCTCAAAACATGCTTTGGGCAACAATTTTAAAAGGCTTTAAGTACTTAAAGCCAACAGAAGCTAACGAAGCTGCATGGGGTGATTAGTTACTCTTGATTATGTCTGGATCCCAGATTCATTCAGGACCCAGACGATCAGACCCTGCTCTCCTCTTTTTTTCCCTCTCACCTCTAACGTAGCTTGTGTATGCAGGCTGAGAGTCTCAGTCTGGAGTCTTCCTCTGGTTTTGGTGTCATGGTACACCTAGTTGGATCGGGAACAATGGGACAGAATTAATTAGCAATCTCCTTTGAAGAAAGAGGATTAAGAACAATATGCAGACACCGGCTCCAGAATACTTATTGCAAGTCAACACTTCTCTAACAGATTTCTTTCTGTGGAGAGTGACCCCAGTGTGGACTCATCGCTAGCTCTCCCTCAGCAGCGTTTCTGGCCCGGACACTGGTAACCAACCCTTTGTGCACAGCTTTTCCTGTTTGTACTCCCTTTGTAGATTCCATGACTTCTTTTATACTTCCTTACCTATTTAGACAGACCCCTGGAGATACAAAATACAAGTCATTTACTAGACAGCGGATAGGTTCCTAACCTCAGAGGATCTCTCCCAGCCACACAAGAAAATCCATTCCTCATGTTATTCACCCCAAGGAGGAAAAGTACCACAAGTACTCCCAAATTGCTCCCTAATCGGATAAAATGATCCTGTCTCAGACTTGATTTTGCATTTTAGCTAGGAAAGAGTGCTCCCGATAGGAAAGCATTGCGAAATTGGCTTACTTAGAATAATGATAGTAATAATGAGACCTTGCCTCACCTGGAGGAGAATGCCCCAATGCAAAGATGTCAGAGAAACAAGCAGTGAGATCTTGGAGCAATTTATGTTATATACACACACACAATGACCTTTAAAGACTTTGCCCACCAGGGAGAAGTTATGTAGCTAAGCAAGCGGGGAAAACATATGAACCTGAAGAATTATTTCCTCTGGAAATAGCTAATATATTACTGGCAAAATAGACCCACCACGTTTCAGAACATTATTCTGACCATGTTCACAGTTTCTAGCTAAGTTAAAAATCAGCCTGCCACACATTAAAACAAAATGTGAGACAGATCTCCATCAGGAAAAGAATGGTGTTATTGTCCAGGCAAAACTGAATCTGCTTTGAAGATGATAAAATTGACTGAAGCACAGAGTGGTTTGACAAGTCTTACATACCCCTCTGTTCTAAAACAGGATAAAATTTGAAAGAAGAAAAAGGGGTTACACACAGAGGGTTTTTTTCCTGCAAAGTCTATGTGGTATCCCATGACACTTGCAATCTTTCTTCCTATTTGGGTGCAGAAATAGCAATCTTTGTCTGTCTTGGTAAGGATTTCTACCATAAAGCCAAGGACAAATGTTTATTAGCACAAATTCAGTGGATGAGCTGAAGAGAGGCAAAAGCTTGTAAGAGTGAAATCCCACTGAGTAAGGCTCTGTCTCACGAAATTTTATACGTTGACAGTGCAGACATCTGCATTTGAACTCATCACTGAAATTAATCACTAGTAAGCAGTGTCACTCTTACAATTCCTTGACCAATTCTAAACATCTGGTTTAGGATGACTGAACTGATCCTGAGAAGTATGTTTCTGTCAGCTCCAAAGGTGCTTAAAACAGTATATGCTGCGATACAGCACATGCCGAAGCTTTACAGCCTTGTTGCAATGATTACCCATCATAGACAGTTCAAGGTCAGGATTTTCCCAGGCTGTCTGTAGGCTTTTTTTATTTGGTTGGTTTGAACATACATGTTCTTCACTAATGTGCATGTACATTCTGCATCTGGGTGCTACAGATCATTTTGCTCCCATAAAAATCTAATCTGCCCAAACACTGTTGTTAAATATGTTAAACATGAAATTTTATTATGAAATTTTTTATTTTTAATTTATTATGAATTTATGAATTTATGAAATTAAATATGTTGTTAAATATGTTAAATATGAAAACAGGTTATTATGAAGCGGTGCAGAATATTTCTGCATCTAAAAAATAATTAGATCTGCAAAAGAATGTCAGTGATGCAAGAACTATCAATAAAATGTTAAAGTAAGAGAAGATATGTTTGGATATTCTGGAGAAAATGAGGAAAGAATAGCTTCTTACATTACCAGAAAACAATTCCAAGCATCAAATATTGAAAGGCACATGTAGATATCGGACTGTGGAGATGTGAAAAACTGATGTAGATACTTGAGAGCGATCAGAAGTAGAAACGTGTCACGGAGGCACGCTAAGACTGACCGAAACTAAGGAAAAACTCTCACAACTTGGTTTACACGCGCCCGTGGCAACCCAGAGCGCGCAGCCCACTCGCAAAGGGGGGACACTCTCCCTCCCGTGGGTACCCAGAGGGAGCAGTCGCTCACCCGGGGGGTGAGGGCTCACCCCAGGGGAAATCACTCACCCCAGGGAGGGGAGGGCCCTCAGTCCCGGGAAGTCTCCTCAGGCCGCGTCCCACCCGAGCTTTCAAACAGGGACCCGCTGCTCTGAGAAGCCCGCCCCGAGGGGGCCTCCGGCGGCGCCCCATGTGTACCCTGGGCGGCACCTGCGCTGTGGCCATCACTGGCCATCAGCCAGAAGCTTCTCCGAGCCCAGGCGCCTCATTGCCTGCGGGTCCCGCCCGGCGACCGAGAGGCCCTGCCGCGGGGCGCAGGGGCCGGCGGGCACGGCAGCGCGCAGCGGGCGCGACGGTGAGGCGCGAAAAGCCTCGCGGTGGTCGCCGTGTGACACAGCCCCGGTCCTCGGCGGGGAGCGTGCCTGCCACAAAATGTCAGCGGGGTCCCTGGTTTTAGCTGCGGTCAACTCTGGGCAATATGTCTGGGCAGAGCAGGGACAGGCAAGAAGCTAAGTCTGCAGGAGCTGGCTCAGTCAAACAAGGAGGAAGGAAAAAAAAACCAACCAGAGATGGAAGAAATCAGACTAACATAGAATTTCTAAGAAAAATCTTTAGAATAGTTGCAAATATTTGTAACTTTTTTTTTTTTTTAATATGCATTTTGAATTTGAGGGTGTAGTTGCTGGGCGACTTTACAGGCTGAAGACACTGCCCTTTGCGTAGCGGGGCTCTGTCTCCCTCCGGTGCAAGGGTTTGTGACGGGCCTGCTCCCAGCACGGGGAACTTCTCCCTTTCTCTCATGAAATAGCATTTCATGATTTCACATCCCGAGTTCTCTGCCTGCAGATAACTCCGCTAGATGAGTCACGATTATGCAAAGATATTGAACCTGCTGCTTACAACTTTTATTTGTACACCAGGCATCATTTCAACTTTATTGCTCCCATTTGCTTTCTAAGTCTAATAACAGGCCTGCCTACAAAACCCTCAGAATCCTTTAAAACACACAGTTCATTAGTTCTGTTTTGAAAAGCATTGTAAACACTGAAAATACATCTCAGACGTAGATGTCTGGAATTGATAATGAAATTATGGTTCATTCTAGGGCAGGGGGAATCATAAAAGAGATATTAATGTGGAACTTGGGTCCCTGGATCCTGCAATATTAAGAAAACTCTCGGATAAAGTACCATTAATTAGGTGTGGCTTCCGTTTTACTTTCTCTGTAGAAGACTCTCAGAAGCGATACTGCTTATCCTGGTATTAATATAATTTTTCCTTATTTCAGCTTTAAAAGCAATGCAGTTTGTATTGGATTACAACCTCAGAAGAGCGGTACCTCTTCAGTGTAACATAAGGAATTAATTTCTACTGCTTGCTGCACAGTTTTCTATAGATTTCTACATACTACTGTGTATGTGATGCATATGCTCCTGGTTTGGGATAGAAGAGAGGTATATGACTAATTTAGGCCATGCTGAGTTAACCAGCCTAGAGGGAATTCATTCTTTACTTAAATATATAATTTCCAAACTGTTGGTAATTCACCTGTATAAAATGCAGTCTTTGTGCTTTGCCATTTTGGAGAATGACTCTAAGACAAAATTAGCTTTAACTGTATTTGCTGCTAGTAAGGCTTTTTCTTTCTAATATTACTGCAAAATTAGGAAAAGATTGTTAACATGACCAAGGAGAAATTTATTTTTAGATATGTATGAGCTACGTATATAAGCTATATATATAAGCTTGCACACTCATGTGTCTGTTTACCTGTCCAGCTATCTGTACTAATGCCTTTTTAAACCATTAAGCATTTATAATGAAATTTAACAAAGAGATTGAGTTCACAGAAATATTAGATTCCTTCCAATTTCATAAAAGCCAGAAGCTGGAGGAGAGGGAGGATATTAATGCTGGCACTGAGAATAAAGATAAGCTCACCCTTTATTAGACATCAAAGAATCCAGGAAGGTGTAAAAACCCACCTTCAGGAGCTCAGCTGCTCCTCATGCACTCTTCACTGAGGTTAGGAAGCACGCATTTTAGCCTGACCTTGTTACAGTCAAATTAATATTCAATGAGGGGAATAAATCTCTGGCTTTAGCTAATTCAGCACTTGTACTCCTGCAGAGGTGATGTGCAGAGCCTGCACGCTGCTTGCCCTCACCCAGGACTAAATGGGAGTCCCCCCATGGGGTATTGCTGCAGACCTTGGGTTTTCCCCCCACGGAGATTTCCAGTCAGGAGGGATGTCAAACGTGACTCAGAGTGGGTTTGGTTTACTGAGGAATTTGTTTAAATTGAAGTATCTGAAAGCAACTTTCAAGCTCTTCTACACACTTTATCATGTTTGGCTACTTAACTGCCTTCATGTGAATAATCTTAAGTAAACTGACTAAATTAACGTCATTTCAGTACTAAAATGGTGCCAAAAGTCTGGCTTGAGCACTTTAGAGGCAGTTGGTTGCTTTTCCATATGCCTTTACAGTGAAGAATATAGACTCTGTCTATATTTCAGTACGAAGAAGTGTTTAATGCCCCTTTTCACATTAACACATTGATACCTACTCATGATATAGGGCTGCCACAGAAATAAGCGGCTGGTCTCTATCCGTGGTATTTAGTGCTATATTCACAAATACCTTGCTCCCAGCAAGTCAATGTGTCTTACAACAGTCTCAAAACAGCCAAGCTGGAGGTGTCTGGCTTTCTGGGATGAGCAGTAAGGGTCCATGAGTCTGGATTCACATTAACTTCCCAGGATTGCTCAAATTTTCCTGCAGAGTAACCAGTCTTGCTAAATGCGGAAACAATTATCATTGTTTGATCATTTGGTTATTATCTCTCTAACCATCTGTATGGAGTAATTGATTGTAAGGTATGGTACAAATAAACACATCTCATCAGGCTTTTTGGAAAAACGGTATCATTAGAAAAATGAGTTTGATTGTTTCAGCTCATATGGTATTGATCAACACTCTTCTTGGTAAAATAAACACAACTTAGTAAAAGTTGCTATCAATCTATGCCTAGAAAAGACAAATGAATAGTCAGCAGGGAGAGCAAATTGCAAGCACATTTAAGTAATAAGACACAGCAGGACATGCTATTGTTAGGGTAGACACCCTGAAGTGTCTTAATGTGATTATAATGTGGCTTCCTGAAACAAAACAATTATAACCATCTTAGATAAAATATTATTGTCAATATTCTACAGGGTTAACTGAGAGCCAAGGAATTAAATTTTTATTTTTCAACCTATACCTACAGTTTTAAAAGGCATTTCCAAAGACAGTTTGTCAAAAACACCTTTGTTCTTGGTAGTGATATTCAATGTATTACAGGCCCATTGAAAAATAGAGCTAGTCCCTAGGTTTAGCACAGACACAGAGGTCAACGCAACTAAGATTTAATTTCAAAACACATTGTTAAAAATGTATATGTAAATTCTTTTTTGCTTGTTAGTTGGCTAACAAATTGAATGTTCTTTCATGATACAGCCATAAAGTTTAAAAAGAGATTGAACGTATTATGAAAGAAATTTAGAGCTTGTTTTCAAGATGCAAAAAACCTTATTTGAATATATTAATTTTGTTCCCCAAGGTGCAGTTGCGTTCTATTCTGTACTGCTAGTAAAGGGGAAAATGGAAAAAAATGTATGCATCATTTTCATTCAATGAGCATTATCTTATGTAGAAATCTAATTTATTACTGTTGAGGGTATAGCGTTTACTTCCCTTGGCACAGGTGCTGTTTAACCTCTTCAGTAACAACCTCGGATAGGACAGAGTGCAACCTCGGCAAGTCTGCAGATGACACAAAACGTGGAGGAGTGGCTGACGCACCAGATGGTTGCGCTGCCATCCAGCGGGACCTGGACATGCTGGAGAAATGGGCTGACAGGAACCTCATGAAGTTCATCAAGGGGAAGTGCAAAGTCCTGCACCTGGGGAGGAACAGCTCCATGCACCAGTACATACTGGGACCAACCAGCTGGAAAGTTGCTTGGCAGAGAAGGCCCTGAGGGTCCTGGTGGACACCAAGCTGGCCATAAGCCAGCAATGTGCTTTTGCAGCAAAGGTGGACAATGGTATCCTGGGCTGTATTAAGCAGAGTGTTGCCAGCAGGTCAAGGGAGGTGATCCTTCCCCTCTGCTCATCACTCAGGAGACACAGCTGGAGTGTTGGGTCCAGTGCTGATCTCCCCAGTACAAGAAAGCCAAGGACATACTGGAGCAAGTCCAGCAAAGGGCCATGAAGATGACTGAGGGACTGGAGCAAGAGGCTGAGTGAGCTGCAATTGTTCAGACAAATGTTCTTCTCAGTGATGCCCAGTGAATGGCCGAGAGTCATCAAGCACAAAGTGAAATACAGGAGATTCTGTTTAAACATAAGAGAAAGTGGTCAAGCACAGGATCAGGTTGCCCAGAGAGGTTGTGGAGTCTCCATCCTTGGAGATATTCAAAGCCCAGCCTGCTCTGGCTGCCCTTGCTCAAGCAGGGGTTGAGTTAGGTGGTCTCCAGAGGTACCTCCAACCTCAGCCCCTCTGTGACTCTGATGTGACAAAGAAAATCAACCCCTTGAGTGTCCTGGTTTTCAGCTGAGTGGCTGGAAAAATATTTTGTGTGAAAACCCCACCTTGGGGCATGGGGTTTGCAGTTTTACCTGCATGTCTAATGGCATGACACATAGTCTTTGCAATAAAGCAATGCCATTGTGACTTACTGTGTTTTCGGTTTCCACTGGTAGTATGTGTAGCTTGGCCTTTTTCTTCCGTCCAGGTTAATTTGGCCTATTTAAAATCTTGTTTATTTTACAAGACTTCTCTGTGGGTGGATCTCTGTTACTGAACATATCTATATGTTCTTAACAGAATAACAAAGCCAAGAATTCAATATCCATAAGCTTTACTCTGGCAATTTTGTTTAAACTTTATATTAAAATCTGCCATGGAAGCTTTAAAAATGCATCTGTGAATCATTTTTAGTTGAATATTTACTTTATGTGTTTATATATTTAAATATCTTTTCATTAAAGAAACCCAGGATGACTAAACCTGCTGGATAATTTTTTATTAATAAATTTTTAAAGCCCACATTCCACGAATTTGCTGGGAGCCTTAACTCCTCTATTACCAGCGACAGGGACTAACTGAGCATTCATTTTCAAAACCTTACCAGATAAATTAAATTCACACGTGGTATTTCAGGTACTAATATCTTCACAAGGATGTTCTTGAAGTTGGCAGGTACACAGCAGCAAACTGAAGAAGACATGAGCTCAAAATGACCAATGATTTAAAATTTAGAGAAAATAATACGACAACTTATTTGCAGAGACCATCTATGCTACTGTTTAGATTTTTCACAGCAGGTTACTTATCAACCTAATAGAAATGCTGACATGCACAACCTTAACTCCTGTATCACCCAGTCACTGCTCTAATCTAATTGATTTGTGGTTGTTTCCTTGGATGAAGACATAAAGTGGATGTGCTTTCCCAAATATCTTCAGTTCTTCTTTAGGACAAAGAGGCTGTCCCAGCAGTACCTGTGATTACATGATTCAAACAGATTTTTATGATTTTTGTGGGCCTGTTAAATGACAGTGCATCATATTTTACAGTAGCGGAACTGGAGCCCTATGAATAATGACAGTATTTTCAGCTGATAGTACCCTTCCCTGACCTCTGTGGGCAAGAAGGTATTCCTGCATTTACTTACTTTTGAAGTTAACACTGCAGTAGCAGCGATTTTTATGAACTATGGCAGATAATTATGTTGTCTTGCATTTTTCAATTATCTAAATTAGCATATAGCATTTGCAGCAATGGGTATGTCATACTGCATTTCCTCCTCAAGTTCTTGTTTTCCAAACTACAAAAAATAGTAACAGCTATGAATTTTCTTCCTTTTCATTCAACTTCATTATGCTGAGAAAAACAATCCATTATATTTCAGGGAGAATGGAAATAAAAACAGAACAAAAGAGTAACTCTAACAATAAATAACTTCACTAAAATATGCATGTTTTTCCCACGGCTAAGATTTGCTCATCAATGTAAATATAATTTTGGTCATGGTCTGTGAATCTTTCCTTCGTACCAGCTCTGTTTCACCTGGGTTCTGGGGAGGCAGCTCTTTTTTTATCCTGGGTGAGAAGCATCGTGGCACTGCATTGCTATTCCAATCCCCCGGAGAGATTTCAGCTGTAGGATGTGGCCCTACAGACCACTTTTTAGAAGATATTGTTAACACACAGATTTTAAGATCTACCTTTTCATTGGGAGCTCCTCCACCTTTGCTAACCTGGACTGTATTAACCGGGACTGTGGTGGAGCAGCTCTCTGCACTGATTCCCCACCACTAATCCTACACGACCATGGTAGGATTCTTCTTCTTCTCTACCCAGGAAGGGTGGGATGGGGAATTGCCAGTGAACCTACAGGGATCGCTTGTGGCAGATGCTAGCACTCACACACTGCTGTTGTTGATACTATCTTTTGGCCAAGTCCTAGTAGGATATATAATTTCAAGATCTGAAAAACACGTAAAATGGCATAGATGGATTTAGCAATTGCTATGTGAATGTGGACACGGCAGTAAGGGTCATGTCATGAATTCACTTTCATGGTGGGGACTCACTACCCAGGTAGTAGTGTCTTGCTTATGCATTTGTTTCATTCTGTCATTTTGGGTTTCCTGAATTAAATGTATGATTTGAAGCCAAAAGATATTTTATAGTCGGTGTTACTTTCTATAGCAAAAAGGTATTTTATAGTCAGTGTTACTTTCTGTAGCAAACATTTATGGAAGTCTGAAACTTGATACACAAATATTTGAACATTTTCCCACATCCGTATGGTGAATCACTTATATAAATACATTCTGCAGTCTTAGCAAGTAAGGATCCGTTTCAGTAAATCCCCCTTTTAGAAAATCTCTGTCATTCTCTAATCAACTTTCTCTTTTTATTTTTCATCCATATGTACATTATGGAGTTCAGTAAATAACAAGTTCAGGAATATAACTAGAAAAATAGTTTCCAAAATAATTTAAAAACATTCTTAATCAAAACCAAGCAAGAATCATAATCAATTGGTCTTATGGAGCTTTTCATTAAACTGATTTTTATTTGTAAAATACATTCTTGTTTGCTTCCCCTTTGAAAATGTTCGAAACGAGATGCTTAAGGGCAATCAATAATTTAAGCCACATAAAATGGTTCCGCTCATCACTTTGCTAGGAATAAGGTTATTAATTTTTTTTTTTTTTTCAAGTGGAGGTTGTTAAAAGTGATAGCCCTGGACTGAATACGGCTGAGAGATGTTTCTATGTGACAGTGTCTGTGCTGAGGAAAGGAATCACATTTCAAATGTTTGGGGATCAAAGGAAGTGAATGCAATCACGTAAGCTCCAAATTGGATTGTTATGGCTTGTTTTATTTATGTAAACATTGGTAAAGGAATCAAATCACTGCAATTGAAATACCTTATTCAAAGGGCTATCTTGCAGAAATAACAGCAGATTATAGGGATGGCAAAGGATAAAACTCTTCACCTGCTCATGTAGTGCTTAGTGGCGGTGAAGGAAGGAAACAAGTAATATTCTAGGCTGAAAAGCAGTGCTACAAAGATAGAAGTCATCAGTCTAAAGAAATGTACCTCTCAATTATAATGATCAAGTATGATTTGCTCTGGGAGAGTACAGAGGTTTAATATGATCCCCTTGTCAAAATAATCACAATCTACCATGGCCATTGCTCTTTCACAGTTCCTTAATGACAAGGTGAAGAGATCCAGCCTCTAATTTAGACCTATAGGACTTGTAGAAATGACAGCAAATGACAGTAGATCTGATTAAATAGATTGGCAGCTGAAGCCCAAGGATACTGTATTAGTCTACAACAACTCAACAGTAACGGGATGCTGGATGGTGCTAACTCCCTTTGCAACCAGCATGTAATTTCTGTTGCATGCTTGCAGCAGTTTCACATCAAAGTAGATGGGAGTGATCATAAACAGGTTAAAAATTACAAACTGTGGGATTTTCTTATTTAATGGTTAATTCAAAACCGTGCAAGAAAAGGTGCTTTCTCCCTGCCCTTGAGAGCAATTTTGTTCTCAGCAGTCACTTTCTGGGTCTCTGAGCACACTGTGGAGCACAGGTCACCTGAAAGCAGGTGCTCTCCATGTTGAGTGATGGGACAGACAGTGTCAGCCCCTATCTCATGATCATCTCCGTTTCTCCTGCATTCAATTTTAGGGTTTTTTTGTTATCTCTTTGCTGGAGTGAAGTTGAATAGCATGGATAACTACACCTAAGTATAGCTACCATTAGTGCTGTCTGCTCTATAGAAATAAAAGTAAATACAGTCTAATTTTGCTGTTATAACTTGGCAATAGTACATTTTGCGTTTTCATTGATGGCAGATTTATTTTTCAGCAGTGACAAACAGCTACCTCTGTCCTAGGTACAGCCAATACCTTCACTTAGTCCATGAATTTCCAGATGCCTTCTTTAATCTCAGATGCTTTTTGGATTAAGGTCTGGAAGATTTTTGGTATTGGCCAATTCATTACTTACATTTGCATCAGAAAGTTGTGTATGGACTGGCGCTATTTCAAAGAATACATGGGGCAAGGGATAAGCAGGTCTTGGCTCAGTGCCCCAGACGTAGGTACAACGAAAGCAAGCTTTCCAATATCTCACTCTATCCCTCACTATATCACAAATTATCCATTAGTGTCTGTTGGAGCCCTTTGCCAGTTAAAGGTCTTCAGATTCTGGTCTCGCCAGTGAATCTGTTGCAAGACTAGATGTCCTCAGTGGATTTGTTTTTCATCAGGATGGCTTCTCTGACAATTTGGGTCTTGCCTAGATAAGATAAGATATCTATTTCCCTTTTTATTGGTCTTGGCCTGGGGTATAACAAATAGCTGGTGGGGACAGGACAAACAACTTCATGTATGATAGCATTCCTCTTTACTCCTTTTCCCTATCTACCTCACATACAGGAAAAGCACTAAAAACGTACTAAAATCTTTATAGGAGAGGGCTCAGACAATATTTCAGCATTACAATAGTCTGTGCCACTTGGGCAGGGGCAGGAGCGAAGCATTGCCCCGCGCTGTGCAAGAGCGACAGGTAGACGGTAGCAAGACACTGTCAGAGAGATTAGGCTCTGGCTCTGACCCCTCTTGATAGTGCTGTAATCTGCTGAGGAATTTTCCCTTGGAATCTAAGCACCAATTTGTTTTAAAATCTATCACTGTCACCAAGAAATTGCAAAGTAGCAACAGCCACCATTATCGCCTGACCCTGCAGTATTTTGTTCTTGCTGCTAGTGGAGGCAGACGTCTGACCCACAAAACACACAGCAGCTGGCAAACAACGGCCTCGCATTCAGAAACACTTTCTTAAAATCCTTATAATATTTCCCAACTTTTATGTTTAGTTTTATTAAACAGTTTAACGTATTCATAGAGAATGAATGAGCAGCAGGTTGAGCAGTCATTGGCCTGTACACTAGAAAAATCTAAATTAATTTCTCAAATGCATCCCCTGCCTGCCAAAAGACAAAAGAAATGAGATAACAACAGGTTCCTTAGTCTTCTCTGCTTAATTTGCAAATATTTGGGGTGAGGAACTGTATCCCCAGGCATACATGCAGTGCTTTTCACTCCTAGAGCACCTTTAACTTCCAAATGCAACCGCACTACATCTCCCAGGGGACCACAGAAACACTGCTTTGAATAGATGCCATCTGTACACTGTTACTTTATTTATATTCGTATCCAAACATCTCCATGGGCTTTCAGGTCTTTTTGAAGGCTTGCTATGAAGCCAGAGGCAGGCATCGTGGACGGCTGCGGTGCCGTTCCAGCTGCCGTGGCTGCGGATGTGCCGTGGGTGCAGGCTTACAAGTGCCTTCAAGGCCTGAGCACCAGAGGCAGCTGTGTAGAAATCCTGCAAAAAAAAAGGGCTGGTTTAGAGGTTTTCCTGTCATAATCAAAAGCAAGGAGTACAATGATTGTTTTTGTCAACAATAAATCCTTTTTCTCAAGAGATTTCTGGACTACTTTTGCAGACTCAAGTGTTTGATCGTTCAAATAATCTTTTGATAAACAACAAGGAGGTGTTTTCCAGGAGGGGCTATAACCAGGCTGACTTTGCTCTGCCGAAGTCAATGAGAGCATCTGCCGTTGACTTTCCAGGCATCCCTGCCAGGCTGAACATACGCTTTTAAAAACCCTCTTCCTTGCCTTTCCATTGGCTGTCAAAATTCTGCTTGCCTGTTCCATGTTCCTGACAGTTATTGATGTCTAAGAAAAGCAGTCTCAAAAAACACCCACTTAAAATTATATCTGGAAGCTTTACATGTGAACAAAAGGCAACTGATATTTACTACTATAAATTGAAATACATGCATTTTAATGGCTTGAGAACCAGCTGAAGACCTCCGATTTGTTTTAGGACATGCTTATTAGAAAATCTAATTTTATTTCACTTTTATCAATTACCCATTCCCCTTTACACCCAAATCGGTAATTTAACTTAAATGTTCAGGATTAACTTCATAAAATGCTTCTGAATCTGTGTAACTTTCCTGCACTTCAAATATTTTTATTGCCAACAGTAATGCAACCTCAAGTATTTAACCACTCCAGAGGTAATTTTTGATGGACAGCAATATCAGTACATTTATTAACATTTATATTTTAATAAAATTGGATGCATAAATATTGCCTTTAGTGAGAACAATGTGGCCAAGAATAGTAACATTTTTATTCCTCATATGTGGCTTGGGAGTATGTATTTAACACCGCTCTGTTTTCTGATCTTTTTTGAAAGCTAAGCTTGCGAAACCATAAGTAATTTTTTCATACTATGGTAAAAACTATTATGTCATTTAATCTCACTGAAAACAACTCAATAATGGCCATTGATTATTTCTGCTGATATTGCATCTCGCGACACTGAGCTGTGGTGTAGGTTCACAGAGTACCACAGCGGCAACCCAGCTCACCCCAGCCACAGGTGCTCCCCTGCTGGTCTTCAGACCTGGGGAAGACATAGGAGAGTTTTTTAGATTTCATGGCAACACCCACAAAATAAATTTCACACCCTAAAATGCTATTTCCTTATGTCAAAAATATGGATATTTAGCCTAAATTAAAAGATCTATATAAAACTGCAGAGTGATAATCATATTCAAACAATTTGTGCATGCCCATGCATCCATCCATCATCTATTAACTCATTTTCTTCTCTACTGTACATCTGTTACCAGTGGCTAAGAGATATAAAATTCCCAGCCATTGCTGTGTCGTCAGCACATCTGAAACACATTTACCATCTGGTGACTTTTTTCATGTTAAAAAGATAACAGAGGAGGTGATCTGGAATCACTCTATTTAATGTTTGGAATTAAGAAAAAGCTATGAAAATTATTTTTTGCCATAGGAGTTAAAGAGAACAAAGCACTACTGTGAACCTTGTTATGGGGCATTTTATAGTTTACACTGAGGGCTGATCCTAAAAGCACAGGTTTAGTGATTCATGTATACCTGCAAGGTGTAAAACAATGAACGGGAAAAAAGGTAATGAGAGCAAAGGTTGTTTTATGGTCAATCTCCTGCCAGATGCCCGAGGCTGGTATTAGTAGTGAAATGTAACACTAGACCTCATCTTCAAGTTCCCAGACACATGCGTGTCACCTTCTCTTTGTTCTTACCCCAAATCCATGGTTACTTTCCGCACCACTGAGTAACAAAAACAAGCAGCCAAAACCCCCTCAATATTTAGTTACGTATAATGTTAGGTTGAAACAAGAAAAAGCAAAGGGCTTTCCCAACTAATTGCACCGAAAGCAGGAGCTCCATGGGCATAAATCTAGGACAGAAACACAAACTCTGGCTCCAGGTCTGTGGGGTTTTATCGGGTCTGTTTAAGAAATGCAGAATCCCTTCTTTCTCTCTCCTGCTCAGATTTTCTTTCTCGTTTGTGGCAAGGAAGGCTGGATATTTGGAGACCACATGTCCTGCATTAGGTGGCCTCAAGTCCTCCACCTTCAGCCCCCAGGGCTTGAGAGCCAGCCTGGCTGGGTGCTCCCTGCCCTCAGCATCCCGCCACTCATTCCCATGCCTTGTCTCCATCTGCATCCATCCACCTTGTTTCATAATACATAAAAGAAACCAAGTCTTTCTTATCCTTATAATGCAATACTGCATTTCTCATTTTGAAAGATTTTCCCTTAAACCCAGGATTTACAGGATTTTGTAAATTAGCAGGAAGGAGGCGACTGTTTCTGTACATTTTCTCTGAAGCTGAATTTTTTAAGAATCTTTTTCCATATATCAAAAAGATTCCAGAAGAGTCTTAACTTAATGCGAGCAATTTCTAATTAATGTGCAATGGGTTAACTTCAAGTAATTCCTGGTCTAATAGTGCCTATGAGCACTGCTGAGAAATTACAGTGGTTTTTTTTCCGTAGAAATGTGAAATAAGAGCTGCTCTATAAAAACCCTCATATGCACAACTTCCCACCTCATTTGTTTAAAACCTGGTAGTTTTATGGCCTGTCTGCATCTCTCCTGAAATGGGACTAATAAGAGGAAATGATTTGACTTGTCCACTGTGTCAGCATAAAAAAACTCTTATCTCTGCTACAACCATCTACAACCACCACACGCCTTTAAAAGATACAAGAGCAAATTAATCAAGAGCAAACACAAGTCTCTTCTGCCTAAGGGTTCTGTGTAAAAGGGTAAATAATCAAAAGGAATGCTACAGCTGATTTATATTTCTTCATGATGATCAAAGGCAAATGGACTCCAATTCAGCAAGGAATATAAATGCTGTGTGAAAACTCACTTTTTCTGCTGCAGATAAAATTGAAAAGCCTTCTCCACTGAGCTATATCTAGTTTAAAATCCATTAGCTAATACTGCATGCCCTAAGGTTAAAAAAGGAGCAAAAATCCAATGGTGGACTAGACGTTTCAGATAGGTTTTTATGCATCTCCCGCGTTTTATGTATCCTTTCTTGCTTCCTAGCTGGAGATGAATAGATTTTGGGATACCTGACTTGTTTAAATAATTATTGTTGTTGCAAAGTTTCTCATACATGATCAGCCAATGAAGTGTGTTTCTCTATTAAAAATAAAAAAAATCAGCATCCAAAAAAAAAAAAAACAAAACCCAAAACGCCAACCCTATCCTGAAATGTGTGATGGCTTCCATCTCTTTGGAGTGATAGGAGAGAGGACAAGAGGCCTTCGCCTCCCTGGGGCCCCAGCTGAGCCCCCCGCTGCAGCGGCTCGGGGATGGATGCACAGGAGAGGCCGGGCGTCCTCACCCACCCCACTGTGGCACATGTGGGTTGCTCACTGCAATGGGGGATTAAATTGTAGATTTAGCAGGCTGGAAAGCAGAAAGCAAATTGTTAGCCAGCATAGCTCCAGAGAAGCCAATGAGTTCTTTTTTAGAACTCAGTGATTTTTATGTTTTTTAGAATTTGGGGGCAGTGGAAGGATGCTACTAAACCTGATGATCAGAGGAAAATAAAACTGGTGAAATGGAAAGGTACATACTCCTCCAGTGCTGGGTGTTGGTTAGTTTTAAAACTTTTATTACCAGGAAAACAAAGCCAAAATATTCCATAAAAGTTTCTACAACTGTTTCAAAAAGTAAAACAGTATGCCAAATCTGTCACTATTTTACACTTCTAGTTAAATTAATTTCTACTTTCTGTATTCTTTTCTGCTCTATTTAACCTGAAGCATCAAGAACCCAAAATTTTGTATCAACATTTTTTTCTAGGATCTCAAAGTCCTCTCTCGCTTGCAAGCTTTACATCCTGCAGTACCCTGCAGCATCTTGCAAGGCAATGTTCTACTCTAAAATCTTTTTACAGGTTTTGAATAACATTATTTTTAAATAGTACAAAACTATTTGAAGGAGGATAAGAATCATAGGAATACTTTTATTTAGGTTTTAAACTCTTTGGCAAAGGAATTGCTTTTCTCTGATTTTGTATCACCACTAATAAAGGGACTATTTTGCTTTAGAAAGGGGGGATTGTGAGGTTGTATGAACCAGCCTGGCTGGTATGTGATTCAAACCCTGACAGTTTTCAGCTATACACTGAAAGTAGTGTATTTTATAATTAATAGGCTTTTGGCAGGAAGCAAAAATATTATAATATTGGAAAAAGAAAATATTTTTTCCTTGTTTTCCAAATGGGCACATACAGGGCACTTTACTAAAAATGCATGGATGTTCACATAAGGTCAATGGAAGGAATCACACTGATGGCTGTGATCGAGAAAAATAAAGCTGTATGTTCTTGTGAAAAAAAAACAGAATGGTATGCATGTCCCTTCCACCTGCAATATCAAGCTAGGGGTTCATCTACATAACAAGCTCAATCGGTTGTTTGATGACTAAAATCCCACTGTGTTCACTGGACAAGAAATGATCCTGAATAAGGTCAGGAGACCTTCAAAATTAGGGCCTCGTATTCTAAGATGTAATTTTTTTGTCATAAAACACTCCTCACCACAAGGATCTGTTGTCAGTCCATCTGTTTTTAAGATGGTGACATTTTCAGAAGTCACTGCATTGCCCTAATTCTGCTCCCATCAAAATCAATAGGTAATTCATTTGGAATGGAAGGAGACCAAGGCAAATGCTGGGTGCTCCTGAAAAATCTCATCTGTAATGTGTATGGAGGTTTCCAAGAATTTATCAGTGAATCAGAGACTTAATTTGGTTTGAAACCTTTAAGCAAAGCATTATGCAGGTGAAATTTATGTGCACAAATGTATTGCACATTTAAAATTCCTGCCTTCATGGGAAAGTATGGAAGCCGTCCGACTTGGACTACCACAGTTTTCAGCTCTAGTACTCGGCTGCCAGTTGCACTGTGCATGTTTAATCAAGTGCACTATTCTTTAAAGTGCTTCATTTAAATTCTTCAATTAATTAAAAAAAAATCATAAAAAACTCTTGTAGAATTATTCTGTCTTTGCCAAGAATAATTAAAACAATTTAGCAGAAAGAACCTACTAATTTTCCGTGTTCAGCAATCTTAATTCACCATAAAGCTGTGTGTTCCTATATGAAGAAAATCACTGATATATCTACTTTATTTTATTTTCAGTGGATGAAATCTAGAACACTTTACTGGATCATTCTGGGTTTTTCTCTCGTGCTGACTCTTTCTCTGCTTCTTAAGTAGAACAACATCAAACTAAAGACCTCATTGTGCTCAATATGTATTTTTTAACAGATCAGTTTCTCCATCAGATGTTGATTGATTCATCTTCTCTCTCTTTCATTTTTGCTGCTTTATGAACAATGAAAATGGGAACAGTGATAGGATGTGGAAAAATGCATTCTTTTAGGCAATGTGTTACCTTAGCAGATACAAATATACAAAAAAATGTAGGTATTTCATATTGCTGGTCTCACTTTCAGACTGCAAGATGTATCCTAATTTCCAGTGGGAGCTCTGAAATGTAGATCCATGTCTATTTGGGATATACTAAGGGTCAAAGGTGCTATCTGGTAATCCCTTGAAGGAGCAATATCTGCAGAAACGGTGACCAATATTCAAGGGGAGAGAGTTTCCCATAGGAGAGGAGTTACTTTACCTTGCTTTTAGTCTGTGCCTTCTGAAATGATTCCTGACATGTTTGCAACTATATCTTTAAATAATACATACACTACCTGAAATCAATATGAAGACTCCTATTGATTGCAAGGACCTTATGTCTAATCTACATCCTGCTTGCTTTCAAATCCCTTTCCAAAAATGTCTCCTGCCACAAATCTCAGGAGCATGAGCTACAGCCAGCAAAGGGATGCCACACCTTTCACTAAAAAAGAAAAGTGCCATAGAACTAATCATCCTCTGAAGCTTTTGGACATATTGCCACCCTACCCAAGGCAAACCTGGCTTCATTGGCAGTAATTCTGCAGTTATAAAATAAAAAAAAAAACTTTTAAAGATAATAAGCATATAAAACACATTTTAAAAGTACATAGGACCTTGTCCGTGTAAAAACTCTTGTTGCTTATAGACAGCTATTTATTGGATACCTAAGATTTAATCTTTTTTTTAATTATTTTTGAATGATTATATCTCCTTTTAGTCAGACATCTTAGGCTTAGCAGATTTTATCAGTCCAATCTTTCAACAATTTACAGAGTGCAATAAGGTCCCTTAGCAAAATCATAAGAAAAAAAAAACAACTCATTATTTTGTATCTAGTCAAGTTCTTCTTAAAAAACAATTTTTCTTGGGTTTCTCTTTTTTATTGCCCAGTTCTTTTTGAAGAGAGTGGACATTTCTGCCTACAAACCTTTCAGCTTCCTTGAGGTAATTTGGCATCACATATTAGAACTGGAAGATGGAAAAAAGAAAATGGGTTCAAGGGCATCATTTAAGAAAATGTCATGCAATCAAGAATCATCTAGTCCACCTCTCTTCCCTAAGACCTGATCAACTAAACATCCTTCCTTGTTTATCTAGCTTTTTCGTACAATGCTGAAGACTTACAGCCTTCTCCTACTTCACAAAAATTCTATAAAGCCTGAGCAGAAGCCCTCTCCCTACAGTTTAAGCTCATTACTTCTTGTCCTACTCTCTGTGGACACAGCAAACTGTTTTTTCCCTTCTTTTCAAGAGCATTAAAACATAGAATTCAGCATGGTTGTGCAATTTTTTTAAACATTTTTT
The DNA here is from genome assembly GCF_965183815.1 of Platalea leucorodia. NCBI lineage: Eukaryota > Metazoa > Chordata > Aves > Pelecaniformes > Threskiornithidae > Platalea > Platalea leucorodia. Next base: position 6,312,699 of record NC_138830.1, read on the forward strand.
TGCCCACTTTAAGCAAGGGTAAGGCATGTGACAAATATGGACAGTCTGTGGTAGAAAAGAAATGATTTGCACTTAGTGTTTTAAATGTCTAAGTCTTAGCATTGTATAAACACGCACAAAAATTGAGCTGATATATAAAACACTGAGCCAGTGTTGCTGCTTTCACATATGTAAAACATCCTCCATATTTTGTACTACTTGGGAAGCATTGCAAACAGGTTTTCTGTGCATTAAGACCACCTTTATTTTAAACCGTATATTAAGAATTAATTAATTTAGGGAAAAAACAACTGTTCGACTTTATTCCTGTATGTGTCACCTCACGTGGAGAATATTGCAGTTTTGAGGAGCCTTAAATTACTTATTTAGTTTTTAATTCTAAAGTCCATCCTAAAGGTTAAACAAACCTTTAACCTTGACCTGATTGGTTTATACCAGGCTTTGGATCCGGACTGGGGATGTAAATATGCTGCACACTCAGCAAAATGGAGAGGCCGTATGTCTTTTCCTAGAGAAACTACCTACCAAACGGCGGTCACAACAAAGTAACCTAAGGCAGATTTTATGGAGGTATGTTACGAGTGGGAAACATCTCCAGAGACCGAATGCACATGTCTTATCATTGTGCTTGGGAAAATATAACGATCCTGAAGCCTTATTCCTCTCGCTACAGACAAACACTTTTAGCCCTTGCCACAATACCCTGGGCGTTAATCCTTTAATTTATACGCTGCTAAAATATAACCGGCTCATCGCCTTCCATCACAGATCCCTCCCTGCCTCAGTATATTTCAAGACGCCGTGAAATATCTTATGGTGTTTATTTTTTATTTATGTAACTTTTGGTAATATCATTTATTGCATGTTTGTGAGAAACAGCCACCTGCTCCCACTGGGGAATAGGCTGATGCATGGATGACAGATCCTAGCAAAAATCTTGCAGAAGATAAAAGTAGCAATAGCTTCCAATGTATTGCCTGCTACTTCTTGTTCATAATAAGATGCTGTGACTCTGGGGCCAGGACTCAGATATTCACAGATAGGAAGTGTAATCTTTTAGCATACAAAACATCAAGTTGTTAAACAGAAAAATTCTGCTTACAAATATTTACATGCTGGGAAAGATGAGTTTGTGGTTAACGTATTGAGGCTAGGAGACTGGGATTTAATTCTCCATGCCGTAGACTTGCAGTATAGTTTTAAGTAAATCATTTATCTCCCTACACATAAATTTTACACCTGCAGCCTAGGTGATAGTAGCCATCCCTTATCCACACCCTCCCTGCCCTTGTTTCTGAGCACTTTATAGATGCTCTCTTTTACTACGTGTTTGCATACTATCACCCGGAATATTAATCTCCAGGTGCTGTGACCAGCAACATGTAGAAATTTCTATAAATAGCTGTTTTCAAACAAATCACAGCAATGATGGAGGTCCATTCTCATTAAAGCCATTAAATGGTAAGAGTGAATAAAGCCAAATAACATTAAAAGTGAGCAAAGGGAGGGGAAGATTGTAGAGTATATTCACATCAGGTATCTTAAGATGAGTAGCTTCAGTGTCTGAGGAGACTGCAGTGTCGTCTGGAGGTCTTGCTGGAGCACGTGGAGGACATTCAGATACTCTGAGTAGAGCAGAGCTTGGCTCCAGCAGTGTGTTTTTAAGTGCTTAAAACAAGTTGGGGGCGGGTACGGTTCAGCCAAAGCTCTCTGTAATCTATGTAACAATAAAAACAATATACCAGAATTGCAAAATTTTAGCCCCGTCAGCATCTTCTGCAGAAATTGAACTGTAATACGACGACTGAGATTTCTCTTTCAGTAAGGTAACAACATATGATGTGAATGCTTTCCCCACGAGAGATCTTGAAGCCACCCTCACTGATTAGTTTGAAAAGCAGCCTGCTTTCAGAAAAGTGGTTTGAAAGTAATTTGTGGGATACAGAGGAATATCATGACGTAGCAACGTGGCCAAAGCTGACCGAAGCTCTGATACAGCAGGAAACATTTGCAAATGCAGTTTGGGCAAAAGGGGGAGTGAGAGCCGGTCCAGGAGGGGAATGTTATCCCTGGGGACTCGGGTCACTCTGCAGAGCCGGGTGGTTTGAATCCAGTGGGACCCTGAAGGCTGTTAAACCACCAAGCAGCCATCGCAATGGAGTTGGTGATCGCCAAGCAGTTCCCGCTGCTCTGTGGCCAGAGGAGATGTCCCTGCAGCCGCCTTCCCGCCCAGCTCCAGCACGCTGGCACCCACTCCCAGGGCGCCGAGCCACGGCCGGCTTGTCAAAACAACAGTATCCAGCCGGGATAAAAATAGAGAGAGAAGAGGGAAGCATGAGAAGTTGCAGTAGGCTCACACAGTTGCAGCCCTCGAAGAAATCAGCCATGCATATTCGTGCTGCGGCACAATGGTGTTTCTCTGGGTTTTTTTCCCTGCCTGGCTTATTTACTGACGCCCTGGTGATCTTGGGGGAGCTAAGCGGCTACTGGCAGCTCGAATTTTGGAGGAAAGCTGGGGTATCAACACGTTGCACATTCCCCCAGATGCAACCCCGCTTGGAAGATTTTTCTCCAAAACCCTGATCTGGATTTGCTCGAGGGCTTTAGCAGAATAGATCCGCCTGGAGAAACCTTGTAGGGGCAGGATTTAATCACTTAGCCTTCCAACGAGGCTGCTTTTGTGTTCGGAGAGGGAGATGCATATCTGCACATAGATATACCGCGGGCTTCGCAGAGAGATGTAATCATTATTCTTAACAGGAGAACTGGTAATATATCTAACAAAACAGTTTTGTCTGTGGATCAGCTTTGCTATCAATGAGCTGAATTTTTGTTAGCTGTACGTGTTATGTTAGATTCCCAAAATGCTTAAAAGGTTTTTTTTCTTCTTCTTCTTCCCTTTTTTTTTTTTTTTTTATATTTGAAAATGGGCCTCTAATACTTGCAAATTCTTAAACATTTATGGATAAACTTATGAATCTGCAAGCACTTGCAGATTTCCCATGAGAGCTTGAATCCCTATATTAAACCTCATCTGGTAACTGCAAGTGTCAAAATTATTTCTACTGTGCTGAATCAGCTTAAACTTGTCATTGCATCCAAGAGAAGTGGAAAATTAAAGTGAATTTCATTGCTTCATAGCTTGCTACATGAAAAAGCATGTAGAAATGAGTAGCACATACAAAATTAAAATTTTAAATTAGATTAATATATGTTCTCTGGAGAGTTTCCTGTGCCACCAGGCAGGTAGATACAGTTTTTCTCAGTAACCGCTTTTATTTATTGATTTTTTTTAAAAAAATACTTTGGAAATAAAAGAAAAAAAATGGTTTCTGAGGTTGTGATGGCATTTCCAGGACTCCAGTTGAATGTTTGCCTAATGTTTCTAATGAGAAACTGTCACATTCAGCAAGGATGGGAAGGAGGAGATGGTACACCCAGTGCCACAGTGGAAAGAGGATCTTTATCGCTGTGGGTACGATGAGATCCAGCAGAGGAACTTTCATCCCACCTAAATTTTTATTGGGTGAATTAGACCTTTTCTCTGTGCACTGCTGTTTTCCAGACAGGGTCATGAGAAATAGTGAAATGTCAGAAAAAGACTGAAAGACGGGGAAGCTCTTTTTCGTGCTACCTTGTGATTATTGATGATTCCCCTCTCCCAAGTTGGTAAGATGCCTTAAGATCTTATGTGAGTGAAAGGAAGGTTTTAATGTAAATTTAATTAATTCATTCAAAAACACATGCACCTGGAAGTGCTTTTGGGGAATCACAAAGCTTGAAGGAGTCAAAATATCAAATATTCAATTATTTGTGCTTCTGACATTTTGTGTATATGTTAATATTTTATTCCTCATACCATTTTCTCTCCTCCTCTTAACTCTTTTTTCCAGTCTCTCAGATGAATGTGGGTGAAATAAAATGCATTTTAAAGTGTTGTGAAGTTTCCACAATGATCTCTTCCTCTGATGGTCCCTTGGGAGGCTTTTTTTGGTGTGTTCAGTCATCGGGATAGGAAAGGAAAAAACATTTTTCAGTGTTGTTTTGGAGCCTCTTTTCCCCTCCGTGCTCCCTGGAGCCAGCTTGTACTTTGCCCTCTCTTTTCTTTCTCACTTGGCCTGATTCTCCTGTCATTTACGTTGGTTTTACACCAGTGCAAGGAGGCTGATTTTGGTGTGCTTACTCTGATTTCAGAGTATTTGCCTTATATCCATGGATGTGGGAAAAGCTTTGCACTATAAATCAGGGCTTGATTAGATTTAAGTAGATTATTTATGTCAGTCCACATTCTTCTGATGTAGAAAAGATATTAGACTCTTGCGCTAAAAGTACTCTTGTACTTTCAGGGGAAAAAAAAAGTCTTCAGTACTCCTTTTTTTGTCCTTTATTGCCTGGATATTTGTATGAAAAATGGTTTTGGGAAGACTCTGGTCATTCAATTGTTTCTCTTTGTGTCTCAAATAATAATCTCTGTTCTTTCCATGTTGAGCCCAGGTCTCAGAGAGGCCCTGAAGGACTGACTGAAGCAGTCAGAGGAGCAGCTGAGGGAGCTGGGGTTGTTTAGTCTGGAGAAGAGGAGGCTGAGGGGAGACCTTATCGCTCTCTACAACTACCTGAAAGGAGGCTGTAGCGAGGTGGGGGTCGGTCTCTTCTCCCAGGTAGCAAGCAATAGGACAAGAGGAAATGGGCTCAAGCTGTGCCAGGGGAGGTTTAGATTGGATATTAGGAAAAATTTCTTCACGGAGAGAGCGGTCAGGCATTGGAACAGACTGCCCAGGGAAGTGGTGCGATCACAGTCCCTGGAAGCGATGAAAAAATGTGTGGATGTGGTGCTTAGGGACATGGTTTAGAGGTGGACCTGGCAGTTAGGTTAACGTTTGCACTCGATGATCTCAGAGGTCTTTTCCAACCTTAATGATTCTATCCTGGGTCCCCATAGGGCAGGTTTCTTCTCCACAGCATTTCCAACAAGGAATATGTCTGAAATGCCAAACAGCACTGAGGCACTTGCTTTCCTAAGGTAAACCATTCAGGACTAGCTCCTGCTAGGAATGAATTGCGGTTTGGGTTCTCCGTCAAAATGCCGTCATTAACTTTGACTTGACAATATGCTCCTACGTATTGTTCCTACAGCCCTAATAATGAGTAAGCTTTACAGAGAGGTCTGGTTCGACTAAGCAATCAAAGCTTTTGAACAAACTTTTTGAAAAAATATTGCCTTAATTAATGCTCCTTAGGCATCTCATTGAATAGTCTCATTAAGTCCAAAAGAGGACATCGGTTACTCAGCATGACGCTAAATTAGACCTTTTATTTAGATGTTTGAATGGAGACACAAAGTTCTGACTGAGTGAATCACTTTTCCAAATCCCTGGTTTTGCTGGTCCTGGGGATGATTTGGTTCTGGCAATTTGAAGACAAAATTTCTTAAGAATACCTTTTGCAGTCCTGCTGCACTCTCAATTCCCAGGACTCACTAGCTGAGGATGGAGGGAGGCTTGATTTCCAGCCTGACTTTTTACTCAAGGAAAAAACATTTTTGAAGTCTTATGAAAGAAAAAGGACAGTAAAGAGACAACATTAACATGTTTTAGAAGATCAATTCATCCTGCTTTATAACTTCTCTCATTTTAGTGCAGGCACACAGAGAACATATTTTTACCCATCTGGTTGTTAGCGTCCTTCCTTAAAATTGGGCTTTTTTTGCTTGTCTTGACTGGAAGTTTAGAAGAGAAGACTACATTCCCTTGAAAATGCCATTTAAATATGTAAGAGTTTTATCAGCAGAAAGCCTTCATTATTGGAAACACATGAATATGAGCTACTAAAGAGACTCAGAGAAAATGCAAGAGACAGAAGGTGAGGATTACTGTTACGCTGCCTATCAGTGATGCTTAAAGGATGGGGAGGCTAGAGGAAATTTAAATAATGTTCTATCTTTGGCAGCATACATGCTGTGTAGGGATGTACCAAAGGTATGCAACTTAAAAGCTCCACAAACTGGTGCAGAAATGAAACCACCTTTCCTACTCAGTGTTTTATGGCTGCTTCTTTCTACTTGATTTTATAGCCTGGCAAGGTAGATAATTCCTTGGATCTTCGCTGTCATCTCATACAAACATTTTCTTGTTGTTTAAACGCATACTCCGATAATACTGCTTACTCCCATTTTTGCCTTAGAGTTTTAGAGGTGTTTAGCTTTTACTGTCCTTTCATAATCAAAAGCAAAACCACATCTTAGATCATCGTATGTGTTGTGTTTGACATGTACATATATATTAATTAGATTATAGCATAGCAAAGAGAAAGGCGAGATTTAGGGCAAAGGGACGGGCAGCAGACAGTGACTTTCTGACTCCTCACTCTGCAAGAGGTAGGATTGCTAACCTCAAACAATTCATTTAAAATCTGCAACTGATTTTCCCCTTATGTAAAATAAGGCAATGTAAAGGCAAAACAATTATGCCTACAGACTATGAAGGCTCTATATACTATTGTCAATATTTATGTGTGGTGTGGCATTAAACTTGCAAATATCAAATGGCATTTTTTCATAAACTATAAATAATTAGCATTGCTTTATTTCAACAATGACATCTGTTAGTTCTCTTTTGCTAGTATTTTTTTCCTACTTTTTATGCTGTAGAGTCAGGGAAGAGAGCAATTAAATGACATAACATGCTTAATTTCATAACCTGGGGTAATTTCATGCGAAGTAAGAAAAAGAAAAATGAAGGTTGAACATCAGGACAGCAGGTAAAGAAGTATCATAAAAAAATCCCCCAGGGTATCTCATCACTTGGGAGTCTTAAAAGTAGTCTGGAAAATTGGCTTCAGTGTCTATTCTAGGAAACAGCCCTGCTAGCTTACACAGGATGGGCTGGAAAAACCTCATCACTTTATTTTCCTGTTGTTTGTTCTGTTGTTCTCTGAGACACGACCATGCAAGTTCTTTCTGTTTGCAACTGAGGTATAGATAAGCGACATAGAAAATATCTTTCCTTTTTTACAACCGTTATTTCCAGCTCCCATCAAGCCCGTTACAGCTGCTGTGAAGACCCCAAGGCATGAACAAGCTCAAGGGGTGGCTTAGAGCCGGCAGAGAGCAGAGAGCGGAGAAATCCCTCCCTGTCTCCTTACCAAGGAGAATATATTTCCTGACGCCTTCTCGCTAGAGCCTGCTGACTTCCAGAATTACCAGTATTTGTCTTGAGAATATTTGTAACAAAAAGCTTTGTAACCACATCTCCATCTTGGTCATAGTAAATGATACAACAGCAGCTGTTTCCTCCCAATTAGTTGCATTTAATGGTGCCCGGAATGGGATGCAGAGGCAGTTCCTTAAAATGAAGATGTCAAAACTAATGGAGTGAACTATAGCAAGGTGTGATTAATTCTTTGGCAAACATTTTTCTTTATTAGGGTGCTAATTAGATTACTTTCTGAATTCTCAGTTAATAAAAATATTAATATTTGATATTTATCTACTGCCAGATACTAATAGCTGGCATGTTAAATAGAACTTTCCTAGAACTGTATTTTATCTGTTTTTATTAGCTCTGAGCTTCGCCACAGTCAGAGTGGGCTCAGGCAGGCTTTATGCTGATTTCAGCATTACGCTGTGTAGTAGTCATAACACTACATAGTAGTACACCAGGGTGCCAAGAAAATCAGAGCCCTGTTACACTAGGTATGCTCTTACAAAGACGTGTAGAGCCCTAAAGAGCTAGTATGTAAATTGAAGCCAGACAAAAAAAAATGAGAGAATGTATAAAAGTCCATGCTTTGTAGAGTTAATGCAACAAAGAAAGTAAGGCAGCAGTAAAGGTAGGAATCAAAAGAGCAAGGCTTTGAGTTCAGGTCAACTGTCCGGTGTCCTAGACCAATACCCTGAGGAAAATTATAACATAGCCGTTTACTCAGAGGTTGCATTTACAATGAACTTTCTAATATTATTTGATGGTGGAGAATTGCCTGGGTGCAAATAGAAACATGTAGACAAACTCCAGACAACCCGTGAGACATCAGCTGGACATCGGTATCTGTACTGAGATGCCTAAAGAGTGAAGTGGGCTTGCATAGGTGAGGGCAGATTCAGGTTCTTAAATCTGGTTTCAGTAGCTCAACTGTCCCAACTCTGTGCCCTCCCAACTTCTTGTACACCCCAGCCCACTCGCTGGTGGGGTGGGGTGGGGTGAGAAGCAGAAAAGGCCTTGACTCTGCGCAAGCACTGCTCAGCAATAACTAAAACATCTCTATTATCAACGCTGTTTCCAGCACAAATACAAAACATAGCCCCATACTGGCTACTATGAAGAAAATTAATTCTACCCCAGCCAAAACCAGCACAAGGGAAAAAAAAAGAAAAGTAGAAAAATGGACTGATGGCACTTGCTTTTTTGCTTGTAAGATGCAATTGTAAAATTCTTAAATCTTTAGATGAAAAGCGTCTGCCCTTTGTGCCTGAAAGCTGCAAAATAATAGTTTCTTGTCATCTGTGTCATAAGTTATATCAATAAAATGTTTTCAAAAAATCCTTATTCCAATGTAGTTGCGTCCAAGGAACCCATGAGTCCATGGAGATGTCAGCAGAAAGTGCACTCTTGTAGTTGATCTCCTGCAGGCTTACTACAAGAGAACACAAAATCGGAATAATCTGTTCCGTTGCTCCCATAATATACTTTTTTTCTGAATGTGTCACATGTGGCACATACCTTATAGCACCTTGGTAACACATTTAGAAGAACTATTACCACGCAGGAATAGCCCGAATTTGACATTTACACTCTAACTGTTGTAAAAGCTCATGCAGGTATGATTGATTTATTATTTTTTTTTTAAAAGGCAAGTATTTAGACACGGTTTGGAAACTGCTAGGAATCCTGCACAAGATCTTTTGGATGTGTTGCTGATGAACAAGCCAAAAAAAGTTTGATATTTCCCATAATTCCCGGGAACACCTGCATTAAGTAGACACGCATCAGAGCTGAACAGCAAAATTAAAATTGAGGAAAACAGCAACATTGGGAGACTGCAAGCACTAACAGTGTTTTATAATTATTACTGGCCTATTCAAGTTTTGTCTGGTAAAATTTTAACCTAAAAAAATGGTTCATTGAACTGTCACTAAAGACAATTTTTTGTGTTACTTACGAACTTCAGAAGTAGCAATACATTCTCCAGTGTCAGCAGCTAATAAACACTCAATTACAGATATTGATATTCATCTCTGCGTACCATTAACATTTATTTTTTTGAGAAAAGTCTATTTTGGATGGAAACTGTTCTCCTATCTAGTCCTCTCCTGGTACTCTCCTGGTCACATGGATCTTTTTCACAACGACATCAATTTTTGTCTAATCCACAGCTTGTGTAGATCACCAGAGCTTCATTTTCCTTTATTTATTGATGATCTGATTTAGCTGTGAACTTCCAACATAATATACACAAATAATATACACAAAGAGCTCATTACTTCTGAGAGAGAGAGAAAACGAAAGGGATTTACTAATTTCAGGTCAAGCCAAGACTGAGAATGCGTGTAGGTTTTCCTAGGTCATCTGATGGCCCCCGTGGGACATATTCAACTGCTGCTTTGTGAGAAATTGTAAAGCCATATATATATATATATATATATATATATATATATATATATGGCGTTATTGATCCCCAAAATGGAGTGAGCTGTTTAAAAACAGACTGTGGAGCTGCAGTATTGACAGAAAATGCTGGTGGAATCTCCCATCATGGCTGGGAGTTAAATGCCATTATTACATTGTTACTAAATGGAAGAGGGCTGAAGTGCAAAAAATCTAAAGTACATGTCAGTCCAGAATAATTAGGAGGATGAAAGCTGATGCCTTGATGTGGGAAGCTACGGTGAAACTAAAATCAGGTTTTCTTGTCAGATGACAGACAATGAAAATAGTTCTGAGAACAATTTAATGATAAACATTTGGGACAGAAAAAATGGGGTTGATTGATGGCTTCTGCAACCAACTCTGCTCACAGACTGCTGAAAACCTCGAGTAATTACAGGGGGGTTTAAGAAGATAGTCTGTCCCTGCTCTTGTGTCAGAGAGCTGAAACTGTGGGCCAGCATCTGTAACATAAATACAATCTGTTATGTGATGTATGGTACACATAAGGAGAAACAGCTGTTAAATATGATAACCTTAAATGGCTACAGAAAGGACTCATGAACCTTGCCTCAGACCTTCTCAAAACTGTAAAAGCTGCATTAGCCAAGCAGTGAAAGTCCAGCGAGACCCAGCATAAAGCAGCAGAGGCGGGAGAGCCAGCAGCACGTGAGTGCCTTAGAAACGGCCAGGACTGGCTGAAAACAGGAGAAAATGAAATAGTGCCGAAAATCTGGAGAGGAGTTAGCAATGGAGGGGAACAGAGAAGTGCTGGTACAGAAACTCAGAGGAGGAGGAAAGCAAAAACTTTTGGGGGGTGAAGGAAATTAAGCCTCTTCTCAGGAAAAATAGAAGAGGGTTTCCCATAGTTTATTTTTGTTGAGCAGAGAGAAAATAACTAAGGCAGAATGTAAGGCAACTTTGTTGTTTCAGCTATAAATAGTTCAGGTTCCCAAAAAGCTCGATTTGCTTATACAATACTTAGTATGAGGAGATACTGTTCCAGCCACGTGTCTGGGTGATGCTGTCACTGTGTGAATAGTAAGGAAAGGATTAAATGCAGTAAGAAAAAAATCAGCTATGCTCTTGAATATAAGGCTCTCTTAATTTTTACTACTAAATAATACCAAGTGTTACTAAATTTCAATGAAATTTGGAGTTAATCTTTGGAAGAAAATTTCAACTGCTATTTTCTTTTTGAATCCAGACAAAACATTGATAATTTCAACAAAATCAGACTGTAATATTAAAATATAAATTCAAGATCTATTTCTTTTAGGAACATACTTCATCTTTTATTCTCTCATGACCTTTGTACCAGGTTACACAACGTAGTGTCCGCTACCATGGGCTTGCCACCCTTTTATCTGTTATAAAGCATGATAACCTTTGTTCTGTTATTACATTCATTAAAATGTGCAGTTTAGCATTTTTAAACATCATGTTTTCTATACCAAATTATTTTCTGGCTGTTGTAACGAAACCGTTTAGCACTGTGACACTCTGATTAAGGGAAAAAAAGTAATCTTTCGGTGTACTAATTAGAGGAACAGCTGCATTATTATGCAATCATTTTTTTCCTTGAAATTGAAAACAGCTGCTCCTGCTCAGCTCTTACATTATGTCATAACGCGGTGTGTTATGTCATACTGTACCTATCACTGCGGTTAACTAACGCTTTTCATATCACATTTACGGCAGATGACTGCACACAGTCATTTACAGTGGTTCTGTTGTTAAACTTTGGTAACCTGCTGATATTTGAGCCCTGATTTATACAGCTGAGGACTTGGCCTTTTCTTTTCATGTGCAATAACCTCATTATTACTGTCTTAAATCACCCAGAGAAAAAAGTAATGCAAGGAACATGTTTGCCTATATAGCAGCATTCTTTATATTGAGGTTTTTAAATGATTTGATTTAAATGATTTGATAGCACAAAGCTATATCCTCTTTGCATGTATTCATAATTAATGACAGTTGTTTGCTCTTTTTTTATGCCAAGGTTATTATGAACAGCACATTGGTTCAAAAAGTTTCAGCAGAGAACTTTTATAAACACTCTTGTGTCACCGATGACAAGATCGCTGTATAATTCTAATACATTATCTTACAAGCCATCCCTTGATGTCTCCACTATAGTCTAAACACTGTCTGCTTTGATTGCTTCTATTTACAAATGGTCTCCGCTGTTCCAAAGTTTAAATACATTCTACATGTCTGGATTTAATTTATTCCAATAAATGAAACTCTTCAATAAAAGCTGCCCTTTGAGTTATAAAAATACCAGGATAATCCAAAGTCAAATGAAGTGTTATGTGCGTGTTTCTGAGCGCAGAACATCATCCATCAAACACAGCGTAAGCTTGCAGGCACATGGGGTGGTGGATCACGATCCCTGGGAGATATCAAGACCTGGCAGAGCAATTAGCCTCCCTTAGCAGGAGGGCTCAGGGGTCCGTCCTGCGTGAGATTTGCAGCCATCCTGTATAAGGGAGAAGCATGCAGATACCCAGGAGAGTTTGGAGTGGTTTGATCGCTCAGCAGCTGCCGGGTGACTGATAGCCCACCCTTGAGTCCCGAGCAGCACCACCAGCCCCACTCCTGCTCCACCTCCACTGCCCAAGTGCCTTTTTCCCCAGCTTTTATTATTCCCATGCTGCAGGAGCCCCAGTTCCTCAGTCCAAACCTAGGTGGTATTTTCTTTAAATTTTCTGCTTGAACATGGTAGAAATTTGAATGACTGGGCTTTTTTTTATCTACTGCATGCCCAGCAGGTTGGATCTAGTCAGGTCCAGCCCATGCCCTTTGCAGGGTGGGGCTAGAAAAATTTCATTAGGAATAAAATGGTTTGAGGACAATTTTCTGAGTAAAGTGTTTTGTGTTGCCTGGATAAAATAATCCCAAAGGGAGCTTATTAGGACAATCTTTCAGTTTTCTAACAGTAAGGATGGCTGAAAGCTAGAGTAGATTGTGGAAAATGTAGATTTTCTGTGAAGTAAAGGCTTTCAGATATTAAGCATCTATCAGTAATGCTTTCAGAACAGGTGACCCTGGCTTGTGTTAGTGATGGACTGAATAGACGTGTCACATCTTTTCTTCCTTTTATTTTTTCTTTGCCAGTTTTTTCCGCTTTTCTAATACCAATTTTGACACTTAAATGAATTCCAGTGGGTCATATTTTGAAACTTTTCAGTAAGATGAAAAAAAATACGCCTGAGTTTCCCTGGTGGTGCTGATAGTTTCTTGAAGTTGACTTGCAGGACATTAGCTTAAGGGTACTTTTACAACAGAAGAAGCAAAATTTTCCAAGTCTTCAACACTTTTAAAAAGTAAGTCAACAAATGTAGCCAGTATTATTAGATTTTCAATAGGAGCAATTAAGAATGTGCCTATGCAATAGAAAATATGCAACAGCCAGACTTACTTGATGGTTTACAAGGTAGATATGAACTTTTGGTTGAAACACCTTTGTGAAGTAAAGAGCTATTTGCTATGACATAACTTCAAATGTCATGGACTTTGGTGGTTAAAATTTATGGACTTTGCCTTTTCTTGGGTGACCCATACCATGATCTGACTATGAAGAGTTAATGCTCAAATTCTTGCACCTTCTGTCACAGTAATGTGCCACCTTATTGCATGTTGCAGTGCTGTTGACATCTCCACGGTTTCTTATGACCATCACAGATATGGTTATACAAAGAACTTGGAAAGAATTTTTAAAATTTTATCATTTTGTCTGATGCACTTACACAGTGAATCATTGCTGATAGCTTCATCTGGATTGTATTTCTGGGTGACTGTTTTACTCTCTTGTTTGCTTGGGATACAATATCACATAGTGTGCCTTTTACATTACAAATTATATGTAGAGATATACGAATTCAGAGGATTTTGAACTCGCTACTGTTCTACTTGCATGTTTCAGTTACTGAGCTCTAGATAATAATGAAAACAACATTGAAAATATTTTTTTAGCTTAGGTGAAGTGAAAGACTTGTCCTTTCCACAGTTTTCAGAATAGTGATCCCTTTGAATATCAGATGCCAGTTGCTGCATCCCAGTCCGTTACACCATATACTGTGGCACGTGAATGTAAGTGGGGATGGCACACAAAGCCAGCCGTGCACGAAACTAGAGATGTTCAAAAGAGACAGGGTGTGCTGGTAATTGCATCTTCAGCACTTATCCAATACTCTTTTCTTCTCCTCCAAGTAAGAAATGATTTTACCTTTATAAAATCATTGCAATTAATTCCTATGCTAACTGCTTCATCTGAGGGAATTGTGCTCTCTGCTCCTTAGTGCACCCTTGCAAAGACACAAGGATGTGCATAGTCTCCTACCAGCCCTTTCAACTAAAAAATAGTTTCTCTTCTGTCTCACAGTCCACACATACATGCTTTTCAGGGACAACATAATTAAATGTATGTTGCTTATTGTTATCTCTGGGTAAGGGAGAGGCCTAATAGCTGCTAACGAAAAATGGTGTGATTTTTTTTCCCTTGGGCATACTGGCATTGCTTTTCTGGTCTGTCAGTCAGGCTTGTCCTTAGGAGAATTTTTTGCCAATAGCTCTTCCGAAAATACAGAGACAAGTCAATTCATATTGCTAATACAACAATACTTTGCAAATTCCATTAATTTTTTAATCAGAACAAGGATGATAAAATCTGAGGAAAAAATCCCAAGCTAATAATTTCAAAGTTTTACTAAATGAAATGCATTCATCTTTTTTAAAAAATACTATTAAACAATCTCAAACTTTTTAGAAACCCATAACAAGTGGAGGTTTTAATTTCACAAGAATACCTTTAGTTTTACTTTTTAGTTCAAAAGGTTTTTGCATGCTTTTGTTAAAGCCAATCCAAAATTATTTCCCCTGATTTTTCAGAACTAGTAGCTAAACAAAAAAATCAGTTCATACTATTCCTAGGTTATTTGAGGACCTTTTTGTTGCTACTCTTATGCTCTCAGTTTCATTCTCCCGTTTTGAGTAGCAGTTAATTATTTTATCAAAAATTGAAACAGACCTTAGCAACATGAAAGTAATAAAGAAATTCAGTGATTGCATTCACTTGACAGGGTAAAATTTCTGAAGCCTGAAAAGTTCCTGCACTGGAGAGTGAAAGGCCACTAATAACCTATTGTCCTTGAGAGCAACATGGAAAAAAACACTTTCTTTGCTGTGAAGTGGTGTTTCATTTTCTCTTTCTTACATATACTGCAGCAGACACATGCAAAAAAAAAAAAAAAAAACCAAACCAAGTGCTCCTTAACAAGTTAACAAGATCTTTGAAGAAGAAAGCATACGTCTTTCATTATGATTCTGGTGTGATAAACCTTTAGTCCTATTCTTCTTCAAGGGCTTGCAAGTGATACTTGAAGTCCAATAAAAGTGAAGACTTGCTGATGCAGTTGCAGTTTAAAAGGAAAAGAAAGAGCTGGTGTCAGTTGTATCACCTCATTGTCAAGGTTTACATACTTTTCTGTAAATATTGTAATATTTAGCTAAAGCCTAATCACATGGGGTTCTTTTTTTCCATAAATCTAGTGTGTAAAGATTATCTTTACTTTGTAAAATTTGTAATTCATTCTTAATGAAGGTACTGCTGTGCTTGGCACGCCGCCTAGGACAAGGACTAGAAGATGACTTTGAATGTGCATAAGTGACATTCCACAGTTCGCAAACTTATTACATCCTTCTTGATCTATTGCCTTTTGTCATCTGGGGTCTCATCCTGAAGCCCTTACTAAGGGAAAATTCTCTCAAACTTAAAAGCTAAGCAAAGCTTTTATGAGTAAACCACCTGAGCTTTTGGTGTCATTGATCACTGAACCAAATTTCCCAATCATTGCGGAATTTTTGGTAACAGGAGTGTGGTGGCAAGATTTGCTGCTTGGCATCGCTACCGCTGCATTTTCCAAGCTCTCCTCCTGTTTGCTGTGTCTTTGCTAATTCACTTTATCATTTCACTGCTTGGCTTTTCCAGATTAAGTAAGCTTACAGCAACCAGTTTAATCTCTGTATTTAAATATTTAAACCATTTGTCCTACCCAGGATTTTCCTCTTATTATAAAAATTACTATCAGAAAGAAAGAATGTTGGAAGCTAAAGAGAAAATAAAATAATTGAAGGGGTATTTTACCTTTATTGAAGCAGCTTAAGCAAAGGCAGCATCTTGCTGCTACTGACATAAATGGTTTACATTGTTTAAAGTAGGAGCGAGATTCTCGTGGGTGTAATTGAGGGACTGTGAGCCCCGCAGCTTTCCCATTCAAAGCAGCTGAGGAAGTCATCCTTGATTTTTAAGTAATGTGAAATACTATTAGTGTCTGATGGAAATAACGAAGAGGATAATCAGATGTTGGATTGTAGAAATGGGTAGAAAAGTCCAATAAGCTTTTATGAAAGCTATGCTGAGATTTCTTCAGATGTATTAATAGCAAAAACAAATATTTCACTATAAGTGTTATTATTGCAGGAACTATCACACATCCTTCTTTAGCTGTTACATTACAATTATTTGAAGGCAAAAGTGAAGAGCTGCAAATTAACAAACTTCAATTATTGTTTTTAAACCTCAAGACTTTTTCCTTTCTTGTCTGAGAGACATAGCAAATTTTAGAAAAGCTGACAGATAATTTTCTCTGCTCTCTAAAATCAAAGCAGCTTTTGTATTAAATATTTAGTACATGCAAGTGATATACAGCATTTTTTGTAATGTTACTCCTATTGACAGTAACTTTCAAATTTACCGTTTAAGAGATTATCCTTTTCTCTCCTTGATTCATTCTAACTTCCCCCAAAAGATTCATTCTTATTTCTCCAAGGATGGATGTGTGTGTACCTGGGGTTGAGATGAAGAGCCCAACATCAAAGTTCAGCACCTGACCATGCCACAGCCTATTTTATATGAACTTGAACAAGTCTTCCTGCACCTCAGCTCTGTGTCTGTGAAAGAAGCTGGTGATAATTTTTCTTCCACATGTTTTATCTCTTTCATTCAGTCCACGAGATCGAGTGTCAGTATATGTCCCATTAAGAAGCCGAGCACCTAGCACAGGAGAGCCTAAACTGCTGTTCACTCTTTCAAAAGCAGTAATGCAAAGAGATTCCGCATTAGATTAGTAAATGTAATGTGTCCCAAAATGAGGGAAATAATTTCCACAGTAAGCATCTTTATTTTCCTTGGGAAACTTTACAGGGACATTCAGAGTCACTGATGAGCAATAGAAGCAATGCTAAAAGACCAATAAAAGACATGAAAGTCAACAGAGACAGATGCCAGCAGGTCACCTTAGATGGTTTTGTTTAAATTAAAAAGAAATATGAAACAATTTAAAGCTGGCCTTTCTCCTAGATAACTCTTTACAAAATTGATTAGTAATCTCGCAGGCTAGCCTTTTCTTTGCCTTAGTAATTTACAACTCATATCATCCATCTACCACCAAAGCATATAAGATCAGCAGCTACCACAAATCAGTAGCTAGATAAGATCACAGTGTAATCGCTCATTAAAAAAAAAAAAAATGCACAAAAGTTGACTAATTTGAGGTTCTAGGGTAGTGCTGGTGTCGAGGACAGACTGCACAAGGACTGAGATGCTTTTCAAAGGTACAACATCCTTGCACAGTGATGTCCTAGAGGCTGAGAGTCTCAATACAGTCTACTTATATTTTAAAAATTACCCAGTTCCAGTTCCGAGAAAAAAATAAAATGTAATAGAGGCAATTTCCACTATGAAATGTGAGTGAGCGGGTGTAAACAGTTACAGAAGTGCAGGCTTCGGTTTCTCAGAAATGAGATTCCCGAGAGCTTAATCCTGACCTTTCCTGTTCAAACATATACTATCCTGACCATATTTATAAATATATTTATGGCATATATATATATATACATACTGTTTATGTATTCAGACAATGATCTTCCAGTCTCAGAGACTGATCACCTGGCAGTGTTATCATTCTTCTTCCTAGCCAAAAAAAACCAACCAAGCTGTCAGAGTACAGAAGTTAGTAGTTATAAAAGATCAATACCTTTTTTAAAAACTAATTGCTAATAAAAAGTAAGGTGTATCCACTGCCTGGCATGTACTTTAAATACTCTTAATTCTTGAGTATGTGGAGTGATAGACTTCTCAGCTCGTCATCATATTAAGCCCTATTCTGCAGCACTGCCTACCCAGAATTCGCACAAGATGGGGCTGAGATGTAGCTGCATGCTGACATGTTCTCAGCTAAGTCTTAATCTTAAGTTTTGCTGAACAACCTCCTGCAGCCTTCAATTACCACTGCAGAACTTTGAAATTGGATCGGTGATGGCTTTTCTGATGAGGAGAACATGATGTGATTTTTATTGTACACAGTCAGCGATAGAGTGCCAGGTTATACTGTAACCAGTTTTAATACTTATTTTTAATTATAACTTTACAGTAAGGAGTAGCGATCAATAAAGTAGTCTCGTTTGTCCAAGTTCCACAAGAGACGATGACCGTCATACCTCCAGGGAGCATTTTGCTAAAAAAAAAGAAAAAAAGAAGAAAAAAAAAAAGTGGAAACCTATGATTCCTCCTTGAAAAGAGGGTGCAATGTGTTTTCTCACTGCTCAGCAAATTCACCTAATTTTTTAGGTAACATAAGTCCTATCATCATCATTTATTTTCTGTCATGAGCAGAAATCATGGTTTAAGCAGTCTCTTCAAACCAGCCCCTTTCTTGTTTGCTCGCGAAGTGTCTGTGGATAGGTCTTGATTTGTATCTGCATGTGGCATTTTTCACATTCATTCAATGAAAACCACTTGGTGCCACAATTCAGGCCATTGCAGCAACTAATCTTCATTACACATACGCTCCTCAGAGTTTCCTTTTTTCATCCGATTGGACATTTTCCACATTATTGTCAGTGTTTCATGAATTCAGCCAGTTATAGGCTCTAGAAGAAGGTGGGCAGCAGAGTCACAAAGTGGAGGGGTGGTGGGAGATGCCCCCTCCCCAGCTGTGCACCCTTTCTCAACGGTCTGAAAATGCACTTGCAATTACCCAGTGATTATCCATCTCTGCTTCTTTCAGAGGGAAGGCAGATGCTGCTACTGATCTGTGAAGAAAAATCTGTTTATTTCTAAGAAAGCTCTTAAATGGTTTGCTGCGTTGCAACCTGTAATGCTAGAGATCTTTGAGGGGGGGCAAGGTAACCCAGACTCACATGGATCACACTTCACTGTAACGACTCTACACCTAAAATAGGAAACACTCTTGGAAAATTAGTAGTGGCTATTATATTTTTTTCTAGTTATTAATCACCTGATTTATATTTTAAGGAACTGGACTGAATTACTGGAATAGAACAAGGAAAAACTCTGCTTTGGATGTGTTGCGCAGGTGAACTTTGTTTAAAAGAAAGAAGAAAGAAAGAAAATCCTCTATACTGCATTGCTGTCATACAGTGGTATTTGTCCACTATGTCATTAATCATTACTAATAAATATTAACGTGCTACAGAAAGTACTGTAAGCCAAACACTGCATTTTCCCTTAGAGCTCTGCTTAGGCTTGTGAGGTTAGAAGACTTTTATTAGGGGACATTACCTGACAGTCAGCTTTCCCTCACCCTTCTAGCTTAAGCCAAAACTCTGCATGGATTTCAGCTTCCTTTTTGCTTGTCTCCTCTTTGGATGGCCATTGCTCAGCTTTAGGACTTAATGTCGTATTAAGCATGAAGCAGAGTTTACCTGAGAAATATTGAATAAGAAATCTGCCTAGAGTACAATTATAAAGCTATCATAATACTGTATATGGTTACCAAACTTGGAAAGACCTCTTTCAGAATGAATTTTAGTAAAAGTCTTCATGTATTAATGTTGCATATTAATGTTGTAATTTCTATATTAATTCTTTTAAGGATTCTCGGGCATCTTTTGTACTCTTTTCTACATGCATTGTTCTAAATGCATAGTATGATTCTCATTAAAAGAGTAGACTTTTCTTTTCCAAACTAAACCTGTCATGTTCAGCTTATCAGGATTTTCACCTGTATTTCTGGAGCAGGTAGATCTATATTCTAAATGCTGTGTGCCCCACAGGGACAACCAAAAGAGCCTAAATAGGCAGTGATTTCTTAACTTATGCCAGCAGCTATGTTTGTTATCATCCCTTGAAGTGACAGTTGTTCATTATGCATTCTTTGTCTCTGTTTCACAGATTTAACTCAAAACTGTCTTTTGCCTCTGTTAAATGGATTGTTAGAAAATCAATGCTATAAAAAATCCATCTCTGATAAGATTATCTCAAGAACATGCCACCCAAACGAGCAAATCTTTTGTCAGTAAACAAGCAGAACTGTAGACAGTGTAGACATCTCCAGAAAAACTACTTCAGATTTATATTGCCATCAGTCTTGCACAAAGAGACTAAGGCATAATTATAGTTAAAAAAAACCCAAACAAACCACACTTAAACTTTCCAATTAGTGTGCAATTGGAATAAAAATGATGATTAAGATTGCTAAAGAAAGATATATTTTCCAAAGAAAATCACATTACTGTTACAATACCCCAGGTTTGGGGATTTTGATTTTCTTATAGTGAACATCATGCATTGCATTCAAAAGACTTTTTCTTAGGCCAAGGTAATGCTGGAAGATGCAGCTCAACAGCACAAGGATGAAAAAAATATGCTTTTGCTGGGATAAGCAAGGTTTCTTTTTATTTTTTTCTTTTTTCTTTTGCCTTTTTCAGATGAGAGAGACTAGAAAATTGATCCAAATGAAAGTTTCATGTTTCATGTAAGACTACATCAGACATTAGCTTTTCCAAAGGTTAATAAATCAAGGGCTACCTGAAATAAAAGCAGGCAAACAAACAAACAAAAACTCTGTTGGACAAGCTTACTTCACAGAAAACATAATAAACACGTGAAATCTGATATACCACAAGCAAAATAAAGATTCATATTTTATTCATGGATTCATCAATGGTTTCAAAAGACTACCAGCACAGACAGATTTTTTATGCCACATTAATATTTTATTGTTTTTTATGGAATGGAAAAAAATGAACAGCGAGGATAAAATGATACAAATAACATTTAAAAGACAAAGGAGGAAGAGGGATTTAGAACTAATAAGACTGAACAGAAATGAGAGGGAAATGGTCAAAATATACCGGGCAGGTCTGGGTGTGACACGCACCCAGGGTCTTCATACAGAGCTCACACGACTTCGTTCTCCTTCTTTGCGTGTGTAAGAAACTCACCAGACTTGGCTCAGACAGCGGGCAAATTTGTATTCAGAGAACTGGCTTGCTCCTTGCTTGGGAGAAATGAACGATCAGAGAGAAAAAAAAAATAGCGCATCTGAACCTTACTAAACTTTTTTCAAGAGAAATAGCAAGTGAGCACACAGAGCAGCGTGCCAAAGCCCAGGAACGTGCCTGCCCTGTTGCTTTCCCTCTCCCTGCATCATTTCAAACTGTATTTTTGCTGCAAAGTGGGACTTTTCCCTCAAAATGCGCTCCCATGCATGGAGTTCAAGGACCCCTGTCTTAGCACGGCCCTGTCTGTCCTGCTCTCACCACCTTGCAGCTGCTGCAGTTGTAGCTCACCTGTTGAGAGTCATGTACCCACAGCAGCACAAAATTTTCCAGACTGCAAGATGTCTTTACTCCTTAAAGGATCACAGCCTCTTCCAGCTTTGAACCAACGTTTTTGCCCCCCACCCTTTTTTTTTTTTGGCGGCGGTATTACAGATGAAAAATGATAGATTATGATTTCTTATTTGTGTTGGAAAGTCTATGCCACAGCCAAAATTCACTGGAGAAATAAGTAGTTTCTTCTAAATGGCAGAAAGTGTTTTGTTAGAGTGAAAAGAAAGCGAGGAGACAAAATGAAAGGGCTTTCTCCAAGATCATATAGCTGTACTACAGCTGGCTGGAGAGCTGAGCTGAGCTCTGAGACGCGGTGTGCACTGTGCAGAGGCAGAGGCATCGCTGGCTTCACTGCCTATGCATGGACCGCCTGTGAGATGCTCTGCTCCCACCCGGCTCCGTCTCTGGGTGGAAACAAGGAAACTCCCGAGAAACGGAGGTTTGACAGACTTAACTTCAGCTTTAGTTCCGATTTCTAGGGGCTGGATTTGCCCCTGATTTATACTGACATAAGGATGGCTGCAGAACAGATTTTTCCAGGCCTCAGAGTCCCTGCTCATTATCCCCCGAGTACCAAGCCAAGTAAGATGGTTTGCATACTATATTTGTGTACAGGGTCCTGCATCTTTCATCCTTTACATCACAAAATGATTAAGAAGGCTACAATGTATTCTGTTATATACTCTATCACATTACAGTTTATAAAATATATTATCTCTGACTATATATAACCTGTCCTGTATGGAAAGAAAATATATTCCTGAGAGTGCTTGATCTACAAAACTTCACTGGTGAATAAGCCCCACTTGCAAGATAGAAATGTCCTATACTCTGCCCTTACACCTCAGGTTCTTAGACATATTTTTGCAAAAATATATTGTACAAACATGGGCTGCCATTGTGGAGCAGGAACATCACTTGCAGGTATTCATGGACACAGTCCATTTAAAATTATTTCTCTAAATATATAAAGAAGATTGATCCTGGAAGAAATATGAAATACATTAATAATTTGACAAATGATTATATCATAGCACTTGCTTATTTTGTTTCATTAAAAGGGCTCTCCCAAAGCAACTAGACTCTAAACCTACCCAGTGTGAGCAGATATAAGGCACAACCCAGTTTGTGTTTAAATTTGTTTTAAACTGGCAGTCTGTTGATGCAGCTACTCCAGACTTACACTGAGGCAACTGTTGGCACAATTTCTTGCACAGTTAAATCAGTTTAAGCATTTTTCATAAATGATTTAAATGTTTTCATTTCCATAAATATAAATCCATCAGCAACATCTTAAAACTTTTCATATTTTTAATGAAATGTTCAAGACTTCATCTTAATTTGCATTTAAAAATGCAAAACCCCCTAAAAAAAATTGAAACTGCTAGCTGTTTCTCCATAATTTTACAGTAGAATAACAAGATAAACTGAGATCAAGAAAAATTAAGTAAGAAAACATTATATTTTAAATAATTTAAGGATCATGCCACACAATGGTAATTTAACTATAAAAGCATCTTGTTAATCTAATAACATAATAACTATACAGTGGTCCATATACAATATCTTTGCAACGAAAAACCATTTCATTCTGAATGCAAAATTAAAAAAAATATATCCACCGTTTATCATCTATTCTTTGGTGCAAATTGTTAGTATTTATTATTTGTGCTATGGCCATAATTACTTCTGGGAATGCAAGTTTAGCATTATAAAAACACATAGGGAGATACAAATCCACCCCTGAGGAGTTTACAACCTACTTTTATTACCATAAAGTGTTGGAAATGTAGTGTATTTCTCCTTAGAATAAGTGTTTTGGGTTTCTTTTGTTTGGGTTTGGGTTTTAGCCCCTAGTAGCCAACTTTAATTTAACAGCAGTGACTTTAGTGAACTTTGCAAGGACAAGCGTGAGCTTGGGTGTCACACAGACAGGAGGTTGTGTCTGTCCTACGTGGACACCAGAAGCCTTGTTCTGTGTTAGGAGACAACCTACGTTTGGCACAGCCATTCTTCCTATGCACATTTTCTTTTAATCCGTCCTCACATACTTTGGCCTCTACTGGGAACCAATTCAGTCCCAGGATTTTAGTATCACATGCGCTTTACTCGAGCGTCCTATATTAGTCATTGAGCGTGGTTCATCCTTGCTTGCAGAAATAGACACATCTGGTATAATTGGCCAAGGAGAAAAGGCGGCCAGTCTATTTCCGATAATGGATAAAACATGGATTAACTCCTAGACTGGACATGGGGCCCAGATACACCATGCCAAATTGTTCCCTCTCAGCTGAAAGGGAGCTTCTGAAAGAGTCTCTGTGGAGTGGAGAGAGATAAAGGGTGCCTCCTTCCATTAAAGATGTGATTTTCCTTCTGAAGACTGTTATTTCTGCTATTTCTATGCCACTCTAAAGTCATGTGGGATTCATCCAGGCTTAGGGAGATGTGGATAACTGCATTAATTTTGAAAAGAGAAGATTTTTTTTTTTCTATTTTGGGAAATTTAATGTAAGCTGGTTTGGACAGAGGCCATTTTTGTCATGTGTTTGTAAAGCAGTAATTGTGTGCCTCATCCACGACCAGGCACTACAGCAACAAGATAAGATGGAGAATGATTGGTGTTTGAATTCTCCTTTTCTTCAATCTCCTCTATCTACTCCCCTGTTGTTTCCTCTGCCACTGTACCCTACTCAAGACAAAGGATTAATGCCAGTAATGTCAGGTCCTCTGACATTATGATACTACCTCAGAGACAGACCTCCAGGTTCGGGAGCAGATGTTGCTCAAGAAATAATATGAATGGTATCAAAAAATGTGGTTGCTGTCTGTGCTGCAGTTATAAGGTGCTCAGTATAGTTCAGTACCTAAGTGTAAAGATTCTTGTTCTTTTATATAGTTTTATGTAGTCTGCATATACAGTCTGTGTGTATAATTGTATAATCCTAATGTTCAGAATGGAACAGGTCATTTGATTTGAAGATCTTGCAATGGATAGTGGTTTTATCAGTGTTGCCTCCTGATGTTTTCAGCTCACTGAACCAGAACTTCTCTCTTCAGTGGGTTCACAGATCTTGTCATGTTCAGACAAGTTTTCTGTCCTACCTAGTCCTGCATAACCTAAGCCAAAATATTTTTTACTGGTTTCTATCGTATTTTCTGACTGCAGTTATTGTTCTTTGATCCTAGCATTTTTTTTGAAAATGGGAACCAAAAATCTGATCTATTTCAATGTAGAATCCACTTTCAAAACAAAATAGTGTTGGTGAATGCCCAAAGTTGAAAACTTTAGGATTCAGATCCCACATTTTTTTCTTTTCTTTTTTTTCTTTTTTCCTTTTTTTTTTTTTTTTTTTCTTCTTTTCACAGAATCATATCGTAGTAGAAGTGTTGACTAGAAGGGACCTCTGGAGGACACCTAACCCAGTCTCCTGCCTGGTGCAGGACTGTCACCAGCATGAGATCATGTCAGTGGTGGCTTTCTGGGTGAGTCTTGAAATGCCCCAAGTCTGGAGATGTCACAGTTACTCTGGGTGACCTGGTCCAGTGCTGCCTAGTCAGGAAGTCTCTGTAATGTCCAGCCACTTCCCAGCTGTCAGCACCAACAAGAATTTGGCTCCACAGTTTTATAATTTCCTTTCCAGAGAACCTCTCAGGCAAGTTTGGGCCACTCTAAGGGGCTGATCATCCAACCCAGCCTCCTTGGCTTACAGAGGAGGAGATTGGGGAAGCTCTTATCTCACCACGGAGAGGAGTCAGGTTAGCCAAGCACGGGTTGCTCTCGGTAAACACTTGACGGCTGAAGGATTTCTCATCCTGCCCACATTAGGCAAGAAATTCAAGGAGGATGTGTTCTAGGACCTTTCTGGGGACTGCAAGGAAGCAGACCAGCCTCCATCAGCTCTGCTACAACTGGATATTGCCATTGAATGCGATACACATCAGCCGATCTACCTCTACAGAGAAGACACCAGGAGAAATGAAGCTCAATTTCTGAGCGTTCTCTGAGATATCATAACCATCTCATATATTGCTGCACTACTTTACTAATTATAGCAGCAGCTATATATGTCTTTCCTCTTTCGGGAGTTTCTAAACAAGTTCTTAGCTTCCCAGCCAAAGCTTTACAGTTCAATTTCTCCTGGAGCACTAGAAAAAAAAAGAGCAGTCATTTGCTGGAATCATGAGCAGATAGTTTGCTGAGTTTAGTGGCAGGAAGCCTGAAGATAATCAATCCAGTTCTCCTCGACATACATGAATGCAATACAGCATGCCGAGTATGGTAAATTATGCGGTTCAAAACAAGATGAAAAATCTTATCAGGTGAAACTGTAGATAAAACTTCACTGGCAGAACATTACACTTCAGAATATCTCCAGGTTCTTAGAAGACTTTCCCAGTGTCTCACATAGTCAAAATCCAGGCACAGTTGGATAATTACACTGAATTAGGATATGTTTATGTTTTTATCTAGAATAACAGTTACATTTGCAGCACAACCTTCCAGATTGCTGCAGTTTTTCCTTCTCCAAGTTCAAGCAGTAATTTGGACATAACTAAGTTCACATGGAAGTGTTTGACTTTTAAAAAATTCCTCGCTCTTTACTGATTCTTTGTTTTCCTTCGTGTACAATTTCTTTTTTGAGCATTATCTAGTGCTTGCTTACATGAAATATAAAGTTCATCTTCTGTGCAGCTAGCAACCCTCTTTTCTGTTTCATCCAGCCATACCCAAACCAGATTTCTTAGATACATCAGTCAGTAGAGGTACTTTTCTCTATCAAGCACATAGCTTAGCTCATTTCAGGCACTGAGACAGATGATATAAATGTGAGCTGAGCTGGGCAATACAAAACTGCCTAAAATCCTTCTGAGGCTGTATAACTTCATAATTCTCCTGAGGTTCACTGAACAGTCATTTCTCTCTTTCTTTCTGCTTCTTTTAGGTGCGTTTAACTGACATGACCAAAACTCATTGCCTGGAAGTACAAAGGAAAAAAACCCTACTGTATATTTTACAGCTAGATTGTAATTGGGGAACTGCACTTTACTAGACCTGCCGTAAAACCCCTTCATTGACTTCTGAGCAGTGAAATATATACCGACTTCAGATGGAAAAAAAAAAACTAAATAGAGGAACCATTTCCACACAGTTGACATTTAGGGCTGTACTGGGTCTTTAAAGTGAAATCCTGAGCAGGGAATTGATTCACAATGTCCCTCAAAACACCAAGGAGTTATGACTCCTCAAGGTCTGGAAAAGGAAGATTTGGGGCTGTTTGTACCCTCTCTGGTATTAACAGCTTGCTGCATGATGAGACTTCTTCACGGTTGTCCAGAAACTTTTTGGGAACTCAGAAATGTTCCATATGTTGTTCTCTTCAAGTTCAGGTTTTATACTCTGCTTTAAATAACAATTCTTATGAAAACAAACAGACAAAGCAACAAGCAATATCCGTTCCAAAGTTAAATTCCCTTGGTCAAGTTTTAGCCACCTACAAAGTAATAGCTTCATTCTTCAGTCCCCTGTCAGTTCCATGTTACCATACAAAGCCAGGTTACCTATTGGAGAGCACAAAAGGGTAAGGTAAATTCCTACATTCGAGTACTTGAGATTGAACAATTTTGCATACATCGACATTTGTTACTTTTTTCACTTAAGGGGTGTGTATACTTTTAGAAATAAAACCTGAAATAAGCTTTGATTGCAAAGTTTCAGATAAGCTCTTTTAAACAGAAAAACAGATGAACAGATTGTTCAGCCCCACCATTTCTTTCCAAGTGCATATGTAAGGTCACAGCATTAGAGCAGACTCATGTTAAAAT
The DNA here is from genome assembly GCF_965183815.1 of Platalea leucorodia. Taxonomy (NCBI): domain Eukaryota; kingdom Metazoa; phylum Chordata; class Aves; order Pelecaniformes; family Threskiornithidae; genus Platalea; species Platalea leucorodia. Next base: position 6,339,803 of record NC_138830.1, read on the forward strand.
ACTGTGGCCCACTGGCTGCTGTACAGAAAAACTGAAAAGGAAAAGGAGTATTACTCAGCCTTATTGCACTAATACACCTTTTCATGGCATCTGTAAAGCCTGTGTGCATCCGAATCGAAGAGTAAAAACTAGCGTAACAATGTTGTGCTCTCTAATTAGAGAATTGTGAATAATGCTGGTAATAAAAATAGTGTCATAAAAGGGCAAGAAAATTGTTTCTCCATAATAAAGAATGTCTCCACTGGGGTCACATTTAGTTTTTGTGGACTGACAAGGAAATCAGTCTCAGTAATATATTGTTAACCGACTGTTCCTCTGATCCTGAAATGTCTTCTCCACTCACATACATATTTCTAGCTTGTTAGGGTGGCAGCATGACAGTACAAAGGACTGGGATGTATGTCTGTGCATTGTAAGCATAACTTCTAGATGCTCTGAGTCAGGATTTTATAATCAGATAGCAGAGCTAAGTAAATGGTTTTGTTCCACATCTTCCCAAAAAATAATAAAAGGAAAGTCTGAAGCAGCTCTGGATACCGGGAGACTGCAAAGCTCTTTTGAGTTTTTAAAATGCATGTTTGGAAATATCTGCTGCTTTTTGTCTCATGTTCCTCAAAATCTGATCAAACGTTAAAGATAATCTGAATTTACATGGGGGGAAAAAAGCACATACTTCCGCCATTATCTCCTTTTCTGCTTCCTTATAAATCCAAACTGGATAGCATCCAATTTCTCATCGCAACTGCCTCTGGAAATGAAAGAGAGCCTGAATAGAGGAGGAGATGAGCTGCTTTAAATGCTTTTTCATAGTTCTTCTCACTGCTATGAAAGCTTCATTAAAAGCTGCAGCTTGCTTGTTTTCTAACTCTTCCAAAGTAATAAGCATATAATTGTGCTGAAAACTTGGGAGGAATGTATCACTGCAAGCCATTATGGCACCATTTTATTTCAAGGTCCTTCTGCATTTTCTTGGGAATCAGAGACCTCTGTCATTCACATCTGAAGAAAATTCAGAAGAAATAGTGTCTTTTTAAAGAGGACATTGAAAATTTGCAATGTTGATATGTCTACATAAATTACTTCTTCATGGACTATTGACTGTGAGTACATGTTGTGTAGCATAACAATTATTTTGCCTTTTTTTGTCTTCTTAGCCTACATTCAAAATATGTCAGGTACAGTGCTCACTGCTAACATACTAGGAGCCCTTTTGCATTTATTTTGATTTGTTGAGATGGAGAGACATGAGTAATGATGAAGAAAATTTGTGATGCCAGAATATATTACAGCCTATTCTAAAAAATTCAGCTACAGTGCTAAGAGCCACACATGCTATAAATGATTACATAGGCTTCCTTCTAATATCTGCTGTGGTGCAAAACAATCTTGCCTGCAGATGATAATAACTGCTCTTTTGAAACAGCTGGAAGGGATCTCAGACAGCACGGCTAGATGCATGCATTTCATAACACTGAGGATGACAACAATATTCAAAGCTCTTAAATCACCCTCTAAAATGACAGTCTTTCAGTACCAAAAATCCACTTCATGGATTCACCAAATTCAATCAAACCTCATATTTACTTATGAAATTCCACTTTTGAAGTCCTGGGACATATTCTGTATGCATTATGGAAGAAAACAGAGACTTTTGCATTGTTTGAGGCTGAAGTTCTGTGTTATTTCTTTTCTCATTTGAAAAGCCAGCCCCAAATATCACGGTGTGCAACACAGTGCGGAAGGAACATAGTATTTACAATATTTTAGAATGTAAGGGTAATTCTTGGGGTGAACTTATATTAGCTAAATAAGCTTAATGAGAACGCTGACAAAAGTATTTAGAAAGTCAGATATGCGTTCTGTTAAAGTGAATGTACATTTCTATAGAACGTGTTTTCTGTGGAATATGTTTCCTGGCCGTGTTTCCTTGTCTTTTTTCAGTCTGCAACACTAAATATCCTATATAAAGATCACAGCTCCCAAATAGTCATTCTGAATCTCTGTTCCATCTTCTTGTTTCCAGTTTACTTCTGGGATCCCAGTGAAAAATCCCTTCTAGTTTATAGTGAAACAGAATGGATTCATATCTCATAAAAACTGAAACTGAATTTTAAATGGTTGTTTTTTTCCACAGAATCTTGATAGCATCCGTTTTCAAGCTTTCCCCAAGCTAACTGTGCACCAGCATCCAGAAATAAGAAACTATATTTACATTTGTGAATTTTCTTTCACCAGTTGAAAAAAATAAATAGATATTCCAGAACAATAAAAGTAAAACCCATAGTGAGGCCAAAGAGAACTCCTGTTCCCACTGAACCAGTGGAAATTTTCTGGCATATTAAATAAATATGGGCAAAGCCAGTGGAAAGTCATTGCTTTACTTTATTCTTCTCTTTTTTTGTCAACAAAAATCTTGCCACACAAAAACTGGCCTTAGGATTTTATTCTCTGATTGAGGGGCTTTCCTGGTAGAAAGGAAAGAACATTCACAAGAAGTGAAACAATGACTTTTGTACCACAGACTTTACCCTAACTCAGAGAAATTCTCCACAGAAGCCAAATCTCATTGTAGAATTGAGGATGGAGGGTGTTCCTAGAATAAAATATTGAGCTACTTTCCCCTTTGTATTTCTTCTGAATTCCTGATTTTCAAGCAAGAAATGCTCCAAGAGGATTAAGCACTTGAGGTTCTGGAAGTAAATCCCAAATTTATGACCCTAGTCAATCAAAAGACTGTCCAGCCATGAAAGCCAACACAGCTGGATAGGGAGTTTTGAAATGGACTCCTGAACACAGATGTGGCTCTTTTTTTATTTTTTTAAATACAGGCTGCATTTTTCTTCCCTTTATTCTTAATTACAAAATCCAGAGGGGAAATGAGTGAAATGTTTGCTTTGCTGTCTGTGTGCCACAATATATGAGTTTTCATCAAAAACCTCAAATAATTTCAGGTAGGCTAATCTCTAGACACTCCCGGAAGCAATTAACATTGTCTGGTTTTGTAAATGCATTCTGCCCATGCCTGTTTGTCATGTGAACTGTACAAATATTATTTTCAGGGTTTCTGGTAAAGCTGTGATTGCTTATCCCAGAGTCACAGAACTGACTAGGCAAGGTGAGCTTATAAAATGGTCTGGCATTGCCGTCTGGAGCCAGGACATTTTGCTAACAAGCATCATTGGGGACTGAGCTGGGTAAGTCGCTCATTTGACACTAAATGGGGGAAGCAGGGAGAAGGATGCTCCAACCCTGAATGGCTGACATGCTTCTTTTCCCCTTCCTAGACAAAATTTCATGAAGAAAAGAGCCTTGAATTGTGGCCCGTGGTCATTTTTTTTTCTCCATTCCCTCATGGTTGACCTATAAGTAGAGGGACAGGGTTGGCTATTAGAAATAATAAAAAAAAAAGAAAAACAAAGTTTGTGGAATTTTACTGAGAAACAAAAATCAATTCAAAAATATGACCCATTATCATAAGCTTATCAACATCATTTTTATATATTTTCCATTATGGATAGCAATTTGCAAGTTGTTTTTTGCCAATTGCAACAGAGAAGGATCTGATGCTGAAGAAGAAGAAGTACTTAGGCTTTATCCTTAAATATTTATTAGTACAAGAAGCAACGTACTGCAATGTTCTGGCTTTGTGTCACATTCGATTCGCTTGTGTAGGTACAATCTGTAGGCAGCTGTTACACCTAAGAAACAAATTAGTCAAAGGACTAATGCAGACCAGCCCTTGCCAATGATATGCACAGCTTTCTAAAGAGGCTGGCACATTTTTGCTTTGTGCTTTGCATTTTTGCTATGTTTCATAGGCTTAGCAGCTTGCACTGCAGGAATTGAATGTGGCTACATGTCACTTTCGGTGTTTGAGACGCTTATTTGATTTATATGTATTTTTATGTAATGCTGGTGTTTCCAAGGTATGTGAGCAGAAGTTTTTTTGTTCCCTTTATTGCCTTACAAATTTGTATGAATTAGGCAATTATATAAGTTAGTATTTCAACGAGAGGGAGAAATAAATCTGATAGAGCAGTACAGAAAACCAGAGCTTATAATTGTCCTCAGGCCCCGCTAAGGTCTTAACCCTTTTAATGTTCTCATAACCCTTCCTGCAATGATGGTGGCATCCACTGTTTCAATATCAAACACACTGAAAAAAGAAAAATCAAGTGCTTCAAATCCCTCTGCCTCATATTTGTCAGTTGTGGCCTATTTTCAGGATTATTGAAAAAAAAAAAAAAGAAATTATTCTGTCCAGTATTTTTTTCTTGTAGAGCTACTGCATTCTGGGAGTTGTAGGAGCCCTTGCTCGACCGTGCAGAAAGCAGCACCAAAATCTGGCATTAAGATTAATAAGATGAAATCATTGTCTGTGAGCAAAGGAAAGCCATGTGATACCTCCATCAGCGAGGCTTTCATATGCAGTGACTTAAAACCCTTAAATAAATGGAGTTGATTAAGGTGAGCCAGAGGCAATTCAGCCACCAGCTGCTCCAGAGCCAAGCAAATAGAGGATATAGTTCAGCGGAAGGAGGGCAATGCTCCTTCGTTAGCAGTGAACTCCTCCAAGCTCTGAAACAGCTGCCATGGTGGTAATGAGGAGACCCATAACTACAAGGCACCTTCTGAGCAGCCACCTTGTCTACAGGTCCAGCTTCCAGATGGCGTGTCTCAGCCTCAGGACCTAAAAGCATACACTGGAGATGAGGGAAAGTCAGACAGTCCTACGAGCTGTCAAGTAGAGAAAGTGTCCCCAGGAGATGACTGGCAGTTTAGCAGAGCAGACGAGACAGTATAAACGTAAAAATGGAGACAAACAGAGCAGATGCAGGGAAGCCAGCTCATCATTTTTCTCTTGTGAAGTATCTGTGCTCTAGTTCTAATTAGCTAGGAGAGGAGCAAATTGTCATTTCAATTCAGACTTCCAGGTTTGGGGAGAGAGCTGTGCCAAAGATTAAAGAAGATATCTGACAAAGAATATGAAACAGGAAAAGAGCATCTTTATGGCACACCTGCAGGTGATACATATTATCCTCTTAATGCCTACCAATGCTTTCATTCAAAGATAACAAATTACTAGTTGTGTCTGCATAGTCTCCACAGTTACAGATTAGCCTTTAGCATTGCCTCTTGGCCCAGGGCTTCACCTCACTGCAAGCTGCCTGAGCAACAGCATCGGGTGTTTTGGGAGACACACACATCCAGCTCTCTTGCCCGAGTCTGGGGAGGCTTAGCTCTGGTCCTGCTTGCACTTGGCTTGATTGCCAACCTACCCGGTATTGACAATGCCAAAGTATGAGTTTATGTTGAGCGTGCAAGCTAACTGAAGTGCTAACTGTCCTCTAATGCCTCTCCAGGATTCCCCCATGAATGCTGAAAGAAAAAAATACCTGCTCATGGGCATGTGGATATATGAAAATGCTTGGTCAGTGATACCATTTTTAGAGGTTACTTCTCTGAGAGAAGGAATGCCACTGGTTACCCTTACACAACATGTGCTGAATATCTGCTAACATGTTCACGGGCTTCAGAACTCCAGCTCTGGGCTCTCAGAAATGTCCAAAGCCGATCTTAACAACTGAGCTCCAAATTACTCCTGCTATTTGCAAACACACAGTTCTTGGGGAAGGTCTTTGGATGCATGTAAGCAGCAAAGCAGCACTGTCATACTGCCTCTTCACTAACCCTTCATGTCTCAGTCCAATATAAGCCAATCTAGCGGCTTCTTTGCTGGATGCAGGAAGCCCTTTTTATCTGCAGTTAGCTTCACATTACCAGATAATATTAGCTGAGCACCTCTTTTCTTCCCATCTTCAGAGGCTAGAGCCTGTGTCCAAGATTTTGTCACTAAATGTAGAGGGTTTGAGTCCAGTGTGTGATTTCCAGTCTCCCTTGTGTGCCCTGTCTGGGACAATTTCCAAGCTACAGCGATTCCAGGATTTACCATGTGCAATGGCAAAAGAAATCTGCATACAGAAAGCAGGCGCTTCCAGGATCTCTCTGCTGCGGTGGTGACTGCATGTGCTGGAATTTGTGTATGCAGCCACGGGCCCCATCATGGTAAAAGTAACTAAAACAAAATACAGAGTAAAACAAGCTGGTATTTAATGATTTTATTATGACTGTTTCGTACCCAGGCAGAGGTCATTGCGCAGAGGCTGGTGACGGTTATAAATGCAGGGAAATGGAAATGTGTGGAAAGCAACAGAAGAAACAGCAGAACAGGGGTTAAAGGAATGACATTTTTAATTACTACAGAAGATGGAGACCAAATGATATAAAGATAAGGTGATGGGAGGATGAAGAACAGAACTGGAAACGTAAAATAATGAGGCAAAATATCCTGGCCAGCATCAATTTCTAAAGCATATAAAAGACACATCCAGAATTAGTTTACTGTTTTCACTCAAGAAGAACCCAGAAGATAAAGTGAGGATGTCAGCAATGTTTCTTGTCCTCTGTCACACATAAGTGATCCTGACCAAACCACTTGGGCGCACACATCTCAGTGCTCAGGAGTACGCAAGGGTAAGACTGAGCGGGTCAAACCAGCCGTTTGAGAGATTTGGCCAAATGCTTCCCCCTCTTAAGGTTTTGCATTTTTGTATTGAATTTTGTTACACTGATTTCCTACAGCTGTGCTACTTCTATCTGGGTCTTCTTATATCATATTTCAGCTTAATTAGGAAATACGTTCTGTTTTTTCATTCGTTCATTTGAGAGATTTCCATCAAAACCAATTATTTAAAAGAAAAAATACCTTTGCACATTTGAACTTCTTCACTGGGCAGAGTGGGAGACGTAAAGCTCAGAGCAGTGCTGGTCACAATCCTCCCCACAGAAAGCAGAATATAAGCAACAGAAATTACTGTAACAGAGACTGCACAACCAGGTTTAATTTAATAAGGTAGGATATTTTATTAACACAGATATTTGTTATCATTTGCAACCTATGATTTTTGATTGGATTGATGGGGCCATATTAAATGAATTGTCCATATTTTTATATGCTTTTAGAGAATTAGAAAAGCAGTTTATGGGTTAGTTTAAAATAAAAAACTTATGCTATATGAGTTCAGATGTTCATTGTCTCCATACATTTGATTATAATGCCCACTGTGACTTCTGCTTTATAATTTCACTAACACATCAGAATTGTTTTATTTCCCTTAGTTTTCAGTGCTAATTTTGAAGCAAAGCTTGAACCTTTCCTGAATTATTGCAAAAATCGGAGCACCTAAACCTCACTATATATGAAGTGATTTTATACCTTTGTGAAGACTTTAACGTTGGGTGAGAAGCCTACATTTATTCTTCAGCATTCAATGCTTTTAAAAGAAAGGTCTGATGAAAAAAATGTATCACTGAAGACTGCACTATCCAATCTATATATTTGGTAAAAAAAACCTGTGCCTGCTTTTCAACAAGAAGAGGGAAGTTTGGCTTTTCCTTACTTTCTAATTTTTGGGTTAAATCTGTACAGGGGATTGAGAGGAGGAGGCTTATGTTACTGGGATTTAGAAGATGTTGTAAATTGGAAATCAGCTTTTTGATGATGAGGCATACAGAATAAAAGGCAGGTTTGTAGAGGGGAAGAAGTCTTTGCAAACTGTTGTGTCAGCTGGGTGGAAATCTTGCTCTGAACTTTTCTCTACTGCTAGATGATCTTTCTGGGGAGCTGAAAAGGAACAGAATAGGAGGTTATTTGCCCCAGCTGAGAATATTTTACAATAGTTACTAGTATAACAATGGGTAGAAAACTAGACTGATCAGGGAACAAGGGATATATAATTAGCAAAAATTGCTGTATGGTGACCCAGCTGGGGCAACTGATAGCTTTAGGTAACTGGTATTCAAGGCTTTTGGAGTTTTATAGCTATTTGCATATCAAAAGCTGTAATTTTCCTTGAAAATGAATGGAAGTCTCTCTGACTGAGCCCACCTGATTTTTATTTTCTTTAGTAAGATTCTTCAACCATTGGCCTTTTGTATTAACTCTTCTTTGGTGTGGGCTTTTTGCCTGAATTAGAGCTGCTATTTTGAAAAAAAGGTAAACCTCTTCCTCCATTTCTCCACCTCAGGTTTAAAGCTTTGGCTGCTTACTATCTTATTCCTCCTTGACTTTTAAAAATTATGTTTTGTTGCATGATGACAGTTCAGCAAGGATTTCTGTGCAAGCTCAGGAGAAGGTGACTATGTTAAATAGCTCTTTTACTCGCTCTAGAGTAAGAGGTCCAGTAGGAGAGGTCTCCCAAAGAAGAGGCTCTGATAATCTTGGCTTTTAAGTAGGGTTTCTGTTGAACAGCCCTTATTCTTCTTTATCCAACCATGGATCTATCCTTTATCCTGTTCTAAAAGAGAACAGAGAACACATCAATGATATGCCTAGCATGAAGACTTCTTGTCTAATTCAAATACAATTTGAATCTTTCTGGATGCAGTGAGGACTAACTAAAGGGACCATGTCCAACTAAGGGCTTCCTTAGTGGGAGCAAGGTGGTCACCAAAGGGTCAAAGCTTGCCCTGGTAAACAGGCAGATGTGATGGCATGACGCAAGAGAGGGCTTTCATCAGTACTAGAAAGCTGATGTCTTCAGGACATATGAAGTATGCACAGACAAAGGACGCTTAAGATCAAGGAATACCTTGAAACAGTAGGTCTTATTATTCAGTAGCTACAGATTCTAAAGGAGAGAATAAACGCAGAATTATTTTCTTTTACTTTGCTGGCTTCTTGGGTAGAAGTTTAGAGGATGGTTCACTGTTTTAAAAAATGATAATTGCATCCAAATTCCATTAGTTGAGTCTGTGAGTATGCTATTTCGTGGCTAAATTTGTCTTTCTACCTCTGCAAGATTAATCTCTCTAGAAAATAGAGAAAGAAGCCGTGCAACTTTTCAGATGCTGATGAACTATTTATTTATTTATTACCTTGATGAAGCAACTAGGATACCAGGGCCTCTGATAAATTTCTCTCTCATCTTACAGTGCTTTAATGTTTTTCTTCCCCCCCAGCTGCACACATGCTGGTCTTGTGAGGTTATTAAATGATTTTTCAGGAAACTGCAATGTTCTTTACGGTTGTCATGTTCATACATATAGATAAACTGACTAGCTAATCCACTCTGTTCAGTTAAACTGAGTGGAAAGGGTGGGGATGGGTAGAGGATCAGCAGTAACCCAAAAAGAGAAATTAAATAAGAGTAGGTCATTTTTGATAGTGCATCCTTTATGGGAGCTTGGCTGCCCAAGAGTTTTCTTACACTGAGCTGCATTTGAAATTAAAGTCTCCTCACTCCAGTCAAACACGAATTACCTACTGAGCAATGGGAGGACTCAGTCCCTTGAGTGCATTTGATGACATAGCTCAGGTGATGTATGCATGTGCACCAGCAGTTGGTGGTCTTGACCTTATAGAATGTACTAATTAGATATCCCTTTTCCTGTTGTCTTTGGCAAATAAATTGCTATCATCATTTTCACAGATTATGGAAAAAAAAACCTGCAAATAGAACATCTGCTTTTGATTAAACACATGCAGAGATATTTCAACACATACCCATTAATCAAACTTAAACTTTGCTTTTCACCTCCTTTAGTTAGTCAAACAATTGTTATAAAGATCTATTTTTTCTTCTATATAGCAGTGGTTAAAAATTTACAGGGCAGGGGGAGAGGTTGGGGAAGGACCTGGAAACTTTAAAGACTTTATTCCCTATATATTGCCTCACTTGCACAATTCACTTTGGTCTAATTTTCGAAATGGGTGACCAGCTATATGAGATAACACAGCTAGGGCTGAATGCCTCTAAAACCAACACTTCTAGAGGTTCATCGCTGCCAGCATTATTAAGCTCATCGCTGAGGAAAGGATGATTTGCTGCCTGCAGAGGCAAGTGCAAAGCTGATTCGGGAGCCTTTTTCTGAGTCCTGTGAGGGAAGAGCTGAAGGAACATTTTCTGTCTCCAGCTGTTCTGAGTTTTGTTAGAATTAGCTGGAGAGTCAAAGTTGACAATGCCTTAAATATGAAAGTGGTAGAACGTCCTAAAATGTAGGGTCAAAATGTGTTAATTAGGTAACAATTAATTTTGAGTGACCTCTAGTGGTACTTTGCCACAGTTTACCTTCAAACAGATAACTGGGATCCCTAATAGTAACTGAAGTTCAGGCTCTATATTTAATAGGGTAAATACTCTGTAGCTAAATGGGGAGGCCACATCATAGGTTTGTTTTTCTAAGAAAAGTTCTGATAACTTGGTAAAGAAAATCAACGTGTTCTTTATGTATACCTTTCTGCTAAAATCATTTATTATTACACCAGGTAGAGCAGTACACGATACAAGCTTTCTATTGCATGAATAAGGACAAGTATACCTGTGCAGCAATAGGAAGATATTTTTACCAAATGCAGACACACTGTTACGAGCTTTAACCAAATCTGTATGGGCAATAACATCTGTCATGATGGTTAAATCCATCTCCCATGGTATTCCTACCTACAGCAGCTACAGCAAAGCCGGAGTGGGACTGCAGTCGGGGCTGGGGGTCACGGCTTGCAGACATGCATGGGATGCAGCCCTGCAGGCTGCGAGATGAAGATCAGAGTTGTGCATAGCAAAAAGTGAGGGATTTGCCATCTTCGAATAAGGCATTACAGCTCTAAGAGCTATTTGGGGTTTCAGGTGATATAAACCTATTTTTTATTACCCTGACATTTGAGAATGCTCCGTCTATCAGTGGGTCAGCTGTGAGTACTTTGAAGTGATTACATTTACCATATTCCCTATCTGACAGGAAGGCAGGACGGTTATTAGCTAATTGGCCATCATGTACACAGAGAGAGATCTGTACAAATATCAGTGGGTCTTTTTCTTCTCTGAGTCTGTGTCTCAGCACTCCCACACACCTTGGATTCTTCCATTGGCATGTGTGTAATCCAGATATCTCATTCCAAAAACATAGCTGGTACCTAGAGAAGTGCCAAAGGGCACCTGGAGGTGACCTCTTCTGATGAGATATAAGACCAGGTCCCTGCCTACTTATGATTGCAAAAAAATCCCGTGAGGTGGTTTATAAACATGGCAGAATGAGCCCCGGTGTCCACATTAAAAGGGTCAAGTCTCACTCTCCAAGTGAGATGCGCATATGCATATTAATAGTTATGCATCTCAAAGTGGTGTTGGGAGAGGCTGCAGACAGACAGACTGCTGCTGTGGCTGCCTCTGCTCTCCCATGGGTTTGCTTAGGATTGCCTTACAGGCCAGCATCTTTCCTGCGGGGACATAAACCCACCCTGCAAAGAAGAGATAAATAGATATTAAAGCACAGGAAGGTCAAATTATTTGCTCAAGATAATACTGTGCAACGATGGAGGTGATGGGAGCGATGTGACGCTCAGGCTCCGTGCATGGCAGTATCTAATTGCAGAAGGTGAGGCTTTATGCTAAATACAAGTTTTGCCTAATGAGGCAAATCTTGTTTTTTTCAAATGCTCCAGAACACCAGCCAGGTAGTAAATTAGTCCCCTTAACTTTTTCTAAGATCTTACCTTGGGGTGAATTTTGAAGCACATCCCAAGTAGAAATGCTCAGTGTTTGTTCTGTAAATGTACGGGGCAGTAAAGCATGGCTCATGTGCGCTGAGGACTTCAAAATCAACAAGCAAGTAATCATAGACAGCAAAGATTTAGTGTCTTCACAATTACAATCCCACAACCCCATGAAAAGTCACAGTAAAATATGAGTTAGTTCTGATGTACAGATTTGCAGACTTTAAATTTGCACAGGTACTGATGCTGGCTTCAAAATGCATAAATAAATATTCAAATGCCTTCCTCAAAATGCACCAGACCTGTACGACAACATGTGACCCGCCATTTAGATGTTAATTTTTATGAACGGTCTTGAATTATTGTGATGCATAGAAAAGTCACTTTTTATTTGCATTCCGTATACGCAGCGGCTTTTGATCATGATGTTCGATGAAATTGTAGCTGACTGACAGTTTCCTTCACTAAAAGATTTAAGTCCAAAGACACTGTTAGAATATATGACATAATTATTTTGCCTAATGGAAAAACATTCATTTTGATAGCAGTCTTAAATTACTGCTGCCTTAAAGGCAAATGCTTTAGTATATTAAGGATTTGAAAATTGGCTGATTAGTGGTGTAAATCTTGAGCAGGGTAAGGGTAAGGAAAGCTTGTATTTGGTCCATTATTTAATTGATCATTGAACAACTTGCAAGTATTTAATCCTCTCTTTATTTATTGGTTTTTTTTTTTTCATGCATACATGTCCTGCTTCTCTTATGGGCTGAATTTATTTGTTTCTCACTTAATTAAAAATCTTTTAGCTCTTTTATTTCATGAATAACAGAGATATCCAGTAGTACTCTATGGACAATGCAGTAAGTTTTACTAAATACCTAAAAATTGGTATTTTTAATCTTCCTAAGGTGAAAGTATTTCTATAGTTAAATCTGGCTTTGTAAGGTAAAAGGTGACATTAATTTATTTTTAAAATACATTTATTAATTCTCAACTATTTCCTAATAATAGTCATGTTTGGGTTTAATATTAGTGAGAGATTGCTATTATTAGACTTGGTGCTAGGACAAAGTTGTGATCCTTTCAAAACACACAAAAGAAAAAAAATGTCTCTGTAGCTTTATGGCAATATAAAAGTAAGTAATTTGATCTCTTCCTCTAGAATCTTACTGCTCTGAAAAGACTTTTAAATCTATTTTACTTACAGTCAATGGTTAACTTTGGTGTGTCACGTGAGTTTGCACTTAATCAATTTTGTGGCGATCTGCTCCTTTTTTGCTCTCTATGCCAGAGTAGGAGAAACACAGTTAAACACAGGAGCTGATGGAAACTCTTCAAATGAAATTTCATATTTCAGAGCAAGGCAGAGCAGCTCTGAGCGCCAGATTTACCCATCAAAGGTGACAAAGTTGGGATTCGGTGGTACTGACTGCAGGCAGAAATAGGCATGAGGAACTTGGGTAATGGTTTAGCTTAAAAAAAAAAAGACCGCAAATAAGCAAGAAAGAATCATTCAGATTTCCAGGCTGCAGGAACTTCTACAAAACCATGGAAATACAAAAAATACAGCTCCTGTGGGCTAGCACAGCCTTTGCAGTGTGACAGACCTGCATTTCAGGGAACAAATGAGACCTTCTAGAACAAGATCCTGTCCAAAAGCAAAAATCCCATGGATTTTCCTAACAATTACCTGCCATTATCGACCATAGTCCCCAGTCCACCAAGTACTAGGGTAGGAGCTCTGTGAGCAGGCTGTCAGGCCTCCCCACCTGCAAAATCTGTCCTCAGGGTATAAAGCAAATAAAGAATAGTTATGGTTTCTGTGTGGACAACTAAACCTTCTGCATCCCTTGAAACAAGTCTTCCTTATCAGCTGAAATCAGAAATGACTGGACAGGAGTCATATTAGAGGTTTTATTACAGCACAATGAGAATGTAGGAATTTTTAGTGACTTTGCCCTAATCTCCTACTAATTGGGTGATGTAGAGGTGAAGAAGGAAATCCAGCAATACATTGAGGGGGTGAAAAGCTGTTCTCCCTCATAAGTGTGTTTATTTACTGTTTTTAAGGGAAGTACATAATCTGAATCTCTTGTTTCTGCTTTGGTTATGATTTAAGCTTGCAATGGTGTGGCAGGCTCAGCTGAAGCTCTGGTTTGTATTAGGATCCAAGATTATAGCTTTCCAGTAAATAAAGTGCAGCTCTGAAGCTGCTTCTTCACAAAGATTGCCGCCGTCTTCTGTATCTGTTTCACAGTTTGTTTTTTTTTTTTTAATTCAACAGAAAAATAGCCATGAAAGAAGGATTAAAAAAAAAAAATTCATAGATAAAAAAGCCATATATGACAGACATTCCAGATAAATGAAAAGAGAGACAGATTTCAAAACCTTCTTATTCTTGAACAGTATTTTATGCAAATACTGTCAAAAATACAACTATTTGCATAGGATTCCTTTGCAGGAATTTTTGCTTACCAGTAAACCTACAGTTTAAAGATTTATGCTGCAGTTGCAATGCTCAAAGTCTCAGGCTTTCTGCAAGGCAGTGAGATGGATTCTGAAGTCCTTATAAAGCCTCTGCAAAGCATCGTGTGTCTACCACAAATTCCTGAATAGAACAATTTAAGTCACATCTCAGAAACCAGCTAGAAACTCTGAATTTTTGGCACGCTTTAAATGACTGTGCTTGTTGTTATGGTAATTCTATGAAAAAGACTCTCAGAAATCAATTTGTTGTTTGCATATAATTCCCTGAACTGAGAAAGAAGCTGCTGGATGTTGGGTAGATGAAGGAACTGCCACTAGAGAAGCTGTTGAGCTCAATTTAAGCCTACAAGATGTGCCAGCATTTAAAAATCAATAGGCTTGATTGCACCATGTCCGGAGGGTGGGAGGGAGTGAAGATGCTAATGGCACAGCTCGGATGATCTCAAAGGTTATTTCACAGCATTTCTTTCATAAACCGGGATGCACTAAGCCCAGTAAGGGCAGGACCACTGCCTGCATTTATTGCAGGATGCATACAGAGAAGGCTCTTGGTGCCTACAGATGTGAGCTGTTAAACTATAAAAATTAGACAAAACTTCAAGCTAGGTTGGAAAGTAGCATTTTAGTGCGAATGGGAAAAGAGTCAAAGTTGAATTTACCAAGCCAAAAACAGTGCTGAAGGAAAAGTGCTACGAATATGTAAATTTGTTAAAGGTATAATTGTACTGAACACAGGCAAAGAAACAGTGGAAAAGCAATAGTAGGGGTTGTTGGAAGGATGGGAATGATTTTACATGTGGAAGTCGGTGCGTGAGCTGCATTCAGTGTGCCCATTAAAAATCCCCAAACCACAGGCTTTACTTATAAAAGTGGCAGAGGGAATAAAGTTTTCCAAACTGCGCTTGTCCAAAGCCTGGCAGCAACATAGGAATCAGAATTTAAAAAAAACACTAATTCTGACTGAACTCACACATACGTGCCTACTGAAGTATGAAAGATTACCCTGGGGGGGAGCCAGTTACCTGCAGGATCTCAAAGAAGAATGGATTGAGTCCTGCAGAGAATAAATAGTATTTTCTGGTTTTTGGATGACATACTAATACCTGGGAGGAATTCAGACGAGTATTTACAAAACCTTGAGGAAATTCCAATGCATTATAAAGCTATGTTTTAGAGCGAACAAAAATAAGATGGTAGGTGTGGGATTTTTTTCATCTCCCTAAAACCAAGTTCCTTGCCTAAGTTTCAGGAATAAAAGCTTTAAAAGAGAAGATAAAAACTATGGAGTATGCATAAGGACCTTGGTGTTGCACAATTTCTGTTGGTTTTATCCATATTAAATGTTTCTTATGGAAGTTCCAAATTCTCTCTGCTAATTAGGTTGATGTCTTTCCTGATATAGGAAACATAAAATAAATTTGGATGAAACATTAAAATAAGATTTTTGGAGGAAGACACCAAAAAGTCCAATAGCTCTAACCTATTGGCACCCTTTAATTCGAGGTCATCCAGGACAACCTTAAACTGTAATTTTCTGAAGGAAAAGGGGCTATTGCTTCATAAGACTATGGGAGCAAAAAGTTCCCAGTCATTTGTCTTTTAGACCATTATCAAAATCTGAAAATACATCTAAATTTTTAAGAGACCTGCAGTCTTATTTAGGGATTAATAAATTCTACGAGCATCTATTTTAAAAAATACTCTTGATGCAGATAGTAAACCATTGATAAAAAAGAGCAGTGACTAATTTACATATTTTTGGAGGCAGGCAGGTTTTGGGGCTCAATCTTTTTATTGCAGGCTTACTAGTCCTTGTAGACTATCAGAAACATATTAGTCGTATGTCCCTCCTTCCAGTCACAAATTCAGCTGGAGACAGAGAAGAAAACGTGGTTTTCTGAAAAGAAGTCTGACTTTGTGTGGTTTTGGAACAGCCACATCACAGGAGCCATTCAAGCTCCAGTGCTTCACAGAGCAGCGTTACCTGGGCAGAAGAGGCTGCTTTCCAGAAGGGACTTTCAGTAGTAGCACCGAGGAGCTTATGAAACTCTTTACTAGCAGAATTATACAAGTAGCATTGGGAACAAATAAAAAAGGAGAGTAAGAAGTTATTCTTGGTGGCAAGCTTTGACCAAGGCATCTGAGCCCCCTGTAGCCTGCAGGAACAAGGGGAGGAGGTGTTTCTGCCAATGCCTTCCGACTGTACATCTTCTGCGTGGTTGCCTGGACTTGCAGCACACTCCTCTGTCGGCAGCATTTGTTATGGAGGACTTTCTTGAAATTCTCTGCAAGGCTCTCCTGGGAAACACGGTGGCCCCAGGGACACTTGTGTGCACTTCTGCCTTGGCCCCATCCAAGAGCCACTGGAGAGAGGCCCTTCAGTTATGTCCATTTGCTCCCCAGGCTCAAGGGAAACGGGGTCCTGCATATTTTAGTACAATCTTGTGGCCTGTGCGTTCAGCTTAGTAACAGGGAGGAAAAGAAAACATTGTTGTCCTCAGTTAATTGCTTCTTTGTGACAGAATGCACTTCAAAGACACTTTAGTCTCAAGTGCATCTTAGCAGAGAAAACCCATATTACTGATTTTAAAACCCCCTATTTCCTGCAACACAGATGAATGAATTCCATATAATGGAATATTCTCCACCGAGCATCTCCACATGCAAAAGTGGAATGCAAAATTAGTTTGGGGTTCGGTTGGGGTTTTTTTTGTTTTGTTTTTTAAAGTACTGTTTTAATGAGTTGTTTAGTTTAGCACATTTGGATCTTCCAAATTACCTCAAGGGGATTCATATGTTAACGAACTACACAGCTGTTGTTTGTGAAACCAGCCTAGCACAAGCAGAGCATGTTGTGCAAAGACTTAAATGCTTTGTTGGAGAGGTCACTGCATTCCTTTTTCTGCTGTCAGTTATTAATAATAAGCCTACTACTTATTTTTAAACACTAAGTTAATTTTTTTTCAGTGTCAAATATATTCCAGGCTGGTTCAGTTTGGTATTGAATGCCTGGGTCAAGATAGGAAAGCTGCAATCAAAGGATGACCTGATTTTCTGCGATTGATGGAACATTTCAGGGTGAGGAAGACTGGCAATGAAGTTTCAGGCTTTGGTGGTGGCCTGAAGAGGCTGTATTGAGCAGAGATAACGTTTGCAATGATAATTGTTTTATAAACATGCCCTGATATGCTTCAAAAGCTTTAATTCTGAATTTCTTAAATTAGGCAGGCTTTGCTCCTGGCAAGCAATAAACTGTTTTCATTTTAGAGATGTCACTTTACATTTAAGGAAATTAATAACTGGGAAAGAGAAAAAAAATCCTGTTTGGTAAATAAGGGCACAGAATCTGTTTCTTTTATTTCAATTCAAGTATCCAATGAAAATCAACAGAAGTCCTCGTTGAACAAAACCTTGATTATTAAGGGCCAGAGAGACAGAATTTATATGCTGAAACAGGAATCCCAGTTCTCCCCATCTCATGGGAAGCAGGACTGGCCAAGTGATGTGCTGGCAATGCTCTGCTGTTCTTGGAGCTTGCCTGACTGCCGTGGCTGCAACACAGCACTGGAAAACCCCGTGGGCAGCAGGTTGTCCTGAAGACATTGGCTAGGGACTGCTGCTTCACAAGCCACTCTCACATAGCACATTTCATATCATTCTGGCTCATAGATCATTTAATCATTTAAATATTTGTGTTTGATTTCCTTCGTGTGCTTTATTACTGAAAATAAGTTCCATGATTAATCATTAACATCAGAGCAACCTCTGCTGGATGGTGGAGACGGAGCTCTTTTCTTAGTGGCACAGCACGTTACAGAATTTGATTTCGATATATCTGCTGCTCAATTTTGAAATATCTGCTGCTCAATCCAGGCTTTTTTTTCTCCCTCAAAGGCATTAGTATTTAAGTATACGAAATGACATTTTGCCTAGAATTTAGGCAGAATATAAAATAGATGTACAACTGGGGCTTTGCCAATTTTCAGCACTCCATATTGGCACTGTAGTCCTGAGAACAGCGTCTTCTGTCAAAGCAAATGCAAACGTAGAGCGACTTTCTTGAACACAAAGCAAGAATTTCATCTAGGCCTCCATGATACAGTTCTGAAGACATAATTAAGCTCAGACCAGAGAATAAAGATTTTGCCTTGCTGAGGACAGAGAGGTTACCAACTATTGTCAAGGTTTTTTTGTAAATCAAGTTTTCAGAAAGACTTTGTGTTCCTAGAAAAGCCCTTCTAAAAAGAAAACAACCCATGTTAGGGGAAAATACAATAATGTTTTACCAATGTCCTTGTATTACTTTTTTACAGATGGGAAACTGAGGCACAGAGTGTCCCAGGTTATTTAGCTTGGAAATAACATTGGGAATCAGTGCAAGCTCACAGCCGTTCAGAGCACAGTTAGTTTTTAAGATTGTGGGACACTTTCCATCCTATGCCAATGCAACCACCTGAGAAGGATGGTAGGGATGACAGTTAATGTCACCTACAGTGTCTGCTCATTGAGTGGTCATCTGTCCCCAAGGAACTGGGCTAAAATCCGTCATTCATTTAACACAGGCTATTGAAAACCATCCATGCACAAGCTTTTTACTTAAGCAGATGAGCTGCATGCACACCGATAAACTGGATTGCTAAAATTATATTCATCCTTTCCAGTTTGCAAGCCCCTGTTCTGAATGTTCATTGAATGGGGATATATGGAAAGTGGTGGGGGATTTTTTGCTTTATTTTTTATTGCTAACTCTGTATAATGGAAGTATACCAAATGCAGCATGCAGGCTGTTATTTGGACATTACGAGTACTTCGTGCAAAGATATTTGTAATATAGTGAATAAGAGGCTGTTCCCTTGCTCAGCATGGAGCTAGAATGACTGCCAATCGGGAATGAAGTCACCTTCCATTTCAGGCTCTTTTATCTAAAAAGGACGAGTTTTCCTGTGGATCTGGATTTGCGACGTATGTTCCCTAGGAAATGGTTGAGAAACCCAACATTTCTGGAAGGTGGGGAGCTTGGAAGTGCATTTACACCCTCTTGCCCATTATTTGGCCCAGCCACTCATTTTCAGCTGATGAGAAACCCTCTCCTCCAGAGGTCAGCTCTTGTCCCCACGGTGACTTTGCAGCTCCAGTAGTTTTATGGCTATCTCCTAAGATGTGACAGGTCTTTCCACAGGGAGCTAGAGTTGGTAAGGGCTCAGCACACACCACTAATGATTTCAGGACCTCCAAATACTTCACCTTGTTCATCAGCTGAGGGATGGCCCGGGGGGGGTGGGTGGTATACTGGGGGATCACCAATATTCCTAAAAGTAGAAACCCCTAGCCAAGAGAGAATAATTTCCTATAAATTTTTAAGTAACAACATTAGAGGGTTTTATTAAATAAGTCATTACAATTTTCTAGATATTTCTACTGACAAAGCTAGCAAAAACCTAATGACATCTGGAGGCATAACAAGTCCTGTAGAAAGGAACTTTTACAAAGTCCTTCAGAAGAGAACGCATCTCGTGATAAAGGTGCAGAGTCATCTCACCTGTGGCCATTTCACATAGCAACTAACATATGCAAACATTTTCCCATTTATATGAACAAGCACTGACTTTCTGAGATGGTTGTTAGACCCTTGTATTTAAATACTAATAGCTCACTGATCCATCCCCACTGATGCAGGGTGTCATTTCTGATAAGAACCCAACTCTTTTCCTGTATCAAAATGCACTTATTGTGCAGTAATTTAATGACATAGCTTTTCCTTTTTATGAGCTCTGAAAATATCTCATTAAGAGTTTCACAAATTACCACAATAACTTATGCTGACACGCTCATTTGTTCTCATCTCTGAATAAATCTGGTTGACAACTTTAATAGAATAAAGCAGGGATTTCCCAGACAGTGATTCAGCATTGAGCTTCACCCGAACACCTCGATGTTATCTTGAGCTTGAACGTTTGATTAAGCCAAGGTGCGAGATGCCACTTCAGACAAGCTCAGATGAGAGCTGTGCATGCTGTATGGTGCCAGTGTGAGAAGGCTGTTGAAATGTTTTTCCTTCTCTCTCAGATCTACTATTTCAGCACTCTTCACCATCTGGTGAAACACTTCAGAGAAGAAAACAGTCTTGCAATGTCTAATTTTGCCATGTTTTTGGAACATTATTTTAATGATCTTTGTGTCATTTAAGTATGATTACTTGTCCTCCAAGGCTTTTCCTGTTTACACTTAGATAGTATTGGAGCATAGCCAGATACACTTTAAATGAAATGGTACAAAATACTACATTTTTATCATAAAAGCTTAAAAGCAACATTTACAATTAGGGGACATAGCTGGCACTTTGCATTCTGGTAGGTTTTTTGTTTTGATCTTATTGTAGTAGTAGATAAATAAAATGAATTAAGCAAGCATAATTACCAGTTAAATTTTACAAAATAACAAAGAAATGGAGGGCCTAATTCAAAGGGGTGGTAATGGTGTAAATAATTAAGTCAAATTGTTTTCATTTTCATGCTGCATATTGTTTCCTTCAGCCTGTAATGCTACAAGGCAAAGTATATGCAGTGCTAGAACTAGACAAATAATAGATAAATTTATTCATAAACACTTTGTGGATTGTAATTAGAAGTACACTGCAGCAGCTTTCACTAGTCTTTATTTTTTTCTCTAGTTTCTGTAAATATTTGCCTGAGTACATTTTTGCTTTGAAGAATGTAGACAGAAACAGAATACGCCACAAAAGTATTGCAAAACCGTCTTTGCTTCTCGGCTCGAATGGCAACCAGGTCCCCAGCAGTGTCCACGCCGAGGTCTGCGTCCTCACCACGGACCGAGCAAGCAGGGTCCCCTGCCTGCGGTACGCCTAGTGGAGGTCGTGGCTTGGAGGGGTTTTTTGAGTTGGTGTGAGGTGAGTTCCCCTTCTTTCATTGCTTAATGCCCTAAATAGAGCTTTTCCAACCAGGAGATACAAATTACCTGGCAGATACTGCCAATAAACCCACTGAACCTCAGGGCTCCAACAGTGATTTCTGCTAGAAAATGGAGCCTGGCAAATGAAATGATTGTGCAGGGTAAATACAGCGCTGAATACAAGAGAATATGGTCGCTTGGGTTCAGTGCTGGTGTACCTTTCTTCAATGAACCCATTTCGGTGCAGAGCTGCGATAACACGGGGAGGATGCAAGCTCAGGAGATCCTTTGGGGCTTGGCGCTTACCATGGCAGGGTTTCCAGTGCTGGGTAATGATAGCAAAAGGAGCGTTCAGAGCAAACACCACATCGGCAGCTCCTGGGCTGAAGCCTCTTTGTGTAACTACCTCTCGGCTTATTTTAAGCATAGTACAAATTTATTAAAATTATAGTTTGGAAAAATTCAAGGACAAAGAAGCAGGTTAAACCTACTGAATAAATTTGCCATTCAGCAGGCTCTAAATGCATTCACATTTAGTGAAATCAGAGATAACATTAGGATTACCTGTACTTCCTGAGGTTAGGAGGACCTTATTCTGCCCCGGTGTGTCCACCTCGATCCTATTAGTGCTATTAAGTCGTAACGCGAGCAGCAGAAGAGATTGCAGTACCCCTTGCAGATCTTCCCCACAGGTAGCCCGCGTATGTCGACACCTCGATCGTTGCATGAGCATGGCGTGCAGCACCAGGCAATGCAAACCGTTAACTAAAAAGCTCTGGATGGGGTTCAAAACGACAGACTCCTCAGGTCTGCTAATTCATTGCATATTCTTCCAGCAGCTGGAGGGAGAGCTGCAAAATAACGTGGTGCTTTCGTTCACCTCTCGCTGCAGTGGAGCACAGCTTCTGCATAGCACTACTGGCCTCTGCTGCCAGCAAGGGAGAGGAGGCGAGGAGAGAGACTGTACGGGGACTTACCACATTTCTGCTTCTCCAGAGGGCCTCCTGATCCCTGCTCATGAGCTGGAGGAAAAGCAATCTTTCATCTTTACCTTATTTTCATGCTTACAAATAAAGGTCAAGGCTCCTGTGCTGTAGTCAGTGCCGTACGAGCTTTAAACAACCACCCTGAAATGTGATTGTAATTAGTTTCCTTTCAATCTTGATGTGAACAGTGATGTTAAAATGCCAGGACTGTAGCAGTGCATATGATTAACAAGCGCACAGAAAGGCAGTCTATGGAAAAATATGGATAGAAACGAACAAAATGCAAATGTTGCACTGCTTTAAATTTTATTATCCTCTCAGCTCTTCATAAAATACTGTAGACATCGTTTGATTATATTTTTAGTCTAGGGAATTAATTTTTAACTAGGGAACTCGTTTCTGTCTTATGATTACTCTTCTCCACAATGGCCTGTAGGTCTGAACTAAAAAATCACAGTTTTAATTGAGCTAATGATGCCCAGAACTCAAATTAATCTCACTTATGTGTGTGTCATGCCATGCAATATGTGCTATAGCTGCAGGCAACGCGTGCATCTTTTCATATCAATGATTTCTCCAGGAGACCGAGGCTGTAAATCCTGGCCAGAGGTGTCTGTGTCCTGTTATTGTCACCACCTGGGAGTCTCCTTGGAGGTGGCTGATGTCTGTGCAACCAGTGGAGGGGAAGGAAAAACAACAAAACCAGTGATACTTCGTGATCACTTCTCTGATTTCACCCCCGCTTTTCAAGGGCAGGACTGTAACTCACAGAAGAGCCAAGGAGGTGGTGCAGCGAGCGCTGAGCGGTGTGCTCGGGCCACATCTGCTCACAGCCCCTGGCCCAGCTCCCGCCTGCGCCCACGGATGGGTGGGAATTGCGCCCGGAGGGACAGCGATTCCCTTACCCAGCTGAGGAAGGACGGCAGGGCTGCTCCTCCACTTGTAGCAGAAGAAACAGGAAGGGGAGAGAAAAAGAAGAAATTGCAAGGTGACTATTTTTCTTGTGAAACTATCAGGCTGTATTTTCTATCTGGCAAAACACAGTATTTTTTTCCAACTGCCGAGAAAATTCACTTTATCAAGAATCAGGTCTTTAAAAAAATTTTCAGAGGAAGAATAGAACTAGGAGGCCATGGTAGAGGCACTGAGAGTTTGTTTCCATCCTGAGATAAAACAGAGAAGAGTATACAGAGGAGGAACATGGTTTAACACTCTGCAGGTAGCTGTTGCTTGCATGCCCTGCAGGCTAGCTTGTCCTACAGCACCCTGACCCAGACACGCACGTGTATCTTAACCCTGACATTATCATCTGAGCCAAAACTGCACACCAATACCTACCCAAACCTTTTTTTATTCTCTTCTCCAAATAATTTGAACTTAGATACCAATGGTTTAGAATAGCATCATATTTGGATACAGCTGAGACAGTCTCCTTACTCAAAGTGGTACCCGACATTTAGAGAGCACAGCACTGCTTGTTTATCTAATCCCATACCCATCATCCCGCTACCTTGGGCTTTCACTCTCCGCGCTCAAATCCACATTAAACAGAATGGTAAAATTCCAATTGTTTGTTGTCAAAAAGTTTCAGTTTTGTGATGAAAGATGTGACCTTTCTTGCCAGCAAGAGTCTTTTTTGATTGATTAGTAAACATGAGGTAAAATGTGGGAGCACGCCAGTGTTAACTTGATACTGCCACAGGCTCTGTGCATCAAATATTTTTGCTTTATTTTGAACATCCTGTTAATGAGAAAAATATTCTAATCAAAGAAACATGTTTCCCTCAATTCTCTTCAGAGTGTTATTTGCGGCTTCAGAATAGCATGCTCAATTATGTCTGTTTTATTCCTAAATTAAGAAAAAAAAGCTTCAGAAAATTAAGTAAGCCTCTTAGCAACTGTTAAGCAACATCCAGTATTAATTATTTAATCACTTTTTTGTTATTTTTTGTCAGGTAAGAAGAGAATAGCACACTTGCTCAAAGGATTTCTTTTCACAAAACACCGTCCCACACCAGACCAAGCTCTCAAAGCAAGCACAAGGTACGACGCCTTTGCCTAGGCAGATAGGCAGAAACCTTTTCTTAAGAGACACTGGTGTGACCAAGAGCAAGAAGCAGCATTTCTTTCTGCATTCTGGCACTTCAGTAAATGGGTGGTAAAGGATCACATCCAGACTGAGCATAAGAAGGATGTGAAAACGCTGCAGAGACTTCAGCAGCAGATGGGGCGTCCTCGGTGCTTAGCAGCTTCTCAGGGTGGGCTCTTTGGGTACTGGAGCTTGGGGCCTTTTTTGGTTTTGTTTTACTGAAAGCAGTTACCTACCCTTTGGAAGAGAATTCATTGATGTCAGCTCTCCTCGGCTGCTGGGAGAAGCCTCCCGCCCTGCTATCACATTGCATTTCGGGAAACCCAACCATCCCGGGGCTTCCCCTCCCGGAGCTCCCCGCTCTGCATCCCTGCGGAGGCACCAGCCCACACTCGGCTTACAGACAAGGTAGCAGAAACTGCTGATCGCTGATGCAAAATCCCAGCCCATCGCCACATCTTCAGGAGACTGCCCGAGGCAAGAAGGCTCCTGAGGTTTCCTGAGAAGAGTGAACAATGTCAGCACAAAATACAGTGACACCAGCTGCTCGCAGAGCAAGCGCTGGCAGGGGATTCACCGAGTGTTTTGGGGGCTCATGCAAAATAGTCCTGTTTCCCAGATTTCCCGTGAGCCAGGCTGAATGAGTTCCTCAAATATAATACATCTGAACAATATTGGCTAAGATGGCACAGACTAAAGTAAACTTACTGTTAGTGTTGTTATTTTTTTCTTCTTCTTTTGCAATTATACCATTTTTCCTCAGCTCCTTTTGGGCCGTGTGCTGATACCTGCATGAACATGCAGGGAGGTTGTGCGCATTTCAGCCCTGAAATGGACACAAGTATTTCTTAGGTGCACGTCCAATCATTAGCATTATTACTAGCATTTATTGCTATTTTTATAAAATGCAGCTGGACAAATGTTGCAAACTGCTGATCGAGACTGAACAGCAAATGGCTGAATGAGAAGAGTCTTGAAAATTCCCTCTGCAAGGGGTGGGAAGGCAAAGGACCATGGACCCTACACGTTACTGCCATAATACAAACTTACTTACATTTTGACATCTATAGCTTCCTTTTCAGAATGCTGCAAATTGTTGGTTTTTTTCTCTAGAGTTTCATCTATGCACTTACCACTACAGCTCCATATTGGTGGGATAAAGAAAATCACTTAGCAGCTTGGCCTCTCTCTTTGGTTCCATCACCAGAAAAAGCATAGTGTTCAACTCCACAAGCAAATTTTTTCATACTCAACAGCCAGACCTTATGTCATTGAGCTACCTTCACTAGCATTGCTGAAGCCCTCTTTGATACCTGGAATGAGGTTCTCTCATCCTAATTTCTGTTAGGACAGATTGTGCCAAAACATGTCGTGGTTCTGCAGCTGTCCAAGACCTGCTCTGCGGGCTAAAAGTCGTCATCTAGGTCAGGAATTATGCTTATAAAAATCCTTGTATGGCAAGGTCTGCACCACAGCTGCCTGGCTTATACCTGATTACTTGATTTACTTACTCATCTTCATGAACATGCACTTCTTTCCTAAACTTTTTTTAGAAGTATTACCAGGAAATATTTCCTCCAAGAGCAAGAAAGAAGTCTCAATATTTTTAAGTCCAACAAAAAAAATTTGCCACACTATAAAATATAGGTGACTTCAAGGATAAGCTTCTTGTTACCTAAAAACGTCCCTCTCTATACATAAATACACAGTGCCCAGACACTCTTTTTTGTGTAATTCACAATTTCACTCCTATAAAAACTGTCTACAGCAATTCCATCAACTGTCATTTAACAGCACTTCTATACCAAGTATACCAAGATGTGATTAGTCCCTCATGGGGAAGTCATGAGTAATGTCAAAATAAATGACAAACAGCTGGTCAAACTACTTACAGTAGGGAAGAAAATGCTGAGAAAGAGAAGCTGAGGACAGTAGTAACCATCAACAGAATGAGTACCAGGTACATGACAAGAAACTTTCGGATTTCCATTGGAGGTTGTTCCTGGGTGAGTTCATGTCCATCTGTCAGCTTAATTTGGGACCATGCTCCCTGATTCAAACTGATAGCAAGTATCTGAGTCAAATAAGTGAATATTTTTCTAAATGTTGTCTGTCACATCATGTTACTCCACTTTGGTTTCTTCACCATATGTACTAACATGATGTGGTGTAACATAACATGATGTAGCATAAATAAATTAATGTGACGTGACAGAAAAACATTGCTGCAGCTTTCAGAATAAACACCTGCTTTTAGCAGTTATTTTATCTGCTGAAAGCAGTTTCTTAAAATATGTAACCTGGGTCCTGCTAAAGTACATTGCACTTTGCTGTTTGCATATCTCTACTTTCCGTAGCACGTACTTTGTTAATTTTCGCGTATTCCAGAGGCCGTGTTCCCTTATAGGGTTGGGGGTTTTGTGGTTTTTCTTTTCATTAGAAGGAAAAAATTGTCTTACAAAAACTGGGGGGAAAGGAACTAGTCTAAACCATGAATGGAGACGCATATGGAAAAAGTTCTTATTATGGAATGAAAACACTGGCTCTATTAACAGCAAAGAATATATTTACCTACAGGTGATAATAATAACACTAACAAAGTTTAGAAGTTTAGAAGACTTCAAAAACTTCAGCAGAATGTTATAAGTGAATGGGTAAAGATCACCTTTCCTTGGAGAAATATGGACACAAATAAGGCAAACATTTAACTGTTGATTTTGTATTTGCAAATGTAGGTTTTATGAATGGGAACATTTTCCATAAGAAAAGCCAAGGTTTGGGTGAGCCTTCCTAGAATTTTGGTTCATTATCCTTGACCTGACTGACAGAAATATTAGCAGTGGGAAATAAAACTGCTGGTTTAGTTATTTAAAAAATAAAATTGTTTGTTCATATTGAATATATTCTTTCCTTCCAAAAATCCTTCCATCTGTGTGTGAATGCATGAAAGCTAGTTAAATTGGCAGCCATAGCTCTGTACTTCTCATGTGGAGGACCTTCATCTCAAGCTAGAAGAGCTTCATCCTCCAGGTCCCCATTTCAGAAGCGTTTTTCCCAAGCAGAGGGAAGGGGAATGAAACACCAGTGACCTTCAGCTCATCACATCACAAAGTTCAAAACAGAGCTGGTTTTCAGAAAAAATAAAATAAATAAATTTGGGTAATTTGGAATAAATTCCTTCAGAAGGAATAAAACCGATCCCATGAAGCCAGATATGTGGTTTCTGCAAGCTGGAGCTCGCAGAGGCGTTTGACATGTTCTTTGTATACCTGGCACCTTCTGAAGAAAAGCCTACAACTGTCACTGGGTACCTATAAGGTTTCCACCAGCTGTCCTTCTTGCCCCTTGCCCAGAAAAAGATGCCGCCTTGATACATGGAATGCAACCCTAATGTTAAATTTTAAAGAGGTACCACAAATAAGGGGCTGGGGTTGTGGACAGTGAGGAGGAAAGGCCCTTCGGTGCTGCAGGGAGGGGGGAAACAGGCTGATGATTGCACAAAATCTGCCCTCCTATGGGGACTGTGATGTTGTGCCAGCAGCGTGGTGGCCCTGGGGACCCCCGGGTCCTCCGGTGGCCGCAGCCAGCCTCGGTGGTGCAGCAGGACTATGGTGCTCCTCATCAGGAAGGGGAGTTATATGGGGCTATAGGTTTGATAGCACAGAGAGCTAAATCCTGCATTTTTTTCAAGTGCAAAGCACCTTTTGACCTTCAGTAGAACTTAAAAACTCAGAGGGATTGGGCAAAGCAGATTTTAATTTATAATAAAAATGAGGACACCGTTGCTTGTATTTTTACAAAGGCCCTGAAGAGCTCCCTTGCTATGTGAGCCCAGCAAGTTGGCAATGTATTTTAATGTATTTATTTGATTATGCATTCATTCTTTCATTCATTCATCTATTCAGTCATTCATTCAGACACTTGTTCATTCATCCCTGTCCTTTTGCAGGAAGAGAACATAAGCCAGCAGTGGCATACTTCTTCACTGTCCTGATTTACAGCGACGTCTCTGAGTTTGTATCAATAAATCTCTTTGGCCCTCTTCAATCCAGCATTATCCCTCATTAGTGACTGGGATTTAAAAAAAGGATTAAAAATAATATCAGATTACAGATAGATAGATATGTGTATTGGTTGCAGTGCTTTGATTAAAAAGCTGGGTTGCTGGGTATTTTTTTTTCTTTTATTTAAGACATCTTATATTCACAATTCTCTAGATCTTGCAATTATTTTCACAGACAATCCTTGACTTTTTATTACCTGGCCCAATAATTTCGCTATCAGGACTGAATGATAAGGCCCTCCCGGTACCTGCCCAGTGGCTGCCGATGCAGAGCGGAGCTCCAGTGAGCCTGGCTCTCACCTCTACCTTCATTGCCTCTGCGAGACCTTTTGGTGTTTTCTGGCCCAGGGCAATATTTATTTAAAAATAACCTTTCTGGAGGGGCTACCCCTGCTCTGGTTGCTAGCAGGTAGCGACTGTATGGGTTGTGTCCAGAACTGGCTGGCCATCACTGCGCGTCTCAGCCCAGACATGTACATTTTATCTGCTTCTGAGTATGTCTTAACATGGGAATATTTCCTCTGAAGAGGACTGAAATGAAGGGGAACTACTCTTTGAGTTGGGATTACTCACACTCTAATAGCTGCTGGAACAATTTTTCTCCTGTATCTCTGAAATACCCTTAATTAATCTTGCAGACAACTTGCAACATAATTGTGTCCCTAAACTGTTAACCTTGAAAAATATTTGACAGTGTACTAGCATCTCAGAAACCTGTTATCACAGGGAATATAATAAATCCATAAATATCCTAGTTTCTCTCAAAAGTTCCAGAATAATTCTTCGTTGTCAGTCTTTTTTTTTTTTTCCCTTAGTTTTCTTCTTGACCTGGTGGCAGGAGATGCAGGAGAGCAAGAAGGCATGTTAAAAAAAAGGCAGTTTGGAAGAAAAGGTACCTATATATCCTATATAACTTCGTATTTTTTATAAAAAGGGCTTGCATTTCTCACTCATTTGCATGTCTTCAGGGCACCAGAGGACAGAGACACAACCTGCCATCTGCAATTGGGTCAGAACTAGTCCCCGGTAAACAAAAAAGACAACACTGCAATTCACGTAGTGCAGAGCCATAGTTGGCCTATAGTTGCAACTGCTTCTTCTTAAATAAATACTTCCTATTTAAAAAGAATTATGATGCCATATAGGTTGCCAGTGTGCTTAAATGTCATGTTCACTTTGGCTGAGAAAATGAAAAATTTAAAATACTTACATTCCTCTGATATCAGTGACCTCATTAAAGTCACAGAAATCCTGAATAACTGAATAACTTTAATTAAAGTTATTAAAATTTCTTCTATTGGTTAGTCCTTACAAGCTCAGAAGCTCTGTTATATTTAACAGTCTGGCATCAACTGCTGTTGGTAACGGAGACGATCCTCTTCCAGGCCTGTCTGCTGTTCTTACTATGCTGCCATTTGAAATCATCAGGAGAAAATAATCATAAGCTTAAAAAAGCTAAAGCAGACAGGCTGTTTCAGATTATTTCAGTATGTGTGTTTGCTGCAACAACCGAATGTTCCTGTTAAAATCATAGTCTGGTTTTCCTCCTGAAAATCAGGTTATAAACAAAAGGATTAGACAAAGACAAACCCAGGGAGAGAATTTACATCTGGGCTCAAATGTGCATTGGAAATTGCGGAAAAACTTTGGTTTTAGGTCTTCTCTATTTTAATAATAATTGTTTTCCTAAATTTATGTATTCTTTATGTATTTCTGTATCAGGGATTAACTATGTAGCTTAGTAGAAAACAGAAAAGGAGATCATTATTTTACAATTTAATTTAGAGAAATTTGAAGGCTAGGGATCAGTAGGGAAGGCAAGCACAGCTGCTTTTCTTATAATTTTCCCATTAGAATATACTAATTTCCACACTGCTGCTCCCTTATTTTCGGTGTGTTTGTAGGTATTATTCTCATATTTGGACCCAGCAGCCCAGAAAGCTTGAAAAGTCTGAGTCTGTTTTTCGCTAAAGGAACACTTTCTCACTTAGTTCAGACGTGCATTCAGCTTTTGTTTGCTAATCTTCATATAAAATTGTAAAACCGTGCTGCTAAAATGACGTTATTACACGTTTGTGAACTTGTAATGTGTATTCCAAAAAAGAAACTCAATATATCGTGTACTTGTAAAACTTGGCCATCCTAGAGGCGCTTCACAGTGTGGACCATGTTTTGCCTTATAACAAATCTTCAGGACGGGGAACTCCCATCTCCGCTGGACAAAGAGCTGGAGCTCGGAGGGGGTCACTATGCTCAAGGTGGCTCAGGAAACGTGTGACCCCGCAAGGAGATGAACCTGCATCTTCAGCCAAAACATTTAAATGGCTTACAGTTTTAAACTATCCAAAATTTTAAAACATTTGCCAGGAAAATATCAGGGCTGTTGTGTATACTCTAAGCATTTCCTCACCCATGGTGTTACATTTTGAAATGCTGGATTTCCTCTTCAAGGGAAAGATTATTCAACTCGCTCTTTTTCACCTACTAGAACTCTTAAAAGGAGCGTTTTTACTTCTCACTGAACATAGTTAATAAACATAGTAGATGACTGAAAAATTTAAAAAACCGTGCTTTTCAAATATTTGAATTAACATTGACAGAACACATTAATCTGGACACACTTCTGAGGTCAGGATATGAACTGTCACCAAATATCTGAATGCTTGCAAAAGGGGTGTTTATGAAATCTTTGTAGAAAGTCAGATATTTCTGTAATAAGTGCAATTATCATTTAGTACCCTATTGTTCAATATTATCACTTGGCCAGTGATAACTGTGGCATCCAGTTGTGATATCCGGTGATATCTTTTCTGGATATTGTCGCTTTGACCAAAAATAAAATCGGGTGACCTGAACGCATCTATTCCCCGCTTGACTGCCAGTTATCTAATATAAGCTCAGAGGTCACTAGCTGTTCATTCAGGCTTTTCCTAGATATTTTCAAATACATTTTTAAAGCATGAGATTTGTTTCCAAAGATTAGCAACCCCCCTACAACCTGTCATTTGCTTTTTTAACTTACTTAAATCAGCTAGCTCTAACGATAGCAATTTCACCATCAGCACAGTACCAATCATATCGATGTATTTACACTAGGAATACCTTTAGCCCGGTGATATGTTAGTCTGCATTACCAGCCCCTTTGTTAGAGATTTATTTTTTTTGCATGGCGTTCTGTTTGTCCTACGTATGCCACAGCTGCCTATTGAAGCAGCACAGCAAAAGCTTTGGGGATTTCCCAACAATAAAGTTGAAATCTCTTTCCTGGTTAGTATTCAGCAAGGCTATAACATTTAGCAGACATTTTCCCTTCTCCCAGCTTTCAATAGGCTACATTTATCAGCATGGAGTAGCAATCAACATGTATTTGCTCATGTATTTATACAAGTCAGCTGTATGCTTCCTCATTACTTGCAATTCTTCCTTTAAAAACTTTGCTTTCTGTGTCTTCAGCAAGGAAATTCTGGGTATATATTATGTATATATGGTTTTGTGTGGAAAGTACTTTTTGGTGTACAATATATATATCAGAATTATCACAGGTATTTCATTAGTAGCTAAGTGAATTATTTATGTAACCTCTTATTTCATCCCCAGGTGTATTTGATGTTGGCATTATAGTATTAAATAAGTTATCTTTTAAAGAAAAGGACTGTTATTTGTATCTTTGCACTTTAAAAGCTTCCTACTGGAAGCTAAATTCTTATACTACTGGATTCTTGAGAAAGATAAAATAATATATTCTGCAAATCTCTGAATATGATCTAAGATAGCTGTCCTACATATAATTAAGCTCTGACTGGGCAGCATGGCCTTTCTGAGAAGTGTAAGGAATGACTGTTCTTATTCGCTGAAGAGAACAACAACCATGGGCTACTTTGAGTGGCCAAAACCTTCAATACAATAATAATCAGTAACTTCAGAGCCAACAGAGTTTCTATATTTTGCCAGAACTATTTCCCATCCTGTGAAAAAGGCACTTAAAGCAGTTGGGTGAAAATGAAGGAACGCTTTTTTTCTGGAGTTATTGTTTCAAAAGAAAGAATGGTCCTTGAAAATTGCTTAAGGGTTTGGAAGAAGAGAAGTCATTCCAGTGGAAAGACACTGGTGGGCAGAGTGCTGATGAATATTCAATGTTTTATCACACCTGAAAGACACAGGTACTGTTGCAGGTGCTCTCACAAGGCCAGTGCACACATGGGGACAGGAGGAGACAGCAAGACCTGAACGGTGCTGGTACAACAAGGTGCTCCTTGCTGCAGTGCACCCACAGTTGCTCCCTACTTGCTCAGCTCTAGCTGGATTCATTGCACATGGTTTTACTGTCACAACTGAGGTGCTGAAAAAGCAGCCAAAAAAACAGGGGGGATGATGAGGAGTGGACGTGAAGGCTGCGTACGAAAGGATGGTGACCCCAACTACCTATTTCAAAGGGGCAAGATTTCACTTCCATCACTGATGCATGTACTGTTTTGCTCCCCTAGTAATGTTTCTCCGAGGCAAAAGATGCAAAAAATGTACTATCATTGAGAAAAGCCTTGAGAATCTAATAAGTCACAATTTGATTTATTTAGTGCAAGTTTTCTCAACCCGTTGGTTGCAACTCCGAAGGGTCGTGAAAGGCAATTAGAAGACACAAGGCACTTAAAATCTTATTACTGCCTAAAATAAAATAAAAAGTCTAAATCCTACTCCCTCATTCCACTTATGCCATAATCCCCCAAGGTCACAGCCACAACCTTCTGAAACACACACAATTACACTACACAATTTAGAATTATGGTCACAGATTGGAGGGGCTTTAATTTTACCGTAAAGGCAAGGGGGTCTTAAATATGTTATACATGAAATAAAGGCCCATCTGACTAGAAAGAGTGGAAAATATTGAACTAGTCACTCAATAAATGTGCAAATTATGCATTAATTTATCTTCCCTCCTTATCTTATTGACTTGTCTCACAAAAGAGGTAAAAACAATGCTTCCATAAGTTTATATCAAACCACAAAATTATTTTTAAAATGATATTCAATTCAGAAAAGCATTTTGGCACCTGTCTAGCCCCCCACTGTCTCCAACTTAATGGGCACTAACTGTCCTAACTGATTTTCTGGAATAAAATCCATTGATCTGTGTCAGTCAGGATCTTGAAAACTGAAGATCTGAGGTTTAAGAACCCAATCTGCTAATACGCATTAAGGTGAGCTAGGAGCCTTCACTGAACTTTGGTTCAGGCTCTGACAGCCCCAACTCCAGCTAAATTCATCCAAGTAAACCTCAATATAAAACTAGATTATTTGCCTGGGCAAGATTAAAAACAACCACATTATTATTATTATTATTATTATTATTATTATTATTATTATTATTATTATTATTATTATTATTATAGCTGCAGGAATAATCCCTTCTCTCTATTCAGTGGGATATCCCTCCTGGGGCTGCAGTTTGGGATTTCTGTTTTACAGACCAAATACACCAAATGCAGTGAAATAGAGATGAGCTGGTGAAAACTTGGTAAAATGACTCTGAGTTGAATGGATTCATTTGCAATGTTTTCCTTGTTGGCTCGTACATATAGAATACGTGTAGCTCAGCTGAGCTATAATTACAAGATGACATCAAGAGTGGTCTAAAAGTACGTGAGGCAAACACCTCGAGGAGGGGAAGGATCCTTTGGGGCAGTACATGGGGCTACAAGTAGGATGTATGGGATTAGTGGGGAAATAGAGTTGAATATTAAGAAGAAATTATTCCCAGTAGCAAGATCAGTTAACTAAAATAGTCTCCCAAGGGAAGTAATAGAAACAGTGCCATTTGACATCTCTAATGCTAGATTTGGCAAACTGTTAGAAACACAGTCTGGAGAACAATCCTACACCTGCAGAGAGGTGGCGAGGAGAGCCTAAAACAACCTCACTGAATCCCTGACCTTTCTAACTGCATGTGCTTATTTGCAAGTATTATGGTTAAGGTCCCCACAATACAATGCTGCATTAGCTACATAGGCACACGGTAGATCACAGTGGGTATGCAGATTTAATGAAACACTATAATTAAATTTAAATTATCTTTTTTTTTTTCAGATGAGGAAAATTCCCACACACCAAAGCAGGGTTAAAAAAAAAGAGTGTATTTGTTTAATGTTTCTCAAGAAATGCTTTTCCATAGAGGCCAGCATTATAATTAAAACTACTTAATCCAATCCCTTGAGATTTTTCCATACATATTTCCTATCCCAAGGCAATCTGAAATATAAATTCATTCAAAGTAAATCTGTCAGGAGGAAAACGGGAATGGTTTTCCCCATCAGAGCCCAGCGGGACCGGCCGAGTCTGACTCCAACTGTGTCAGCTCTGTGGCATTCCTGAAAACAGGGCTGCGAAAGAGGAGGTTTGGCATTGCAGGGGTTAGCAGCAGCCAGACAATCTGTAGGAAGCATCTCACGCTCTGGTGAGGTGTCCAGAGCCTAAGGAATAGGAGAATTAAGTCTGGCCTTTATTAAATCCCCAGTACTGGCCTTTTAATATGATCAGCCTTTTCCTCAATTATCTAAATCTTAGTTAGTCTCGTCACATTGTGTTTCCATGTTAATACAAAAATCGTAAGACACAACTGAAGCTCTGCAGTCTTCTTTCTCCTGCCATTGCTGACAACTTAGATAATATTTCTTAGTGGTTCTAACAATGAAATACTTTTTCCGATTCACTTGTTTTAGACTGGCTTCATTAGTGACTTCCCACCGCAGCATTTTTCTTATTGAAGTCAATAATTACATTTCCATTGTAATAGCAAGCTTGCAAGTCTTGAAACTGAGCTGTGGCAAGTCCAGGCTTCAAAAGCCTCGGGACGTGGCGGGTGACAGTCTCAGCACCCCAACCTGTGTGTCCAGAAGGCAGAAACAAAATGCCTGCAACTCCTCTTCATGAACCATGCACCAGCGTCTGGAAAAGCCTGGCTGGCTCAGCAGCATCTGGTGCCCCAGGAGGATGAAAATTTAACTTGGTCATCTTCCAGAAGAGATGCCTTCCTAACTCTCCAGATAGACCAACTACAAAGGATCCCCAATGACAGGAACAACACAGAGCTGCAGGGAAGACGGGGTATGATTTGGCGTACAGCCAGACTCGTCACGAGGCAGAGGTTAATGGGAGCAGTCTAAAACTCAGATAAGATTAAGGAAAACCAAAGGCAGCAGAGAAGTGCACAAAAAACTACGGAGTGACAATATGAATCTTGGAAAGGATGTGCCCTCACCAGCAGGCACAGCCAACGGAAGCCTTGAAGCTTTTCCTGCTCAAATCAAAACTCCCACGGTCTTCAAGTGAGACCAGGGGCAATACTTCAGTCCCAGTAAATTACATTACTTTTATTCATATTAACTCTTACGAAGTTTGGAATGTCTGAAGATCAAGTCCACATAGGTGTTTGTTTATATGTATGAATAATAAATGTTAGATAATGTAAATTATGCATATAACATCAGTCCTTTCCAGGCAAAATGAATTACTGAGATTTGGTACCAGCTTGCTGATGTCAATGTTGGCAACATCTTGCCCTTGCACTGGAGGACGTTCCATGAGAATGGCGCTCCTCAGCTGGTCCAAAAGGATTAGGAGAACTGATGGAGTAAAAAGAAATTTCAAAAAAACTTGAAAATGGCCAGAGATTTACTGCAGCGCTGTATACAAAGGAAAGTAAACAAACATGGCTTCATTACATTGCTCACTACACTCAGCAACTGATATGCATTCCCTGTTCCCTGGCCAAATACAGTATCTCATCAGCGATTTCTGTCCAGGAAAGCCAATAAAATAAGAGTGTATGTTGCCAAGGTGAAGTTTTAAGAGTTACAATTTTAAATTTCCTATTAGGGATAAGGTAAGATTTATGGATGATATACTGATTTATAAACATGTTTAGACAGTAAGTATTTTTGGCTTCAGGCTGGAATCAGAAAGCTTGGTGTAAAGAAAGATTTTTAAAGGTTTTGTGGTACATAAAATAAATCCAACTTACACTTTCAAAGAGCCCTCTAGCTGTATAAAAGATGATGACAGTGACAGTGAAAAAAAAATTTGCTTATATCTACAATGCTCCATTATTTTCTCATTAACTTAAGTTTTAAAGGGAATCATATTAGTGCCTCCAGAGGATAAGCTATATAAACAAGAGCTAGAAATTTATCTGTGCATTAAAATGAATGCTATGGTAACAAGTTTGATTGCTTTGGCTGCAATTTAAAAACGTAAAGGGTGTGTTATCCTGAGATAATCTCACCCTTGGGTCCTTTTATATATTATATCTCATACCTCTAATCCTGTGAGACAGTGTCTAGCTAATAATATCCCC
Source organism: Platalea leucorodia (assembly GCF_965183815.1). NCBI lineage: Eukaryota > Metazoa > Chordata > Aves > Pelecaniformes > Threskiornithidae > Platalea > Platalea leucorodia. Next base: position 6,376,241 of record NC_138830.1, read on the forward strand.
TCTGCCTTTGTCTGGTTTGTCATACTGCAACTGAAACGTGCCTCTTCCAACTTCAGATAACACATTAGTTAAGTAATTTTATTTTGATCACTGAATCATTAGTTTATGTCTGGAGAATATGTAAAGATTTATTTCCTTGGACAGTAGGAAAAATTTTCTTAGCAAAAGCCTAGTGCAGCATGCAGCACTCAGTGGAGCAGTGAAATTGCCATCCTTCGAGGTGTCCAGGACTTGGCGCGGCAGAGCCGCAGCGGAGCTATCTGCTGCAAAGCTGTGCAGCCTTGGAGGCCAGTTTTGTACCAGCGGTGGATCAAGTCAGTGCCTTGGGTATCGGTACCTCACAGGCTGGATTCACTGGTCTTCACAAGGGAGACCTCAACAGTTGCAAACCACCCCAACACCATTTCTCCTTTGGCCACATCTTGGTGTACAGTGTCTTGCTCAGGTCCCTCCAAATCCACCAGGGCATGGGCTCAACTTAGGGCTGCTCAGGTCTACACTGTCTTTCATCTGTGTGAAAGACATTCATTTCATCCAGTCTTTCATCTGGGAGGAACTGAAGTGGAGATGGTCTTCCATCAGGCTGTGGAGTTGTTTTTTTAACCCTTCTTTTGAGGTCCTCTGGATGTAGATTTACTGGAAAGATTAGGATGACTTTAGCCTACATCAATAATTTTCAGGTCCTCACAGCAATCTCTTTGAAATCTGACCTGCGTGTGACGAGGGCTCCTCTGTGCGCTGACTGGCAGATGACTATGGTGGATCAGTGTTTGGACATGGCCACTGCACACTGGAACAGCACACAGATGAGGAGACAGGACCCAGTTCTTTGTACTACAGATGAAGTAGTGCCTGAAAGGCTCACATCACATTACCCATAAAACAACAACCTTGGAAGCTGAAGGTGTTTTCCATTCTCCAGGTCTGAGCCTTTCAGTAGGCAAACCCCTCTTAGAAGAATTTCAAATCTTACAAAAGTTGAAGGAAATCAGCATCTCAGTACCTTCACTTCATGCCTTGAATTAGTCGAGAAAGTGGCAACAGCCAGTTTTCCTGGTTTTTTTCACTCAATCACAGCTCTCCTCGTACTGTTTATTGCAACACTATTATTCCCTATTAGTCATTTTCCTATATAAACTGCAACACACTGACACTGAAGTGTGATTTACAGATGGAGACAGTGATACCGTATTAAAATCAAATTACCTTGCTTTTAGATGTCTAAGTTAAACCCTAAGGGTTAGGAAAGACTCCTCAAGGTCCCAGTCAGCTGTTGCATGGCTTTTATATACTGTTCCTAGTATAAATTGCTTCTGAACATGCCTTCACCTGTCAGTTCTGTTGAGATGTTTTTGAGTGTCATAAACTCCTACATCTTAAAGCCAGGTGTTGAAAGAAACCCTATTATTATCACTACATTGTCAGCGACAATAACAACAGTTAATATGTGATGATAGGGATATAAATGTCTGGTTCCTGTGTACAGCTTGTCATTTGCAGTCAAATCTAACACTGCTAGAGGAGTCTTTGGGAGCGAATGCTGAAAAAATTGATGTCTTCTGGGACCTGGCTTCGTAAAAAAGGCATCCATGTTTAATTCCACTTAATCTTTTCTAACTTAAATGTGCTCTGCTCATAAAAAAGTAAGTGCGAGCCAGTGAACACATACACGTTGTATTAAGGACTTTTTAATTTAAAAGGCCTGTCCCAGCCTTCAGTGGAGTGAGAACAGGGGCTTGGCTTGGGCAGTGTTAGCAAAGCCTTGTTTAGGGAGGGAGTTGGTGGCTTTGACTCACAATCCAGAGGCAAATTTTAAAAATTTTAAAAAAGGAGGTAGCTAGTGTACATGTTGCCAATTCTCTGAACACAATATCACATTATTCCAGTGCCATGTTGCCTGGTGTTTTATTTGTTCTCTATTTTGCATAGATTAAAATCAGGGACTTACTGATATTTGTCTCAGAAAATTGTTTATAGCAGTCATTTTTGCACTTCTCATGCAAAAAAATTAAAAATGGGCATGAAGGGGAGTTGCCTATCACACCTGAGTGAGACATGTCCTTGTGCTTTGCCTTATCCGTGTTCCTAGGTTTTACAGGTCAGTTAGATATCTTTTGCAGGAAATCTCTTTCCCTTATACATACTGTGTATATTTTGCCTCTTACAACATATTAAATAGCCCATGCAAGAAGAGTACATGAATTATTGATATTGTACCAGGAGAGAAAGTGTAGAGGGAACAGAGAGAATATTACATGATGTGGTAAAGCAACCACATGTTTCAGTTAGATGCCTGGGTACGGAGCTCTGTAAGAAACTCTGTGGTTTGTTGCTCGGTGCATATACGGTTGATCTCAGGTGCTTTTTGCTCGCTGTGGTTATCTCTTCCAGTTTTCAGTTTTTGAGCATAAGCTGATACAAAAGCTTCTACAAATTATTTAAGTGAGAAGTTCAGCTCTATCTTTAAATGGGAAATGTAGTTCCTTGCCTGTTGTAAATCCAAGGGACAGGGAGGTCCAGGCTTCCCTGCTTCATTTTGATCTCTTTGCAGGATTCATTGGCTGAATTTTCAGCACTTTTTTTTTCCAATGAATTATTCCTTTTGGCTGGGAGGGGAATCCTTTGTTTGCCACATCATTCTGAATTTCCCACCTCCACCAATTTCATTAGCTTGCATAAACATGAACTCATTCCTGTATGACCTGAGGGCTTTGTAACTCAATATTGCCTCCAACTGACCACAGGTAGATTACCAAGCAGGGCACAAAGTCAAGGAAAGCAATAATTCTGCCCACTGTGGAAAAATGGAAACTGTAAGATACGGATCTCCCGCTTCCAAAATATATCTTTTTCTACCTTTTTAGTGTTTCTTTTTTTTTTTTGTGGATGAGGGTCAGAGTCCATTTTGTCCTACAGCGCAGGCTTTGTGCTTTGTTTTGTGTCAACTTCATGCTATCAGTTCTTTTCCTTTGACTGAAGTCAAACATCAAACTGAAAATCGCTCCTTCATCTATTACACTGTGAGTCAGGGAAAAAACCTTTACACTTTTTAGGAAATAATTGGGTAATGCTATAACAGGACCTCCTAAGAAAATCACGGTAACAGGCTGTCACAGGCTTTCAAAGCAGAAAGGGGAAAATTGTTTCATGAGAGCCTTTAAACAGTTGTATCTGCAGACTTCAGGTGAACAAATTGCATGTGGGCAGCAAGGAATAAATCAAGTACTTACATAAATTTTTTAGTCTGTATTGTTCCTGTCCCAAGCTCTACAATTTTGCGTATCATTTTGAGCATTTCAAAATCCAAAGTTATTTTTATCCTCTGAGAAGTAGCTTCTACATAAAGAGTGGTTGCCAGTGTATTATAAACTAGGATTAGCTTAATTAGGGACTTCACAAGAAAGTAATGACTATTTAAGCCCTGAAAACAAGCTAATTATTTTGTATCACATTGTTGCTAACGCTGTCCTCCCTTCTCTTAAGGTGAATGTTCAAAAAGATGTATGGCAGACATGCTAATTAACAGATTTCTTGCAATCACATTACCAATTTTTTATAATATATTAGAATTCCTCTTTTATGCAACACTTCATATTTCTAGTCAGGTTAACTGACAGCATGATTCAGTGCTTTTTGTAAGATTACATCACCATCAAAGTTACTGCTAGAGTTGCAGAAGATACAACAGTGATTTTTCCCTAGTGCTCTGCTGAAAAATGCCAGTAGTTTCATTATTTGTGCCAGACATTTTCATAAATTCCTTCTATTTATATTACTTTATCACAATTCATTCAAAACAGTTAAATAAATCCAGATTAATAAGTAGACTCTGAGGATCTGAACTTCCAAGAGGCAGGGCCTCTTGAACAACATCTGAAACCCCTCTGAAGCATCTCTTCCCAACAGCCCTTATCCTGCCATTCCACCACTGCACGCTGTAGTTGGAGCTTATGTTACATACCCGGAGTTAGGAGTGGGACGCCCGTAAAATCCGTACATTTCATAAAATGCAATGGAATGTAAACTTGTAGCAGTTTTCTGTAGTGAATGTCTTTAACAGCATATGGAATATCTAGCATTTAATTCTTATCTATGCTTTCCCCTTTTCTGTATATAATAGTTGCCTTTTATTTAAAATCACCTTTTACTTTTAAATTCCTCTGTTCTTACTTTTCATACTCAGTATTTCCTCCTTGTCGCAGTATCTCACATTATTTGTATTTCCCATTCCTTCAACGTTTTTTGCATTCATGCATATACATCATATACATATTCCAAGTTCTCACTGGTGTATTTGCAATTAATGAGTCAATTTATCCTGACACACAAAATCTTACAAAGTGACGATAAATGATTCCTGATTAGATAGCTGATTTCCATAAAAGAGCACTGGAACTGAAGCAGATGAATTCTCAGCTCTACTTTTAACTGGCACATTGACTCTGGTTCATCCTAAATTTCCCATGGTGTTAGTCAATCTAAATCCTGGCAACCCTGCCTTAAAAAAAATAAAATTGATAAATGGAGAGATACATAATATAAAAGTATATAATTTCAATAAATATAAATATCTCTATCTTAAATGGAATAATGCAAGCATATATATTCTGCTGCAAACCAAACGGCTGACAGAAAATGATTACACTATTATTAAGCATCTATACAGTTTCTGCTGCTAGGTAATGTCAAATCAAAATTATTAAGCTTCATTAGAGAGCTGGTGCCTTTAAAAGAATTCCTCTGAATGTCCTAGATGAAGGCCCCTTCAATAAGGACTGATAGCGTTTCAGCTCTGCAGCATACCCGTTCTGGCTTTTTTTCCATCTTGAATTTCCCATGGTGTCATCTTATCTAATCATTGCTTGGTAATGCTGGCTCCATAAGAAACCTTCCATAGAAAATGAGAGTTCATACATCTGTCTCCTGCTGAAAATGCTCATGAATAATGGCATGCCGCAGCACCAGTCAGTAAGAAAGCAAAGAGCGGTTCCAACTCTGTGTGAAAGGCAGAAGGCTCTGAAGGAAGAGAAATTCGATTCTTATTTTAATTTTGTACCAGGGGCTTCCTCAGGTCTAGATTGTCCCAAGCCCTTGAAGGAATATTAAGGAGGACGTCACAAAGAAATCATTTTTTCTTCTCAGAGCAACAGCCAGACAACAGTTATACCTTCTGTGGCTGGTTAAGTGCAGTGACAGCCCTTTTTTTACGCCCCTAAAGTAAAGCTCCAAAAGTGAGACCCCCTGAGCACTCCTTGGTGAAATTCGCACCAGCCTGCAAGGAATCAGCGGTGGCAAGGAAGCCAGTGTGCATCTGTCAGTGTGTGCACACACACCTGTGTGTGCAAGCGGGCAACTCCATGCTCATGCATTACATTCATATTTTCTTCTGACATTCCCATCAACTGAATGTCATTGCCATTTATTACTGTCATAACTGGATGCTTATTAATTTTATGTTCAATATTTTGATCATAAAACCGATCCCAGCCTTCATTTATTACAGGTATAATCATCACCTTCCTCATAAACCCAGCTCTGTGCCCTGGGGATCGTTGGCAGACCACCTTGGCTATGGACCCTCTCAGATGCTTCTGGCTGATGAAACAATTAATTTTTTTAGGTCTCTTATTGACATTGTGATCCCAAGAGCATAGTACGAGTTAAATATTTGCTTATTATAATTGCACATTTCACATGCTAGAAGCAATTTCTGTATTATATTACTGGTACAATATTCTGCACTGTGGAACTCTATCTAATAAGGAATCAAATTCAATCAGACTTGAGAACTATTCATGTGAATGACTACCATTACTTGATATCATCTGTAATGCAATAAACTGAGTGTTTGATATAATGCTGTTATATTAGGGATATGCATAACCTATTTGTTATCTATCATCTGAATCGCAGAAATGGTGTGATCAAAATTAATTACATTTTAGGGTATGTCTGAATTACAGCTAATGAAAAAAAATTCAGTTTAAATGTGTTTTTCAGAGAAAAAATAGATGTGATGCTGTGATGTCATTGGCAAAATAGCTTTTCTTAAGAAGCTATGCATGTTACCAAGAAAGTTTGTTCGCTGCCTAAATGTCTTGCATTGCAAGCTGCAGTGATGCTGGCTACAGAACGTGACCTTAGAAAGAAATATGACATGATCTGAAAAATATTATATCAGCTTTCAAAATAGAAAACTGAACAGAACTTATAAAAATAAAAGCATTTCCAAGTCAAATATTTTATATGAAGTGCTACCCATGGGAGCTTTTTTCATAAATACATAAATGCAGCTTTTGGGGAATGCTCATAATTGCTGTGTTACATATTCTTACATTTGGCAAACCGATTCCTGAATTTGAAAATAAATCAATTTGGGCTTTTTCAAGTGATAGGGATAGGCAGAAAATATGTTTGCATTTGATTACAGTAATTACTTATGTACGTAAGTAACTTTTAGGTCTTTAATAAGTTCACCGAGAATGATTTTTGTCTTAAAGCACAACTGCACCCCAGCCAACGGGACAAATGTAAGACACAAAGGAGGCAATCCCACAGCATGAGGATCTGATACTGAGCTACACCTTTATCAGATATATATAGAGAGATATATAAGGGATGCAGTCTGAGGTATCACAAGGTGAGTCAGGGAGGGGAAGCAGTTGATGCTCGGCCTTGAAGGGAACATGTAGTGAGCACGCTGCAGTCTTACGGGAGGGGAAGAAAAAGAAAACAAAGGAGAAAGCAGAAATAGAGGTCAAGTCCTCTGGCCCCAAAGGAGGAGCAGGTATAGCCTGGGCAGTACTGAAAGAGCACCTGAATAAAGGATGGGGAACACATCACACACAGAACAGGAGTTACTTTAAAGGAAATCCTTTCTTCTCATCATTAAAAAAAGGTTTCATGTGTGCAGCTATACCAGACCTCCAAAGAAAAGCTGTGTGAGCTGATGGATGGGGCCTGGGCTCCTGGGCAGGAGGTCACTTCCAGCAGCAGCTTCTGGCTCCTGCCTGACCTGCCCACCACACTTCACCGCTCCGTCCTTTCCACGTCTGTCCTGCTCCCCTATCCACACTGCCAACGCTTGGCGAATGCTTGGAGTCTGTCCCTCACAAAGCTCACTTGGGATGCTCTAATTCAACGTAAGAAATATTTAGCTAATAAGTAACAAGTAATAATTTAGTAATAACAAGTGTTATGGTTGTACCAACCCTGACACTACATCCCTCCAGAAGCTACGAATAATATTAGTCATATATGGGAAGTATTTTGGGGTTTGTGAGCTCATCCTAGTATCTTTGAAATATCCATAGGATTTACCAACTTGTTTCTGACCTGTCTTGTGAAAGGCTCTTTGAGTAGTTAGCATTTTCTCCTGTTATTCCTGCACGTCTAAGACACGTGGCTCCTTTTAAACTCATTTTCAGACAAAATTTATTGATCTTGCTTCTATTTCTTTATTGAGTTAACTTAGGCAAATTCAAAACAGAAAAAAATAGCAGTCTCCTGTTTTTATTGACATCTTATAGGAGTTTAAAATCCAGTTGAATAATTTTGTGGAATTATGTCTTGCTAGACTTTGTAATAGTTCTGCCCTCCTTCTTTTAAATCTTCACAGTTTTGCTATTTACCTTCCAGGCTGGTGTGCATAATCCTAGTGCAGATGCCAGGATTCTCTGATCATATGAAATGTTAAGTTTTCCTATTAAATCTTCAAAAATTATATGCAGGGTCATGCATTAGTGAGAATTCTGGGAATGTTAAGAAGAAATTTTAAAAGCTGCTGAAAAAATAACTATTGACAACCAGCACAATTCGTTCTATATTTGCTTATAGTTCTGTTTTATACATATATATATGAACTTTCAGACTCGTTTATTCGCTTTACTGACATGAATAACCAAGGGCATGATTTATAATAATTTGTCATCCAGTACTAGATTAAAAAAAGTTTAATTAATTTTTCATTAGCCACAGTTAATGATGGGCTTGTTAACCATCTTGAGGTGAAGCCAAGAGCTATTAGCTATATTAAGGACCAGTTTCAAGAAAATTACTCCTTTTATAATCCCCAAAATGAGTTATAATTTTTTTTTCCCTTTTCAGAAAACAGTGTTAAGGTATATAGATATATTAAAATCTATACAGAAGACAGACTTTGAGAAAAACTGATCATGTAATAAAAATTATTGACCAATTTTTGCACCAATTAAAATGAGATCAAACTTCTTGATGATTATTCTAAAGAAATAGCCTTGTGAAATTAGTTACTAGTTCTGGTACTTAAAAATCAACATACCACTTTATCATATAGCAATGAACTGAACTAGAGTAGGTGACTATTTGGAGGAACTTCTTTGCTGCCACTAGACTTCTGCCAGTTGTGTCAACTGTCTATCTTACTAAAACAGAAATTAGGATTTGAACAGAAAATTTAATTTAATTAAAAATTAGTTTGTCCTGCTCTGTGGCCCTTGCTGGGTGGGAAGGCTGACCATGACAGTGGTCGTTGTGCCATGATCTATGACTCAGAGAACTTGCAAAAGAATAAGAAATATGTGTGAGTAATTAACATATAAAAAAAGGGCGGGGGGGAGAAATTGAAATTATTTTTCTAGCAGACCTCCTTCTGATTTTTAGAAAGAGGGATTACATTAAAAATAAAATCAAAATCTTAAAAATAAGTGTCTAAACATAGAGTGCTGCAAGATGAATAGTCTTAAAGCTTTTTGAATGGGTGGGAGGAACAGGCCTATTGAAATCACCGAGAAACGTGACTGCTCAGTAACTTTAAACCCTGTGGGTTTGAACAGGAATTTAGAAACCTAAATTTTAGCCTCAATTTTAGAAAATCTTGACCAGAATCTACATTCAATAAAAATGTACTTATGTAAACAGCTATATGAGAACGAAAATACTGTTTGATAAAAGATTTTAAATTCAGTTCCATTCCAAACTGCAAGAGATTTTCAACATTTCTCCACAGCAAATACGGGAAAGGGTGGGAAAGCCATTTTCCATGGCTTCAAATGTTTTCATTAGGTTTTCTTCCATTTTTAATGTCACCGTAACATATATAATACAACCCCAAAATGTTGGAAACTCAAACTGAAAGTTGTTTCAAAATTTAAATATTAAAAAAATAAAATAATTCTTATTATCTTACAAGACCCTTTTACCCCTTTTTTCCTAAATGAAATTTCAGTGCACTTGGCATGAACTTGACCTGGCGCCACGAGCTTCCATATGAATTTCAGCAGAAATTCAGAGCAAAGCGAGCCCCAACGCAATGATCAATCTGAGAGGGGAAGAGAGAAGAGAGCAGCAGCAGCCCCCAAGGACGGACCGCCTCGCTGCCTCCAGAAGGCTGCCTGTGAGGACACGCCGTTCACCCATTTGGGGAAAGCTGCTCAACCAAATTTGTATATTCTAAAACAAGATGCTAAAATTAAGCCATATACAAGGAAGAAGAAGGGCTTATATAAGTAAGCACAAAAAATGTATTTATTTTCTTAATATAAATCCATTTAAGCCAACTTCACTTAACTGATGCTTAGATTTGCTACCAAAATACCCTGCTAGGCACCTTTGAATTCTACTGAAATTATTAAATGTATTTCTCCATTTTCACTTTGTTTTTTTGACCTAATAAAATCAATATATATATATGTTTGGTCAATACAAATATTTAGTCAATCTAAATAATAAGGCACAAAGCATATGAGTAGAAAATATATTGTTTGCTCCTCATAGCACTTCAGTGCACTTAGTTTTACATACATGTGACTGTGCAGATGAAGACGATGCGTGGAAGGAGAAGTAAAGGTGCAGCAGTTACCACAACCCTGGCCTGTCTCACCATCTCTGTGCTTGACGTTACAGCCTTAATAATGCTCCTTTAACTCAGGACTTTGGCAGGAGTAGAGGTATTGATAAAACTGTCCAATATTGGAGCAAAGCCTTGGTGGTCTGTCTCATGAAAATTATGGGCTTTTATTCCTCCCATTAGCAATAGTAGGTGTCTGTCTATCATTTGTTAATCAGTCTTTACTGGATGCTATAGTGGAAAGAAAGAAATTGCAGATTTCACAGCTAAGCAGAAATAGGGGAAAAAAGTATAGATGGAGCCTCCTGGGACTACACTGTGCTCTCACGGACCTGGGAAGGGGAATGCAGGGCACATCATTTGCAAGAACAACAGACCTTCGCCCTCTGCGTATCCTCTCAGGTCACTTTCTCCAAATTTCCCCTTATCTCCGCAACCCACAGCTTACGCGGTCCAGCGGGAGATTTTTCTGGTGCAGACAAGTAAATTCCAACAACTCTGAAAAATCAGGGATCTGGCTTCTTAAAACAGAAATTGCTAAAGTTCTGGTGAAAATAAACTCCAGCTGGATCTACTGAAGTGATATTTGTCCAAAAATGGCTGGGCAGAAGCCGTGCCTATATGCTCATTCAGGGAACATAAGGATACTACACTAAGGCTTTGGACTTACTAGATTGTACAGGTGTCGGACACAAACTAGTACAATATCCTCGGGGTGTGGGGGGGAAATTGTTCTATGACCTATAAACCACATAAAGAGCAACATCAGAGACAATTTTAGATGAAGATGGAGGAGAAAATGTGCACTGCTACACTCTCAGTTTAATGTGCTGTATGTATATTCTGAACTAGAGGACTAAATTTAGCATCCCTGCCAAAATTACAGCAAAAAGATTGGAAACATGTCCCCCCCGTGTTGGTCCCGCTGTGTTTGGCACCGTCCCTCTCACACGACCCATTAGCTATTCTGCCCAGGGCTGGTGCCGAGGACAGGGCCGTGGTGTACCACGTCCAGCACCTCCCAGAACATGTCAGGCAGTGAAGGATGGGAGGAAAAACCCTAGCAGCAACACTAACACTGATGTGGGAATTTGTCATGGTGACACTGATGGTACTGAGAGTCCTGCATTGTAATGATTGGTTTACAATAAAAATTACTCCAAATGCTGGATCAGAAAAAGGATGGTTCAGTCCATCAAATCACTGTCAGCTGCAAATTAGGTTGCCCATCCCTAGGCAATGGGGAACATAATTGGCTTTGTCCATCGCCGGTTTTATTTTTATCTGTTCTGTTAAAGTCAGGCTCTTGCCTCGCTCACGCTGCTACAAAGAGAGAAAAAAGGGCTTGGTGCAGAAAGGCTCTTTCACTCCTTACACTTGCAATAAATGGGGCAAGTTAGCCCTGAATTTCTAAAATTAGCCAAAGACTCTCTGAGGGACTGCTTTCTGTCAGAGCGAGGTTGCCTTCATGGAAGAAAGTCAGAACAAATGTGTATTTTGCACTTCCAGGAGCCTTAGACTGAAACAACCCTTAAGCTACGAGTGACCAGTGCTCTAGTTCGGTCCCCAGGGTTACACAAGAGGGGCTGGGGTGGGGGGCTGGAAACCTTCTCTTCTCTTTTTTAATCCTGTAAGTATCGCAGTAACTTTAAAACCTGCTATAATTTGCTGAAGACAGGATGGAAATACACACATCTAACGCCTCCTTTCCTAGGGACTGATCATTTTGACACCGTCGGTTGCAAGGCAAAGTTGTTGCAATGTGATGTCTTGGCATTTCTACAAAATGTGATAATGTAAGACGAGGTTATGAAGTTGTGTCGGACTGAAATAACCACCAATAGACTTCCCTGGGAGCATATGAGCATCTCAAAACCATTACTACCCCCAAAGTGTCAGGATGTATTGCTTTTGTTGCCGGGAACACCTGTGCTACAAACTTGAAGTGGAACTAGTCTCCATCTCCAGCACGACATACAACTGTCAGACAGTCGAGAGTCTCTCTCCAGCTCTCCTTCAAATTCATATACGTTAGTATTCAGCTGTCTATAAGCTCCAAATATTCCTGTTTTCCTCCCTGTGCACAAGTTTTAAGACTGTGCCCTTCCCTGGGTAGCAGAGCTTTCTTAACACATTTCCCTGACATTGCAGGGTACAGTGAGACTCAGAAAAGGAGAAAATCCACTGAAAAAATAAATATAGCTGACTCAGTAGGAGGGGGAACAATGTCTGTCATCTTAACCTGTCTGTCATCTTAACCTGGAGAATTCACTGCTCTACTTACTTGGCTCTCCCTATCTCACTCTAACTTTAGGGCAATTTAGCAGTCACCTGTGTACCTGGGAAATCCGCTACCGTGCTAAAGGCTTGTCTAAGCCCTGGCTCTGCGTGGAGAAATAAGGGCATGTACCAAGCCAAGGGAGAGGGAAGCTTTAACTAACCTTCATGTTGCACCCAGTACGAAAGAACTATGTCTATGAATAGCTACTCATAGGATTATGCTCATCAGCAAAGGCCAATAATTCAGAGTGAGGACAAATTGGAGGCCTCCATAAGGTACAAGTGGCTATAAAGAAGTAACAATTATTTATCGTCCACCTACTCCTGTAGGTTTGTGTCCCGTTTGTATCACCCTTGCCTTGGTGCGTATGTGCATGGGTGGCAGAAATTATGCTGCGGCACTGCCTCAGCGTTGCACAACCGGCAGCGGCTGCGACCTGAAGTGCGAAGCAACAGGTAAAAAAAAAGTTTGGAAAGATGCGTATAATAATGATCGAGACTTACGAAGAGCTAGTGAAAGGTTGTTATTGTTGTTATTATTATTGTTACTGTTGTTGTTTTTGTTGTTGTTGCTATGATTATGATTATGATTATTACAATTCGTATTAGTATTATTATGCTATGGTAGGTGAAAATCACAGAGAGAAGGAGGTTTGCTTTGAAGATACCTACTTGCCCCCGTCTCACCCTGGGCTGGGAGGCAGCTCTGCCACTAACCTGGTGCCCCAATTTCTTCTTCTGGAAATATATAGAAATAATAGAAATAATTCTGGCATACCAAAAACCTCGCATCTAACCTCAATAAATAAAGCATCCTGCACTGGGGTATCACACGTCTGAGAGCTTTGCGGCTCAGGACCGCGCTGCTGTTGCAAAGGGGCTTCGGGTGGGTTTGCCGTGATAAGGCTTTCACGTGACGTTGTGTTTAGGTTGTCAGCGGAAGTCCTGCGGATTAATGTCCCCTGAAATTTCACTAAGCAGCTTGCCCTAAAATGTGCTTTATGTGGATCATTCGGAAAACTGCACGAGACAAAACATTAATTATTACTATAAAAATAGATTTTTTTTAATAATTCTGTTCAACATGCACTTCTACGCTTGGGCTGTGTTGTTGAGAACTTTACTCATTTTTAAAAAGTCTGTAAAGAAATTTAAAATGGGACCCTGCTCTAAATTGTAAAATGAAAATCAGAAGCAAAAGCCTTTTACCTTTCTCTTTAATTGAATCCAGCTGGCCTCCCTCTACCCTGCCTCGCAGTCATTTACAGATATGCAAATGGCTTGGAAAAAATGTTGCTGTTTTCATCTGCATTGCACACCAGAAAATCAGGCAATGCATGTGTTTCCATAGGTTTTTCAGCAGTTTTGCCATTCTGCTGCTGTCGTGTTTTAATCCAGTTTAACAGTACAATATGTTTCAGTCATATAGTTTTAAAAAAATAAATAAATCTGTCTCTACTTGGACAATATTGATGATGTCCCTTTGACAACCTGAAAACTTTAACATCTACAGGGTAATTTTTAGCAATACCTGTCAACACAAGGAGCAAAAGTGAGAGGCCCGTGATTGCGGGGAGAAGTTGTGGACAGGGATAGGAGGTCTGGAGGCCAAAAGAAGACGCATGGCTCTGCTGCTCACGGTGGCTCCCACTGCTGTGGGCAGACAACGCACACCCACAGCATCTCTCCCCTGTCCCTGTGCTCTCTGCTTGCTTAGCTATCTTACATCAGCAGGAAAAATCAGATTTTAAGACGCCACAGAGCAAGGAGAGCCGGGAATGGAGCCGTTTTGCTACTGGTGTGCGTTGGGCAATTGCCTGCTTCCCTGTGTCCAGTGTTGGTGCTGGTAGGACCCGTGTGTGCTGCAGGTCAGGCGTAACACGAATGTGGCAGTGATGGGAGTTTGGCAGTAAAACCACTCTGGCAGGCAGTTACAAAGGGCCTTGTCTAGCTTGTGTATTTAAGTTGGAAAATCTTTAAAGTTTGCGGGACTCTTTAATAGCATTTATGTAAGGCTGGCCCCAAATGGCTTCAGTAGGAATGGATTCTCACCAAATGACAGCTACTTAAGTGGCAAAATATAAGATTACATTTTAAACAGTGCAATTTAACAACTTAATAATACTATCCTTAAAAATTAAACAAGCAAGAAAACGAACAAAAAGATTTTGCACTAAAAAGCACATAAAGTCCCTAAGCCTGTGGGCTCCCCTAAGCAGGTGCTGAAAGAAGTGCCTGGTGTAGCAGGACAGGATACACCCTTGAAACCAGTTAGGTGATTATCTGGGACCTTTTGTAGAGAGACAGCAGATGCTGGATCTTCCTTTACGGCTTATATGGAAAAATAATGAAAATCGCCTGTTAACTATACTAAGAATTTAGCTGAATTAATTTATTATGCACTGAGACAGAGTTGTAAGTATGAAGGGGGATAATCCCAAGTAGATTCGCACACGTTGGTCACTGGTTGGAAGCTTTTCTGTGTATAGCTTTTTGTTCATACAATACCTTGCATGGAGGGAATCTTTGGCACTCCCATGGTGTAAATTATTATTATTATTAATCCTTATGTTAGACTATTTCCACATTCACAGTAACCTCTGTGGGAAAGTGCAAAAGCTTGCTGCGCGGTGAAAACAGTTGCTGTAGACTTACTTTCATTGGGTTTTGTTTTTCTAAAAGGGTTAACACAGTAAAACATAATTAGCCTCAAATTTTCACAGGTCCATGTATATTTAGCTTGATACATTAACGTCACCTTGGCTGCAGCCTTTGCAATGGCACCGTATCACTTAGGTCTTTTACTTTATTCCTTGATATCGCTCAGCAAGGAAGGAAGGACAAATCAGACAGCATCAGCTTGAAAATACGTTCAGAATATAATAGCTTGATTGCTGCTGACCACCCAGAGGACAGGTGTGACATGTATTTATGGGCTTGATTTTAAACCAATATCCTTTCATTTCACTTATGAGTCCATTACATGTTTTATTTTGACAGTTCCACAGTGGTGTTCCTGCAGTCTTTTGGCCATAAAACGTTCACAGTGGGATGTGTAGCTTATTACTTGGTGTGTAGGCACTGTGCACCCCACAAGCTGATGAACTATGTACAATTTATTCATTGGATTTTAAGCCTAGTTAAATCAACAGCTAAAAGGAAGCCTTCCTTGCATGCTTTGAACTGCTAACGTTTAATACTATAAAAGTGGTTAGGAGATGCTGAGTATTGTTACGGATTTTACATTACAACATTGTACTGTCCTTCTTACACTAATACTTAAGACTTTTACCTATATTCAGGAATCCCAATTCTCAGAGCTTTTTGTAAATCTTCTTATATTGCGATTTTTCCTAAAATTCCAGTTTCTGGAAGGTGACTACCGGAGAAGTTGATATTTCTAGCTAGCTAGCCAACTGGAGATGGATGGTACAGAAAGATAGAAAATTAATAAAAAAATAAAAACCCTAAACACAAGAACCTTGAAAAATTAAAGATACATAATATCATCCAAGGATGTAGGCATGCAAGCATGTGTGTGTTTATGTTTACATATATACATACATATACTTTCAAGATTAAGATTTTATCCAATTGCATGAGCTCAGAGCTTGGATATACAATGCTTAGTATATGACTTAGCCATGCATATACTCTTGACCTAGAAACCTTCAGTTCTTTCATGTTCATTTTTTTATGTCATTGTTTCTATTGGAATCTGGTTCCAAATCTGGTTTTTATTAAATTTTCCTACTGTATTTAATGAGTATATGTATATTTTAAGGGGTATAGTATAAAATCACAAACAATTTGACCTTCAACATGAACAACTGCAGAAATGTAGTGTTTGGAGGATGCTCAGGGGATCACCTAATCCATCTCCGGGCCACAGGAATTGCCTTCTGACATTCCCACGGGAACTGCCCTCTGTCAGGACACTGACACAGAACCTCACCTGCATTTTTACAGGCCTCTTATGTCAGAGGCTCTGCAAACTCCTTAGCCAATCTTTGCCATCCTTACCATCAGAAACATCTTCCTGATATTTGATATAAATCTTTCTAGCTACAAATTAAGACCAATTTCTTCTTCTCTCTCTGATGCTATTCGCAGAGAACAAAGTATTCCCTTTATTTTTCAGCATATTTTTGAATAATTCAAAAGTATTATGCCGTTCCTCCTACTCTTCCATTTTGAACAGTCCTAATTTACTCTTCCTCAGAGGTCTTACTTTTTAGACCTCTGATCCTTCTCATACATCTACATGTAATAACTATCTGGATGTAGTGATCAAAAATGGTGGTTCCCACTGTTCCTTGTAAAAGAAATTCAGTATATTTTATATAATAAAATGGCAAAAAGATTCAACAAAGACCTATCTGGGTATCTGAAAAATGAAAAGCAGCTATTTTGCTCAGCTTTTTCCTCTTCTACAAAATCATGCTAGACAAGGAAATGGGGAACGACTGCATGTATGGCAGAGCCACAGTACCGAATTTCGGATGCCAATTTCCATGGCCTAAGGCAGAAGGACAGCCGCCTCCGTCCCCGGCGGGTGGGAAGATGGAGAGCAACGCTCCTGCAGAGGTCAGTTTGCAGATGAAGGTGGATGAAGATACACTCGGGTACTTTAGCTGATTCTGCCTCTTGCCATTTAATAATTTTAGCATAATAAAAATAATATCTTAAGTGCATGCTAATGTGTTAATGCATCATGCACTAGAAACCCGAGTATTACAGTATTACATGTTAGATAAGATCCAAGAGTTTAAGACCCAATTCTCTTTCTCCATTTTTACAGACTTACATTAGTCCACAACGTCCATTACAGGTAACTGAAATCAGTGCGTCAGCTCATCTGGAACTTCATAGATGAGCCCATTTAGGATGAAAGATCACCTCTTCTTCATAACTAGGGGCTACTATAAGACTTGTGTCATCAGGAACAAAAAGAAAGGAGGGCAAGACTTGCAAGAGCAGAGAAGACATCATTCTCACCATCTCTTCCATGACTGTTGAACTACTTTTTCTAAGAGATTAAAATGCCTATCCATCTTCCTGCCTATGAGCTGAACAGTAAGGTCTCTCTCTATGTCCTAACTGTCCTCAAAGAGGAACTGCAAGGAGCGGTGCTGACAGGGAGCTTAGGAAAGGGAGGAGAGGGGGAAGAGGAGAAGTGGTTAACAGTGAAAGGAAAATTTTGGCACCACTGGACTGAACGGAAGTGTCACCATTGACATCACTAAAAGTAGGATCAAGACTGATCTAAAAAGCAATTTAGAATATGAGCTTTTCTTTCCAAATGAGCAGTAAGTGCCTTCTTTCACACAGAATTCAGCGCAGTAATAGTGCCTTCTATAACATTTTAAATTGATTGGCTTTATGGCCCAGTACTGGGGAATTGCCCTAGCATGATCTCGTTGGGCTCATGTTTCTAATTCTGGCAAGTCTAAATCCAGATGCCCTGAAAATCCATGCTGTTGCTTACAACACATGCTGTAGGGTAATCTCCATTTTCATGTGCCCAGGCAAAATAAAGGAACCGGGATGTACGTAAGATTAGCCCATAAGGTGAAAAGAAAACCAAACAAAGCAAACTGGCAATTGCAAAAGAAAATGTTTACATGCAGAGCGCATACGTGTAAAAATAAACCACAAAGGTTATTTTGCAACAAGTGTTTCAGCTAAGAAAATTCAAACACTATTTGTGCGTTATCTATGATTTTTCTTATGGGAGCAACGAAGCAGTTATCATCTGAAGGTCTGTGTCTTGCCTGAGGTCTTCGGGCAATGGATGGAGAGATTTAGAAAACACGGTTCCAAGTCCATGTTCTTCCTTTGCATGGTCAATGTTCAGCCTCATTTAGGACATCAGAACCTGGGCTCGTGCTAGCAGGGAAAAATAACCCTGTCCACTGAAAAAAAAAATCTTAAAAAAGATGCAGTATGTTGGCATGAAGGAGGATGTGGCTGTATGTCCGCAAAATTGCGGATGTGAAGTATGGGAAGAGCTGAAAAGCCCCTCTCTGCACTGGAGCAGAACTCATAACTCCGTAGTTTGGATGGGAAGAGATCACCCTAAGGGAATTATTCTACCTTTGATCCACGCATGAAATTCTGGCTGCTGTCAAAGGAAGCTGTGCATGCCTAACCATGGCCATATATCATTCTAATAAAAGCCAAAGAGAAGCTCATATATAAATGGAGTGCAAAGTTTTGTGACACTGGCTATAATAAATACCAGCACATTTAGAAAAAAATGTGGGCTTACATGCCTGAGGTAGGAAAAAAGCTATAGCTGTGCCCAATTTATTAGAAGGAAATATTTAAGGCCATTGAATCACTAGATAAAAAACTGATCTTGAAATGTCAGGAATCAGGGAAGATAACACAACTGTCAATTTTGTCCATTAAAAACTCCCTTTTATTTTGCCTACTTTTCTCTTTTATTTTTAGTAACAAGCCATTAAAAATACTGTACTTATGATTTGCTGGTATTTGCTGTTCTATTTTAATACTATCCATTAGTTCTTTCCTCCTTTCTTTTTAATATTTACACATATCATCAAATACTGGGCAAAATTTCTCTGCTGAAAAAAATCCCATGAGTAAAAACCAATTACATACAGCTTGTTACTGAAGGCATGGCTGGGGTTTCTGTATAGCTTCAGTGTCCTATTGAGTTTAAAGTAGCTGAGGACTTTTACATTAGAAGTAGTCCATGATAATATAATTTGGTGCATTGTTATTTCTTAACTTCATCTAAAAATAATGCATCAGTTATAGTGGATATAACTGCCTTGGGAAAAATCAACAGCTATTCCATAGGATAATATATAACTGATAATGAGGTGACTAACAGTAAAAATTGTGGCCAGGAGCATCAGTTTGACGTAAGAAGCTTTCCAGCTGGAACAGCCCAGTTTAAAATTCTTACATTTCCTCCATTTCATGTGTATTCACTAATGCTTATGCAGTTCAAATAAGCTGTGCCTGTACTTGTACATGGCACGTCAAATACCAGGACTGTATGGAGAAAAGGATACCAGCCTTCAGCTGAGCAACCAGTAACAGGCTGAAGGGACCTCAGGGCCTCCCGCAGCTCCCCCTGAAGTTGTCGGAAGGACTGAGCCTTGCCCTGAGTTCTCACAGTCCAAATGTCCTCCTCCAGCAGTCAATGAAACCTCTGCATTGACTTGAGGGGCAGAGGACAGCCCTCTGCATCAAACTCAGATCCCCTTGAAATGGCTCTGAACTGTTGATACAATAGCGAGAGAGGTCGTGGTCCCTAAAACAGTGTCGGAACAATGCGACACAGATTTTAACAGAAATATTCTCTTCCAAAGAAGGATTGTAGGTAAATTCCACCTGATAATTTTGTTTCTGTCTGTCTGTTTGACAAGTGAACTAAGTAACAGAGAGGGGAAGAGAAAAGTTAAGCCTCATAAACTGCTTCACTAACTGCTATGCAGAGAAGATTCTCTCTTCTGATTTCCCTCTATCAACATTTTCAAAGACACTAAAATTTCCCAGTTTGAACAATTTATAATATACAAACCCAAGAATATTCGAAAGGTTCTTCAAAAAAAAAAAAGGGGAGAGGGGGGAATCTCAATTTTAAATATATTTATCTGAACACACCAGACAAATAGAAATCTCATGGGGACGGAAGAGGGGTCACTAGACCAGCGAAGGAATTTTAAGCCCTTGCTCTGCAAGGCTCAGCTTTGAACCCAGCCCAGGCAGACTAATGGCGTTATCAGGCGTCTGCCTCTTACAGCCTTTGCAGCTACGAATGTTTCTGCCCAAGACCACTCTCTGCGTGCTGGAGAATTACAGCACGGTATTTTCCACAGCCCAGCACTCTGGCCTTTCCTCCTGATTCAAGGATTTCCACGTTACATCGACGAGGCCCCCAAAGGCAGGGTGCCCCGCGGGAAGCCCTCTCCAAGCCACGGGCCTGCTCTGCACCCCGGCGGGGGCACGCGAGCATCTCTCCCCGGAGCACCCAGCTGGCAGCGCTCCCAAGCAAGTGCATGTGGGTTTTGCGTCACGGATTAATCAGCATCGCAGCCTGCTCGTGCCTCTCTGCTCCCCCTCCCGCACTTGGGTTCCCACATGTTCACCTGCCCTGATAAATGGCAGCTCAAGGCGATCCCCCCTCCTTGCCATCGGCGTGCGGTGAGCTGGGTGTGAGCGCAGGGCAGGAGCAGGCTTGGCCAGGGCTTTTAGGCAAAAATGCAGCTGGAGCCCAGGCACTGTCTTGTATCTAAAACCTTTCAACACTCAGATCCAGAACCTCTAAGCTACTCCTTAGCTTTAACAAAATATAGAGCACCAGGAAGCAGCTCACATCTATAATAATTACAAGAGAGTTTCCCTTGCCCTTGCACTATTTATTGCTTTTGCCCTTACCATAGATTGCTCGAGACAGAAGAGACTATTAAAGACCAGAATATTTCTTTCTGGACAGGCAGGGCGAGCTTTGGGAGAAAACTCCCTCTTTCTCTCAACCATTGCCACTTCTATTAGCAAGGGAAGGGGCTGGTTCACGCTGCAGACTGAATGAAGCACTAAATGACGGCGTTGCAATGACTGCAGTGGGGGGAATGGTCGCCTCCAGTGGAAATGTAATGCTGTAATGATACTTTCGGAAAGGTACACTAATTGTTCAAGTATCCTTTTCTAATTTGTCACAGAAGTTATCCGTGGCTTCTCTCTCCCTTATTTTCATAAGGCTGTCGGGGGGGAAAAGGTGCATTTTGGTAATTACAACTGAGGCTGGAAAGAGGCAGCCAGGAGGGCACCTGCCAGCCTCCCACCCCGGTGACATGCATCTTCAGTGACTCCACAGCTCCAGGACAGGGCTTTGCAAGGAAACAGCTCACTTGCCAATAATAATAGTTATTATTAATAACCAAGTGACGTCCCAATCTTGGTTACATCAGCCCGCCCTACCCTTAGCCAGAGCTCCTGCCAATCACACGCACACTGATCCCGTTCTCAGCAGGTTGTGCCGACAAAACGAGCTGTGATAGAAAGGCCGTGAGCTGCTTTGGCTGGAGAGAGATGTGGGGGAATGGCCCGCAGTGATTTCTGTCTCCTGGCTGGGGGGACAAGGGGACACAGGTCTTTCATCCCGGCCAAACGCAGGGAGAGCCGCCTCTTCGGGGAGCTAAGGTCTCCTCGTCATCTCGCTGCAAGACTGTAGGACGCATGAAGGATGCCAGCGGGAGATGAGGGGAGATGGCCTTCCCCCAGCCCGAGGGCATCCCGCGGGGGCTGCCCTGTGCGACAGCCGAGCAGGAGGCGAGGGCGGGGGCGGGCGGCCCAGGCTCCCCGGCGGGCCGGCAGCCGGCGGGGCGGCCTGGGGACCTGCAGCCGGCCCTGCCTGCGAGCGGGGGATCCGGCGGGGACGCTGCCATCCCCGAGGAGCCCTGCAGCGCTCGCTGATTTGCATTCAAGGGCCATCCCCTCCCAGCCCGCCCTCCCTCCTTCTTTTCCCCAACCCATCTGCAAAACTTGAAGGCAGAAGCCCTGGAAAGGATGACGAGCGTTATTCGGTGGCATTTCGGAAAGTTGCCGGCCGGGGGAAGGGGCGGTGCAAGGTCAGGGCAGGATGGCTGCAGCCCCCCGCCACAGCGGCCCCGCCCGCCCGGAGCGCAGCGCCGGCCGCTGCCGGCTCGCCCAGCATCGGGGGGGCAGCTGCCCCCCCAAACACAGCGGGGTGCAAGGGGGGGACTGTGCATAGGTCGTTTCCCTGAGTTGCTGCTAAAGCCGCTGTGCGAGCTTGTTACAAGAACAAACTGTTGTGATTTCCCGTTTCGCCCTTTTTCTCCGCCCCCCCTCTTTTTTAAAGGGGGGGTGCCAGGTGCATGTTGCCCGCTGGTACCCCATGTTGCTCCCGCGTCAGAAAATGAATGATGCAGCAATTTAATTAAGAGGGAGCGGTGCATCCATATTGCACCGGTGAAGGAGAGCTTCGGAGGCTGGGAAAGATGGTGCATGTCCGCGGGCGCGGAGGCAGCGCCCCTGCCCGCGGAGAGCCCCGTCGGGGCGGCAGGAGGCCGCGGGCCCCCCGGGCTCTCCCTCCGGTACCTGCAGCTTTGCCCGTCAACTTTTTGCTGCCGAGCCGCGGTTCCAGTTAAGTCTCCTCCCGGCCGAGTTCCCCCGGGCAGGTGGGAAGGGGAGTTCGGGTCGCAGGCGAGGGCCGGGCGCGGGGGCGGGCGGTGGGTGCTGCCGGCTGCCCCGGGGGGTGCCCCGGCTCCCGCGGGGCGCGCAGCCTCCTGGCCCCGCTGGGCGTGGAGGTACGGGTGTGCCCGGGGGGGTGTGCACGGGTGTGCGTGGCCGGGGATGCGCGTGTGTGTGCGCGGACGTGCGCGGACGTGCGCGGACGTGCGCGGACGGCGCGGGTGCAAGAGGCATCGCGGGGGCCACCTCCCGCCCTGTCCGCAGCCCTTCCCTCCCGGCGGGGTGCGACCTGGCGGAGGCAGAGCCCGCAGCCCCCCCCCACACCCCCACGCACCCGGCGCATCTCGCCCGCCAACTTTCAGCCACGGACGAACCCGCGCAAGCCTCCCCCTGCGCCCCGCTCCGCGGATCCGCCGCCCCCCCTCCCCGCGCAGCCCCGTTACCTGCCTGCGGCTCCCGGGGCGGGCAGATGCCGGCCGGCGGCGCTGCCCTCCGCAGGCGCGGCCCTCCGCCTCCGCGTACACTCCGCGGTGGCGGCCGCGCCGGGTGGAAGGATGCGAAAGGTGGCGGGTCTCTCCCACGAGGTTTTTTTGGCTTTGCCTCCTTGGCGGGCGGGAGGCTGCTGGATCTGGGAGAGGCTGCGAGGCTGGAGGCGCGGCACGGCAGCGGGACGGGCGGGAAGAAGGAGAGGCAGAGGGAGAGGAGGACGGAGAGGAGGAGGCGCTGGCGGCGCAGGGGTGCGCGGCGGGGGGAGCCGGGGCGGCCGGGGCGGGACACCGCTGCCCCTCTCCGGGCCCCGCCGGGCTGCTCTCCGCCGCAGCCCCGGCAGCTCGGCTGGCGCTTGCAGTCAGAGCATCTTTGATTTCCTTCAGAGTTGGGCTTTTTTTTTCTTTTTTTCTTTTTTTCTTTTTTCTTTTTTTTTTTTTTTTTAGAAAGGGGGGGGTGTGCAAATTGTGACCCATCCCGGCGGCTTTTTCCTCTCTGATTCTTCTTGGTTTTTTTCCTCCCCCATCTGCTCGTTTCCCACTTCCCTTCCTCTCCGCCAACCAGCCCCCTCCTTCCCTCTTAAAAAAAAAAAAAAAAAAAAATTAAAAAAGGCAGGGGAAAAAAAAAATGTATAGTCAGGGCTTCCCAAATGCGCGCCCCCGACCTGGTGCCAAGCGCGCCCCCTTCATTTGTTCCCCTTCTTGAAGCTCATTTTCATGACGCGGAAAAGCCTGATCCAGGGCAACAACACCACCACACACAGACACACACACGCACACGCACACACACGCACACACACACGCACGGCGAAGGAGAGAAGCCCGAGATCCTCCGCCGTGCCCCAGCCCTCCCGCTCCGCGCTGCCGGGGCCCGGAGAAGGCGGCGGCGGCGGCGGCGGCGCTGGAGCCTGCAGCAGCCCCTCTCCTCCCTCCTCCATTGAGTGTGCCAAACAGCAGCTCTGCATCCTAAAGAAGATCATTGAGGGGCTCATTGCATTCCCAGCACGTCTCAGGCTTGCTTCTTTTTTTTTTTTTTTTTCTTTTTTTTTTTTTTCCTTTTGCCTCAGCTTCAGCAGGAGTAGAGAGAGAGGGAGAGAGAGAGACACAGAGAGGGAGAGACAGAGAGAAACCAGCAATCTTTAAACTCGAGCTTTTTTTCCCCCTTCCCCTCTTTTTTCTTTTGTAACGATGTGCTAAAATCTCTCCTGCAAACCGGTAAGTACAACCTTTCTGGATCCTTTTGTTTCCGCCTAGGGTCAAAGACACCCCTCCAAAAAGAAGATATAATAATCCTCTTTATTTATTTTTTTATTTTTTATTACAGCCCTTGCAGAAGAGAAAGAACTTAAGTGGCTAATATTTTGCAAAGGAGACAGAGAGACTGATACTGCAATATAGCTCTCATCTCTCTCCCTTCTCCCCAATTAGACGCTGATTTTAATTGCAGAGGGTATTTCTCCTTTCATGCTTTCAACCATCTCCTCTTTCCCACAGGGGAGGGTTTCATTCGCAAGTTGATCCTAAGGATTTCTGTTCCTCTGGCATTTCTCTCCCCTAAATGCATCTTTCTGCTCTTAAGTTTGTGGATGGGGGGCAAAATTTTCTAGTTCTTACACGAGGAAGGCGAAAAGGACCTTTTCTTTTGAAAGATTAAGACGAAAAGCAACGATCGCTCCGAATAATTCTAATGGGCGTTTCAGTGATTCAAGGAAGGCTGCATCACCGCCGTTATTATTACCATCCTTAGCATTTCTCTGTGCCCATACATTTAAAATATCTGGTGAAAGGAAGGGTGAAACCATATGTTGAAGGAGCTGCATCTCATTAGTACAGTATTATTTTCATCTGATTGGAGAAGAATGGTGTCTTCATTCGGAAACGTATATAGTAGGATAGATAATTTATCGGCTGGTAAGTGTCAAGGTATTTTTTTCTTCCACTTTCAGCTTTTTAACCGGGTCTCCTGCTTGGTCCTGGGGGCGCAAAACACCCTAATCCAAGGCAGGCTGAGCGTTTCAATCCGAGGTGCCTCTTTAGCTGTCACTTCCCTTTAGATCTGCTGATCGCATGGGCATGTGCTTTAGAAAGATTAATCATCTCTAAATGCTTTAATCAGCTAAAATGACTAATATGTGGTATGTATTTATCTGATAATATACCAGTTGCATTAATTCACCGGCGCGTTTGAAAGGGGAAGATCTTTCTTTTAAATCAGAGGTGTTAACCATCTACTATTTTAAAGATATTGTGGGGATTTCTGAAGGGAACCGTTTTGCCAGGGACATCAGCAAACCTTGCACATTCCTTTGAACTTACGTATGGAATATATTGAGCCGGGAGGGAGAGAGATTCAAGGACTGAGATTCAATAACTTTGAGAGTTTGCATGTATGAAGGATGTAGTGCGACACCAGAGAAATCTACCCACTGGTATTTCCCCCCGTAGTCAATGCGGGCTATGATGGCTACAAAGCTAAAATTGCAAACAAGTATGAAATACGTGTGGTTCTAAACGCTGGTCCTACGGGGGAAAACATGTAAAGACGCAACACATTCAGCTTGTGTGCTCGTGTTGCTGTTTGGTCTGCATGTGCTGTCCTCTTTATAGGTGGCATTTACCAAATGGGGGGACAAGGGAGGCTGATATCGCGTGATTAAACCTTCTAATGTCTCTTAAGTATAAATCAGGGCAAGGCTCGCCCATCTGACACCCCTAGAGTTGGTTGTGAACGTCTGCCCAACAACTGCTGAACTTTCCAGGAGCCTAACACAAGTCTAGCAGGTAGGGGCTTAGTAAAAGGAGCGGGGCAGGACAGAAATACTGAAATCTGCATTTTTCTTCCCCTTGCAGTTTTGTAAACATCAACAAATGGTGAAACCTTCCACGGCAGAGACGCTTCATAAAGGAAGGATGTTGTGGATAATTCTTCTAAGCACAATTGCTCTAGCATGGACTACACCAATTCCCTTGATAGAGGACTCGGAGGAACTTGATGAGCCCTGCTTTGATCCATGTTACTGTGAAGTGAAGGAGAGCCTTTTCCATATACATTGCGACAACAAAGGATTTATAAATATTAGTCAGATAACAGAGTCGTGGTCGAGACCTTTTAAACTTTATCTGCAGAGGAATTCCATGAGGAAATTGTACACCAACAGTTTTCTTCACTTGAACAATGCTGTGTCTATTAACCTTGGGAACAATGCACTGCAGGACATCCAGACGGGGGCTTTTAACGGGCTCCGAGTTCTGAAGAGGTTGTATTTGCACGAAAACAAATTGGACATTTTCCGAAATGACACTTTCCTGGGTTTGGAAAGTCTGGAATATCTGCAGGCAGATTACAATGTCATTAAACGGATTGAAAGCGGGGCATTTCGAAACCTAAGTAAATTGAGGGTCCTTATCCTAAATGACAATCTTATCCCCATGCTTCCCACCAACTTATTTAAGTCCGTGTCCTTAACCCACTTGGACTTGCGCGGGAACCGGCTAAAAGTCCTTTCGTACCGCGGGATGTTGGACCATATTGGAAGGAGCCTGATGGAGATCCAGCTGGAGGAGAACCCGTGGAACTGTACGTGTGAGATCGTGCAGCTGAAGAGCTGGCTGGAGCGCATCCCCTACACCGCTCTCGTGGGGGACATCACCTGCGAGACCCCCTTCCACTTCCATGGGAAGGACCTGCGGGAAATCAAAAGAAGTAAGCTCTGCCCCATGCTGTCTGACTCCGAGGTGGAAGCCAGCCTGGGCATCCCTCAGCTGTCGTCCAGCAAGGAGAACGCGTGGCCTACGAAGCCTTCCTCCATGCTGTCCTCCTTCCATTTCACCGCTTCCTCTGTTGAGTACAAAACATCCAACAAGCAGCCCAAACCCACCAAGCAGCCCAGGGCGCCCCGGCCTCCCCCGACATCCCGTGGCCTGTACCCCGGGCCCAACCAGCCGCCCGTGGCTGCCTACCAGACCCGGCCCCCCATCCCCATCATCTGCCCTACCGGGTGCTCTTGCAGTTTGCACATCAACGACCTGGGCCTGACGGTCAACTGCAAGGAGCGAGGGTTTCACAACATCTCCGAGCTCCTGCCCAGGCCCTTGAACGCCAAGAAGCTGTACCTAAGCGGGAATTTGATCCAGAAAATTTACCGCTCCGACTTCTGGAATTTTTCCTCCTTGGATCTCTTACACCTGGGGAACAACCGGATCTCCTACGTGCAGGACGGGGCTTTTATCAACCTGCCGAATCTCAAGAGCCTGTACCTGAACGGCAACGACATCGAGCGGCTCACCCCGGGCATGTTCCGGGGCCTGCAGAGTTTGCATTACCTGTACTTCGAGTACAACCTGATCAGGGAAATCCAGCCGGCGGCCTTCAGCCTCATGCCCAACCTGAAGCTCCTCTTCCTCAACGACAACTTGCTCCGCACCCTGCCCACCGACGCCTTCGCCGGCACCTCCCTGGCCCGCCTCAACCTGCGCAACAACCACTTCTTGGCCCTGCCGGTGGCCGGGGTGCTGGAGCACCTCCACGCCATCGTCCAGATCGACCTGAAGCTCAACCCTTGGGACTGCACCTGCGAGCTGGTGCCGCTGAAGCAGTGGCTGGAGGCGCTCAGCTCCGTCAGCGTGGTGGGCGAGGTGCTGTGCGCCAGCCCCGAGCGCCTGGCCCGCCGCGACCTGCGCTCCCTGGAGCTGGCGGCCCTCTGCCCCGCCGCCCTGCGCCCCCCCGCCGCCGCCGCCGCCGCCGCCTCGCCCCCCGCCGCCCCTCCGCCGCCCTCCGCCACCGGCCCCGCCGCCTACGAGCTGCCGCCGGCCGCCGCCGCCGTGCCGCTCTCCGTCCTCATCCTCAGCCTCCTCGTCCTCTTCTTCTCCGCCGTCCTGGTCGCCGCCGGGCTTTTCGCCTTCGTGCTGCGCCGCCGCCGGCGGAAGCTGCCCTTCCGCGGCCCGCGGGCGGAGGCGGCCGACCTGGGCGGCGTGCCGCTGCGCTGCCCGCGGCTCTTCGAGGAGGGCGGCGGCGGCGGCGGCGGCGGCGGCGGCGGCGGGGGGGAGCGGTCCCCGGAGAAGGCGCCCCCGGCGGGCCACGTCTACGACTACATCCCGCACCCGGTGACCCAGATGTGCAACAACCCCATCTACAAGCCGCGGGAGGAGGAGGAGGCGGCGGGCGGCGGCGGCGGCGGCGGCGGGGAGGCGGCGGAGCTGCTGCGGGGCGGCGGCGAGCGCTTCGCCCACGCCGCCGCCGCCGCCGCCGCCGCCGCCGCGCAGGAGCCGGGCACCAACTACCGCACCTTGCTGGAGAAGGAGCAGGAGTGGAGCCTGGCCGTGTCCAGCTCGCAGCTCAACACCATCGTCGCCGTCCACCCCCAGCACCCCGCGGGCGGCGGGCTGGCGGCGGGCGGCGGCGGGCTCGGGGTGGCGGCGGCGGCGGGAGGCGCCCCGCGGGACCGCGACCGCCCGCCGCCCTGCGCCGTGGGCTTCGTGGACTGCCTGTACGGCACCGTGCCCAAGCTGAAGGAACTGCACGTCCATCCCCCTGGCATGCAATACCCGGACCTCCAGCAGGACGCCAGGCTCAAAGAAACCCTTCTCTTCGCGGCCGGCAAGGGCTTCTCAGACCACCAAACCCCCACAAGCGAATACCTCGAGTTAAGGGCCAAACTCCAAACCAAGCCGGATTACCTCGAAGTCCTGGAGAAGACCACGTACCGGTTCTGACCGCCGCCCCGCCGCCCACCCCGGCACCGCCGCATGCGAGTAGAGGATACAGCTGTGTGCTCTCCCCCGCCAGATGTGCGCGCTGCGGGGAAGGGCCGTTCTCAGATCATTAATCGATGAAGTGCCTTCGCAGACTTTTGCCAGCAGATGTTAATCAATCATTATTTTTTATACTGAAACTGAGACTTTGACTGTGCCATGTCTAAGGTATATTATTATTATTATTATTATCGGGGATCTTTGTATTGATCCTGATTAAGTAAATTCTATGTGTGTCTCTCTCTCTTTTTTTTCTTTTTTTTTTCCTTTTTCTTTTATTTTCTTTATTGTTGTTTTTTCTTTTTTCCTTTGCAGTAAACTTCCTTTATATTTTCCCTTGGAGGGGAGGGAAGATGGCATTTTGTGGCTTGCTTTCTTCTTGCCCATCATGGCACAGATTCTGTACATTTATTTAAAAAAAAAAAAATGCAAAGAAGCAAACGAGCGCAGTTTGCTGCATGCCTGGAAACTGCAAGAGGGAAGGGAGGGGAGGGTCTTGCTCGAATGTCTCACTCTTGTCTCTCTCCCTCCCTCGCACGCACACTCACCCCCACCGCCACCCCCGCCACCAGCCCGGCCCCGCGCAGCGCCCGCCGCCGCGCAGTGCGGGAGCGGGGTCCCGCTGGCGGCGGAGGGGGGCCCGGGGGCTGAGGGAAGCCACCCGGCGCCGAGCAGCCCGAAGGATGTAACAACGTGGCGCACACACCTAGGGGATGCTCAGTGACACTTCATCATGACGCCATGGTTTTTTGGAGGACATCCGCACTTTCCTAATAAAAGCAACATGCAAATATACAGAAAAAAGAAAAAAAAAAAAAAAAGGCGAGCTACTGGGCACCTATCACTAACAGCTTTGTAGGAAGCACTTTTAATGTTTTCTCTCATACACACATACACGCACACACACACACAAAGGTACAACAATGTGCATATATTTATTCTGTAATTTCAAGTGAATATAAATTGTAAAGGTAATGTTTAATCATTGTACAGTGATGCGTCTGGTATAGCTTTCCTAATAAAACGTTTTGAAAAAAATGCATATATATATATATATACACCCATATATATATATATAGGAATACAAAGCTTGAACCTGAAACTTCAGCTTCCCCCTACTGAGATTTCCTTCCCCCACTATAACCTCGAAAGCTATTTTATTAATAACGGTTCAATGCACTGTGATGTTAAGAGAGAAAAACCCTGTACAGCTTCTCTTGCCAAGATACCACCCGAGACTTTTAAAAATCCGATTTACAATCTGTATTCCCACGTTGCACTGTACTTATGGCGGTTCCCGTGTATTTAAAAATAGGCAGCAAAATTAAGACCGCGTCCTCGAGTGGCGTCGCTTGCCGGAGCGCTGGTTCTTCTGCCTGCTGGTAGCAGAGGGAGGCTTTGCTGTGGATGTTTCTCGTGTTCGCAGTCGCAGTAAATGCGAAGTGAGCAGTCAGAGGGGGGTGGGAGGGGGAAATTAAAGAGCAGTTCAATTTTGGAAAAGGGTGAAGCGATCTGGAAAAGGATCCCAACGGCTTCAATCACCCGGCCCTCCTCCCCGCAGCCGGGGCGGCGCCGCTCCTGCTGCCCCGGCGCGGCCGTTTGCTCCCCGCTGAAACCGGAGCGAGACCAAAGACGATCGGATTTCCCTTCCCGGGAGGTCCCGGTTGGTATCTTGTCCCCGTTGGTGTCTTGGCCCCGGCGGCCCCGGGCCGGCGGCGGCGGCGGCGGCGAGAGGCTCCGCGCGGCCGCCAGGTGGCGCCGCAGCTCCAGCGCTGGCGGCCGCGGCGCGGCGGGAGCGCGGGGAGGCCCGGGCGACCCCGGCCCCGCTCCCCGCTCCCGGCCCCGCTCCCAGCCCCGCTCCCGGCCCCCGGCCCCGCTCCCGGCCCCGCTCCCCGCTCCCGGCCCCCGCCCGCCCCGCTGAATGTACCCCCCGGGCGCCTTATACCGGGGCAGGCGGGGCCGCGAAGCGGAGAGCCTGTAGCCGGGCGCCTGTGTCGTCGAGGCACTACCCTAAAGACCTTCAAATACAGAATTTTATACAGAAATATCAAATATATCTATAAATATCATTTGTCTTAACAAGCGGTAAAGGTAATTTATCCAGGTGAATTGCGAGTATTTTTTTCCCCACTGCGTTGAAAAGGTATTCCCCCGGGGCATTTCTTCTGGTTGTTGTTGGGGGACTAAGGATCTCTGCTCCCTTTCTGGAGCGGGGCAGAGGCTGTTGTAGCACACAGCGCGGTGTCACCTCAGACCCAGCTTTCCTTCCTTCCTCTTGGGGAACAACTTGATTTCACCCAGCACAATGCAATTTAATGGAGATAAACCCATGAATACTTGTTTTCACCCCAAGTGTCGCTATTTATAGCTTCAGCGAGTATGCTTATTGCAGGCTTTTTTTGTCAGTCTGTCTTGGAGAGGCATCTGGGTGCAACAGAAGTAATTTCCTGAGCCTTGGTAGTAGCTGTATGTGTTTTGAGATGGAGGGACAGCTCCAAATGTCTGTAAATCTAGCATCAGCTCCATGATATTAGTAAAAATATTATGCATTTGAATTTCCCAGATTCCTCTGTTGAGTTGATAGTGTTTTATTACCACTGGCTTCAGCTCTAATCCGTTGGGGTTTGTTCATTTGTTTTTTCTAATGGATAGTAGCAGAGCATGCACATGTTAAAAGTAATAAACATCAAAGTGCAAAGGCCAGATCCTTCTTATGATGATCATAATAATTACATTGATAAGACTACATGCAAGTAATGCGTGGAGCTATAGAAATCAGGTTAAAGTACAACCCCTAGTGAGAGTGGTGCTGTATACATTTGGCAATGTCATCAAACCCCCAAGTGTCCATACTTGTATCCAAATATAGTAAAGACAGTTGCAAATAATGTTTATATTTTAATTAACCTGCAGAAAGGTAAGATTTCAACATAACTATAGCTAGTAATCTCACCTGTGAGTGGTGAGGAAATCTATTTATTCAGTGGAAAAAAATTTGTTCTATGAGAATGGAATTTTGTATTAAAAGAGATAATTTTTGGCTTACATTGAGTTATTTTTCTTTCCTTGCGTAGGAAACTTCCTTTTCTTTGTGTACTGGAATCATTTGGGGATGATTCGCTCTGGAAGTGTTGACAATATTTAACTGTGATATCTAATGTGTGTTATGATGACTTCTATTTTGCTCTTTCATTGTGTTGAGCTGAGGCTGAGTGGGTGGGAGCATTACTTTCCACTGCAGGAAACAAAAGTGGATCCATCATCTGATCTGTGACGGGTGACTCTTTACATGCTTCAACCCGCGTTACTCCTAATTAATAGGGAGTAGTAATGATAATTATATCATTATCAGCACTCTTGGTAGCATTAATAATATTGGGAAGGAATCAAAGTCAAATGATCTGCATTTACATTGGAGCTGTTTGATGGGATACTATTTTAAATAAATAAATATTTTTTTAGCTTATTTCATTATTGTCTAACAAGTAGCTGGTATCGGCTTCAGCAGTTCTGCTTGTGGCGGTGCTCAGAACCTGGCAGGAAACCTTTCATCATGTGTTCATTTTATTCACTCATTGACTATGTTGAAATTCTTCCTACAGGTGGAAAAGAAAAAAAGGCCAGGTAAGTCCCAGTCATAGCTGATAATGACAATAGAAAAATAGAAAGGATAATAACGGCGCTTAATTATCGATGCTTTTTTGTATTTCCTGGATATTGTCATTGATGTCACCATAATATTCTACCTGGGTTAAAAGATTTGTTTGAGACTTAGAAATTGGTTCATGGATCTCTTGACTGTATCAATAGTGAGAGAAAGATGTTAATTTTTATGGTATGAATAATAACCTGACTTCTGGAAAGCGATCCATCTCAATGTCTGTCGCAGCAAGCCAGGACCCGTACCGCTCTAGTTAGGCGAATATTACAGACAGGTCATTTATGACGCGATTCAGTGGCCTTGAGTTAAGCTGTGGTAGCTCATGGTTTTGTCAGAGACCTTTCCAGACAAAACCACTTTTCAGCATGTCATCACGGCTGATCTAGTTTTAAGCTAAAAATGTGCAGTTATGGTCAACTTGCGTTCTCTGCTGTAAACATTTACAGCAACAGGACAGAAAGATCTCTACAAAATGTCAATATGCAATGCTCTATGTTTCTGAAATACTAATCTGTGCAAGCAGTAACTCATGAGCGCTATGCTACTTCTACTTTGTTCAAGTATGTACTTCACATGAACTGTTCACACGAGTAAGACGTGATGAATTGGCTTGAAGTATAACAGAAATGTTCACGTGAAACAAGCGTGCAGAATTTGGCCGTAAGTTTGGAAGTTCATTGCTTATCTACGTTACTCAACCAAAGAGTACGACTTCTGGCAATGCTCCAGCCACTTGGGTGTGAACTCATTCCAGAATTGCACTTCTTCCAAAGGCATTTGCTTTTACAGTGTGGATTTATGGACACCTGGAAATCAGGCTGCTGTGCATTGCATATTCCTATTTTCTGAGTTTTCCAAGACTTGGTTCTAAATCTGAGTTCCTCGTAACTGAGTTTATTGTAACTGAGTTTCACAGTGAATTTATGTATGGATTATACAGTACAACTCAGTTGCTTCCATGGGAGAAATGTAGAGTAAATTCACCCGATATGTAGTTTCACACCTTCTCCATACTAAGAGCAGCTCTTTGTACAAAAATATGCTATTTTTAATACTTTGTAATGCTGATGTGAATGGAAAGACATCTTTTTTCCCACTTCTTGAAAAATTTCTGGCTTATTCTGGTAAATGTAGCTATGCCCCACTTCGAAGTCTGTTCGAGCTAGTGGAAGAAGTGGAATGCGCTTGGAACAAACCCTTGTGTGGGTACGGACTGGAGGCCTAATTCTGCTCCCTTGAAGCCAGTGATGAAATACCACATTACTGCTCAGTTTTAGTCAACAGACTCGAATGAAGAGCAAAGTCTGATCTCAGAAAATTCCAACATATATTAAGTGGATTCACGTATTTTGACAAGTACTCCACGTGACTATTTCAGAATAAAATGAGTAACAGTATAGAGAAAATGGCTTTGCTATCAATTTAGTAATTTTTCTGACTGACTTCATTCACAAATTAACCAAG
Organism: Platalea leucorodia; assembly: GCF_965183815.1. Lineage (NCBI taxonomy): Eukaryota > Metazoa > Chordata > Aves > Pelecaniformes > Threskiornithidae > Platalea > Platalea leucorodia. The sequence continues at coordinate 6,409,899 of NC_138830.1, forward strand.
CAATCTTTAGTGCTTTTTATTTTAAAATAAGAACAGTCGCATGAAGATAAATACGAGTGTGTCTCAGCAGATTCAAGAAATGTGGAAATTGGTACCAGAGTTTGGTCCTAATGTCATAGGTAGCCAAGTAGCCAACAAGATTATTAATGTAGCAATTGCAAATTATTTGGAAGCACTTTATTAGTATTATCTTTTGCTTTAAAAGCAAGAATATTAACAGGCACTGACAACAGTGTTTCATATCATTTTTTAAATGTCTTTTACTTGATCCTTATAGTTTCCCACTTTTAAAATTATGTACCTCTATTTTCATTTTCGTTCAGGTTGTTGGAGGAGTTAGGGGAGTTACTGACGAAAGCATTAGCTTTGCTACACATGCTGCTCCCCAGAAGGCTACTGGGGTGAAGCGTTGTGGGTTACCTTTGATCGCTGTGACAGTAATTGGAAACACTCCCTCGTGGTGGCATTTTCTCTGTTAAATTCGTCAATATGGTGGTGGTTTTCAGAACAGTGTCAGATGGCTCATTTTTGTGGAAAAATGACGGGAGGAGGCTCGAAGGAACGGAGCCGCTGACATTGCTATAGGAATTCCCTGTCCCACAGTCGTACTGGGTAGTCTCTGTATAGTGGATGCTGATCAGTCTATATATTTTTGAATGTTAAGGATGTTAATCTTAAGTGTAGGGTTATTTTTAGACATTAAGAAGATGTATGTATATGCAATACTAAGATGTTGGGTGCCTTAAAAATACTAGATAATAATAGAGGGCATAGCACAATATAAAATATTAATAACTCAGTCATATGTCATGTACTGAATCTTTAATGTCCATTTACTTTTTCTGACATCTTTATTTTTCTACTAGAATTTTCTAAACCTCTCAAGAATATCCTGTATATTCTATGAATTCTGAAGACATGTTTTAGGTTAGCCAAGGGTCGAATCTCTCCATATGTGGGAATTCAAACACATGCCACTATCTGTGGAGGAATATTCCTGTCCATGGCATGTGGCATGGCAATTTGGCATGTTGTCGTAGCACCGTGCCAGTAAGGGAGGTTCTCTGTAGCGATGAGGTTTTGCAGTAGGGCTTGAATAATTTCAAGCAGGAGTTCCTGAATTGTGATAAATCACTATTCGACTGGCACAGATCTAAGACATGCTGCTGCTTGTGATGGCACCGCCATCCCTTCTGCTGGTGGGACCTGGCACCATTGCTGGTGGGGGCTCCTGTAATGGTAATTCTAAAAAACCAAATAAACTAAAAAGAAGCCAGAACATTTAGGAGTCTTTGTCTTACAGGGACCACTTTATCTGAAGTTAATGACTTTCCCCAAATGTTAAAGTGGTGTTAGTATACAGGTTATGGGAAAATATTTATTTTTCTTGCTTTCCTCAGCTTTACTTTGCTTTTCTGGAGACAATAGCTGGTTTACATGTTGAAGGACTGTAGGAATGTATTTGTTAATGTTTTTGCAGACCATACATGTTTAAAATGAAGTCAGTCTGTCACAACAGTAACTGTCCTAAACTGAAATGGGTTTTCCGGAAAGCTACGTAAACCTTTGGTTTTGTACTTGGTCTCTAAGTTATTATATGTGTGTATATATATAATGTCCATTATCTGAATAATCCTTGAACTGAAGTCTGTCATTGAACTTTGGAGGCTTTGGCTTTGGAAATCAAGGCTAATTAATGGGATTTTTTTTTTGTTCTGTGATTGTTTGGTTTGATTTTATTCAGAGTATGACTGGAGAGAGGAAAACATTGCAGTGTGAAAATTCTCATCAAAGAATACTTTTCAATAGGACTTTCAAATTTAATTCTTTCTTTTCTTTTCTTTGGAGAATGAAGCAGCTACGCTCAAAAGAGCGTAGGAATTGCCACTCAGGCTTAGCGTTGAAATGTGTTCACTCTGCTGTGTCCTCCCCTTCCTGCGAGTGCCCAGGACTCAAAGGAAGATGTAAGAAATTCCCATTAGTGAGATTACGGGGTCAGATGTGGCCAGCTAATCTGCTCCACCATTAGCTCTCACCCTGAGCAATCGGGTACCTGGGGTACTGCACCACTGGAGGTACCGGTCCTGTGTCCACAGGGAGCAGGGGAGTGCTGAGCACTTAGAAATACCACGTCGTGGTGTTTCTGTGAAAGATGAACTTTAAAAAACCTGGACATCAGTAATGGATGCTGGCTATTGAAAAGTTTGTCTCTGTGTTCTTTAGAAAACTCATCCAGAGTTTCTCTGGTGCTGTTAAACTGCCATGCAAGGGCACATCTGCTCAGTCTTCATAAAAGCACTGCTGAAAAAGATCTATAGCTAATGCATTCTTCTTAATTAGAGAGCATCATTTCTTGTGGCATCACTTGTGTTATGTTTTCTTGCAGTGACCCAAAAACCTGGCTGCTTTGGAAAGTGGATAGTATTGGCAAGCAAAGAAATATGGCAAGTAAAGGTATTTTTTAGATCCAGTTTATGTTAGTGTTTTCTTCAAAGAAAGGGCAAGTCATAGCTACTGGCTCCTTGTTCTGCAGCCCTCACTGAGAATAACTAAAGGCACCGATTAAGGCAAAGAGTCAGTCATCGTTCAATCTGTGTTTAATACTCCCTTTCGGTTTTAAACCAATAGAGTAAGAAATGTGGAGGTATCTAATTTACATATATAAATATATATGTTCCTCCTGTGAGCAATGAAGGGCCCTGATACTACAGCCAGCGATGCTGATGGAAGGAATGGCATTGGCATCGCTGGGAGATGGGTTAAGTTGTGACAAGCGGGAGCTGTGCCAAGGCTAACAATGCAAATGGCACCTGAAAGTCAAGCATCTCGCTGGGTTAGAGACAGTCAATAATGACATGCAATTCTTGTTGAAACCTCTCTTTTTAGAGCAGGTAAACAGCTATCTCACAGAATCCCATTTTTCCTGCATTTGGCCCAAGTTCTCAACCAGCCTCCAGATTGTTGGCATTCTCAGCATTGCTTGTACCTATCTGCATGCACAGATATTCATTTGGCTGACAATAAGTTTTAACACCTCGGTTTGCACATTGAACATGTGCATGAAATGGAGACCAATTGAAAATATGGTTATCTTTGTTGGGTTTTTCTATAGAGTGATGTTTTGCACCTCAAGACTTCATTCTGTAAGATGTATCGACTGGATTGCCTACCTGTAACTCAGCTTTGTAAGCACCCTCCCGAGGTTAGTCGTGGTGGTATTACATGCCTTGTGCTTTGCCAGCCCCTACAAGCCAGCCAAAGTCTGTTAAAGCCTTCAGAGCACAAAACACTGATAAGATGGATCTCTTAACAGGTATGCATCAGGGATAAAGCGGAGATGTTCCATCTGCAACAACCTAAAATTAGTTGCTGTTAGCTCAAAGCAGTAATAACTGCCTCCTATGTCACTACTTGTACTGGAACAGGGCAGCTAATGTATGTAATGGAAATGCTGATACTAAGTATGTACGGTATATACATATATACTGTGTGTATATATATGTGTGTATACATGTATATGCTAGCATGTTGAAGTGTAGAAGTCGATTTTTGGAAAGTTCTGGGAGATTCAGGTATATGGCTTGCTTTGGACTGTTATTAAAAATACGGGCATTTTGGTTATGAAGCTAAAAATAGATACATTAAGACCTACATTCTCAATGTAGGTCAGTGGAGGCACTTCTGAGACATATTAGCATTTTGGACACTTAATCTTAGCAGCATATTGCATCTCCTAGAATAGGTTAGTAGAGGCAACGCAGGAGAAATTGCTGCATCTGAAGTCATTCAGAGAGGTTGCCAAGTTTCTCGGGAACCAGAATGGCAAAATAATGAGTATTATATTTAATTCGGGATGGAAAGGCAACCGTGGGGAGTTCAGCAGAGGCAACTCAGATCATCTTGGCCCTGTGGGGGAGGGAGAATTTGTAACTATAGCTAGCTAAAAAGAAGCAAGCTGTGTGTGCATTTGTGTGTATATATATATTTATATATATGTATATACAAATCTGTGTATGTGTACATAACACCACGTGTATATATGTATGTATGTATATGCCTATAATGTATAATATGTGTATCTATAGATATGTATACATTTATATAAATTTATATTTCTCTATATAAATAGTCATGCAACTATGGGAAATAACATTTCAACAGAGTGTCCTTTTCTTTAAGACCCCAAAAAAAGCTGCTTCCATTAATATCATATTGGCACAAATGTCTTAAGTTATCTTTTCTACGTAGAAAGGAGTGTTGCTTAGTGGTCAAGCACAAGCCTGGAAGGTTTTTGCTATTCCAGAGGACTCCAAGTAAGTCATTAGCTGCTCCACAGCTGTTCTACATTTGTGAGATAAAGTGGTGGCCAAAATGACTCAGGGCTGGTTTTAAAGGCAAAGGAGGGTGGTTGTTGACTGTTTGTGCTTTGGAAATCTCTGTTATGCTCACTGGGTTCTGACGGTGAAATAGCCGCACTAGTAATTGTTCTGGTTGCTGTTAATGTCCCAGCTAACGCTAATGGCTTCTGAACAGAGGAAAAAACAGATGAATTTCCTGCTCTAGCGTAAGTTATCTGAAGTCTGATTATTTTGACTCAGTGATGTATGGATTTCCATTTAGGGTTAGGATGTTAGGCTGTAAATCAAGAATCTTAGCTCAATGAACGTCTAGTTCAGGATGTGTCTTTTATGTTATAATTGATTTTAAATAATTTTGCTTCATCATCAGAACAAGCTATACCTTAATTCATGATAAGCTCAAAGAATTTCTCAGCTGGAAACCCATTCATATCAGGGTGAATTTTGCACTTGACTTCAGTGGGGTTGAATCAGATCGGAGTGTTTCATTAAGCGCTGACATTAAAACAATCTTGTAGTTGTGCAACTATTAACTGAAATTGTAATTTTGTAATAAAAGTAAGCCTAAAAATTATTTGCTAGTTATGTATTCTATGATTATAGCATCTTCCTATTGATAAGACCTTTATGCAGTTGCTGGGTATTGGTAAGGGTTTTGATTTTGTGCTGCTGATTGCTACTCTGAGTTTTGCCCCTGATTTGAGCTGGAACCAGCTCAGCCCCTGGAATAACGCACCGTAATACGCTGCAGTTCAAAGGAAAAGCTGCAAAGTAATGATCTCCGTGAGCATCCCCTAAGCCGCCTGCCCTGAATGATTGCTGATCACTGAATTGCCACGTGTTGCGCTGGAATAAATGCAGGTCACGGTAACATGGATTTGTCACGATGATTTTGGCTCCCGTGCAGCAGAGCCCCTGTCCCACTCTGACCGCGTGCGGGGGCAGGCGCAACATGTTCGGGGTTGGTGCCGCTGCAGGGAATGTCTTTCTGCCTCCAACACCGAACAGGCCTACGCTTCCATGGTTATTAGAGCAGTGTGGATCTGTCATGCTGCCAATTTGCCATCGTTTGCAAACTGTAGTGTGATCAGAAAAGAAAAGGGGGAGAATGGATTATTTCTTTTGAAGTCCTTTGCTTCCTTTAAGGCAGAAGACAAACAAACATGAAATAATCACGGAAATCAAAACAAATACCCAGGGGCTTAAAACACATGATATTGAGTGAAATATTTCTTTTAAGCTTCTTGATTATGCTTTGCCTTATTATTTCATCTGGAGGAAATAAGCACCTTATGGGAAAGTGCTTCCCAATCTCTTTTGCATAAATGTTACAGTGAAACTTTGTGTGATATATAGCTGCCTGTTCAAGAAAATAGGTCATTTCCATACACGTTATATTTTTATGCAGAAAATATGCTGAATTCATATACTATCTTCTGGTTAAAGCAATCCTTTTGCTGGTTTTGTGATTTCAGCATATTTGCCTCAATGAAGACAACCGGAAGGGGAGCAGAAAAAACATGATTATATTTTAATTAACTCATCCAGGCCTAATGTCAGGCTAACCACTTGAATACAGTGTCTCTGGGGCACACACAGGAACATCATCTTCAAATGGCTAATTTTTTTCAGCATGATGCATCGGAATTTGAGCACAGTGTATCACAAAGCTGAGAGGGCTGCTGCTTTGTTGAGCATCTGGAGACTTTGGGAAATAAGTTTTTCTGATGTCACTTGTTAAAGAAGATGCCTGGATGTCCATATCCTCAGGGAAGCAGCCATTCATACAAGAAGCCCACAAACTGAAGCCAGTAAAGGAATGATGAAGTTTGTAAATCTCCTCATACTCTGTAGCAGTCTCTTCCTTGCAGGATGAATTTAATCTATAATGAACCTGGGCTACTTGCACCATTGTTCTAAAGAAACAATAAACCAGCCCTGCCTTTTATATAGTTGAATTTTGCCATGCCTCATCATATTTAGGAAAGGAACAATGTGGTTTGAGGATCAGACACACAAAATCATATTGTTGCTATGGACAGACGTATGAATAAATTGCATGACCTAAAGCACGTAGGTGCCTAAGGCCCCACTGGCATAAATCATTGCAGCTCCGCTGCTCTCAGCACAGCAGTGCTCATATCCCTGCACTGGGGAGATGATTCAAAGATGTTTGGTACCTGCTGGTGTAGCAGTTTCTCTGGAGGGCTTTCCATGCAGCCATTAGTATTCTGTTAAATAAGTTTAAAAATGAAGATGAATAAGCCCAGCTTCTCAGCTAATGTGAGCTGGCATCAGCCAAGCGAAGTGCTTGGGCTGCTCAGAGCTGGTGGGGAGCTTGACCCCGTATGTGGCAATCATCTTCTCCCTCTTCACCCAGCTGGTGATTTTCTTCCCCTAGGAATGCAGAGAGCTGAAGCCATTGCTATGTGATGATCTCTGGCGGTGCTTGTATTGCCTGGCCCATGGACGGGCTGTTAACTCACAAGGACAAGGGCTCCCTAGGCTCCTATTCAACTTCTGCACGAGCTTCTACATGGACCTAAAATCTGCTCCTGTCCTTGTGTGTTGGAAAAAAACCTCAAACCAGGCAAACACAAATTCCCTAAGAAAACTTCCCTTTACCAAATCCTGCTTAAACCAATCCTTAATGTAATTGTTAAGTAAAAGGACAGTGGCAGTCTACTAGAATACGCTATGAATTTACAGGAATTAGGCTCCTACAATTCATGTGAAAACAAGATGTCTCAAAGGCCGGTTCCAAAGAACAATTATCTGTTGTAAAGCACTTAATGACTGAGCAGCTTTGGAGCTGAGTACTGATGTTAACAAAAAAGAACCAAAAAAAAAGAAAAAGATGGTATAATGTTAGATGTGGCTCTTTGGATGCAGTGGCTGAGCTCGCAAAGCTGCAGTTGTGATGGTTATAAAGGAAGGCAATGAGCAGAGACAGCAGCCGTCAGGGAAGCCGTGGCAGTTTTATGGCCAGGACAGAGCACAAAGATATTCTCGTTATGACTATTGCTGGCATTTAGACGGGAATGTCTGCTTATTCTTTCATGGTGTCTCTCCTGAGCCATGAGGCGCTTCCTTGCTGTTCAGCCTCTCCCCAAAATTTGCATTCCCTGTCCATGGAGGTCATGTTTATGGAATGTGTGTAATCCTGGAGAGATGCAGCCTGTCGTTCAAAACACCATCCTGAATCAGCAAAGCTCAACTCAAAGACAGCAGCGACCTATAACTTATGGGTAAGCAGGTGATAAGCGCTTTCCTGAGCGGGGACCCGAAATCTGACTGCTTTATTGCTAAAGATGTGGTAAACTCTTATAAAAGAAAATTGTGTAAAAATAAACAAAATAAAATAGAGATATTTTCACAGTAATAATAATGATAAAACTCTATATAATACATTTTATTAACAAATAAGCAAGTACTGACCCCCAAGGTCATATCTGGAATATAAGAGACGCCTACCAATTTTTCCTCTACAAAGTCTTCATTTTTCCTCCTCTTCCCTCTGTAAATCATTTTGGTACAGTCTCATCCTACTTTAATGAGATGCCATTTGTTCCCCAAGTAGCATATGGGAAAGGAAAGTGATCTTAAGAGGTTTGTGTCTTAAACAGAGCAAAACATTCCCTGGGAGAGGTCTATCCCACCCGTTAATCTTACCTGGAGCTTTGGGTGATTGTGTTGTATCTAAACATTTAGATGTTTAAAATTAATTAGAATTTAACTGGAACTAAGCTTCTGTTCCCAAATTCCTGTCTCCATGGGGAAGACAGTGAAAATTTCCTATTGCATAAAAATATTATGAGTATAATGTGTGTTTTTAGATGTGCTGATACTCTATTTAATGGACCATTGCATATATATAAAAAATGGAAAAAGTATGTTACTAGTATTTCTTCTTTCTGTAGTGAAGGGATTTTAAGAATTATGTAAAAGTTAAACAAACAAGAACTTAAATTATTAGTATCAAAATAATTATTAGCTTACCAAAATACTGACCTGTGGTAATAAATCATTGACAGGTCTGGATATTCGGTATTCAGGTGGCAGTGTTAGGCCCTGCTGGAAAAGGATTAAGTTCTGAATGGTTAAGATAGTGATTTAGTGGCTGAAGATTTTTCATCTTCAAAAATTTTCCACTAAAAAATGTCTGCTTTTAATTGGAATATGAAATCCTTAACCTCATTATTTTTTTATGATTATTTGGTAGCTGAAAAAAATGTGACTCCTTGAATGTTGCTGCAAACCAAAAATCTTTTCAACTGTTTTCATCTTAAGAAAACATATATTTCAGCTTAAGAAAACTCCTTTTTGAAGCACAGAGAAGCTTTCTGAAAATAATACCGATTTAGAAGAAAACATTTTTTTGACAAGACTTCCTACTAATAAAGCAGAGCAATTTTTTTCCTCTTTCATTACAAAAAATGCGCTAACTTTTATGTGCTTTGGTTCGTGTAAATTTTGTTTGCAGGGAAAAAAATAGTATTTTTAATCTTGCTGGTATTATGGAGGGAAAAACACTCAGGTGCATGAAGGTTTTATTATCTGTGCTCAAAAATTTTGTCTATCATCTGTATCATTTTTTCTAATAAAAGATATTAGGTGTTCTATAACTTCAGTAATTGACTACGTTAAAGAAGAAATAAAGGATGGATAATATGTAAAGGAATGAAGTATTGAAAGAATAACAGAAGTATTGCTGGTAAAGGGCTTAAAGTTCCAAAACTGGTTTCCATTGCCAAGAAGTGTGGGTGTAATCAACAGGGGCTTGTGAATGCATAATCCTTTTGAATGAATATCAGACAATTTACTCCTGTTATTACATTATTCCAAATGCAAACTATGACTGAATTCATAATCTTTGTTGCTGTCCACTTTGTCATTACTAAAAGTAATAGTTCTGGGAAAGTGAAAGAGTGGGAATAGTAGAACCTTGAGAAAATTGCAGTTACTTTGCTTTTTCAGTGACATGCAACACTAAAACCAGAAGTAATACTATGTGTAGCCAAATAAATGAAGTGACAGTAAAATTGAATAACCAATCATGGAGAGAAGAAGGGGAAAAAAGTCCAAACATGCTGCTTTAGTTGGCATGCTAGCATTCATCTGCGTATGGGCAGGTCCTTGGCTGCTGGGACTGGTTAACACCAGAAAGAAGATGATTTTTCTGAAGTTTGACTCTTTTACAGATCCTTTTTTTTTTTTCACAAGAAGAATGTCACTGCAGTGTCAGGAGAATGGTCTCAATGACCTGATTTTTTTTTTTTTAGGTTTTGTGCAGCATCAGTAGTCTTGAATAATATAATGGTCCTTGAAGGAGTGCATACAAACAGGTTTTCATCTGTTTATTTGTGCGTGAAACATAAAATGGGCATACAGGCTGAAAAGCTGTGTGTGCTTAGGACAGGTATGGCAGCATAATAAACATATAAATGAACGCTTGCTGGCAAAGTCATGGTCTTAGTATGCTCAACTTAGCCACTGTGAAGACAAAGCACGTGCTGTACACACTTGCAGGTGTGGGTAAATGTTAAAAGGATGAACATTGTTAAGCTGCTAATGCATTGAATTTCTTTCTTACCTTCATTATTGGCTGATTTTTAGTACCTATAATTAATGTGCTTGGAGTGGGTGGATCTCTTTAAATTTGCCTGTTTCTTTTCACAGCTAAGTCAGGGAACAAGAAAAACTTAAAATTACGATTCTCTGCAAAATGTTTTCCAGGTTTCCTGGTGCCAAGGTGGGCTGGGCGGAGAGAGCCCAAACAGGGGAACACACTACTGGAGATAAATAGATGTTTGGAAAAAAGCTACAATGCTGAAACTTTCCAGACGAAAAGTTGCTTGCATTTTGGCCTAGTTTCCAATTCTTAATTTTGCAACCCCTTGTAATATGTAAAGAAAACTCAAATGTTCAGGAAGTCCCAAACTCTAGAGCTATGCAGCTGATACCCAGTAAGTTTGGTACCCCTCAAACTGGATATAACCTTCTAGCTCTGTAATGGTTAGGAGAACTAACATTTAAATCAGATATTGTGTGAGCATGATAACATTTAAAGGTTTAAAGTGTATTGTGTTTTTGTGATGATCCACACATCAGTGTTAGCGTTATTTGCAGATGATAAGGAGTCAGTGCTCAAGCGTGAATCGGCTGTATGTGTTTATTTACAGGTAAGTACTAGTAAAGTCAATCTTAACTTCAAATATATCCTTCTTCAAAGCAATGTCCATTACCATATCTGATAGAATAACTCCCTATTATCCCTCATGCAAAATGGCAGTATTAATTTTTACAATGACTGTCTTAAATAACAGTACATTTTTTAGTAGCCTAAGCTCAAAAAAGCTTAGAAAGCCAATTCACGGGCCCATGGATTCATAGCAGACATCCATGTCCAGTGTCTGAATAAATGCATGTCACAGTCACCATGAAATTAATCCCTTGGCATCATATTTCTCATGTAGAAAATATTCTCAGCGTTTTGAAATTGTTGGCTTTTGTGATTGCGCTTGAAGAATATTGCTTCTGATGGAGCATAGATTTTTTGTTTAAGTTTGTCTGAATATCGTGACATTGTTCATTTCAACAAGATCCCAGACCTCCCATAGCTGGTTACTGTTCGCCATGGTGGACTTGTGATTCAGGCGCTCACTGACTGATATGTCACTCCTGGGCACAGAATGCATTTGATAGAGGTGTAAATTCACTGGTTACCTTGGAATGAAACTTCTGAGTTTAAGATGCAATCTACATTTGTAAAGTGAAATTTCCATCAGATAAGGAGGGGAAAAAAATGCATCCATGCCTGTGATCTGACATATGAGGAAGTCACTGGAGATTTTCCCACATTCTTAATGACTTCAGAGGACCAAGCCCCTGCTAAATCAACCACAACATTAATTTAGAAATTTATATCTTTGTAGCCTTAGTTTATTACAATGAAAACATCACAAAAATCCTTATGTCTAGTGAATGGAAGTGCCCAAAGCATAAATCAATAGAGAAGAGTCTGACGCTGGGAACATAAAGCTGGACAGAGGATGACAGTCACTGATTAAACAATATACTGCAGAGTCTGAGCAGGCAGGCATAAGGTGAGTAGTGAAGACACAGCCCTGTTTGTATCAGATGATTTGTTGAATTGTGGAAGAGGGACATACTGGCAAAATGTAGATTCATTGCAGATGGTAGTTGGAGCTGGTCCAAAGAACAGAAGAGCTCTCTGGGTTGGGCAGGGTCGCCTAAATGAGCACAGTGACTTGATTACAAAAAATTTAAACACTGTAATTCAGATTTTGAGAATAAACAAATAAGTGTTGCATATTTGTCAGGAGGGAGCATCTAGCTTCTTCAAGGAGAAGTTAGTAATATTTTAAGCCTTTTAAGTTCTCTTCTGCTTGAATGACTGGTGAGTATCTGAAAGCTGAAAGCCAAGTGGTGGCCCATGAGATGCTGGTGGCTAGTTTCATTACTTCCTAGCTCATGAAAAAATCTGTCTCTGAAATCACTAGATGTCGTCTTCACTTCTTAAGCTGAGTGGCCCGAATCAGATATTTTTGAAAAATATGAACTAAAGTTTCTATTTCTTTTTTTGAGAGAACACCCTAGAAAATATTTTTTTAAAATGGAACTGAAAAGAACAAGTACTTCTACAACACTTCTTGAGTAGAAAAGTGGGGGCCAAGTGCAGGCTCTTAAAGACTATTCCCTCTTGCATATAATTAAAAAAAAAAGAAAAAAAAAAAACCAACAGTGTTTACTGTCTGCTCCAGTAGCCTGGATATGCACATAGCAGAGCAATAAGAGGAGATTGCAGTTTATTGTGTTTGGGAGAGAGGGTACATCCCAAATCCTCAAGCAAGCTTTTCAGAGGAGGCTCTCAATTACTTTTTGCATCAATAACAAGTTGTTTTTGAAGAAAAAAAGTTTAATTTGAGAAAAGTGCTAAAGTGGATTAAATACAGGCTCAGGAAGGGCAGGAAAAGAGAAACTGCTACTAGACAGAGAAGTTCTGAAAATATGCATGAATCCATTTCTATTAATTTTGTGGATTTTTTTTAAACTCAGAAGAGATGTATTCTATCTGCAGTAATGAACCTGGCTGATGGCCTCATTTTGGAGGATGGCAGAGAAAATAAAAAATGCATTCGAAGTGATGTGCATAGATTGGATTTGATGCCTCTAGGTGATTCCCACATGCTTTGCAAAGAAGGCTAAAGTAATAGGCTGACAATATAAAACTAAGATCAGAAGCCAAGATTTTTAAGTATAACTATTTTGGGAGATGACTAGGTTTTTTGATGGTTAATTTGGTACACATTTCTGATTATTCACCTTCTAAAGATCTTGTGAAATGTGACATATCATCACAAGTCATTAAAGTCAGTTTTGAAAACCATGATCAGAGGTTATATCTAATTTGGTCATGTATTATGGCTGAAATATGGATGACTGGGGCTGGGTGTATTAAGGAGAGATGTTACTTGTGGAAGATCATATTCCTTTCCTGGTGGATATTGTTACCAGAATAGCAGGTGTAGACAACATCAAAAACTGCTGCAATGGTTTTTCCATAATTACATAAAAAAGGATAGAGGAGTGCTTGCTATTGAGCTGGTCAAGTAAGCGAGGAGCTGGCACCTGGGACCTCCTGCCTTCCTCCCAGCCCTTGATACTGATTTGCTGTGTGGATTTAGATAAATCCTTTAATATTGCATTTGTAGTTTACCTCTCTGTAGAATGCTTATTTCTGTACCATGGAGGCATGGTGGAAATATACAGTGCTGCTGTCTGTGTTGAGAAATATTTATAATATATTATAGACCAGCTAAATGTTTGCAATGAAATCCCAAAATACACAAACTCTAGACTTGTTGTGCACTTGCTGAAAGGTTAGCACTGGGGAAGATCTGGGCAATACCTTTATCAAGTACCGATAAATATTGTAAGCAGCACTGGAGAAGTCACATACAGGTATTTTCACTTTCAGCTGACCTTTTAAACACATCTTGTGTGGCATGGGAAATAAATAGTACCATTGCTGGGCACTGGCACGGCTCTATAAAGAGGAGATTCCCAATGGACCTCAGGAAAGATCAGAAACTGCAGGATCAGCCCTTGAGTTTCTATAGATTCATGTGAGTGTAATTGAAAGCAGAATTGACTTACACTGTTTTTCAGAAATTAAAAAGTAGCATTTTAGTTCTGGTTTAAGAGTGAAAGTTGATTCCTGTGGTTTCTACAGTTCAGAAACGTGGTGAGGCTCCTTGCTATGCTAGACGCCTTACGGTGAGAGAGTATTTCATCCTGCAGTGGTTGGTACCCCACATACCTCGATACACAAGTGCACCCTAAAAGAAAAGATCAGGCTCTTAGTGCTCCTGTGTGGGTTTAAGGAGGCAGTTAGAGAGAATGCTGAGACCAGTCTCTGAATCTGGTGAAAAATTGCCCTGGTTGGAGACATTGTGTTCATATTTACCAGTGTATGAGACACGTCTACATTTTCATTGGATTAATTGGCTTGCATTACCTGGAGCTGCTTCTCAGTAGCTTTAATGGCGTGCAGACCAGATATTATTTTATCTAGACAGAGCTCTTACAATTTATTGTAACAGAAATATCATAACAATTTTACTGTAGTGTTTTACCTTAAGTGTGGGGGTTTTTAGCAATAGCAAGAGGTTGGGAGTCTGCAAAGAACCCATGAACCCTGGTCCCCAGTGCTTGATGTAGCTCCTTATCAGTGCACCTCATTGCCAGTAGTCTCAGCATCCTCAGTATAAGTAACCTTAGCCCACCATCGTGTTTATTATGACACTACATATTTCACATTAACTGTTATTTACTGTAACTCCGCACATAAATGACTAACAGTGTTATTGGGAACTGTCCTTTGAATGCCTTATGTCAAATACAGATGCAGATCACATTTATGACTCAAAACACATGGAATGTAGATTCATAAATTATATAAGAAACAACACAAAGTAATGAGAGACGTGTCATCTTTAGTTTCTCATTTCACAGGCAGCAGTATGGCATGGAAGATTTATTACTATCCCAGCCACTGGCTTTGTTGCAGTCAATAGCTCATCACTTTGTTTTAAGTCTGCAAATAGGAGTAAAGATGTTTTGCAAGAAGGAAAACAGTAAGACAGCAGCTTGGTCCAAGCTGGGGTGGGGTACTTGAATTTTGGAGATCTACATCTCTGTTTATATTGGACACTTGGAAAAATCCTTTAGCTTTTGCATGTTTCCCTCTCCTCATCTATAGAACACTGTTAATGCCTTTTTTAAAGCACAAATCAGTGTATGGAAAGCATAACATAAAAGCTAGGAATTAGTCACATCTGCTGTAAAGGGGACACACTTGTCCCCAACAGCCAGATACAGAAATACTGTGGGCCTGAGTACCACCAAAAAGCAGAGGTACAGAATTGGGGAGCGGGGAGGGAGAAGCTCAAGTGGAGACCGGTGGCACTGTGGCCACAGAGCTCTGCAGAAATGTGGGAAATGTCCACCAGCAAAGGCAGCGAGAAAGAGGTTGGGGGTTTCTACTGAAAACAGTGTGCTGCCAGCTGGAGGAGAAATTAAAAAGGGAAGAATGTTTTGGATCTGACTAATAACTTAACCTGTCTTTAGGGGTTTGAAATAATGATGTCTGCATTGTGTCCAAGTGCAATAGTAGGAGATGAAAAAATCACTTTTCTTTAGCCTAAAATTAAATCAATGTGAAAACGATTCCCTTCCACCTTGGGTGAAATTAGTATTTGGACCAACGTTTCTGCATTAGCTTTCCCACCTGTGAGATACTCTATGGGATATATCGGTGAAGCAATAGCATGTTCTCTCGGTGCCAAAGGAAGGGCTAGCGCTAGCGCAGGCACCTGCAGTGCCAGGGGCTGGGGGAGCATGGCTGGCGGGCAGCAGCAGCACTGCACACACAGATCTGCACCGTAGCCTGGAGATGCTGCCACAGATCATCATCTGTTCCAGTATCGTAGAAACGGCGTGTACATTTTAGCCAGACCGAACAGATTACATCCCTCTAAGTCAAGGCAAATACATGTCTGCAGGAAATACTGAATAAAATTGCATGCAACATGCATGTTTGAAGGCTAAACTTAGTCCTCAGTTACTGTGGATGTCAGCTTGCATCATCAGTAAACACTGAATGAAATTAGGCTTGAAGGTATTATGGGTAATCATGTTTTATTTTAAATATTTTGTACAAGCACATTTGATCTGAAGATTGCAGAATAGTCTTTAAAAAGAGGAAGAAAGATGGGATGCATTTCCTCTTTTTGTGTTTATTCGAGAAACAATAACCACTTAATGGTAGGGTTACAAGCAGAAAGACATTCTTCGGATTATTGCTTTTCTAGGGCATGGTACCTCGCGTGATTCTGTGTGGGCACATCCCTGTGGACACACAAAGCTCCAGCAAAGTGAAGCCTGCCTGCCGCATAGCAATTCATAGAAACAGGATGTAAGAAAATCCTTTCAATGAAATAAGTTTCCTTACAGCCAGTAAAACAGTTTGCAACATTCAGAAAAATCACTGAAATGATTTCCTGGTGGACTTGCTTACCATTTTATCGTATTGTGCCAGATTGTGCATGTTACTGATGAAAAAGTAAAAATTCACAAGTTATGTAGGCAAAAAATGCTCAAAATTATTAGCTGTGTTTTAAAGGCTTGCAATTCTAAAGGTTAGGTTTCAGTTGGTTTTGTCTCTTTTGTAGTAGTATTTAGTATTATTCAATAGAATTTTCCATCTGCAGGGTTGGAAAACCTCAGTAGATGATGTGGGTTAGTGTGTGATCAGAATTGCCAATGAGGGTAACTAAGCAGTCAAAGTGACTAAAAGACTGATGCTGTATTGATCATGAAGGTTATATTTCAGTGACTAGAATAAAGAATATACTGTAATGCAAAGCATGTATTTGACAGAAAAATGCATAGACATATACAAAATAGAGAAAAAAAGAAACTTTAGTTCATGCAAAGTTTACACATTTGTTAGTTTTTTATCTGAGTGTATAGTAATAGTTTGAGAGAACTTGATTGGCTGAAAATCCAGAATATTAAAGCTTTCAAGAAAATAACATTCATGTAAAACCTATAGAGTGCTTTTGGACTTTTTGATGCTCTAAGTAACTGTGTACAAGTTGTTGGATGTCACAATTTCTTGCATTATTAATAAAAGTAGTAGCTTTGCATCTTCCTAGTTCTAATTATTTCTCTAAATATCTCCAGGAAATAGAAGCATAAAATAGCAAGCATTTAAAAATACTGGGTAAGCATCTTTGGAGAATATGACTATAAAATGAGTCATGCTTATGTTTACAGTTTTATATTGATCTTCAAATCATAAAATAAGTACAAGATTACAAAATAGGCAAACCGAGGCTGTTACTGGGAGGTCACGATTATGAGTCAGTAGTATCTTGCTACATGAGAATCTCCACTAGTATCAATGGGTAACTCTTGCACTTGTGTATTGATAGACTTTTGAAACTAAACTGAAAAAATATTTGAAGATCACATTATATTTTAGGAAAAAAAACCCATACAAACCCCAGAGCATTTCAGCAGCACTGAAGCAGTTTTCAATCAAATAAAAAGCTAGTCACCTCTCAAAATTCACTCATTTTTATATGTGAACTACGTATAAAACAACCTAACAATTTTATTTCTATATACGTAACTATAAGTATATATAAAACATACATATTGCAATCATTCTGCAGATGTCCTCAGGACCTCAAAATATCCACAGGTCTTGAACTCTTCTCCAGAAAGATCAAAATTTGTTAAAAATATAATCTGGCTTATAGTACCCACAGAGAGCCAAAATCTGCTCCTTGTCTTCTTATAAGATTTGTTACTGTTTCATGAAGTCCCTGACTGAGCATTTTGTCTAACTAAAGAAAATGCTATATAGGACTGATTAAGTCCTTCGTTGTTTTCAGGACCACGCTGTGGACTCTCTACTTTCCTTAAAGTGCTGTACTTATGGTAGTTTCATTATTTGTTAAATATCATAACAGGAAAGTAAAACTAACTTCTTGTCTTTTTAAGACAGACATCTTTTGCATCTGCTTAAACATTTCTCTACATTGCATCACACAGTTTACAATATAATTGTAATACAGTCAATATAAAATTGATAACAGTTATTCCATTTTAATTTACAGAGACGTAGCAGACTCTCTTCACTGAAACACCACCATAATGAGCTGAATTACTTTGATGTTAATTTTCAGAAGATGTGACTTTGATGCAAAGCACTGAACTTTCAGGAGAAAATTCCCAACGTACAGTCTTGGTTTATAAACGAGCATTTGTTACATCGAATGCTCACTACATTTACAACCTTGTATTGTTGTTTAACATTTTTCCTTGGAAATAAACTTATGTTCAACTGTGTTTAGCCATAAATAGATATGAGTTAGAAGGAAATCTAATCCCCCACTTGAAAATTATACTGAGGAAACTGTATGCTTAATCTTCTACTAATGATGTCTCTCGTAAGATAGTACTAGTATACAGAAAAACCTGAGCCTTTTCTCCACTGTGTGTTTTACCAGTTTTATCACTGGTGGAACTAATTGCAGATCTCAGGTTTTCAGTGGAGCTCACCTCCACATCTCCTGGGCATTCTTTTTTTTTTGATGGAGACTTCATATATTTTCCAGAGTCTGTGAGGTAGAGGCTCACTTTATAATGAACCAAAGGTCAGGAACACGTGAAATTTTCCAACTACATTTTTCCCAAAGGACATGAATGAATTGTTCGTTGTAGCTGGTGAATCAAAAGTGCACAGCAGTTACAATACCAGAGACCCTTTTTCTTCACTCTTCAGATTGGAATTATTTGGGTATTATTTATTCTCAAATTATTTTTTTCCCTTTCCAGTCTTAAGCAAATGACACCCCTAAAACTCCAGTTTTCATGTAAGATAAACATGCATAGAACATAATAGAAAACAGACTTTTAAATTAAAAAGTGGTTTTAACACAAACTTGAAATGTGACAGGGATCTAGCCTGGAGTTTGGGCACATGGATTTCCATGCACTTGTAGGAAATATCTTGGTTTTAATTATACGTTTAAAAAAGCATATTCTGTACTTAAGTACAAACGGTCATTTTCTTAAGAACTCTTTGAATTTTGTGTAAGTACCCCACAAGCACAAAACTGAATGGCAATGAGATTCTAAAGCACAAACATAAAACATTTCACTCAGTAAAACACTCCAGTTGTGGAGAATTTGTGCAAGTACAGATGGATTGAGACTGGGGTCTGTAGGGGGCTTTTTCAGTTGCAGTGATAATTTTTTGGGTACCCCAAAAATGCACAAAGAAGCACTGAGCCTGAAAGATTTATACAGTTTCCAGGCCACAACTTCAAACTGAAGATCTGAATCTGGACAGGGAACTGTAAAACATCAAGACAGGCAGTGAGATTCTCCAAAAATTGAATCTCCAGGGTCTCAGTCAGGGTTGCTGCCGTCTGAAGGGCTTCCTGGCTTTATATAGCTTTTATTGAAAGCGGGCCTGCTGTGTAGGAAGGACACGCAGAAGAGGTCCTTCTGGCTTCGGACAATAGCTGACTGATGCTTCCAAGACTCATGTTGAAAACATTTCAGTACATCTCTTCTTTTTCGTTTTTAATCAGAAGATATGATATATGTTTGTTTGAAGAGGAAGCAAGAATCTAATCCTTTTTGAATCGACAATATTTTTTTACTAATACTGGATCCAGCTGTATGCATTTTGTATCAATTAATTTGTTCTTTCTGGCAGGGGAAAACATCCCTAATAGATATTGAAGAGTTATGCTAATTAACAAAATGGATCTACAGCAATATTGTCAACTAAACTGCGTGTTCTTTTCTGAACAGTAAAAGTATGTACCTGAAAGATGGAACTAGCTCATCAGTTATAGCAACAGCTGACCAAGCAGCGATTGATTAAATCAACTGAAATAACTCTAAAACCTTAGGCAATAGAGTGTGCTTATCTGTTTGCATCTGCTGTTTTTCCTTATTTTCAAATGCTTAAAATGCTAACTGAGAAGCAGTCTTGATGTTCCTCTAAGTCTCTAAGCAAAGCTTAGTTACTCGTCTTGCTACCAACAGCAAATCCTTCAAGGGAAGAAACAGGAACATATTGCAAACCACAGGCACAAGCAGTCAGAGTGAGGAAACTCTTCCTTCTCCAGCAATTGCTGCAATGCCACGAGACCTTCTGGTAGAGCCAGAAGATGTAGCTCCTGCACATCGTGACAACAACCATCCTTGAAGAGGTTCTGCCAGCTCTCAGATAGGACAAACAATATTCCTCATCAACCATTCCTCATCAAGGAGCAGAGACCCAATTTAAAGCCATTAGAGTTACAGCAGAAAGGCATGTACGGAGCTCAAGGATAACAGTCCCATCCCACCCTACATGGATGACCATGACTGCTTAGGTCAGACTACAACAGCTTTAAGAGCAAGGTGAAAGAAAAATTTCAAATATCTGCAAGACTTATTTGCAGTATTATTTGTCCTTTAAACAAATCTGAGCTTTTGTGCTGCTGCATGTCTTTCAGATCAACCAGCAACAAAGCTTTGGGCCTGTAAACTCCAAGTTGTCCCCTTGCTGCTGCCAGGGAAGAATGGCTGGAAAAAAACACATGAAGTTCATTTCTCCAGAGGTTGAACTCATTGACAAAAACAACCTAACCAAAGCATCTGTAGCCACACAGTCCTGGATTAAGTGTGTATAAAAGACCTAACCCCACCAAGAGATTACTACTGTACAAGCTGAAACTATGAGTTGGGCCAACGGGAGCACCCATGTAAAAGAAAAGCAACTAAGATAGGAGTTGCTGAGGAAAAGGTTTATTACTGTCTCCTGGATGTCATTTCACATGAGAAAAGACAAGAGGTAGTTTTGTCCCATGACCCCAATGATTCTCCACCTCAACTGTGATACATGAAAGGTAAATTCAAGAAACGTATATGGATCAGGCATGCTCTCTCCCCTCTCTGACAGTGTATTTAACCAGCTTTTACTTTCACTCTTGAGGTAGGATTTATTTTAGAAAAATTAGAAAAAAGTGTATGTGCTAGTCTTCAGATAGGAAAAATTACATGTTAAGAACCAAGATTTCATTGTCTAAAAATAATTTGCAATTACGTAATGCTTTCCACTTTCAGTGCAATATTCAGGTTAATTAGGCCTTTTAAACACCTTTTTGGAGTTTAAGTTTAGTTTAGGATTGCTCAAAAAGTTGTTCTGGTCCTATCTCTATGTGACTAGAGTAGTTGTCCTTGGTCAAATTCCTCCTGTCCAAGTACTACAATGTTATCGTCATTTGGTTTTTGGCAATGATTGCACAGGCTGAAGGTGGAAACAGCACCTGAGCTGTCCCTGCATTTTCCAACCATCCTTCCCAAGGCAGGGTTCAGGCAGCTGGTCCCTCTGCTGCGCTTTCTGTCATGTACGGATGCCAAATCTCAGCCTGCTGGGCTACTGCAAAATAGCAATAATGAATTTGGTTTTTCATTGTTTGTTTCATTAAAGTAGTTTCAAGACAAACAATTGAGTATTCAAATGTTTTAAAATGTATTATTTCCCTTTGAATTGAGTTGGTTGTGCAGTTCCCCCGAACAGCCACAGCATTTTGGGAGGGGTTCCAGCAGGACAGGCTAAAAGCACTTTTTCTCCAAGCGCCATGCACATTGTGGGGTTTCAGCTGAGCAAGCCACCAGTAAATTCAATGTGCTGGTTTCACCTCACCCTGAGGAAGCCAATTTTTCACTTGCTCCTTTTACTGTGGAAGGAAGAACGGGACGAGAAAGCAGCAACTAAAGAAAAAGAAAAGATCCATCAATGTCACCAGTTCAGGGCCAGGTCACTCAACTCCAGAGCAAGAGCCATGCTGGCAGGTGTGATACTACAAAGTGTGGCTGCTCCCTGGGTGTGTGAAAAGCAGCTTTCTGAAAGCTGTTAGACACCTGAAAGCTCCAATCTGAACAGTGAGAGCTGAAGGTACGAGAAATGTCTGAATCCTTACCCGGAGCAAATAGCAAATCTGAAGACAAGGCTAAGCCCTCTTTGTGCAAGGGGTAGGGACGATGACAGGCAGGAGGTTAGTGACATGTCTCATTTAGTCTAGCATCACACCAGAACGTTTCTGACACTAGGTTATTTCTGTAGAGACTAAGTTGCAGCAGTAAGCCCTTGGCCACAGAAAGGAGTGACAGCAGCTCTGAAAATCAAGAAACCTCGTGCAGTATCAGGAGCACCATACATGAGCAAGGGCATCATGGACTAGCGGCAGCACAGGTGACAGGAACCACTTACCTTATCGTCTTTCCAGGAAGAGGGGATATATAAGCACAGGTCACCAGAGTGCCTAAGAAATAATCTCATTTGTGATTATATTGCCAGCTGCTGGGGGCTGCAACTTCTGGTTCCTGACTTTCAATCCTGGGCGAAACAAGTGACAAAACAAGTCAGGAATTACAAGTGTATGGAATAATTTTTCCTCCCAATAGTCTTTTCAAACATGAACTCAGTAAATAACTAGGTCAGATGAAATATTAAAGATTTCCTTGTCTTTTCTCCTGTTTCTTGTTTAAGCAATACACTTTAGAGGTGAAAGATACCTAGCATAATTGACTTTATATTTGTTTTCTTTTTTTAAGCTTTCTTTCACAATCTGTATAACACGAGTCTTATTTTACCCTGATTGCTTTCTTCATCTTATTTCATGGCTACCCATATCCCTTAGGGGTTTGGAAAGCATCTGTAAATCTTTCTCCCCATTGCCTCTGATAAGAAAACACGTGGATGAGCTTAAGCCTCTGTAGGTGCTGGATATGTATCTGCCTCTTCTTGGGTGAGCAAAGCTGGTGTACCTGGCTATATGATTCCCTAAAACCACAAGCTTGGCTCGATAACAACCAAATTCCCCAGACCTTGTGTCTAGGCTTCTGCTCTGTAGAAGGTGCAGGTCACCCGCAAATTGAAACACACCTGGTTCCCAGCCAATCAGATTGCACAGTTTGCCTGGCCAGCCAATCAACATGCACATAAACACCCACCAACAGGGCATGCTCCACATTGTCTCTTGACCAACAGGTGACTGGGTATGAGGTCCTTGAGCTCCAGCTTTCTACTGAAATAAGAAGGTACCAAAGGGGAAGGTGCTCAGCAGGATCACGTGGGCCCTTCAACCCAACATGTTTGTTGCTGCTACCTAGATGTTGATATACAGCTTTGTGTTCTCTACCTGTGGCGCACTGTAGCTTTTCAAAGTCTTAAATTAGAAAACTTTTGTGGATGTTTAGAATATAGCTGCATGCATGTTTTTGAATAATTACTCATGTGCTGCAGTTTTGGGGAACAGCATTCAATGGGATATGTTGTTCCTTCCAGTGACCTGTTTCTACTACTGGGTGATGGAAATGTGTGGTCAGGTCTTCCCTGTGGTGACCCTCGCTGAGTCAGCTAGCAATGCCCACCCTTCAACACGGAGGCAGCTGCAGCAACTGAAGATTGTTGTGGCAGTCACGGAGTTATGAGCTGTTCCAGCATGACCTTCACTGTGATGTGGAGGGTACTAACAGTGCTGGTGATTTCCCTGCTGTCCCCTAGGTAATACATGAAGACTGCTGTTGTATGGGAAAGAATTCTGGCATTCTAGGAACTTATTTTAACAAAACAAAACAAACATCCCCAAAAGCCAGGAAAGTACAGAGATGGGGCTTGTTTGGTATAAACAATAAAACTGTCTTCAAACTCTTTTTAAATCACAGTCCACACCTTAGACAATCACATCTGGTTGAGTAACTCACTCTGGGTCTTTGCTATCAATGAAAATATTCTCCTACTCCAGTATTTTAATTGATTGAAATATTAAAGGAGACGTGGGTTAACTTAATAACTTTTTTTTATATATTTGTGATCCAAAGCAGAATTTGAATTCTCATTAGAGAATGGGAAGGTTGTGCAGTAATTCATTCCTATTTGATTATGTTATGGATTTTTCCCATTTAAAGCTATCCTGTACAAAACTCTACCATATATAGCAAGCCTCTTTTTAGAATGATGGTATACCTTGTCCTCTGTTTTTTCTCCATGTAATTAGGATTTCCCTTCAATCCTATTTGTTTCATTATAACACTTCCTTGTATTTTCTTCATGCAATCTGCCTTTCCTATGTACCTGAATTTGGCAATTTGGGTCTGGGAATTTTATGTTTACAGTACAGGAAATAACAGATTGCAATCTTTGTCTGACCCACGCTAATCACCAGTAATGTTTTCCTCAAGATGCTGTCTGGAGTGCAGAAAGACAGGAAGCTTTGAAGGCTTTTGAGTTTAGCTTCCTGGGGCACTGCTAATAGATAAAGACATAAAATTGTTGACGTATTTCTGTGTTACTAACATATATAGGCAGAAGCAGTGGCTGTAGTTTCTAAACCAAGTGATATCTTAAAAACCGCAAGGACTGAATAAAACAGCCTATGGTTTCCTGTCACAGAAGTTTCATTTTAAAATATTGCAACGTTTTCCTTCTGTCCCTCCATGGACTTGAAAGTATGACTTGAAGAGGAGAATGTGTTGTGTTTGGCTTTTCTTTTTCACATAAAAAACCTGCAATTGCTATCTTATTCTGAATAACACATAAAACCCAGTGAAAGAAATTTTCTTTGAAGTGAGGACTGGAATATGTTTGTACTGAACGAAGATAGGATCTCGTTTTTTCATCGCTGTTTCCACTGAGGTCCAAAGAAGGACATGGCCCCCACAGACAACATCATGTAGCTAGAAGTGTCAGCATGCCCTTCAACCTTCTTTTAGTAATAATGAGGAGACAAAGTAACTGATATTATGGATCCAATCCATGAAAATAAAATTAGCAGATCAGAAAGTACAGAAACAGACAAATGTACAATGAAGCGTATTTGAAATAGCCAGTGCCATTAGGCAAATATACTGATGATATCTTTTCTTTCAAAAGTCAGTTGATTTTACACTGTTTGTGCAAAGCCTAGAGATTAATCAAAGGGTCAAACGATATAGAGGAGTCTGTCTTTTTTTTTTTTTTTTTTTTTTTTCCCCTCTGGCAACCATCCTTTTGGAGCAAGTACAGTGCTGATGCTTTTTGTTTTGCTCCTTTTTGTTTTTTGCATTAAAGTTGGGAAGAGGGATATCTGACGATTTCTGTTCCAGACTTGGTACAAGGGTTAGGTCTCACTGGCTTAATATCAGTTTCAATGTGAATTGAATGAGTGAAAATTTGGTCAATGTTTGGTTTTGATAAAGATATAAATAGGCTAATTTAAATGGTGATATACCCATTTTTGTTTATTGAGATTTTTTTTTTTTTTTTTTTTTTTTTTTAAATCATTGTAACCTGAAGGGCTTCTAGGATATTTTGGACATTCTGCTGAAAACAGGTAGAAGTTCAAAGGAAAAAAATGAATGTGTAGTCATATATTTCCTGAAATATAGCCCTTAAGGAATTTAGACAACTTTCTAGGACCATTTTACAGAAATATATCTCTTAAGATATTAGCATAATATTTCATTGGGAGCAGTGTGGTATCTAGCATAAAACCAAGTTTTTTCAGTAATGCCACAGTTGAAACAAAGTATACTGTAATATTCTCCAGTTTCTCAAGAGATCTTGGTTCATATGTTCAAGTGTAATTTATCTGATGGTAGCAAGAGTGTCTCCACAACAAGGTTACACCAGTAGTCAAGCTATTCCTTCCTTGGAGCAAAGTTTTCTGTGAATGTGAGTCATGCATTGTTAAATCTGTAGAGCTAATAAAAGATTGAACCACATTTTTAAGGAAGTATTGATAAAGAAGCAGTATTAACTGTAAGGATAACTAAGTTTCCACAGAGCTGCTGCTGTTGTTTTGGTAATTTGAAGGGTATTTCTTAGGATGCTTCTTGTATGCTGGTCACTATGAAAGTAACTGCCAACTCATCTTGGCTCTAGCATGACCCATAGCTTTCCTGTTCACCCAAGGATGTTGCAGACACTCCTTTCTTCTGCTGGCAGAGTAGCAACCTTATGGGAGCTCCTTATGGGAGTCGCCCAAGCACCTATCATAAAAGTTATCCTGCTCTCAGGAAAAAACGTTACCAGTGTGCTCCATGGCCACTTTTGCATCCTGTAGAGACACTGATTTTGGACTACAAAAATGACGTGGTTGAGTTTTTTCCCTCGGTTTGGCTAGTTCCCTGCTCCTGTCTTTCCATTCTTTCCCCGTGTCTCCCCTGCCTTTTTCTCTTTCAAGAGCCGTTGTCTACTGCTGGTCTTGTGGGACACGTAGGTGTCCGATTCTCTGCAGATCATGACTCTGTTCAGACCCTGCTGCGTGCCGTGGGGTCACTCAAGTTGCCAAATCATTTAGCTGCAGGCCGCACTGGGAGCTTTGCTCCCCAGCAGCCAGCAAAAAGGAGAGGATTGCCTGGTCCTAGTAGCTTGCTACCCGCGACTGAGTCACTAAGGTGTTTTCCTCCCTATTTGGTTATATTAAGTCACGGCAAGAGCTTGAGTCAAGGAATTCAGTGTTAAAACAATTTGTTGTGCAAAGAATGTAGTTTGGACTCATGATTTTGCGGTGGTGTTTAGAGGAGAGGAGTTTGTATAAGAGAGCATCTTAGAATGGAAATAAAGTGGCCACAAGGTAATATACTGGTGCTGGGAGATTTGTCATGTGGAGAGTGTAAACAAACCGTAATGACAAGGTAAAAAAAAAACCACCAATGTATATTAATGGGATAGAGCAATGCAAAAATTTATGGTGCTGAGCCTTGCAGTGACAATGATATTAAAGAACCTCAAATGAGCTGCAAGATCCATGAGTCTTCTGGTTAATGAATGATGGTGTTAATACCTCGAGGTGTAGAGGGAAGGGGGGTTTGTGTCTTCCTTGAACAAGTGAAAACTCCCCCCCCCCCCCCCAATAGTTTTCAGCTACTGTACCTTGACTGCGTTTTTGTGGTGTTTGCTGTACCCATGATGTGACCAGAGTGTCAAGAAATAAACATTATTGACAGAGAACGGCAGCCCAGCCAATGCTCCATGCCGTGTACCTTTGTATTGTCTGCTGCTTCTGTCTCTGAACTCGCTTAGGACCCAAGGAAGGATAAGCGTACCTATGGAGCTTGCAGAGGAAGATCAATGGAATTGGAAGAAAAGGGTCATGTTTTCTAACCCAGATATCTGGAAGAGGGAAAACGAGTTGTAACCTTCTACTGAACACACCAGATCTTCAGCAAGGAGAAAGCAATTCAGTTAAACAAAATCAGTGAGTGCATATAGATTTGCACAAAAGGAAGGCAGAGATTTCTCTGCAGTGGGTGTAAATACAACTCCCCCTATAAGTGATAGTAAAAATTTCAGTTTGTTTGTTTGTTTTTTAAAAGAAAGCTTCCAGCTGTTGTGTTTAGAGAGAAAACCTTGAAACCAGTATGATCAGAGTCTTTAAGGACTTGTGAGGAATGTGTGTGTAAAACAGAAGCGTCTAAGGGGATTATTTAACATTTTAGGATTTTAATCCTTCATGATAGCAACACAAACATTACCACTAGGTGCAATGCTACAGTTTAGAGGTCACTGTTTACGTTAAATGACATGGAGGGGATTATGCTAATGGAGATGGCATAGGTAGTTATTCCATACCTATGCTTTGGAAAATAAATATTTAATTTTAAGGTTAGAACTGTTATGAGGAAAAGACAAAACCCAGTTACGTATTAAGGTTTTGTATTTCAGTTATTACTGAAACTTCTTTCCTGTAAACTCTTTTCCACGGTAATTTTTCCTCTTACGCTTTTGACATTTATTTTTAGAAGATCATTAAATTTGTTTATATAAATATTAAAATTAATAAGTTATCATTCATTCCTTTGTCATAAATTTGATTGTCTTACAACTATTTTAATAGGCCTTTTCCTCATTTGGGAACGTTTAGTGCCTTCTTGCAGCTGCCCCCGGATGAGGGAGGGTCAGGCAGCCTTTAGCCGGGCCAGGGAGAGGCCTGTACGGGAGCCATCCCTGAGCGCAGCGGTTTGTGTGGAAAGGGGCCTCAGCTGGATTCGTACCACCATTAACTGTCTCGGGTTTGGTGGTGACGTGCCACAGAGCAGTTTGCCAAGCGGACAGCTTTAAACTAAGAGTGATGGGGAGGGAGGGAGTAGCCAGCAGCCTTGTGAGGGGTGACAGACAGGGTGGGTCCACAGGCCACGGCCTGGGGTGATGTGACAGGAAGGGATCACAAAATCAACAAAATGGGCTCTCGCTTTGGAGATGTGCCCGAAAACTGGAGAAAAGCAAATGTCACTCCTGTCTTCAGAAAGGGCAAGAAGGAAGAAGGAGGGAACTACAGGCTGGTCAGCCTCACCTCCATCTCTGGGAAGGCAGCTGGCCTGTAATCATGTATGTGCCAGCCATTGGTAATCGGTTAGCAAACAGTACGATGAACTGATAACAGCAAGGCATACAGCATCAGTTTTAATGTTAAGCTTTACCATCAAGAGCAGCAGATGAAGGAAGCAGAGGGGCTTTAAGGTGTGTCATTCCTTCTATTGCATCCAAGTTACGTTTTAAGGCTCCTAGCCGATGTATTCAGGCAATGTTAAAGGGAACTCAGGAGAGGAACTGCTGGAGTAGAATTTCCTCATCGTAAAGAACAGGCCTTAAGTTGTATGCCTTTTGATACACAATGTAGTTGCAGACTTTAAATACAATATTCCCTGGGGGAGTAACAATAAACATATATTAAAAATGGCTACAAATTTTTATATTAATGGAGAAAATATGGATATCACTATATTATTTATAAAAGCTTCTTTATTAATCACCGTACTGAAAAGCACTTTCATCTAAGTACTGGCTTGACTCTTCTGGGGTCTGTTGATGAGCCAGTATTGCTTTTATTCTTTGTTCATTCCTGTGGCTGTGGGATTTCCATGAGTAGCGGTGGAGGTGGCACGATAGGATATAGTTCACTGACCTTGGTGTCTGCAGGGTTGTTTCTCCCACATTTTTTCCTCACACCTCTCTCTCACAGCTGCTGTGCAGCATTTTTTTTTTTTTTCCTTCCTTCAGAGACTCCACCATCATTGCTGGTGGGCTCATCTTTGGCCTGACATGGGGCAACCCCTGGTCTATTCTCAGTGAAGGTGGCCCTGCAGCGTCCTGCTGCAAACATCTTGCTATGTAAGCCCAATACAAACATGTGAATGTGTTTTGATATGTCAGTGCAACGCACGTGTATTGCAACACTTTCTTGCTTTGACTAAAAAGAACCAATTTATCTGTATTTAAGGCTGTTTTATAAGGTTAACTGTTCCTAACCAAATGTAAAATGCAGTAGCTGCTGCCAATGTATATTGATCTGGATGCTGGAGATTAGTTTTAATTAGTTTTATTGCTGGTGCACAGTTCAACGTTAATGGTACGGTGGTGTTCTCCACGCAGGGCTGAGCAGCTGGCTCTGCAGCCAGCACAGCCCCCTCGGTGCAGCGCGCCGAGCTCCACTGTGCCTCACAAAAAAGCAATGTGGGGCAAACCCCAAGTTTTAGACAGCCTTTTAAGGCACTGGCTCCACCTACATCCCCTCCCTCCTTTCACTTGTGATTTCAGCAGCAACCAGTGTCCCTCTCATGGCAGTTTCTTCTGCTTCCGCTGGACTGCATCCCCTGTGAAATGCCATGGGATTGCACGCATGACATATTGGTCCACTTTACAAATAAGTAACTTGCCCTGTTACCTATGCCTTGCCTTTCCCATGTGTCACGAGCATGCAATCAGAGCTCCTTAGAGGTTTGGTCAAGTAGGTTTTTAACAAATCAACACCCTGCTTTCTAAAACAGGATACAGTTTGTGTTTGTCCTAAAGAAGGAAAGAAAATTTGCCAAAAAAAAAAAAAAAAAAAAAAAGGAAGGGGATTTTGTTTGTCTTCCATTTCAGGAATTGCAGTAACATGTAAGAAACTCCATAGTTAATCTCAGGAGAAAATTGTTCTTTGCGTGTAAAGTGGTTTACAGGGAACAAATACATTTCTCAGTGATTGCCCACTAGTGTAATAAAGCAGTAATCTGCGCTGTGTGAATTATCCTGAATAGGAGATTTATTGCACGTAGTCCTTAAGGAGTGTGTTATTTAAACCCTGGGATTAGGGGACATGGTTTAAAACCTGAATCACTTCTACATTTTGCTAATTTATTAAATTAGTAATGTAACGTACAGAGTTTTCAAAGCTGTTACTTCTGTTTTACCAATGGTGTTTCTGTGGGTCTAGATGGGCAAGAGGAAGCTCAGTGGGCTGGAACTCACCCTGATCGTGCTCTTCTCCCTGGTGCTCATCATAACCTGTGTCCTCATTGGTCTTTTGGCATCAGGACAATCTGGAGTCAAAACCAGAGGTGAGTACTTCCCATTGCTGCTGTAGGACTGGAGCAAAAACCCTGAGTGGGAACTGCTCAT
The DNA here is from genome assembly GCF_965183815.1 of Platalea leucorodia. Taxonomy (NCBI): domain Eukaryota; kingdom Metazoa; phylum Chordata; class Aves; order Pelecaniformes; family Threskiornithidae; genus Platalea; species Platalea leucorodia. The sequence goes on from NC_138830.1 coordinate 6,439,782, forward strand.
CTCTGCTTGCTGAGACTATTGTAAATAGCATAGAGCTTCAGGAACTAACCGTTGGCATCATTTCTGTCACTGTTTGATTCAGACTTTTCAAAAACGTGGACATTCAAGTGTCAAAAGAGGAAAAAGAAAATGTAAAAAACACAAGCATTTATCTGCTGTCTTTTGCAAAATCAATGTTTGTACTGTGGCTTTCAGTGTTACTGTTATATTTTTCTTTGAAACTAAAGGTGAACCATGGTCATTCCTTGCTACAGATAATATGAATAATGTTATCTGTTATGTATGTAAGAGATAAACAGAATGTCTAGGAATTTATCACCTTAAAGAAACTTTTATCCCTTCCTCTAAAGGCTGATTTTTAGTCTGTTTATTTTATGATTTCAATACTTTTTAGATAAAAAAAAGACAACACTGGAAAAAAAGAAAGGGAAAATCAGGGAGACTATGTGGGAGCAGACATACTGGGTGGAAAAAAAGCCTCTAACCATAAAAACCTGTATTAGTACATTAGAAACCACTTGTCTTACTGGGGTGTGATATAGAGCACCCTGCTTTACATACAGTTCCATTTTGTGTGAGTAATCCCATTTACACATGATGATTGAAGCAAAAAGCTTTGAGATGAAAATGGCAGTAAAATAAAAATAATTGTTAATACACAACAAACATCTTAGTGTTTTAGTATAGGTGCCCATACAGACTATTAGCTGCATATTTCCTGCTTGTTTCAGTCTCAAGATGAGTACAAGTCTGCCTAAGCAAAGAGTGGAAGTGCAGATAATGCAAACAGGCGAGTCCATGTATTTGTGTGCATCTAAGCCTGAGACAGGATTTCTACGCCTTGTAGTTCTCATTCCAAACATATACAGTGTTGCAAAATATATGTAAAGTAACTTTCAGTGTTGAGAGAAACTGAAAATAACCATTGGGTACCCTTTTGTCAGCTAAAGTTTACAAGAGGTCACCTTAAATTTGGTCTGACAAACCTGAAATCTAATGGAGCATCTTAATGGAGCTTTAAGGTGCCTGATGCTCTAATTCAAGCTGCTGTGGAAGAACAGTATTTCAGGGGAAGGAGCATCCAAGAGAGCAGCAGCACAGTACCATTTTAGAAAAAGAAAAGCCCTTCCCATTTTAGTTTCTTGTGTATTTTATCATCAAGCGATGCATATTGAGCTACAGGGCTGGGAAAATCCTAGGGCAGAACTATATGTTAATGCTGGAAAATGTTTGAATTAGGCATTAGTTTTTAAAAGTCCAACATTTCTGGTGTTAAATACATGCAGAACACTGATCCTAAACCACACAGATGTGAAGTCCCTCATGAACACGTGGGATATTTCAGTGGATCCGCGGCCTCCAATTTAAACTACAAAGTGGATGTGAAGCAGAACCCCTTTGGCATTGTGGTGACCAGAGTCAAGGACCCCAAGTCCTTCTCCTCAGGGCTGCTCTCAATCCCTTCATCCCCCAGCCTGTATTGATACTGGGGGTTGCCTCAATGCAGGTGCAGGACCCTGCACTTCCCCTTGTTGAACCTCATGAGGTTCACAAGGGCCTACTTCTCAAGCTTGTCCAGGTCCCTCTGGATGGCATCCCATCCCTCAGGCATGTCAACCACACCACTCAGCTTGCTGTTGTCTGCAAACTTGCTGAGGGTGCACTCGATCCTACTGTCTATATCATTGATGAAGATATTAAACAGCACTGGTCCCAGTACAGACCCCTGAGGGACACCACTTGTCACCAGCCTCCATCTGGACATTGAGCCGTTGACCACTATTGAGCCATTGCATCCACCACTTGTGACACCAGTTGTCACCAACCTACATCAACCTGTTGCATCCACCCTCTGGATGCAACCATCCAACCAACTCCTCATCGACGAAACAGTCCACCCATCAAATCCATATCTCTCCAGTTTTCAGTGGCTGAAAATGAGTGATGAAAATTGGAATTGAATAACAACAAAGGCAGAAGAGGAGACTGGGATAGGGGAGGGACTATCCTAAGCCAGAACTGTGTGTTAATGGTGGAAAATGTTTGAATTAGGCATTAGTTTTTAAAGGCCCAATACTTCTGTTATTTAAATATGTGCAGATCACTGATCCTAAAACACAGAGATTTGAAGTCCCCCATGAGCATGTGCGACCTTTCACTGGATCCGCGGCCTCCAATTTAAACTACAAAGTGGATGTGAAGCAGAACCCCTTTGGTATCGTGGTGACCAGAGTGAGCAACGGTAGAGTGCTGTAAGTAACGTTGGTACTTTTGCTGAATAACACGGGTGTCATGGGTTTCCTCTGAAAGCACAAGTTACCACACAGGCAATGTATGTCCAGGATGCCACGTGTGAGGTGCCCTCTTGGACACGTAATCTACTTCTTCTCTTCTTTTGATTGATGCATGTTCTCCGAGGACTCTTGTGAGGCTTTGGAAATAAATTCTGTGATATAGAGAGCTCTGTCTAAAAGGTGTTTGGTCTGGCTCTCTGTTCACTTTCCCCTGATACTAGGGAAATCTTTACAGCTACTTTGTTCCATCAATTTGTGTAATTTTTATTATCTGAAGGACTCCTTGCCAGTGCTTCAAATCCCATGGGAGCGCTCTTCCTTGCATTGTTTATTTTATTTGTCACAATCATGTTGAAACCTTGAATCATCAAAACCAGGTTGTCCCTTAGACCTATGATATCCAAGACTAGCTGGTGCAAGCCACTGATAAGCTGGTCATGTAATGCTGTGTTGTGGTGTAATCCCAGCCGGCAACTAAGCACCACACAGCTGCTTGCTCACTCCCCCTTGGTCAGCTGTCCCAGCTGTGTCCCCTCCTGGCTTCTTGTGCCTCCCCCGCCCCTGCTCGCTGGTGGGGTGAGAAGCAGAAAAGGCCTTGGCTCTGTGTCAGCACTGCTCAGCAGTAACGAAAACATCCCTGTGTTATCAACACTGTTTTCAGCACAAAGCCAAAACATAGCCCCATACTGGCTACTGTGAAGAAAATTACCCCTACCCCAGCCAGAACCAGCACATGCTGTAAGTAAAATATTTGATGGACTTGTATATTGCGTGCTTTCATCCCATTTATGTTCTAGAAGTAAATAAGTAAAACAAACTTACAAACCTAACGGCATGGCTTTAAGACCCATTAGAAGGGGGAAGTGTCAGGATGAACACGCTTATTAAATCAGTCCAAGAATGATTACCTGTCAGAGTGCTCGGCCAGTTGGATTATCAGTGCTTCAAGTTTAATTAGTTAGCAATTACTTTTGTGCTCTTATTAGTATTGTTTTCTTGCTTAGAATCCTCCATAATGATTGATTTGCAATTATAGAGAGCCCAAAAGATGGACTTGGTATTCAGTAGTGCATGACTGATTAAACAGGTATCTGGAGGGGGAATAAGAAATGTAGTCCAACGGAAACACGTTGAAACAGTGCTCTGGAAGATTGTTTGTATTTTCCTCAGGCTGTTGTTTAATTTGATAAAAGTGGTTGCATTTTCTGTCTCTAAAGAAACAAATGACAATGATGCTTGACTCTGGGTTTGAGTATCTCAAAGAAAGCAGTTGTTAGCGTGGGATAAGGGCAGCCCCTCAGAGGTAAATCCCTGATAAATTTGTTTACACAAGATAAGTGGTTTCCCCCAACTCTTGAACAACCAAACTTAAGGGAGGCCTCTCTGAGAAAAGGAAGAGTAGGGATCAATGTTTTATTGCAGTTCATCACAAAAATCCTAATTATCCAGACAGTTATGAAGCCTATGACCTTCCATCATCATTTGTTACACTTGAGGCCCCCAAAAGAGTTAGAGTTCTGATTGACCTATTCTCATCATCATTTGTGAGACAACCTGAAATATTGCCATAGCTTTTTTGGAAAGACAAACTTTCCTCTCCAAAAAAAGCTACTTTCAGTACAGTTTGTGAGCAGATAGGCAAGACAGTCCTTGGAGTCATTAAAACTGGACAGGAATACATCAGATGAGGATTTGACTTAGGAAGCCTCTCTCAAGTGTTAGTACTTTTAACTTTAAAAAAAAAGGTAATATGAGCAGATTAAAATTGTAGCAAGCACCTGGTTTTCTCTCTTGTTTGTGTAGTGTTTGCACTTAGTGTTTGCTAATGCACTGTGTATTTATTTAATAGTTTAAGGACCTCTTTATGCATAAAAGAATTTACTGATAATGACATATTCATAGTGATAAATGCAGTTATAGTGTACTAATACATCTGAAGTGATAAAGTCCCTTAAGATTAATGTGACTGTTTTGTGTAAAGTCAAGAGAAAGTTGTGTTACTCTCCTCTACATGAGTATCATGACTGTTAAAATGTCACAAATATCACAGGAAAATACAATTGTAAAAAGAGTTTCTAATTACAACTACATCAAGTGAGTAGATAAAAAACATATTCCTTTGAAACTGTATATGATATTAATACACATCACAGTAGTTTGCCATCTTAAAGTAAGTCATTTTCTCTGCTTTTGGGGAAAGACTGCATTTCTGCAGATCCCTGTAAGCTCTTGGTTTAATGAAGCTGAAGATAACCTTCAAATCTGAGGATCAGCTTCATTCCAGTTGCTCTCTGCTTTGAATCTGGTTTAACTCACAGTTACCTTCTATTTATGACTGTTTCATTTAAAAAGTGATGACTGATGGAAACTGAAACTACTTCCAGGTAGGGGTCAATTTTGATATGTTTTCCATTTCAAAATGTTCAAAATCTTAGAAGAATGAAAGAGGAAAATGAACATGATTAAGTACAAAAGGAATGAAATGTTTTGATTGTTTCCATGAGGTGTGGGAGATCCTTATGCAGGAGGATACTTGGTGTTGCTTAGGAAATGCAAAGCGGTTCAACCATTCCTGTGCACTTGGCTTCTTAGGGAGATATTTAACTGTATTGCTAAGATAAACATGACCTAAATCCCAGCATTCTTGTCACGTGTTAGGAAATGACCACATTTTGGTGGTGGTGTGGGCACCCACCTGGTTGTAGAAAAACATCCCTATGGATGGTCCCCTCCATCCATCAGGAGTGAGGATGCCTAAGATGGCCAATGAAGCCTTTTGGCACCATCAGAGACTCCAGGCGGGGTCAGAACCTGAGGCTTTGCTGGTCGAGGGATTCTGGAGTCTGGTTCACTGTTACAGCAGAGCTAAAGGAAGAAGGGCAAATCAATGAGTCCCTTGGTTTAGTGAGCTGCTCCGTGGTGCACCTCATGGCAGGAATCGGGCTGCCTCCCGCTGCTTTCTGCCTACAGCACTGCTCAGGTTTCCCCACCGTTTTCCGAGTCCTTTCTGTAGGAACAAGGAGCAGGTTTTGCTTAAGTATTTAAAGCTCTTGTAATCCTTGTTTGGAAGAGGAATTGTTTGTCTGTAATGAAAGGGACTGGTGAAAGGTGCAAAATTAGATTAACAGAAGAAACTTTAGTAATGAAATTGACTTTTCCTGTGTGTTTTGCTAACAGATGTAAAGGAGGAATATTGACCTCTGGCTTATTCTGTTTGTACAGATATATACAATATTCTCCGTATCTATTTTCAACACCACAAACTTCACGTTCCTTAAAAATCTTAGCAGTTGCTTTATGCAGAATTTGCCCCAGGAGATGTGATGGCCATCAGCTGGGGTTTGGACTATGCAAAGGATCACATTATCACTTTAATCTGTGCTCATCGATGCTTGGTTTATTTGAGAGCTAGCACGTAGCCATAGTCTGCCTTTCCTTGTAGTCACTGGCCTAGCAGGACTCAAGAGCAGGTCATGTTCATTTTGGCTGGGAAGCGAAAGCTGCAATTGATGTGCAGAATCTGATGGAGTGAATTATTTTTGTGTTTCTGTCCACCCACGGAAATGTTCCATCTGCCCCACTGCTGTGAGTGGCCACAGAGAGTGGATTCAGGATTCAGTGCAACAGATGCAGGGTGGGAAACTTTGGTGGAAGAGGGGAGTGCAAGTGTACCCCTGAAAATGAGTATGGCCACTCGTATGAGAGGTTTCTATAGGATCAATAGGCACCGCTCATCTCCTCTTCTGTGCAAGGGTCGCTCTGCTCCAGCCTCACACCGTCCCGCCTCCCTCTGCTTCAGCTCCCTGATGGAGACCTGAACCTGTTATCCAGCTCTAACTAAAAGGAGTTGAAACAATTACTGCAACAATTCTTGGTAAAATACTTCTTTTTATAAACTTGTTTCATCAGGTTTGATACTACCATAGGACCACTGCAGTATGCTGACCAGTTTTTACAGCTATCAATCAAACTACCTAGCAGCAACATTTATGGTGTGGGAGAGCACGTGCATAAGCAGTACCGGCACGATGTTAACTGGAAAACCTGGCCCATGTTCAGCAGGGATATCAGCCCCTCTGGAGTAAGGACTGCTTTTATTATGCTTCGTTACTTGCAGATGACATCTGGAATCCAAGCCTATTATGCAGGGGACACAATAATAATATCCACTGAGTTTTTCCCCAAAGACTTTTCAGGCATTGCATGTTATTACTAAAAGCTAGATGCTACTGATGGAAGTTCCCTGATTTCTGATTCTTGTGTTGACGTGCGGTTGAAAACCAGTGGATAAACATTAATATATGAGACTCTTCAGTTTCTACTGATAAACAAAATAAATAACAATATGTGCTAATGCACTGCTGTGTGCAGCATTCAGTACAGATGACACATGCTTCTTCAGTTAACATCCTTGTAGCTCAGCAAATGATGGAAAAGTTCTCCTTAACAGCTGTCTCTTTACAAGATAAAATATGTCTGTCAGCAGTTATTTGTTTCTATAGTCTTTATGGCTGTCTCTTTCCAAAACGATTTCTGGGGCACCCATTTTTCGATAATTATGAGAGAAGACTCTTACATCTGCACGGAGACTTCCTTAGACTTTGATCCAAGTTTTCTTAACAGTTGCACGCTCAGGTATACGGTGTTGCTCTGTCAGTTCCTCACTGCAGTGATTTGCTAACAGAGATACACTGAGTATATGTGGGTTAAAATCAGGTGAGGTGCATTTTCTGCTTGTTGCTTTTTCCGACTTTGTACTCCCAGAGACAGTCTTTTCTGTACTTTGGGGATGTAAACAATCAAATCTTATTGCTATGTTCATGAATATCTTTTGCTCTGACTAGGGAAATATTTGCTAAATCTTGTAAGCACTTACTTGAGCTAATGCTGTGAAAAAAACATTGAAAACCCTACATATCTAGTACATAATCAACACATTATGGACCTTTTTGAGAAAGAAATCAATGTAGAGCATGAATGAAGGAATATTTGTTAACATTAATATTTTTGGGTTTTTTTGTTGGAGTTCCTAAAGTAATTTATTTATAACTAGCTAATGAACCTTGAATAAATACCATTTGTCACTATTATCTCAGCTTCATAAAGTAACAATCCATTTGTTTTACTTTGAGAGAGCACTTCAGTGTTTTGCTGAAATAGGAGCTATAATAACAAAAAACAGGGGGAGAGACCATTGTATGTAATTAATCAATAATTTGGAATTCGTACCCCTTACCTTGAGACACCTTCTCTCGGAGTTTTTTCTGAGAAGGGATGGCAACGTTGGGTTGATGTGTGGCAAGGTGAGCACTGTCTGAATGAGCTCACTGGGGACAACAATGTTAGTGTTGGACATTGTTATGAGCTAAGCTGTTAAAATTAATTAGGTGTCTAAAGATGCAGGTAGATACTTCTGCAAGTGAGCCATGGAGATTTGTATCTCTTTTGCTGTCCCTCCTGTATTTGCAGTATCTGTCTGTCCGCCCCCATTAGCTAGCAAGGAGAGGTCACAGAGAGGAAGGTAAAAATTGCTGCTCCTCAGCCTCCTCCTGTGGCAGCAAGGCTGTTCCCAGCTCTGCTGGTGGGACACTCAGGGGGTCAACAGGACCTGAGCCTCCTGCTTCTTGTCTAGATCCAGCTGGGGTTATGACAACTGTAATTGTGTATTAGCAGCCCACTGAAATAAATACAAGCATCCCCCACCCCCCGCTTCCTATTTCTTGTGTATTCTGAATCTTCTACCTTTTCCATGTTTTGAGTAAATTTCTTATTTTCTTTGCAAATTTGATAGCTGTGGGGGAATTTGACAGGAGAAAAATAACTATGCACTGTCAAGATAAAATTACTAGAGAAGGCAACACAGAGTATTATTTGGACCAGTGAAATGTCATGAAGCTTGTTTTTGTTTTCAGGACCAAGATCTGAATTAGCTTGCATTTGTCTCACTATAAAAGAGCTCTATTATATAAATAATCCCATTTATTTTCTATCTATCTTTACTAAATATTCATCTTATAAACTCCCTCTTCTTAATAATTAGTATGTTGAAGTTTGAAGATAGTGCTTACGTGAATGGCTCTATTGAGTGTTGACTCATTAAGTTAAACTAACAATGAACAGAATCAAGGTAGGCTAATTTCAAATTGCTCAAGTTCTGTTTCTCATTAATTTGTTCCGAGTTTTCTTTTGCAGGGGAAGAAGCACAACTATGAAAACAACTGTTATCATTTCTAGGTTTTTCGGTGCTAATAATAACGGAAAAAAAACATTAGAAAGGAAATAAAAAAGAAGCAAGGCACTCTCTTATTTCCATAGATTAGATGTAAAAATGATTGCCTTGCAGGATTAAAAGAAACATAGATTAGATATAAAATCTAATCTATGTTGAAAGGTGATGAAAACACACTTCACATTCTATTGTTCGCTTGATGTGCCTATGTTTTACCCAGAAATAGTACTGCAATATATACAGACTTGCCTGAAGATCCATCATATCTGCTTGCTTATGTTATCTACATGTTTGGGGAAACTTTTGTTTTAATGGAAATTGTTCTCGTAAAGGAGAAGAATGCCAGGAAAGAGAAAACAGAACTGTAGGAAGGTGTCAGGATTTTTATTTTTGTTGTTTGCTATATTTTGAGCAGTTTCAAGCTCTTCCTGGGATGTGTTTTGAAACATCCCAGAACCGATACTGCTATTAGATTTTAATCAGCTTACTTTTCCTTTTTGTCCTTTAAGGCAATGCATAACTTATATGGAGTTCAAACTTTCTTCCTGTGTTTGGAAGACAGCACTGGAGCCTCCTTTGGTGTTTTCCTAATGAATAGCAATGCCATGGGTAAGAAAGCTGTCTCTGTACCTCTGAGCATTGCAGTTAAATATCTTTTTAAATGATCTGTGGGACTGGGATCAAAACTGAGCTGATATAGATGTCCTTTTTTAAAAAATACTGTACTAAGTAACTTTTAAAGTTGTCTCCAGGTATCTGATGGTAGTCATTACTGTAAGCGTTTAGTAGTATTTCACGTACACAATATAAGCAGTGAGTAGCTCACAGTTAACTCAAAGATTGCAATGGAAACCTGAGGGCCAGAAAGCTATATGGAGCCTCTGCAGTAGCCTGAGTTAATCAGTGAGTTAATCATTTTATGCACTGAACAAATTGAAGTACATCATCCATTGGTGTACTCAATTCCACTCCCTTAGCAAAATTTCATTTATAGCGGTGTTAGCAGTAATGGATGAATTCTTTTGCTATTTGAGTGTTGTCATGAAGTATACAAAGCTCAAGAGCAGAAAACATCACAGAGCACAGATCAAACTGGCAGCCAAGAGTAGCATTTTGTTTTTCTAGTAGTAATACTGGCCTTAGTGCAAATATTAAAGAGAAAAAGGGCTTGAATGCCATGAATGTGCATTAAAGAGAAGACTGGAAGTATTCAGATCAAAATGTGCTTTAGAAGTGATATTTCTATTGAAGATATTGAAGGTAATCTTTATAAGCTCATGTTTTCCAAGACACTTTGTATGGATGCAGAGCAGAAGTGGAAGAAACACTTCTCTGTTTTCCTTACCGTTTCAAATTAGAGACATCCATTTATAAGGGAAATAGCCAAATTCCTTTCCATGATTTAAATTTGTATGACTTTTGAGCTTTTTTCCTAATGTATGCATATTAACACCAAACAGGAAGGTAAAGGTTTGGAAGAATAGAACAATGGGCGGTGTTAGCTCGTAGCCAGTTTAACACATAGTTGAATTTGAAAGAAGAAAGGTACAAATGTATTGAATGGCTCAGTCATTGAATGTGGGCAAGGAGGGATGTGCAGTGCAAAGCACGGGGAGCCTGGAGGAGCAGAACCTCAGGTCGCACCACCCAGAAGGCAAACACCGTGCAGATGTGCAGAAATAAGCAGCCACTTTTCATGTGTTTGGCAGAGTGTTTTCTGCATGATGAAAATAATCATCATCTGATATTTGTTTTCAGCCTCAGGATCCAGCTGTGTTTGGAGCTGATTCACTTTTGGTGAACACCTCCAAGTATTACTTGAACATTCGCTACACTTTGCTGCCCTACCTCTATACGCTCTTTTATAAAGCTCATACTCAAGGAGACACGGTTGTACGGCCAGTTTTGCATGAGTAAGTATACTGCTCAGCCCTTGTGATAGTTTTACGAGGAATAAAACAGTCAGACACATCAAATGTGGTTAGGGACTATCTAAACACTGATGTAGTCTGTGAAAAGGCACATTGGAATATATATAGACAGCTTCTCAATTCATGAAATACCTTTTTGGAGTAATCAGAAGAGTAATCAAAGAAACCATCTGTAATTTCTGCGTATACGCATACATTATTGTCAGTCACTCTTACGAGTTGCTATGAGATGTTATTGCCAGCTAATCAAATTATTCTCCACCATCATATATATGTATTAGAATATATGTTTCCTTGCCTGGAAACTCTTGAATAAGCTGTGTCAAGAACACACGCACACCTACACTTTCACACGTGGGTAGAGAATACTAAGTAAACTAGTACGACCTTACCTTCTCATCTTCAGATTGCCTCGGATTAAAAAAAAAAAAAAAAAAAAAAGATGGGGGGGGCAATTTTGGTCTGATGCTCTTCAGTCATGATTGTAGACAATGGGCACCCTGAAATATTGGGATTGCTGGTGATGGTATAGTTCATGAAAAAACGGTTACTGCTCTATCCTTCCCCCTTGCCCAGGTTCTACTCGGATGAAGTGACGTGGAGTGTCGACAGGCAGTTCCTGTGGGGTCCTGGGCTGCTTATTTCCCCTGTCCTTGACCCGGTAGGTTTGGCTGTTTTGGCAGCTCTCTCAAACCCCGTCCTGGGGCACAGGGACACACTGAGTCACCAGTGCCGGCTCTTTTCTCTGGCAGGGGACAGCAGCATAAAATCCCCAAGTTACGCTGTTCCTGTCACTCCTTTATTGCTCTGATTAGAAGCCACCTTCCAGCCTTGTGACCGTTCTGTTATTCAGCTTAAACGTTCTAGCTCCTCTACTATTATCTGTATTTCCTGCTGAAATCACACTCTGCCTCCTTGTTTATGCTGAACAAGCTGAACTGCAAAAATAGGCTCTGCTGTTTTCCTGAGGATCCCAGGAAATTTGCTCTGGTCCTATTTGAGTCTGAACTCTTCTCTCTTGACCAGACCTGTAAACTCTATTGGCAAAGGGATTGCAGAGGGCCTTGTTTGTTAGCATTAACACAGCTCTATCTCCAGTGCAAACAAGGTTTTTGTTAGATCCTTAGACTATATTTATTTTTTCCTGGGTACATCACATTACTTGTTGATGGATTCCAACAAGCCTAGGTTTTGCTTCTTCCCCCCCCGCCCCGTGCCTTCCCTTATTGCTCCCAGTGAGACAGCGCACAGCATATTTTGATCACTGCCGAAATGGAAAATCTTGTGCTTTGTGCTGTTAAATCCCACTCCTATTTTCCAGTCCTCTAGGGAGTCAAAGTCATCTGGTCTGATACTCTGATTCACCTCAACTTTGTCTCATCTCTGAAATTTCCTTCAGAATCAGCTTCTCTTGCTGCATTTCAGCTTGTCTGTGGTGCAACAAGAAAACAGATTGTGGCTTATTGTGGCAGAATCTTGTAAATAATGATTGTTAAAGCCAGTAACACATATGCCGTGGAGAAACACAAAACATTTGTTAAATACGTAAACTGAAAGCAAGAATCTGAAAGACGCCGGACCAGAAAAAAGTGGGGAAAAAAAGACGATATAGAGATACTTGTGGATGTGATCTGAGCAACTGGATTTGAAGCATTGTGACTTTGGGTTGCATGAAGTGAGCTGCCGCATTGTAGAGCTGAAAGTCTTGTCTTTGTTCGTGTTTCAGGGTGTGGATACAATTCAAGCGTACGTTCCTGATGCAGTCTGGTATGAGTATGATACAGTAGGTAAATGCAGAGGATACTCTGGGGAGATTTTCTAAATGGTTATGTGACAAAATAAGATTGTCAGTCCTGTTTTGGTGTCAGAGACCTAAAGTAAAGCCCACAGGAAGGAAAATGGTGAGACAAGGGGTGAAGGGTGGTGGGGTAAGCGCGTGAATCAACGCCTCAAGAAAAGGACACAGAGGCGTGGAATACAGCACAGGAGGTGGGAAGGCAGATTGAGTGGAAACTTTAGCAAAGACCGTGTTTGAAATAAAATCGAATACTTCTAAACATAATACAGGAGAGCTTGCAATTATTGTTAACTAATCTTGTTTCTGCAAATAAGTTTCCCGCTGCTGTGATGATCCTTTTGATGGGTGAAAAAGGACATTGTTCACGTCCGATTCCCATATTCACGTCCGAGTCCCCCCAGGACTTGCTCTCTGCACCGACTGAGCCAAAAGCAAATAGCGAGAGGTGTCGATTTATGACATTAGATCATATGGACACGCAGTTGTTTTATGCTGTGTGCCCACTGGCTCATAGATATTTACGTGACTTAAGCTTTTTCTAAAAGGAAGCATTTAGATGAAACCCAGGACTTAAGAAAACCTTCACGGCTGCGAGTAATGCAACGTACCTGTTCTCTTTTACATCCCTGTCAACAAGGGGGCAAAAATCCCAGTGAGAAAACAATGGACCAGTATGAACCTGCCGGCAGACAAACTGGGACTTCATCTGAGAGGAGGCTATATTTACCCTACTCAACAACCAGCTAACACAACAGTTGCAAGGTACCCTTCAAAACCAGATGCTTTTATGTTTGTGGGTTTTTTCTTCTTTTTTTTTTTTTCCTCCAAGACTGGGCTGAGGACCTTCAAATCAGTAGCAGCCCGTTATATTTAGCACTTTCCCCTTGAAATATGGGAATAACCGTGAGCCATGCATCACTTCCACAACTGTTTACATTACAAGTTCAATGATTAATTACAGGTTTATTTGCATAGCATTTTGCAAAGTTGCCATGTATTTTAATCCATTTCCATGAAAATGAAAGACAACCAAGGAGTACTATCTAAGGCAATTCTCAGTGTCGCAACCCTGTTGAGTGCCACGTTCTTAACAGGAACGTGAAGGATGTATTAAGGCTGTTTAGGTATTTGTTATACACGTAAGACAGAGAGTCTCTCTTTCCACAGCCGCAAGAATCCGATGGGACTTATAATTGCCCTGGACGACAGCAATGCAGCTTCTGGGGACTTGTTCTGGGATGATGGAGAATCTACAGGTGAGCAGCTATCAAGAGTGAAATAAGTATGATTAACAAGGCATTAACACTTAAAAGTTTCAATCTTCCCGCTCATTTCATGGAGCAAGAGTACGACATTGTTTTAACACGCTGGTAATACTTGCTGCTATGTCAAGAGTTTTTCACCACTTTTAAGTGGAAAACTGTAACTATTCTTAATTATTTTTTTTCTTGTTCTGGTTTCACTATAGCCTTAAATATGTAAAGGTTTGGTACATTAGCATGCTGACTGTTAAACCACACTGTCAAGATTGATATACATTCTGGTATATATCCAAATTAGTTTCAACGGGTGCAAGAACGCACGTAATTAGTGTTCGACGCTGAGAATGAGTAGAAAATGAGAAACTAGCACTGTTGCTAACTCTGTGGAATTATTTAAATTGCTTGTGAAAACAGTAGAAATTTTGTTAACTCAGAAGTATGCTATTGGAGCCAACGGTTTTCGTGCCATCTGGTTTCCACAGCATAGTGGTGCATAAGCACGCGAGTAAGCGTGTACGGGCTGCATTTGTCACGTTGCCAACCTCGCCTTTAGTAAAGCTGCCGGAGAACTTGTTTCGCCCTGGGGTAGTCACTATGATTATGCCAAGGCCTGTCAACCTCATCTCTTGTGATGCACTGGCAGCGATACTACTTACCTCACCAGTTTTTTTCTGTCAAACAATTTACAACACACACACCTTTTTTGCTTAGGGTAAGATTAAGGTCACAACTTAATTCAAAACAAGTTTAAAAAAAAAAAAGACACAAACCTCTAACTTACAGCTAAACCTTCTTTGGAATACATGCATGTCTAAGGAAAGCAGAGTTCATTCTAGAGTAATGGACAGAACTTCATAAAAATTAGATATTTTCTTCATTTTAGTCTTGAGATGAAGGAAAATTTGAAAAATGAAGTATCTTGAACTGTGGGATTTTCTGTGGGATTTCTGATGATTTAGGCATCCTGTTTCCATTAAACTAAAACGATTTGGGGTACTTAGGCTGCCAAAGCATCCTAAAGGACTTTTCTCCTTTATTACATACTTTTTAGAAAAGTCAGCAAGCAGTTCAACGGGTTATCCTGAAATGATTTTTTGAAGAAGTTTTGCAAAATACTCAAGGCTTGTATTAAAACGACTTAAGGACTTGTATTTGACAGATTTTATTGTTTTATTTGCAATGAACCATAACATTCAGAGCTAAGGACTTTGGTTCATGGCGTATGCCAGTTAATACTGTCGCATTTCAAGTAGACCTGATCTTCTCTAATTCATGTCCTACTGTATCCATAGACTGCTGTCAATGGTAAAAGTGTTGGAGCTTTCTTTAGCTACAGTGGAATAAAATGTAGGTTAGAAAATGGGAAAATCTGCAACAGTAAGGATGTACAGATAAGAATGAAGTTGGAGTAATATTACCCTTGAGGTAAAAATAAATAATGTTACAATGTTATGTGCATGTTTAATTTATAATCCTGAAAATTAGGTCCGCATCCCACAGACCGTGATTCATGGAGGTATTTTATGCACAAGGTGACTAACTATGCATGCATGTTTTCAGAAGAGATCTTTAGATAGTCAGGAGATGACAGATTTTCTCATGTAAATTGACATCACCACTGTCCGTCCACAGGTGGTATCTGAATTGGTGCATTCTTACCTCTGTCTTCTGATACACCCAGCCACCTCCTCTAGGTACTGAAGTGGTCAAGTTTCTCTAGCTTATCCTCCAGTTGCTAAAAGCTACTTTTATCTTTAGTCATAATCTATTTGTTTCACTTGTGCAGGGCCCTCTGAGTAAACTTTCATGACAGCAAGCAACTCTTGGGGTTCAAAATTGCATCCCCCCCTTTCCTAATTGCATAGCTACCTTTTCCTCTACATTATGCATTCAACTTGTATAACTCCCTTTTTTATTTTAACTATACCTATCATATCTCCCATAAAAACTTTCAAGCCTCTACTTTTTTTTTTTTTTTTAAATTTTGTGGAAGTTAGGGATGCTTTTAAGAAATAGAGCTGTGATTTGGCTGATTATTGCTGCCATAAATATTGAAGGCCTTGGGTGGTTGCTGATATGACAGCTATATGTACTCCTTTGTCAAGGCCTAAAATAATGAAGCTATTATTGTACTCACTTCTGTTGAGAAACAAAACAATAAAACATCTTATGATGTTATATCCTGCCCAAAACTTACAGGTTGCAGTCTTTTCAGGGAAACTGTTTACAATTTGCTTGCAATGACAGTATTTTTCTTTTTGTACATGGAAAAAAAAATCCCCGATTAACTCAACTTTTGTATTTCATTTTCCCAGTGTTGTGTTATTTCCTCTCTTATAGTTCCATAGCATAGTTTATTAATATTATTGACATTTTTGCATGAGAAGTGCTTATTTAGGGTATTTTAAAGGACTAACTTTGAGCCATGCACCTACATTTAAGAGAAGATAAGAAGGAATAACAGTAAAATAAAAAATTAGTACATTTTAGAATAGCTAATTTCAATTAATTTTTGGAAAACTTTGGAAAATTAGATCTCCAGGGAGACTGGCCTAAGGAAAAAAGAAAAAGAGAAATTTCTGTTCCTCAAAGAAACATTAGTAAATATTTGAGTTGCTCAGTGCAGCCTCTGAACACAGTAATGATAATAATTAGCAATTTATGGGTCTCTAGCAGTGGCACAGACTTGTTTTTAATGCCGTTCCTTTCTGCACAGCAAGTGTAACTACTTTCTTTACCTTTTAGGTACAGTTGAGAATAAAGCCTACACTTACTATGAGTTTACAGTTTCCAACGTAAGTATTTTATTTTAAATGATCGTATTTTCATTTTCAGTGTTTATCAATAGTATCTTCAAAGGGCATTCTTTTCTCCCTCCTTACTCTCCTGTAATATTTACTGAGAAGTCAAAGAGGAGTCGTGTTCAAATTACTGTAATTTAACTGGGATGAAAATCTGCTATTTGTCTTTTCTTCTCCCAGTTAGTGTAAGTATCTAAAGAACTCCTGTTTCCTTTCACATAACAAACTGAGCAGCAATATTTCTTGAGCAAGAGAACTGTAAAGCATCAGTGGCAGTTAAAACAGAGTCAAAAAGGAGGTGAATGTAGTGTTTGGGATTCTTGAAATACTGGAAATTTGAAAAAAGTCTCTGTACAACTGTAAAAATATAGCTGAATGTTTCCAAAGAGTGAGAGGAAGACCTAGGCCTTGTCTGAACCTGCAGAATCTACTTCATGACTAAGTTTTAGGTTTTTTTTAAACTGAAACTGCCTTGGCAGGGCTGATTTATGGCAGAGTGAAGTCCAGACAGTGTTTCTATTTGATATTGATTCGAGCTATCATATGACAAGGATTCCAAGTAACATGATAACATATTTTTTGTATAATAGTAATATCTGCCAAAGGTATTCTTGCCCTTGCCGTGGTGAAAGAGCACGGCAACAACTGAGAGAGAATGCATAGAAACATGGGATTGAAAGCAAAGGAATAGAAGGTGGAAGCACATGTATTATTTAATTTTTTTAATCATATGTAATCATATAATCATTTGTAGAGAAGAAACCTCAGTTACTGTTGAAGTTTGAAACTCTTTTAGCCAAATCATCAGTTGACTGTAATGATGTTGAATTAAAAATTAACATAGACTTTCATGTGGAGAGTAATAAGAAAGTTATACATTGGCGTATGTGGCAGCCATGGTACAGTTCTGCTCTTTGGACTCCTAATCTAATAATAACTAACGCAATTGAATAGGAACTGGTATTCTTATATCAGGAAAAATTAATATGAACCTTCACTTGTTAAATCCCAGCGAGATCACAGTAGAGTAGAGGTTATCTGCTCTGCCACAGACATGTGTCAGCCTTTTCTTATTTCCAAAACAAGTGAATAAAGGAAGCTGAAACACAACTCTGAAGCATATTATATATATCTTAGAAAAACCTTATTGTGAGAACAACACACAGGGCAGTAATTAATATGTTAGGGAAAAGGTATTGGCTTACTTTATGCCACAGTATGAAGATCTAATTAGAAAAAATTGTTAAATCAAGAGGATTTTTGGTAGGTTTTTTTTATAAGAATGCGATCACTCTATTTTTCAGAACGTTCTACAAATGAATGCTGTAAACAGCAATTATGCTGATCCTAACAACTTGAAATTTGAAGAAATCAAGATATTGGGAGCGCTCCAGGAAATAACAGCAGTTACTGTATCTCCGAACAATGCCGTGGAAAATTCTTCACTTAATATCACCTATTATCCTCTAGAAAAGGTAAAACAATAATAAGAAAATGGAAAGTAAACATCTTTGAAATTGCATCACCTTTATTTTGTATATTGCTAAGGACAGTACTCAGTACTAACGTCATTTCAACAGAATATGTTGTGTATTTTATTATAGAATAAAAGTACAATCGCATTCAACTCAGCTGCATATGAAGTGCATCTAAGTTTTGCTCTCAGACCTTCAGCGTAACAGAAAGTTTAGTTATGCAGTTATTCATGTAGCAAAATTTAATTTCTAAGAGGAGGAATAGCTTTGTGATTTTGTTTGATACTGGAGGAGGATACAAAATATTTATGATTTAGATGAGTATTAGTGCATTGATTTTTTTAAAACAAAATCAAGCGCACTGTTTAAACCTCTTTTATCACTTTATACAGAGTTTTTCACAGAATGAATACAGGAAAGCAACAACACAGTGCATTTATGTGCAAAGCAAGTGAACATGCTGCTGCTAGTGGGAAACTCATGAAAGTGCTTTCCCACACTAGGGATAGTGTTGGCATTGCTTTGAACTTGCATTGTACACCCGTTTTACTTATTACAAGCACCTGAGTTACCTGCTATTTTATTTCAGTTACTGAATCAAAGTAAAAATATTTTAATTTTTTCTTACCTCTTGCATTCATATTTCAAAACGTGAAGGAGCTGCGCCCCTATCTTTATTCCTCTTTGCTTCCAAGGAAGCTGTGGGATTGACTCCATTTTTTTAGATTCTTAATTTTTGAGATTTTATCTGCAAGAATATCAGTTGCATGTTATTTGTTAATTGTAAAAGTGAGACTATATCAAATGTTATAGGACCGGGTTTTTTTGTGAGTTATCACATAGCAAAATGTATTGTTCCTGAGGACAGGCGTCTCTGCTGACTGAAGGAAAGATGGATGTGATGTATGATTTGATAACTGTTTATTGTTTCATATTTATAGGTTGCTCATATAACAGGACTTCAGCTTGGACTGGGAAAATCTTACACAGTAACATGGACTTAACAACTGACTGTCAATGAAAGGCGTCATGGTTTAAACCCAGCCAGCAAATAAGCACTACACAGCTGTTTGTTCATGCCCCACCCCGCAGTGGGATGGGGGACAGAATCGGAAAAGTAAAAGTGAGAAAACTCATGGATTGAGATAAGAACAGTTTGATAATTGAAATAAAGTAAAATAGTAGTAGTAGTAGTAGTAAAAATAATAATATACAAAGAAAGTGATGCATGATGCAATTGTTCACCGCCTGCCCGCTGATGCCCAGCTTGTCCCTGAGCAGCAGTCCCCCCTTCCCAGCCAGCTCCACCCAGTTTATTTACTGGGCATGACGCCATACGGTATGGCATAGCCCTTTGGCCAGCCTGGGTCAGCTGTCCTGGCTGTGCCCCCCCCAGCTGCTTGTGCACCGGGCAGGGCACGGGAAGCTGAAAAGTCCTTGACTGGTGTAGGCACTACTTAGCAACAAATAAAACATCAGGGTGTTATCAACATTATTCTCATCCTAAATCCAAAACACAGCACTGTACCAGCTACTGGGAAGAAAATTAACTCTATCCCAGCTGAAACCAGGACAGTATCCACCCCTTATGCTATACCATCTACGTCATGTGCAGGTCTTACACTTTCCAATACATTCCAATTAATCACCACCACTTTTCCAGTCTTTTGATACATACACACATAGACTAAGGGAATGATATCTACGGGCCATCCCTCTAAAATATTTGTTGAGTTAATTTAGTCCATGACTTTGGGCTCCATCTGTCATAACAGTCTTTCAGGGCAGGAGAGACGGTGTGCAGTGTTGGACTGTTACATGCTGAAGCCAGTTCTGGTTCCATCACTGCTGCATTTTGCTTGGTTCCATCAAAGTTCATTCTTCATTAATCTGGGTGATTCTTGGTTGTTGCCATACTGTTGATATGGCATATAGCCACCATAGAAGTGATGACGTACAGTATTATATAGCAATTAACAGTACACAATTCAGTTCATTGGCTATTTTCACACAAAATCAAATCCCCTTGAGGTACACAGGCTACAGGTACATCAGGATTCCCCATCCTTTCACATCACCCACCAAGTGCACCCAGGTCCTTGAGCAAAAGCAATTCACGAATAGGTTTGCCTTTGCCTGAGGCAGGAGTAACCTAGACTGTCTTCCCCAGCATATTTTTTATGTGCACTACAGGGACTTCGGCAGGGGTGAGGCTGCACCTTGAGTACTGTGTTCAGTTTTGAGCCCCTCACTACAAGAAGAACATCGAGGTGCTGGAGCGTGTCCAAAGAAGGGCAACGAAGTTGGTGAAGGGTCTAGAGCACAAGTATTACGAGGAGCGGCTGAGGGAGCTGGGGTTGTTTAGTCTGGAGAAGGGGAGGCTGAGGGGAGACCTTATTGCTCTCTACAACTACCTGAAAGGAGGTTGTAGCCAGGTGGGGGTCGGTCTCTTCTCCCAAGTAACAAGTGATAGGATGAGAGGAAACGGCCTCAAGCTGCGCCAGGGGAAGTTTAGGTTGGATATTAAGAAAAATTTCTTCACCGAAAGGGTGGTCAGGCACTGGCACAGGCTGCCCAGGGAAGTGGTTGAGTCCCCATCCCTGGAGGTATTTAAAAGACGGGTAGACATGGTGCTCGAGGACATGGTTTAGTGGTGGACTTGGCAGTGATAGGTTAATGGTTGGACCCGCTGATCTTAAGGGTCTTTTCCAACCTTAATGATTCTATGATTCTATGACTTTATCCCCCTCCACAGTACATAAAAATCTTGATTGGGCAGGGCCAACTCGATTGGCAGATCTGCTAGTGTTGACTAACCAGGTGGCCTTTGCTAAATGTGTATCCCAGTGTTTGAATGTCCCACCACCCATTGCTCTCAGTGTAGTCTTTAACAGTCCATTGTATTGTTCGATTTTCCTGAAGGTTCATGAATGGTAGAGGATGTGATATACCCACTCAATGCCATGCTTTTTAGCCCAGGTGTCTATCAGGTTGTTTTGGAAATGAGTCCTGTTGTCTGACTCAATTCTTTCTGGGGTGCCATGTCACCATAGGACTTGCTTTTCAAAGCCCAGGATAGCATTCCGAGCAGTGGCATGGGGCATGGGATATGTTTCCAGCCATCCGGTGGTTGCTTCCACTATTGTAAGCACATGGCAGTTGCCTTGGTGGTTTGTGGGAGTGTGATATAATCAATCTGGCACGCCTCCCCATATTTATATTTCAGCCATCATCCTCTATACTAAAGAGGCTTTAACAGCTTGGCTTGCTTGATTGCAGCGCATGTTTCACACTCATGGATAACCTGTTCAATAATGTCCATGGTCAAGACCACCCCTCAGTCATGAGCCCATCTATATGTTGCGTCTCTTCCTTGATGGCCTGAGGTGTCATGGGCCCACCGAGCTAGGAATAATTCACCCTTATGTTGCCAGTCCAGATCCACCTGAGCCACTTCAATCTTAGCAGCCTGATCCACCTGCTGGTTGGTTTGATATTCTTCAGTGGCCTGACTCTTGGGTACGTGAGCATCTACGTGATGTACTTTTACAACCAGGTTCTCTACCTGGGCAGCAACATCTTGCCACGATGCGGCAGCCCAGATGGGTTTGCCTCTGCGCTGGCAGTTACTCTGCTTCCGTTGCTGTAACCACCCCGACAGGGCATTTGCCACCATCCATGAGTCAGTATAGAGGTAAAGTACTGGCCACTTTTCTTATTCAGCAATATCTAAAGCCAGCTGGATGGCTTTCACCTTTGCAAACTGACTCAATTCACCTTCCCCTTCAGCATTTTCTGCGACTTGTTGTATAGGACTCCATACAGCAGCCTTCCACCTCCGATGCTTTCCCACAAGATGGCAGGACCCATCAGTGTCAATATTGTTTCTCATTTTCTGGTAGTTTATTATACAGTTTATTATACTATTCAGCATGTGTCACCACCTCTTCCTCTGGCGTTATTCTGAAATCTTTGCCTTCTGGCCAGACCGTGATCACTTCCACGATTCCTGGGCGACTGGGGTTTCCTGTTCGAGCCTGTTGTGTGATCGGTGACCCACTTACTCCATGTAGTATCAGTTGCATGATGTGTAGAGGGGATCCTCCCTTTGAACATCCAGCCCAGCACCAGCCGTCGGGGTGCCAGGAGGAGCTGTGCTTCAGTACCAACCACTTCCAAAGCAGCTCGAATCCCTTCATATGCTGCCAATATCTCTTTTTCAGTTGGAATATGGCAGGCCTTGGACCCTCTGTATCCCTGACTCCAAAACCCTAGGGACCGACCTCGAGTGTCCCCCGATGCCTTCTGCCAGAGGCTCCAGGTAGGGCCGTTCTCCCTGGCTGTGGTGTAGAGCACATTTTTTACATCTTGCCCTGTCCAGACTGGCCCAAGGGCTGCTGCATGAACTATCTCCTGTTTAATTTGTTCAAAGGCTTGTCCTTGCTCAGGGCCCCATTTGAAATTGTTGTTCTTCCAGGTCACTTCATAGAGAGGGCTTGTGACCAGACTGTAATTTGGAATATGCGTTCTCCAAAAACCCACAATGTCCAAAAAAAGCTTGCATTTCCTTTTTGCTAGTTGGTGGAGACATAGCTGTTATTTTGTTGATCATATCCATTGGGATCTGATGACATCCATCTTGCCATTTTATTCCTATAAACTGGATCTCCTGTACAGGTCCCTTGACCTTACTTTGTTTTATGGCAAAACCAGCCTCCAGAAGGATTTGAACTATTTTCTTCCCTTTTGCAAAAACTTCTTCTGCTGTATTGCCCCACACAATGATGTCGTCAATATATTACAGGTGTTCCGTCCATGGCAAAATGGTAGGGGCTGTGTTTCCACCCCTGGGGCAGTCGATTCCAGGTGTACTCAATGCCCCTCCAAGTGAAAGCAAACTGTGGCCTGCACTCTGCTGCCAAAGGGATTGAGAAAAACGCATTAGCGATGTCAGTTGTGGCATACCGCTTGGCTGCCTTTGACTCCAATTCGTGTTGAAGTTCTAGCAAGTCTGGCACAGTAGCACTCAGCGGCGGCATGACTTCGTTCAGGCCCCGATGATAGTCTGCTGTTAGTCTCCACTCTCCATTAGACTTTTGCACTGGCTGTATGGGACTGCTAAAGGGTGAGCGAGTCTGATCACGCCTTGGGTCTCCAATACAGTCAGCTGTTGGGATCCCCTTGTCACTCCAGAAATACAGATGGGTTCTGCCCCTTTATAGCCTGATGGCATTAGGGTACACTGTGCACCAGTGTCCACTAGAGCCTTATACTCCTGTGGGTCTGATGTGCCAGGCCACTGAATCCACACAGTCCAGTAAACCCAGTTGTCCCTTTGCTCCATCTGGCTGGAGGCAGGGTCCCCCTAGTCCTGGCCACAGTATTCATTACTCACTTCTTGTAAATGCTTATCAAAAGTCCCTTTATTAAGATCAGAAGCAAAATCAGCCCTACTACTCTGTCTGGGAAACCGCCCACTGGAAACTGGAGTTGCCATAGTGTCTGTTGTGGGGGTTGGAGTAGCTGCAGTGTGTGTCACCAGGGGTTGGAGTAGCCACAGTGCCTGTCGTTTTGTTGTCAGATCCAGAGACCTTCTCTTCCCCTTGAGGGTTCTGAATAGTGTTGAACAGGGCTTGGTAGGCATGGGCCAGGCCCCAGCATGTTGCCATGATTTGTGTCTCCCTGGAGTTGCCAGGGTGACAACATACTCCTTCCAAATACTTTACTAGTTTTTCAGGATTCTGCACTTGTTCAGGGGTGAAGTTCCAAAACACTGGAGGTGTCCTAGGTACTTGCCCATGCTATCCCATGTACCCTGCCACTCATAACTATCCAGACGTGGGGCAGATCTCTGGATGATATTCTTAAACTGCTTATTAACCTTAGACAAAACCGAAACAATATTCCCAAGAAATACCAATAGATATATCTTAACTACCCAAGGATGTTCAAGATATACTGAAAAGTTGTTGTAACAAAGAAGGAAACATCACAGAAGAAGGTAGTGAAGGTGCCACTCTGTATTTCCTCCATAAAATATCTTTCAGAGGAAGAGGTATAATTGTTAATTGTCTCCATGAAGTGGTACCTGAAGTACAGTAATGGCTTCAGTACAAAACCCAAATACCACATAAAGCTCAAGGCCAGTGTTTTAATAACAAATCTCCCAGGCAAAACATCACTAATCACTGCAGAGCACAGCAAACTGCAAAAACCAACACCAATCTTTAATATGTACAGCAAAAACAAGAGCATGGTGCAGATCAGATAAACTAAAATCGAGAACAGATGAATCAATATTGTGACCAGTAATTATTAACAGATATAAATTCCTTAATACACTCTAGTTAATCTGTTATTATCTCAAACCCTTCACGCCCCATGTTGGGCATCAAAAAGGACTGCTGTGATTTAATCCCAGCCAGCAACTAAGCACCACGCAGCTGCTCGCTCACTCTCCCCCCCACAGTGGGATGGGGGAGAGAATTGGAAGAGTAAAAGTGAGAAAAATCATACGTTGAGATAAGAACAGTTTAATAATTAAAATAAAATAAAGCAATATAATAGTGGTAGTAATACTACTATTACTAATAGTAGTAGTAGTAATAATAATAATAATAATATAATATAATATAATATAATATAATATAATGCAATAGCCCTTTGGCCAGCCTGGGTCAGCTGTCCTGGCTGTGCCCCTCCCCAGCTTCTTGTGCACCGGGCAGGGCACGGGAAGCTGAAAAGTCCTTGACTGGTGTAAGCACTACTTAGCAACAACTAAAACATCAGTGTGTTATCAACATTATTCTCATCCTAAATCCAAAATGCAGCACTATGCCAGCTACTAGGAAGAAAATTAACTCTATCCCAGCTGAAACCAGGACAAAAGTTTTAATTGTTATCCCAGTCCCAATCCAACAAAAGAAAAATATGAACAACTTGGCTATGTCTGGGAAGTAAGCAAAAATGATTTCTCTAAACTAATGAGACAGAAAGGTTTCCAGAACCATAGCTTTCTCTTTATAGTTGTTACAGTGGAAAACGTAGTCTGGCAGATTTGTCAGATTTCAATAAAATGGGGGCACAGACATCAGCTGGCCTGTACTAGCGGATTTTATTTACCTCACTAAAACTAAGGTACCTGGCAACCGTGTAAGCTCTTCCAAAGTATATCAGAAGTTCAGGAAAAACACGGTATTTTCTGAAAGATGGAAAGAAATAATATTAGAGTTATGAAAAAATAGAACAGACTTGAGATCAGCATCTTCAGCTGCTGCCTTCTGCTTCACTGGCACCGTGGCCTGCAAGGCTTATGCCCTTTGTCTCACCTTCATAGTCACTGAAGCACATTTGAAGTCAAACCAGTTCCTCTGGATCTCAGTTTGAGAAGAAATCCTTGAATCCCCTGGAAGTTTTGATTCATATGTGAACTTAATTGTTTATATCCATGTCGAGGAGGTATTTTTCAAATCATAATCCCTGACATGCAGTTCTTTATCTCATAGTTTTATTTATTAATATGGCTATAAACACATGGGAGCAGCGTGCCCTGGCAGGGTTGAACTTCAGAGGGTCCCTCCAACTAAATTTTACAGCTTGGACACATCTCCTAGGCATGAAGGCCAAAATTCTCTGTTAGCTACTCTTGAACCAGCAACAGCTGACGTGTCTGATGGACTGTCCTGATTTTGTTGCCCTATTAGGCATATTTTTTGCAAGTTTGGAGATTTGGAAACGGCTTTTCATGTGAAATCGAACTCTGGTCCTCTGCTATGGACCAGGTGTGTTTTGAACACTTGCTCAGGTTGAAAGGCGCTTTGAATTGGGTGGCGACAGATGAATAAATATTCATTAGCAATTAAGATGTGCGGAGCCGGCATAGTTTCATTTGAACAGCTAGGCAGGATTGATGGTAAGTATCCAGAGGTGGAAGGCTAATGCATTAACCTACATCAGCTCGTCTAACCTCAGAATACCTAGCTTGAGTGTTTATGTTCAACTGTAACAGGAAACTGAAAGTAATTTTGATCTTGCTGTCAGAGATCTTAGATAAATAGGATGTAATTCTCAGTGGATAATTTAAGGATAATTCTTGTGAATAAAGCCAAAGGAAAGGTCTCATCTGATGTTGCCTGAATATCAAATGAGTTCTGTGCACATCCCCTTGTGTGAGCCAGAGACCAGAGAGCAATGGGATTAAAAGGGAGGAAGCTTTAGGAATTTCAACAGGCCAAGACTAAGCTGTGTTGTGGGATTGAGCTGAAGATCACAGATACAGGGAAATTAAATTCACCTTCATGGTGTGAGGATTCAGTTTCCTGACTGAACTATTTGTACAGCGTTCACTGGATTTTTTTATTATATCTGATTTAGTGTAGAGATCAATGGGTTCTGAATTATTTCTTTATTGTTTACTAGTTGCATTAAGTTTTTCCCAAAATTCTACATTTGACAGCTATCAGCTAAACATGGGGGTTTCAGATTCCATGCTAATAACTAACAAAAAATACAGCAGGCCGGTGTAGCTCACTAACCTATAACTTATTTCCGTTTGCAGCAGGTAACATGAAACTCGGATATTCCACCCTGCTAATACAGCTCTGACAATGTTTACTCTGTAGACAAAGTAGAATGTACCTCATCAGGTTTGGCAGCCAACCTCACCTTAAACAGTGCCAAGACCAGAGCTAAGGAGAATTTCACTACACCAATTAATACGCTATGCTTGGAGGTGAAATATCATCTCAACCACATGCTGCAGTTTAAGGTAATGTCATTCCAGAATTTCTATGAGTATGTAATGTCCCATTGTTAAAAATAGTCTTATTTATGGAAATTATAAGTGCTTTTTATAGTCAATTTTATATTACACAGACAGCAGCACCCTTGCCTAAACATGTTTCTCCTTCTAACTGAGTAGTTGTTATTGTTCTTAGCTCACATCTTTTTCTGTCCTGTAATTCTGTACTCGGTTTTACAGCAAAAATATATGAATCAAAGGTGTAATGTCAATGTACATGTGTAATGTCAATGTACGTATATAATGTCAATCAGAAACTCTGGAACTAAAGACATTTTATTAGTGTACAGGTAAATTTATCTATAAGTGTTATCATGACTGTACAGTTAATTTTTACATTAATCATTCTACTTCTAAAATTTTTAATACATTATTGTTTAGACTATAATTTATTACTCTTTGTTTAATAATACTGAAATAAGTCTGTTGCCTTAAAATGGTCAAGCATCAAAAACTAACTTCTGTCAGCTCTCAGAATACAGAAAACTTTAAATGAATCTCTTAAAGTTGGCTAAAAGATTAATCAGAACGGTATTTACCATACTTTTATATATATATATATATATACACACCTATATTTTAAATATAGGTACACACTTTAAATTCATATATAAAAATGCTTAGACAAGTCATTCCCAATCCAAAATAATTCCTTAAGTTTCTTTTTTCCCAAACCAAAGATTGTGAAAGAATTGGTTAAAGAATACATCTTGAAAGAAAATACTCATCTCAGCAAGTGTTTTCAACAATTTTCTGTATTCATTTTAACCAATTCAGATTTCTATCACTATAGGTAAGTTTTCAAACAACTCATTCATTGAAATTAATTGGGTTTTACTTCATAGATTTATGACTATCAAAACGCACGATACGAGGTTCTGGTACCACTAAATCTCCTGAGCTCCCCAATGAGCATGGACAAGGAAAGACTCTGTGAAGTAACAGCTCAGAAAAAAACATTTCGTGTACAAAAGCACAGGAACAGTCATGTAAGCCATAATAATTTTACTTTATTTCACTTGATTTTGTTAGCTCTTTTCAAGCCAAATCATTGTTTTGTGTACTACTTTTTAAACACCTCAAGACTTTGTATCCTTCCCACGAAATGGCTCTGCCCAATGCCAGATGCTGCTCCAGCGGAGATGGCTTCACCATTGCACTGTATGAGAGCACTGACCAGGGGGAGGGCGGAGAAGGTGCCCTGAGCAATATCCTATTTTTTCTCATAATTATCTAAGGTTTTTCACTTGTCACTTCATAGTCTGACACTTGCTAAAAGTCCTCTACACCATGTTGAAGTGTGGAACATAGACAACGCCAAAGGCTTTTGCTTGTGTAGTTCCCAAGTCTCTGGGATGCACAAAGATTTTCTACACTTCCTGAAATTTTCCTTAGGCAACCACAGCACTGATCATTAAGAACTGATCATTTGGTTCAGTTTTGGGGAATGGTTAGGAAAAAAAAATAGAATAAATTAGTGTCTCAACTAACTTGCAGATGGATTTTGGTAACATGACAGCTAATAAGTCTGACAGGAGCTTCATTTTTTTTCCTTGATTAAGCTTAAGTCAGAGCTAGAAAACAGAGAACAATGACATTAGCGGTTGCAAGTGCTATGTTTTTTATTCAAAAAAGCATTCTTATGCCATTTTTTAAAGTGATCAAAACTTAATTGCAAGCTGAGTTCCTTTTTGCCAACCAGAGTAATTATTCAAACTGCAATTCAGCCTCCTGGAATGACATAATTCTTTGGCAGAGCACGATCAGGTTGCAGTTTGGTTTCTGATGTTAAAGATGCTGATTTACAACAAATGAGACCTATGAATACAGTTTCAGTGTAATCTGCACAAAAAGTCCAGTGAACTGTATAAAGCACCTTATTTACTATATTCCATGTGGCACCAAGGATCAATCTGGGAGGAAAATATGATCATACTCTCCTGAAACACATTTTCTCACTAAATTGCCAAAATATGATGCAACTTGCTGTGCATGATGCCTGTGCATAATATAGCTCTCTGAGACACACAGAGGACTTTGTGTTTCTAAACTGTGTATCAAATTCTTAGACATGCCCATTTCATGTGCTTTAAGTTTTCTCGATAAGCATAACAGTTTTATTCCATCTTTACTGAAGAGTGATTTTAAGAGAAAAAGAGTAGCCTAAAAAAAGTGTCTGCTAGCTGTTGTGGTTTAATCCCAACCAGCAACTAAGCACCACGCAGCCGCTCGCTCACTCCCCGCCGGTGGGACGGGGTAGAGAATTGGAAGGGTAAAAGTGAAAAAACTTGCAGCTTGAGATAAGAACAGTTTAATAATGGAAATAACATATAATAATAATAGTGAAAAGGAAAAAAGCAACAACAAGAAAAAGAAAAACCCAGGAAAAAAGAAAAGTGATGCAACCACTCACAACCCGCTGAGCAACACCAAGCCAGTCCCTGAGCAGCAGTCACTGTCCTCCAGCCAGCTCCCCCCAGTTTCTATACTGGGCATGACGCCATACGGTATGGCATAGCCCTTGGGCCAGCCTGGGTCAGCTGTCCTGGCTGTGCCCCCTCCCAGCTTCTTCTGCACCTGGCAGAGCACGGGAAGCTGAAAAGTCCTTGAGTGGTGTAAGCACTGCTCAGCAACAACTAAAACACCGGTGCGTTATCAACACTATTCTCACCCTAAATCCAAAACACAGCACTATGCCAGCTACTAGGGAGAAAATTAACTCTATCCCAGCTGAAACCAGGACATAGCTAAACACAGCACTGAAGACATTATATTCCTGTTTTTATTTTCCTCTTTCCATTTCAGGTGGGATTCACAGCTGCCCACCTTCACATTCAGCAACATGCTCAGTCAGATTTCTACCCACTTAGCATCCCAGTATATATATGGATTTGGAGAAACTGAGCACACCATGTTTTGATGTAACATGAGCTGGCACACTTGGGGAATGTTCACAAGGGATCAGCCGCCTATTGTAAGTAGAAGCAAATGTAGCTTTTGGACCAATGAGCCTAAAGTGCAGAGGTGTTTGTCAGGACTTTAAAGTCCAGTGGATGTCCACTAGTACTGGACACACTTATTGACTTTGATCGTATTTGTCCTGGCTTATAATTGGATGGTGTCTCAATGGCAATGGTCTTCTCTAAATCTATTCTTTGTTTGTGACCAGCGAGACCAATATGTGGAGCTTAGACGCCGAGCCAGATGTTGGAAGACAACAAATGACTTAAAAATAACAGCACTTTCCTCCTTTTTTTTATTCTTCTCAGCTAATTATTCTAAAAGCTAGACATCAGTCAGGAAAACTCCCACTACTGGGAGTTGGGATTAAAATAGTACTTACAGAGGTAAATCAGAAATCTTATTTCTATGTGTATACTTGTGTTATTTCCTACAAGATAGCACAACATTTGCAATTTGCAGGGAATGGCCAATTAAATAGTGGTGGTTAATTATAGCTGTAATTTCCAGTTCAGGTTTCAATATATTTTTGAGTAAATGAAAGATAATAGAAAGTCACTAGCATCTCCTGATCATATAAACACCTGCTACTGTTTGAAAAGAAGGGAAAGTTTTGTCCTGAGGAAGCACTTTCTCATCAGCAAGTTTTAAAGGCAGTAATACCTTTGCTTTCCTTCCTGCCTGGTCAGGCTGAACAGGACTGACTTGGTTGATGGAGATGGGAAGCAGAATGAAGCACCAGTGATAGAAGAGGTAACAGTTAGCGACCTGCTCCTCTACCTGGATGCCCACAAGTCCATGGGGCCATGTGGGATCCACCCGAGCATACTGAGGGAGCTGGCGGAGGAGGTCACCAATCCACTTTCCATCATTTACCAGCAGTCCTGGTTAACTGGGGAGGTCCCAGCTGACTGGAAGTTAGCTAATGTGACACCCATCTACAAGAAGGGTCGGAAGGAGGATCTGGGGAACTACAGGCCTGTCAGCCTGACCTCGTTGCTGGGGACAGTCATGGGGCAGATCATCTTGAGTGTGATCACGCAGCACATGCGGGACAACCAGGGGATCAGGCCCAGCCAGCATGGGTTCATGAAGGGAAGATCCTGCTTGACCAACCTGATCTCCTTCTATGAGAGGATAACCCACTTAGTGGATGAGGGGAAGGCTGTGGATGTTGTCTACGCAGACTTTAGTAAGGCCTTTGACACTGTCTCCCACAGCATTCTCCTGGAGAAACTGACTGCTCATGGCTTGGATAAGTGCACTCTCCATTGGGTAAAAAACTGGCTGGATGGTCGAGCCCAGAGAGTGGTGATGAATGGAGTCAAATGGTGAGGCTACACCTTGAATCCTGTGTTCAGTGTTGGGCCCCTCACTACAAGAAGGACATCGAGGTGCTGGAGTGTGTCCAAAGAAGAGCAACAAAGCTGGTAAAAGGTCTAGAGCACAAGTCTTATGAGTCGCGGCTGAGGGAGCTGGAGTTGTTTAGTCTGGAGAAGAGGAGGCTGAGGGGAGACCTTATTGCTCTCTACAACTGCCTGAAAGGAGGCTGTAGTGAGGTGGGGGTCGATCTCTTCTCCCAAGTAACAAGCGATAGGACGAGAGGAAACGGCCTCAAGCTGTGCCAGGGGAGGTTTAGATTAGATATTAGGAAAAATTTCTTCACAGAGAGAGTGGTTAGGTAGTGGAACAGACTGCCCAGGGAAGTGGTGCAATCACAGTCCCTGGAAGTATTCAAAAAATGTGTGGATGTGGTGCTTAGGGACATGGTTTAGAGGTGGACCTGGCAATTAGGTTAACAGGTCGGGCTCGATGATCTCAGAGGTCCTTTCCAACCTTAATGATTCTATGATTCTATGATTGTTGGGAAAGTTGGAATAGCACGTAGATCTAACAAAATTATACTGTAAATTGAATGTGACTCAATTTTAAATGTAATTAACGTCACTATTTCAATACAGAACAACAGTTTCCAATGTTTCTTTCTAGCTATGGTAACATATGTGGAGTTTCTGTGTACGTACACATATGTGCAGATCCAGGACAATTTTCCCTATCGTGTATTAATTTCTACCCTCAGACTAGATGCAGTAGTGGAAGGTTTATTTTGTATTGGACTTGCTGATAGGTTGTGTAATATTCATTTAATAGCTTTAGATTAAAGTTACAGCTGCTTCCAATTTTACAGTTCGAAAGTTCAGTAGTTTACTTATTTTGGAAGATTTTCAATAAGTATATATTTGGCAAAAAAAGAAAAAAATAATTTACATTAATTGGGTTTTGTGAACTGCAAGATGTCCAATATGTATATATTGACCATATGGAAAGGCAACTGTACTTCACCATTAGCACACTCTTTGCTGGGTTACCAGCTCTGATTAACAGAATAAAAGAAGAAGGAATGAGATTTATCATTATCCTGGTCAGTTTTGAATACTGCTTTTAAATTTCAATATACCATTGCAGAATGCAAAATATATTCAACAGCATTTCTAAACTTGTTTTTTGAGCATAAGCATAAAAGTGTTTTTAACTGTAGAATCCAACATTCTCTAGAAATGAAACCAATTCTCCTGCCTTCTCAAGAGGTGTGCAGGATGATGTCCTCATAAAATGGCCCAATATCAATGACATTATATATTCCAAAGTACTGTTCTTAAGAAGCTGATGACAGTAGAGGCATGCTGTATTCAAGTAAGCAACATGTCAGCCTAGACTTCAGTGCTAGCCACAGGGGGAAACTCTGCTAATGGTATATTCATGCCTGGCTGTAAATGACACATTGAATAAATACTACAAACTGACTTGTCTTCAGTTTGTGTTGTCATTCACGTAGGTATCAGGGAAGAACAGTTATATCTGTCTGTTGCTGATGCTCAGTTTGTATTCAGTGTGGTTTGATTATTTTAAAATGTCCTTTGTTCTGTTAAGTCCGGCCATTTCTGCCCAATGTACAAGTCAATGAGCCACTGCCTGAGCAAACCCAAATACACGTAAATGTTGATATGGTTTGGTTATGGACTCAAATATAGCCAGAGCAGCACATTAATTAAGGAAAATAGCAGCAAACTAGTTGATAAATCTCGTGGGAGAAATAAGGTGCAAAAACTGGCTAGCCTTCCTGACAGAGCCAAAAAAGTTAGTGAGCAAGTAATTTTTCTTTTCAATTTTTTAGATTTTTAAACAAATACCAACATTTTAACAGTGGGATGCTTTCAATCCTGTATCTATCTGTTTTGTTTTCCTGCTATTTTTACAGATCAACAGAGCACATGCTGCTTTGCCAGACTTCTTCTGCAATTCCATGGTGGGGCGGTGGAAGAGAGAAATCCTGGAGTTCTACAACAATTCCACCAACTGCTTGAGAGGCATCAAGTCTGATGGCCTGTGGATTGTAAGTGTCGAAATGCATTTGATTTCTGGAAATTTTTTCTCTGCCAGACACTAGCAGAGAGGGCCGCATTTCACAGCATAAATTCTGCTGTTGAAGCTCAGAGGGCTAATCTGGCATTAAATTGTCATTAAGTAAAATAAAAAAGTAGGCTGGAGGGAAAGCAAGTAGAGCACTAGGCAGAACCTGAGCCCCCAGCTGTGGTGGTGCATTCCCCCCTTTTCTTCTTGTGCACCTGGCAGAGCATGGGAAGCGAAGCTGCTTTACCGTCTCAGTAACTCCCATCAAAACTTGGCCTTTGTGTAACGAGTTTGGCAGTTAAGCATCCCTTGACCGTATCAGAAACTCTTACATAGCTGAGGTGGGGGCAGCACTGTCTGTACTAGGGAGGCAGCCCTGACAGCCTTGGAACTATATTTTTCGTCTGTACTGGTCGCCGTCTGGCAGCCTTGGGGCCTATCTTATCTCGGCTGTAACTCAGGAGGACCTGGAGCAGCATCACTGGAATTTTTGAGAACTTCAGTAATCTTCAAAACAGGCTGTGAAAGTAGAAGGGAAATTTACTGATGCCTAGAGTCCATCATCTCATGACCCTATAAACAGCGGTACCAAGTTGAGATCCTTTGAGCTCTCCCAGACTGCAGCGGGCTGCACCAGAATCTTCCTCTGTGTGGGACGCCTCTCGGAGCTGCGAACTCAAGCTGATCTCTGGTGCTTCTTATTCCTCGAGATTTGACCCTCACCTGATCTTTGGCGATCCTTGCTCCTTGAGGTTCAACCTTCGCCCATTGATATAGTCATTTAAAGTGAGTATTTCGCTAAACCCAGGGGAATTTTTATTGGTACCTTTAACTGCATATAATGAGTACTCAGGCCTATTGTGTGTGTCTAATATAACTATTGTAGCAAACCTCATTTAATCACTTTGTAGATACTAGATTAATTAATGATTAGTTATTGCTAAATTTTTGTGATTCCCTCCTTGCTGCAAACAAACCTTAAACTGCTGCTAAACATATAATCCTTAGACATAAACCATTGACCAAGTCTGAGACTAGGATTGGATCCAGCCGCACCTAGGCTCCTCTCTGAGAAGGAGTTTAGAAAGCAAGGGGGTCCATTCTGAACCTCGTGACTCAATGGGAGGGCTCCCCTTTTCCTCCATGTATTTTCTTCAGGCTCAATTTCCTCTTTCTTTCTCTTTATATATCTATATACATTCCATTCATTTAATAAGCAGTAGAGTGAACCTTGCCATCAAACTCTGTTAAATCACACTTTTATAGATTCCTATTAAAATCACTATTTGCAAATATCTTTGACGGTAATTTTTTTAAGCAGCTTAACCACTCATCCTTGACACCAGCCAAAGACACCACTTTGGCTCTAGGTTGTACACTTGCACTGCCTTGGCATACTGTGACTTTCTTCCTCCACTGTGACACTGTTTGCACCGGAGAAAGAGCCCAGCCTCACTCTTCTTCCCTTGAAACTCTTTGTGGCTCCCTGTCCCTGCACCATGCCACATCTGACTATCTCAAGAAAACATGGAAGAGCAGACTGAGAATGCAGCTGCAAGGGCTCCTGAGGACTTCTACAATCCTGCTTGTTTGTAATTTAGAATGCAGTGTGTTTTGTAGGTTTGAAGCAAATACAATCAGGTTTTGCTCTATGTTTTTAGGACATGAATGAACCAGTAACTTTTCCGAATGGCGCCACTGATGGTTGTAGAAATGACCTGCTAAACGTACCACCATACATACCTCGTAAGTCTGATCGCTCCTTAAAACAGTTTTAGGTCATTCTGGTTACTATGTAATTTCTTATATGGTATATGTGGTGTAAATGCCTAAAGTTAGGTATCTAAAACCACAACTCCTAACTGAAAGTGGACCTTTTTTTTCTGAGACGGTGGGCACACTGCAACCCCATCTGTTTCAGTGGGAGCGGTAACTGCAGGACACTTGTTAAAAATAAAGTTATTTTCAGCTACTTGCCTGCATATGGATTTTGATACCTATTTTATATCTAGGTGCTTTGCTTTAGGCATGGTAGAGAATATAGTTCTCCGTTTTGCAGTTTTCTCAGATGAATAACGCAATTAATTAAAAATTTAGAAAATATCCTTGTCTCCTCTCATTACGATTTATCTATACAGTCAAATACTTGAAATACTGAGCTTTCTTATCTTGGCTTTGCTTAAGTACTAGTATAAAGTAGTACTAGTTAGTAATTATTTATTAATGGTTCATTAGCATATTTCTGTTGCTTACAGTTGTCTTCAGTTATTATTAATAGTTTCTCAGGAATTGTCAGGAAGTTAATATTCAGGCACAGACCATAGCCCCCGCATACCAGAAAAATGGTGGCATTTTTCTGTTTCTGTGGATGATGTGACAGTGTTTACAAAGATTTGCAATATCTTCTGAATTTGGATATACTCTGTTTACTCTTTGAGCCTCTTCAGTAAGAACATCTGTAACAGAGCTATTAACACACTTACAGATGCAGATGCCTACATAGGAATATCAGAAATATTCCATTTCAGAAAATTGGAAATGCTATTGTTATAATTATAAATAAATAAATGACAGTATAAATACTTAAAAGAGAGTGAACAGCAAAGAATTTATGAAAATTAAGGAAAAGTAACTCAAATCATTATTGAGAGTTCATTATTAAAAATAAATATTTTTGTTCCCTTCCATTAGAATTGGGATATCTGTCAGAAGGATTAACTGCCAAAACTCCATGCATGGAATTTCAACAATATCTTCTAGATGGTAGCCCTGTTAGACACTACGATGTGCACAGTCTTTATGGATGGTCACAAACAAAACCTACCCTAGAGTAAGTGAAGTCTGCATGCTTCTTGTTGTCTCCAAAATATGTTAGAAATGAATGTTCTGTATCTATATGTTCTGTATCTATATTCTTACGGCCAAAACTTTCATCAGTTTATTTAAAATTCCTGAGATATATCTTTCTTTTCATCCTCATATCTTCCATTCTTCAATTCAGCTAGAAGTGAAGCTCTGGTGGTCAGAAGTTTGAGCAGCAGTGCTGCAGCTCTTGCAGTTGGTCTTATTTCAGCCACGTTCTGCTCAGCGCAGTGATCTCGCCCGTGGTGCAAGCAGGGTGGTATGAGCCTGAGCTGCTGGAAAGGATTTGCCGGAGAAGGTGAGGTGGGTCTGCGCAGGTCGGAGCTGAAGCTGTGCTTCCATGGTGTCACTGCAATAAACACCTTCTGCAACTGGAGCTAGCTAGGAAAAAACCAAAAGAGCTCAAGCATGGCTACACCTGCAGTGGCACCACGGACTGTCTCAGGACAAGCAGGCAAAGGCTTCCTTTTGAGTTTAGCAGCTCCAAAATCACTGACCCTGAGCAGACACCATTTTCAAGGTACGTTTTAAAGAGAGTTTACCCAAGTCTGATCCTAAAGAAACTTATTGCTCACCTAGCTGGGGAGCAATTCTTGGTATACCAGTTCTGAGGACTTCATCCATAGAAGTGTTATGTTGTGCAAGCTTAATTGCTGAGCTGTGTTACTGAATAAGATGGCCACGGTGCTATTTCTCATACAGTTTAATTTGGATGTAATTACTCGCCATCGAGCGTTTCTTTGTCCCAACACATTCAAACACAACACGTTGCCTTTTCAGCAGAGACTTCTATTATGAGACAGCCACCAAGGCCGTGCTGGGGCGATGCTCCGCATTGTAAGCGAGAGCAGTCAATCCAAAGACACCGCGCGGGTATTCGTTCACAAGGCAGAATGGAGAACAGGTCTCAACATTTTGATCAGCTGTTGGGAACAGTAATTACTCAATGATAGTCTCAGTAATTACTGTAATTAAAATCTAAAATACTTTTTGTTTCTAGGTTTTGCTGGGATAGCCTGGCTTACTCCTAAAGCTGCTGTTGGTTTTGCCTTACGCTATACATCTAGGGAGGGAAAATGAATACAGCTTTTTAACACTGTTAATAGAAGAAGGGCTCAATTATGTCCTCTATTTAAAACAACTTCAGTGGTAGTGAAAAGGGGAAACAGTGACTTTTCAAATGCAAGCTGTGTGCATTTACGTTTAAGAATTTATTTCTCAGCTCCCAGGCAAACGTCGTTATCTGTTCCTTACTGAGGAGTACCCCAGCCTGCTTTAGATAACGCCTGATCTAACGATAATATATCTATCTATCTGTGGTGTTTCATTTCCAATTCAAGGAGTGAGCAAGGAAGCAGTGTTTCTTTATAGGTCTTAATGACCTTAAAGCCCTTGGTAACTTTGCTATTAGCATAAAGAAAGAAAATACCAAGGCTGCTTGAATTTTTGACTGAGTGGATGTTCTATTTGGCAGCGTGCCATTGCAGGGCTGCCAGTCAAGGTAGGAGCGAAATTGCTGACAGGGAAGGAAGGAATGTCTGATACCTCTGCTGTCAGCCAAATCACACGCGATTTGGGCCTTGTAAGTAGACAATAATTTAATACTAAGAGGAATATTGCCATTGTTTCTGTGTATTAAGTATGAACTGAAATGTAGTGAAATATTTTCTTCTCTTTTGAGAGGTACTGTAACAGAAATGATTGTGACAAATTACACAGCTCATACAGGTATTCTCACACTTGAAAATTGTAGGAAAATGTGAGTTTAAAATATATATATATATATATACACACACACACACACACACACACACACACACGTATACATCAGCTCCCAATTTATTCTTCGGTACTAACTGAAGGAGT
Source organism: Platalea leucorodia (assembly GCF_965183815.1). Classification (NCBI taxonomy): domain Eukaryota; kingdom Metazoa; phylum Chordata; class Aves; order Pelecaniformes; family Threskiornithidae; genus Platalea; species Platalea leucorodia. Next base: position 6,477,472 of record NC_138830.1, read on the forward strand.
AATTATGCAGCTGAAGACATGTCGTAATGATAATTTATTCTAATACTAAACCATCCAAACAGGAAGATCGTTGTCGTGGTTTAACCCCAGCCAGCAACTAACCACCACACAGCCGCTCGCTCACTCCCCCCCGGTGGGATGGGGGAGAGAATCGGAAGAGTAAAAGTGAGAAAACTCATGGGTTGAGATAAAGACAGTTTAATAGGTAAAGCAAAAGCCACACGCACAAGCAAAGCAAAGCAAGGAATTCATTCACTACTTCCCAGCGGCAGGCAGGTGTTCAGCCATCTCCAGGAAAGCAGGGCTCCATCACGCGTAACGGTTACTTGGGAAGACAAACGCCATCACTCCGAATGTCCCCCCCTTCCTTCTTCTTCCCCCAGCTTATATACTGAGCATGATGTCATATGGTATGGAATAGCCCTTTGGCCAGTCTGGGTCAGCTGTCCTAGCTATGCTCCCTCCCAGCTTCTTATGCACCTGGCAGAGCACAAGAAGCTAAAAAGTCCTTGACTAGTGTAAACTCTACTCAGCAAGAACCAAAACATCAGTGTCTTATCAACATTATTCTCATCCTAAATCCAAAACACAGCACTCTACCAGCTACTAAGAAGAAAATTAACTCTATCCCAGCTGAAACCAGGACAATCGTTTGCACACAAAACTCACAAAAGCCTAGAACTTAAAAGTGCACAGCAATTTTTCATGTAACAATGGAATTTTGGTTCTCCACCCATTAGAGAGAGGGAGCTTCTGGATGTTGGCTTAATGCTGTTCTTTCAAGATGAGACTTTTGCATCGACTTGAAAGCCAGAACCCTTCCTAGTGAATCCAGTGACCATTTGGAGGTAAATTCCAGCTTTGTGACATGAGTGATTGCTTTTCACGGACACAGCTGTGACTCAGTCATGGAGCAGAGTGCTGGCACCTTGAGTCAGCAAACCACTCGGGCCGTGCTCATCCTTGAGCAGTTCTGCGCACGCCCTAGACTTTCTTTCCATTTGAAATTTTAGCTGCAATTTCCCAAGCATTGTTGAAGGAGGGTGAACCAAGCAGAGGCTGAAAATGTTTGATAGTGTGTTAGCAAGAAAGAAAAGATACTAGAAAACTTACTGTTTGTCTTGGAAGAAATAATTACAGCACATTAGTCTAGTTTAATTACTACGGTAATTTAAGTGACTTGTGTATTTTTGCTGTAATTATAGTGTCACTAAAGCTGCAAATCCTGTAGAAAAATAAATAAATAGTGCCTTATGGAAGCAGCTGTTTAGGCAATTATTGTGGAGCTAGCATTGGAGAGCAGTGCGATTTAATCAGTGTAGCTTTCTAACTAGTATTGTGCCTTAGTATTTTGCTGTCATGATTCACAGTGCGTGTGCATGGCTGCAAAGGAATTGTTCTAAGAAAGCGGAGCAGTAATGCATCGATGCGAGTCACATAGCATAGAGCAACAACACATGCTGCAGAGAGAGGTGCTCGTATCCTTGGCGGAGCAACTAGAAAGCATCAATTCCCCTCAACTCAGCTAATTTTATTTTTTTCCTTCCCTAAAGCTTACTTGGTTACCTTTGCAGGCACTTTTGGCAATGGCCAAGGCTTGATTCAAGAAAATTTTTAATTTTTTTATTTTTTCATTTTTTGAGGTCATGGGATTAATTGGTGAATCGATTCTCCACCCATCTCATTCACACCCACACCTCCAGGCTCTCAGGAGCTCTTCTCCCGAGTCATCGACAAGCCGCAGTCTCCCCTCCCGATGGCGCTGATCCTGAGCAAGGCCATAGGGTTTTCGTGCCAGAGCATCTTGAAAAGTCCACGACAGTCCTTGCCTGGTGCTCGCTGTTCCCTTCTATCCCCCAAACCCAAGCGCCTGTATGATTCCTGCCCTGGAGGTTTTTGCCTCTAATTTGGGAAAGAGAAATAAGTCCCGCCATCCTCAAAAGGTTACCAGCCTCTGGTTGAAATCTCTTCTGCTTACGAGGAAGGCAAATGTCATCAGACCAAGAGGCCAGCTAGTGCCAAGGTAGTCACACACATTGGTAGTCACTCCTTAGCTCTAAGGCCTGTTACCTGCCCCGAGCAGAAAACAGCTGGTTTCCTATGTTTGCTTCTAGACAAGTCCCTGTTGGTCATTTCAGATTGATATCTTGTCACCTTGGTGTTTCTGAAGGGACTACAGACCCATGACTTATTTTGTTGTTCCAATACCTTTTTGGCAAGTAGAGTTATACTGAGAGGTCCAATATTCCTGGCGCCTCTCTTTTCCCCCTTATGATCTTTTTGGTAGGAGTTTTGTTACATTATTTTCAAGTGTTGCTGCAAGTTTTCAGGTACTTGAAGGAAGGAGTGGTGTGCCCTGGAACACACCGTGGAGCCCTTAGAAAACGTGCAAGTTGGGCTGCATTCCTATTTTCCCAGACAGTAATTATCCTGAGCTGGCAATCTGTGTTTCAGCACCTCCTTCTTTTGCCAGCTCTCCTTCCAGCTGCAGGTTGGCTGACACTGCTGAGTTTCTGTGTATGTGTGAATCGTAGTGAATTGCCGTAAAAAGCACATCTGGATTGGATGTATGCATATTGATGCCTACAACAATGCTGCCTTTCGCTATGAAAGTAGAAGCCCTTCTGTTTATTTTCAACCAGGATCTTAGGTAATAAATTCTCACGTAATATTTCTCATGTAACTAGATTTTTTTTTTTTTTCTGTTTTCAGTGTCAGCGGTTTGCAGAGTGCCACCAAGGAGCGTGGGATTGTTATCACCCATTCCACATATCCCAGTAGCAGAAGATGGGCAGGACACTGGCTGGGTGATAACACTGCAGCTGGGGATCAGCTGGCTAAAACTGTTATTGGTAGGTAGAAGGAAAAGCACCTGTATTCAATTTACTGTGTGCAGTTATTTCTTTTCCTTCATCTACTTGCTTTTGGTTTCATGTGGTTTTAGCTGAAATAAGCCCTTTAGTTCAGCAACCAGAATTCGTGGTCAATTCCTTTTTTACTTCTTCTTCGCTTCTGCACCGGGTGCTGGGAACTCTTTCATTCCCTTGGGACCGGCCACCTTCCCGCCCTGTGTCCTTGTGTTTTCTTTCTTCTCATTCAGCGTTACAGTCTGTATTATCTAGGTAGCCAATAGCACACCAAAGAGGGGGAAAAAAAACCCAGCTAGTAATGTTGAATTATTTTTCCTTTCAGGTGTGAGGGAGTTCAGTCTCTTTGGAATAGCTTATGTAAGCTAGTGAGTTATTACCTCACATTAAATTATCTTCATGCTGTACATGGATTTATAGTATTGATTATTTTTAAACTTTCAGACAGGAGCTGATATGTGTGGCTTCTTCAAAGACTCGGAGTATGAGCTCTGTCTTCGCTGGATGCAGCTGGGCGCGTTTTACCCGTACTCAAGGAATCACAGTGAGAAAGGAGCAAGGGTGAGTTGCAATTCTTTAGCGGTTCGTAACAGCTGGCCCTTTGCAATGCACGTTCAGAGACCAGCCGGAACATCGCACAAGCTGGCCTGCCTCAAAAAAAGTACATTGCAGGCAAAATGGACAAGAAAAGAAGACGTTTGGCTCTTTATCAGAGAAATAATTGTCTGTCTTTATATGCTGGCTGTGCTGTACGCCTCCCCCTCACCTGGGAGGTTTTATGCCCACAGAGGGACTGCTCTGGGATTTGGACCACTTGAAGGAAGCATTTTCTAAGTTTGCTTTGACTGAGTCAAACTCCCACATATTATTTTCCCTGTATGCCATTTTCATTTCATCGCACTACACTGGCAAGACCAAAATAGAGCGCTTTTATGGCAAACGCACTTAAAGGAGCAAAACGGGCCTTGGTGCTCTCAGCCCTAATTATCCGTAATTATACAACAGATGAGAAAATGGAACAGTGTAATAAGATTCTGGAGCAAGACCCGGCAATTTCTGTACTTTGCACGTTTGCCACCATCAGATATTGTATTTCTTTTAAGAGTAAAGGAAAATAATTGCCTAAATGTAGGTCTGTGCTGGCTAAGGACTATGTTGTAGAAAGCTGTAAAACAAGATAACTGGAAAAATAAAAAAAAATGGAAACAGCACTTCTCTTCCAGTTCAAGCTTCAGGTCTAGCTGAGGAGAGCTATTTATATGGCATATATCTAATGGATTAAAGTCTCCTTTTCAAAAACTGTGTGCTTTATCTTGCAGCGGCACACCTTTCGATAGGACTTTTAAAGCCTTGAAAAATGCAGATTCAGGGTTATCATGTTGCTTCCAGTCTTACCCAATTTGCCAAGGTATTGTTCAGCCCATTTAATAAAGATGGGAAGTGCTCCTTGACATCAGTCATTAGTGCTGCGGTCTCTTCTTGCAAGTCCGGAGTGCTGCCCTGCAGAGAAGAGGGATAATAAATGACGTACGCTGGGATGTGTCATGCCTTCGGGACACTTTGCGTTCAACATTTTTTACACTACTCCCCCCAGGTTTTTCTCACCTTCCCTCTTTCTACTTCCCCTCCGAGGGATGACAGTGATACCTCCTGCTTTTAGTGTCACTTACTCCTTAATCGAAGAATAAAGAAATGAAGGTGCTCTATATTGGAGGGGAAATTTCCTTGGCTTTGTCTTACTATGTTGATCTGTTTTGTTTGTTTTTTTGGTTTTGTTTTCTGAATGAAACACTCCAGCTTGAATAACAACGATCTCTTCTCTTTCAGAGGCAAGATGCTGTTTCCTGGAACTGAACACTTGAGGAGATTTCCAGGAATGTGCTGAATATGAGATACACCCTGTTACCCTATTTCTACACGTTACTGTATGATGCCCATGCCCATGGCAGCACTGGGATCCACCCCGTACTCCATGCGTAAGTGCAGCTCCTTTGCTGTCCTTATCAGGAATTTCCACTCAAACTTCTGTAGTTACAACCCTCCTAACGATAAAGTTTTCTCTCATTTACAGCAATTTTCCTTTCAACAAAAAAGCATGAGATTAAGAGTATGAGCTTTCAATATCAAGTCTCACTTGAACAGCAGTAGTTCTCCATTTTTCACTATGCAAAACTGAACATTTGCTTCTCTAGGAATAATATTTAAATTTTAAAGTTCATCTCTTTAGGGGCCAGCAACAAAATGCTGCGCATATGTAGAATCAAAAAAACAAATGTTGCAAAAAGAGCTGGACAAAAACTTTAAGCCAAAAAGTGGGACTTCTGCCACAAATCATGAGAGTTTTGCAGGGAAAAATGGCTTTTTTAGTGTGTTTCCAAGCTGATATAGCAGATTTTTTTTTTTTTTTTTAATGTTCTTAGACACACAAAACCTTCTTTGTTCCTTGTCGGGGGGGAAGTACCTGCAAAATCTTTAATTCCTTCTGTTGTCCAGTTAGTTAGATGTAGTCTAGTATATCCATGTATGTCTTGGGTGAGCAATACCGAGTTCTTTGCATGTATTGATTTGCTTTTTTCAAAGCAAGCGTCTCAGAAAAAGTGGTGTAAATTAGAAAGTTGTTCCCAGTCTGTCCACTACCTAATCTTATTATTGCTAATACCAGCCAAGCACAACAGACCTTCTGAGTTTTGTGATCTAAATATACTGGAAAGTAAATGCAAAGAAATGGCAAAAAAAGAAAGCTAAGTAATGGCTTGCATTTCTCTAATGAGTTTCACATTAGGATCTTTATGCATTCTTGGCAAGCATTAATTGATGTATGAATTATTAATACTGGAATAAAAGATGAGGAAATAGTAGATACTTGGAATAGTAGATTCAATTACTGACAAAAATGTCTTAAAGAAGGAACATTTTGGAAAAGTTTAGCATCCAAAGTTTTATCATTATTCTGTTAACTTACAGGTTTGTAGAAGACAGAACAACCTGGGAAATATATGAGCAGTTCCTCTGGGGACCCGCGCTGCTCATCAGCCCTGTGATGCAACAGGTACATTTTTAAGTACTTATGAAAATATTAAAGTCACTTTAGCTAAACTTCATTTTTTGATTTAAGGTACCTAAACCATGTATATTTAATTGCAGAATCCTGTAACAGTGAACACTTACTTACCCAGTGCCCGCTGGTGTGATTACTACACAGTAAGTCCTTTTAAAAGTTATATTTTATGTGTCTCCTTCACAGGGCGGTTCAGACAGCTGCAGGGTGTGCTGAGAGAGGCGGTGAGGTGTGAACCCTCTCTCTCCCAAGCTTGCATTCAATATCAGTTCTTAGCAATATAACATCTACTTAGCTGATAAAAAAAATCCTTGATTCCTGTATAATAATGTATAATAGTATGACCACAGTTAGTTTAAATTAAAAGGTGAAATAATACCTTTAATTTGAAGTCCTTCCATTGACTTTTTTTAACCCTCAAATGACATACGTAATGTCTTTTTAAGGAATGCTGGAACGGAGAAAGACAAAATAGGTTTAGACCCATCATCTTTCACAGAAAATAAGAAAAGATTTGGTAACAGGAGGAACAGGAATCAAAAATCGCTTCATTAATCACAAGTTCACATTTCACCAGGCTGGCCCCTTTGGTTCAGCTGCTGTCACCTGTGGTCAAGCCAGTCTCCTACAGATAGAGAATTTCAGAGTTTCTCTTAAGAGCGTTAGGTAGTTACTCCTGCAATAAGAAGAGGATTTGCAGTAACAACTCCTAATTAATCTGTCTAGCAAACCATTTCATTTACAAAAAAAAAAAAAGTAAAGTGTGAGCAATTCAGTAGAAGACTCTTTTATTGTAAATAGGATGAAGATATTGGCTTTAGGGGACAATTCAAACTTTTACCAGCTCATTTGGAACGTATCAACCCGCATATCCAAGGTGGATACATCCTTGCTTGGCAAAGACCTGTTAATACAACTTTTTACAACCCTCCTAATGATAAAGTTTTCTCTCATTTACAGCAATTTTCCTTTCAACAAAAAAGCATGAGATTGAGAGTATGAGCTTTCAATATCAAGTCTCACTTGAACAGCACTCTTAAAAACATTAGGTAGTTACTCCTGCAGTAACAAGAGGATTTGCAGTAACAACTCCTAATTAATCTGTCTAGCAAAAACCAATCATTTCATTCTAAAAAAACCTGTAAAGCGAGGGTAATTCAGTAGAAGACTTTTTTATTTTTTCGTAAATAGGATGAAGATATTGGCTTTAGGGGACAATTCAGACTTTTACCAGCTCATTTTGAACGTATCAACCGGCATATCCAAGGTGGATACATCCTTGCTTGGCAAAGACCTGCTAATACAACTTTTTACAGGCAAGATGATTAACTGAAAATTTAAAGTTTAGTTTTACGCAATGACATATAAATGCTACTAGTCCTCAGAGAAGCTACATGTATGATAGCACTGGAACTTTATGGCTGGTTTTTCTTTTTGGTTTCCTCCTAATGGTCTCCTCTAATTTAATGGTATGGGCTTAGAAAGATGACCATGGGAGATCAATTGAGTGGTATACAATATTTCTAAAACAACTTCAAGCATTTGATAAACATGAAATGTGGTTAGCTGGGGAAATTCAGGAAACATTTTGTTTTCCATAGCCAAAAAATACCAATGGGACTCCCTGTTGCTTTGAAGGATGCTCTGTTTGCAGAGGGACAGCCTTATTGGGATGCTTGGGATGTGTGATGCTTCTTGCCCTCATAAAACCGTTTTTTGCTGCGAGGATGGTCGAACGCTGCAACAGGTTGTGCAGAGAGGCTGTGGAGCCTCCACCCTTGGATATATTCAAAGCCCAAATGAAAAGCGACAAAGCAAACCCCAAGGATATGAACCGGGGAGAGATGAAACGAATTACAGCAGTCCTTGAAAACCAAGTGCTGCTCCGCAGCTGACTTAGGAGCTTTTCTGTCTGCAGTTTTTAACAATACCGCAGTTGTGGAAGTGGAACCTCCAAGCTGTAAGAAACTGCGCCGCTTAGCTGTGGCTTTGGAAAAGAAGTGCTGGTGGTTGCTTCTGCCTTAGAAGTCCTCAGTGCAGCGTGGGGCGTTCGAGGAGGAGCAATAGGAGCAGACAGAAATGATGGACCCTGGCCAAAGCAATCACATTGCTGGAGGACATACCTGAACAGGCCTTCAGAGACAAAACTGAAAGGAAACCTCCAGATTAGCATTCTAGTAAAATGATTTTTCCTGATTTAAACCGCATAATGCTATGATTCATAGAATTAATATGTTGCATAAACAAAATTGGGCCCTGGACCTAAGGCAACACAGCTAACAAGGATTTGTGTTCAAACCTATGGGAACCATAGCCATAGATTATGTGGGAAGCTTTAACGAGTTTCCTCACCATTAATACATTTAAATCATCATCAGATAAGAGATACTTAAATGTCATTTATCCTTTCCATCCCGAGTGTATTACCTTTGTAATAACAATAAGCTGTCACCCGAGATTACTGCAAGTAATGCAGAAAATGGTGTTATTTTGCATAACGATGTGTAGGGAAGTTTGCAGGATGGTGTTAGTGGATTTTGAGGTGCTTCACATACACCGCAGCCTGTTAGCACTGGAATTCAGAAATGATGGCCACGTTTATGGGCGTCTGATGATAAAGGAAATTAGCACAGGTTACAAGGTGCAGCCCAGCAGGATGCCCGTGACCTGTTTTTTTTAGTGCAGAAAGGCAAGAACCTACGATGCCCATGGTTATGGGCACTACTTTGAGCGCATTTAGCGCTGAATAATAGGACCGATAAAATACACAACAGCAATTTCAAAGAAGCATCAACATCGGTCATGTGTAATTGAACAGTGAAGAGAGGTGGATGTGGGAAACGTCTCCCATGCCTTCTTCAGTGAGAAACATTTTTCCCCTCCTGGTCTTAACACCTTTGATCTTCCTAATGCTGTTTGTTTGCCGCCTTCTGTATCTTACCTCTAAAATGTTCTTATTTTTTGTCCTCATTTAAATAGCACGCAGTCCTGTAAGAAAGTATTTTATGTCTGAAAGCATACGTCTTCTGGAAATAAAGAAAGAACTTTATGTACAGATAGACATAAGAGATACTTGTGTATAGTACATGGACACGATTCTTGAACTGAAATTTTCATAATGTGTTAACTAAGGTGAAGAGCGAATACATTTTATTTTATTCTTTCTTTCTAACAGATGCATATGAAGACGGTGTGTATCTGCTAACATCATTTACTGCTAATTGGGTATGTACTGTTATCTCACAATTTCTGAATAATCACTTTAGGTGATTATTATTATATTTTTAACTATAGGTATTTTAATTTGGGGCTTCATAATGTCTACATATCCCACCCTAACATTAATTTGTGCTCATGATGATTGAATAGACTGCAAGTAATGTGATTAAACTGTGTTAAGAACAAATTTAAGAATGATTCTGAAGTTACCAATTTCAGCATATTGTTAAATAAGGTGCACATTTATGACATTGTAATTTCTGATATAATTCTGAAAGTATGAGTTTATTTCATAAATTATTCCTATAAAGTGAAAGCACATATCAATGCAGAACATCTGGAGCATGTAGATGGGTCAGAAGAGCTGTGCCAGGAAAGCCAGCCCTTGTTGGTGAGAAAGAAGCTGGAGGCTGCACACAGGAAGCTTTAAGGTCAAAAGGCTTTGACCCTGGCTTGCAGACACAAAGAAATACCCCCACTCAACAAAGATTTTGGGTTTCTTCTCAAGGAAGGGCACCTAAAATTGTTCCTAATCCATTTTGCAAGTTCAGGGTCCTCCTTGCTGTTCTCTGCCCTGTTGTTCAAGCTAGATCGCTGCTCCAAGAAAAAAGAAAGAGAAGTTCACAGGGCCAGAAGGAGAGCATCTGTGTCAGCAGTGCATTTGCCAGTATTCACCGTAGAATATATTTATTGTATTCAATCTTAGTTCTGGGAGGAAGTAGCAGGATACACAGGCATTGGCAACCACAAAAGAAATCACTTTCTAAAACGACAAAGAGGGGGGAACAGGACCTGCCCCATTCATGAGTCCTACTCATGCCCTCCCATCGTTGACAAACCAAAGATGTATTTGCCGCTATGAGTCATAAACTTGCGTCCCAGTCCTAGGATGTGTGCATTGGGGGTCGGTCTCTTCTCCCGAGTAACAAGTGATAGGATGAGAGGAAACGGCCTCAAGCTGTGCCAGGGGAGGTTTAGATGGGATATTAGGAAGAATTTCTTCACCGAAAGGGTGGTCAGGCACTGGCACAGGCTGCCCAGGGAAGTGGTTTGAGTCTCCATCCCTGGAGGCATTTAAAGAACGGATAGATGTGGTGCTCGAGGACACGGTTTAGTGATGGACTTGGCAGCAATAGGTTAACGGTTGGACTCGATGATCTTAAGGGTCTTTTCCAACCTTGACGATTCTATGATTCTATAATTCATTGACCCCAGTCAACGTATTCTATAGAAACATCTCAGCATCCCGTAGGAGATGGTGGGTTTTAGTGCTGGGGCCATGCCGCTTTGCAAGGCCTGTGAGAAGCAGCCTGGTGGGAGAGCAGAGACAGCAGCTTAGTCCCAGCCACAGCTTTGCCCAGCGGCTAGTGCGGCGCCCCTGCCTCAGTTCAGGGTTGCTTTTTGTCTTTATTCTTCAACACAGAAAATCTGGCATGCATTCCTGAGTAACAAATTCAATGGGCAGGAGTGTTTATGTTAAGTACTGGCATTTCTAGGATGTTGGGTTTCAATTTTTATCATAACAAGTTGAATATGTGGAGTTAAATTAGACTGTAATTATATGGACTTTTGGTTTAAAAGAAATGCTTTTTCTATTGTAATAGAAAATATACTTTGTTATTTCATTAGTTTTCCAGGGTGCCAGAATGTCTTCTAATTTTATCCACGCTGTTCTTTCTTCTCATTTAATTCTGTCTTTGTCAAAGAATTGAATGTTAATTGCTAAGAGAGAGAAGTTTGTTTTGCTAATAAATATTCCATATTTGCAGTTGCAAAGAGATTATAAAATAAATGCACCTTTTCCTGCTCTTGCAAAAAGTTGGTAAGGAAAAACCTAATCAAAGAGGTCTTGAATCAACCAACAATGAAAAAATGCTCACACTAAAAGTAATACCCTCTAAGCACTAAATATGCAGAATTATATCATAGCACATTGGCGTGGGGTCACACTTGGGCTGTGAACTAGCAGACACCATCTCTGGGCTGCTTAACGTGGCATTCGCTCTCTGGAGACCCACCAGACCTGGGTACAGCCTAAAGGAACCCTGTGCCCATAATCTACTTAAAATCACAGCAACTGGAAATGAGAGGGGACTTGTGAGTGCTAAGGGAGATGACGGGCCTGGAGGAGCTGCTCTGGGAGGACGTAAAGCAGGGAAAGCAGAGCCTGGATCAGGCCTCATAGAAGCCAGGAGACGAGGCATAACCGCTGTCCCTGTGACAGTGGAGGAGGGCTTTGTCCATGCAGCACATGCTGCCCATGTCAGGGGTTAAGAGCATCTGGTTGCTTTGCTCCTCGCATCTATAATCCGAGTGGCAATTAAAGACACAGCAGAGCCCAGGATCTAACCAGATTAACAATGTGAAGAAAAGTGAAGCCTTCAGCATTTAGAAAATAAATAACAACGTACAGGTATTTAAAAAAAAAAAAAAAATTAAAAAAAATAGGAAGAGATGAAAGCAAGTGAAAAGCTCAAGTGGACTTGTACCTGTCTAATGACAATCTCGATTTTTTTTTTTTTTTTCCTTCCCTTTTCCTTTCAGAATGTTTTCGATATCACAGTTTTGCATCATGGCTACACTGATCCAAACAACTTAATGTTTACTGAAATGAAAGCCCTGGGGGTGCCCACCAGCGTTAAGCAGGCGACTGTATCGCAGAACGGCGAGACAATCGCATCGTCTCACACCGTCGACTACAATGATGCCAAGAAGGTGAGATGCCATTTGCAGGGTAATGCCACCTTCACAACTGCATATGTGCTCTTAAACCTTTGGAGACTCAGCTCTCAGCTGTAATGCCATATTTAAAATATATTTCAGCAAGATACATAAGCTGCCATCAGGTAATGATGATATAATACACTGTTGAATATACAGTAAATATTGTGCAGTAAGTGTGGTAGAGGTTTTAAGCATAGGAATTACTGTTGAGGAACCCAAACCACTTCTGACAGTGGAAAAGCAGTGGATTTTGGTTTGTGCTTGGTTTCCACTCCTCTTCCTAATAGCTTACTTGCAACCTGTGAGGTTTGAAGGAAGGAAAAGCAACTACAAGTATTTTCATAGTCTCTACATGACCCTGTTGTTGTCGGTCTTGTCTGACAACATTTTCATTTCCCAGCCCTGTTTGCCTACCACCATTTCTTATTCTGTCATGTCATATTTCGGCTGTAGGCATTGCAGCACAGGGTTCCTACAGGAACAAGTCAAATCCCACTTCTAAAGTTATTGGCATACCTTCCACCAACTTCAGAGCACCGGGGTTTCCATCTGCCTGGGTCGTGCATGTCCAGGGCATTTCCCCTCTCCCACCTCCCCAGACAATAAAGCCAAGCACTCCTAAAGGCAGCTGAAATAAATGTGTGTAACTGTGTTGCCATTTGAGACGCACTCCTCTGGAGCACCTTTCCAATAGGAACAGAGCTGCTGAGGCGTTCAGTCTTGCCGGTTTTCTGGTAGAGGGAGACTGCCTAACCTCTTCTCTTACTGGGATCTTGCTACCCTTCCTCTGAAATTCACTCTTCTGCTAAGTCTTAGCTCTTCCTCTCTTTCAGCAGAAAGCCAGAACTGTATAAGTTTCATACATAACCAAAAAGATGAGTTAAAAATGTAAAAGAAAATGGAAGCATTTCATTCTGCTGATGACTTTTTGATGGAGAAAAAAAAGGAATTCATATGCACAGTTGAATTACAATGGGTTCCAAGTTCTGCTGCCTTTTTGAATTTCCTTTCCTTTTTAAATAAAAGGAACCGCAGTTCTAAAAGAGCCTCTGAACGAAGGGAAGGAATCAGAGCCTCGTGATCAGAAATCCCAAATCTGTGCTGGTTAAACTATGTTTATAGCGATACAAACACAAAAGCAAAGGAAGAGGAATAAATTCTTGTAACCTAAAATGAGAAGCCACTGTATTCTCTACCGAACACCGACAAAGCAGGGGAGCTTCAGGGCAGAGTTACTAATTGTTCATTTGGTTTAGGTTTTTTCACAGCTCCTGACAATCTCCAAGCTTCAACTTGAATGAGGCAAAGACTACACTGTGCAAGGGAGCCTGCAAAATACCCTTGGCCATTCCGCTGAATTTTCTCATTATTTTAAAACAATTTTTCAATTTTTCAAAGTGCCTCTTTGTCATCTTAGAGTACTTTTTAACTATAAAAACATAGGAGTACAGTCAGTTCATATTAAGGTGTTATGTGTATAAAGCAGTCACGCTTCAGTATTGTTGGAGGTTACAAGGTCTCCACGTGGTGCGGGATGTGTGTTTTAAGCAGTATGGCACTTCAGTGTAACTGTCTTTCAGAACTGACAGCTGAATGTAAAACTCTGTGTTTTCTCAGAGTGGAATTTCTGGCTGACTTCACGCGTGCCAAATTTTGTAAAAAGGTATGGTTGGTGTTACCTGCATGGATTTGGGGCCATAATTCTGCCTATATTTAACTTTCATCTTGATTTTAATTATGCCTATGTAAGTCACTCCTATAGAGAAGTATTTAAGGCTAGACAATTACAGTAAAAGTAAATGTTTTCAGATTATTGACTAAGCATGAAATGATGTTTCAAGTTGTCGATCTATAAAATACTCAGGTACTTGCCAAAGTAATTTGATTTTTTTTTTTAATGACTTTTTAGCCAGACATTTGTGTTTCCCAGTGTTTTGATCTGAAGTTGTAAAATTACACCTGAAGTCACAAGGTTAACTAATGAATGTTGGTCTCTGAGTGTTTATTTCACTGAAGGAAATGTTGTTATATGTTTACTATAATAGTAATTCATGTTAAAGACTCTTTGTATCCTGGGAGTGCAGCATATGATCTAAACAGATTGGTAAAGCATGTTTACAATTCAATTTGATGGGAATAAACTGCTGCCAGAGGTAGTAGTAATCTCTAGTGACTGTGCTTAAGATTCATTTAAAGGATTCCTCCCTGCTTTAAAATTTTGTAGTAAAACAGCTAAGTAGCCAACATCTCATAGATGGATCGGTGTAATTATAGGGCTTAATTTATTGAAACTTCCCCGTAAAGTAATAATGAAATTGGCAATCCAGAGAAAATGATCATTTAGGACTAAAGTTACCATTTTGACAAATATTTTTGTCTGAAGGCAAACTACACTCTTTTTCTAGAGCTAGCGACGACCAGCTGCGTAAGCACGCAGCTGCAAGGACGTGTCCCGTCGCTACAGAGGGGAGGTGCAGGTTACCGAGCCTTTGACCCATTCCCTGTCACGTTATGTCCTTCCGCTTTGCGCCCACCCGACTGATGTGTGAAGCCCTAGGTACAGCCAAAGGCTTCCAAGAGCTTATTTTCATCGTTTTTCTTATTATTAGTTTTATTTGGGGAACCTCATTGTCCTGTTTTCTCGGCTTTGAGAGGCTCAGCATGTCAGTTGAGAGCTACCTGTGTTTCAGCTACAGGAGAAGACTTTTACTGAGTCCCCAAGATAATAATTCATGAGGAACTCATACAGACTGAGAAATCACAGCTTCAAACACGCGCCAGCCACCTTGGGGAGGAGCTCCCTGCTGTGTCTCTTCCAAAGCGCCCAGGAACGGAGCATCCCCTCCAGCAGTTTGTGCAAGCCCACGCAGCCCAGCAGAGCCTGGCCCACAGCTCACTTCTGAAATATCTGTGCAGTGTCACCGTCCTTAGCTGGAGACCTAAGAAGCTATACGCTGAACCGGGTGGCATCTTTTTCAGGTCGGTAGTAGCTCTTCATGCAAGGCTTCTCTTTGGGTCAGATACGTACAGGCGTTGTGAAACATCTGCTGCTGCAGGAAGTCCCAGTAAAGTCCAGGAGCCGTGCTGGGTAGTGGGGCAGTCTTCAACAGAATTAAGTGAGCAGCAACAAACGTACTACTTGTGTTAAGGACAGGATGTTTTGACTATCGCTCTCTGCGTAGTTTGACTTTCTAGCACTTTTAAAAAAATTACTTGTAAAATAGCGTAACAGCACCCAGAGGTTTGATGCAATCCTGCTGCCCATTGCGCCAGAAAATTCTCATTGAAGGCACAATATCTTCCCCGAAAGCCATAAAGTTCTGCTTTCAATATCCATTTTCTGAACTTTATTGGCTGCTGTCCTGGGCATTCTTAAAAAATAAATCCAAAGAAAAGAGTACTTGCGAAAAGTCATAAATTTGTTTGGTATATTAAAATTTTTGGCTACCTTTTTCCTAGTATTAAAATACCAGAGTTACATTATGTGTTATTGTTGTGGGTTAGCCCCGGTAGGCAGCTAAACAGTGTCAAAGACCCAACAGACTGCTGGAAATGAGGAGGGTGCGTTCAAAACACCGCCCCGCGCGTGTACTGGTCTTAAACTGGTACCGAGCGTGGCCAGAGGCTGGATACTGGGTGATGAAGCTCCTTGCACCGAGCCAGTATCCATTTTGCACCTGCATCATTGTTGGGATGGATGAACAAAAGGAAAGCTCACTTCCTAATGAGACGTCTTGCATGTTTAATTTCTTAACAAACTGGAAGTTTAACCTCAACCTTTTTACCTTTTTTGCAGGGTTCTTCATGTCATACGTACAGCTGAAATCTGCCTGAGAGACACAATATATTTATACACAGGTATGTATATATATGAGCATTTTATATACATATATATACACACACACCATTATATATCTGCACACACACATGTGTATACAGAAATATGTATATACACATCTATTTATCCATGATATATACATACATAAACATAATATATGCATAGATATACACACATACATATGTGCATATATATGCATATGTAAATACACGTGGTTTATTTCATCATTAATAAGTGGGGTTCCTCTTTAATGAGACTTTTTTCAAATTTTAGTAATGTTCAGCTGTCAGGGGAACTACACCAGAGGACAGCCGGATGCAAACAGGACCTGATCCAAACCTCCTGGGAATGGATGAGTTTCTTTCTGTGGGCTTTTGATCAACTCCTGAAAGATTAGGTCTGGTTTTTACAACCTGTGTCTCCTGCCTCTGGCACGGGTCCCAGCACAGGTCCAGCCTCATTTACCAGAGCAAAAATGGCCTTTGAATCCATAGTTGCAGATCAAGACCACAGCTTGGAGATTAAATCAAGGTCAAGTAACAGGTTAACGAACTTTATGAAACTGTCTCTCCTAGCCGTGCAATTAGGAGCTGTGATCAAACAAAGCTTTGGCATTCCAGTTGCTCTAGCCTCGGCATGGAAAGGACCTGGGAAACCTCGCAACGTACAGATATTGCACTTTAAAGCTAAAGGTGGTTGTGCAAATCCCTCCAGCTTTGGCTAACATGCTTCTGCAAGATGAACAAATGTGAGCTTTATTGCTATGAGAGCAGCAGATACAGAGAAAATGCCCAATGAATCCCCTTCCAGATGAAAGCTTTTCAGGTACTAGCGGATAATCCCAACTGTTTTAAAGAAAATCAAATATTTCTTTATCCACATAGCGAATGGTTAATGTTGCAGTTATTTACGGCTACACCAGCTAAGGTGCCGTACAAGCCTGAGCTGTGCTCCAGCTCCCCAAATTAGCCTGAGTGCAAGGCCACCGGCCAGCCAGCGAGGGGACTGATGGAGGCCAGGTCCATAACTCCACCACAAATCAAGAGGAAATTACATTTTCAATGACGGGTAGCACGACCTTCAATACCTCGCAGTACAGAAGCATTTTATATCCAATTATCAGTAATTCATCAGCCGGCCAGGCAACCACTGTGTTTGCCCTTGTGCACTGAGCCCACACAGCTGACCTGAAGGAGAACGTGCTCTGACGAAACGTGGCATGTTTGGGTTGCAAAGGCCAGCGTGGTTTTTTTGGGTGGATTCCCACCTGGCCTCTGTGTGCCCTGCTAAGAAAGCTCTGCTTTTGGTCTTAAAGAGAAAGAAAGCAAAGAAACTGCAAAATTTTCATTTCACTCCTTTTCCTTCCTGTTTCTCAATCAAGTATAGCAGACCTCTCTGCAGTCTTCTGCACCATTTAGTAGTTTATCTTTCTGTTTTAAATACAGTTACATGGCTGTAGCAATGTGTAGTGTTCAGTTCTAATTACCTTTCTCATGCTTGGAAAGTGGAAGAATCCAAGAATTCTTCAATAATACAACACATACATAAAGCACAAGCCTGGAAATAGCTGGGAGCTTGCTTTCTAGCAACCACAAAGTGATGAGCACGATCAAGGCGACAGCTCTGTAAATTACATCCTTGCCAGATGAGTAGCTGGAGGACATTTTCAGAGGAGTGCCCTGTAATAACCAGAGGGTGACTTACCTTAAGCAGATTCAAAAACCTATGGAAACAATAATGAAATATCGGTGTTTCCAGAATGCTTTTGGGTCAGAACCCAGGTCTCCAAGCCGCAGGGTTAATTCCTGCAGTATCACACCTGATATTACTGCTGTCTGGGAAGATGACAGGAGGTACAGACTTCAGCAATACCTTTGTTATAGCATATGCTATATAAATAGGGGATTTTGTAAATATTTCTGGTCCTCATGGACTAAAATGTAGTCAGGATGCTCACATTTTTTGCCTTTTGGAAGACGCTACCATGTGATTGTCCTTCCTCCTGTCTCATGTTGCGGCTGTAGGATAGGTGAGGTGTTCAATACGAGATCTCCTCCCTTAGCTTAGATCTTCCTCCATGAAACTATTGCAT
Source organism: Platalea leucorodia (assembly GCF_965183815.1). Taxonomy (NCBI): domain Eukaryota; kingdom Metazoa; phylum Chordata; class Aves; order Pelecaniformes; family Threskiornithidae; genus Platalea; species Platalea leucorodia. The sequence continues at coordinate 6,495,270 of NC_138830.1, forward strand.
TTTGAAAGCAGCTCTTTCACTGCTAAAAAGAAGTGCCCACTTATGCCAACTTACAGGAAAATCTCCACTAATTGGTGTGGGAAGGAATTTATGAAGAATCAGCTCACATTTGCCTTCAGTGTGACCCCAAAGGGTTTCCAAATGATGCACTCGCTTACTCTGAAGGACTTTTCTTGGGTACAATGTGTAGGAGTGAGTGGATGGGCTGTCTGGGGGTGGAGTATCCCTGTTGAACAGGAGCAGATATTGTTGTGCTAAAGAGACATTGATAGCTCTGAAATTACTATTCCACTAATGTAAAAGACAAAACCATGTCACACTTGGCTGTGCTTGTTCTAACGAAGCTGCCACAGACGCACAGTTAATTGGATTTTTCCTTGGAGCCTAGAAGTAACAGCTGGACGGCAACATCTGGCAACACGGCAGGAACGTGGTCTGGCTTGTGAAAAGTGAGCGGTATTTCACCGCTCCGGATTGCACGGGGAGGGCGTGAAGTTTTCAAATGTCATCACTGCTGCGGCACAAGGAGCTCACCTCTCCCTCCCCTTTGGGACAAGCAGGTCTTCCTTCCTTCCTTCCTTATATTTTATTTACCTCAAGGTGGTGAGCAAACCAGCATGGTCATATGTTCTAAAGCTTCTCCCAACTCCAGTGATTGATAGGCACTAAAAGAAATATTTTCATTCTATTTTATAAAAATGCAAGGGTTTTTTGTACTATTCGGTTAATGAACTTTTTGGGTTTTCTTTAGCTAAAGCTGGAAATACTGGTAAGAAGCTACAGCAGTAATGAAGAGTTTGCACATTCCTCTCTACATTTGCTGAAAATACTAATCTCATATCGTTCTGAGGATTAAGTCAAGCTTGATGGTGTTTTCACGGCTGTTAGTAATACAAATATATTGCAATATGAATTGTTATGAATTTTTGAATGATGATGAACTGAAATTGAAACTTCAAAAATTAATCCAAGGGGACATAATACTTCAAATTATCCTATGTCAAAAGGTTAAGTGTTTAAATACACATTTGGTATATGCTACACATATATAATTGATAAGTGCATGTATAAGTGTATACATTTACACACAAACACTATATATATTCTTTAAATTATTAAAATTTTACATTCTGTTATGTAGAATAACATTTTTTTAAAACTTATTATATGGTCTCAAATTCCGAGTCATTTCAGTCGAATTTTTAATGCATATGAGGCATTATGCACATTATAATAATTATGTAATAAGCAATTTAGAAATGCTCTCTGACCGGTGCTTCCCTTTCAATAATCTCACGAGACCTTTCAGGCGGATATAGTGCGCCATTTACTCCCACTGATATAAACCCTATATTCAGGGTCAGGCCATAAAGCAGCTGATACTAATATATTCCAGCTATTTTTAAAAATTGAAGCAATTTGCATTGAGCACTGGGTACAGGAATGGCAAATAAAAGTGACGCTCATCCAGAAGGGCCAAAAAGTATTTGTTAAAAACATTATTTGCCATAAATTGCCTCTTAAAAATACCATGAGGATGGAGGAGAGCAAAGAATCTGGTCTAGATGAGTCCCTCCAGGTCCGTGGCTTTCTTTGCTGGCATGGGCAGAGCTGAGCTGGAGGATTTACTGTGTAACACAGAAAATGTTCTGTTTCTATGTAGATCTGAATATCCAAACCTCAGGCTCGTCAGGACACAGCCACGGGAGTGGGAATTAAATCAGCTGTGTACAGGAGTTGATGCAACAGTCTTCCAGTTCCCTGTATTTGGGGGTTGTTCCTGTAGAAGGTGTCACGAGGACAGTTCAATTTGCTTTGAAACAGCTGCTTAAAAAAATAACCTCGTATCTGGTTTTGATATTTGGATAAAAGTCTAGGACTGAGGAGTACAACCTGATGTTTTGAATCCAGAAAAGCTGCTGCCTAAAAATTACAGAAATTTGATGGTTTGTGTTATTTTCTCATGAATATGAATGTAATGGAGAGTTACACACTGTGACTTGCCATTGTAATGTTTGACACGAAGCCAGCAAATGGAAATTTGAGAGTTTTGCTCTCTCCATTTTGCTTCGTTCATTTTGTTATTGCTTTCACTAATATATTTAATTCTAGTAGTTATTATTTTTAACAGACTCATGTGAAAATAAATAGCATTTCTTCACAATATTTACAGTCAGATATACATTTAATAAATGTTATCTGTAATGACACTTTCTGCTTCCTCTGAAAAGACTGCACAACTCAGTACATTCATTTAAAATAACAGCTGCAACATCTCTTTTCCCCTCTCTGTTGTCTCCTATTTGATCTACACAATTTCTCGCAACATCCTGACACCTATATCTTATCATTGGTGCTGGGACGTTTGGATTAGAACAGACAGAAAAAACAGCTCCAGGAGGATCTGTCCTGTTAGGAAACACAGTGGGGTTTGCTGTTTAATCCTGACACTGTTGCCCGCTGCGCTGGGCTTAATGCACTCCACCCTCTCCCCATTGCTGGGGACGAGCGATGCTGACCAGGGTCTTGGCCAGCATTCCTGGAGGGTACAGCTAATCAGAGCTGGGTACAGCTAATCAGAGCCGGGTAAAGCTAATCAGAGCCAGGTAAAGGGAAAAGTTTTCCTCCTGTACTAATACCACTAAATAATATCTCCTTGGGTAATAACATTATGACAATATTTGCAAATCCTAGGAGAAATCGAAACACTCATTATAATGATTCTCTAGCAACTTGCAGTGAATTCAGAAACTGCTTCTGATCTGCCCATTTTTTTGCCATTTCTTGTGCCTTATCTCTGTGCTATCAGAAAGGGTACGTGCCTGTGGCACCCTTGGTTTTTTCTGCCTCTTGGCTTGAGACAGTTTCTAGTTGTTGGCTTCGAACGGCAGCGAACTCTGAATTTCTCAAAGCCACAACTTAGGGCTGCAGAGCTGGATGTTTTCTCTGTCGCCTGCTGGTGAGTCATCCTTTTAAAAAAGGAAAGCAACCTGTGGGCCCCTCTAACTGCAGACCCTTTGCTGGCAAGCAGTGGGAGAGCTTTCCCTTCTCCTCCTCCTCCTGTGTCATCTCAGCTTCACCCCAATAACTCTTCTTTCCGATTCCCGGTGGTCCCTCGCAGCCCCGCTCCCCACCCCTCGTCCCCATGGCTGCGTGGTCCCCCGGCTCCCCCACCTCTGCAGCAACCAAGAGAGTGAAACACCAGTTCGTGTGTGGGTACCCCGGTCAGCCCTGTCCTCGGGCTGGCAGAAACACTGACGTCCAAAGGCTAAACCACAGCTAAGCCCTTTCTTACAGCAGGGTGTCAGTCAAAGGTTTTTCTGATGGTTCAATATTATACATTTCCCTCGTATTAAATAATGAATGAAAAGAAAATAGAATTTCCTGCACTGCATATACAAGCTCTCAAATTAATTTGTTGCTATCCAATATTCCAGGATTCATTTTCCGTTGCAGCAGGCAGTGATCCTCGGGAAGCATGTTTTGTTATTTTTCATACCAGGCAGCTCTTGCTTCCTCTACAAGTTTCCATCTGATTCCTTTAATGAAATACCTCTCACAATTGCGCTAATCTCTCCCTCAGTTCCTCCTTTTCTCATTTTCCCTGCCAGCCTTTGCCTTCTCTTCAGCACTCTGTGCTGCTATCAGGCTTGAGAAAATGCTTTTACAGGTTCTACCTATTCCATCTCTGACTTCAGAAAACGAAATATTTTCATGCCACCTCTACACACTGTAATTTTAAATGGATCTAATCGGTTCTGCCCTCTACATTTTATAACTAGAAACATTTTCAAATGAAAATTGAGATATCCCATCCTTCAGTGATAGCCTAATCTCTCACTCTCTCCCCATATAAGGTTTCAAGCAATAAAAAAAAAGTTTGCCTGACTGAGAACTTACCCACAGCACAAAAGCCTTTTCCAAGAGTTTTAATTGAAGCTAAACATCTATTTAGGTTACAGTGTCCTATCTTTAACTTGAATAGAATAATTCCTTTTCTTGTATTTAACCTTTGATCAGCTACCTACCTTTGAACTCTTGGATAACTACCCCCTTCGTGTTACCCTTGTCCCATTTCTCCTGTCCCTCTTGCGTAACTGCACCCTATAAAACAAAATAGAATTCTCTTTCTTTGGTGAAATAACTTTTACTTTTTTTCACAGGGACGGTTTCAGTCACTTTTTTTGTCCTTTTCTTTTTGAATATAACCACTATAGAGACCTGGGATATAATACTGCAGGATGTTTGTACAGTTTTAAATTAAAGTCAGTATTGAAAAAAAACCAAACCAAACAAACAAACATCCCAGACTCTAATATTGATATTCCAGATTGTGTCTGAACAGGCAACTCGTCTATGATGGACTTTGCCCAGCCTGCTCCATGGTCACTTACTGGATTCACCTCCCTCCTCCACTCCCCCATCGCCCTCGGAGATGGACCACAACCGGAATGCCGACCCACGCCGGGCAGGGATCGCTCTCTCCAGGGAGAGCCGAGGCAGTCAGCATCCCGCTACCGCCTGTGCTTGCGGGTTACACCCTCCAGGTGACAGACGCCCTGAAGGATGCTCCGCTTTCCTGCCAGGATTCAGAAACCTCAAGATAAAATAAATCAGCAATAACAACTAAAAAGAAAATGATGACATACTGTTTAATTTGATTGGCACTTTTTTCAGAATTACACCTGCTTGTGTCTCCCTTTTCCGCCTCCCTCTGATCATGCAAACGATTTCTGGTGATGCAGGAGGGAAAGCAGTGACAAGCAGGTTGTTTTGGGTTGCAGCAGCCTTTCTCTACAAAGCTGAAGCAAGCTTCTCCTACACAAATGACTCGATGATTGCTGTGGCAGAGGGGGCCTGGGTGGAAAAACAGCTCTTAAATTGCTCAAACAGAACTCCTGGATTAAGGCAACATGCAACTCGTTTTGTCACTTAGTCACCTCACTTTTGATGTGGGTACCAACCCTAAGCTACGCGTCTAGAACTTATAGAGAGCTTGAGTTAACAAATTTTAAATATTCCATTTCAGAATATAAATACTCGCAAATCATAGAATTGAATCATGGAAGCATAGAATCATTGAGGTTGGAAAAGATCTTTCAGATCATCAAGTCCAACCATTAACTATCATAATGTATATATATATCATAATGTATATATATATATATATATATCAAATATATCATCAAATCCTCCCAAGTTAATAGTATCACTCAAAAGAACATGTGGTTACAGAAATAATAATAATTAAAAGAAATTAACATAAGTCAAAAATTAACATGTTAAAAATTGTGGCATGGTCTGAGTTTTCACATCAGCAGTGCATGACTTAGAATGTCCTAAACCATTAATTACCTTCTTTTAAGTACTTGCATTAAAAGGTTTCGTGCTTCAGGACAGACGCAGGCAACAATCTTCCTTATTAATACCGGTCTCCAAATGAATTCAGAGCAAAGAATTGAATTTCTGTATTCATAATGCATGGACTAGTAAACAGTTATCAATCCCCTTTTCCCCAAATAGTTTCAAACTATACAGATCTAAGTGATTTATAATTCATATGGCACTTGCAGACTTCACACACATATAAAGGTTTTTCTTTCTTTTTCTTTTTCTTTTGAAATATCCTTTTTCATCACATATCCCGCCCCACTTCTTTCACTATCGTATCCTAAATGAAGACTAAATATTTTGTTACCTAGTGTGCATGTAGAAATAAATAAAAAGCTGATTATAAAATTACTCATGAATCCTTCCACATTGGCAGTGGTCTCTCAGAAAAGCAGGAGCAGAGTTGCACATAAGGGCGAGATACCTGGAAGGATGAAATGATGTGAAATGAAACTACTGACTAGAGTCTCAGTTCACGGTGTATTTTGACACTGAATTTATTACAGGCAAGGCTACATATTTCATTTGGAAACATACCCTGAATATAGCTGGAGATGATACCACCATTCTCTCTGTATGTATCTTCCTTTTCCCCCACTTACGTGAATGCGTATCAGCCTGTGAAATGCTCCCAAGGACAATTTATTCCCTGTGCGTTTCTTCGTTGATGCAGCGTTAGCATACAGAGGCTTAGTGCAAAGTGTCCAAACTTTGAAATAGGAACATGGAGAAAAAAATCTGCTACTGAAATAGCACAACAGTTTGGTTCATTTTGAGAACTATTTCTCCATAGATTAACCTAATTTTCCCCTCTATTAAGTGGCAAGCTCACAAGGAAGCCATAACATTAATGAATGGTGGTGACAGAGCCGGCATTAGGTTGAGGTTATTTGCCATCAAGGAAAGCTGTGCTGGTTCCTTAACGGTCAGAGTTCCTGAGGATGCTCAGCTTCTCACAGGCTCTTTTCATCTCACCATGTTCTGCATGGCAGCACCTAGCGAATAAAGCAAAAAGGAATGATTTTAATAAAATAATCTGAAATTAAATTATTTCTGAAACTTAAGGATATTACAAAGCTGACCATAAAGAAGGATCACCTTATTGAAACTAAAAATACTTGTTAAATAATACTACTGAGAGGGTAAGTGAGGCGAGACTCAGGAGAGTCTGGGACTGCAAAGTTCAATTAAATCCTTTTTTTTTTTTTGAGCATCTTTATGCTGGTTCTGTTGTGCATGAAAAACTCTAGAGACTGCTAGTTCACGGGCCTTATTTCACTGGGGCAATAACTCTGTGCTCAGGCAATATTTTATAGTGTACTTTAAATATCAGTCAAGTATACTAACATTGCTCAAGTATGGTAGTGCTGGGTGACACTTCAGTCGGAAAAGCCTGCCTTTATAAGTGAAAGCTATAAAAAGTGCACGAGAGCGTGAGGAATGTTGATTTGCAGTTATAAAAATATCCATAGTTAAAATATTTTACCTGACCCAGTGATTTTTACACCTGCAGATACGCTTGTAAACATGATTTAGCCAGGCTCATTTTAAACAAAAGTTATGTGTTAAGGTGAACCAGGCTGTGAGCCCCTGTATATTGTTTTATAACAGCGAGCTTGAAGAATACCTCAGACTTTTTTCTTTATTCTCTAAGATGAAAACCAGGCTATTTAATGCTTTTTCTCCCAACTACACGCATGCCCCAGGAACAGGACAGGACGAGCATGTTGATAAGGGGGATTCATTAATATCTTATGACAGGAATTTTGGGTCAGGCTTTTTGCCTCTCATAATGCATTTTAATGCTTTTCTTATTGAGTCTTCTGTTACAGTTCTGAAGAGGTAATTCATACTTTCCTTCTAGTCTGTATTTCCTTGCAAGAGAAGAACAAAAGCTGGAATTCTCTTCCTACTGTTAGATAATTCCTATGAGATTTTTTTAGTTGTTACTAATAGATCTTAGATAGGGAATATACTTTCCACCATACCATAAAGCATATTTTTGAGAATATAAATACATATATGGGTCAAAAAGGATTTTTTTTCCTTAAATAAAGCGGCAGCAAAACCAAAAGAAGCTTTCTTTTAATGACTATGCATTGAAAAACATCAAACTTGGAGGTTATATATTTCCAACACGGATTGATTTAAGTTCCTTTACATACTGGGTAATGAATCATGATATTCTCGTTGTTGTTGTTGTGTAGAAACAACACTCTGGAGAGGAAATATTTTCAGCTGCTAGAAATGTGGCTTTCACATTCATGTAGAGCATATACATATATAAAATATATCTATTACGATAAATATTTACACACACAGACATGCATCTACATATTCTGCAGAACTGATTATGTCAGCAAGAAAATATTTAATTACTTGACAAAAGATACCAGTTTTATCTTTTTTTTTTTTCTTTTTTGTCATATAAAGCATATAATAAAAATGTAACATATTATCATGTTCTTTCCAGCATCTATGAAGAATCCTATTTTCATACTATGGTGACTGTGTAAGAAGTTCACATTGTGAGATCGTGCATATTTGTTTTTATGGATATTTATGATTAGAAATCCGGCAGCTATCTATATTCACATACATATCTTTCCAGCTACCTGTTCAAGTGTGTAGATGTACGGATATAAGCAGTGCGCTTCCTGTGGGTTTTGAGATAACTTTACATCATCATGAAATTTAGTAAATCAGTACCTCTCTAGTAGCAACGCTTAAAATACTATATTCTTAATATTTTCATAATTATCTTCAAGAATGATGACAAAATAAATACATTTCATATAGCCTGATATTTTATGATATTATTTTAAATATTTTTGATTTTTTAAAATAAAATATTTAAAAAAAAACCCTTCAGTTTGTTTCACTTATTGCAAAATGTGTATGAGAACATCATCTTCATGCTTAGATGCTCACTGGAGACAGTGTTGGGTATCTGCTGTAAATGAAAACATGGTTGTGCTGCAGCAAATCTGCAGCAGTTTTCAAACACGCTGCAGCCAAACAGCGAAGAGAACCGTGGTATACGGTGAGAAAACGCTGCTGAGAAACTTTAGTCCCGCGGTCCCTTTACTGCAAGTATCATGCTTTCATTCTTATTTACTTTATAGGTACCTTATAAATACTTAATTTTAACAGGACCCATGGAATAAAATGAGCTTTTAGTACAAGGTGACCGAGTGGTTATTTGGTTTAACTTTCACGTACATTTAAAGCTTTTATTGCCATCCTACTGGAAGAGCATAGACAAGGTAAAATGTTCGAGATGAGGAGGTTCAGCCCAGGTGGAGCCTCCCGAAATCCCGAGGGCACCCTACATCCCTACCTGCCCACGGCTGCCGGGGCAGCCAGGAGGGATGTGGCTGGAAAACCACGAAGGGGAGCAGCACAGCCCTGCGCCCCGGCAGCTGCAAACGGAAAAAAAGAAAAAGTTTACATGTAGCACTGTGGAACACAAGAAAAACCAGGAAAACTTTTTTTAAAAAAAATTCTAAGTCACATATTTTAACGATAGGAAAAAAACCATTGCTGTTGAAACCAAAGAATTTCAACTTCCCAGTCATCTTTTTTGTTGTCAACTTCAGAATTTTCCAAAGCCTAACAACATTACTTCAAAAGCGTTTGGTTTAAATGTACACTAGATAATGAAAGAACATCTTTTAAGAATATTTTCAGACACATAAAAACCCCCAGCAAGCTTACGTGGCTGACATTTTGACAAATGATGTACCAAAAAAGATCTGGTCACAGAAATAAAGATGGTGGGGAGAGTGACACTTTCTCTCCAGCTAATTGACAACTTGGAAACAAACACATCAAAAGAAATACATTATGATATTACTCTAATGAATACAGTCTGTCAGCAAATGCAGCCTGTTTATTAGTTTGACATAAGCATTCATTTTGATCTCAGGCAGGGTACAGAGATGAGTTCTGGAAGCAGAAGGCATCTATCTGCAAGGGCTTGCAGCACAATGTGCTTGGAGGAACAATGAAGGAGCGCTTGAAGGCCCATTAGACAGCTGCGAGAGACTCTGAAAAGGCAGCAATTTAAACATTTTTAGTGCTCTGCGGCTTCTTTCTTATTTAACAGCTTAGCTAGGCTGCATATATTATAGCCAAGTTGGAAATAACTTCAAGATGGGAAGTTGGGAGAATATGTTAAAGGCATCACTCAGCCATTTGAATGACTCTGGATTCAGGACAGTGCAATTCAGAACAGAAACCACCTCCAAGAGTTGTGTTTGGAGAAAAATCCAGAAATCTGGCATTTGATGTTGAGTATTTCAGACCCAACCAAGTTACATGGAACCGTTTCCTCATCTTACCAAATGGCAGTGGCATCCATTGCACTGAGTAGCTGGGATGTGCTGGACATTTTAGGAACAAACACAGAGAGAGGTTTTTGCTAACTGGAAAAAACAACATCCTCTGGGCAGTCCTTTTGAAATGAGGAGCTGGGAATCTCCCAAATCATCCCCCAAAATTGCCATCCAGCAGCAGGAGGAAACGGAGTGCTGTTCACTTGAATAGCCCATGTTAGATGCAAGCCTACCCCAAACCACTAAAACCTGTGTATTTTGAATGTTACTAGCCCCTACCAACACATTTATTGCTAGCAGTTTTACTGTAAGAATATCTACCAGCTCTGAAAGTCCTCACACTGCACCCATTTTTAAAGATAAAATTAAGGAGTTAGGGAAAATAGAAAAAAATATGGTAAATGTGATAGCCCAGAACTTATTAATGAAACAGATAAAGTATTATTACAAGATGGAAATGGGAAAGAAGGAAAAGAATATAAGAAGATCCCTCTAAATAGTTCAGAGAAGAAAATATGACAATTTAACTTCGAGCATGGCCTAACAACTTTATGACCACCCTCCCACTCCGAAGTCAAATATGCAGATTTTAGAGCATTCAGCATCAGATCAAATTCACTCCTGAATTCAATTAGGGGAGGGGATAAGACTTTCTGTGAAAACGGTTTCCTGTTCCATATTTCTCTCTTACAATTCTAGAAACCTCAATAAATGTGAAATAAAATGTTAAAATGCTAAAAAAGTTGCATGCATTACTATCTTGTTACATAGCTGATTGCATATTCGTAAAAATCTGCAGAAAGAACAAACAAAATTTCAATGCAATTGTCCTTTTCCATTTTTGCAAGTACCACCACAAATGGGGATGGCGAAACCTCGGCATTACTGATGTCAGATAACCTTTCTAGTGACTGGGTCCAGGATCTTTACTCAAGTTAAAAGTCTCTGTTTCCATAACACATTTTTACTTTCAGGAAGAGAAAAATACTGTGAGACAATAATAATTCTATTAGAATAAGGTGTTTGAAATGAAGAAACCAGATATGAATGTTTAGCCTTATTTAAAAAGGAACTGTACCACTGACATTAGTTTGAGAGTTGAGCTATACTTTCAAGGATTTTACCACTAATACTTAAAGAAGTAAATAGCAAAATGCCTTTTTATTTTTATTTGTCTACAATTTTGTTCAAACATACAAAAAAAAAGGTTTTCAAGCATTTGTCATATTGCCTATGATGCCCTCAGTGGATAGTGTTCTGCTGTTGAATTGCAAACATAGAGTATCTGTTATTTTTAGCTAGACATTTGTCTGATTTTGAGAAATAATGGGCAAAACCTCAATTGTCCATTGTTCATTTCTATACCATGATATTACAATTCTAATGTTAACAAATATATCTTAAACATTTTTTTCTTGTTTAGATAGTATTAAAATAGCACCGAATGCCAGGAGCACCTGGTTTATTGATGGGCTGGTGAACACCTTCCATTTCCTTCAGCAATCACCTTCACCATGATATTGCAGCATCTGATACATCTTAAACAGAAAAATATTCTCTTGACTTTCATGTGTGTTTACACAAGTCAATGGTGATGTGCTCACCAAACAAAGCATTAAAGTACAAATTGCTGCTTAAAACTGGACGTCTTTGATCAGAGAGAATCATAGAATCATAGAATCGTTAAGGTTGGAAAAGACCCTTAAGATCAGCGAGTCCAACCATTAACCTATCACTGCCAAGGCCACCACTAAACCATGTCCTCGAGCACCACGTCTACCCGTCTTTTAAATACCTCCAGGGAAGGGGACTCAACCACTTCCCCGGGCAGCCTGTGCCAGTGCCTGACCACCCTTTTGGTGAAGAAGTTTTTCCTAATATCCAACCTAAACCTCCCCTGGCGCAGCTTGAGGCTGTTTCCTCTCGTCCTATCACTTGTTACTGGGGAGAAGAGACCGACCCCCACCTCAATACAACCTCCTTTCAGGTAGTTGTACAGAGCAATAAGGTCTCCTTTCAGCCTCCTCTTCTCCAGACTAAACAACCCCAGCTCCCTCAGCCTCTCCTCATAAGACTTGTGCTCCAGACCCTTCACCAGCTTCGTTGCCCTTCTTTGGACACACTCCAGCACCAGGATGTCCTTGTAGTGAGGGGCCCAAAACTGAACACAGTACTCAAGGTGTGGCCTCACCAGTGCCAAGTACAGGGGCACTATCCCCTCCCTGGTTCTGCTGGCCACACTATTTCTGATACAAGCCAGGATGCCATTGGCCTTCTTGGCCACCTGAGCACACTGCTGGCTCATGTTCAGCCAGCTGTCAACCAACACCCTCAGGGTCCTTTACCACCAGGCAGCTCTCCAGCCACTCCTCCCCAAACCTGTAGCATTGCCTGGGGTTGTTGTGACCCAAGTGCAGGACCCGGCACTGAGCCTTGTTGAATCTCATACAATTGGCCCCAGCCCATCGATCCAGCCTGTCCAGGTCCCTCCGCAGGGCCTCCCTACTCTCCAGCAGATCGACACTTCCACCCAACTTGGTGTCATCTGCAAACTTACTGAAGGTACACTCAACCCCCTCATCCAGATCATCAGTGAAGATGTTGAACAGGACCGGCCCCAACACTGAGCCCTGGGGAACACCACTTGTGACTGGCTGCCAGCTGGATTTGACTCCATTAACCACCACTCTCTGGGCTCGGCCGTCCAGCCATTTTTTAACCCAGCACAGAGTGCACCCATCCAAGCCGTGAGCAGCCAGCTTCTCCAGGAGAATGCTGTGGGAGACAGTGTCAAAGGCTTTACTAAAGTCTGGGTAGACAACATCCACAGTCTTCCCCGCATCCACTAAGCGGGTCACCTTGCCATAGAAGGAGACCAGGTTAGTGAAGCAGGACCTCCCTTTCATAAACCAATGGTGGCTGGGCCTGATCCCCCGGTTGTCCCACACGTGCCGCGTAATGGCACTCAAGATGACCTGCTCCATGACCTTCCCTGGCAAAAGAACAATTTCCTGTCTACTTTCCAGCAGCCACTGCTTTATCACAAAGGTTATTTCCCTGTACAGGTAATGGGCTGACTTCCCACATGATGCTACTCAAACAGCTGTGGTGAATAGGTTAACTGATGAGCAGAGACTAAAGTGAAGTCTGGCTGAGCTTGGCTTAGCAGAAATCAGTGTCATGGGGCTCCAGGGGATGGAGGGCTCATTGAGGACATGTACCCACAGTCAGAGACTGTACATAGCTGTATCGGAGCCTTCCTTAGCAGAAGGGAGCGCAGACCGAATAACCGATTCCAATGTGAGTGTATCTAAAAATATGTCTATATCAAGTCAGAGATTGCCTTCTCTTCAAAATTTATACTTATTAGAAAATGACTGAAAAGGATTAACCACAGCAAGCAATCAGAACAGATAACAGCAAATGCCATTTCACTTGGCTCATTTGACAGCCTAGCAGCAAAACCATCCACAACAAAATTATTGTCTAATTTAAGAGCAGAGATGAAGCTTTCTACAGGAATGAATGAAAACCATGTGCATTTGATGGCGACAAGTTTGTTTAGATTCTCTAGATGGATATAACACATCCCTCTGTCTCCATCAGCCTTTTCCAAACAACTCCCTTTTCTCTCTTGTCGGAATTTTCCACTTTTATTTTAATGGTGTTTTCCACTGGCAAAGAAGAAGGAAAAAAATCATTCCACAGCTGTCCCTTAATAACCCCCGAGCACTGGCTAAGCAGTAGCCTGCCTTGAGATACTCTAGCCCTTTCTCACTTTTCTTTTCCAAATAACTTCTACAGAGTTAATAAATAACGGCAAACATCAGTGACCACTAAAAATAGGAAAAAAAAAAAAAGAAAAAAAGCCACACATAAGCCCAGCAAACAACAACAAACCCCAACAGTTTTCACATATTATTGCAGAACAGCTTCAAATCCCTTATGTACACAAGTGAGGACCTGTGCTTAGCCCCTATAGCAAAATCCATCACACAGCCTGGCTGTCCTCAGGCATTTCTAATATGTGCAGGTAAATATTGATAAAACATCATTCAGAGTGCTGAAGATCCTCCGTCAATTCCCCATAACTCTTGCAGAAAGGCTTCCCAGGCAGTCGCTGGTATGAAGAGTTGAGCAGTTCTCCTGGCCTACTGGTGAGGGGCAAGTTAGCAGCCAAGCGATTTGAGCGGGCCAGAAAATCAGTCAACAAATTTAGTAATATAAACCTAAATCCAATCTCACAAAAAGGTTGACCTTGCAGTTTGAAGCAGCATCATGAAAAGAAACGCAGACCTCAGAGTACACATCTACTTACAGGAACATTGGGTTATATGATCAAGAGATCTGTGCAGGCTTATTATGCTGACTCATTGGTTTTGGTAGTAATAAATCCTATTGTTTTTCTCCTAAATACGGTGATTTTTTTTCTTTTTCTCAGTATTGTGAAATCAGCAATTATTTGATATGCTCGCTATAGAGCTCTTTAATCATTCCACTATTATAGCTGCCAAAAGTTTTTGTCTTCTGTAAGTGACACAAAGTCTGAAAAATACCAGGTATTATATTAACCCTCTTTGAACGCATTCTCTATGCAATCATGAAACAGCCTTAGGTTTTAGACAGACATGTTACGCTAGAAATTTTGTCTAAAATGACTACAAATCAGATTAAAAGAAATGTAAGAGTAAAGGCAGTCTCCTACTAGGTATTCTTAAATAATGAAAAGACATGGAAGAGGTGCCCCTCTGGGAAAACTAAATCTGGGAGAAAATAATAATTTTTTTACAAGTAAATTTGAATTTTTATCTATGCGACAGACCTTATATGTATAAAACACGTCACCAGACTGCTTCACGAGGACACTTTTATGTTCCTGCTCTGCTGCCTGACTTGCTTCTGCCATGAGATCATCAGCCCATTTGGCAAATTGAGAGTCTTTGCTGATGGCTGAAATAACTCCTTCTGGAGAAAGGTGTGATGTTTATTAGTCCAAGTGGAGAAAATCTAGAAGCGAAAAGCCCTTTTCTGAGCAGGAAAGCTGCACAAGGTGTGATGCTACTCCATTGATGGCAACAGGGACTGCTCCTCCCAGCCTTTTGCCACCAGGCAGTGGCCTGTCTGTACAGACGCCTGCGTATGGACCTTTCTGAATCAGGTCGTATTTTCTGCTCTAACATTTTGCATTTTCACTCTTCAAACTTTTTAATGAGGTAGATTTGTATGACTTACAAGTGTCCTTGTGCTTACAAGTGTTCTTGTGCTCTTCTACTTGTTTTCCTTGAACTTAGGAGTAATACCTTGTCTATCTCTTTGAGAGAGCTCTTAAAAATTGTACATTTTACATGAAAGGATGCTGGTCCAGTGGCTTTTTTTTCACACGCTTATTTCTCTCTACCATAAAACCAGTCCTCCACAAACTTGTCACCATTGAAGACAGTAATAGAAAACAAAATGCACTGATGGAAGCTTTAGTGCTAAGTTTCAAGCTACAACCGACCCTTATTGCTATGTTAGAAATGCTACAAAATGCACCTTGTTTACAGAGAGCTGACACACTCTTCTTGTGCCTGTAATCTCTGTAGCTGAGTAGTTTTGATGATTTTGCCATGAGAAACTTAAAGGAAAAGGCCACCAAATAATATATTTTGCATCCAAAAATGATGAATGGAGCATTCAAGTTTGCCATGTACATTATTTGCTACAGTGATCACACAATTTAAGTTATTAAAAATAAGACAACTGCATACTAAGTTCAGGGCATTTCCTTTGAAGGCTCAGTTATCACACATTTTATTTCACTTTTCAGAGAATTTTGTTTGGTCTACTGTAGAAATATTATCATCAAGTATTAATAGTTTTTCCCTATTCATAGTCATAATATGCTAAGTGTTTGACTGTTTTCCATCATTCCAATAAACTATTCTGAAAGGAAAGAATTATGAATTGTCTTAGATGATGAAGCAATATTACACTGACAGTTGAAAACCAAGTTCCATTTCTGAAAAGCACAATAGAGAGCAAGTCTACATGATTGATGAAGAAATGTTAGGGCTCTCGATGCACAAATGCAATTTGTCAATCATTTTTTTTTTAAATATCAGAACACTTCAGATATTCTTGTACCTTCTTCACACAATTCAAAACCCACTTGAACTTCTGTGGGAGGCAATTAACAATAATGAAAGCTAACTTCAGTTTTGAGTACATTGTTTTTAAATGCCACCCACAGACGTTCAGGTAGATCTTGAACACTTCAGGTGAATAAAAACTTCTCTTTCAAAAAAGAGATGGACAGAGTCTATCATACACCAAGAACTTTTGTTTGCCTTCATTGCAAATTTAAAAAATTGCTCTCATAGCAGAAATCATGGTTGACTTTGAGAAGGTGAACGCATCAGGTAAAGACTCATTTCGCTTATGAAGATTAGCCATAACGTGGATAAGAAGGAACTCAACCTCCAGATTCACCCTGAATTCTGGGGATATCTATCTAGATTGCATCTAGATTTCATGGCCCCTTTTCTTTTTTAAGTAATCTAAAGACAACCAGCAGAAGACAACTTTCATTTGCAGAGTGAAGCTTAAACAGATCTAATTTCTCGTAAATGTGTAAGTATTTCCTTTCTGAAATGCTTTTAAACAAAATCTGCCAGCAGAAAAGAAGACAAAGATTTTGTTAAAATGAAGACATTCTTTCTATAATATTTTAGATCAAATTCATGATTTAGTAAGTGCAACTATGGCTACTATTACGCTTCCACAACATTTCAAAAAAAGTAGATGGCTAGAAAAAATGTCAATTATTGCTAACAAAGACATGGTGTAACACATTTAAAGCTCTTGCCAACTACAAAAGTAATAAAGTTTGAAGAAGATAATACAACAAACGGAATGGTTTGCTTTGCATCGTAAATAGATAATGAAGCAACTAGACGCAATGTATCTAGCAGTTAATGAAGTCAGTACTGCATAAATAACAGGTTACTGCAGCATTATTTAGTATGCTAATAAAACTAACAGATGACCAAATTATGGCTCTTCTGCTCACACTGTTGGTTCCACTGGGTGACATTCTCCCACTGAAGTTAGTGGGGCTACTGCCACTAATAAGACAACAGCAAACTTTGGACCATTAGAGCCAAATATAAGCCAAAATGCTATTACTCCCTTTCGTGCAGAATAACTGATTTTGTGAATGGGGAGAGATGACCAGGTCTTTAGGAACGGCGCACTAAACATTCCCAAAGCAGGGCAGCGTTTGCAGGTCCCGCAGAAGCCTCCCTTCCCAGCCGGGGCACCTCCGTCCCTGCAAGAAAAGGCTCCGGCTGCTGCTCCCTGCCCCGACCCCTTGTCCCAGCCATCAGCACCTTCAGTTCGGAGGGGAAAGAACTGTCATAACACACTGAACAACAAGGCGAAGATAAACAGTCATCTAAAGCTGGCAGTCAAGGCTTAGGCCGAAATTAAACAATCTTGCACCTAAATGCTCTGTTTATATTCACACTAAGAAAATCCTCTTGACATAATTTAATTACACCTAAGAGGACATTATAGCACAGCATAAGCAAGAAATTTTGAGAACACTTGTCATAGGTGATGACATTATCTGAGTCACTTTTGATGGGATTAATATTGTTTAAGTAAGCTGAAGAGAATTTCACCACACGAGATAGAATAGCAACAGAACAACAGGTCCAGAGGGTGAACGATGCTGTTACAGGCAAAGGTGGATAATTATGAAATGTAATTATACTTTGAGTTTCTCAGGGAAAAGAGCAAGACTTGATAAACATTTTAGCACATTCTTGCTGTTCGGAAAAAAGGACATTTCAAGGAAATTAAAAAGATAAGACAGCAGTTTTTGCAGCAAGAGTTTGAAATGCTGAATCCTGGGATTAGACAGGTCATTTAAATATATGAAAACATTATTTATTTCATGTAATCTATACCTGTACAAATAAAAGCAAATAAGCATGTATGACTATCATACATGTGTGCATATACATGTATGATGGGAATTTCAGAATCTGGCATCAATCATCTAGCTAAACCTAACACGGAGCCCCCTCTCTTTGCTGGTGGCTTCTCTGCTCTCCATGGCTCAGAGGTAATCCCACTGCTTCTCCAGCAGCAGTAGGTATAGACTGGATCTAGCCTGCAATTTGCTAAACTTTGCATAATATTCTAAACAAAATTACATGAAAAAACTCATAAGAGAAAAGAATAGAGGTAAGACATCCTATTTATTCTATTTCCCTATACCTTTGTACTAAAAGGTGTAACATTGAGTAGTTCACACTGACATTGCCTAACATGGGCTAAAATGGATTTAACATGCCTTTTCTACTATAAATTGTGAAAAAGAAGAGGATAATAGGATGACAGTGGCTACGATTGCCAAAATAACCAAACACACATTACTGGATAAAGCAGCAAAATTTTTGTTCACTCCTTACAATTTGTTGTGAATTAAACTTTTCACTCATGGCAAATTATATATAATAATAATGATCTGCTCTCTCTCCATTTCTACATGCACAAAAAGTGGGATGTGCTTTGCTGAGGACCCTGAAAGTATTAAAAAGTTGTGAATGGAAATATTTTAATGGAAATATTTTTAAATAACTACCATTTGGATAACGTAGTTGGATTAAAAAAAATTTGACTTCTCAGAGCTGTTGCAAGATGTGACCTTAGCTGAACTAAAATTTCGCTATTTGGAGTCAGTTGTGCAAAACTCATTCTGCCTTATGTTTATCCAATTTAGGACAGGTATTATGGGGCCAGAAATGCGTGATGGCTGCAGAAACAGATGTGCTACAAAATGGGAAAATCTGTAGCTGCTTTAACTGGGATCCCTTGCCTTTTGTCAGTTCAAATCAAGATTCTCATGCATACTTATGCATGGTTTTGACTATTTTGATGAATCTATATTTTAAGTCATTTTGCCTATACTGAAAAGATATCCAGCAGATCCAAATCTTCTAATACAATCACTGATAGATTAAAAAAATGCTTTGTGAGGTTAATAGGGAGTGACTAGAAGATACATCTAAGAGTGTATTTTTGTCATTCGGTGTCCCCCTTAACAATAAAACCCTGTAAGTTGTCAAAATGTCAAGGTGTGTTAACTTCACAACAAGCAAGGAAAGGAAAGACCTTATAAAATAGCACAAGAATAGGAATGCTGTAAGAGAAAAGAAAACTTTGGGTTACCATACATTTTTCAACATTTACTCAGATCAAGTATCTAAAAATAAAAATGTCTGCCTTTCCCACTAAATTAGTCTTAGCCAGAGTATGTTGTTGGATACATACATTATATAAAACCAGAAGAAAAGGGTATTAAAAATAGAAGAAAATAAATAAATCAAAAAAGAGAAAGCAAGCAAATATCTTGCTTTGAAATAAGAAATTCGCTTTCATATACATAAATACAAATGATTCTTTTATCATGGCATATGTATCCTTAATTAGAGGTGTATGTACACGATTTTTCAAAAACTACAGAGGATCTGTCAATATAGTTCACAAAGTATGTCTGAATAGTCACGCTGTATGAAACTACTGTATGCAGCAATTTCTTCTGCAGAACGATGTGGAGGCTTGTTTACAGCAATATATTTATAAATGTTGTTTTTAAAAACAAATTAAAATATCAAAAAGCAATCAGTTCTGCACTAAGTATTGCCTGAAGAGAGCATCTAAAATGAGTACGTTCACTACCTGATAATTTTTTTTCAATAAACTTATTTCTGTATCTACCTAAAATCATTTTGAAGCCTATTTGACTCAGTGCAGCATTTAAGTGGAAGAAATTTTTACTATCCTGGTAGATGCGTATCCTCTAGTACACTCATATCCTCATTATCCATGAAGCTGGTCGGTTCTTTTGACCTGGGAAAACTCATGCACATATTGCACAGTCTGGCACCAGTCTCCCAGTGGGACTGGCAGAAAGGAAAGGGAGAAAAAGAAAGGCAGAAAAGGAAGGCCAGACAGACAGAAGCATTGCTACACATCTTGATTTGAGAACTCGGTCCTCTCATAAAGGGCATCACAACCAGAAGACTCACAGAGTGCTGCAGAACACGCAGAGATGCAACACCTCTAATTTCAGCTACCGTGCTATTTTAGAGGATCCAGAAAGAAAAGAAAAAAAAAAAAAAACAACAAGACAACAGAAAAAGGAAAATGCAGGAACACAAGCACCTTGGATTACTTAGAGCTCCCACGATTTCAAACTCATAAGGTTGAAAGCACTGGGTGTCTAAGTCAGTGGGGAAACCACAGGGGGAGAAAACCCATAGGTTTGCCTCAATCATTTTCCTGCCTTCCTGACATATTTTTTCAAGTAAAACTGGACACCTCAAACTGCACATCCACTGACCGCTTTAAAAAGTCAGGATTAAATCTAATGATCGTCAAATGATCAGTGACCGACACAACTATGAGCATGTGAGCTGTTTCAGTGTAAAATCACAAAGAATTGCCATTAGAGCTCAGTAGGGGGCTTTGCAAGAAATTAAACAGAATCAGGCAAGAAAGGAAATTACTAGCAGTGAGAAGGAAATATTTGGCCACAAAATATGATGGAACATTATTTTCTTGGAAGTACTGTATTAGAAATCCCACAGTTTGCTGGTGTTATTTAAAGAGTAATGGAAAAATGGAATTACTTTCCACACTGATGCTGGGAATGAAGAGGCTTTTTTTGACATTCAGAAGTTTTCAGGATTCTATTTGCCTATTGAAATGTCTTCAAAATAACTTCTAATGTAAAGCAAACAGAAAGAAACAGTAGCAAACCAATTCACTAACAGTGAACATGAAGATTCAGTGGTTCGGCTATATTTAGAATAACAAATATTAAAAGATTTGATCCTTTAACTGTAATATGAGCGGTCTTATAAAATTACGTGCCATTCCCTCTGTGCTAGATGGTGTTCTTAACATTGCTAACAATGGACAAAATGTTGGTCTAAGAATGTATTCATGGAAAAATGCAGATTCAGGTCAACAGAACTATTTATATCTAATTCACAAGATTGTCTCATCTGAGGGAAATTGTCTCATCTGAGGAAAAAAGTTTTAGTAGACATCAAAGTCGGTTTTTTTGTTTCAACATTTCAAAGCAAAATTGTTTCTATTTTTTACTTTCAATGTTTCATTTCAAAGTACTTCTTTTTTAAAGGGTAAAACATAAAGACATTTTTAAGATTTTTGTTTTGTTAGAGAAGCTAATGAAAATAGTTTAGATTAACATAAAACAAGCCACTAGCTGTCTGAGGTGTTTTGGGCTTACCTAGCAAAACAAGTATCAGTTAACCATATCGTTTCATAACTTCACAATTCAAATGAAATAAGAAACTATGAGAAACTATATCCCATCACTTGATAAATAAAATACAGTCAAATGTTCATATCATATTATAATGTGCGTGTGTCCCCATTCCTCAAAGTATACTTTCAATAAAGTTTCATTTTACTTTTCTTATTTTTTACAGATTTGGTATCAAATAGCTCAAGTCAACATGACTGCATGCAAACAACAGCCTGATGGCGTATTCTGAAAGTTCAGAGCTTCTCGTGTGCTTGTGTGTGAGAGCAATTATACATGGTACTTGTCCATTGTCTATTTCTTATTATGTATCTGTATTATAATTACATATATAATTACATATATTTCATCAAGCATTTTTATATAAAGACACTAAAGTATTGAGAATGAGTATGCATTTTTGAAGCTTCTGCTTGCTTCTCTGGCTTGGCCCCAGAAATGTAGTGTAGTTTAAGAGCTGAAATGGTGTTTGCTTCTTTTTTATTTCCTTTCCTTTCTTTTATATAGTTCTTTTCTCCCTTTAAGATTCTGTGACCTATTTGCTAAGGAAAAAGCTTACCTGTTTGTGGGGAAGGAGTCTGCCTGCCTGTCTGACTCAAACAAAGCCATCAGCTTGATCATAGGAGATGCAGCTGTTTTCCCCAGCTAGACAGCACACAAGAAACTCTATGTCGCATTGTTTCTAAACATTTACTTTGGAGGTACAAATCCCGTCATCTTTACTTCTAAACCACCCACCACAAACCAAGAATATTTGTGAAACATATCAGATTTCAGCATTATTCTTTTTCACGCAAGAGAAACAAACCATTCAATCAGTCATCTTCATTAAGAGAATTTCTCAAGCAATGTCATAGGAATTTATAGGGTACTACTACCAACTTTTTTTTTTTCCCCCATCCTGATCACAATTTCAACAAGTGGAGTTTGTTTTGAAGAATTCACAAGCCCTGTAAAGCACTGGGACAAAACTTCAAAGACGGCATCGTTTTGCCTGCACTCCATCTAGCAATCAGGAGAAAAGCTACTTGGCCAAAACCTCTGTTTTCACCATTTAAGTGTTTCAAAATGATGGCAAACATGTCATCAGACAGATTCATCCTCATGACTTCTAATAATAGATATAATCCCAAACCATCTCTCCAAACCTCAAGAAGTTAGTGCACTAGCATACTTACTCTTTGAAAAAAGCCCAAGAACAAAACCACACCCAAAGGATGCTCTTGTGTTTGCAGCGCTGGATTGGGAACTAACAGCAACCTTTTGTAACAAACCCTTCTTTTAATGGGCCACCAGTCAAACAGGGATAAAAAGGCATCCCTGCTTCTCAGCGGTAGAGGAAGCATAAATGCATTAAGGGATGAGAACTCCATCCTAAGGGAAAAAAAAACAACCAACCTTATAAAAAATAAGAAATAGATAAATATCTTTCACCAAATCTAGGAAACAGAAAACAAATTCCAGAGTGGTATGATTACTTTGAAAACATAAAATGAAGTAAAACCAAAATTCACAGTAGAGTGCACCAAAGAAGAAAAAAAAAGTAACAGACTTTCCTTCAAGTCCATAAGATTAAGCCTCATATATGAATTAGACCTTAAAAAAATAACTGGGTCTTTACAACAAACCCTGCTTCAGGCATTTGTATGGAGACTTCCTTAAAGCTCACTGGAAAAAGCAGCACTTCGACCAGAAAAAAGAAATAAAACTGAAGCTCTCAATCTTATTTACATCAAGAACGGGAAACCAGGACAACACAAGAGCTCTCTGGGAAGGACGTGTTTCCATAGAGCTACTAACTTCTCGAGGCAACACAATAAATCCTGTAAGAGATCATAATTGGATTTCCATAGCAGAATCTCCACATTCTGATATTATTCTGATTCAATTTCTCAAGTCGCCAGGACATATTTCTCTGAGGGTCTCACAAAGACCATTTTTCTTAACTGCTGTGGGACTCCAGCAGACAGAAGAGTGCCGGGTAACAGATGGCATGCTTACTGCTTTGTAATATCACAAGAAGGCTTGCTCTGGGTTTGTTTTCCAATTTGTTTAATTTTATAGATCTGGGGATATGCAAAATTTAATAAAACCTTCTCTTCCCTCTGCTTAATGTATAGTTATGATTTATGTTCTAAATAGCCCCCCAAAATGTTCAAGGACTCCATTACAGGAGCAACTGTTCATACACATAACAAATGACAGTCTTTGTTCCAAATAGTTTGCAATTTGAACAGAAAGAAAAAAATTATGAACAACAGGAATTGCTATTTTCTCATCCTAAAAGTGGCAAAAGATGCTTTCAGTTCAGCAAAAGATGAAACTGCAAGTGTTGAGTATAGGTCTGACAGCTCAACAGAGCAATCCTTTTCCATTTCTTACAGCCACTTTACACAGAGGTAGCTGCAGAAAATAGTTAAATAACAGAGAACTAATTGTATACATCTGATTGTATATTTAAGACTAAGAAGGTAAAAAAAATCCAGAAAATGTGCAAGCCTCACACAGCCCCATTGCCACCAAGCTACGGAGGCGGATGGGGCAGGCAGAGCTGGGGGGGGGCTTCAGGGATGCCCACGAGCTGCACAGGCAGAGCAAGGGCTTGCTGAAGTCCCAGCACTGCCCCTTCTGAAATCTGAGTCCGCAGTGGAAGAAACAAGAGACTTGAGCAAGGTCTCAGAATAAGTCAGTCATAACCAATATCCATCAATCCCCTGACTGCTAATACGCTCAAGGACAGGCACCAGCCTCGAGGTTTGCAGCATTGCCCTCGCTGCCCAATGTTTTGCAACAGAGTAATCTGGTGGAGGAGGTTGGTGAGAAGTTTAAAATCTCTCTGTTGAGATGCAATTTCCCATTTAACTCACGTTTTTCTTTTTTGGGTTATGCAAAGCAACATTTCCTTTCTGAATCAGGATCGCCATTAGGCTTTCGCTCCTCCCCGCCAGACAAGAAACGTGCCAGGGATGGCAGCACTCTGCTGCTGCAGTGCAACTCATGAAGGAAGCAGCACCTCATGAAGGGGCAGAGGTACTGCAGACACACAGCGTATCAGCCAGTGCCTCTCTGAGTCTCACTGGGTGTATCTTGATAATGCCTTCAACTATTACCCTTAGTTTATCGATATTTGTTACTGATCCAAGGGATCAGCAGCAAGGTAGACTTGCTGGCCGCTTTGCTCTCCACTAAGCAGGCTGATGGGACAAGGTCAGTGCCATCAGCTGCGCCCATTTAGCTGGGGAGCCGCAGCTCCTGGTGCAAGTACGAGAGTTGGCAGGTAATGGCCAGAACACACTAAGCACAGAAGACGTTTTTTGTGGGAGAGCAGGACAGTTTATCAGTTGATCTTACCTAGACCCAATGAGACTCAGATTTCTTTCTGGATGGCAAAGCGAAAGCTTGGAGTGGTGTTTTTTGCTCTGCAATGTCAGAGTAACAGAGACAACCGCTTTGCTTATCCAGGTACCTCATCCTCCAATATTTGAAACAGCAAGAGCACTGGAAATATCAGTTACCTAAAAGACATTCTTAGAACAGATTTGCCTTAGCAACAGTGTATAAATGAGAGCAAATGTTGTGGGTGTGGGAATTCAGGACCCCGATATTGCTGTGGTGTGAACCTTTTATTTCTCTGCAAGCACACAACAGTGAACTTTGGCTGTGTCAGGAGGTGTACCACCAACTTTCTGAACAGACTAGCACCAGCTCAAATGAGGTTTGTTTTTTTTTTTTTTTTTTTTTTTACTTTTTTATACCACATAATGAAGATGAATAATGATAACAAAAAATTGAAAAGTCTAGATTATATATATGTGTATGTATATATATAAAAATATCACACTTCAGCTCCCTCCCAAATGTTGTGAGAACTGAAATAATTACACTGTTCACAACTTTAATTAAAAGACTCTGGTTTTGCTACTTTTTAGGAGCCTTTTCTTTTTTAAATGTTGGGGGAAAAGTATAGCATCTGATGTAATGAGCTCCTGTGACTTACGCAGTTCTGGAAATTTCAAAAATATATTTGAATTTGCTATTTATGTTTTCGGTAAGCTTTTTCACATCATGGGTGAACTTGTAATGAAAATCTAGACCATGTATTGCACAGTAGCCATTTACTGAAACCTCCTGCTCCGCTGCCTTGGCAGTAAATCACACTTCTTGTGCAGAACTCCGAGGAATTTTTCCTTTTTCAATACCCACCCAGGAAAGTCCGTTGATTTTTTTTCTGCAAAACTCAGCCCCTCAACTTTTAAACTTCTCTCAAAGATACATTGTGATACCACAAGTCATCCAGAAGTCTATTTGGATTTAGGAAATGAATTTTGCCTGGACTGTCCTCAAATCCAGACAATCCACATTAGGCTTACGGGGTATCTGCTCTGTGGAAAGCACAGAATTATATTTACCACACAGGTCACTCTTCTTGCAAAGCAAGTTGAAGGAAACAGAAACAAATAGAAATTGTTCAAAAGAAATGTCTTAATAGCTGCGGTCCCTCCACAACTTATTCTTACAATTAAAAAAAAAAAAAAAAAGACTTTTATAATAACTGTGTTCATGGGGGAAATTACTTTCCTGATTATCAGATTCTTTATGTATTAGTGACATCACGAGTCATTTTATGTTAGCATACAGATGTACATATTTGCAAAGGAAATGGCAAATTTCTCATCAAGATTCACCTGCTACCAGACTCAGAGTGGGAACATACCAGTGACTGTCAACAAAGCGTCAAATGAAATTATGCAATGTGCAAAGTAAATGTAGGGAAAGATCATTTGGGAGACATTACTAATCATGTTAAATACACATAGCAACACTAAAAGTCTAAATTTCAAAGGCCTGGAGGTGCCTAATGAGATTTTTAAAACTGCCTTTTTAGCAGTACTGAAACATGGTGGGAAATGCCTCACTGCATCTACCTACCTTTGAAATGATTGTTTTATGTTTCTACCTTCAAATCAAAAAATACCCTTCTGAAGCTGCAGAATGAACCAAGGCAGCTCCAAGGAGCAATGCCATCTCTGCGTATTCGAGATTAAAGCAGCATTTAAAGGAGATCTCCTCTGACTTCAGCTGCCTTCAGACCAGGTCTAAAAAAAAGGCAGAACTGGAATTTCTATGAATCTACCTGTACCCCCCACTTTGCGCCGGCTCCTGGCGCATACATTTTCTGGGTTAAGATAAGACACGTAGCTTTAGGATTCATGCCACATGATTTGTTTATTACCTTCTTTCCCATTTAAAATAAGAACAGTGAAGTAATTTCAGCGGCATGTATATGGGCACCTGCATTACATATATATACAGAGGTTTCTGCTCCAGGTAGCCATCAGTAGGCAGCAGGGCTCAGAGGTGGTCTCTTCTGAAGCCACCTGCCATATCACAGCCCCCGACCCAGGCCATTTCTAGGGCTCAGGCATTCCCCCTGTGTTTCTAAGAAAAGGGTTCTGTGATTTTTCAGCTTGATCTGAAGTGAGGGGACTGGGCTACAGCTGGGCAGAGTGGCCCAAAACATGGGTCAAACAGCAGTGGGTGTCATCAAGGAGTCTCAGGACGGCTTCGGAGCACTACACAGAGTCAGTCAATAAAAAAAACAGAAGGGAAAAAAGCCTAGATTCACTTTTACTTTGAAACAAGCCAAGCCTTACTGAGCAAAATCACGAATATTAACAGATAAGTGTGGAGAACTGGGGCCTGGGACCAACCCAGGGAGCTAAGCTTTTGACAGCACAGATATACTTGCAATTTCAAACAACTCTATTTTTTTTGCTTTTAAATTTGCTGTTTCCCTCTTGGTTCATAACAGAGATATATCCTCTTAAAAAATGAAGGCTAAACATTGCATTTGAAAAATGCAATAAAGATCCATTTGCCATTTTTTCCTCCCACAAAAAGCAAACTATTTGCATAGCGATGCCCAGGCCGTCCTTTTCCTCCCCACGGGCAGGCTCTGATGCTTCAGAAACACAAAGAGCAGAATACAAATCAGTTCCTACTTCCATGACATCCCATGATTTCAGCTGAGAGCAATTTACTTAAGATGTATTTCTTCGGCTGGGAATACGCAGCACCAGTTCTCCTTATTGTCCTGGACATTTCACCCACTAAACCATTAGTTTCCTCTGAGGACAGAAGTAAATAGCACAATTTGTTCTCACAGAAGACTAGCTGTTTCTGAAATGTGAAGAAGCTCATGGCAAACGGGCAGAATGTTAGGAATAAATAAGAAAAATGGGGCAGCAGAAATAAATCTTCTACGATGACTTCTCTCATTCATTTAAATGGGAAACAGGCCTTGCTGTTGCTTGCAGGAATCAAGACACGGAAAAGTTTGCAAGTTCCAGAGAAAATATCTTTAGTTCATCGGTAATTTTCTATGCAGATTTGAAATATAAACTTTAAAGAAAAATGTGAAGGCACAGACTTGCAAAAACAGCTAGCAATTTAAGAAAATTATATCAGCAAGGGGAGAAAAGATGTATGCTATAGCCATTTAAACAATAAATTGCTTTAAACATCTAAGTAAACCAATGAAAACACTAAATCTTATCCTATTTTTTAGAAAGCTACAGCTACACCAAGGCAGGAATTAAATAGTACAGATTGTATCTGACCTTACAAAAAAGTTTAAATTCAGTCCCACTTCATAAGTCTCTGAAACTCCATCTGCCAAAAGGTTCACCTTTTCCAGGTACTGTTTCATGCTTTCCCCCTGCCTATAGCAGAATTTTCCCCCTGCAGATTAATCTAAGTCTCTTCAGATGCTCAAGAGACTTAGATGAAAATGATAAGTCAAGTCTCTTGATGCTTCTCAAATTATCAGGAAGACTCAGTACAAGTGCAGGTGACAAACCTGCCCCAGCCAGATTTCATTGGGAATTTCCTGAGCAAAAGCAGAAGCAAGGTATCTCACTTGTCTGAATTCTTCCTGAATTTTCAGACAATACAGTGATCTAGGCAGTTTTTTCCAGAAGGCTTTCAAATGATCATACTTAGTGGGGCAACACAAAGAGGGGTTATCATGAAAGCTGCACAATCAGAGAGAAAGCACAGTATTAGGCAAACAAAACTTCGGTTGGAAACATTGATTTCTAAGTATTTCTGGATTTTAGCTGATGCCAGGTAGAAGATGTCGCAGGTCAATTAGGATCACAAGAGTATCAAAGAAGTTAAAACCCAATCTCCTGCCCCAAGTAAAAAGCGCTGGTGCCCTTCCCTATGCTGCTCCTTACTATCACCCCCAGCAGATGCCTCACCCCTACCATCCTTCTGACCCCTCAACCCTCTGACCAGCAAACACAGCAGGACCTGCAAGATACATCTCTGGTATCCAAAGCAAATGTCTTATCCAAAAGGATCTTTTAATTCAGTTTCTTCCTATCCTTTTGGGCCAGAGAGGAATTAAAAGAAACTTTCATAGCCAAACATGTCCAAAGAAGGTGGTCCCTGAGAAACATTTTATTTCAGTAACAAAAGTCCATGAGTTCGTTGAATAATTTCTAATTTGTTCTCCTCAAAATATGCTGTCATTTCACTTCCCAAACAGCCTTTTCATTCCCAACCTGACAAACTGATTGATCATTCTTGTTATCTCTTTCAGAGCTTCTTCACTGAATTTTGAAGAGAAGTTACAGGGTGAGATAACTTCAGAAGATAAAGTGGTTGAAATTAGAAACCTTCAGATTTAAGACCAATTTACAACACTTCACCTTTTTCTCTAAGTTTAAACCAGCAGAGATGTGAGCATTACACAGGTGCTAAAGTGCCTTGACTTGTATGTTGCAGAGCAGAGCAAAGCACAAGTTACATTAAAAATAACCAATTTAAACTTTCAAAACATTTCTCACTCATATTAAATGCCTTAGCAACTATGCTCCTTCCTTTTATATTCAAGCAGAGTTAAATTTAGATTCTTTTAGCATAAGAGGGCAAAACAGGTGACTGTAAATACGGTTATGTGTTGGTGAGAATGAGTCCACAGCTATCTATGAAAATGGAAGCTGTCATCTCGTATGCACAAGGGGATTACTGGAAGGCATGAGTTATGAGCTACTTCTGTTTAGATTCCCTCTAAACATGGATACATTTAGGAATTTGGTCAATAAACTTTGATTATTCAATTAATTTTTCTATTCAAGTGTGCGCCCAGCACGAGCTCCATTAAACCTTTTGTCTCTAATAACGTCACCAGCCAGCCACCAGAAAATGCACCCCACGAGTCTCTGCAGATAGCGCATAGCTATTTTTGTGACAATGATTGTCAAGGGAAAAGAAATGTCACGTCACAACTGCAGTTTTCCAAAGTGCATTGATATGCAGCCTCATCATTATCAGACTTTTACAAACCTACAGGATCCTACAGAAGGAAGACTGAAGATTTCCTGCCTCTGCATATGAAGAAGTTGCCTTTCCAGAGTTTTATAGCTGATAAAACATCACTGAGCACAGAATGCCCAGTGCCAGCACTGGTACCAATACACAGGAGACCTATGCATCACGCGTGAAGGCAGGGCATATGTTGTGGTTTAACCCCAGCCAGCACCTAAGCTCCACACAGCCACTCACTCACCCCCACAGTGGGATGGGGGAGAGAATCAGAAGGGTAAAAGTGAGAAAACTGGTGGGCTGAGATAAAGACAGTGTAATAGGTAAAACAAAAGCTGCACACGCAAGCAAAGCAAAACAAGGAATTAATTCTCTACTTCCCAGCGGCAGGCAGGTGTTCAGCCATCTCCAGGAAAGCAGGGCTCCATCACACGTAATGTTTACTTGGGAAGACAAACACCATCACTCCAAATGTCTCCCCCTTCCTTCTTCTTCCCCAGCTTTACATGCTGAGCATGACTCCATATGGTGTGGGACAGCCCTTTGGTCAGTTGGGGTCAGCTGTCCCATCTGTGTCCCCTCCCAGCTTCTTGTGCCCCCCCAGCCTCCTCGCTGGTGGGGTGGAGTGAGAAACAGAAAAGGCCTGGACTCTGTGTCAGCACTGCTCAGCAGTAACAAAAACATCCCTGTGTTATCAACACTGTTTTCAGCACAAAGCCAAAACATACCCCGATAGTAGCTACTATGATGAAAATTAACTCTACCCCAGCCAGAACCAGCACAGCCTAACACACAGCTTAGCAACAGGTTGTTCACCTACAGTCACAGACCTGGACAACAGCACCGCAAGGAAGCCCTTGGATAACTCTGGGAAAAGATGGAGCAAGAACAATTGAGATAATTTGGTTTTTAAACGTGAAGAAATGCAGTTTTCAAGAAGCTGCAGGCAGAGCAACACAGTATTAAATCAGCCTACAAAAAATATTTCACTTACCTCTCTACCGAATCTTAAAACTGGTAAGAAGAAAGTAAAAGTAGCTCTGCGATGTGATCCTGGCAGAAGACGTAAGATACGTGAGGCTGGTCTAGGCTGAAGCTCAGATGAGCCATTTCAACCCAAATGCCCAGTGCAGCAGTGAGTTTTGTGGCGGTGGTTGTCACGGCGCTCGTGTAGATCCTGTGGGTTCAGATTCGGTAAGACTCTGAGAAGCTACCCACACAAATGGCTTTAGACATGTTTGCCAGCCCACACATCAAAATTTCCCACATAATTACCAAGAAAGGTTGGTCTCACACTCAGCCTTGGGGCTGAACAGTAAACAGGGCTTTCTCCCTCCTCTGATGCCAGAGGTGCCACCATCCTGCTGACATTTGTTTCTGTTATTCTCATACAGATGTGTTAGTACCAAAATGTTAACAGAATCATAATTAAAAAACCAAGCAGTTAAAATACCGTTTTCCAGTGAAATAGTCAATCAGGTTGTTCAAACACAGGGGAAAACCCCTTTTAAGTGAGAGCGTTTCTCTACCAAACAAAAATCACTGAAGAGAGGACGTATCAGACAAATGCAAGATGAACTAAGCTTCACAATAAATTTTTCTCCATATTAATAAAAATTCTGTCCACACAGAATGTTGGTAGTGTTTTTCATTAACTTACAGCACTTGGATCTAACAAACTTGGCAAGCTCAAAAATAGGTGCATGTAAGCTATAATCTCCTTTCTAGATATATGTTTTTATTAGGTTACTGTGGTTTCTAAAGCAGATGCCACGTAGCCAAACAGGAATAGATTTTACTCAGGACTTTTATTCAGGAATGCATGCTGCAAATAGTTTAATATAAATGTCAGCTAGGGAGAGGATTTCACCTTAGCAATATTCAAAGGTTAGGACAATATGTCAACGGAGATACTTTGTTAATGCCGGTACAATGGCTGTATAAACACCTGCAACAGAGAATCATGAAAAGCAACTTTAATAAATTGAAAACTTGGTTAGAAGGTGTTTATAAAATGCATTAAATTTCTCTGTGAGTTATTCAGTAAAGAGAGGGAATCTGTTGTTGGAGCGGAAAGATCATTAAGTTGTTGAAAACAGCTATTTTGAAATCACAGCCAACACCCAGGCTCCATGCAAAGTCTCCACTATAGTGAATTTCTGTCTTGATCATTAATTTTCATGCCTGAAAGTAGTCTTGCATATTTTATTCTCATTTAGAATACCTGAGAACAATAAATGCCAAAAAAAGGAACAGATGCTTTGTAAGTTCACCCAAAGTGATTAATACCTCTTAACTTCAATGCAACAATAGGACATGTCTGACCTACACCATTGAAAGAAATGATGAACAGACATGTAAATCTTCCTTAATTACCTCTCTTTGTAACATTGAAAAAAATGGGTTGTAACTTGAAGAAGTAGTAATCAGTCAGTCAAATCACAGAGTAGTGGAAAGGTCAGATTCTTACAGCCTAAACATCGTGAATTACAAGAAATATAAAGCATTAAAATTCCAAATGGCTTCTTTTTGACAGAGGTTTTAATGAGAATGGAAAAAGAGAAAGCAATCTATCCTCACGACAAAAATTGTAATGAGAATATTCTCCTCCTCTTTAAAATCTCTTCAACGAGGGAAAATATGCTTCTTTACCAGGACCATGAAGGATTTGATTCATGTTTGCACATTATATATTTCAAGACATTGGCATGATCAATTGATTTTCCTGTCATTTCTCCATTATGAAAACAACTGTGCTGAATGGCATGGCTTCCAGATGCCCTCTGCCATGACTCCTGTTTCCCCTTTGGTTTGCAACACACATTCAAATTCTCTAGTGGGCAAGGAGTAATGAGGAAAGAAGCATGAACAACTACAAACAAAAGCTAAGCAAGCCTATCTAAATTATGAGATTTTAAATCCACCATTAAAAGCATGCCCATTAGCGAAACTGTCAGAATAACAAGATTTTATTTTGTCTCTGCAACACTCCAA
The DNA here is from genome assembly GCF_965183815.1 of Platalea leucorodia. Lineage (NCBI taxonomy): Eukaryota > Metazoa > Chordata > Aves > Pelecaniformes > Threskiornithidae > Platalea > Platalea leucorodia. The sequence goes on from NC_138830.1 coordinate 6,527,667, forward strand.
AACCCAGATCGCCATTGGACAAAGATCGCTGGAGTCGAGAGTCCCATCCCTTCCTGCGCAGGCACTGCAGATGGGTTGTGCTGGGAGAGCGGCTCTGTCCTGCTACAGCGGTTGTGGAACGGGTGCTCAGCTGCCACTTACCAACCCCGCAAGCACCAAAGTGACTTCTGCAGCCTCCTTGCCCAGCTTTCAGTGAGCTCCACTAAGGACTTCCCGAGTCCCAGATGGCGTTTCTGTACTTAACGACCCTTGTTAGAAACGTGTCTAATGATTTTCATTCCATGTGAAAAGCAACATTTTTAAAGCTTCCCAGTGTTTCCTTACTAATGTATCTCAAATATGCCCAGGAGAAAAGTGGCTCCTGAGTGTGAAAGTGTCTTATTCTGTTCTTGGCTTCTCTCCTGTGCATTTCATCAAGAATGTAAAAGTAAGTTTGGTTTTCCATAAGAACTAGAAAATAGACTTTGTTGTGTTTTTTTTTTTTTTTTTAATATATCAGTAACCGTTGGTAAGTGGCAGACAAATAACATACATTACTTCAAGGTGATTACATCTGAGGCTATCTTTAAAGGAGCCTCATACTGATACCGTCATTACCACTACGAGTGGGTATAACAAGTCCTCCTTTCTATGTTTAAAAAATAATCACGGCATCATAGTGTTTTACCATTGCAGTTCCTCTTTCTCCTGCTCTCTTTCTACATCAAGCCCCATAGGAAGCAATCATTTCTATGCAAATGCTGCATAATAGAAATATAACTTCTCCATAACCTGCCTTTCCTTGGGGAAACCAATCTGCTCTCTGTGTTTGGATACGTACAAAATAAAACCACTGTGGTTTCCAAGCAAAGCACTAAGCTGCAAAACTTTATGATATTAACAGCCTTCTGCATCATTTACATATTCATGTATCAGTTCTGACTTGTGTACACCTTATTATTTTTGGAGAAGCAATAATAATCTCATTTGCACCTGACCTTGGCCAGATTCAATAATCTGAGGTAACTGGCACAAACACCAAACAGACCTTATCAGCCATGCCACCCCCTATAGTATTATTTCATAAACCACTCAGAAAAAAACATTTAAAAGATGATGATAGCGAGGAGGGAGACCGTTGGTAGGAACAGTTAATTGCAAAGTGCTTCATATTCCCTGATCTCAATGGGGAATGTCAAGGTTGTAGCACTCAGTGATCATTTTGGGCTAAAACATGAGAAAATGGCCTATTCACAGTGAGGTATGCAAGAGGCGACTTTGCATATGGACTTCTTGTCCCCTCCTGCTCAGAAGTGGAAAAAAATGGCAGCTAGGGATAATAATGGACAGGAATTATTAGCAGACAGCACTTCTGTCATCTTCAACAATCTGCAAAGCAGCTGCTAATCTCTGGAGTAGGTATAGTCTTGCTGATGAAGCAAATAACCCACTCTCTCTGGATTGTAAGACACGCTGCAGCAAGGTTTGGCCTAAAAGGGCCAGATTTGTCCTTTTTGCCTGGGGTCCAAGATGTCACGTTCGGGGTCTCACTGTGGGAAGGAAGAAGAGGCTCTGCCCAGCATTACACAAAGCCTTCAACACTCCTCCTGAATGCGCAAGCTGTGCTATGTTAATTTTAGTCCAGCCACTAAAAATCTCTTTGCCTTTCTAAAATAATTAAACTTCCAGGAAAAATTATAAACATGCGGAAAATTTATTTATGAGAACATTTGAATTAATACATGGGGTGCTCTGTGCTGATCTCAGCAGCACTGCTAATGCTCTCCAGAGTGTAAGACTTTAAAAGTTAGTTGTACTATGCCGCCTTTTCATGTTTGTGACCAATTGCCTAAAGCAAATAAATAAACAATGTGAACCCTTTGTATGCATCAAATGTATCAATAGCTGTTTCCAGTGAGCCTGCTCTGTTTGCTTTTGCACATCTTACAGTCACATGCTGGATTTGATCTCTTCTGATCTTAAAAGATCATCATATCAAGAAAGCAGACCCCTAAGAGCTTCTTAGCACTACTAGCATGTGTAACACCACCGATGTGTCTCTTCATTGTCTTTTGTGACTGTCCAAGGACGTGGGAGTCAGTCCTTACAGCAATTGCTGCAAGCAGATGTAGAGCAGGTTCTCAAGTGTGTTTGTGGAGCAGGTATTTGGGTAAATTTGCAGCCACTTGGAGGCACCACAAATTGCCACATTGCTTTACTGCATATCCTTTTTGTACTTTGGAGAATATAATGCCTAGAGAAAGGATTTCTTCATGTAAGAAGCCACGGCTCCAAAGTAGGCTTTGAATGGAGAGAGGTGCTGGAGGGCACAGCAATGAAAGAGCTTCTGTCTAGCAAAGGTTAATCCAGAGAGGAATTTATGCTGTGAAACCCTACTTACACAATTGCCAGCTCACTTCCTGAAATGGAAAATGTTTTTGAACATGGACAGAATATCGGATTTCCTTTAATGGTACATTTCTGGCCAGGAGTTGCAGCTGTTGCTAGACACACACTTTCAAAACAAGAGATCTAATTCGTTTTCATACCAAACAGATACAGACAAGGTCATTTGTGCTCACGATTACTGTAGGTACCTTAAGCAAACACACACGTTTCCATCCTTACCTCCAGCGGCAGAGTTCAGCCTCCTGAACACCCTTCTCTCAGTGGTTAGGGACCCTACCACTTCTGACCACCAGCATCTCTCACGCCTCAGTTCTCCATCTGAAAGCAAACAAACAAACAAACAAACCCAGATAATAGTGCTTTCCTGCTTAACATGGCTGTTTGGAGAAAAAGCACAGGGGAAGGTATGAAACCTTGCAGACCAGTAAATATAGGGGCTATATCAGATTAAATATAGGTACAAAACAAGCACTAGCCACAGAGACTATGGCAGATTCTGAGCATCAAGATGTTCTAAATGTACAAGGAAGACACAGTGAATTGTTAACTCAGAATTAAAGAATTAAATCCTCCACCTTTTAAGAAAATGTATACAATTGAAAAAAAACTCTCTAAAATATAAAATTTATTTTAAACTAGAACTGCTCAAAGGTAGTTGCATAGAAATTCCTGTTTTCTATAGTTGCAATGTGAAAACTGATAACTGCACAAAAATTAATAAGTTAAAAAATGGCTCATAAAATAACTCATAAAGATGTAAAAAAAATTTCATATTAAATTTAGGAGATTTTTTTCTTTCTTTTCACCAAAGCCCTTGGTTGTACTTCACCTGAACTTTTTCATCTCTCTAATCTTATCCGTGGGGAGGTAAATGAAACCAAATGCATTGTTTCTGGTTGATGAAGCATTTTACCCTCCCTGAACAGGCTCATATTTCCATTAATAACACAGTCCTACCTCTAACAAAAGATTATATTTTCAAAAGAGAAAACAAGGGAAAGCAATCAATGCATAGGTGACATTATTTGAGGAAGTAAATAGTAAAAACCTTTCCGCTAATCGAATAGCAAACATAAAGCGACATAAGAGTCAGCAGCTTGGAGCCAAATCTCCATCCATCTGCAGTTTCTGGTGTCTGCAGGTGTCCCTAGGTTTTTACTCTTTCTGTCTTTACTGTTTTGTTTTGGGTTCATTTTTTTCATTTTGATGTACTTCCGTGGCTAAATAAGACTTATGGCAGGCTTATGTGCTAAATCAGCATATTCTTCAGTCAGCCTGGATATGCCATATTTCTTGCTGCTGGTTAACCAGAGGCCCATTTTAGGAAGAGCTGTGATCACTGCTGGGTGCTGCAGTTGGATGCAGTCCCTTATTCAAACTGGGAAGAATTGAGTCCACATCCATTTGTATTTGAAATGGCTGGAAGTGTACTTTTATAACCTTGTGGGAATTTAAAAACATTAGCCTAATTAAAATTGTTGTTGTATTTGTTTTGTCAGGCTCTCCCTTTTATCTACATGATAATGATTTTGCCTCATCAGTTCAAGAAGTGTCTGTGGGTGGAAACAGTGAGTGATAGATTCATATAATGAGCCTCTAAATGACTACAAAAGACTTTACATCGCTGTGAATCATCCATCTACATTGCTGCATTATTCAGAAATTAATGCAACCCTATAAATGAATAATGATTTAAATGTACTTTTAAAAATTGTTAATGCTCCAGCATTTTTTCCTTCTCTACATAATCAGAAAATTGATTATGACTACGACTAGACCTATGTTCTTAATTTAACTTATGTAATGGTAATGTAGCAAAAGTCTTATGACAACAATGAAAATGGAAAGATTTCCAGCAGACTAGAAATGGGTTTATAACCTTCAGAATTCCCTAGCCAAATTCAGTCGACTTCAAAGGGAATTAACACCAAAAAAGCCTCCTGAAAGGCTGCTGGGTCTAGAGACAATTGAATTATTGCCAAAGTTGATGAAAAAGGTCCAGAATAGATTAGAATATATGTCAAATAACTAAGAATAATATGACCACAGAAAACATTTTGCTCATTATTTGTTTTCTCATATTATTCTTTTTTTTAAAAACAAGAATCATAAAGCAAGGAGCTGGATGAGCAGTAGAAATAACACAAACTAATTTCCCAAGCATTTGTCTGAGGATGATCTCCCATGTAGATTATCTGATGAACAAAATAGGGTGAATGCATCTACAGCCTTCATCACAGTGGGATCTATAAAAGAATTTCACTCCTCTATCTGGATTTTTATTTTTAGAAAATACTGATGGCTTTCTCTGAGACAACATTGATAAACAGATTCAAAACTGTTGAAGGCAGGGAGTTAACATATAGATAAATAGAGACAAAAAATTGTAGAGACGGTCATATAGGTCTTCAGAAACCAGGATAAAATCAGGTGTGATGTTAGAACATCGGTTTCAGCACCTCTGAGATTCAAACAGGCTGCCCCTCCAGCCATGTCACGTACTCAACATATGCTAGGGTACTGCAACTCAGATTAAGCTCCCAATTCTAGCCCTGTAAAGCTTATTCTGTTAAAATCACTAGTAGTATTCCGATGTTTTTAGGAGGATCGAGGACGTGATCAAGATTAGAACTGGGTGTATGCATTTTACTGAACACTATGTGAACAACACATAAACTGTTTCTTTAGGCACATGTTTTAAACCACATATTATGTTGATTATTAAATGCTCTTCTGTTCAAGTCATAATAGCAATTTTTCAGAAGCAGACCAAAGATGAGAAATTGTTCTCTTCACACCTAAAACAAATGAAATGTAATAACCCTCTTCACCAAAAGACTGTTGAACAAGGTTTCTTTCTTGAGCAACAGTAAAAGTATAAATGACATGTATATAGTGTTTCATTTAAACTAGATGCTTAAAAGAATCTTCGGCCATAGAAGATGGTTTCAATAAAGTCATCTTCCACTAGGATTGTTTTATATTCTGCAGGTCCCTGTTAAATTATCATAAATTATTGATGCCATAAAGGACATGAACTCTACTAAGGCTTCAGTCACAGATGTCCCCCTTATTAAAACCTTGTAAAAATCGCTACCACTGGAGCAGCAGAATTGAGTTTGTATCAAAGACGCAGTGAAATATTGCCACCCACCTATCAAACCACTGCTTCTTCCAATTACTTGGAGTTTGATAAACTTACCAGTATGTACTTTCTTTATTACCTAATTCTACTGACAAATTGTGATCTCAACATTTTCGTCCACAAATGATTTACTAGGCTGAAAACAATATTGCCTATCTTAATTCATCTTAGTCAGCAAGGCTTTATTAAAGGACTGGATGAACACTGGGACTGTGGTGTTATCTGATTCTTTGGTATGGGACCACCCTGTCTGCAATGAAAATCATTTCAGGGGTACCCCAAAGAGATCTGCCTTACACTCACCCATAATAGCTACTCTTCCAATTATGGAGAGACAAGGTCCTGCTCTATATCATATTTAATACTACAAGTGAGATTTGGACAATATTTATACATGCTAATAATGACCAAAACAGTTTCCTTTTCTGGTAGCTGCCAAGTAATATTTCTATTTCTGCAATTTGATTACTTGTACTGAGTCAAACAAAATTTCTCAAGCTTCATGTCCAGGATTTTATATTTTTCATGGATGATGAAGAACAGAGGCTAAAGTTTTCAATTTGTCAGAGATTTAAAGGGAGGTAGATCTTTGAACCTGCTAAGACTTTTTCCCCTTACAAGAAGAAAAATTGTGATGTCAATGATAAATACTAGCCAGCTATTGAAAAACAAGTGTCTCATCTTAATATTGAATAGGATCTTCAGTGCCTCCTCTCACAGGTGACTAAACACTTAAGCCAATAACACCAAAATCAGGGTGGCTGCAATTTTCTAACTGATTCAGTTTAATATTTTTTTTCTCTTTTTTCCCCCAGTGTTACTTTGTCTATTTTTTAAATGTCAGCAGTAGCTTCTGACTTTAGTACTCTCTTGAATGAACTCATTAATTAAGAAAAAACCAAACTTCTGTTATTGTCTAGAAATTGTTTTGGGCTTTATTCCAAAACCGAAATGTAGAATGATCCTTTTGGTATTCAGTATCAAGGAACTGAGCCAAAAAATCCCAAAGTACCTCACGTCTCACAAGTGCATGTGGTTTCTCTGTTTTAAATAAACTCATTACACAGATTTGACTAGAGGGTTTCCACTTTATATAATAAACTTTGATGATTTGTATGGAAAGCATACAAAATCTGGCTCTCCTGTATTTTCAGGATAGCTGGGAATATGGCTGTTACTTGTATAAACTCACACAGGAAGAGCCACGAGCAATAAGCAACGAATCCAACTCAGTTAGTACTTCCTGGACACACACACAAATGGAACATAACTCATCTGCCTTGTACTGTCCTGATCTTCATCATTAAAAGCTGCCAACCTTAAAATAACTTTGTGTTACTTGTTTTTAAGAATTCCAGGTCCTAGTTCTTGAGATCTGATCTCACAAGGTCTAGGAAATGTTTTATCTGAAACTTGTACCATTAAACAGGGATTGCCATGAATCATAAATTATTCTCTTTTTAATGTCTAAGACTGACAAATGTGCCAACTTTTCAATTTAATTAGGGAAATTCTCTGTAAGAGATGTATTTTAGTCAAGTTCTATTCTCCTAGTTTCACCTTAGGTTTCATCCTTTACATCAGCAAAAGAAATATGCTCAACTTGTTCTCTCAGAAATCGTCTCACGTAGATAAAACAAAATCTTTCATTTTACATATTTACATTTATCTGGAAAGATGCCTTCAAATCCTCCTCTGTCTGGCAGGGAGATCCATTGCTCTTCTGAGCTTCCTAAAGGAACAGCTTCCCAATGCAGGGGAGTTAAAGGGTGCGAACTCATCAGTATGCAGCTACCTTTGACAACCACTTCACCTTCCACCTCCAGTCCATGAATTCTGCCACTACATTTCATTCACAGAAATCTGCATCACGGAAAGCCCAATCAAAAGAGGGGCAGAGAAATAATCAGGGAGGAATAAATAAATGAATTATGGTGCATGTTTAAAGTAAAAAAATCTATATAGCATTTCTGCATTAATCACAGGTTTTGAAAAGAAACAGAAAATATCAGGACTTCATATATTAAAGTTCCATTACTCTTTCTCTGCATTTTTCTTCAAGACCCTGAAACACAGAAGTCATTGGATCCTTATGCAATGGCTTGCAAGTTATAGTCTTAACTATGGATTTACTACTATTGATTCATAATATAGTAGCCCAGGAGAAATATATCAAGTTGATTAAAATTACCCATTTTTATTCAATTCTTCTGTAATGAATTTTCCTCTAGCTGAACAAAAAGCACAATAATGCAATCTAAACTTCTCCTGTGGTGAAGAATCAGAAGCAGAAAAATGGACAAATTACTTTGAACTTAACATGCTTTGTCTGTTCAAATCTCAGCTATGATTGCAAAAATAATATTCCGCAAATTGCTTCAGATGTACATAGTCTGAATGCATGTTTTACTGTCACTGCAATGCAGCAGCAATATCCATGCCATACATGATAAAGTATATTATTCTAATATGATTAATTTTATAGTTATCGTTACACTTGGAGAGTCTCTTTTAGTGAGTTATGGAATTATGGGACTGGGATTCTTAGATATGAAAAGTGTTGCTTAAGACTAGTTTTAGAATTACAAAAGAAAATCAGAAAAAACCCACAACTCTAAAACTTAGTGAATGGTAAGTGACGTGATATTTAAAATATGATTTATTATATTCCTGAATTACACATGTATTACTTTTACCACGGGCAAAACCACAAAGATTTAATATAGTTTTTGTCATCCTGGGTAACTGTGTAGCCAGGTATATTAATGTATTTTCTAGGACCTGTAGATTTTGGTGAAATTCCTTTTTGACATATACATAATTCTGCAAACTTTAAACACCATTAGTTGACTGAATATGTGCATATGAGACATTAATCAAAATCAGTCCCTCCTAAAAATCCTTCCATTGAAGAAATTAACGTAGTTACTTAAAATAAAGGATTACCAAACTGGAGATCAAGATGTCACTCCCGCAAACACCAAGGCAGTGACAGGTAGGCATGCACTAGATAATGAATGAAGTCTAGAGAGTGTGACCAAGGGCACAGTGAAAGTAAATATTTTCAAAGATTTTGGGGATTGGATTTACCCTCCTTGCCTCAATGAACAAAACTTGCATAAGCATTCTAGTAACGGCTTTTGAGCTCACGGGTCAACTTCAACCAAATCCGACGGCTGAATAAGATCCAGTAACTATTTTCCTATTAACTATTTTGTATTGTAGGTAGTTCAGAGAAAAAAGAGAGCGCCTATACTTGTTCCCTATTCATGAGCAATGTGACCTCAAATCTTACTCTTACATTTAGGCACAACCATTTTCCAAAGGTCTGTAGAAGAACATGAATCCTTGATCTGACTTACAACAATATTCTTTGTCTTAGTCATAAGCATTTTGTTCCTAATACTGTTATCCTTTTGGTAGTTTTCAAGATTGCTCTGTGAGACATCTTGCGATTGTTTCTTGTTATTCTCACAGTCCTGTAAATTATATTGAAGGCCATACTCCTTATTTTACCTTTTTGGTCTTATCTACCTATTTATTTATTTATTTCACGGTGTCGTGGTTTATCAAACTCATGACTATGTCTGCGTGCTTTTTCCCAACAAAAAGTAGCAGCAAAAGATGCAAAGAAAAAAATTAAGTTGTTCCAATTTTGTAAAACTAGGGGGTTAGGTAAAAGAGAAACCAGGTTTCGAACAATTTTGTCCTAATAACTATTGATCCTACTGGAGAATTTCTGCAGCAACCGGTATATCACTGCCAAAATATTCAGCAGAAAGGGATTATAGGTATATGCAGAGATAACACAATCTTCATATAAATCAATTAAATAGTCAATCAACCAAGAGACACAAATCCATAGGAATCCTGGCTTCATTAGATTCATTGCTCACAGAACCACTTGGATTTTTTTTTAATGGTGCTTTAATCCTGTTAGATTTCAGAGGCAAAGCAGTTACGAGATTGAGCTACAATCTATTCCTTCTTATGCATCATTAAACAACTCCAGAGTGAATTAATTACATCTGATCAACCCACTGAAGGCAATGAGGCCATGAAAGGTGCAAGTTAGGGGCTGCAAAACATTTATTACTGATGACAGGGCACCAGAAAGAAAACTCTTTGACTTTCAGATCCAAGTGTGAGCTAAAAATCTAAGCCTGATTTAGTAGGGCTGGTTTTATTGAAATAACTCTTTTAATCTATAAAGTGGTTGCATTTGAAGTGGAAAAATGGAATACAGAACGCCGTGACATCATTTTCACTTTTATAGAGCCATTTTGGAGCATGATACTACAATTTCACTTTGATGCTTCAGGCTTCACCACTGACCTCAGTTCCTGTAGGACTATATTCAGCATACCAAAGAGTATACTGGGCAGGATCTCAGAAGCCCCCAACCCATCTGGATGATGACCCAAGAAACTACTTATGAATAGCAGAGGACACAGTGACATTTGCTAATCACAGCCTTTTCAGCTATGTGCAGGCTGTCACCACATCCCCACCAGGAATTTGGTGGCTCTCACTCTCAGTACCAAAACCTCACAGATAACCACTGCAAGCCATGTGAACTGCAAAAGGCATATTTCTGCAAGGAAAGAACCACCATGGATGGGGTACTGTCAGGAGTGTTAACCATTTAGATGACAGCATAGTTTTAGAGACCTTCTCCCTTCCTTACTAACTGGACAAGGCTGTATCTTGTCCCCAGATTTATATAAGACCAAGATGTCACTCTGCAGTGCTGAGACAGCTCTTACCTGCAGTAGGAGCTGGACCATACAGGAATAATGGTAGATCACTTACTTGATTCATCTAGAAACTGAACCTGTAGGAACACAGCTGGGCTCAAAGCTGGATTTAGTCAGGTAGCCACAAAATACGAGCCCTGTGGGACAACTCGGGTGCTGGCACAAGTGAAATGCCACACAGATCCATAAGGATATCTGCATCCGTCTCCCTCTCAAAGAAAAGCTTCTCTCTCTCCTTTTTTGAGCCATAGTCCATCAGGGCTTGTGTTCTTCATCCCCTAGATCTACATCCTCCTGCCTCCATCTGTGAACTCAAAGCCTCCTTGGCAAGCCAAGATTTCTTCCTGCTCAACACAGCAAACCTGAAATCTTTTCATTCCTCCTGAGGCCAAGACTAGTGAGGAGTGCCCGTGGGTCAGTGGTCTCACCAGAGCCACGTGGGCCTGCTCTAACCACTGCATGGCTGTCTGGGGTGGCTCTTCTGGATGAGTTTTCTTCTTGGTCTGCTGTAAACATGTTACAGGAGAAGATGGGGCTTTCTACAAGCACTACATCACCTTGCTGTTTTTGCTGTCAGGATCTGAAATAAAACTCCACACCCAGCTAAATGTTGCGATTTCTCTCTTCTCCCTACTGCATATCGGCATCTGCAACCCCACATCGACTTTACAGATACAGAATATAACTGTTTTCATAAGCTTGTTAAACATATCAGTTAAAATTTGGAAACCTTTATAATACCACAATCACAAGAAGACAGATCCGAAACCTCTCTCCTTGGACAATTAAAATTCATCCTTCCTTCCAGTCTCTGTTTATTTGTGACCCATTGCCTATTGTGCCACCAGCAGCATCTTAAATCATTTTCTCCCAGCTGTTAACCCCTTGAGGTATTTGCAGGTAAAAGTCTTATCCTTTTTCACCTTTCATTTTGGTAGGCTAAGCAAACCATACATTAGGTTCTCTGTTCTCCCTATCACCTTAACAGTCTTTCTCTGTACATGTTCCCATTTGAATTCACATCTTTTAGCATAAATACACTGTATTTAAATGAAATTTAACTAATGGCCTGAACTATATTTTGCATTAATACTATAATCACGTAACTGCACAAAGACTACATTATGTGGCCCTAAAACAGTGACATCTCCATTTTCTAATACCTTAGATCAGGCAATCTAATTCTCTTTTCTGTCAAGACTAGAAAGCGGATAAGAAAAATTATGATAAAGCAATTTTGTTGGGGTTTACTGACCTCTATTACATGGAGATATTTCAGTGTCGTTGATGCTGGCAGAGTTCACACAGCAATTTGTCTGACCAGCTCCCCAGCAGCTGCCCTTACCCACCGATGAGTCAGCTTCAGCCACATGCTGCCCAAGGGCTGCCTGCTCTTCCACGAGGATCTCCAAAATTTGGGGTTTGCTCACTTTGCGAACACAGCTACGCTTCAATATAACAATATTCTGTGCAAAACAAAATGGCCTGTCTTTAGTGAGTTACTATGTTAATATAAGTCTATGACCCGATGAGGTTGCTGACAAATTTATATACCAGACCTCCCATCTGTACCATCTCAATTTATACAGAAAGCATACCCAATCTTTGAGTAGTTCTTCTTGAATATTTTGCCAACCTTTTTTAAAATATTGAAATTGACAACATTTTTCTCAGTAATCTGAAAATGTCTATGAAAAAAGTTCACAGGATTAACAGATCCTTTCCCTTTTTTCCTCCCCATCTTCTATATCCTGTCATAAATGAAAATAAATTTAACAAGTAGAGCTAGTCAAACATATTTAGCACAGGTACCTAAAGTAGATTTAATAGTTTCAGTATTCCTAAAATATCTCTTTGAAAAAATATGTAGCTAAATGAAATACATTAGCGTGTGGTGCATTTTTTTAGCATGACTCTTCAAGAAGGTATTACTACAGATCATCTTTGTTACAATGGATTATGAAGACCTTTTGAATTCTGCTCAAGAGGTTACTTCACGTCATGTCACCTGGCACCGGCTCTGTACAACACTCCCCAGAAGTCAGACCTCCCGACTCCTCGTGTAGACTTGTAATAATTTTGGAAAGCTATCTTTATGCTATCTTTGTACACCTCGTGAATTCTTGTGGGAAGGACTAAAATTACTACTCTGTTTAACTCCTTAACGTAGAGTCAGCCATTTTTTTAGTGCTCCAAAATCCTGTGCATCGCCATCGTGGCCATTCCCATGTTACAACTCTGAATTGTAGAGGAGAGAAGTTTGCACAATTAGTGTAAGAGCATTGAGAAAGACACCTGAACCCATGGCTTATTTCACATATGTGAGTAGTCTCGCTGTGGAGTTGGGACAGGAGGACTAGAAAGAGCTTTCCTTGTCTCACAAAACGTCAGAGGTGGTATGGAGAGATACTGGAAAGAATAAATGGCAGTTTCTTTATAAATGTTGGAGTCACAGATAAGAAAACTGTCCTTCAAATCTTCACTCATCAATAGGAGTGACAGGACATGCACAATATTGCTAACTGCAATTCCAATTATTCAAAGACTTTTTCACCTCTTCGAATGTCAAGCACTATGAAGAATCCCACTGAAGTCAATGGTACTCTTCTCTTTATAAAATTCAGCATAATGCAGGCCTAGAGCTAACATAACTCAACCATCAGATTAACTTCTCCAGATCCTCAGCATGTCCCAAAATTTATGCCGAGAATTTTTAATCTACAGAATAATCGTTCCAGTACTTGATACTGACACAAAATATTGAAGTTATTTTTGTGACACTGATTACATCTGTGTGTGTTTTAAACTTGAAGTCTTAACAGAAATACAAATACAAATAAATCAACAAGCACATGTTTCCAGAGGTTTCGCCTATTATCACGTAATGGTTAAATGATGGCGCACTTGAAACCTCATAAACACCAGAATTGTACAAAATTAAAAATTGTAATTTCTTAACTAAAACTACATCAAACTAAGACTAACTAAAACTGTTTAGGAAACAAAAAAGATCTGGTTAAAACTAAGTTATGTATGCTTTCATTACAGAATGGAACTAGAAATAATTTCATGAATAAAAAAGGAACAGTAACTAATTTATTGTTACAGAATAGTAAATACTGAGCATTACTGCTTGTAGTAGAAACAGTTTGCAGTCTTTGACTAAATCCGTCACGCCTCTGCATTCCTGTTAAGCTTGTTGAATGGCCTGGGTACCAAGGAGCAGGGATAAAGTCATTCAGCAGCTAGGCAATGTGCATTCTAAAACAAATGTGACAATGTCTACACCAGATTAAAAACCTGCAGTGCAGAATGAAGCTGGCAGGTATATCAGCAAGGAGATGGAAGGAACACAGATCAGGCAGGAGCACGGCCACTCCTGTGGCAAGTCTGCCCGTGGGTGATGCTAACAGCAAGGCAGTGATGGAACTCAGTTTAAACAGTCAAGGTGTAGGTACCCGATCACATAAGAGTCAAGTACCTGTGTTAAATCTTCTCAAATATTGCAATTGTAAATGACTATAGATCCTTTTAGCTCTCTTTTGCTGTAAACTCTGACTTCTTGTGTTCTTGTAACTGCTGTTTAAATTATATCTACTATTATTAGATCCTGATTTCCCTGTGAAGTGGCTTGCTTCCATTTCTAGATCCAAACTTAAAAAAAAAAAAAAAAAATTCAGCTGATGTTCAGTGGTTATTGTGTATGTGCTCACAGGGCCTCCTCTTACCAAAAAAACCCAGCATTAATTAGTTAATCTTGTATAAATGACCTAGCTGTACATTGCTGTAGTTGTCTAAATAGGTGTTAATGACAAGGCATTTCAGTATTTTCTTGGGAAATCAATAGTTTCAAAGTAGAAACTGCGATTTTCTGCCAAAATTAATGAATCTGCTGCTCTAGAGGTCAGGATGTCATTTGTAGTGTACTGTGCAGACTGTGAAAGAAATAATTTCTCAGTGCATTTATTCACACTGAATTGTAGCATTGGTCCAGTGTGAATATTAATAGATGTATGAGCAAGAGGTTAGAAAGTATAGAGTGGAATATAAGGCAACAAACGCCTGCAGTCAGGGAGATAGCTGAACTAAAAAAAGACATTATTTAAGTGTTTGTTGTAACAAAAATAATGAAACAAGGTACGTCAAGTCCCCAGAGTGGTATTTTTTCTGTGGCTAGCTCCCTAAGAAAGGTAAAAGAGTTATGAAACAGCTCATTTCCCCAGCTCATTTCAAATGTTGTCCTCTTTCTCAAGTTGAAACAACTCCAGCAAACCCTTCAGGCCTCTTCTGCTCCCAGATCTCATTTCCACGGCCTTGGCCAGCACAATAATTCTGTTGTTCCAACATGTGAGAAACTGTCAGTTGTGTTATTTACTGGGACGTGGTGCCCATGCTGGAGGCTGAGGAAGCCATCTCCTGCTCCAGACTGCAGCTCCATGTCCTTTAGTTACAACCTGGAATTACCCACGTTGTAAATCCCACAGGTTTCATCCTGGAGTTACCTGTTGTATGATTTCAGAGAACCCAAAATCTAGACTGCACTGCACAGGTGCATCACAATTTTATAGCTGAGGTCTGCGTATTATTCTCTATGAATTACTGTTAAGAGAAAAGGCACGTACCTAACTGCAGTGATTTCCAGTCAGTGGCTACTTTAACTTGGATTTTAAATACATTCCTCCATTTTAAAGTATTCTTCAAACTTTCTGTAAATAAAAGCTTCCCTTGTCCCTAGGCATATTTTCCCAAGGTTTCATAGCTCTAATTATTATGAGCAATATCTTCATGGTCTCCTGCTACATCGCTCAAAAATATAACGAAAAAAGATCTATTTTGAAAGTTTCTTTGAACTTCCTAAGTCGATGATTTCTTATATAACTGCAATAAAAACCTCTGGGAAAGAACCTATTATGAGTACTGTGTCAGCAATTTTAGCTTATTACAGATGGTTTGCTCCCCTTTCCACATAACTATTTAATGAATTTAAACTAAGGATTCTATAATTTCATAGCCGATAGCAGCCACGAGCTTTTACCAGGAGATTTTTAAACTGAGATTACGGATCAATTTAGGAAAGGAATTTAATGAAGAAGGTAACTCTTAAATGCAGCTGAGCAGCGTTTGACTTCAGACATTTCAGCGGGAACTCAGCACCAGATATCTTCCAGAAGCTGTGTCAGGCATCCTACAACGCCTTTCAGCGCTATGGTAGCGCACGGGAGATGTGTTGAAGATGCTGGCTGGTGACACCCCAGCACGGAGACAGCTGCTACAAGAAGGACTGGGACAGTGCCAGCAGCAGCGAGCAGCGGTGCAGAGCTGCTATGTAACACAGCCATCCTGGGAGGCAAATATCTAAATGCTCCCTATTTTCCTGTTTTCAGGTGGCTGGTAGGAGTTTCAGCTGTTAATGGTGAACCTCCAGGAGAAGCTGTTAAAAGGCAGAAGATTACCTCATTCAAGCATACTGGCTATTAGATCTCAACAACTGGATGTTTCCTTATTTTGCTGTTTTTAATTTCTTATTCATTTTCCAGCAAATTATCCTTACATTTTAACGCAGTTATTGTAGGAAGTATTCTCTGTCCTCCCTTCCTCCCTTCACTCTGTTATAAAATCATAGAATCTTAGAATCGTTAAGGTTGGAAAAGACCCTTAAGATCATCAACTCCAACCGTTAACCTATCACTGCAAAGTCCACCAGTAAACTGTGTCGCTAAGCACCACGTCTACCCGTCTTTTAAATACCTCCAGGGAAGGGGACTCAACCACTTCCCCGGGCAGCCTGTGCCAGTGCCTGACCACCCTTTCGGTGAAGAAGTTTTTCCTAATATCCACCCTAAACTTCCCCTGGCGCAGCTTGAGGCCGTTTCCTCTCATCCTATCACTTGTTACTTGGGAGAAGAGACCGACCCCCACCTCGCTACAGCCTCCTTTCAGGCAGCTGTAGAGAGCAATAAGGTCTCCCCTCAGCCTCCTCTTCTCAAGACTAAACCACCCCAGTTCCCTCAGCCGCTCCTCACCAGACTTGTGCTCCAGACCCTTCACCAACTTCGTTGCGCTTCTCTGGACACGCTCCAGCACCTCATTGTCCTTCTTGTAGTGAGGGGCCCAAAACTGAACACTGTACTTGAGGTGCAGCCTCCCCAGTGCCAAATACAGGGGCACTATCCCCTCCCTGGTCCTGCTGGCCACACTATTCCTGATACAAGCCAGGATGCCATTGGCCTTCTTGGCCACCTGAGCACACTGCTGGCTCATGTTCAGCCAGCTGTCAACCAACACCCCCACGTCCTTTACCACCAGGCAGCTCTCCAGCCACTCCTCCCCAAACCTGTAGCGTTGCCTGGGGTTGTTGTGACCCAAGTGCAGGACCCGGCACTGAGCCTTGTTGAATCTCATACAATTGGCCCCAGCCCATTGATCCAGCCTGGCCAGGTCCCTCTGCAGGGCCTCCCTACTCTCCAGCAGATCAACACCCCCGCCCAACGTGGTGTCATCTGCAAACTTACTGAGGGTGCACTCGATCCCCTCGTTCAGATCATTGATGCAGATATTAAACAGAACTGGCCCCAATACTGAGCCCTGGGGAACACCACTTGTGATCGGCCATCAACTGGATTTAAGTCCATTCACCATGACTCTTTGGTCCCAGCCATGCAGCCAGTTTTTTACCCAGCGAAGTGTACACCCATCCAAGCCATGAGTAGCCAGTTTCTCCAGGAAGATGTTGTGGGAAACATTGTCAAAGGCTTCACTAAAGTCTGGGTAGACAACATCCACAGCCTTTCCTTCATTCACTAAGTGGGTCACCTTGGCATAGAAGGAGATCAGGTTAGTCAAACAGGACCTCCCCTTCATGAACCCATGCTGGCTGGGCCTGATCCCCTGATTGTCCTGTACGTGCCACATGATGGCACTCAAGATGATCTGCTCCATAACGAATGCATTATAATGAATCTGCACCATTATAATGAATCTGCTCCATAATGAATGCATTATGAAGCAACGGTTACTGCTCCTTTTTAGAACAGCAGTTATCAATAAAACTATATATATCCTTACGGTGTGCCCATTCGCTGGTCAAAGTTTAATTGTACTAAGAACTGTAAATACGATAAAAATAAAACAAAGCATCTCTCCATCTTCCTCTCTCCCTCCCCCTCCCCATAATAACATCCACAACTGTTTCCCACAGAAATCTTATTTCTAGGATAATAAAGAAAAGCTGATGAAAGAAGCACAAAGTGAGGATAGAATAAGAGTACAAAAATACTGTATCAACATAATTCTTTACTCACATTACAATACCATCACAGGCTTTACTATCTGTAAGAGGAGAATAAAGTCTTTTTACAATGTGAATTGCAACCCTCTGCCTTTCAAAACAATTTTAATAACCCACAGTAGCACAAAAGAACAAAATTTTCAAGGTTTAATGTAACTTCTTAGATTCTCCTTTCTCAGCATGACTTTTGTATGATACTGTTTCTGTACAAAAGTTTTGTACCAATTGTTGAAGATTTACTATTTAGTGTAAAGCATAAATTTACCATTGGCTAAAAGTACAGGAAATCTTGCAGGCTTAGGGTGACCTCATGCTTTTATGAATTTCATTTTTGTTTTTTACAGTTTTGACATTTGTGGACCTCAAGGATCAAACCAGAAGTTCCAGTCAGGAAGATTTTTGTTCATACCCTACACTGACATTACCTACACTGAAACAACGATCCTTTTGCTTTTGCAAAGTCATTAAAACCAAAGTCACTGTTGGCACTTACCATCTCAAATAATACCAGAAAGCAATTTAAAGGTTCTGACTTATAGGAATGAGAGAGAATGGACTTAATCGAGTGTGATGTTTTTCATTTGACTAGTACGTAGGAAAAAAACCCTGAGCACTGCTGAACTGGACTGGCTCTGCAGAGCTGTGGGAGACTATGCAAAATGTCTGTGCATTCCAGGTTTTTAGAAATTCCTCATAATCAGGGAGGGATTTTAGAGAAGACAGAGGAACAAGTCATGCCAGATTCAAACACCAATGGATGTAAGTCGGAAAAGAGATTAAAGCAGAGTACTCAACACACACCAGTTGCTTAGTCGTCTGCAGAAGACCTGCTTCTCTGTGCAACACAGCTGCTTTCCTAGCCGTAATGGTTTTCTTGAATGTGTTGTACTCACAGTAGCAAGAGGAAAAAATTATCTGTATTAGGCATAGGTAGCCAAATGCCACCTGTTAGCCGGCCTGAAAGTGAACATTCACCACAAACTCTTTCATGATTACAGTTTGCCTTCTGGAGGAGGTACCATTGGGGGTGAAGCTGTGCTACAGAAATCATTGAGACTTTTGCCATCCCCCAGTGGCAAACTCTAATTGTTCTACATACTATAGATGCCCTTGTTAATGTTTTAATTACATCGTTTAATTTTCTCTTGCATTTTATTGGGAAAGCACAGCACGTTCCAAAAAAAGAAATCAAAATATTGTGTACTTCCAGCAAAAAACGAAAACTTAATGTCAAAGGGAAGGATTGCTTGATATCTACTTTCCTTGTGAAGCTGGTTTCATCAGCTTGGGTTTATGCAAGGTATATCTAAAAGTTATAGGTCTGCAGAATTTGGCCCCTACCCACAAAAATATCCTGACTATGGTGAATCATAATGTGGCAAAGAAATAAAGTTACTTTTTACTGTCTGGTATCTTCCAAATGCCCCCCTGCACCACTAATTATCCACCACTAACCATGCGAACACATACTTGGCATCTTCTTAATTATAGTACTTATTTCAACTATTGTCCTTTTGCAACCTTTTTCATTTGACTTTGCCTTGCCTTTAAGTAAAGTGAGGTTAAGTTATTAATACATAATTCAAGAAAGAAGCCTACAATACCCATAAAAGTAATTTTTTCCTTTCTAGGGTAAGCTATGCAACAGCATCAGAACAAAATAGCCAAATTCCAACATCTTTGCAAACAGATAGCTAAAAGCAAACAAATAAATCCATAAACATTAACATTTTAATTACTTACATTCTAAACACTGTGATAACAACTAGATAAAAAGCACAAGAGAGATTTCTTCAGCATCAGTATTATTAGATGCAAATATTGCTGCAGTAAGTCAACAAGCAAAGTTTTTATTGTTAAATATGTAATTAAAAAAGAAAACATCACATTCACCTAGGAAAACCTGAACTGATTTGAAACAGAGAATCTTATTTTGAATCAGCACTCCAGAATCCAAGCAGAAGCCCATACAACTAACAACTAAACAATTTGGTTTGTCTATTTTTTATTACTCCATAGTCCTCCCACAGTGGAAAAATAGATTAATTTGAACTAAAAGAGTGCATGCTTATTTGCATAATAGTAGCCCTGAAAAAAAGCACCTTAGGACTATCAGGTATAGGATGAAACAGAAAATTAAACTAACGTATAAATTTTTTGGCAGTTTTTCAGCATTTTCCTGACTAAGATTCTGACCTACTTTCCAGTATTTTTCTGAAGCTGGTGTAACTAAACTAGAACTGAAAGAAACTTCTGGTTTAAAATGAACAATTCCTTTTGGAAGGACTGATTCACCAATACCAGGTAAGTCTCTATAACACTTCTCATAGTTAACTTGCACATCATTGTAACTTAATCCAGTTTCTATATTGACAGCAGCATTTAGTGGTAGACTCATTACTAGGAAGAAACTCTCAGGTCTGTCTTTTTCTGTCCTTATGGTATCTTTTACACCCTTGGTTAGTGGGTACCTCAGAACTTTAAAACTAACAAATCTCATGTAGGGATTTCTACTGAAATGAGGGCTTTATTTGGCAAACACAGGGTAAGGCCGACACAACTGTACAAGAAAGTTAGAGAGGGAAGAATAAAGTTATGCAAAGTTTCACTTTAAAAATGGCTTCTACCATTCAAACTGTTTTCATCATGTTCTTAAAATACCTATTTAGACATACTGCCTTCTTGCATTACGCTACAATATGACATAATTTCATTTATTACACATCAGTGATAACATTCAGGCACATATTAGGATGTGAGATAAAGAGATAGATTGTCTTATTCATTGAATGCTTAGTGCAATAATTAGTATTGAAAAAGATCGTACAGAGAGATGTTTCAGTAAGTATCTACCATTTTTCCAGAAATATGCCTGTGTTGAAAATTGGGATGATATGATGCTTAACCTGTATCTGCATCATTGCAGCCATTAATCTTTTGCAGGTAAAGTGGCAGCTGAGTGCCCAGTTCTATAACGCTGCTCTCTTAATATTAAAAATTTTTCTGCAGACATTATTTCTGTATCTATTCCTTGCCAGCCTGGGCAGAACTGCCTCTCCATGACCTCTGCTGGGATATCTCTTTGCTATATCTCTCCCCACTGTGAAATTCTGCACTTATTTCTCCCCTTGCATCTGATTCTGCTCCTCTACTTTCCTTTTCTGGGATCACTCCTGGCTTTCCCCAGTGCCCAGCCGTGAGGACGCTGCATGACCGGCTCTCCTGCCATGGCCACCTCCCTGCCCACAGTGGAACCAGGGCTGCACACAGCAAAGGGGTGCTCCAGTGCGACCACTATAATGAAATGAGTGGGCTGAATGAAAAAGCATCATGCTGAAAAAGAATCTAAGAATATCATCCGTACACAAAGACTCATGAAAATACATGAAGGATTTCCCTTGACATACATTCAGACACAGATTGTGTTTACCTCTCTAGGATGTGAAGCTGATTATTCATCATCAGTATCTCATCAGTAACAGAAGTTTCAGTTTCCACCCGCATGCAATGAAAATGATATTATGATCTCATCAGCATATTTTATTATTATTGTTATATCAAATCATCCTCCCTAGGTACATGTAAACACTTTTTTTTTTCTTCCACTGAAATAGCTCACTGGGTGGCCTCTTTATAAAATAATGAAGAATAAAGGTGTTCACATAGATTTGTGTCAAAAACTATCCATCCATCCAAGGAAGAGAATGAAACAGCATCTCTGTACACCTGTAATAAAATCTGCATGACTGTTTTGATAGCACTAAGTCCCTAATCAAGTAAAAGGGAGTTAGCATCATTAAATAGAAACATCCTGAGAGGCAGTGACAGAACAAATTCACCTCTGTTCAACCCTCACAGATACACAGAAACATAATTTTACACAATATCAAACAGAAGCTCAGACTGTCCAATATTAAACTTAAAAAGATCTACAAAACTAAGAAGCACCTTCAAACTTATGACAAAAATCAATAGATTTATGGAATTTAACACAGTGAATGAGACCTTGCCATACTAATGACAATGGGAGCTTCATAAGAAAAATTGCAGCTACATATAGTTGTCAAGCTCCCAGCCTAAAACACTCCTTTATACTAACACAGGATCTCCAAGGCCTAGACGAGCCTTGAATAAGAGTAACAGAGTTGTTGTGACAGTGCAATTGTATAAACAAGGGAAAGTTTTGGGACAGGGGCTTCTGAGGTGTAAAAATGCTTTTGAGAAGCTCATTCAGGAACTGAAATTCGTAAATCCCTTGAGTCTACTGATAACAGAAATTCAGACAGGTACTACTGTCCCAAAGAGCACACTTGCCTCTTTTGGTAACCCTCAAAGCAGAAACTCCAACCACTCCCTATCCTGAACTGTCTCACCAATTAACATAATTGAGCTTAAATTTCAAGACACTGTTCTGAATTAAATTAGCTTTGCTGTTGCATCTACCTTCAGGGATGTTTCTCCAGCTCTGACAGTCTCTGGTGAAGCAGGTCTTTAACCACAGTCTGTAAGCCATTTCTGTGTATTTCACTACCCTGGATTAGAAGCCTTTCTTCCTAATATTCAGTCAAAACATTTTTTCTTGAAAATTATTCCCCCTAATGTTTCATTGTCTATTTTTGTAAAAGCCCTTCATATATCTGACAGTTGTCCTGTAACTTTCCCAAGACGTGACAGTCCTTGGAATGTGCATTCAACACATGAAACACCTTCTGCCAACTCATACCCATGTATAGTTCCTTTCCATGCATGTATATGCATGAATTCACATGCACACATACAGCCTAGAGACTAAAAATGAAGAAATCTTGTTTTATGAAACACATCTTGTATTGAGACTGAGAACAATATTTCATGTTGAAATTACAGGTAATTTGAAGAGCTCAAATATGAACAGGTCTAACGATACAATCCATGAGACTGGAGAAAGCAAAATTCATTAAATGCTCCATACTGTCACTTAGAAGCTGCCTCCACAAAATACACAAAAGCATTCCTGCGAAAAGTTTTCTATTTGGACAAGAACATCGACTGGATGATCTACCATAAATTTTTTCCCTATAACATCTGTAATTTTTTTAATTACAGGTTTATATCCAAATGCAAATTCATTATTACACTGGCTGTCAGTCTAATAATAAAAGCAAATAAATAAAGGTGGATTTTTTAGATTGCAACACCTAAACTGTAGACTTGAAAATGTTATCCATCTATCAAGTAATAAAAACTTTTCCCATCTACAGCTATTTAGATTTCCTGGGAATGACAGTTATTGGTATTTGAATAAAGCTGCAAAACACCAAAATGAGTGGTTTGTTTTGATTGATAGAAAGGAGTTTTCACTGCCCATTTATCTGAATCTTCAGTGTATATATATGACAGTATATCTCCCAATGCCATAAATAAAATCCATTAGGTATTAAAATACAATTAAGTTTTCAGTCCAATTTTTAACTTGCTAAACCCATTTATTCCATTCTTTGTTTCCTTCCTTTAAGCAGCTGCTAGTCCATGAAAGTCCATTATGTCCTACCCTGTGATTACTCTTAGTTTCCTTAATAGCTTCTTCAGCTTTTTAAAACCCAAAATAAATTACATGTATCACCTCCCAGTTATCTGTTATTTTGCCGACACCCTGAAGGAAAGAAAATTTTCCTTTTGGGAGCGCTGCAATTTGTCCTTATAATATCACGCTCATTATAACTTCATAGTTGTTTTTCAGCTAATTTACTAAATACTGAAGTAAGGCCCATTGGTTTATAACTCCTGAGTTCAGTCCTAGCACGCATATTAAAGATAGAGAAAACACAGTTTTACTTCTGGTTGTCCAGATTTTAACAAAAAGGTAGTTCAGGAAACTCATTCTTTAGTTTCTGGAGAAACCCTGAGAAAGAGTTGCCTCCATTTCAGGGAATATATATTAACAATGCTGCCAGTTGTCTTTTGTAGTTTTAATCTACTGTATCCCTTGGCGTGCCAACAGCACAGAGCATAGGCTGTAGCGCTATATTCCTAGGAAGAAATGTGATTATCACAAAATGATGCAGAATAGATTATCCACATCTTTAATCAATAGTTTAAATGTTAAACAATGCATATTGAGCATTGAAACATGGTGTTTACTGCTTTATCCCTTGCGGAGTATAATTATATTTTATATACATGAAAGCAATTTCATTTGTTTGTATCAAGAGATACACTTGTGTAATATTCAAAATAATAATAATGTGCACAATGATCCAGACAGGATTTAAATGTTTTTAACAACTCTGTATTAAATAACACATCCTTTTATTATTTTAGCAGACTATCTGCATTCAGTACTAAAAAAAGAAAATCAGAAGTGAGCTCACGCAGAAGTGAGATGCACTTTAATTAAACCCCATTTTACTCCAGTCTTCCTCTGGAGTAAATCTGTTCATTTCAGTGGGGTTAAATAAATCAAATATGTGATAAATCAAGTATATGTCTCTTCCAGCCTCTAAGCACAGGATTTAAACTCATCCTGGCCTAAGAGTGCATGTTTATAGAAAGAACTGACAGTACATGCTTGCCTCTGCACAGAAACCTGACACGTTTCCCTACCTTTGTGGTTATTTTATATGTGTGACCCTTTGTAAGATTTGGGTACATCTGGGACAAGGAAATAAAATACCAGGGAGAGCCACCTTTCACTCCTTGTCCTCATGGAAGTCCACTTTGGTTCTGAGCCTCAGATCTTCTGCATCAAAGAAGTAAAATGAAAAACAAAGCTCATGGATAGCTGTAGTGGAATAAGACTACATTTACTTTTTTTTTTAATCTTCTTCCTGTAGATTTTGTCATTAAAGTAAGTGTAGAGAATGAAAATGTCCCATGTTCATATAAATGTCAAAAAAGAATACACTGCTGACCTCTCCTCCTTTCCCTTTCTCCACAGAGCAGCGTTACTCGTCCCTCTCTGCACCCATGCTCAGCAGCCAGCCTTGCGCGACTGCTGCAGGGTGGTCGCTGCTCCCCTCTTCCCGTCGCTGGAGCCAGACACAGAAAAAAAAAGAATAAAAACAGCCACTATCTTTGTAGGATTTTGATAATGGAGTTTTATAATGACTAAGTGATCAGTTTTGACGTGCAATGCAAATCTGAAGTTAAAAATACCGTTTTCCTGCAAAGTTAATTATGAATCATTAGAAAGACTGAAATAAAATCTCCTACCACTTTCCTTTTAGCTTTTCGGAGCGAATACGGAAAATATAAATCACTTTACAGAACTGCTACAAGGTAGCAGACACTTGGTAACTTTTGGGCCTTTTTAAACTAATCTAGTGTCCCTAAATCACATGATTTTGTTGTTGCAGCTGGAAGTACTACAAGCTAACAGATGTAAATTACCTTAGTGGCTACAAATATCTTCTATTGAAGTATATTAAAACTAACATGTACACGGATAGACACACATTTCATGAGTGTGTTGAAAATCTGATACTTACATTGAAAAAGCACTAATCAGTTACAACACACCAAAACAGAAACAGAAAATTAAAGGACCTCTCCCCAGAAAGTAGCCCTTGGTAAATTAAAATTCAACTGCTTTCCAAGCTACAGCATCTCCTTGGGCTGTAGGAAGAAATTACCAGTATTGCTGAAGCTACAGAAAATTCCCTTTTTTTTCACATCTTCTGAAATCCAAGAAGAGGTATTGCTCTCTTCTTCTCTCTTTCTTTTAAATCACTCAAGAAAGAACAGTGTTTCAACAGCAACAGAGGTTGGATTGTTGGTGGATTTTTTAAAGAAAAGCACAAGAAGGCAGAAATAGCAAAGTATACTTCCCTCTATTTTCTTAGCACCGTACCTCAACTCAGATCTCTGAGGAATCTTTTTCTGCCCTCGACTGTAGCCCCTAATGCTTGAACACAAGTTAAATTTCACTGTGGATGGAAAAGAGGGAATTGAGAGAAAGGACAAGGGGAATAAAGAAGGGGGAAGAAAAGTCAAAGGTATTTAAACTTCCAGGAACATACTAAAGGCAAAAACGGTAAATTGATACATGTCTCTATATACACAGCGTGACATCAATAACTTGTGACATTCTCAGCCACAAATATCAGAGGGGCTGAGATGTAAGGAATTTAAAGGATTAGAGACAGGTAAATAATTCATGAGCATATCCACAAGTACAGAAGAAAGACTATAATAAGAGCGATATGCGGTCCACCAAAGACCTGCTGAGTCTGAGCCCTTCCTACGTGAGCACGCTACTCCCTGACAGTGCTGGGCACTGCTCACCTCTTTCTGGATGTTTCTGTGAGAAGGCAATGGTGTTACGGATGGGACGGTGTTGCCAGCACAGACAGTCAGAAGTTCAAAGACACTGCTACTTGCCTATATTTACAAAACAAAAAAGCAGTATTTGCATGGGAATGCCTGCAAACTATCACTTTCACACTCTATAGGTTAAAGAGGCAGGAGAGGCTGAGCAAGACTGAAACGCATTTCAACTGTGCTCTTCCAACACCCCCCTGTACTTCAGCAATACTTCAGCAATAGCACGTCAGACCTCAGGGCCTGCTCTAGGATCAACTCCCACTTAAAATGCCCCAATGTTGTGACTTTTAGAGTGGGGAAGATGTCACATAGCCAACTGCCACAGCTCGTGAAGGTGCTGCTCCACTGAGAGCTTCCAAAAGTTTGTCTTGGGGTGAGGCAGCTCCCTGATGTGGTCAGTGTGTGGTGCAGCGTGGCTCTCTCACTTTGCATGGCAGAGCACGTTTTGATGCTCCCACAGCCACTGCTGCCTCTCCAGGTAAGGCTCATGTAGGGACTGGCAAAGGCAGAAAGGCTCTTTGCCCCTTCTTCCAGCATTATGAATGCACATCAAGACTTAAAACATGTTGTTCCAAAAATATAACCTGTACCCCTCTCAAGCGAAGCAATTAACATAACTTGTTGACTGATTTCCCTTACCATGTATCTAAAGCAATGTTACTCTATTAAATATGCTTCAGTAAGTACTTGTCTCACTCCCAGGATAAAATATCATTTTAATAACCTCAGTAATAAACATGATACCTGCAAAACCCACATGATGTGGAAGGCAGCGCAGGATGAAGAGGATGCTGCACACTCCTCAACATGTACAACCTCTACCAAACCCACAGAAAAGTCGGGGAAAGCCTGACCCTGCCAGACGTCCATGGGAAAGACTCAAGTAAAATGGCTCAGCTGGGCATGATTAAACCTTCTGACAGACCCCGGGAGCTGAATGCCTGCTGTCATTCTTCACTCCCAGTGGCTGAAGGGACAGCTGATTAGATGAGCTTGGAAGAAACCTTCGGCTCCTGAGATCTAAGTAAAATTACCACTCACTTCTGCTTCCCCTTCCCCTCACCCCGCTGGGCCGCAGCCCCCGGCAGCCACGGTTCCCCTCCGAACAACCCAAACCTTTCGTCAACCTGCAAAGTCCCTTCAGGGAAGTACTGGGGATACCAGACTTTGACATGTGTGATTTTATTTAATGCTTGACTCTATTAATTTATACTTGTCACATTGGGCTCTGCTATGCCACAAGATATTGTTCCTCTGTTTCATTTAAACAATTTTTTTACGTCCTCACGGGCTTGTTTCCCCATTTTGTTTTGGCTCTGATGCAATTCTTTTGATTTTAGCAGGGCTTTTGCAACATAATGTAAAATCAGTATCAAATTGTGTTTTATTTACATTGAAGTAAAAATATTACCATTTTTTTAAGAATGCTGTACTTTTGACTAGAAAAAAGAAATTTATTTTTTCTAGTGCAGGCCTACAGATTGCACCGGTGAAACCTCCCAGCATGAGTGCAATGTAGATGCAACTTCTGTGAGGTGTTACATTAAGCCAGGAATTAATATGTGCTGATGATACACTTAAAAAGCTGATTTTCTTTACAGACATAGATAAGCCATTCTGGATTTCCTTATTTCTCAGTCAGCTTCAAGCACAACACATGGATAAGTAAGACTGTCCTTTCCTTTCCCACTGTCAGTTCACATTTACTAATTTATAAGAAATAGTTTACCTTTATTTAAACAGAATTACCTGCCTCAAAAGCTAGCTTCAGTATGAGCTAAAAGCTACTATAGCTCCAGCAAAATTGAGATAAGTTTATACATAGTGCTGATGGGGTTTTTTGTTGTTGTTGGTATGGTGGTCAAGTGCACTTTTATTTAAAAAAAGAAAAGCCAAACCTTAGCTGCCATGCTAACCACTGGGAATACAAGAGTGGCCTGAAATAGGCAACAGTTTTATACTGAAATTTCATTTTATCATGTTGTAACACCTACTTGTTCTCCGGAGTAAATTACCTGCAGTGATTGTATTAAAGAATTTCTGGGTACTGTATTGAAGAATAATAATGGCAATTTCATAGTGATTTCACAGTATTAAACATGCACCACACAAGAAAACTATCACAGCAAAATCCAATTTGTTACTTTTCCAACACCGAATTTTACTTCTCTTTGGTTTGCAATTAGTTATTACAAAAGTTTAATCAAAGTCTCAGTTTCTTCTTCCTCTTTAAATGTAGCACAGTCAGAATAAGATGTAACAAATAAGTAAATTGGACTTGACTTAGTACACAGGAAATTGAGGATAATTCAAAAGCATTGTCCATTAGCAACTTGTATATTCATACAGTATTTTAGTTATTTTTAGAAGAGATAATATTTAAGTATGTGATTAGAAAATAAAAGTATTTTTCAGGTCTATTAGAATGATAAATTCTTTTACCTGCATGTAGAGAGGGCTGCACTAGGATTTTAAGGGAAGCTGTTGTTCATATAAGTGGAGATTGACCTGAAAGAGAGAAATGTAAATGGGAAAGCATTACAAAAATCACAGTATGAAAGAATGATGCAGAATCTTTTCAAAAGAAGAAAAAGCATCATTGATATAGTGAGAATGGAAAGAGAAATACCTAAAGCAACAGGGAAGTTAAAGACAGATTTGGGCCTTTCAGACCCTAGAAGAGTGAACAGTAGGACTGAAAAGAATATTTCAAATAAAAATTATGTAGAAAACAGTAAGGTAATGTTTGTCTGGTTGCTGTTCTAACCTTTCTTTGCAAAGAAGGAACCTTGTTCAGCAGCCGGATAACAATGCTCAGAAGTGCTGTTCAATCAAATCAAACCCTGTTTTGCATGTAGAGAAGTTAAAAATTGAGGTGTAACTTTGAAATATGTAAGACTTCTCTCAGAATGGAAAGTTGGAAAACACAGAGTCACTGAGTTGGGTGTTCTGTCAGGAAAGGATGCCAATAGCTATCTGAGCTGCTGCCACTTTCTCAAATGAAGGAACCCAATATTCAGAAGGTAAATGTGGGACCTGGAAAGCTCTCTTGAAGGTGGACACTGGCACATGCTCTGTGAACTCAGCAGGTCTAACACTTTAACAATGTTTTCTCCAGAAGGAAAGCAAAAAAGTAGAGGTGGAAGAGTTGTAATTTCTTCCACTTTTCATCCTTTATTTGATACTGTAGACCAGTGGTTGGACCAGGCACTAAGGAAATATAGGGCTCAGATTCCAAGACCTGCCCAACCATGGAAGGTTTAAGTGTTTACCCCCACAATATCCCAAAATCTCCACAGCCACTCAATCCCATCCACAGGCCCCTTACCACAAGCTGTTTCTGACCCAAGTTTGACGGTGCTTTCTGAGATGCTTCTGTGGGAGGACTCCCCCCACCCGGCACAGCCTGCAAATGGGTGAGCAGACGTCCCTGGGAAAAATGAACCATGCCCACCCTCAGCCTGGCAGACTGTTCAATCACTGCACTTTTAGAAAAAGTTGTGCACAATCACCTACGTTTTCTGCAGTGGCAGTGATTGGAAAGAAAGCTGCTATAACTGCAGTGAAGTTGGTCCCGATGGCTGTGCTCAGTGAATGACTTCCAATGACACTAGATAATGGAGGAATGTCTCGTTTCTGGGTCAGGTCTAGGCAGGTTTATGTGACAAGTTGTGTACACCAGAGTAGTCTTGGCATGCACAAAAGTGTAATTCCACGTCCCCACAGAACTTGAAAGTCACAGGGAAGGTACCCAGTTTCAGTATATAAATGGTAACTGATGCATTTTGGGGCTAGCAATTTTTTACTTGAACACTTCAATTCCACCTTAGCTCTGCTTTAGGTATCAGGTCTTTATATTGACTGGAAATATATTGGATTGTGTTTCATAGAATATTCACTCAATCATTGAGGAATGGCATTCTGCAGATAAAAAATAGAAATACTTAATTAACTTCTCCATAAAGAGAAAATGTGTTTTGTGGGCTCTCCATTTTGCCATAATGGTTGGTGGATGAGAAGGATACTCTTACATTTAGAGCTGCTAACTTTGATGTATATTTGCTCAATGTGTATGAAACCAGACTGATCATTATGGAGTTCTGCTATTTCAGTCCAATTCATCCCCATTTTCTCTTTGATTTCTCCTCTTTCTTCAGTATATTAGTTTTTAGCTGAATGAGTCTGAGTTGTCATTTGGAGTTTCAATGCTACATCTTTGATTCATGTGATAAAACAGCAAGTGCAGCAGACAACATCAAGAACTGTCTGAGGAAATGCGGATTTACTATCGCATTGCTTTGTTCTGAAAAAGATACTGAAATAATGAATCTATGGCACACAAAGAAATCCTGAACTAGATTTTCAAAGTATTAGAGCTTGGTTTACAATATAGTTAATGAACTTTCATCTTCAAGTACATGGATGCATGGGATGTCTTTAAGTAGAGTTCATATCCAAGCCGCCGCTGTGCAAAGTTTAAAAACTGATATGATATTGTGGCTGTACTTCACTCCCTCTCCTTCTTTCCCTGGATAAACGATTTGCAAGGAACTGAGAACTGCTAATTAAATTCCTGTATAAACATCTGCAATTAAAACTATGAACTAAATTTCGGGCATTCTGTGAAGTTATAAAATTAATAAATTAATCAGTGCACATCTTATACATTATAGTTACCTATTTTAACATAAAAAATATAATTATATTACTCACCCTCAGTGCATAACAGTTACAAGGCTATATTTAAGCCTTTACACACCAAAGCTTCACCAACAGTAAGACAACAGTGACTTGTGCTGTTGCACAATGTCACACCTCATGGTCACTTTACTACATTACCACTTTATTCTAAGGGTAAAATTAGTTAATATGGCATTAGAGACACACCAAATACGTGAAAGATTAAGCAAACAGGATAGATTTCATTAACAAATTCCAATGCAGTTTAAAATTACATAAATAGGTAAGTTCATAAACACAGCATTCTAACTGATACTGCAAGGTCAAGGATCGAAACAGGACCAGGAGGCTGCAACTTTGTTTTTGTTGCTTATTGTTGTTTTGATGCCGACATTCTTCAGATTTTTGTGACATTAACTATTCTTTTATTTCATATGGAAAACACAGGTATGATTTAATCGTCATGATTATCCTGAAAAATGAACATTCACTTAAAGAAGAAAGCTATTATTATAGCTCGCTTGGTCAGCTGAGTTCACAGTGTGGGAGGATAACGAGTCAAGGCGATAGCAAATGCTGTGAGAAGGGAGGGAGAGTCCAGAGTATATTGTGCAAGACTGAGTGCATCTGTCCTACACAACAACAATAAAATGGGAGAATAAAATGTAACACTGGCTTACCTCAGAAGGTGGTCAACAGAACAATACTGAGGGTTTTATTCCAGAATTATCCAATATCCTCTTTGCCTTCAATTGCAAGCAAGCATTTTTACATTTCCACATTAAAAATAACTACTGAAAAGTCAGGGCTTGTAGTAGGACATAAAATCCAAATTTCACTCTGATGGTTTGAGGGTTATTTGCAGAGAAAGGTTAATTGTTGATGGGTAAAAGAACCCATACCGGTATGGACAGCGATACCAGTATATTCATATCTAATCTCTTGCAATTGAAGTCCATAAAAATTGAAATAGATTCTTTATTGGCTAAGAGAGACTAGTCTTTTTTTAAGTCTTCTTACATTGCTATAAAAAATTTTTTAAACAAATGTTTCCTAACAATAGTTTGCACATACAGGATCATGTATTTACACAGCATAATGGCTGGTCACTGGAGCACAAGATGATTTCTTTTTTTTTTAGTTCATGCTCTACAGTAACGTATTTTCATTTTAATAAAACAGTGTGTGTCCCTGAGCTATGATTATTATGCGAATTTTCCAAGGTAAACTTTCCTATTTGAAGAGAATCACTTAATAGCTCTCTCCATTTTACTATGCATTACCTTCTCTTTTTATACCATTGCTGTCTCCTCCACTGCATGACATAAGCAGTGGAAAAAAACAAGCAAAAAGTATGCTCATAAAAAAAAGATTGCCAAGGGATATCAAACGCACTTTGAAAGCCGTTATCTCCTAAATGTGGGTACTCACTCAAGTGACTTTGGGATTCAAGAATTTACGTAGCCAAAATCTGGCTCTATACATGCATTAAAACCCAAGTTATAACCACTTGGAAAGGCTATAAAGTTTGCTTTTTTGAAGTTTCAAAGTCATCAATATTGAGTCAGTGCACCACTGCAGAGACAGGGATAGGAAATCAGCAAGTGGCATGAGCAGCAAATGGGTGAGGCAAACAAAATGTGTATTGGCAGATGCGGGGAGCTCAGTCTTTGATGTCAAACGCGCTCGTCTTTGAGGCATTTTATTTGTCTGCCAGTTTATTTGACTGTCTGTAGTTTGGGGGGTTTGAATACCTGACTGAAGCAGAGCTGACAAGCTATTTTGGTAGGAGGCTGGGGTTGTTACCACCACTAAGAATTGCAGCATTATCACTGCTGAGTCTTTGATCAACTTGTTGCCTAAACTTTGAGCGATTTGTCATTTCTTTCTAGCGTGGAGATGGAGTGAATCTTAGAGAGAGTTAGCAGCTTGTCAAAACTGTGACTAATGAACAAAGGAGTCTGAAAAATGACTGAAAGAGGCTCTTTTCTTTGGCTGCTTTGCTCCATGTAGGGTGATGGCAGTGGCTGTGAGCTGTGGATGTGTCAAGGTTTTTTCACTTCCTTTCTTTGCCGGGTAAGAAGGAACAAGGACAGACCTGGAGCAAGGCAACCGAGTGAGATACTCAGGTTTGGGAAGCACTGCAAAACCATTTTGAGGGACCAGCAGCACTGTCTGTGTCTGGAAGCACTTGAGGATGAGCACGAGAGGAAAAAATAACGTGAGGCAATTCCACAGGCATTGCATATTCAGTCAGTTCCAGGTCATCGGGTGAGCATCCTGCCCAGCGACCTGTGAGGATGTATTTGATTGGATAGAAAGGAGAGGTTTCCAGGACATGGCTGGGGAGGGCCAAGAGGCACAGCAGTGAGATGCCATGTACGCATGGAGGTACCCCCAGGCAGGCAGGAACACACCGCAGTGCCTGTGAGATGCCATACTGCAAATGGCAATAGCCCTCAGTGGGGACACGATGGCAGCAGGATGGTATGCTATTTTTCCAGAACTAAAAAAAAAAAGATTTCTTAGCATTAATGGCTGTAGATTACCTGAGACTAACTCTGTAACAGTAGAAGATGAATATTTAAATGACTTCTGTGGCAGTATCTCAACTCTTATAAACAAAGAAAGGCAGAAGGCTAAAAATTTGAACATGAAGTAGTGGCTAAATGAGTGGATGGTTTTGCTTTTGAGGCTATCAGTCCATCTTTGCCAAACAGATATGGTAAAACAAGGATTGATTCAGACTGAAAAACCTCCTAGGAGACAGACTGCTTAGAGATGTGCAAAACCAATACAAAGTTTGGTACACAGTATGGTTTGAACAAGGAATGAATGAATAAGCCCATTACACACAAAATCACAATGATAGAAAAAAAATTAAGCAAAGGCTATAGAGCACTTCAGTTACATATATTCCAGTGCTAGGAGCTTAGGTAATATTATCCATTTTGTTTCCCCTCAAAGAGTATTTTTGACCTAGTTTGTTTTAGTCAATGCTGGTGGAAAGTCTTCATGGGAATAGTGAAGGTCATTGATTCAAATTTATAAATTTATAATTTAGGAAGGATCAGTGAGCCAAAAGGAAGAAGGAAATAGCATCTTGTAACTCACAGTTCTTAAGAAAGTGCCCCTAAGTACTTACGGAGCAATGTGCTAACATACAAGAAGAGTGCTTTGTAGCTGCTCTTCTTTAGGACACCAAATCACATAAAAGAACAGGAAAACCATAATCACTAGTTTATAAACTAATAGAATGCTTTTTTCTTAAACAGTACCAGAAAACTAGACTTGATTTAATTAAGTAATATTTGCTTACAGAGTCACTGCAGTAACACAATAGAGACAAAAATTTGTAGCCTGGAAAGAAGAGGTCATTCATCTCAGCCTGTTGATATGCAAAGAGTTGAGCAAAGGGCTGAACAAGTAGGTTCCAAGACTGGAAGTCTGGATGCCCAGCTTCCTGCAGTATCAAATATCAGATCTGGATGATAAACCACAAAGTATAAGATCTGGTTCAGGCTTTTTCTTGTAGTTTAGCATTTAAAATGCTGCTGCCCATTATGAATGAAGCCTCAACCAGTAAGCTATGCTTGGGATTGACTTTTTCTTAGACTGATGTTGCAAGTGTCTCCAATAACAAAGAAAATATGCCACATAAGAAAAATAAAACGAACCCTGAAAAAAATTATGTGGAAAGAAGCTTGGGAAGCAAAAGCAGTTATATAACATACATGACTGTGAGAAGAAACCGGTAACCAATGTAATGAATTTGAAGCAGAAGATAGAAACTGTGGAAAACTGATAGGGAAGGGTCATAGGGTTAAGCCTCTGACCATCTGCGTTAAAAAAATGTTATAGTTAAAACTACAATATCCTTCCCAAAGTTCAGAAAACTCTGTAATGCATGGTAGAGATGTAGGGAATTCCAACAATGAGATACTCCATCACTAGACAAAAACAGTAGAAAAATTAACACTGATCAATTCACTGTATAGTAGTTTACCTGTTAGTTTGCTAAAAGCCAAGTGGTTTACTCTGTTCGTGAGATGATGAATCACTTTCTTTTCAAATATGAATTGAAGATGCCAATCAGCAGCTATTGAATATAGGCATCATAAAATCAGGAGGGCCAAAATATGCTCCTTCTGTAGGTTTCAAACAAGTCTTATTTGTTATCATTGACTTTTAATGCATATTCAAAAACTAGCAAATTTCTGGATTAGTAAAAGAAATGCAATATTTTGTCAACATGTAAAGGAGATAAACAGAATTATAAAGTAATTATATAATTATCAGTCCAACAATGATTCCAGGCCAAGTAAGGGAGTGACTGATGCAGAACTCATTAAGCACAGAACTAAAAAAGTGTAATTAATACCAATCAAACTCAAGTTTATAAAGGCTAGACCATTGCTCAACTAATGAGGTGCCTCTTTGTAAGATTATAAGTTGATTAATGAAAGGTGAAAACATAAGAAACATTTATTTTGGGTCCTGGATGCTTCATTTAAAAAAGTAGAAATGAACGTGGTAAACAACAGAATGGGCTTGATTATCTCCCAAGACTGATAACTGTGAACAATCAGTCAGGATGCGATTGCCCAGGGTGCATGTCTGAGAGGCTTGCTGTGGGTCACCACCACACCCAGGACAGTTTGAACTACCACACTCTACAATGCAACAGGAGCAGGAAGGGAACATGTGCAGCACAGATCCTGTGACTAAGCTGGTGAGTGGTAATTTATTAAGCTACAATGAATTGATCACTTACAATGTTTGCCCATATTCATTTGCTCTCTATTCCCCATCTCCCCTTCCTTTTCTAAGATCCTTATAGTTTATCTCCTACACCTGTCCCAGTTTGAGTGATGTATCTACATGTTTATCAATCATGTTCACCTGATAAAGTCTTCCAATTTGTTCATTTTTAAATTGTTCATCCTTCAATGTATAACACTGCACTTCATCCCCTTAGGTTTTAAACAGTGTCTACTATTTATTTGTCAAATGTCATTCAAGAACAACTCTGTGATATTGCCGCCCTCCTCTTTTTACAATATATCCCATTTTTTCAACCAATTCCATTAGCATCCTCCCATTTTTCTCCAGAGGACTAGAGAAAACATCAAATAAGATCAGTTCTTAGATTGATTCTTCAGAAATTCCATATTTGAGTCTCAGAGTTCCTCACAGTGCAAATCAAAACAAACTTAAAAGCCTACCAGAAACTACACGGTGAACAAGATTGAAAATGTATTATTCAGGCCAGCAGAAAGAGATAAAATTCAGTTTTTAGACAACTCGTATAGAAAAATGTACTTAAAACTAGAGATATTTTTAAAACAGTGACTAGAATTAATCATGACGCTTCAGTGATTATTTAAAGCTGAAAATATTCTAATCCAGACAACATTTTCTAAATGGCATGAGTTAATTTAAATCCAGAAATTAAGCCATGGCTGCTGGATTACATGGTAACAACTGTTTTTTCATGTTTTATGATCTATTTAGAGTCCCAGCTTGATTGAAAACAGAGGCAGAATTCCCGATGGAGTATATACCTACTCCCACTACCTATACAGACTTTAAACATGGACCTCCACATGCAAGCTCCTTATCATTCCTACCTTTTTTTGCCTTTATCTCTTCTATAGAGTTATCTACAGCTCAGCGTGGATTTTTAATTTTATATTTGCCCCATAATACTCCTTTTGATGCTGCATTAAGTGATCTAATGGTGTTAATCACGTATTGCTCCACAGTTACGATCTTTGGGACTGTCCTAAGTAGACACACCACCAATCCATTTTTTTTTGCCATAAGATTCATTTGATAAATATGGGTAGAACCCGGCAAATCATTTATAGGACAATTTTCAGAAAGGTTATGGCTTCATTTCAGTTAGTTGTCCATGAGCACCACCATCTTTGACAATTAGACCTTAGGATTTCTGCAGAACACATAACTGTCTGCTAAAATCAGTAACATTCATAAATCAGAACCTGAAGAAGGGTGAAATTGTATGTAATGTCTCACATCCATCACCATTTTACTATGCTTGCTTGCACAATACAGATTTTTTGAGAAGTAATGGTTTGTTCTGGACAAGAAATTTCATTAGCATACTTAGCTATTGGATGCTATTGATGTATCAGAGTCAGCATGTTTTTCCAAAGAAGGGGCCATGGTGTGGCATGAAATAGGAAGCACAGACATACTACAGAAAAACAGTTCAAGTACTGAGAAGTCTGGATAAAGAAAGCTTTTGGCAGCTCTATACCACATTTACTTCTAAGATGCCAAAAAAGTTACTCTAGACGGAGCCAGGTGTTAAAGATAACTTGCAGACAGCAAAGAGCCAATTACCAGAAATAAATGAGAGATATGCATTTTATAAAGAAGTTCTTGTGATACTTCACACTTATTTTTTTGCTGAACTTTACAATAGGATAAAAGAGGTCATGGATACAGGTAGGTAATCCAGCACAGTGAGGACTGCAGTAGAAGACAGCATCCTTCTCACTTTCTCTTTATTATGAAATAAAAATGGAGCTATGAATCATCACAGCATAGACAAATCATCCGAGGCATCTTAAAACAGCCGCTTGACTGACTGCTGTAATATCACCTGTCATTCAATAAAAAGAACTGCAGTACATGCTTACAAGTTGATAGAAATGTGCCCAAAGCCAAATGGAAACCCTTGGCTTCATTAAAATAACATGATTTTAGAAGTTCCTCAATTAAAGCATTTGAAGTCCCTTTAGAGCAGATGCAGTGACCTCTGTGAAAGCCAGGTGGGTACTGGCACAACAGACAAGATCAGGCCAAATGGACAGAGGTTATAGCAAAAATGACCGTGAATGCATCAGGGATGGAGCTGCAAATCAGACACAGCATCTGCAAGGGTCCTGGGTCACCAGACAAACACTTCATTCAGAACTGCTGCCAGGTTTAAAAAGTTTAGGTTGGAAACAAAATGGAAAAGCCGAGATTTATTGACAACGCATGCTTCCCAGACTTCCCAGCTCATAAAGCCAACACAGATAAAGCATGCCAGCTGCCACATCACAACAAATCTGGAGGCCCACTCTGAATTTCAGTGTACCACTGCCCCAGCAGAAACAGCATCATGTATAAAGCTCTTCCCACAAATGAATTCCATCCTCTAAAAAAACACAAATTATAAGAAAAGTCAGTGATATTCCCATGTAAGTGTATTCACTTTCTTCCTATGGCCAATGCCTTCATCTCTGCAAAGACTTCTATCTGTGAAAACAAATACAGCTTCTACCAGAGGAGAACACTCTGCAGGAAGTTTAGATCACATCTGTACCCTTCTCCCTCATTTTAGAAATTGCACCATGAAGGCTAAAAAATCCACAAAGGTAACTTCTGTTATTTAATTTTTGGTTTGTTGTTTTTTTGGGTTGTGGGTTGGGTTTTGTGTTTTTTTTGTTTTTTTTTTTTTTTTGTTTTTTCTGTAAAGATGCCGATTCACACCTCTCAAAGAAATTACATTTAAAATAAATATCAAGATATAGTGATCTTGTTATCAACATTACCTCTATATGTACCAGTTCCTGGGGTTCTGTGATGGCAGAAGACTGAATCTCCATTACAACATTAAGAAATAAATTTTCTGCAG
The DNA here is from genome assembly GCF_965183815.1 of Platalea leucorodia. Lineage (NCBI taxonomy): Eukaryota > Metazoa > Chordata > Aves > Pelecaniformes > Threskiornithidae > Platalea > Platalea leucorodia. The sequence goes on from NC_138830.1 coordinate 6,565,877, forward strand.
TTCACTTAAGTAGGTACTCTTTGCCATAACCAGCAGGTGATGCCAGCCACTGTGAGGCCCAATGCATACTGAAGTCAAATAAGATTTTAACTGTATGTAGATTTAGGATGAGATGCTTAAATCATTTTCAGGGCTGCAAGGAATGCTTAGCCAAGAAATCTGCAGCTGTCTCCTAGTTTATAACTTAGTCAAAGATAAAAATATAATATAACACAAATTCTTTTTGTATTCAGAAAGACTTCTGGCATGTATTTGTGGCTGAAGACACTGCACATCGCTCTTCTGTTGATTTCATGACTGTTCAAACAATTCAGCTATAAATATTTTTGTGTGAAGGTCTTTTTGGAGAAAGAACATTCCTTTGAGTCTAATGAAAGTTACTAAATGATTTTAGTATCTTGTTTTCCTGTTTTTTCCTATCTGTCATCGTAGGTTTATCCGATAAGTCCTAACCTTTTTCCACAATGCATGCCAGAGCCTTTGTTTTAAGACTGTATACAAATAGAAGGCTCTAATAGGGAAGATGGAATTATACACCATAAGTTGTAAAAACTACAGTAATATCCTACAATAATAGTCATAAGAACATTTAGGAATTGAGCAAAGATTTTAAATTTTTTTTTTAAATAAAATTCTTGAACAAATCTTTTTTTAGTCAAAAGACAAAAACTAAACAAAAGAACAGTGAAGAAACCCACGAATCCCTATTTTTAAGTATTTACTTATATTAAATAAAGTATTAAATGTGTAAAAAACCCTTTGCCAGCAGTTTCAGAAATGAGGTCACTAATATTTAAAAAAATGAATTTTGCTACAGGGTTACACCCAACATGTCCTAAACTTAAAATCTGTTAAGAGTTTGCCATCTGTTTCCTATTGCGTCACACACTGAGTCTAACTTCCACAGTCTTGGGGGTTTCTTTTGGCAGATGATGCATAAAAGTGTGGGAAAAAAAAGGCCTTTCTGAATTAGAGTGTCAACAATTACTTTGATTTATGCTCTTTTTCAAGTATAAGTCATATTTATGTGTTACGATATTTGCCATGAACTATTTATTAATATTTTGCTGACTAAGAAAGCTTTTGACAGAGCTATCATCTAAACCCCAGCTGAAGACAACATTTCAAAATAGCTATGGAAACTGAAGACCATCAATTATTTGTAGCAAAAGGAACTTTACATCCTTCTAATCTCTAAATAAGCTTCCGACGGCAGAGCTCTCCTTCTTTGGAGATGACCAAATGCATTGCTGGGACCAGAGCACACTTATCACCAAGCCACAGAAACTATCAGGAGGGCATGAGGTTGTGCTTGCAGTGATGCTGACCTACCTCTGTCTGCCTGAGCATCCCTTCACTCCCAAATATCAGACAGCAGAGCTGAGAGATCGAGTTCTTGCACGCTTGATGCTCCCTGTGCCATCTCCATGGGGACCTGGGCTGATCTCAGGTCTCTGAGAATGGTATGACTTGCACCTGCTCTCTAGGAAACTGTAACTACAGCTTCTCTTCTATTTTATTTTCTCCCCAGAATAATCAAACTAAAGTATCCATGATGCCCTTGTAATTTTTTTTATTTTTTTTAAACTTGGCATTTTCTTTAGGAAAGATATACTTCCTTTGCAGTTCCTTTCAGGTTAGAAGAATGTCCTTTATCAGCTCTGCTGCCCATAATTTTGCTCCCTTTTTGAACTTGCATGCTATTGATTCCTCTACTGCAGGGACTACCCAGTTTCAAAGGCAGACGCCCTCCCCTCTGTGGGGGTGTCATCCAGGCTGAGCAGATACCTCCAACCCAGCTTCCACTTTCCCTTCCAATGGCTCAGAGATGTCCACATACCCTTCCTCAATAAAATGGGACGGCACCTTTCAGTGGCACCCACAGGTGCCTGATCAGTCTCAGAGCCCAATAAAAACTGCTCCACTCGACCTTGTTAAATCACCTTCCTCATCTTGTTAAAGAAATCCCTTCATAATTTACATTTTAATTGTGGTTCCCTGATATTTTCAGCCAAAACCACGCCCTTAGCACTATCCATAGAAAATGGATTCTTGTTTATGCGGTTTCTGTTAGCTTTACTCTCTCTTTTGTTCTTCAGCTACTTGTTTTTTCTCACATCACTGCTATAGCTGTTTGAGTCTGTGTTAGTGCTGGGCAGAACTGCAGTTTCTGAAAGTTACAGTTATCTGGGAGTACAGCCAACTTTTCCCCTTTCCTATTTCTTTGTTCCTTGTGACTATTTGCCTTTGTAATAGAAAGAATTGTCAGCATGAAGGGCATGGTTGTTGATATGTTTCTAGCTTTGTAATTACACTGGAAACATGAACAAACTTTGTTTTTCAGGGTGATTGCATTGCCCTGAACACTTAGTGCCTTCAACGAAGGCCAGTTTTAATAGCTGAGACCTCGCAGAGCCACTTCTTTTCTGCAAAGAAAGAATTTATAATCTCTTGCCTGTAATCAGACTGAGTACATGGCTGAGAAATGCAGTCATTATGTGTCAGCTCTGCTTGTGTCAGTCAAAACTTATTAAGCTCACCTATCACTTGGCATGTGATCTAATTCAGCTCTTGTAATTCCCGTGCAGCCAGTTTCATCACTGGCACAAGCTTTCAGTGGCAAATAATGATATTCCAAGACATTTAATTTCAACCCTTATAAAACTGCTTAACTGAATGTATCGCTCTCAGCTCTCAAGATCTCTAAATGAGCGTTCATTTGAAACTCAGAAGAATTAAATTCACCCAACCCAAGACAATTCACATATAGCCTTTCACAACACCTCAGCACCCAGTGAGAGTGGTGAGCTAGCATGAGAGGTGAGCTAGCACAGCGGTCTCCTGCACAGCCTGCGTGCCACCGAACGGCCTTGGTTCCTGCTCCACAGAGATGAGCATCAGAGGAAGACCACGCAAATGGCAAGGGACATTTGCTAACAGGGGCTCAGCTGCCTGAAGGCACTCATGGAGGGACGAGTGCTCCCAACATAGAGGCAGATACTGACGTGCACTGGGTGGGAAGGGCAGGAGAGCATGAATCCTTCCCATAAAGCGCCGTTTATATATTTACACATTTTTTTACAGGTTCTTCACTTTTCAGCCTCCGCATGGGCTGCTGCATGATTGATGAGGCTCAGGAGGCTGTTACAACCATTCAGGGAGCAAGCTATGTCTTCATTTATACTTTAATAGCTTAAATGCCAAGGTCCTTATGCGCATTTGGTTTTTTTTTAAACCCACCACCACCTCAGCAACAGCCAACCAAAACAATTTAATCAACAGCACAAAAAACGTGACAAATTTTAGACAGCAGGATATGTCGATATACACACACATCACTCACGCGGTAAGACTTGCATGGAACAGGATGTCCTACAATGCAGCGGTTACCAGCCAGTGCCTATGTTCGGGACCATAACTAAATGATTTCCTTAATTACAAATGCTCTAGAATGATTTGATATATAAAATCCATATACACCTACCTATATACACTGTCAAAGATTTCTTCATGGTTTAGAGAGGCACTCATTAGTATTTAGCAATAGATTCTTTCCACCTTTATTTTTGGCCTTAAAATTGATCAAGGGAGAACACAAAAACTCTGAATTTTATTTTGAAGTAAAAAAGTCTTAGAAGCTAGTATACAAAAGCTATAAAAATCCCTAATTAAAACCCCAGAGACCCCAGAGATCTCTAAAAAGAACTTATCTTCTCAGAAGGTATATCTTTGTTCCCAGTATATCTGTGCTCATAAACTGAAAATAGGTGAACACATTTTCAGCTGTATAAATTATTGTCTAATATCCCCTGCAACATGCACAGATACATCTCATTACAAAGGTTTTCTTTTTCCAAATGTAAGAAACATTTCCTGGCTTTCAAAAGAGAACTTTTAAATGTTATCTTATTTACAGGCATAAATATTTCCTGGATGCAATATGTTTAGTGGTGGCAAAACATATCAATATTTTTTCCACCCATTTACGACACTTTCTTCGAAACTAAATCAGTTGCAAATTCAATAAATAAAGTTACAGGTAAGAAAGGCAAAGAAAAAAGACAACTGCTTTAAACAAAGGAAAAAATCACAGCCTCTTATTTTCTGTGGAGATGCTAATCTCCCTCTACATCACAAGGACTTTTGAACTACATTTCTATGGATGCTGGTGGGAAGTCAGTTTATTTCTCCTGTGTATTAAAAAGAATAATTTATCTTCCAGAAAAAAAATGAGTGCATATGCAAATATCTTTTCCAAATAAAAGCATTCTATTAAAATTCACATTTGTGAACAACGTAAATGTGTAGCACGCAGTCAACAGCATTTGCATAAGCAAAATGTAGAATAACATGTTTCAAATGATCATTACATTAATTCCATTTTGCCTTTGCTAGGGTGGCAGCACACTGAAATTAGGTATTTTTCTCAAATATATGTATTTTATTATTACTTCACCTACTAGCACTTCAGACTATACCAATTTCACCGTCTGTTTGTTTCTTCAGAATTTCAAACGCAAGATTTAATGAAATTATTTATGCAAAATCCTGCTAGTTTCCCTTTCACTAGATTCTTTGAAAGGCCACAGATGTTAGCTTAAATAGAAAGTGAAAATATGATTTAATCCAGACATTTGTGTATCGTTTTTTAATTTTTTGGGAGGCTTGTTAATGTAGAAATGCTGCTTGGCACCTCATCTCCATCCTTGGAGGTTTTCAAGATTCAACCAAACAAGAGCACAGCTGACCTGATCTAGCGATGGTTCAAGCAGTGTTCAGGCAGCAGGATGGGGTTGTTGACTCAAGGGTCGCTTTCAATCAGCACTTCCAGAATCCATCTTAACTTACATAATTGTAAGGTGATTACCACCAAAACCTAAAAACCTTGAATTTCTAGACTTTGTACTGTAAGGGCTAGAATGGCGTTTTTTAGCTACACAATTAAAATTAAGATCCGGTCCTTATTGACCACAATTCTGGGAATTCTGAGAGGGTTTTTGAAGTTAGATTTCATCAACCACACTTCATCTCAGAGCCCATATCCACGAAGAAGCACTTGCATTACTGAGACCTAACCATTTCTCAGTGCCTCAGGCAAGGGGTGTCCCATTCCTAAACTGGAATGCTGTGTTGCACACAAGCTGGCCTGCAGATGGGAGTGGGAGTTCTGGATTACAGGAAATTGTTTTGTTTAGACTAGAAAATCATTATCAAAAATCCTGTAATAACAAAGAGCTAAGGCTGCTTAATGGTTTGCTAATTTATTTTCCTAACTGTGGACTGGCGACATTTATATTTCTGGACTTGAAAAAAAGGGTCAAGTTAAGACATGTGTTGACTGTGTAATATTATTTCAGCATTCCTCTTGATAATATCTACTGGAACTATTTGTTCAGAGAGAAGTCGTAATAAATATACAAGAACAGATCTGAGGTGAATATGCAATTGCTGATATTCGTGAGTCAGAATTTTAAATACTGGTATAAGTGCGTGCCGGTGCCCTTACAGTATTTACTGTAGCTATATCCAAGTCCTATACATAGGACTTTATAAAGAGTGCCTGAGAGCAATGTCTTGAAGGAATCAAAGATGGTGACATTTAGGAGCCGAGGCTCGTTTGTGCCATCTAATTCAATCCTAACCTTTCAATACTTAAAGGCCTTTCAATACTTAAAGGGGGCTTATAAAAAAGATGGAGACAGACTTCTTAGCAGGGCCTCTAGCGATAGGACAAGGGGTAATAGTTTTAAACTAAAGAGGGTAGATTCAGACTAGATATAAGGAAGAAATTTTTTACAATGAGGGTGGTGAACCACTGGAACAGGTTGCCCAGAGAGGTGGTAGATGCCTCATCCTTGGAAACATTCAAGGCCAGGCTGGATGGGGCTCTGAGCAACCTGATCTGGTTGAAGATGTCCCTGCCCATTGCAGGGGAGATGGACTGGATGACCTTTAAGGATCCCTTCCATCCCAAAGCATTCTATGATTCTAACTAAACAGTAATCTTTACGCAAATTTTGATGGGTACAAACAACAGCTGAAGTTCACAATAGATCAGTCAAAATGAATTCAAAAGTCCAGAGAGTTAGAAAAATAATGCTGAAACCAAAAGGTAAACTTAATTAAATACTGAAAATCCATCCAGTCCTTCACGTGTAATCATATAGGCATGAAATTTTCATATTTATATACAGCATATAACCTTTTTTAACTATAAATTATAGACGCAGCCTGAATCCTCGTTCTGTGAATTAGTTTTTCACATAACACTGAAAATAAAATTTTAAACAATAAATATTATGAAAGTTCATTTTTAACTCCTATCTCCAGTTGGATAAAAGTACTCTTACTAATACACTTTTGGTATAGTCTTGTTTTTGCCAGCACAGGAGATTGTAACGTTTACATCACTCAAGAAGTGAGACAGCTACCAGGGTTACTAGGGGCTTTCCTTCAGCCAAATTTATGAATTGTCACAGAACTTACTGTTATTTTACATGAAATTTAAAGAGAGCCATGCACTTCCTAAGATGCTCAAAATCCAATTTTACACTTGTCTTAATCACTGGAAATCAGGTCATCACATGTACAAACCACCATCTGCTCATCCATTTATCAAATTTCCAAACATAAACTCATTTTGCTACTTATGTACAGATACAGAGTGCCATGTGTGTAAGAGATTCACGCGTAACTCCACCAGTATGCAAACCTTGTCCAGATAAACCGAATACTGCAGATGTACTGGGATGTCTCATGTATCACAAACAACAGTGACATACCCATAGTGGCATCACAAACAACGGGGACAAACAACAGTCACAGTGATGTCATATCACACATTCTAGTGACATGGCAGTCCCTAGAAACCACTCAGTTCTTACTAATACACCTATCACTAATCATCCCTACAATCCAAGGCTAGGGATTGAAATGCCTGGCACTTAAATCCATATCAAGTAACCTCCTCTCTAAGTGTCATAAATACCCACTGAAATGAATGAACCAATGGACTTGAAAATCAGGTCAGATGTTCACGGCATAAGTATGTCAGGTAATCAGACAAGGCACACATTTATGCTAATTCATCCAAAATATGTAATTTTATAAATGGTTAATTTCTAAGAATGGGAAGCTTCCATCAGAGCTATCGCATTGCTTTCAAAATGGTAAGACATCACAATTCTATTCATCAGTTAGAAATTCTTAAAATATGCCTTCTTAAAAAAAAAAAAAAAAAAAAAAAAAAGACTGCATTATTGTTAAAATGAACTTGTTTACACACATATTTCTGTAGCAGAAGAAAGAAAAGGAAAGTAACAGGCTATTTTATCTTCTGTATCTGCTTTGTGACTAGATATTGAGACATAAGTGTCATTAATCTTTTCATAACATCTGAAGTCAAGTGTTTGTCTTCGAGTATAAATCCACTTACCTTTTCCAAGTGAGTTTCTGGTTTAGGGTTAAGAAATGTTTTGCTTCTGTTGCAAAAGTCTGAAACAATGAAAAAGAAGAATTAATTTCAGTACTCTGTTCATGTTAAGCATATTTAGATAACCCAAATTAGGCACTGACCAGTAAAATTAAGAAGGAAAACTAAGATTTTTTAATCAAGTGTCTGCATAAAGTAATAGATTGATGTACATTTGGTCTGTATTTTAATTTTGTAAAATTATTTTACTGCTATCAGTCTTGCTGATGGAATGAAATAAGTGCTATCCAGTTACTCTTGTGAGGACATACATCTCTGCATCCATGCTAATTCAGTTTCCTAAAATAATACTATGATTAAATTTTCACTTCTTTTTTTCATCCACAGTCTTCTTTGGATACTAGGTACCAAATTAGAATGAATGACTAAAATGGGATACCAGCTAAAAATGACTAATTTATCCATATGTTAATATTTATCAGTGTCACACTCATCTCAACTCCTGTTATTGTTGGACCAATACAGTTTACAGTATGTTCACCATTTTAGTGTTCCTTCCTAGGTCTTGAGATATATGCTATTTTCAGAGGTTTAAAAAATGGGAAGGATAAGGAGAAAAATACAGTAATGATTACAGATGCTCATATCATTAGCTGGAATGGAAGTACATTGGCATAGCGATTCACATAATTTTACCTTAAAGAAGGCCAAAGCTAAAAATATAGATCACCAGCCTCTACAAGCAGCTGCTGAAGGGCACGATTGACTTCAGTTTGCCCCAAATACTAGTAAATAACAACATTTAGGATGAGAGGAAACAGCCTGAAGCCGCGCCAGGGGAGGTTTAGGTTGGATATTAGGAAAAACTTTATCACTGAAAGGGTGGTCAGGCACTGGCACAGGCTGCCCAGAGAAGTGGTTGAGTCCCCATCCCTGGAGGTATTTAAAAGACGGGTAGACATGGTGCTCGAGGACATGGCAATGATAGGTTAACGGTTGGACTCGATGATCTTAAGGGTCTTTTCCAACCTTAACGATTCTATGATTCTATGATTCTAAGGTTCAGAAATCCACAAAGAATGTCACTGGACTTGTATGACCACACCTTTACTATTTGCTCTTCAAGCCAGACAATAACTATGCTAAAGGAGCCTTCCTGCTAAACTAGAAAATATATCAAAATTAAGCATTTAAACAAAAGAAAAAGGAGATGCAGAAGGCAGGCCATATAAAACACCAAATACCCACTACAGCATGGGTCAGTCAGGTAACCCAGAAATGTTATTTGTACCAGTGCTTTTGTGCTCCTACAGTGCTGGGTAGGGCCAATGCAGAATATTACTTCTTTAACTATTCTTCTTAAGTGCTACAGTGCTTACAGTTGTAGAAAACATTATGAACAATTGTAAATAGGTTTTACTCTATGTAAACCCATAACAAATGAATAAAAAATATTTTTTTTTTTAAAAGCAGCAAGCTCATAATGTTGTGAAATATGTTTGTGATGGCCCTCTTTCTTGATGAATCAGTACTTTGACTCCAAATTCTGTCTTTAAAATCTTTAGAGAAGGCATTTTGTCACGTTACCTGAAGTGGACTACTGGAACTGATCTGTTTTATGTTTCAGAACATTTTTCAGAATGTATTTTCCAGAAGGTAAACTCAGCAGACCTACTTGAAGTTTTTCATTTAGTAATGAGCAATTATAGCGTATGCATGTGAACCACACGTACATGAGAAGTAAAGAAAAAGGAAATCCTGCTTAGTTATTATAAAAGACTTTAGAAAAAAGATAATTGATGCTGCATCTCACATGGAAATGGGTTAATGGGCATAATGAATTTAATTTGTAAAAATTCAAATTGTAAACATATTCTCATAGCTTAAAAAAGACCCTGTCCAGATGATTTTCCGCCCAGTAACAAACTCAAAGCCAGAGATTCTCTCTCACAGGAACCCCATTAATACCCTGCTGAAACAAATCTGAATTTAATTCAAACTCGGTGGGTAACAATGCTGTCTGCTTTCCTCTTTACTACTACACTATAAAAACCCAGGAATTAGATTTAGAACCAGCCACCTGCTTTCACAACAGACTGCCAAATCTGAAAGTATTCTCTTTACTTTTTTATTGTCCTTTTTTAGACTTATTATTGTTGCAAATATGATTTCATGAAACTTTGTTGCTTTGTTGATAGGCAAAGAATAGTAATAGGCAAAACTCTACAGATATTTTTCTTCAACCACATGATAATCCTGGATTTTCCCCTCAAAAAATCACTTTTCTATTTATCAGTCCCATATTATTTAGTCAGTGAAGACAAAAGGTGCTAAGAATGTACAATGACGCCCTAAATTTTTAGTCTGATTAGCATGTGAGGAAGCAATGCAAACCAGATTTGGAAAGAAATTAGAGAGGGCATTTGCACTGCTCCTACTTATTCCGTGGGTTCCAATGCCATGGTTAATGCTGTCTCATCGAAACCCTCACGCTCTCTGTTGCTGTTTGCTTGTGCCATTATCATTTTCTAACCGCACTGCCCTTAACACAGACCCAGAGAAGAGGCTGAAAGTCATTTCAATTGTGCTGAGGGTGGCTTTTGTTAAAAATCAGATAAACAATGCTGTAATTAGCCCCAAAAGGAGAATTTTAGCATGAAAAAAAGCTGCTAGACAAAAACTGAAATCCAACACCCTAAATAAGGTAGCTTTAGTACTCTTACCACCACTGTCAAATTACATTTTCTTTGGAAACTTCTTTGAGTATAAAACACTCCTGTTATGCCTACCTCTTAATTACTATGGCAAATAATAATGTGTCCAAGCAGGACAGTTGATGATATTGAGATTGGAGACATATTCTAACATTTCAAATGTGATAACAGAAAGCATCGATACATCTGTTTACTGGTGAGCTGAAAGCCTTTAACTACATTGCAGTTCAGTGCTCTAAAGCATAATCTTATCAGAGGCGCCAAGACTTCTGGTGACTTTCTCTCTGCAATGCTATAAAATTGCTAAGCAGGAAACCTACAGAAGAAAATGCTGAAGATTTTCAGAATAAGTCAAAGCTAAACTAACAGGAAACTGAAGTACCATCAGAAGTATGACATCTTACAACATGGAACATATTTTCAAGCACCAAAAGGGCATTAGCACAGGAATATGAAAGACAGAAGTTTAAAAAAAAACTATGCTTCATTTTGCACAACAGCATTGAGTAAACCTTGCCTTAACATCTACTCCCAATCCCATTCAATTATAACTTTGTCGCAGAAAAAATGTGTAAAAGACCTGAGAGTGAAGGGTGATGCAAGCACAACTAAACAGGCATGAAAAAAATCATCAGAGTCTGGTAAGCATCTTAAAAAATGAACCACTGAATTTGCTTTAAGGGATTAAAATCCTCCCCCTCAAAAACAAAACAAAGCAATAGCAATGCAGTCAAGGTCCATTTGGGATCTGGTTACTCCAGAAATGGTTCTGCTGAACAAAGCTGCTCATTGTCTTTGGCTGGCCCCGCTTCCTCAGACCCATTAATCCCCAAGTATCTCAAACATTCATCTCAGCCCAGGCATTTATGCAAAATCTCTGGCCACTGAAAAGTAGCCCCTAGATCTTCATCTCCTCTTAATAGCTAGGCACTGCGGCCAGAAATCTCACATATTTACTTTGGTGTCCTGATCTGTCTCACATTGACATCTTGCCATCCAGGACATCCCCAGCTTGCTCATGCAGAGGCTATGAGGAACAAATCCTACTCAGTGGCCAAATCTAGATCACTTGACCAAAGCTATAAAGGAAGAAAAAATGTGAATACCACTTACTCCTACTTCATTTAACGGTGCTGACATGTTAATCATCTTTACCATAGATGTGACTTACCGCTCTTCACATCTCAAATGTGATCCTCAGCTACACATTTTTTTTGAAGTTGAAGCTCAGTATACCAAGGACTTTTTCCTTGGAGTCAACAGGACTGGGTAATGAATTTACAAATAAATTAGCCAGTTTCTGGTGAATCCCCACAGCATTCATACACATACGAAATGCAGCTCAGTGGACTCTCATTCCAGGAAATATTTTATTACCTTATTATTTCAAGAAGAGACAACGCTGGAACAGCAATATCAATACTAACTTTCCAGTCTAACTGCATGAATTTCTTTACTCTTTCACCTCAAATCTAAAGTATCTGGTAACTTTTGTCAGAGTATCTAAAGGCTCCTTAAACAACCTTTTGTAGGGAGAGATAAAGTTACTTTTCTATTCAAGGGAAGCAGATAACCACTGGCACTCATTCGATAACCAGTTTCCCTTCCCCTCCCCCCCCCCCCCCCCCCCCCTTTTAAATGAACAGCCTGTACTAAAGGAAGGTTGTAAAATGTTGACTACAAAACAACAAACAAATGGTTTGGCTTGGCTGTGAAACTCTTTCAACACTTTCTACTCGAATAAAAAGCTGCGATTCTATCATGGCTACCTCCATGATTTCTATTGAATTAAACTTTGGCTCAGAATTGTGAGCAAGCCCTATTTGCAGACAGGCAGAATTCATGCAAACAAAACTGAAATGATAATTGAGAGACAGTTTTTGAATAAATGCTGCATTTGTCCTAGTCAATACCCCTCTGTGGTTCCAATTCTGTTTGTCAAAAGGAAGGATTATTTCCTGAATGTTTAGACTACGCTGAATGTGAACACTCCCATAGGCACATACACAGAGAATCCGTCACCAGGAATTGTTTCTCTTTATTACATATTACACAGAGTAAAAATTTGACTCTGAAAATGCTCCTTACTAAAGCACAGATCGCTTGTACGGGCCACACAAAAGTACTGGTAGTCAGCAGCAAGTACTGCTCCCTCCAGACCACCTGCAGAGCCATACGAGGCAGGAAGGCAACAGAGGAGCTGTGGTGTAATTCAACGACCCGGCCAGTTTGCAGTGATCAGGGACGTACAACCCCAACACATGTTCCCATTGCATGACCGAAATGTAAATACATGCAAAATCTCTTATTAAAACATCCTGAATTGCAAATGCTATTCCACAAAATGTTCCATTTACGTGAATTTACATTAACGTTGTTATGTGACAGTTTGTGGCTGGCATATAGGTGAAAAGTGCATACATTGTCTAATTGCAATGCAAACAACACAATACTGGACCAGGTTCATCCTTCACTCTAAAAGAACATGTAGATATTAATATTAAATTAGTCCACATAACTTTACTGGTTCCAAAATTAAAGCAGATACTATGACATACCTGGTTCAGCTTCCTTAATTCACATCAGTGAAACTTTGTTTTACCTATTTACTAAGTTCTGTAATTTTTAAGAATCAGGATCCAGGTACATCTGCTCAATGGAGCCTCCCAGTATGCAGTATTCCAGGTCTAACTCTTCTGGTTTTCAGCTTATCACTTCAGTGGAATGCAATAAAGTAAAATACACTGCCAAAACACAATCACTGTCTTCTTTACAGTGTCTATCACATTTCTGTGATGGAGAATTTAAATCAGTGTTATCTATCATTAGTAAGGTGCCAGCAACCTCAGGAAAAAATGAAAAAGGAAATAAAAATAAAATGTAGCTGCCAAAATGGAGTCACTGTCTGAATCTGTCCTTGTATTGGTTTCAATGTGTTTCTCTTTATGTTTGCAGTGATTCATACTGGTGGAGGTATATACTGCTGCCAAAAGCTGCTGGCTGCTAAATGGTTTGGGTATTTTCTTATTTTGTTCCTGATATATTTTTTAAAATAAGTTTACTATCATCTTTTGTTTTTAACTCGCATTTAAAAACAGCGGGACAAGAGAGGTGGTATTTCAATCTCTAGAAACACAGTCCTGAACAAACCATAAATCAGATCTTTTTTCAATAAAGTTGGAGAAAGCCTGATGCAGCAAAAAGATGAGAGAGAGAACCAAGGACTCAAAGCGATCCACGAGGTTTGCCTTGCTGCCTGCAAGCCCTTCGGTGGGGCAGCTACTGCCCACAGCCACACCGGTGCCTTCAGGTGTGATCAGCCTTGCCACCTGGTAGTGGAGTAATTCTGTTATTTCTGCTGTATTGTCATTTGCCATTCCTTTCCGTCCTCGTCATATTCATAGCGCTGTCCCTCTCCTCGCGTACTGAAGGGAGTAGCTATCTTTATGCTGGGCTTACACTAAAGGATGAAGAAATCCAGCCCTCCTTTCTTCTCCACGCAGAAGAAAAAGCTGTGCTTACAGAGATGTCTTATTTATATAGAGCGCCATGCATACCTCCTCCCAAAGGTGAATTTAGCTCTCACAGTAGGCTACCATGAGGGTCAGTATTTTGAAAATGCACGTGATAGTTACAAGGGTATGAAAATAGGTTTCCACATGCCGTAGCCACACTGAACTTCTCTAGCCACCGGCCACAGCCATGGGGTGAAGGATGTTGCGAGGTGCTGCTGAAGAAGGAGCTCTTGCAAGAACAAAGAATACATCACGCAAAATCTCTCTGTACTAACTGAACTGTTACTTGTAAAGTTGTTTAAATGTAATTGCAGAATATTAGAGTTTTCCTGTTAATAAAAAATAGGATTTTATATTCTGGGCTTACAGGATTCTGTATCCAGAGAAGGCAACTTCTTATCTCAAACAGCTTTAGAACAGATGCCAAGCCAGAATTCCTGAAAGAGCCTCATGCAGTGTTTCTACACTTTGATGTTAGCCCCAGTTACAGGGATGTGCAAACAGGTGGGGAAAAGAAGCCCAGCAGCAGAAATTGAACTTCTGAAGTCTCAAAATATCAACAGAGGTCTGACTTGGTTCCTAAGGTATCTATGCAACTTCATCCACCTCTATGTTGAAAGCTGAGGGACAAACTAAAAAAAAAAAAGTATTCTTGAAGGCTGCTTACAAGTCTGAGGGAGAAAGCAAGCTTCCATGAGATTGCGAATGTGTAAACCTCCGATATCATGCAGCGGGAAATATATACCTTCTGAACACTTTTGAAAAACTAAGTTTTCCAGTCTAAAATAAATTAAAGACTAATCCTTTAGTCTCATCTTTAGGCTAAGAATTAAAGACCTAGTTTCACTACAGTATGCTTTCAGAGAGTAAACACAGAAGGAAAACCTGTTCTATCCTAAAGATTATTTTATGTATCTAGGCATTTTATGTCTCAACACTGCAAACATTTAAACAGGGCATCCACAAACTACAGGTAGTTTGTAATTTAACATGCTCTAAAGTCTTTGCAAGACTGGACCATTATTCAGTATAATAATGGAGCCAGAAGTGGTAAATATACATTCAAACATACAAGAAAGTTCATCTTTTTAGACATTTCTTAAGAGCAGCAGTGCTCCTGAAAACCATCAAATCTTGCTGTGATTAGATAAAAAAAAATCACAGCAGGTAACTGAGAGGCATAAGAGATGTGCAATCACAATTAACCAAACCCAGAAAGAAATGGAGAGAATGTGTTGACTAGATAACATAGAGTAATATAAAATACATAAGCTAATGCATCACCTTGAAATCAAGAGTATATGGTGATAAGATGCAAGTGAAAAACCTGGGAAATCTCTCATAAAAAGTAATATCTGTTCCATTTATCTTACAATCAAGGGTGGCAAAATCTTTTGCTTCACTCTGAGACAAAAAGCATTAGCTGAGGTTTCTAAGAGCTGCTTAGCTGGAAATCTGACCAGTCTTGAAGAGGCTGTTAAATGAAGATTACAGTAAGCTGTGTTTCAAACTGTGTGAAATCATAGGAGGTAATCAAAGCATCACTCTCAACAGAAAGAAATTCCACAGAGATGCTTTGCTTTAATGGGGAGTGCAGAGAGAAGAAGCAGGATCTGCCCTGTGGCCCTGAAGCAAACCATTGATTCCCAAACATCTGCTCCAACCCAAACAAACATACAGCTACCGAAGACTGGATCCAGGTCATAACACTCATATTTTTAATTGGTAGGGTGAACCCTGTGCAATACTAGCAGATCTGGCTGCAGCCTTGATGCCGGCAGCCCAGATCAATGGGATGAGCACAGCCCCAGCAAGATTATTTTTTGGAGATGTTTGGTCACTGACGCTAGTTTTGTGTAATATTAAAATATTATTACCCACCATTATGAATATCCAAGATTTAGAACTAGTCCTTGTATTGCAAAAGAAATTCAGCTCTCAAATTTATTCTTCTTACCACAGGATTCAGAGATATCTTTCCATTTACTCAAAAAAATCAGAACAAACTCATTATCGTTAATAGCAATGTAGAGAATATCTAAGCAGGAGGATGAACACTGTGAAATCATAGAGCACAGAAGTCTTTCAGGAGAAATGGTAGTGCAGGAAAATAGCAGAATAACGTTATTGAACACAAGCTTTTATTTTAAACTGTAAATAAAAATGTTTGTCTTGGAACTGGTTTTCAACTATAAGCCTAGTACAGTTGCATCATTTGTTATGTATTTAGCCTTCAGTATGAATTGTAGATAATTACTAGATTGGATTAAATTAAAAACTTGGTAACGCTCTGCACTGCTGGGCATTCTACTAGTCTTGAACCTCCAAAAACAAAAAATCAAATTTAAAAGCTCTAACTACACTCTGATTAACACCGATATGTAGCTTTTTGGCTCTTAGAGATAACCTTAATGCTGAAAGAGTTAATTAACTTAAGCTATATTTTAAATCAACTAGACCAAGTATTAAAATGGACAGTAAATGCAAGAACTGACATGAAACACTCTACAAGTGGACCATCACACTGTATTGCATAATGGAGTCATAACTTATCAGTTATAGCAAATGCTGATGCACCTACAATGAAATTTACACCTTAACGGTTCTAATTTATTTTTATTATCTAGTAATAATAAAGTCTTTCTCATTAATAGTAACTTTTCCTATTTTTTAACCGGTAATAGAGCGCGCTTCTTTTTTTTTTCATATGCAGCAAGTGTTATGAGTTTCCTTACTGACATTTAACACAATCTCTTTATCAGTTTAATGTCTTTTTTACTTGCGCTTTTGGCAATGCGTGTTAGGCTTTTCCACTGCAGGGCTTGTGATGATGTATAACATTTTACTTCAAGGAAACACAGTATCTTTATAGAAGTGCCATGTTTTCAATTCCCTCCTTCATATTGCAGTACCTCAATCGTATGAAGTAGGTGAAATTATTTGTACGCAAAAGATATGTTAACTGACCTATTCTTTCTGCCCTTGAGCCTCTCTAAAGGAACTGAGGTAAAACGTGTCTATCTCAGGGTTTTTCTGCTACGCTTCTTCCAAAAATTCTTATCAGATTTTGGAGTAATTGTTTTGTGTCAATGCTTAAAATTATTGTTACTTCATCTGAACAGTTTAATGTTGAAATTTAATTTTTCTCCACCTATATATGATCACAGTTTGCCAATTTAGTTTTTTTTTTTTTATAATTTGCCAATTAGTTATTAATTTTTTCCATTCTTATGTTACTATCTTTTAATGTAGTACTTCATGCAAAACAATCTCTATGGAAAACAATAAACAAGGAACATTCTTTAGTAAAAATTCCTGACACCAAATGATAGCTTACTACTCTGAAATTTGATCTTGTGTGAAAATTGCTTCTTACCCCAGTATTTGCAGTCGTTGAGCCTTAGGGTATGAGCATCCTAACTAGTGTCCAAATGTCAACATGTTGTAGTAAATAAATAAAATGTGAATCATCACTTAGCATGCATAGAGTATTGGATATACTTAGCATACTGATTTTAAAGTAACAGCAGCTCTCTCTAGTTTTATTCTGCCCACCTCGGGGATAGATTTTCTGAGAAAAAAAATACATATATATATATTTCACATGCACTAAATCAGAAGCACTGCAGTTTGAGCCAGTTGTGCACTGAGAAAACAATGCGCTTCCCTGTGAAAATAAAAAGTTACAAGATACACTGCAAAGCATCATCTATCTGCTAGCCTGCATCTTTAGTGTCAAGCAGAGATAAGCAGATGTGACTACAGAAATCAAGTATTTCATGAGTTTTAGGGGGGGGGGGGGGAAATCAATTGGTGTATTTAAAGCAAATTCTGAAGTCTCATGCAAATCTTCTGAGTTTCATTTTTACCCCCAGAGATAATCTTGCCTGCCTGCCTCTCTCAGAACTGAACTTCCAAGAGAAAGTCCATTTTTCTGCATGCTGCCTTTTGCTCTATGCGTTTTGCTCTAGTTCCCAGCAAGCACTCACCTACATTTCCTTCTTATTGAAGGAATCTGAAGAAAAACCTATCAGACTATTCACATCTTAATTGTTCAAAATTCATCTTAAAAGATGCTCATAGTCTGAATTTCTGGATTTCAAAGAAACTAGAGTAACTTCTATCGCATTTAGTAATGTTTACATTCACTGACCTTTACCTGCTCCTGGGGAAATCAACAGAAGAAATAATCATTTTGCTGGTTTTGAAAAATGAAGGGCCCATCTGAGTTCCTGAGAGTTATCTAAAAATTCCTGGAAGGGGCTGAATTTTCGAACTGCTCAGAAACACTTGTTTTCTCTCCCGCCTGAGCCTCAGGTGTAGCTCCTGCTCGCATTGCTCGCCATTGTCAGGAGGGTAACAGGGCTTGAGAGCCCTAAGGAGGACCCGAGGCAGGGGGCCATGGGAAAGCAAACAAGGCGAAGGAAGGAGCCCCAGCTTGACATGAAAGCTGGTGCGTATGAGTGCTGTTATTGACAGCAAAAGCCCTCTTACCACACTCTACGGAATACACCAAGGTTTGTGTTCATCACACAATCGATCTCTTACTTCAATCAAAATGATAGACAGAACAATCAAAACAAGAGGAATGCATTGTATTATACAGTACTGTTTAATCATATGGTTGGTTTCTGATAACACTGAAAGCATCAGAAGGAGAAAAGAACAATTGAGTTTTGGGTTTTCTTTGTAATTTGTGATATAGTAGTTACATACACACACGGTATCTTTACCCCTAAAATGAATTAGAAAGACAAGTGTGATGACCCAGCATGTGAGCTATAAATCCTCAATTATCCTGCTTCATTTGCAACAAGAAACTTTGAAAGTATGAAAGTACTCACTGCTTCCTTGGGATTTCTCAAAGCATTCAGGTGATAGCTAAATGAGCTTGAGGAAAGAAATTATTTGGGTCAAAGATTCTAATCCATTTGGCCAAAACACGGGAGAAGGGAAGAGATGACTTTACTTAGCCTTCAGTGATGAGGAGCTAAGATTACTCCAGTGTTCTAAGTATTAACTGCACAGTTCAAAAAGTAAGATTTCGGGCAGTGCACCACAGTTGCACGCTTCAGAACAGAAATTCAATTTTCCTTACAAGTTGAGCTCATTCCTGCCTCCTGTTAAGAGCCAGACTAGCTTAGCTTTTAGTTAGGATTTTTAGAGGATAAAAGTACAGTGACAGTGCAGGCCTTCCTTTTACTGGAAAAAATGGATGCCTTAGCTGTTGACAGTGAAAAACCTTGAAAAATAATCCAGCATATAAAAGAAGGGATGTACTAATGTTGTTGTCCATTTGTATGCAAAATATGGCTAGAACATCTTTTCCCTTCTCTAGTTTCCTTAGGTTTAGTGTTGCTAAAACCTATGTCTAATAATGTACTTAAAATTAAGAAACATGGAAAGAAAATGGATAGGTAGAGGAATTCCAAACCTGCACCCAGCTATGTGATAAGAGGTTAGAATAAAAAAAAAAAAAATATACTGAGCTCTTTGGCTTTCTCAATTTGTGGCAAGAAAGAGCTGGAAAGGAAGGAAAGCAAGACTACCCTGATATTCAGCCAAGGATGGGTTTGCCCTCTGACGTGGGAAAAAAATTAATACTAGGGTAACTGCTTGAGTAATTATGGCATTGGTCAACCAGATTGCTTACCCAGTCTGTCAGGCAATCTGCTCCTCTGATAGATGGGCTGCAGTTTGGTTTCGCATGACACTGGAAGGAACCAGAAGTCCTAACTGCACCAGAAAGTGCAATAAGAGCATGGTGTAGAGAAACTGGTGAGCAGAATATAACATGCATCCCAAACAGGAAAAAAAAAACACTTTGTGCAAATGGAAGACGAAATGCATAAGCCTTCCTTGCTTGTGAAACTCCTTAAAAGATCAGGATTTTGTTTGCTAACTAGGCAGGACTAGCAAGGACCGACCATACTTCAGTGGATGTCTTTTGTCTCCAAAAAAACATGGACCAGGCTCCCAGCAGACGAACCTAAGGAGCCAACTGAGCTGTAAATTCACTCAATGTACTGGTGAAAATGGGATTGTTTCTCTGCCTGAAAACCCCAGGGAAACTTTGTTGCTCCTCCTCACCCTCCTCCTACATGTTCTGTCAGTGGGATTATAACTTCTGAGGAAGTTACAATCAGAGTTACTGAGGATTGTAATCAGTTATAATCCCCAGAGTTACTGAGGATTTGTCCCAATTTGCCATTATTGCTTCTTTGCCCTCTCTTCTCTTTAGTTTAAACCTCTGTAGAAAATAAACTAGTTGGAAAGCAGTTTTATCTTATGGCTACAAAGTATTTTAGGCCCTTTTGACACTGTATTCTTAATGCTCACCCTAAAATTCCTTCAAACTGTTGCAAGTCCTAAGAAATGGAAAAGAAGAAAAAAGTGCATCTGTGAGAACAAACAACGTGATAGACTAATGGGTAAGACGAGCAGCTTGCATTTTGATACAAAAGGTCCTTAAACCTTGATACGAAAGCCCTACTCCACTGTTTATGCCCATGGGCAATTGCTCTGATAAAAAAGTGAGAAGAGTAACAACTGTAAAGTACTTTAGATGGCCACATCTAAAAGAGCAGATACACTTAAAAATTTAGTATAAATAAAGAAAAGAAAGGGTTGCAGTCCTCTTCTGCTCCTTACAGGGCCCACAGAAGGATTCATTTCTGTTTGTGTTGTTGCACTTTGCCTAGGGATGCTGGCTGACACACAGTAAGCAATGAGAGTGACCGTAATGACATGGTGTAGGCAGAAATAATTCAGATAGCTGTCAAGGGGAAAGAAAAAAAAAAAAAAAAAAAAATCACCCAGATGGCACAGAGGTGGGAATGGAAATCAGCAGCATGCCTTTTTTCCTACTTAATACTTGAAGATTATTAATGAAGGCTTCAGCCACACACAGCCTCCATCTTGCCTACCTTGTCAGCTTATTTAATGCAATGTGGTGTAAATTGCCTGAGGTTATAGGTTAGGCTCGGTACCTTACTCAAGCTCTGATTATTTTTTTTGTTGTTTTATTGCAAATGCTACTTTACAAGATGAAACACAATTGGTGGCAGTAATATATTTAACCATTCTTCAACATGGGCATACAAGGGAAAGGACAAAGGCAACATTAGCTTGTTGCAAGCCACCGATCGCAGTATTTTCTTGGGTGCTAAAGTCTTGGTCTGTCAATATTCTCAAATAAGGCTCCCTTCCAATATCAAATGTATGACTATGTCAGCCCATGTACTAGAAACATATATGGTATCAAATTGGTAACAATGACCCCACCAAGCTTCCTACCACCCCTCTCTACTATCGCATCTCGCAAGCAAGAACACAAGCCAAAGGGCTGCTGCCTGAAGTGAATCGAAGCTTCCTGGTCGCTTTGCTACTGCAGAAACGTCAAACACTTCATTTTACTGAGACTACCTGGGAGCAGACCAGATGCAAGATATCAGTTCATTCCTAATCCTCCCCTCAATTTCTTTTATTTTCCTCTTCCCATCAAAATACAGTTTCCATATTTATGCACAGAATTCAACCTGACATTTGTAACCAACTGAATCCGAGGCGTGGAAGTGAGCACATTACAGACACACAGATAAAAAGAGAAATACTGCTGTAGGGACACAGACCTTGGTTCAGCATGTCCGGTGCTAAAATGCCTAATTCTTCCCAACGATAGCCTCTCTATCTCACCCTAAAAAGCCATTTCCATTATAGGGTAATACAGACCATGAACACTTTTGTTTGCTTGTTATTTTTTTTTAAAATGCATAAGCCATTTTCTTCACTTCGAAAATCCTATTTCGTATAGATAATGTAATTTAAGTGCTGTTACGCTAAAATTTCAAGTCACCTTCCCTTGACCATACCTTTATGCATTAGGAAGGAAGAGATAAGTTTTTAATCTTTTATTTTTAATGAAGATTAAAGAACAAGTTCTGCTTGGCTACCCTTGGCACACCATACATTTTAATGTATATTGATTTGTATAAATGTCTCATTTAGAGCATATTTTTGTTAGTATTAATGGTTCTTGGATAGATAAGATTAGTCCTCCTGTAATATTGCCAATCTCATTGGTCAAAGTTGAAGAACACATTACTTTGTTCTGAGATGAAAAAGGAAGACAAAGAGACAGCTCCTGAGACTGGAATATCAAAGGATCGATGTCCTCAGTGAGGACAGACAGCTACGGTCTGCAGGAGACTGCACAAAATTCTGCCTTATGTTGACCTCAAGTGGGAATTTTGTGCTTATTCTTACTAATCTTTCGTTTCCATTTTTCCATTAATTTCCATGGAATTCTGAGTTGATTTTATCAGGAAAGGGATTTATGAAGCACTTTTGAAGGTGAGATGGAAGCCAGCAGAATTTCGTTACTACCCAGATGTATGGGCTATCTTTTACTATATGGGTACGTACAGCATATGTAAACGAGGAAAATAGCAGTTCACATTTTCAATGTGAGTTTTAAAAATACTTCTTATAACTCCCCGTTCTCATAATGTAATTAATACAATAACAAAATAATACAATACAAAACTGCCACACATTTGCTAAGCTTTTTTTTTTTTTATTACCTACTGTGCTCCATTCAGACATTAATGCTTTGTAATGTCTCCTGCATGGAAATAAAAACTATGTGAATACATGATCTCTCTTGTAATCCAAATGTAATGCAGAAACTTTTAGTAAGTTAAATAGTATACTTTTCCTATAGTTTAACAACAGAAAAAAAAAAAAAGAAGAAAACATCAAAATAAAACACCTAATCCAGATCAAACTATCTGCCCCTCTGGCTACTCTCTAGATGCCGTCTTAGGTGATTTCCTACTTTCTTTTCCTTCTCTTGAGCCACCATCTTTTAACTTATGACAGCAAACAAAACCATTTCAACAATGGCTTAATAAGGTTCCACAATCCTGTCTACCATGGATATAATCTTCCAATAGACTGGAAAATTATATCTATTTTCACTTTTGAAAATTGTGATTGATATTTCTCCAATATTTACAGTTGCCATAAAAGCTGAAGGCTTTCCTTGTTGAGCAAGAAGCATCTTGATCTTTCATTTCATATTGCAAAGTCCTCAGCATATGATGGGGAATCCCAGGTCCAGGTTTCCTACAAATTATGCGAACGCTAGATAAATCCCTTTACTTTCTCCAGCGGATGAAAAACAGTAACCCCTTCAGATTCATCTGAACATCTCTAGGGATTTTGCTACTTAGAAATAAAACTGGTCAAACTCTGTTTTCAAAAGCTGTCTTCACAGAACCATCCCCTCCTACCATAAAGATTTATAAAGATTTGAAAACATTAAAGCTGCAGCAAATACATCCTGAACCACCTAGCCCTATCCATGTCTGTTACCACAGTGAAATTTTTTCATGGACAAATTGTCCATTTGCAACTTGATCCATGTCTTTTGTTTCACTTTTCACCCATGCAATACAATTACAAATCAATTACGCTCTTTTTCTAGACCTCACTCCTTTTTAAAATGGACAGGGCCATCTATGTACTTAATGGCCATCTCTCAAAAGGCACCATTCCTTCTTTTGTAATAATAGATGCAGAGCAGGACCACAGGGTATGGAAGTACAAATGGAGGACAAGCCTTTAATACAATGGCTTTCTGGAAAGAAAAGATGAAAGCAGGGAAACTGAGATTTGGTAACACTGTAATTTTCAAAGCATAAAGAACTCAAAATCAGATCAGTAATGAGAACACAGGCTTTGGAAATTATTCATAATGAGAAAGGTAACAAAAACTCAACCGAATGTAATCATAAGTAAGTTTAAGAAAGACGTTTTTTTATTTCACAAACTTGTCTTGTAACTCAATGTTTCTCCAGCTATGACTAGGAGACACATCAATCCTTCCTCATTCCTTGTTCTGCTGTGCAGATCTGACTACACACTGACACACTACAGGGCTCTCGGCAGCAACATCCATAAAAAGTGGAAAACCTGCAGTCAATACTAATATTAAATTTTGTAGGGTAATTTCTCTGTGTTGGGGAAAACAGTTTTATAGGGAAGCAATACCAGGTATAGAAAAATAAATTACTATTAGAAAAGGCATTTTTGAAAACTAGTTAAGTGCTTTTCAAAATGCAGCAGATTTTGTTTTACTTCCCTTCTGAAAGCTCTGCTGAGTGTCTAAGTGCTGCTGCCATGAGAGCTGGTCAATGACTGGCTAACAACTTAAGCCAGGATTTCTATCCAAAAAAAGCAATCCAAGTCTTCTTTGTCCCTTCATTGAATTTTATCATAAATAAAAGTAAAGTAAAATGCAGTTCAGATAAGCATCACAGCACAGAATAGGTAAACTTTAATGCAAATTTAGCTCATCACCAGAGTGGAAAAACAGTTTCATTGTTAATTTAAGCTTGTGGGAGTCTCATTACTGATTTCCCCTGCCCCAGGGAGCCACCCCTGAGAAGGGAGGTAGTTCCAGCCCTGCTCATTGCATAGCAAAGCTGCATACCCTGACCTCACTTTTTGTGCTCAGCGAGGGCTGGTTGTTGGTTCAGGAGACCTCAGGCCAATGCTTCACCATAGACAATACTTCCTACCCTCAACATTGTCACATTTCCCTTTTTCACTCTACAAAGATACCCTAATTATCCTTTTTTTTTTTTTTTTTTTTTTTTTTTTAATTCATGACAAAATTCAACAGACAGAACAGGCATGGCTCCAGTTTCTGGACATTCTGGAGGAGCACTGTCACTCGCAGAGCAGATGTCAGAGCTGGCACCATGTGGGTACCAGGCAGAGCTCCCAAGGGGAAAAAAAAAGTAAAATTCACAATCATGATGGGTTTTACACTTTGTTTTACAGAGGTGTTTTACACTGTGTGGTACTTCTAAACCCATTTGGATTTTTCTACCAAGTATGTGCCACTCCACCTTATTGTTGGGTAATTGGTTTCTTCCAGCTCTGCCGTTCCCAAATTTATCAGCTCCACCAGCACGACTGTACTGCTTCAGGTCATGAAGCCAGTTTATTTAGCCCCAGCTAAAGCATCAGACTGCACAATATTGTGCTACGAGACAAATAATTAAAGGCCTGCCCTGCTCCAGTGCATTTCTCCAATGGGCTTCTGCCACCAACTTCTGCAGTAGCAGGACCCACCAAAGGGTTGAAAAATATGTATTAAACTGACCACAGCCGTTAGGCTTTCATTTTTAGCCTATGACTTTTAATTGCTTATTTCTGGTATCTTTTGAAATACGGGCAAATCAAAATTAAGTAATAAAAACAGCTCTTAAAACCCTCTGGTGATGCAAAGACCAGCACATGCAGAAGATAATGGGAGAGATTTGTCTGCTGGATTATGGAAAAGGTACATCACTATTTTAACATATTTACAACAAAGAAAAAATATTTAGAAAACTTTACCCTCTGTCAACAGGCACACACAACTCATAGGCTTGTCTCTCTACAGACCGATAATGCATAACATATTAATGTGACTGCCACCTGGATAGTCAAAAGATACAAGAGAAACAAGGTTTTTAGCAAAACAATCCTTTCAATCATATGATATACTATAACAAAAAGATTTGACCTCCTCCTAGAAATTGTTTTTAATTTGTGGGTAAAATAAGAGAATTTCTTATTTTTAATCCTTAGTGATAACAAACACAAAAAATGTTCACTGATATAAATGACATACAGAAAGGTCAGCTAGGCTTTGGGAATAGTGGTCCCGTCAAGTAAAGCATTGGAACATATGCCTAATTCTAAGTATAATTGACTAAAGTGGCTAAAATTGAGCACCTGCTTAAGTGCTTTCATGGCATCATGCCTAATGAAATATTAATCACAAATGGCAGAGAGCCATTATACCAAGAAGGTCTTATTTATACTGAATTGAATTATATAATAATTAAGGTGTATATAATCAGCCATAGTAATAAGTCTGTCGGTGTTCTCATCTGAATCAGCACATTTCAAGAGTGCTAAACCTACAGTGAAATATTCCTGTTTCTAATTAACCTTGCTAGTGATTTTATTTTGTAGAGAAACTTGCAAAGCACCTGTATTAGTCACAGCGACTGCTGCGCAACAGCAAGGCACTCGTGAGACTAATCCCACTGCCTTCGCTCACAGTGCCAGGGAGAATACTGGGTTGCAGGATAAACAGTATATTAACAAATGAAAAATAGGAATAACTTAAAAAACTCAAAATGATAGAAACAGTAGTTATGTTGTCTAGGGGACTGGTAGTAAACATATACACTATATGAGCTCTTTACCCTGTTTAATCCTTTCTACTGGTTGATGAAATTCAAGCAGTGTAGCAATGGTTTTCAAGCCTAATTCATACTGGTTCTCTAAGACCATGGAAATGATTTGTTAAATTGACAATTACCACACTAGGCTCCTTTCAAGTCTGTCTGGTCTTCCTATTATTCTACTTAAAAGATGGAGGATGCAATAATTTTATTTTTAGTTTGAGCCTTCTCAAAATACAATGCATCCAAAGGATGTGGATTTGGTTTTCTGAAATTTTTAAAGCTTTAGAAATTTTAAAACTACTACTAACTTTTCTATACTCCTCTTTTTTCAAAGACAAAAAGAGGTATTGGGTCAAGACTTTGCCTGTGTATTCTTCAAAATGGTATATAAGACAAAGTCAAGGTGTTAACTGCTTTATTAAATGGAAGTGAATTGCTACAATGATGAATAATAACAAAACCGGAATTATATTTTTATCACAATATCAGTTTCACAAGACGAGGATGAACTGATATACTCCTCCCTCTTTTTAAAATTCTGAAATGGTAATTTTGAAAGAAATAATTTTCCCTACATTTCCTAGAGACGACTTAAACATAGAAAAAATTATCACAAAACCAAACAGATCACAACAGAAAGTGGACTAAAATCTTTTTTTTAATCCTTCTTTACTCAGTATTATGGCAATTATTGCTCCTACAGCATCAGATTACAATGGGGCTGATTGTGCCGAGTTCTTAGTTTATCACATCACAATTCGAGGAGTCATGAGATTTTAATATGTCAAAAAATATTTTTTAATTAGGTCTGACCATCTTGCAAGTAAAATACTGCACTACAATCAGATCAACCCAAATTAATGTTTGTCAAATGCCGTTTGGCATGTCCTACCAAATGGGGACAGTTTTGCTCCATGTGATTTTAGATGTGTGTAAACACAGTCTGCCAAAGTAAAGACTGATGAGAACTTGTACATGTGTTGTATTTTGAATAATCCACTCATTCATCTCATTCTGGCAAAGCATTTTAGTTTAAAAAGATGAGAATTTGGACAATATAACCTTATTAAAATAGGCTTTCACTGCACTGCAAAAAACAAACTCTTGCCTAAGGATAATTGTTGATGTTATTGTTTTCAAGTGTTGGTCTTTTTAGAAAATGAAACAATTCAGGACTAGTACCTGCTTTTAATCACATTCCCACAGCAAACAACATCTTAGGGCAGAAGCAGTTGCATTTGCATAATGTGATACAGGTGCCCTGGGCTCTTTGTACAATAAATCCACGCTGCACAGACAATGATGTGGATCTGATGAAGCAGCTGTCAAGCACTGACCAGCCAGAATCAAGTATGATGCTGGGGGTGGACTGGGTATGGTGGGACCAGGTGCAGAATACTGATATGCAGGGCACTGCCCGACTATTGAATGGAAAATTTCCAGTTGGACTCAACAGTGATTTGTAACAGATGAGGCAAATCCAAGAAACACCTGTTAGCTTTGGGAAGAAGAAAAAAATTGGCACCATAATGCTTCACCAAATGAGTCATCAGAATATAAAGGAAGAAACAGCATTAAAGGAAAAGAATGAATTTTACTTTCAGATCTGCAAGCTACATAAGAATATTTAATATTTGTCGCATTCTTTCTAGTGGGACAGTGACTCATTTAGATCAGGATTCTTTCATAATTCAGCTTCAAGTAAATTACAAAAGGAGCTCTCAAACAAAGAACACATTAAAGATGAGTTTAAAGAAGGCAATGCTCTAAAGGAGTACTCAGCTGTGCATGCTCCCTCAGACAATGTCAGTCTGTGTATAAATATAGCTTATAATGAGGTGTTACCAGTACGCTTTTGGCAGCTGTAAGCAAGAACACCTTGGAGTTTAAAGGCACCTCTTCCAGACATAGAAGTGACCTTCTGCAATATGGACTACAAAGCTGGTAGATGGCCCTGCCCAGGCAGGACGGTGACTGTCACTGCACTGGAGAGCGGGAGAGCAGCCCAAGGCCAGCGAGCAAAAGAGTGAGGTCTGCGGTGGAAAGGGTCCTCACAGCAGCTATTTGAATGCTACAAACTGCAGGAATAAAGTACAAGATGTCTGGAAGGAGTTTTCGCTTAGTATGTTTTCTTTATCATGTCTGTAATCATGACATTTCAGGGAAGGCTTTTAGGTCCAAGTACTTAGTGAATCTTATTTCTAACTACCCTAACATTTTGAACCATAAATACAAACACTGATTAAAAACATAATCTTGGAAATCTACAGTAAAATTGTGAGTCAGATTTTTGTTTTCATTTCCAGCACAGAAGTTATTTGTTACTCAAAGTTAAAATATTTGCTTTAGAAATGCTGATAGCATTCAGACTGTGTGTTACTCAAGGAGTAACACAAATTACAGTTTAGACATCCAGCTGTTGGGAAGCTACTGTCCTACCTTAGATCGTATCTGTCATGTTTGAGAGCTTTCAAGTATCATCTAGAATGAAGCAGATCATAAAGAAATGGTCTGGGAAACATTTAAGATTGCTGCAAAATCAATTGAGCATGAATGAGAAGCCTTTTGCAATGTCTGGCAGTGCTGAGGTGGAATTCCTGCTTTGATTCAAAATAATGATGATCAACCAAAAAAAGTGTTCTCACGCAAGTGGGTTGATGAAGACTGCCAAAGGAGGGGGCAAAATACCTTGGGCTCCTTTTGGCAGAGATCCTGAAAAGGTTAATGAACGAAATAGAAATGGAAATCCACCTCCAACCTACCATATGTCTGCTACACTTCGGCAACATCTGTGTTTATAGCAAACAAGTCCCTGAATGCACTGGACAGAGAGCTTTCGAGAACCTAGTTTGGATAATATTATTATTAGCAAAGGGGAAAATAGGTTTAATAATAATGTCATGTAGGTCATCGAATTGCCTTGGTCTGCAGAATATTGGCAGAGATCCCTGACAAGAAAAGCTAACATGGATTGTTTTAGGAACTCAATGAACTGTGGACAACTTATGTCTGTAGAAATTATGTTATTACAGGATTTAAAATATTAGTGCCCCAGAAAAATTCAATACACTAAAACACCGGATGGGCAAAACAGCATGCACAGTGATTCCGTACCAGCAATACTACCACCATACAGTTCCCATCCCACATCTCCTCTGACTTGGAAAATTAATCTGGTTCTCAAAGATGAATTTATCTATTCTGCATTTCTTCAGGAATGCTGTGATAACAATTGCATATGATAGCAGCAATCGGTTTGCTCTGAATTAATTTTCCCCTGATGTTAAAACCTCTATTCTTTGGCTCGGTTGGGGTAAAATGAGTAGACAACTGTATGCCATTTTCACATCACTTCATCACAGTGTAATCTCCTCCAAAAGCAAATGAAACCGTCACATTTACCTAAGTGAAATGAACAATATTGAAGGGTTACTCCCTACCTCAGACTTTTTCTTCCTCCCTGTATCAGCTTTGGCTTGCTGGTGCCATTTGCCTGAGGGTTTATACACTTCGTCTCCCTGTCACTGGCTTCAGCAGGAGCTGTGGTCCTGTGGTCCCTTTATACTTCTCACACCATCCAATACAACTACAGATGTTTCCATTATCCATATAAATGTCTAATCCTTTTCTGAACCCTACTAAGCTCTTAGCTTCACTGAACTCTTGTGGGAATTAATTCCACAGGTTAATTATGCATTTGTGTAAATACTTATTTTCTTTAATGGTTTTAATTTTGCTGCCTTTCGGTTTCATTATAAGTCCCCTGGTTCTTGTATTATAAGAAAGGATAAGTGAAAGTGCCAGATTTACTTTCTGTATATGCAATTCATTATTTGTATATCTCCATCATGTGCCCTCTTTATGTCCCCTCTCCACACTAAACCGTCCCAGAGTTTTAATTCTTTCTTCACACAAAAGCCATTCAAGCCATTTGCCATAATTAAAACAATTAATTTCAAGAGAAATCCAGACTGCTACACAGAGAATTCAGAAAGGAATGAGGAATAAGTTGAAAGAATGACTAAGCTTCCTCCATCTACTGCGATTTTTTGCAAGCCTTACACTGCACACATTTCCATACAGAAGCCTGCTGCTCTTAGGCTATCTAGCTAATAATATTTAAGTGTTTTAATAATCCAGTAAAGTGAAATTAATGTGTTAAATGTATTAAGAGTCTCTTCAGCAGCACTGCTGGGCTTAAATTAGTGATTACAAGAATTTAATTTCATGACAACAATGAGTACTTACTTCTTCCTAAACTTGTGAGCCTGCTTTTCTTGTGAGCAGTAAGTTGAGAAGAAAACTAAAAGTAAAAGAAAAATTTTCTTTATCCCCAGTAATCTTTGGAACACAGATAGCATTAAAAAACATATAGTTACTTATGCTGATACTGAGATAAAGACTTCTTGTAGCTGTACTTCAGCTTATTAATATTTAACAGCATCAACATCTAATTAACATTTCAGCAGAGATGACCTTTCCAAGAAATAGATATGTTTATATACATATATATATTTGGCTGATGATAAGATGGTATGGATGGCATATCTCCTTCTTTTAGGAGAGACTTAACTAGAAGGAAAATTTTGGGGCCTTGTGGTTTGTTGGGATGAGTTTCTGACCAGATTGTAAATGACTGAGATAGGATATAAATTACAAGAGAGTCAGTTCATTCTCTTGTTCTCTCAAAAAAAGTTCGGGAGCAAACTGAAATTTCTGCAAGTGTATTTCACACTGAATTTCCTCAGTGCATTTGTTGATATGTGTATGTTGCAACTCCGGATTCATCCCAGCCAATTCAGTAAAGCTATCACACAATCTACTCAAGAAGTTGAAGCCATGATGGTCTGTAGTGACTGTTTAGTTACGTTGGCCATTACATTAAAAAAGGAAGTTACTGCAGTGTTATACAATCCTTATGCCTCAACCTGTGCAAATTGAGGATGATGTCTGTCTGCAGGTCTAATAAATGCTAGGTTTTTAATAAGAAAATATGTGGTGTTTTAGGGATTTTCCATAAAGTATGGCCCTTCTCAAAAATCTACTCATATGATTTTTTTCTTTTGATCTCAGAAGAAGCAAGGTTGTGACACATGACATGATTGCCCAATGCTTTCAGTGAGAAATATTCCTGGCAGGTCAATCTTCAGTCCTTTTCATGCTGCAATTATGTCTCCCTTACTCTTTCTGTGTTTTTAAGAACAGACTCATATTTCTGAAGTTACTTTCATGTAACTATTTGTTTTTAAGCTGTACGGAGTAGTATTTAGCCATATTAGTGAAAATAAACAGTGGATTACTGGGGGGGGGGGGTAAAAGAGAGGTGAGAGAATTTATATCCCTGCATATGGAAGGAGGCAGACCACCCAAACCAGAACATATCTGGTTTCCATCTCACTTAATTCAGTAAGTAAAAAGCCCAAAAATAACACAACAGAAAACTCTTTGCTGATCTTCCTTGATAAATATAATCAGTAAAGGCTAAAGTCACGATACAAAGAGTTCCACTCTGGTTAATTAGTCTGGCAGCCAGGGGAAATCCCCAGAAGAATGCTTTGATACCTTCTTTTTATTACACTGAAAGGAAAGCAAGATGTTATTCTGTAAGCCACATCTAATGGACAAGTAATACATGTTTATCAGGCTCGGAGCCACCTACCACTGTGCAGCACCCTGACGATTTGTTTTATTAAGCTAAGCTCTTAACCAAAGCTCTGCAGAAGGGTTGGACATACTCTTCAGTTCAAGTTAATGAGAAGTCCTAAAGCTTCTAAACAAAGATCTGTTTAAGCTGAACAATGTATTTATTTGTCATACTTTGTAACTTCTTTTTACAAAACAGAAAAGTCTTTGTTTTACCCTTTGTTTAGATAAACTAGAGTGGATTAATTATCCTTTACCTTGGTCTGAAAATAACCAAGGACTCTACATGAACCTAACACAAGGGACACTTTCTTCTTGCAAGGGCAACGAAACTACACACTGAACAGCCAAGCATCCTTCTGAAATGTTTAACATGTAATAAGAACTATGACTGTGCTCCGTAATTCACTTACCTTACACCCAGCTGCACAAGGAGTAGTGGCACTAAACTGCCACTGTAGAGATCCATGTCTTTTGGTTGGCAGCAAACAACGGTCTTCAGGCTGTTCAAAGAGGGTCTGAAACAGTTATAATTGCACCCTTTCTTCAACATACGTATCATTTTAATGGGCTTTCTTTAAAAGACACAATTGTGGTGCAGAAAAAAAAATAGCCTCCAAAAGCAAATCTGCATAATTTATGTGTTATCTAAGGTCTCTGTTGCTGAAGTCAGATAAGAAATGAAGAGTCTATATTTTATAGAAAGGATCCGATTTAATTGCATGCAGAAATAATGTGTTCCTTTCCCTTTTTTCCTGGCTGTTTTTTTGTAGAATGCAGGATAATTGAATGAAATGTTTTACACGAGAGAGAAATAATTATATACCATGTCTGAACTTTGTCTCTTTAGGCCAGGCTGTATCCTAGCTGTGGATGCAAGTTCTTCCATGCACGCACAGTCTAGGAACGGGAACACCATCTCCAACAGGAAGCCAGCCTGAAGTATCCCACTGGGAGGTCAGCACTTCGTCTTCCACTTTGCTAAACAACCAACTTTCCTCCGTATGTTTTGATGACAATAGTTGTTTAGCTGTCCAGCCTCTCAATTCAAGCTATAATAACCTTCTGGACAAAATGTTTAATACCATTGCTCTTGCCAAAAATTTAATTGCATCCATTGATGCATCAGAAACAAAAGCATTACCTAATGAATTTTTCCTTAACAGTGGCTTTATCTTTCCTTCTTCACTAATTTCTCAAGGTTATTGGAATACAGATCCTACCGCCTGCTATATCAGCACCTGTCTTTTAAGTCACCAATACCTTGGCTATTCTTTTTGAGTATTGGAGCTCCCGATCCAGGCAGTAATGAAGCTCTCCTGGTTGGTTTCTGATTTTTTTAATTTTTTTATGATTATTAAATGTTTGAGATGGTTCACACACACAAAGATGTACACCAGACCAAGTTTCAGACTAACTGAAGAAAAGGAAACAGACTACAACTGAACAGCCGAGATCTGCACGAAGACAGGTATATGCTTTCTTGGAAAATTAAAACCAACAAAGTGTAGCAACTCTGATGGCAGCTGGGGTCTGATAAGCAAAGCAGCTGGGCATCTGCCCAAGTTTAACAATGTCATCGTACCTAAAGTTAGAAATACAGTTAACTATCTTGTTAAATCAAATCTTTCTTTTTTCTAACAGATTGAGTACCAGTGTAAAGAGCTGGTCTGCTTGTTCTCATGAATATAACTCTGAAGTCTTGGTTAAACCAAATACATTCTTTCTGGTGTTGCTGCACTGTGCATTCTGGTTTGACAGTAAAATGAGATGTGCAGCTGTTTGTAAGCTAACTGACCTGGTTCTCTTGAGAAAGCTTCCTCAGTTTATCGTTACTGATGAAGATAAGGAAACTGAGACTTCTAAGGAATATATATGGGTTTGGAAAGAAATCAAATAGCAGATGATGTACTACATCATGAAGGTTTTGAGACCACTGTTACTTGTATGTGGCTATTTGAATCATGTTGAGCATTTGAGCTGTGAGACTGACTTCAAGCCTGTGCTTTGTGAGATCAGACAAGAAGCAGCCGAGAGCCTGACCTTCCCTGAACCACTGAATACTAACGGCACTGGTATGACATTTAAATAGATGAAATACGTCTCTGCTGTAAGCAAGAATTTTCCATTTATCCAGCATATGCTGTCATAATTCTGAAGTGTCAAGGTCTGATCTGGATCATTCTCTGGCTGATGACAGATGAGCAATTCCCTGCGCAGCACATTGAAATCGTGCGCTCTGTGCAGCTCACACTTGCAACAGTCTATTTGCCACATACTTTAGTAAGATAAAAACCCGGGAGGCCACCTGTGTCTAAAAACATGCAACAGCCCCACAACAAACCTTACAATAATGTCATTTCTACCTGCACTGAGAGTAGTGTCAGGCCACTGACCTGACTTTTGAACACTACCTTGGAGCTCTCCTGTAGGCAGGACTACAGAATCATACTTGTAATCCATAAGTTTTACACTGCCAATTAAATTGCTATCCCTGCCCCCCCCCCCCAATCTAATATGCAACTCCATTACTTACGTTTTAAAAATAAAATAAAACAGCTCTTAGTAGTACTAGACAGTTTATGTAGTACTTAAGGAGCTTCTTTGAGAGTTCCACCTTTAAGAACTCTTCAGCAGCACAAGTCTACCTCTGATTCCCCATAACAGCTATTTTTGTCTTTCAGCATAATGCTGTTTTTTTAAATATCAGAGTAATTTCTAGGCTCAGGAAAATGTCATTAAGGATTGCCCTTTCCTATTCACCTCTCTCTCCGATGAGATCAGAATGCGCACAGGCAAAGCCCTTGTTGTTCCTGCCCACAAATCAATATTTACTGCACAGAGAAGGGAAGGAAAGGAAGAACAGAGGATGAAACGAGGGACTGGAACACAGAAGACAAAAAAAAAAGCTCCGTTTCTAATGACTATTCTTCTTCATCATCCCTGTTCTTTTAGGTGCTGTGTATTAAGAGAAAGTGAACAACCACTACTACTGTCTTAGCTCCGTTGCCATAAGAACTTCAGCAAACTAAACATTGCTATTTGTTATTCAGTTCACCTATACAACCGGTCCCTTTGTTTTTCTACAATTCAGAGCATGGACTTGCAGAGATCTCAAACAACATTTCAGACATACAGTAGAGGAAGCATTTTTATCATTGCTTTTATAATGGCTTTACACTCCTTTACAGTTAGATCCCAGCTATAATTAAAGGGGAAAAAATGACCCAGTGAGAGGGTCAACAATAACTCTTGAGTTCCAAAAATCAAGGATTCAAGTCAAAGTCGTCTATTCTTCCTTGGAAGATGGTAGGTTAAACCACATTCACTGCTTGAGATTCCGAGTTATGTGGTGTACTCAGTGGAACTATGTCAGTGTACTAGAGCTGAAGTCTTACTCCACAAAACATCCCTAAATGAAGCCCAAAGGCCTTGGATCTGTCACTCACTCTTTCAAGCAGGAGAGGCTACCTTGTGAATAAAGATGCAGTCTGTAGCTGCTTGGTTAATGGAAGCACTGGCACTGAAAATAATGACCCTAACTATCATCATTTCCACTCTAGCAATTTCAACAGAAGTATTTAAAATGGGGATAAAATTTTATTTATTGTGACTGCATGTCCAGCTGACTGTGAGCACAGATTACACAACTGAATTTTCTTGGAATTGTAGTTGGGTTGTCTTCTGAACATTCTTATTACTCCTTCCTAGCAC
Organism: Platalea leucorodia; assembly: GCF_965183815.1. Classification (NCBI taxonomy): domain Eukaryota; kingdom Metazoa; phylum Chordata; class Aves; order Pelecaniformes; family Threskiornithidae; genus Platalea; species Platalea leucorodia. Next base: position 6,601,146 of record NC_138830.1, read on the forward strand.
CTTTTCCTTGGGTCCCAATAGACAATTACTGGGATTCATCCCATAAATTTATGACCCATAGATGATTTCAAGCCATGAAATCTCATTGCTATTCTGTATAAATGTATCACTGAAGTCTAGACACTGCAACTTTTGTGAACTTTCTCCCTTTTATTTATTTTGCTAAACCTTTACCATGCTACTTGAGTTCCCATATTCTTGCAAACAATTCAATATATTCATCCTAAAACAATAAAGCTTATTTTCTTATAAGAATCCAAAAGTAATACATATATCCTCAGTTTAAAAGAGAGGTCAATCTAGTCACTGTAAGATCATTTTGCTAAGTTAATACTTTAGTAATTTTCTATTCATCCTAATTTTCTTTTAGGCCATTTACTATTTTGTTTAAATTATAATTAACCTTTTAAACCTTCTACTCTTTCTTCTGTATTCTGACTAATGGAAATCCCCAAACTCACTACTTATAATCTGCATATAATTTATTTAAACTGTTGGTTGCCTATTTTGCATTTCTCAAACCAATTATTCAAATGACCGCCAAACTCCCTTTATCTTCCACTATCATTCTAGAATCAGCCTTGTTGTCAGTATTATCAGTGCCAGTAATAATTACATTACTCCTTCAAAGAGTACCCTTGAACCCAGACAAACCAGTACATTAGGAACCACTGTAAGCCAGTTTTTAATATCCCTTTTTTTCCTGTCCAGTTCCTTAAGATACTGTTATCATTTCTGTTTTGTGCTTTAACAAATTGCAGTCACCTGGATATTAGAATATCATGACAAAAGTCTAGCAGGAAAAAGTGATAAAATTTTACCTAACACTGATTCATGCTAATAATAAATACCATTTACTTGCTTTATTAATGATCTTGACTGTGATTTTTCCCCTGTTATATTCCAAAATGCAGACATCACAAATCAGTATCCCTATTACCTGAGGACCAGCACAGCTAAACCACTGAAACATAATTTCTCTGGTCCAGCCCTTGTGCTATGAAGTCTTCTCATTTCAGGGTCTAACTCACCGTTTCTGAGTTTTTCTTCACTAAATACTGCCATCTCAGATATGCACACAGACGCATAACATAAGGCAGGTAGACAAGCACACCATTACCATAGTTCTCATATTTACCTTTTTATGGTTCCTAGGCAGAATCTTACATTTAAGATTACAGGCCTCCACTTTCATCTTTTGCACTTTCTAGATAAAAGTGTAGGTTCTGTGATCTCAGCAATTGTTATGTTCTTTCAGCACCCACAAGTCTGTTTTCTGACACTGGCAAGCTTAACTTGTGTGCACTAGCCAGTGTTCATAAGGCAAAGTACCTTAATTCAGAATGAAAAAAAAATACCTGAAAATGAATCCTAAAGCAGGAAACAATTTATAAGGATGCCTCAAGTATTAAGTGGTAACTCATTTTCTGCATGAGGTAATTAGCTTGTCTAAAATATTTCATCCCTACCCACAGAATCTATTTTTTCTTGGCCTTTCTACTGCCTACTATGTCAGCACTGTAATTTAATGCAGTTTCAAATCTTTTGTGACTTAGGGCTTCATAACCAAGTCAAATAGCCGCCTGCGCTTGCTTTATATGACTCAAAAGTCTTGCTAACCTTACAGTTTCAATATTGAGGATTTACCTTAATTATCCCTTTTTTCATTAATTTTGCAGAATATCTTTAATAAAAACATTCCTCATTTTAGCCAGTAAGTCAGCCTGTTAGGTACCGTAAAAGCATATGTACATTTGTAACGTTAAAAAAGCAGTTTGTGCTTGCTCCCAGTTTCATCACACCCATCACAGTTGCATCCTAGTTCTTACCTTCGCACATTAGCAGGGAGACTTGAAACACTTATGTGTGTTTTCCTTTTCTGGCAGATAAACAAACAAGCCACACATTAATTTTAATGAGTACCTCAAGGTTTTTCTATAAAAGAACTCTCAAGAATATTTAATAGCAGAGATAAACACTCAATTAAGGTAAGAAGGTTGTAAGTATTCAGATTTCTTGAATACTGTCCCTGTGGATATCAAATTGATTATTAAAAAAAGGTACCCACTGAAAAGAGAGAAACAGAACTGACAGTACACATGGTGGGGAAAAAAGATGTGAGCAAAGTAAAGGATTTGTGTAGGGGCGCTGAGGACAAGCCAGAACTTCTTTGCAGGCACACAAGGAAAACCAGGCATTTTTTTGAGGATCTCTAGCCTATATTGCTCCAACCACAGTGCCCTCTAAACTTTAGCCAGCAGACGCTTGCCTCCAAGCACAGCAAATGAGAAGGGTCTCTTTGGTATATAGCCAGAGTTGAAGATTGGCAGCTGAAGGCTTCTCAATAGAAAAAAGGAGTTGTAAGCTATTTTTAAACTTAATCTCTACAGAACTTAAGAGCAGCTTCTTTGGTGTAATCAATTATTGCTGCCAAATCTATCCATGTTTCTGGCATTAATACAGTGGCTACACTAGGAAAACCTAGCACTCAGGTCAGCGCATTAAAAAAACATTTGACGAATCTCAAAGATCGGTGCAATCTTCAGAGCAGCGGATGCTGCAGAAAAGCCCGTCTTTTGTGGCTATGAATTTTTATCGTGTGGAACAACACTGCACACAGGGACTGCCAGGACAGAGATCATCCTCATCACTTTTCAGACCAAGACACTGATTCAGCAAAACATTTAAGTGGGCATTTCAGTTTAAAGGCATAAACAGTCTCGCTGATTTTGGTGCCACATATGTAAACATTTGGGTTTTTGACTATTTACAAGTATCGTGTAACAAACTACCTGAGAACCCTGAAAAGAGCAAAATTTTTTTCTGAAGGATGGCATTAGCAACAAGACACAACGAATGCAACCAAATGTTCTTTAAGTCAACACCAACCATGAGCTGTGACAGCACAAAGATAACCTATGATTTTTTTTTTAACTCCCTTAAATCCTAATTTGGTACCAAAAGTTAACTAACTGGCATAGAAGGCAACTATGTCCATATTACACTGGTTAATACATGTTGAGACAAAAATATTTTCAAGGAGCAAATTCTTATCACACCCTGTTTAGGGCAAGTGACTTTAATGGAAGGAGAAAAAAGCCTAAGCCAAACTACTCATTTCATCAGAAATTCCAGAGAGAGCCCATTACTTTTAACTCTGGATCTTTACCTCTTTGGGTCAACTTTCACTTTTGAGGTTGTCTGATCTCCCACACAGAATAAACCATGCATCATCAGGAGGAGTTTTAAAAAGTTGAGAACATTCAGAAATGTCTCATTTTATATGATATGCAATGATGCAAAAGGGAGGCAAAATGCCAAAGCAGAAATGGAATAAAAATAGCCAACAATTTTTTAATCTGCAGAGCCTTTTACCTCCATTACCAGCTGAACCATCTGTTCTGCAGTTGTTCAGGTCTGCAAAAATAAGAGTGTACAAACTACAATGTGTTGTGTCTTTTAAAGCTTAGACAATCTGCTGGGTAAAGGAGTTTCTTTCTATATTTAAAAATAATAATCAATTTCTGGGTTTTAACAATGTAACCAAAATAAACCTGCAAAACAAATTTAAGATGAAGATAGAAGATTTGATGGCTGAATAGAGTCTGATCAAAGAAAGTCTGATGTCTCTTCAGCCCCGAAGGATGTGACAGAAGGAATGTGCTGCTGCCCCTGCCCTGCCTGCCCTCTCACATCCCTTAGCACTAACCCACTGCTGGGTCCTCACTCACGTGCTGTCTTGTACTCCACAGGCATTCCTCACAGGAGAGGAAAGACAGGGCAGTGACTGCAGCACTCATCTTCCATCTTGAGACTTTGTTTCTGCACTTCCCCAGCGTAAACTTCTGTGCCTTGGTCTCCCCAGGCTGAAAGGATAAAGGCACTGAAGACTGCGAGCACTCAGCTAGTGTGGATGACGATCATAAAAGTACCATAGACAGAGAGATAGATAATCTCCTCTGGGACTGTGCAGATGAGTAAAAAGTTCACCAGGCTGAATAAGACCACATTCACCCTCAAAATAAGCCTTTTACTAGATCAATAGAACCACTTTACAGGCAAAGGTAGCGCTCAGTGAAGTCTCACACCCGGCCATTAGCTGGTGCAGTCAGGGTAATGCGCAGAGACACAGCGGATGCCTACTACTCCAGATCCAGGAACATATTTCACTTGAACATGAGTAACTACACGAATCAGTCCATGCAGTTGTTACTTGGGCTTTACACAGGCCTACTCACATATGCTTCTAGTGGGGTTTTAGGCCATGTACCGGGACTAGCTGCCATGGACTCCAGTGTTAGTACAGCAACCACGCTTTGAAAAATTGCTTTACATACTTAGTGTCACCTTTAGGCTTCTGAATACCAGACCAAATCTGGCCTATAAGGTTTCCCATTCAAAATTCCTGTTGACAGAACAGACTAGACGTTCAATGATAAAAACATTACTACTTGGTAAACCATCAAGATAAGTTAGGCTTGATCTACAGAGTACATCTGATAATGTGTTCAAATCCTATAAAATGAGCTTAAATATGTATCATGTTTTAAGAAATTGGCTCAGTGACCTGAAACCAAGAGATTGTAACATAAAATGTATCTAATTTATTTTCTTGACCTAGCATATTTGACATAGATTATAGTCTTAATAGCTTTGCTAAAGCTCTTGGGCTACAGTTTCAAAGATGACGTAAATAAGACTTTTGTGCATGTTTGTTTCTGCTTTCCAACTAAAGCCAAGGGCACATCCCTAAATCTCAGGGAAAACAGAAAAGCTTTTTGGAGCAAAAGCACAAACTAATGAAGGATGAAGTCCAACTGGTACATCACTTTACCCTTCATCTTTTACATTAACTTCCATACTTCCTATCTATTTTCCTGTATCTTGCCATAAAAAAAAAAAAAAATATAGCTGCCCACCCTTAGCAGAACAAGCAGCTGAGTTTTGCATCAATCTGACGGGCAATCTAAGTGTTTGCCAGTCCACACTGATTTTCTTCCCCTTCTTTCCTCTTTTAGCATATACATCCCTAACTGCATGGGCAACACTTGGTGCAGGGATGACTGAATGCACCATATTCCATTTCTGACCCTTCATCACTGCAACACAAACAGTAACTTCCACTGAGTCAAATCAATTTTCAAACAGGACTTTGAAATTCTCAAAGCCAAGCTGGTAAGACAGATAAAGCACATTCATGATATGTTATTTCATTTTGTCCATTGATTATTCAGTAAGGCTGCAAAAGACAGTCACTCTCCAGTTCCTAAAATTATCTTTCTTTGGATTTCATTTAATACAAATAATATACATTAACACACATATTTTGCTTTTCTTGTGGGATGATGCTCCATAACTCATTCATTATTTATGTTCTTTCAATATGCTGTAGACAGCTGCTATGCATATACTGGTTTCACCACTCTCAAATCTCTTCAAAAGAAATGCTGAAACCTTTCATTTCCCTTTAAGGGATTTTGGGTAGAATTAATAATACACATTAATAATTCAAATTTTCTTTTTGCCTGTTGGTAGATGAGCAGTTTTCACAGTGGCTGAACAGTTTTCACACAGTATTACCAATCTGCATTAATAATGCTTTTTTTCTTTTCCCTCTTTCTAGTTAGTTGATGGGCAGGCTGCTTATGAAATAATATGCCTTGATAATAGGTAGTTTTGCTTTCAGTGACTCAAAACCAGGAGAGACTCATGATGTGTTGTAAATATTCACTAAAGATAATATCTATCAATCTACTATGGTCTTGTTAAGAGGGGCACTGAAAGTATACACCTACTGAGCACTTCTTTCAAGGCTTTTCAGTACTGTCTAAATAAATACTGGAAATCTGCACTCTCCTACTGATCAGTGGTGGGAATTTCTACCATCACATACTGGTAGGAATACAATTTAAAATCATTTCACATTCATGAGAGAGAAAAGAAGGGAAAAATCAGTGATAATCATTACATCGTTCTTATTTGTTAACATCCTGAGAGGATCTAAAGGTTGTAAATAGAGCCCAAGAGGTCCTGGGGAGGCAGAGGGGCTCTTCTGCAAGGAGGGGGTTTACATTCAACCCAAGGGCACTCCAAGCCTTAAAATTCGTTCTTTGCAATTCTATCAACAACCCCTTCCATCCTTCCTCCCCCTGACCCTTTTTTCTTGTTTACGAGAAAGCTGGTTAGAAGTATTTCCTGTACTTAATGGTTTCCTGGCTCGATTTTGCGCAGCATTATAGGGCAGCATATTGTTACAAAAGCACATGCTAGATTTAGGTATTGATTCTCTTTAAAGCTGGTTTATACGATGGGAGACATATTTTCTTTCCCAGGCACCTCAGGGCCCAGAGCTCTTTTAGTACATTAACAATTATGAGTTTGAAACTGTCCACTTAAAGAAGATATCAATATATCATCCTATATTTATAAAATACAGTAAGCTTAAATGCTGCTTAATTGCATAATCTTTACAGTTGCTGGAAATGGTCAAAATATTTGAATGCATAAATGCAGTCATTCCAAAAGGACAAAACAAGAATAAACAAGAAAGAGAAGGAAATAGTTTTATCTGCCTTCGAAGTTTAACTTGAATTTATTTTTAGTTAATGATAACAGACTCAAAAAAATCCAAGCACTGAGCAATACCAGAAGTGTCATTTGGAACAGAGTTAAACACACTTTCGCTATCATTAATCATGGCAAAAGTGACAGAAGAAAAATGAGCTGGCTTGGTATATCTAATACATTAATTCTCCCTGCAGATTGGCTCAATGCATGAGCAAGTAAAAACAGGTAAACCTTTGGAAAAAGAGAGGAATGTCAGTATGAGGCTCTCTGTTAATAAGAAATATGATTTTTCCTCAAAGAAAGCTACAAAAGTTAAAAAATCCAAAGACACTGTTTTTAAATATGGTTGAATAATTACAATGAAAAAATAGCTAAACTATAACAGCTTAACCCAATGTTCATAGTGGCTAAGCACATGGTTTCCTTCCCCCCCAGTTCCTATGTTGCCTGCAAAGGATTGATTCATATTAGTTTGCTGGAGATCTGGATAACTTTCTCCCTTACAGCTACCCCAAAGCTGTGACTTTTTCCCAAAAATTATTTAATTTTATTCCTGCTTTTTAGTTATATTTACAAAAAGAAACCTTATTTGTTGTTTTATATTTTTCCCAGTTTCTGTAAAATTACAGCCATTCAAAATGCTTCTGGCCTACTGATAAAACTCATGCAAGGTAAGTGAAGGAAATGATAGGCAAAGGAAGCTTTTTCTTTAATTAGGGCGAAATTCAAAGGTGATAATTTCAGATCTGAACTTAAGCTTCCTCTTTATTTCCTGATATGTTCTAGCAGTTATATTGCACATATGGAGCCCTTCCTAAAAATACCAAATGGAGACCTACTTGCAAAACTGGTGACTTTGTTGACATGATGAAGAAACATTACTGTGCAACTTCAGATATCCAGAAAAAAATGAATTAGAATCTTTACCATCAAGTTCAATGTTGACCCAAAGGCTCGATGGAAACAAAAGCAAAATGAGAAAGTTAAATATAATCTAAGGATTGCATTCTGTCTGCTGGAAACAGAGAAAGTTCTTACTCATTCAATCAAAGTTTTTATATACAGTTCTTTTACTGTAACAGATCATTGAATGATGAGCTCCTGGCAAAATCAGGAGATGGATAACTTTATATGACTCACAGACTGTTCTGTCCCAAGTTATTCATGTAACCCATCTGCAGCTCAGATCTTCTTTTCCCAGCCTGTTTTTTAGCCTGCAGGTTATAGACAGTACTTTACTGCTCCACAAAAAGTGCTAAAAATGGAGGGACAAAAACAGGGGCAGTAGTGTATTACAACTCACAAACAATAAAAATATTTAAATTAGTAAAATTATAAAAACCTTAGGGAACAGTTCTAGCTGCAACTTCAGATTTGTGTGCCCTGTGCTGTATTGGTGCTGTCATCTTCTGGCACTGTTAAATAGCAGACAATTTGCTGATTTATTTGGGATAGCAACTGTTTGCTACTTAGGCATGGCAATGACAACAACTGTTTGATGGGAACAAGGTAGAATCAAAAAAGCTTCGGATAAAGGCAGCAGGTAAAGACTGTGTGTTCAGGCACTGCAACAGAAGCAGTAATAGGAATGTACGGAGTGAAAGATTTAGCAAGCAAAGTAGGATCACATTTTTAGTTATTAGGAAAACCAAATTAAGTCACACTGAAGTTACAAACAGTGATGTGAAAAAGTAATAATGAAGTGACAGCAAAAATGGGAAAGATGCACTGTGGACTCCATACGATTCCACTAGCACCTACATTTTAAAACCCAAAGCATTAAGAGATACAGTTACTTTGAGGCTGATTTACAGCAAGCCTACAGTCCATCTGCTTTGGAGAGCCAAGGCACTAAAGATAATTTCAAAATTAAACAGAAAGATAAACATTGATCAGGGACGTAGTTTTTTCTTTTAACCTGATGAAATTTTTTTTGCATCCCATCTGCTAAATGGTAAATAAAACAGACAAAAGTAGATTAAAAGAATTTGTTAATTTAGTTCAAAAATTATTTAAGCTAACAGATCAGTAGTCAATAGAAGAAAGTTTCACCAGGATTACTTTTATTATTATTGGGTCAAACTCTGTAGTGGTTCTTCAGGTGGGAGAAAAATGTGACCCATTATGTTAGTAGCTGCATTAGGGTTTTTTCTGAAAAGACCTACGCTAGTGCAGAACTACGGTGTCCTCAGGGATAGCTTGAGAACTACTGTCTCTCAAATACATCTCTCCGAATCATAATTTTCTTCCTGCTGGCTTGATACTGAGGTAAAACATTAAAAAATCTGGTGTCAGGATTTTTTTGTTTCTACAAATCATTTTAGTCAGAAAATGCTGACGCTATCAAGCCAAAACTTTTTGCAAGAATGACAGTTCTGACAAATTTCTCAGACTTTTTCTGTATAACAACATTTCAATTTGGGAATCACACTAATTACTACAACCACGAGAGTGTCAAAAGTGAATGGAAATGTTCTTGGACAACTGAAGCAAGACACCTATCTGAATTGAGGAGATTTGTTTCTTTTTCAGTCTCAGTTTTTTTTCCTAGGATTCCAGTCTTTCATTCCGATTTGAGGAATTGTTTGAGGGTTGTTACTGACTTCTGTGTCCAGGAGGTGATAATTCCAGGAAATTCAAGGAAAGCATAATATAGTGAATGAGAAAGAGAGATTTGCTGAAAAGAAGTCCTTATTACAATGGGCTGGAGTGGGTTCTCAGGCCACAGAGATCAATAGAAAGGTAAAAGTCCACCTGACTTACCATATGTGGGTTTCCAGACTAAACACACTCTTCAAAGTGATGAGACATCGAATATGGAAACTCTGCATCACCATCTCCCAATTATGAACCTTGCAGATTCAGATATCACTCAATATGTAAACACTAAGGCAGCTACCACTGGTGTTGGAAAAGAACCAACTTGCAAAAGGAGCCCTGCACTGCAAAATGCTTAATAACAAGAAAAGCTTATAAATCTTCATTCATAGTTATCAAATCACTGTAAAAATGTTTTCTTTAAAAGTCTCAAATAAATGTTAATTTAACCTTTTGGCACTTCACAAATATTTATCTTCTTTGGTATTTCATGTTTCCCCATTTAATCACTAGCTATTACACAACTTAGAAAAACATATATACATCTTTGCCAATTAAGAAAAATATATTTGAAAAATTGCTCACTAGAAAAGATTTTTGCCTGAGATGAGATTAGTCATGTACTAAGTTATTTATTTGCCGACATGACCATAGAGGAACAATCATTTTATTGTCAGTCTTGCTTAAATGGAGTTTCTTTAAAGAGCCAAGAACAGAGGAAAAGCATTTTGTTTTAATAAGGTCATGATGCTTATTAAATAATTTGCATATTGAAGGTTAAATTCTTATCTCTATACAGTAAAAAGTATTTTTGTCTATCCTTGAAAACTGGAAAAAGTACAAACAAGCGTTTCAAGAATGGTAAACAAAACACATTTGTGTGTACTTTTGACACCTGTAATTGTTCACCCATACTTCAGGTTCACACCTACTCAACATGAGGTAACGACTGCTTTATATTAAGTTCCATTTATCCCTTTCAATTTACTTCCAATAGATGCATCTATAGGTATAGCAATTACCTAGATAAGTAACAAAGCTGTGCCACAGCCTAAAATTGTGATCATCAGCACAGGATGTTAATTAGAGACTGAGGAGACAGAAGATGACAGTGTGTTAAGATAGTTTCTATTCAAAAATCACTTAAATAGAAAATTAAAAGCATCATTACACAGTCTAATACAGATTTCAAGTCTAAACCCTGAAAGGATCTTCCATGCGAGCAGTCCGCCAGTCATCTGAATTGGGCTGGCAAAACATCATCTTTAGGAAGACCTCTCTCTGCCCTTTTCCCTAGCTCAGTGAAGACAGCTGCTTTCCTCTCTCCTTCTACCATTATTTCCTTGTATACCCATTTATACTGAAGCCTGTGGTAAGGAAAATGTGCAAAACAGATTCTGGTGATTCCACAAGTCACCTGGTATACAGACTTTCACACACAGAAAGATAACGTAAGAACATGAGCTGTCAATATCTTTCATTTACAGTGCATTTATGGATCACTTTTAAAATAAGATTTTGGAGTTTGACTTTTCAAAATATTTTCCTCCTAAGGACCATTATTGACTAACATATCAAAGAATACAGTTCCCCTAATGATGCATCAATGCAATACATCATTACAAATGCACTACCATCCTGATGATATATTATTCAATAACATGGTGGCAGCTGGCAAGAACTTCTACTGAATTGGATGATGCAAGTTTTATTCTGTTTGTTTAATTCCCATAGTTAAGAATAAGGAGGAAAAGATGTTAACAGACAGGCCAAGAAAGCAAGTTTACATATAAAGAGTTATAAATTATCTTAATAGAAACTGACAACTGTGGACAACTTAGTTTGGAAAGGCAGATGTTACTCTTCAGCTTTCCAACAGCTTCTAAAAAAAAATTAAAATCACAGTATCATAATTCCATATCATTCTTCTTTCTGATTTACTACTACACTTCCACTTGCTCACAGTTTAGCACCTTAAACAGAGTTGCAAAGATAAGCAAGCCCTGTGCTTGCCACTACCATTTGCAGCTTTCATTCCAGATGTGGCCCATTTGCCCAATTGGTGGAACCCACTGGGAACATGTGGGTTTACTAACCCTAAGTCACGTCCCTTGGCTGCAGCTCCTTAACTCAACACCACCAACTGAAACAGCTCCCGCAATGTCCTCTTCTGGCAGACTGTGGAGCTGACTGAACAAAACAAAGGGCAAAGCACAACAAAGGCTTTTCTAATTTTTTTTTTACTTAGACATGAATTTTTCCTTGCAAGAGAGACTCGATTAGTTTCATTCAAAGACTTTGCACCACTGCTGTGTTGACAGAAGCAGTGTGTTCTTCAAGCAGCTCCCACTGCTCCACCAGCCTGCTGCTGACTATTCATTCATCTCTATTTCCTTTGCCAGGCCCAAGGTCTTCCAATGGTTTATTAACTCTTTGATGCTCATCTCAGCCTAGGAAGGATTAAACCATGAACTTCACCTGGTGGGAGCAGGATGAGGTCCCTCTATTCACTAGCCTTCCCTGTTCTGCCCTCACCTCTGTCACTGTACTTGGACTTCCTGTTTTCTTGTTCTCTATCTACATTTACCATAGTGGCATTTTTTAATTTAACTCCATGAAGTCAGGAAATGCAATACAAACTGAACACTATAGCTTATTTTCACATACTGATGACTCTTCCTGTTAGTTTCAAAGAAAAGTTTAAATAACTGGAATTAGTGCTTAATCTCAAAGCAAAGCAGCTCTGTCTGGATGCTACACCCCATTCTGCAATTGGAAAAAAAGCATTTCCACAGCCACACACTGTTAGATTGGATAGCACTTGGATTATAGTATATCTCTGAAAAGAGAAGTTGGTTACACAGGCTACAGAGAAGAGAGAAAGAAGTAAAGGAATAAAAAGACTGATAAATCAAAAAGAGATTTGTGGTTCAGGCAGAAGAGGAGTTGTGAAAGGCTATTGAAATTTTCCAAGGAGAAATATGGCATATTCCTGGAGGAAGATGAAAACGTAAGCAGCCATCAAAATGAATGGAGAGGATGGATAATTTTGGCCAGATCGTGGATGTTACCGTGAAACACTTTTACTCTGAAGTGGCGATCGGCTATATAAAAACAGACATCAGAGGCAGCTGAAGTTGCAAACTACGTGCACTGAAAAAAAAACAGATCTAAAGATACGTAAGATTTGAGGATTTAGAAGGACTTCTTATTGAGGCACTTAATAGGTAGAAGAGCTTCTGATGGCAAAGGAGAAACAAAAGGTTAGGCAGCATTACAACGGCTTTTTTCAAGCAGATCGTTTTGATGTGATCCAGACCTGACTACATGGGATGATGTTTATAGAAAAATCCATTTGTAACAGCAATAGCTTCATGGTTGAATGAATGAAAAGGTATTTTCTGTACTTAAATGAAACTGGGATGTAGTACAATGTAACAGGGAAGCCGAGTTCTGCAAATGCCTTTAAAGTAGAAAAAGAAAAGAAATAAAAAGAGCACAAGGGGCAATAACCTTTGCCTATAAGAGCCTTTCTGATTTCTGGATTTTGATTTTGTTTACTGCTATGGAAAATTATCCTGTGCCAAATTTTATAGCTGTGGTATCCATGAATCAGAAATGTAGGCTTATTGGAAACTGTCAAGTGCAGCACGGAAGACTTGGATTTCATTCAAGAAGCAATCTAATCATGGTGCTCAGATAAAAAGCCAAAAACACGAGATCAAAAGACAGGCACATCCAATGATGAACACAAGTTAACTGGATGTCTCGACTGAAAATAAAGACCTGGAACAATATTCTGGAGCTAGAGATAGAGCAGGCCAGAAATACTTTACAGAATATCTACCCCACACAGGAAACCAAAGGAAAAAAAACGAGGTCAGCTACGATGTACCTCAAGCCGCGCCATGAAGACATCAGCTGATGTACAGATGTCTCTGTATGCTGCTAAATCAACACTTGTTCAAAAGCCTATGCCACAAGTCAAGTTTGGAGACAGCGCGACTAGTGACTGCGAGCATACCACAGAGAGAAAAAAAGCTAAAATGCAGAGGCCTGGTGTCATCATACAAGACACTTTGTATTTTTGCTCACTTGTTCCATCACCTATTGCTAGTGAATCGCACCAAGCACGATCAGAGTGGGACAGAAATGCCAGCCTCAGTCCTGAACCAAGAGCCAACTCTCAGTGCTTTATTTCTGGTGCTGAAAAAAGGTTTTTCTACAAGCATGTCATAGCACACAAAATCCAAAGAGGCAACTATATCCTAAGAGTTCACACTGCTCTTCTCTTACCCAATCCCTACATTGCCTTTTTGTCTTTCCTTCTCACTTTCCAGAACTCCCATTAGTGCTGATCATTGCTAACACTCCAGAAAGGACTGCTGAATTGCTCAGGAAAAGACATCGATCTCCTGTAATTTACACGGATTAGAGTTCTTTCAATTTTTTAAAAGACGTATCAGGGTTACTAATTGGAACAGTGTATTTATCAAATCAATACCAAGGTGACTGCAAGTGCTTCATGATCTCGGTTCAAGAAACATGTATTGGTATTCAGTGCGACTGTATTTTCCTATTGATGAAGAACAGTAATTTTGAGGGAGTACTCTGAGCAGCAATTTATTCAAGTCATTGCAAATATTCATTAAATAAAGACTTCACAGTCTGACAGAATGAGGAAATGGAAGTTCTTAGCATAAAAAATAAACATATAAAGTAGAGAAATAAAATAGGAGATCTACTTCATTTCTTTGATCATTTCTAGTGCTAGTGTGCTTGGATGTTAATCCTACACCCTTCTCAATTACTAGTAGTTTCTAGATTATGTATAAAACAACCTGTGACCGTTCTATTGAAAGAAATTGATTTTCAGAGGCCTCTTCTAGAAGACAAGATAAGTGGTGGGTACTTATTCTTCAAGCGTAAGTCATTTCTACTTCATGCAGAACACAACAGTAGATGGAATGAAGCAATACTGTTAATCAGATCAAGATTAAATTTCTTTTTGAGGATATGAGGACTCATAAAGGCTGCTAATAGATAATTTTCAGACCATTTGCAGGAGCAAACAAACCGTTTATAGATATGTTTATCTGATAAATCACAGTGACTGTAGGGGAGCTGCTATCCTAGCCTCAGTACAAGGGGTCAGCATTGCTGCAAAAATAAACACTCTACCTGAGCACCAGAAAGATCATATTTTGCCCAGGCTAAAAATGTTTTGCAACTGAGGTATGACTAAATCGCATTTTAACCATGTTACCTAATCATCCCTATTTTTATGTCTAAAATGTAACTTGACTCTGGGGCAGTGTTATAACATAGTACCCATCTACACTAATAGACTAAATCACATTATCCGTTTCAAGTGATGACAGTGCTCTAACTGGATTTTGTACTACAGAAGAACCCCAAAGGTTAAGAGAGAAATCAGTATGAGAAGAGAAAAAGTTTGTGTGAACACAAATATAGAACCACATCACTTGATGAATGGCATAGATTTACTGGTGTGGGGGGAAAAAAAAAAACCAAAATTTCCTCCAGTCCACCTAACTAGTTTACTACTCAAAAGGAAAAAAAGGTGGTGGGCCATCAGATAAGTCCTATTTGTACTTTAAAAAAAGCTGTATATACTATTCAAGTATAAAGCAGAAAAATATTAATTTCCATGGATAAATTAAAATATTCTTGTATTTAGGCAAGGCCGGAGGTACTGGCAAACAACAAAATGTTAGAGAGAAAATGCTTATTTATCTAAAGCGAAGCTGCTGGATCAGCATGTTGGAATTATCTGGTATACAAATGAGGCAGAGAAGTGTTCAGTTTCCAGAATGACTACTTTCAACGATAACACAAAAATAGTAAAATACCGCAGAACCATCAGATACACAGTGATTGAGTAAATTTGGTTTATGGGTGGATACAGACAGCCCAGTGCTGACAAAAGCAAAGCAATAATCTGGGTACCAAAAATAAACATGGAAATCATTGTTGAATGCAGAAATCATACAGGAGACCTTGTGGTGACTGCAAATAATAAAACCATCTGTCCAGTAGTAAGAAGCACTACACTGGGCAAACAAGGGAATGAAGCATAAATCATGGAAAGGCACCCTGGCGATGGGAAAGATGCTACTGAAAGCTCATCTGGAAAATTATGTGCAATTCTGATTACCACATAAAGTCATTGCAGAAATCAAGCAGGTGCAGGTCAGAACTATCAATTCACACAGAATTTGGGCAAGTTCTAGCTATGTGGACAGATTTGCCAGACTTAGTGTCTCAATCTTAGAACAATGGAACCTAAGTAGGATTTTTTGCCAACATTTCTGAGACCTTGATGCCAGTAGGAATTTTTAAAAAGCAACCAATTAAACCTATGAATCCCAAGAAGTGAAAGACGAGCAGAAAAGAACAACATTCACAAAAATTAAAAGGTAGCCTTACACAAAGGTAGTTCTTAGTCATGTATAGAGATCTTTCTCCCTTTTTATTTAGGTTCCTAGAATATATTTCCAACACTATTCTTATACCAAAAGTTTATGGGACTATACATAGATATAGGCATGTAGAGAGATGAATTACCAGAGACAGACAGCTTTCCAGGGACTGAACCTCCATCTTATTTTATTTTATTTTTAAAAAGCAGCTCATACAGACAAGAAACCCAGAACTGCATCTTCCTCTACTGCACACTCCTCCTGGTTTGAGTAACTTATGAAGAGTTGTACCAGGGTCCATGTCCCTAATGTCCTCTTGCTGACTGGCCAATAGCAGGCAAAGGTGGAAGAATACAGACCATGGCAATCTTATTCTATGGTTTACATAGCAGATTAACAGATGATAGGATTGGGATGAATTTTGACAGAGATAAGGATTACAGTGTCTGCATTCTTAATGGGATCTATTTTAGACAAGATCTGCTCCAAATCTTCTTAAACTTTAACGAAAAGAAAGGAACTTATGTGCACAGCTACTGCTGAAAGCTTGAAGTGTATTTCTTCTCAGGTTTTCTGGAATTTTAAGGTTGAATCATTGCTTTCTTTCAATTTATTGCTGCATTCTATTTCCAGCAAGGGTTGTGGCTTTGGAACAGCCAGAGACCTTGGAACTGATTATCTCTGGTAAGAACACTTAATCAATTTTACCCATCACATTTGAAATTTGGTTTCATCCGCATGCTTAGCGATGACTTCACAGTTTCAATAATACATACAAAATAAAAAGTAGGATGCACAACTATAAAAAGGAACCACAAAATAAATTAGGTGAAAAGATAAGTAAGTGCTGCTTATTCCTCCTTTTGTATTTATGTTTGACTTAGATGATGGCAGTGACTACTGAGAAGATGGAACAGCTGAAAGTACTTTAAAGGAGCTAGCTGATAATGGAAAGAAAGATGCATCTTTTCTTCTTTATTTCTGCTAGTGTTAGTGTTTCTATTAATAATACTATCCCTGTAAAAGCACATAATTGCCACTTAAAGCATTAAGAAAAATCTAATCATGGTGTTACGATACATAATTAGTTTTAAATCTGCATAAATAGAATAAAAAATAAAAATATAGAATCTTCCTATTATACTTAACTGAGTTGCAGCTTTTTGACTGACTTTCAATAAACTGACTTTTACCAGTGTAAAGAGGTGATTCTGACCTCACCTCACTTTTCTAGCAAACAAGATAGATACAAGGATACAAGAAGCCTGTAAAAGAGAAGATACTCAAAGTGACCTCAGCACCTAATAACAGGAACACAGAGACCACCGCTGGGGCTGACAAGCAGTGAAGAAAGCCTGTGGTGGAGATGTCACTTTTTATATGTTCTCCATCTTTCCTGAAATGCTCTCTCTATATATGCATATACAGAGATATAAATAGGTCTTGTTTTCTTTTGATAATCTTTAACACGGTAAGCATCAGTTTGCATACTAGTAAAAAATAACAGTGTTACAAGATACGTTTCTACCTCACTTCATATTTTCTTAAATGTCTTTGAAAACTTTAGCACAGATATAGTTATTTTTAATGATTCTGGATAATTCACACATTATATAGGAAGTGAAAACACTTTTAAATCTGCAAAAGGCTTCACTGTACCTACTAATTTCATAGTGAAGTATGAAGCTTTGAAAGTTTCCATTTTGCCTGCTTTTTAAGTTTATGTGTGAACAATCCTGGATAAGAATTACAAGTCTGTCAGCTATCACTAAGAGAGACCTGGAAACTGGATCTTTCAGCGAAGTTCACAAGATTTATGCTTTGCAAGAAAAAAAAAAAAAAATAAAAAAAGGAAAATATGGGAGTCAAATCACCTGAGGCATGGCTTCAAAACACAAGGTGACATGAAAGTTAAGATTAAGAGTTTATAAAAGGATCATGTCACTTGTAAGAAAAACAGTTCTCAGTATTGCTTGATTATAAACTACTGGAATCTCAAGACAGTCTCACTTGGAATGACATGCAACAGTGAGTATTTCCATAGTAGAAGGAATGAAGTAAACTCACTGCTTTGGAGTTTATGAGAAGAGGGTAAACTCTGCTGTCCACATTAGAAGAAGGTATCTTTATTCTCTAGAGATGTCTAGATCTAGAGATACATTACTGCAGATCATAGTGCAACTTAGAAAAAGTTGGTGAAAAAAATTTAAGTAACCTACCCACTATTTTTGAACAGTGGGAAATACAGAACAACTATACCTCTTCTACCTAAAAGAGTCACTTTCAATTACAAATGTGTACAGAATTCTCCATTCTCATTCCACAATATTCTTCCAAACAGTTTGACTGAAGAAAACGCACATATTTCAGGGCAGTAAACGTGGACTTCCAACAGTTTGGTAGAGAAAGTAAAAGTCAAGGAAGAACACAAGATACAACCTGTAAAGTAACAGTAACCTGTAAAGATGGAAACCCTTAAATGATGCACAGAGCCCAAGTCAGAGTTCCAGCTGCATCTACAGTCATCGGACCTGCGATCTTTTTTGAAAATAATGAACTATCATTTTCTGAGTAAGTTCAGCATGCCGTGACTTTCTTATTTGTACTCACAAGGTAATGTCTTCAGGGCAGGAGCTGTCTGTCTGGGCAGAGTTATGTCAAGATATGCTGGCACAGTGGGATCCCCATTACAGTTGAGTCTGCGGACTTACTGCAAGACAAAATAATTGAAGATATATCCAAAACTTTAGAAATATCTACAGCTATTTCATATTACTGTAAAAACAGCTTGAAAGTGAATTAGCTGATGACAGGAGCCAAGTCAATGAAATAGCATGGCCGTGCCATAACAAGCATTAGAATTTTGCCCCAGAGTCAGGTAGCCTCAAACAGAAAACTATCGGCAAGACATACTGACATTTACAATCTCTGTTAAGAAGAGAAGAGGGTAGGTATAGAAGGGAAAGAACAAAGATTTTTTAGGGGGAAAATATGTCATATAGAAAGTGCTAGAAGGTGCTTCACCCAACCAACCGAGGCATCCTAAAGATGTTAAACCAGAGCTGCTAAAGAAACACTTGCAAATTTAAAAAAATTAGTGTATTGATATGAATGCACTGAGGCATGAACAATGCAAGTGCAGTGTCAACACTTATTTTTCATCTACCTATTCTGCTTTTCCTTTGTAAAGGAAGGAGTGGGTTTTAGGGATGGTCTTTATGAAGGCATACTCCCCAACCACTCCTAAATTTAAGAACTGTTTAGTACCCCACCAATCCAACATTTGTCTTCAAAGAACAAGAAGGACTTAACTGAGACAGAAAGATTGAAGGGAAGGTGAAGATTGAAATCTGGTCTTCTACAATCCTTTAAAATAATTTAAAAAATAAAAACTTTGAATCCAAATGCTAACTTTGTACTGTATGACCTCCTTAGCTATACACATAAGCTATAGCATAACCTTGCATTAATAATGAAATCAGACAATTTTATACCTTTTTAATAATGCATGCCAAATATATTTGGGTTTAGGAAGAATAGTATTCATTTATCGATCATGATGCATTATCTCCAACCTGGAAATTTCTAAGCAGCTTTCATCTCCTGTGCAATTCTAAATAATTCAGAATGTAATTTCAGTTGGGTTATTTTGTTTGTATTTTTTCTTATTAAATTTGTATTTTTTAATCAAAAGAAAAGCTGACAGACCTATAGCAAAAGGTCAAATGTCCATCTCATATTACTTAAAAAGTCCCAAAGAAATAATCTTGAAAAGTCCCACGAGTGAGGCTAATTCTTAGTTTTTAGAACATCGACCTCTGTACCCCCTGTATTTGTATAGTATTGCATGTATATTTAATAATGATTATAATAACAGTAGCAAATAACTTTGAGTTCTTGTTAAAAGGACATATTCACATTATAATTTCTTAAAGGTTATTTGTTCATTTTGCCTTAAGATTGGAACAGTTCATCCCTGCCAATTCTCAGCATGAAAACAGAAATTTTGTTCAGGTTTCTCAGTTGAAAAGTAAATTTAAATGTGCAAGAAATGATTACTAATTTGTACTGCAGATCTGCATTCACTCCGAAGGTGAATTCTTGAACAAGGTACTGACAAACTATGCGGCTTAGAGATTTACAGGCTTATCTGGGGAATATTTTAATATTAATGAATTTCCATCAAGGTTAGATTTTTATTTCCCCTATCTATAATTAGTGGGGGGGAAAGAGTGGATGAGAACAAACAGATGCCATGGTGACACGGAAAAATAAGAAAGAAAAAAGACAAATGGAATAAACAGTGTCTCAGAGAAGTTAATTAGGAGCACTCTGCGGTTCCTAAGGCCTTTGAATGGGCAGTTCAAGAGATAATGTTATCATAAGGGGATTACTGTAGGCTTCTACAGATCAGCGGTCAAGGATTACATCAGATTTTAGGGAGCAAAGTTGTACTATGTGAAACAAATTAAGAGTATGTTTTCATCATTACAATCGGAGAAGGCACAGGGACAAATTCCAAAGTCATACATCAGTGGATGCAAATTAATCACCTTACAGTAACTAATAGTCCCCTTTAGGACTTCTCCGATCATCAACTAAAGTGATGTTTTGAGTGTTTCTGTGATAAGAGAGGATTTAACAAGATGTAAAGTCATAAAACAATAATCCAAGGAGTTATTGGATTATATGGCTGTGTGATTAGAAGCTGCATTATTCTCTAACTCATGCCAGCTCTCACTTAACTGGTGTTTCCTTTCATCTTCCCAGAAAGTCACTTGCACCAATTTTGACCACTATGCATCAGTGCATTTGATGTGATTAAATTTAAAGAAATTTAATGAAATGTATATGTCATCATTTAATGGTATGTCTACATGTGGACTAGTATGACAACATGAGAATGCAGACATTCCCAGGCTAGTTTTAAGCTGCCTAATCAGACATTGCCAACAGCACAGATGTAGAGGCCTGGAGCTCAGTGCGCGCTGCAAAGTTGACCCAAGCACCTGGGTGATACATGTGCCCTACACACCTCTGCCATGAACACATACAATAGCAAAGATTTATTTCTTGTTTCATATTTTGGAATACCATTAAATCACATTGCAGTTTCTTCAAAGCTGCTGAATAGCTTCAACAATTTTGTTATGTCCAACCATCTTTGAATGAAACGTTCCTGTCCTTCATACTGATTTCACACAGGACCCTTTCTTTGGTGTCAAGGAAACCATGGCGTGCAGCCATGGCTAAAAGGCACTGTAACTCCTTCAAGGAATTCAAAAACATCTGTGCACTTCTATGGTCTTTGGAATTGCGTGGACACCTTAAATCACCTGGAAATTAAGCAGGATCTGTGAGCAGCTGTTGCATTTATACAATGAGGGAAAACCTCCATAAACTCAGCTCCCCCCCACACCCCAGCATCTGAGTGAGCAGGCCATTCAGATACAAACATATGGATATTCCAAAAAGGGAGTGAGACTCTAGAGAGGCAAGATGGACGGTACAATTTAGCCTATCTGAAATAGGACCCAGGACACCAGCTAAAGCCAAGCTCTCCGCTTTCTTTCTTAATAAAGACAAACCCCAAGTGGCCACATTTTCAATGTGATAACCTAGTTTTTGTGGGGAGCTGTGGGAAGGCCCAAAATAAAAAGCAGAACTGACAACCCCTTGCCATGATCAACATCCAAACCCATGCACATACAGAAACTCTTGCAGTGCTTTACAGTTCCAAACAGCACCAACAGCACTGGAATGTAATTGCTGACATTTGAGTTTCACAAGGTGGTATCTGTAGTCATATGCTGCAAAGAAATTAGATCAAAAACAGTTGAAATCATGCTTTTTCTGTTCTTGATTGTATCTGGGAGCTCCAGCACATCAGTAAAGATGTATTAACACAGTTTCTGTCCTAGAAATTCAATTATCAACCCTGCTTCCATGTTCTACAGGCAAAGTCTGTTTACAGGACATGTTAACAGCTATGCAAATCTCAGGAGAGCTTAAGTTGTCTTTATCTTTCTAGCAGTGAAGTGCAGTGCAATGCTCAGGGTGGAAATGACTTCTCTTTGGAAATAAAGCCAAATGACCTCTACGTGTTGACCTCCTGGAGTGGAGCCTACAACTTCCAGCAGATGCCTTTGTCAGGCCACAGGAAACCCTGGAGGCAGAGGACCCCCCCCACACCCCTCACAAAGCACCATCTCCCGAACAACGCTTACAGCATCATCCCCTTCCACTCCTCCTCTCTAAAACAATGCCAGTTTTTAATTATTTTATGCATGGGAGAACAGCTTCAAATGGCAGGTGAGGGCATGCTGCTGAAGCACTGCCTGCAGCTGGGTGGCCCTGACATCCCCCAGGATAGAGGAGATCTATATAATATAGATTTTTTTCAGGTGCAAAAGTGTTCTGTGCCTGTTGCAGACTTTGCAGAGCCCACTCTGTTTGCTGGGGCAGGCACCAAGAGGCAGGTAAGCAGGGAAGACTCTCTACCATTCCAGCCTGAGAGAGAGAGAGAGCTCCTGAATCACGACAGGCATTTCAGGGACTTTGCAACAGATGAGCTTTTGCACCTAGGTAACCTCGAGGGCCAAAGGAAAACATCAGAGAAGGACCTTATGTTCACCATAAGTTAAGGAAATGGACTTCAACTTATGCAGCCACTCAAGTCAAGTTCCAGGTACTTAAATTTCAGTTGGATTTATGCTTAGAGGGAAGGAAGACAATGATAATCTCTGATTTTCTACAAGCAGTCCATATTTCCAGAGAGTAGCAAAGGAACTTTGGTCCTACAAGACATAAATATTGGCAGATAACATCCAGTTGTACTTTCAACCAAAACATTACTTATTCTCTTAAGTGACTCTCCAAAACCGTTGTTGCAATTTTTCTGGTTTCGTAGGGCAAGGAAATAACTTATATCACTTCCCCCCACTATATAATACTTGAGTAGGGTAATGTATAACTCCTTCTTCAATATGATGTAGCGCTCATATAAATAAGGTGAAATATTAACTCTGAACGTAGCACAGTGGGTTTAAATTTCCTCTCCAGTATTGATTTTGCATCGTTTTATTATGTTTTAATAAGTGAGACCAAACTCCAAATCCTACTTTGTGGTAAATGACATTTAATAATGTAAAATCTATCCTACATGCACGAACTTTTCACAACTCACATTGACTTCACAGGGTACTTCTGAAGGCAAAGACCTTGCAGGATCAGGGCCACTGCAAAGCATCTGTTATCACAGAAAATATGTATCATAATTCAGAATGGTTATGCCTGATCAAAAGAGAAGAAATAGAGAGCAAAGACATGGAAATGCGAGCCACAAAGCAAACAGATTTAGCAGGGTGCAGATAACAAGCAACAGATGAAACTAGAGAATAATAAGTATTATACGCATATGTTTAGTCAATGCAAGACCATTCCACAGGACAAACAGATGCCAGTGGGGTACAGCAGGCATCAGCTAATGCCCAGTGCCAGGAGCCACCCTTGTGAGTGTATCTGGAGTTTTCCTGTGGATATGTATGAGGGCCCACAAATATTTGAAGCTTTCCTGGATTTATACAGCTTCAGTTTCACCCTGATTCTCCACTGTCTCCTTTCAAACCACAGAGTGGAGGGGAAAGGAAGCTGTGCAGTCCTTTCAGGGGGAGTACAGGGAGCCGAAGAGGAAAATAAAAGGAAAAGAAAAATGCTGGTGCATGAAATCTGGCAGGTGGTAAGTACACAGTAGATTTCAGTAACTACTGTGCTATAGTAAAACACAAAAGGAAGTAATCATTATATGCAATGCTGCTGTACAATAAGATACAATAAGCAGGAAGACTTGCTTTAATAGAAAGACACTGTGATTTGTGATATACTGAACTAAGCAGAACATCCTCAGATGTAATCATCTTTTAAGATGTTATTTCTTCAGAAGAAAGCATGCAATTATTTACAAAGAATCATAAACACACAATAAAAGTCAGATTTTAAATTACCCATGCATATGCCATCTGTCAAAATAATTTTTAAAAACAAGTCAAAGTTTGTAAATTTATTTCACCACTGATGGCATATGCAGAAGGACTGGGATCAGCATGGTGATAGCCTGTATACATAAAAATGTTCAATTCTAATTTCTCACTCGGTGCCTGGCCCTCACAGACTGAAGATGAATGAAGTAATCATCCTTAAAGAGCTTTGCTGTCTAAAAGGAAATAATTTAAAGAGCACAAATCAGCAGTTACAAAAAATAAAACTGTCCTACTCTACTGTGTGTCACTATTTAAAACACTTTCAAAAATTACCGAAGATTTTTAAAATCGATTGTAACGTTTCTTTCTGGAAGCTCTAGTTTTCTCAGTGCAATTCTTATTGGTTCATTTATTAAAGTGTAAGGAATCTAAAATGGATATGCCTCTGGATTTTACAGAATGAAGAAATGACAGTGATCCGTATTGAAGAAAAAAATCCAGGCTTCATTATAGGCAATGGAAAGACCTTTCTGCTGCCCCACACTGCCTTCATGGACGGGACCTGAGGCAGAAATGCAGATTATATTGGCAAAAGGGATTTAGGAAGGGAATTCCAATCTTCCCAGCTACTCCACTGTCTGTCATCCTAGTTGTACCTCCATCAAGCTGCCAAGGAACTCTCCCCCATGTCCACGGACTTTCATCACTTCTGAGACACTATTTGCATTTTTCCATGCCTTGGCTAATACACACTGAAATTTACACCAGAAGGGGTGATAATCCACAAACAAGCAAATATAACATCCATAAATGTATAAAGGAAAGTTCCAGCAGGAACTCAGAATACCGAAACATTCTCCATTAAAGTCATAAATGGGCATAACAAAGCGTTAGATATATTGCTCCACTCATTTATTAAAAGCTGCAATGCAAAACAAGTATGAATTCCTTCCTCACTAGTAAAATACAGTGGCTCCATTTTATATTCAAGCATAGAAGGCCTCCGTAGCAAGGCTGACAACGCTGGCTGTAAAGCTGCTACTTGGGTTTGGCCTTTACCGCCTAACATAAAAATACACCTTCAATAGTGAAAATGTAATTAAATATAGAATGTTGGCCTGTTTGAAGTTCCGTCTCTAGGTGAAAAGTCAGTTTAGCTGCTGCACTAAAAAATATCGTTTTCATTGCCAGTATGTCAGAACAGACTTTCAGTTAGCTTTAAAAAAATCCAATGGCAGAATTTTTAAAAATTAAATGGCACACATTTAAAATAGTACAGAAATGAGATCAAGCAGAAGGTGACGTTATTTCTCTGAACTATGACACTAATTTCTCTTGTGAATTTCATTCCTAACTTTTTGTTAATTAATAGAAACCGGTCATT
Source organism: Platalea leucorodia (assembly GCF_965183815.1). Lineage (NCBI taxonomy): Eukaryota > Metazoa > Chordata > Aves > Pelecaniformes > Threskiornithidae > Platalea > Platalea leucorodia. The sequence continues at coordinate 6,626,117 of NC_138830.1, forward strand.
ATATACAAAATTACAACTCGGACACAGATGACAAATTAGGGAGAACACTGAACAGTGAACAATTAGAGCAAAATCTCAGCCCATTTCACACCAAAGGAAATTTTGTTCCCAAGCTCAGCATAACAAGGTTTCCACGTGCAGAAACCATAGATTGCACTCTTATGTATGGCCTGTGTTCAGCTTCATTGAAAAGACTAAACAAAGGAAACAGCCAAAACCATAAATGTTTCTTTGCTCTTTTCCCATGACAGCATAAGAAAGCATTTGTCACAGGTCACTTGAAAGACACCCCTCTCCAGGAGCTGCACGGGAACCAGGCTTGACTCCATCCCAGAAAAGATCAACTTCATCATCTTCTCTCCACCTTCTTCCTACTGCCCAATAGCCTACGTATGCACCCTTGTACAAGAGGGAATCTGGCTTTCCAGGCACAATCTCCCCACTTTTCCTAGCTCAGGAGCCAGAAGAACCTTCCCCATTGCAGCAGTGCAGTGGGGTGGGCAGGGGAAGAGGAGTTCTCCACCTACTATTGACTCCCTCCTTTATTCCTACCACAGATATTATATTACAAAAAATGTTAGAAGAATGATTTTTATTCCTCAAAAGCTGAAAAAAAAACAGTTTGACACTCTCTTTCTTTAGCCTCCCATTTTGTTCTTGACAAAGTGATATATAAGTTCGTTAGAGTTCTCATTCAAGTCTTAAATTAAAAAGATACTTTTTGGCAAACACAGATTTCTGAAAATGCATCTAGCTCTCAAGTAAAGCCCTTTAATTCAGATTGAACTAACACTGCAGAATTTCTCTATAATTCTATAAATTAATCAAAAGAAATTATAAAAATAAAAATTTTCTTCCAAAAAAGTAACAAATTGATGTCCTCAAATGAGAAGTGATCCAATAGCTTCTACTACATGTCTGTCTACTCACTGCTCACTGGACTCTGACCAGGTACCACCAGGTCAGGCCTGGCAGCGTTATCGTGTGGCTGTTCAATAAAGGAGGTATAAGCTTTCATTCACATGCAGCTGAAATGTAGCCTAGGTAAATCTGCCATCCACCTCCCTAGACACCGTTCCCTTTGGGCAAACTTGAGGGCACAACCATAATCTCAGATTTTAAATTCCTCATTTTGTAGCTATGGAACAATATTTTCTGCTCCAGCTCTATTCCAGATGCAGGAGACCTAATACCATTCAGAGGCAGACCACCTGAGATCAGCAAATGGATCACAGAGGTGCTGCTTCCTACTCCTGTGGCAACGTGGCCCAAGTGTCAAGTTCTTAAAAAAAAAAAAAAAAAAAACAAAAAAAACGCATATCACATACATGCTCCTAGGATATCTCACCTTCAGGATTTGTTCATACTGACACCTTCCATAATCCCATGGGTGCTCTTACTGACTACATAGCATGTAGCACCCACAGAAAACAACTCTGTATATATTTAATACTTGATATTTTATCTTAAAAATATTTTCAGCAATTGAACACTAGTTCTGTCTATCACATTAGGTGATCAGAAATCCTACATGGTATGGCTGAGCTGGGATTTTTTTTTTCCTTACTATGATATTAAACTATTCTAGAATCAGTGTATATATCAGTGTATATATAATCTTTCTTTGCATATTCACTCCATGTTTCTCTGGAGGCTTCATTAGAAATTCCACTGCATTTGATTTAAAACATATATTTTCTCCAAACTATTTGAATAAGTAATGAATAAAAGAATTTTCATCCATCTTTATTAATGAAGTCATAAATCAGAGGGTTAAGAAGAGCTGGTATTTATTGATCATGTTGCATTATGGACACAGTGGAAACTACTAAGCAGTTTCCTCCTCCTGTCAATATTCTAAATAATTCAGAAAGGATTCTCAGATTGACTTTTCACCCATGCATATCCCTTTTAAAATACGTGTGTGCGTGTATATTATCAGTATAATATTATCAAATCCATGCAGTAGCTTTCTCAAATTATCAACTTATTTTCCCAAATCGTTGGATGAAAACTATATTATGATTTGGGAAAACTTTTGTATGCTGCATCCCTTAAAATGCATGTTAAACAGGGGCATCTCCGTTACACTGAGAACTATAACTTTCCTCTGTGACACCTTTATGATTCTCCTCCTCATAACTCTCATTTCGTGAGACTTCAGGAGACATTTCTTGTTCCTGATGAACAACTTTTTAGATGAACTTTTAACTTACAGTTCTTGAAGCTTTCCTTTAATGACTTTTCTGTGCCAGTCAGAAATAATGTGCAGAAGAGAACCTAACCCTGCCTCATTTCAGCTCTGCTCTCAACCTCCAAAACAGCACTTTCCTTAGTAACGTAAGCCAAATAAGGGCACATTCTTGAAATGCTAAACATATAGTCAGGTAATATAAAATTTGAAATACAAACTTCATTAGGACTTGATTTGCTATGTTTAAACATATAGATAAGCTGAAACTGGGAATTATTCCCCCCCTCGCCGTATTATACTGGGAGCATTGCTCTAGAGACAGAAAAAAATAAAGACCCTTGCAAATAATTAAACATTGCAGTTCAGTATAATAATTTATTAATGAAGACCAAGTATGCTATCACCAGGACCTTGAAAATCTGTTTTACAATTATGACACAGCTGATCTTTCCTCATACCAACTAAAGATTATTTGTCTCCTTTAGCTACTACCAACATTTACCACCTTCCCCTGGAAAACTTTGACGAGAACTTTGCAGACCAACCTTCTGGTTTTAGCAAAACTCCTTCACAGCTTACCATTAAGATTAGAGAGGAGGAGTTTAGAGCAGTTAAGCCTGTGTAACTGGGCTGAGTTGAGGAGCAGTGAAAGTGGAGTAAGTAATTTAGCATTTTATGAATACAGGGATGTGGGTATACAGTGGTGATGAAGCACCCTGTTATGGACTGTGCCAGCAGAGCAGGTCTTGGCACTTCAAAAGAGAGCGGGTTCAGGTTAATTCCCTACTGCACGGGGTTTGCAGGCTAATTAAAGTGCAGGGAGACCATCCAAAACATCTAGCACACAATCTGCAGAAAACGTTGCCTTGCTTTACTGAGGAAGAGAGGGATATTTGCTCCCGGGGGATGACGGTGCTTACAGCAAAAGTGGGAAATGCTACAAGCGAACTGGTTTCAAGAGAACTTTACATTTTCTACTTGTTTTCTTTGATGTTTTATATATTTGGTTGCTAGAAATAACATAGATCTGCTCCTTGTTTCTACGTAACACTGGTACTGCACTAATGGCTGCTTAATGGCATTGTTACAAAAATACATTATTTTACATTTCAAGCTTTACTTACTAGTTAATTTGTATTTTAGCTACTTGTGTTTTCATTATTTAATGTTCGTTGTAATGGAATCCATACGTGTATACCACCTAACAGTAAATTAAGCAAATTAATTTTCAAATCTCAAATACTTTGTAACATTGAAATACAGTAAAACATTCCCTAGCAAATCATCTCAGTTCATATTTCTTATTAATTAGAATAACTTTGTTCTTTGTTGCGCAACAGATAATCATTATGAGCTGAGCAGAACTTATACATATACTCCAGTTAAATGTATTAGCATAAATATATAATAATATTTTTAATTATTTCCATTGTGGATAAATTCTAGCTTTAATTGCCAAATATTTCTCCATGATATAATGAACCAATATGCTCTTCCTGGGGCAAGGGAATTCTTTGAGATTCCCTCTTCAATCTTAGCGATTGAACATGTTCAGCATATTTAGCTCCAAGGAACAGTATTCAGCTCACCATCTCCTCTGCAGCTGCACAGTTCAGCTGAGCTCCAGAGAAACCTGAACAGCCCCATGTTCAAAGGAGGTACATCCCACTGAGATGTGGGGACAGGAAACCACTTGCAGCACAGACACACAACTATGGGTTGTTTTGGGGGGTTTTTGGGTTGGTTGGTGGTTTTTTTCTATCTGGTCATGAAAACAAACTAGTATACTGGAAACCGCATTTGGAAGATGCAAAACTAAAGCTGAGGTACATATCTTACCCAACTGAAACTGTAATTTCAACACAGCTAATTTACAATCCACCAAATTGCCAGCACTTTGAAAAATGTGGCATAGCTTCTCAATTTCTAGTTGATTATGATGTTCAAGATGAACCAAAGGACAGCCTCAAAAAGAGTGATCCTGAAGTTAAAAGGAGACAAACTCCAGGAAGAATTTCCTGAATAACCTACCAGACCATTTCCTTATATTACATGACTCACAATCATTGTGGAGGCTTCACTTTCTCTGAAGAGGAGCACCAGAACAGGGACCACGGCACTAGGAACAAGGTCTTTTGCAACTATAATGACACACCATAGTCATCTGCAACTACTGCATCCACAGAAGCTGAAAAGCTGCAAGGGAAGTGCTGAACTGAGATCCCGTAGCAGAAAATCTCCGGAGTGGGAAAATTAAGATTAAAAAAAAAATCATTATGCTCTAGCCAGTTTTTCAACAGAAATAGTTGCTCTGAGAAAGCACGGGCTTGTGCATCTCCAAGGAGATCGTCTGTCTCTGAGTAACCACCTTGACCTAGAGTACGACTTTTCAGTTAACGCACTCAGAGAGACATTTAAAACCTTGAAGACCTGAAGCATTCAAGTTGAAGATTCATTTCGAAAACATGCAAGCGTGGGTGTCCATCTATGCTAGTCCCACTGAAACCAGTCATGCTCCAGAGCTGCTAGAAACGCACAGATAATCCAGCGACCCAAGCATCACTGTACATTGCAGTGGTCACCACACCAGCTCTCATTTCTTCATTTTGGCTACCAAACCGACCTTGGGCTTTCTATTTTATGTTCTCAGTGCAAAAGCAGTTAACATCTGTGTTACGTTACAATGCCGACTATCACCAAATCACACTACTTAATAGCTATTCTTTTTCCCTCCCTTTAGACAGTGCACTCTTCTCACAGGCTCAGGTAGCGCACTTTGAAAATGAGACATCTTGCTTTGCATTACATTATCTGAACCCAACAGTACCATCAGTCAAGTGACATAGCTTTTCCCTGCTTATTCCTGCAGGTACAAGATTGAAGTTGCTACATCTCCCATACCACTCACAAAAATCTTTTATTACATTTTGGTAAACACCTTTCCTGTTTTGTTCAGAGTTTAAGCCAAACACATACCTCATCTTCGTAAGAGCTTCTTTCCTCTAATTTTGTTTTATGCTTTTATGGAAACTCTAAGCTTACTATTAAATGGAAGTTACTTTTCAATGTTGTTTTGAAAAGTACTGCAACATCAGTTGTTAGCAAACAGCTAAATATACTTCTGACATCTGTTTGATATCTCTGTCTCTGAGGAGCACCTGAGACTATAGACAAAAAGCTTGCTGCTCAGCTTTGCTGTCAACTTATCATCAAAGAGCTGTCACTTAGCACGTACCTCAGCAATAACTATATAGTATGTATAATCTATAAATTGTAAAATACAGCACCGCAGCTCTGTTTGAAATGAGCAAATGCAAAAGTAACTAAGATTCAGAACACCTCTGTAGCACAAATGCTCTCTTTACCCAGGCACGCATCAGATAGGTGCTGAATATGGTCCCTCTTAATGACACTTTTTCTTTAGCTTGCAGCTGTTTTAACAAGCCCTTTGAGTCTTCCCATCTACTGTATATTCTGGGGTTTTTTAGAAAACAGAATTAGTCTTATACTTGTTTGTGACTAAGTGCAAATTTAGAAGTGACGATAGGTGCTAACACTGATATCTGCCTATTTTAAGTCTCTCCAGCATGGTAAAACATAACTTGTGGGAATACACAACATAGATAGTAGGAAATCAAGCAAACACAGCTGTGTAAGCAATATCAATAGTTTTCTCTGAGTCATTGGCTCATTTTATATATAGAAGATCTAGAAAATACAGGTTCATTCCAGTACATTGAAGACATCCCTCTGGCTTCAAGTGAACAGAAATTGGCAGCTGTATATACCTTGGAATTCTCCAGCATTTTACATTGCATGTGAATCAGCTCAGATATTTTAAAAAAATGTTTTGCCCCATCTCCTGTGACAAACACTGTCATTTTAAGAAGCCTGCTGCATTGCATTAAGCAAGTCTAAACGTCCACTGAGAAAGACAGCTTTATTTTTTAAGTGACCACATCAAAGCTGATAATAGGTACAACTATTAAAAGCTGATCTTTACAAATCTCAGCAACAAGCGTATCTTATTGGTTCCCATCTCAGAACACTCATTTCATCCTGGATTTTATAATATCAGTTGAAAGGTTTAGGACCTAGCATAAAGAAAAGAAATGCAAGAGACCAAATATGAATTATACATGGAAAAGTTAGAGATCAGCTTGAAATTTTTATGAAAGTTTCCAATGTGACCTTCTCAGGAAATGGAGAAGTAGCCCTAATAAATCTGAGTTAATTCTTCCTCCATTCCCTAAGGGAGGATCAATCTGAAGGATCCCTGATGTGAAATGTTGTGTATGCTAAACACCAAAGGCTCAGTGGGTTGTGGTGGTGGTGGTGGGCTTTTTGCAGACTGTCCTCTTTTGAAGCAATTTAATCTGACCTAAATAGAACAAGGCATCTCAGTATTATTTTACTTAGGAAATCAATGCCATCCATTTATTTTACTTCTTGCCATGCAACCATTAATTTATTTTTCCTAAAGATTTGTAAGAATCCTTGTTTTATTTCAAATGTTGCAGTAAATGATTTCACCAGATCAACTGACTTAAAAAAAACCTCAGAAATAATAATGGTGGGGATTTCATTCCCGTCTTTACTCCCGCTTATTTACTGTTTGTACATGATGTACATTTCTGGATCTTTGCCAACCATAAAAAGTGATTGACTGAACCAAGGAAAGAAAAAAAGAAGACTCAACAGTTACAGAACTTGGGCTTGTTTAATTTATTTACTTTTCTAGCAGCTTCCACTTATACCTTCAGCTTGTTATTCATCTGGAGTTTTAAAAAAGTGCAGATTTAGCCCTACTATATAAAGTGAAACACTACAAATAAATCTTTTTCTTTAACTTCTTGTTTGTTTGTTTTGGGGTTTTTTTTGCGGGTTGTTTTTTGTTGGTTTTGCTTTTGTTTTTAAGTCACGTTAATCAGAGGAGAAATCAGGAACAAGGGAGTCATTCACAATAAAGAAACTCCTATTTCAGGACTTCAATAGGAGGATTTTTTTTTTATTTTTTTTTTAAACACAATTTGCTGAGCAAATTGAGGCTTCTCCACATTTAAACTGCATGAAGCAATAACTGACCAGGCATTAAACTCACCTTTAGGGTTCATGCTGGTATAGATGGGTGCATTCCAAACTTACTAGGGCAAGTATTATTTGTTCTTAAACCTTAAATCAACTTAATTGAAAACTAGTTGAGAAGAGAAAGGCAGCAATTTTTGAGGTTTATTTAATACATCACTTACACTTGTTTCATACCTTCATTTTCGGCTGGTACCTGTGAGCTTGGAGTTCTTTCTGCATGTGAAAGAATTACATCAAAACCCCTATGAAATCTATGGATTTGCTGTTTACTTGTGTAAATTAATAAACTAAGCACCTGTTACTCTGAAGGATACGAATAATTTAAGCAGGTCCTATAAAATAAGTATAAAAGCACTATTTCAAAATAAACTAAATGCTGGTACTTGAACATTTTAGCTTAGAATGACAGAAAAAAAATCTTTGAAAGGTTTGGTAAGTGGATTTCGGAAGAAAGTTAAACTTGTGTTATTGATTTAGAAGCTAGCATACTAATCTCTTATTATTTAAAAGGAGAAATAACTCTGCATAGGAGATAATCTACTTGTCTTATACTCTACATCTCCTGCAAGAATTTTCTTGCTCATGCATAGATAGGGTCTTATCTAGTCCTTACTGAAGTCAATAGCAGGTTGCTTGTTTGTTTTTTAAATAGCAGCTGCATTGGGTATCTACAGGGAATGAAAAAGTGAAAGGATTACAGTTTTGACCTGTTAAAATTGATTTATAAGAGTTTTTTTTTTTTCTCCTATTACGTCCAAGTGATAAATTGGTCTTTCAGTTAAGGCTGTGTGAAAAACTGATTTGTCAATTGTAGCCTGACCAAAAAATTGGAAAATTACCCACTTCAATTAAAATATGCAATGATTTTTGTGGTTTGTTCTTTCTTCACAGGCATGAAAAAATGTATTTATGAAATGTTTAATGGTGGGAAACAACAGAATAGAAAGATTGAAGGAGGCATCATTTACAAAGGGAAGGAGGAGCAGAGAACCCTGGGCAGGACATGCACCCAGACAGGAGAGTCGGGCAACATCCCACCTTCTGCCCCAGAGCGACCCAAATGACACCAGCAGTCTCTCAGCACTGCTGGAAACGGTACGGCATCAGACCTGGTCCACTTTCCATAATCTACTGAAACATCCACTAACGGGTAGGGAAAAGCAGTCAGGAACTCACACCGCAGTGGGGACGCTGGATTTGGTAAATGTTCACACATATTACAGCTAGACAGTGTTAGGGCAGTAATTTGAAGCCAAAACCAAATCGGACTCACTTACCTAAGAAGAAATGGAGGCGGCAAAAGCCCCCAACTGATGCATGTATCTCAAAATATATATAAAAAACCAAAATCAAGTTGTTGCCAGCAGCAGTACTTTCCCACAACTCTCTAACCCCATAAGACCATGTTTGTACCTAATCATATAAATTCCAGGAAGCAACAAAGCACTCAAAACTTAAGATGCTAAAAGAGAGGATTTGAGAGAATATTTTCTGAGATCCAGACCTACAGATTAAAGCATCTCTCTAAGGCCCTGTGACTCAAAGAAAACAAATTACAGAGTCAAGGCAGGTTGTGTTTACATTTACTGGCAACAAGAGTTGGATGGGAAAAATTCATGCATACATTTCACATGAAGGCAAAGCTAAGCTGAAGTCCTTGCGTCCAGCTCCTGACCCTGCAGCCAGGCACAGCATGAGTAAAGCAGGCATTCACCACCACCACCACCACCTGGAAAATTCTGTCTAGTGCTTCAGCTGAAATTTGCAGTTCCCCATTTCCTAGGGCCCTTTTTCTTTCCTGGGCAGGGGAGGGGTGGATGGTTTTTCTCCTCCTACAGAAAAACTGTAAGAGTTAGGTTATAGCCTGGAAAGCACCCACAGGATGCATACCTACCTGCTGAGTACCTGCAATAACTTACAAAGGATGGGTGGAAGAGTAGTAGGATTTTACAAAGGTGTAGCAGCATTACAGGGAAAGAATTAACCTGCAGCATTACAGGGAAAGAATTAACCTGCAGCCTCTACTACAGGAGCTGGGAGTGCTTCAGATGCCAAGAAAATCTGTCTTTGGGCTGTGGTAGGGAGCGACTTTCACTCCAGTGTAAAGTATTTTGGTGCTGCTGATACATCAAGGCTCTCACATACAGAAAGTCAGAGGGCAAAGCAAAACATTGAGATGAGTAGTTGAAAGAAAAATTATCACTGAGGAGTCTAGGAAAGAAGTGAACAAGCATATATACAATTTATCCGTTGTTTGGTATGGATGAAGACATTCTTCTCAGTACCTCACTGAATGACAAGTGACAGGACCGACCTGCTGGATGCCTGAGTGCCACATTGCAAGGAGCAGACATCTAAGCACACATCTCCTGTGTGAGTCTGATTACCACTTTGTGAGAGCAGTCCAAAGATAATAGCAAATAATACAGTCTACTTTACAGAGCTAGAATTTATTTAACAGCTGAACAGCTCAGAATGCCCCTTTATTTTAGCTAACAGTACCACACCACGAGATTTGTGTCTTTGCAGTGTGTTAATAAGAAGTGACTTGCAGTATTCCCACCTGACCCATTCAACCCTTTCTAGCCCAAGACCAGCTGTCACCAGTGAGACGTGCCTGCTAATGGCTTCAGCATCCAGGGGACCACTACATCTCAGCACCCACCTTCGGCTTTGTTAGCAAATACCCCTTTGCTTGTAACATGCCAAGTAATGGTCTTGCTTATTCTAAATGAAGAGTAATAAGGAGTGTGAGAGCAAAAACAAATTATGTAATATCAACTCTGATTTTATACCAAAAAAATATTAGAGCATCAGCTGTAAAAGCTATTACCAGCATTAAGCCAAAAGTAGCACTGAGAATGACACAGATGGGATGCTAACACCGAAAACCAACGTAGTCCAGGGTTTGCAAAGCCTGAGTGCTATCGGCACAGGACACGGACGCTCCAGCCATGCGTCACCCAAGGACAGAATCATAGAATCATTTAGGTTGGAAAAGACCTTTAAGATCATCAGGTCCAACCATTAACCCAGCACTGCCAAGTCCACCATTAAACCATGTCCCTAAGCACTACATCTACCCATCTTTTAAATACCTCCAGGGATGGGGACTCAACCACTTCCCCAGGCAGCCTGTGCCAGTGCCCAACTACCCTTTCGGTGAAGAAGGATTGCATGCAGGAGCCTGTCTGCTCTTACTGCAGAGCTCAGAATCACATTTACACTGCTACGATTTCCAGCAAAGCCTGGGTCGTTCTGACTCAAGCTTTCAGACCCTCTGCTCTGTCAAGATGAGAGAAAGGTGACACTGAAGTCTTTCTAATCAGGCCCAACAGGCAGCACCTGCGCACGGCTGTTCGCCTTTTGAGTGAGTTAATGGTCCCCTCTACCAGGCAGAGAGGGAGAGGGTAAACAAGGGTTTGGAGAGACCAAACCAAGAGTCCTGCAGCAAACCTGCATCCTACCTGTGCAGTACGAGCACCCTGTTGGAAATCCTACTGCAGTTTCCCACCCTGTGTTCAGCCCGGGTGCACCCCGGCACCGCTTCTCCCTCCTCTGCGCCACAGACCCGCTGGGGCAGCACAGGGCCAAGTGTTGCTTGCTCCAGGTTTATAAACACTCTCAAACCATTTTAATTCATACTTGTTTGACTTCTGTGCAGCTCTGAGTTCAGTGAAACTGGGATTTTGTTTGCCGCATTTTCTTTTTTCTTCCTCTTGTGATATATTTAATTTCAATAAATATGAAACCCGAAATCAGTTCTCTCATCTTTAACAACTACTTAGAGGCGCGTTGAGAGGATTAATTTTGAAGTACTCTGAAAATGTCAAGTGTTTATTAATTATAAGTTAATTGGAGTTAGAATTACACTATGGTAAATAATAATAAATTAACATAGCTGATGGCCAAGAGGGAAGAAGCAGATTTTGAACAATATTTTAAGATGCACGCTTTTAACAAGCCTTTTGAAGAAACAAAGTCTGACTGATGATGGTCAGTAAATTTAATTCTGCAGAGTAGAATTTAAAATTATTTCATCTCATCTGTCAACTTTGATTCACTGTTGGTTTTCTCTGATCTATGGCTTGGAGCAAAAGGCCTCCATGACTTTTAGGAGAAGTACAAGCTTTAGCATCCATTCATCTCAGCTGAGAGCCTTTTAGAAAGTGCCAGATTGCTCACAGATGATAAAGTATACACGGAAAACACCTTTATCCTGCAGTGGGAATAATAGTAGCCTTAGCATTTGTGAGGGTTGCATGCGTATAATAATCCAGTTGAGTGGTTAGAGGTGATTGGGATTGAAAAAGTGAAGCTGAAATCTTTCCTCTGCCACTGGATCCCCATCTTGAACTTCAACTGAGCTTAAAGGCTCCAGGCAGGAGTCTCATCTACGTGCTCAGAATAACATACAACAAATGAGTTTGTATTGACATACCCAGCTCCAGGTGTAATCCAACCAACTACTTGTAGCCAGACACAGCCAAGTGCCAAAGATCAGATGGTGCAAATAAATCCTCCCCTTCTTCAAACTCCTCCGCACCCCTCTCCTATATTCCCCCACTGGAGCCTTTCAGTAGTTTCACCTGAAACCAGCAGATCTTGCGCAGTGTCTGTGTAATCATGTTCACGTCAGAAAGGGACTGGACACAGAGCAAAGGAAATCTGAGGGACCTTCGGCTCAGCCAGGGATTCAAGAAGCCTCTCTTGCTCAGACCTAGAGCATGGTATCATTTTTCCTCCTTGAAACTGAAACCCGCTCCTTTTGGCTGTGAGAAAAGCTTCAGCGGAAGAGCGTGTAATGGGATGAGGAAGAGCTTCAGGAACTGCTTCCCACCTGCAAGGCCAACTCCACCATTTCCTTTTTTTCCCTCCCTCTCTATAGCCATACAAACTACAAGAACCCCACAGCTGAAGAAACTGGGCTTTGTGGTTTTACTTGGGAGGTAAAACAGCAGCTCTTCGGCTTTCTTATTGCTGAATCCCTGAAAGCAAAGTGGGGAGGAGCTCCCTTTCCTACCAGCAATAGGTTATGCATGAGGTTTTGCCACCAGTAGCAATTTCTCCTTCTCACACACGACTTGTTTTTTACTGTTTCCTCATAGTCACAGGGACAGTGAAGATCAAATGCAACATGAACTTTCCTGACAAGAAGGAAGCTGTCAGTCAAGGAGTTGCTTCCATCTCCAAGGCTACTTTGACCTCCCTCAGTCAGGCTTTTCCCGGACTACCCATCCCTCGGCTGCAGCCTGGGGAAATATGAGGCTCTTCCCAGAAGTTTTATCGCTGAAGATGGGCTAAAATGCTGGAAAAGTTAGCAGTAACTGACTCCAAGCAGCCATGTCAAAGAAAAGCAGACGTTCTCCATACCAGAGGACCCTCCATCCCTCCTGGCTTTGGCTCAGCTCCTGGGGATGCTGACGCAGTATTTCTCTGAACTCGCCCCTAACATTATTTCAGGGAACCTTTACTGAAAGTTTAAACGATTTCAATTCCACCTTGCCATTTTAGCTTGAGCTTTAAGCGTTTCAACATATTACAGATCTGCTCTTCCTTTAATGTACTAATGTAACTGACAGTAGTAAGACTGAAAGTCATGTATTTTCAGGTCAAAGCTAGAATAAGAAACCTTTATGTTTTTACTAGACTTTTCTCAAAAAAAAAGATAACATGAGTGTTAGGTTTCATGTCTATCACAAATTGGGATTTCACTGTTTTACAGTTCCACGTAGATGTCAAAAAGGGTTATAGATTTATCATTTTTGGGTAATGCAGACTGAGTTTATTTTTCTTTCTAAGTAAGCTCATGGGAAATTATTTTAGACAATGGGATACTATCATTCCAGAGAAAACCGACTTTTTTAATCCCTTTTGGCTTTTAAAAGTCATACTTTAGTAAGAGAGGTTTTTTTATATTCTTTGATGCCAGAAGTTCATACCTTAAACTTGCCAGTAGTTAAGCTTCTTAACAAAAACAAAAGAAAAAAACCTTCTAAATCAGAAAGGTTATTGGTATCAATATTCTAAATCACCTTTTGAGACCACATGAACTAAGTAAACGTTCTAACTGACTGAGCACATTTACATAAAATATTATGAGAGGAAATACTGTGCTTACATTTTACAAACTGTTACTGTTTTGTAAAGATATTCTGAATGAGTCCTTAAGTGACTAAAACGTTCAGCTTGTTTAAAATACATTTAAATAGAATGTTATAAATAATATTCAAGTATTTTCCTTTTCTTTAATTTAGGACTGCAATAGAAAGAACCTTTCATTCTAATTCTTTCAGTTGTTAAAATAATCCCCTTGTTTATAAAGCATTATTAGTAGACTAATCCTAAGTGCCTTTCCAAGGGCCAAACAAACAGTGCTGAAGTGAAAGGGAGCAAGCTGCCAGAGGAGCACAGTTACAATCTTCACTCCCCAGACTCTATTGCTGGACATGGACCTTCTCCCCAGTATTTTGATGGTTTCTGCTATGTATGAATCACACTTCCACAGTCACAGCTCTAAGGCCTATGGTCAAAGCTTTAAATTAAAGTATCTCCTGTGCTGAAGGAAACAAGTAATATCTCAAATGTTATACTGATTTCCTTGATAAAGATCTTCTGCTTTGTTTTCTAAGCATCTTGTCTAAAATCCGTGCCTGCTTGGCGTAATTCGTGATATAATCAGAGAAGTAATATGACACAAAAGCCTATTTCCTGTGTGACATATATAAATTATCTTGTGATTTTATAAAGTACAAATACAATGGTTTACCAAAACATAAGTGACACAGTAGATTAATGCTTTACTATTAACGCATAATGCCCTCACCCCAGTAGTGTGAAATCAAAAGCAGCTCTTGAGAAATAACCAGAAGCTATTTAACCTGAAGGCTATAGATGTGGTCTTCTAAAACAATGGATATATTAACACCTGATAATGCTCTTTGAAAAGCGTACTCAGTAACCTGGGAGAAACCTTCCTGACACTTCACGTCAGACATAGGCAGCTGCAGCCTAATTTAAAAATTTCTGGGCATTAGCCTTTCTAGGTAGGAGGAGGGAAAAATCATTATGCAACCGCCTTCTCAGTTCATCTGTCTCTAGCCTTGAAAGAAATGCCAGTAATATGTCAGTGTATTAATTGATTGGTGCTTCGTAACTTGCACCAGACCCTCTGTTCTGCTCGCTATCTTCATTATTGTAGCTGCATAATTAAGAGGCCAAACAGTATAAGACAGCTGATAGCACACAGAGGTGTGTACATTACACAGAGACAAGGTGGATGAGGGCCCAGTGACATTATGAATTTTCATTCTGAGGAAAAAAAAAAAAAAAAAAAAAGAAAAAAATCAGGACATGATGATATTTGAAATAACCTATTTGTCAGGAATTTAGCCTAGCCTTCTCAGTACTGCCCACTGAGCATACCTGTCCCAGTTTTTATTCAAAAGAAGTTCTTTATTCACGGACCTGAATTCTAATAATGTTTATAAATCCTCATAATTGATTAGGACCTGTTGCAGAAAGCACTGTATAGACTGCACAAAGCAGAGTCCCTATCCCACATAGCAGTTTATAATTTATGGATTAGACAGGATCCAACGGGTGGAGGCAGACAGGATTGCATGAGAAAACGTGATAATATGTCTATGGACAGCAGTGAGAGTCCTCAGCTCCCTGCTGTAATCACTGGTCATTTGCTATTGGCATCACTGCAACAGGCAGTGCTAATGAGGCAGCTGAAGGACAGCATGGATGCTGACTAAATGCATTTCTATATAGAAGCATTAAAATTAAAGATGCGTCCTCAAAAGCTATAAAGAAACCAAAAACCCCAGTCACTACAGAAAAGTGTAATTGTTCGCTATGTTTGCTGGCTGCTGCATGCTAATGGAAGCACAATTCTTGATGTGATCTTTGGGAAATGCAGATTCATACCAAAAGTCCGTGTCACTCCCCAGCTGACACTTTTTACCTCTAAACTTAATGACAGTTTGAATGAGAGCTGAGGTCAGAGTTGTCCAGCTTTGGTCTCTTCTACTTCACATTGGAGGTCAAGACTGCAAAAACACTCTTAGCTGGAAATTACATTTTGGATCTGTGCTAGTCACTCTGCAGAGCTGGGGAAACAAGCCCAGGCACTCTCAGAGCATACAAGATTTGTATAGTTTTGTCTGGTGGGACTGCTTTCCACAAGCAGCTTTCATTTTCTAACTAGGTGTACAACCAAGAGCAAATCTGTAGTAAACACTAACATGTACACCACTGACCAAAAGGGAAACTATTACAAGCAGAAGAGCCAGAGCCAGTAAAATAAGAAGTCATTCTGAAGTGAAATCACCAGATTGAGATTTTGCTTGAAATGTCACCCATGCATGAGGATGTTGTTCCAGAAGTTTAATCTCAACAAGGAAGTAAAGCTTTATTTCTGGCTACCAAGTCCTAAAAACCTTAAACTGACTGACATTTTTTGAAGTATTATTCCACTGTGACCCAGACCAGACTTTGTTTTTACCTACTAAAAGATAACCAATACCCAGTTACTACAGTCTGTAACACAAATCATGGAAGAAGGATTTTTAAGTACTTCTTCCTAAGTAGATAGTAGTCATCTTTTTGATAAAATATCATCTCAAAGAAACAACAAAATATTCCAGAAGAGGCCATAGCAAATCCCTTGCAGCCCCTCTTCAGCGTAGTACTTTCAGTACAGGCTGCATTAAGGAAGCGACTAAAGCGTGCCTGTTTTGTTGATTTGGGGTGCATGCCACAATTGTAAAGATTGGTCTCTAACTTAGACTTCTACTCCTGAAACGCTACAGGTTCACAAAGTGCGTTGGCAAAATGAGATATCTAAATGCATTTTGGAAATTATTTGGGGGAATATACTAGTCGTGGTTTAAACTAGCACAAAAATTGGCCAAGTGCTCTAATACTTTGTATTTCTCTAAACCTATAAGAATACAAAACTGAAGCTATAATTGTAGAGAAGTTCACCAGCCTATCTTTGTATTTAGGCTCAAACTTAAAACTTTTTTTTGTAAGATAGTAAGAATAACTTTTTCTCCATTGTTACAGAAAAATTACAAAAGGCACAACTATTTTTATAGTTTTGAAACATAAGACACTGGAGGCCTATTCCAGATACCTTTTTTCCTATTTTTAACTTGATTTCACTAGGCTTGGGAAAACACCCTCCCTCTTTGCAGGCAACTGGGAAAAAAAAAAAAAAAAAAAAAGGAAAAAAATTAAGTATCAAACTAGTTCCCAAAGCTTAAAAGCAACAACAAAGATCAATACTATGCAAACAAATCCTCTCAGTAAAACAACTCTGCAATACTCTTGAAACCCCACAGAAGAGTTATCATGGTCGAGACAAATCCCCTTGCACAAAGTGAAGATGCTGGGGAGCAGCACAGTCTTGGGGAAGGCAAGCAGGGCTTGGCTGTTAGATGTTCAAGTTTCAAAGAATAGGGTTGTCTGTCATTTAGAATGAAGAATAGTAGGAGGAAATTTTTGCACAGCTCTGGTTCAGATTATACAGCACAAATTGATGACAGAAAGGGAGATGGAATAAGAAAGGCTAAAGAAAAAAATCTCATTTATAGAAAAATATTCATTTTGCAGTATATATATTATTCCAAGCTTTCAGCCTCCACAAACGTGTAAAACAAATAGTCTGCTACAAAACCAGTCTGATGTCTTAGGAACGAGCAAAGAGAAAACATATTGACTCAGAAGTCTCTGTCTCTCTCTGACCTACTGCAAGAACACCAGGATCCCCATAGCATTATTTTAATCAATGTTTCTTTTCACTGGTCTCTCATCCAAAATTACGGCATCAGTTTGTTCTTCCTGAGCTGACAACACTCTGAATTCTACAACTGGTGGCCTTACATTCATGCCTGTGAAAAAAACACTTTAGTCATTAGTGCTTTTTGTTTAAAGTGACTAATCCCATTCATCTTTCCCATCTGTTTGAGGATTTCTCTGAACATAAGAATGAATGAGTACATTACACTGTCTAATCAGTCTGAGGTTTGCTCCATAGCAGGGTTGCAGGAGCTTCTTGTGTGCCCACTGCAAGGCAACAGTGATAGTCATTACAAGGCAGTGAGTCCAATGCTAACAGCAGGGTTTGACAAACCTCAAAGTAGCAAACATCGCAGCCTCACAGGCAAAACTTCAGAAGTTCATGGAATTCAGCTATGAAAGAAGGATATGCTTCCAAGATATATTTGCAAGTTACACTAGGAAAATAAACAGCATCCATAGGCTACAACTCCCTTGTACAAACTGACTACTCAGCCAAAAATATTTTTGAAGACAAACCAGTCTTCCATTTTAAAATTCATATTTTTCTCCAAATACCCAGAACAATGTAATCCTACAAGACCTCTTCTATTTTGCCACTTCTGAAGAAAATACTTCTCCAATACTTATTTGCTCCCACAACCATAAAAACTCAAACATTCTTTGCATTTCTGTACACATTTATGTCCTCAACAGCATTATGATTACCTACATAGCATACCAAATGCCTAGTTTATAACTCCTGAAGTCAATGGCCACTCTTACACAAATGCTAATGGCTTGTTCCATGGATATTTATTTGTAATATTACAGCAGCTGCATGGGATTAAAAAAAAAAAAAAAAAAATTACTCGTAGTGGAGATGATATAACTGTTTAGATAAAGAAGAAAAAATGCCGAGGTGTTTTTTTTTGTTTGTTTGGGTTTTTTTGCTTCAGCAAATACTTTTTACAGGAAGATAAGGTTTCTTGAGGTCATTGCATTACAACTGCCATTCCCAATGGCAAAATACCTTCATCCCTAGAGCTTGTCTGAACACTACTTGGGACGTGGAGCTTGAGAAAAGGTTTTGTTCCTTTTTTTGATGAATTAAATGTGTTGCACTGTGATATTTCTAAGTTAAAAATAGCTTCAATACTCCACTCCAGCACAAGCTGCTGGAGTACCGTACACAGCTAAAAGCTCTGTGCAGAGTCCCTTTCCTTCTGCTCCCTGCACTACCCCACCCTGTTCTTCCCCGCAGCTTGTCTTGCTGCTCTCCCCTCTGCTTTCTCCACAACTACTGCTTCGTTGGCGGGGGAGGCAGAGGAGGAGAGTGGGAAGCAAATGCCACGTCAGAACCCTACCCTGCTCCCTGGCTCACCATCTTCTTTCCGTTAGATTAAGGAAAAATGATTGAAAATGATAAAATAAGGAATATTTACATCGACTGTTTCTAATGAAGTGTGAAGTTTCTCTAGTAACTCATAGGATACTACCTGAAATCTAATGCATTTTTTTTCTCTTCAGTGAATAAACATGTAACACATAGTAAAGTAATAATTTTACAACTGGTAACATTTTACGTTCCCCATTTCAGTGTTCTTGAGTTGCATTTTTGGAGTTCTGGGTTTGTATTTTTTTAGGCCTTTTTCTGTAACTGCAGGATGTTCTAAGCCAGACCGGATTTACCAACTTCAATTAGACTACTCTTCTGTTTCAAGATCAGGGATATGCCTCAGTGTTTCTTTGAACTGAAGTCTCAGTATTTTAGGTTTTGACACACATTCTTTTTTCCATTCTTTGGAATCTGCTAAAAAGATAGCACCAAGACTTTATTGCTTGAACTTTTTTATTGTGACTAAGTCACTGAAAATCTTTAGGTGTTTGGGAAAAGTAATTTCTTACAACTACCGAGTAGTTCCCTTGATGACTATAACAACATTCACAGGGAAGCATTTACCCAAATAGAACAGATCTGACTTGTTTCTCTCTATGTATCTGAGAGATTGTCAGCACTAGTTTTGCAGTTCCTCCAAACTGCAGATGGTTTCTGGACAGCCTTTAAGAGACCATCCCATGAGATATTCTGGAAGACACGGCTCAATAGCCAGCTGTGAAACAAGCAGCCTAGTTTATGTCACAGACATAAGAGTAGTGCAAAAGTTTCTAACAAAAGCATGAAGATTAGTACAAATGGAAAAGAGAGTATGAAAGGGTCAGACAGCAGAACGAGTTTTAAGAAACAGCATCTACAGACGCTATTGCTACAGAACACCGAATGCGTGGTTTCGTTCAAATGAGAATGAGGCAAGAAGATGAAGAACTTTCTTCCTCAGGTAAGATGACACGAAGTAAAACCTATGCTACAGCTTATACAATCACAAAGCTAAGTGATGCTGTAGTTCTGCCTGGTGACCTGCCAGTCTCCAAATGAGTCTTTGCTGACAGCAGGCCTTCACGACACTAAAAATGATAAAAGTATTAAGTAAGCAGGTTCTTTGTGTCTATGTTTCCCTGGTCCTTTTCCTTTCTAAAATAACTTCTATAAATAAAGGTGAAATATGTATGAAGCCCAACAGCAGGTTTTCTGGTTAGGTTTTGGAGGGGGGCGTGTTTGTAAAATTGTGGTTTTCAGCTGTTTAAATATGCTTAAGGAGAATGAACTTGATGTAAAGAGCTCACATCAGAAGGACAAGCAGCTGACTCTAAGCATTCATGTCCTTGTTCATCTGAAATCTACAACAAGACATGGGGAAAAAAAAACACCTAAATTGAAGTGTAATTCAGGGGCAGGAGTTTAAATACTCCAGTGATTTAAGCACTTATCCCCAAGCACCTTTGTTCTAAACTGCAACAATCTTCAGTCAGGGTCCTGACAGTGACACCATCACTGCCAAACTTTCACTCATTTCTGGGAAACTAGAGAATTTAGCCATGGTTTCAGTGTTCAGGGTACAGCTTCTTCATCCCACTTGAATAATTCAAATTGTGTCTGAAAGAGCAGCTAAGAAAGTCATGAGTGCAAGTCTGAGTAAATGGGATTTACCTATTCAGCAGGAAAACTTGCTTTTCCAGCTATGCAAATTTAGCAGAAAACACTGAGTTCATTTGCCTAAAATGACTGTAAAAGAAAGTGATATCAGAAGGGAGACATTGCTCTGTTTTGGACAGGAATTTCAGGTACCTGAGAGTTTAAAATATTAAGGTCATCCTAAAAACAGGCAACAGCTCTCCATAACACAATCTTTAACAAAGTCAATAGGAAACCTGGGTGAGGGGGTGACCTACCTGAAATGCTACAGAAAGGATAATTCTCTCCCTTTTTATCCCCCTTTTTTCCTCCTTTTTTTAAACTTGCCTTAGCTCTATTCAATTATACTAAATAAAAATACAGATCAAAGGATTATATAAACCGAAGACATCATAAACCAATATACAGTTGAGCAGGCAAAGGTACATATTTGTAGCTTATTGGAACTCAAATGGAAAAGGTCTAAGCTGAATAACCAATAAAATGTTCTTGGTTTATTTAAATCGCAAGATGAGGTTGTTAATTCCAGACCACTTCATAATTTATTTTGTGCTCATGACATCAGCTTTGGAAATATGAGCTGAGGTCAAAAACCAAGACACATTCTGGATGATATTCAAAACATCATTTGGTATTGACTGAAGTACATTATACACCAAGAAACAGAAAAAGAAATGTAGATTAATATATCTCCTCTCTGGTACTCATCCGGACTATTTCTTTTATATGCTCAAAATTTACCACCCTGTGGTTTTGTTTGCAATATAAAGCAAATGGTCTGAGAATCTGGATTATACTTCAGATTCAATAATTTAGTAATCCAGCCTGCTCTGTACTTTCTTAATAATCTGTACAGCAAAACTGAAGAGCAGAACATCAGCTGGCTGTTAATCACTATGTTAACATTGAACTCACTGTACATATAATAATTTACAGTATCGCAGTGTTTTCCAGGATGAATAGTTGCTCTTCTCTTGGCAAGGTGGACAGAAGTAAGGGTACAGATGCTGGTTCCTCCCAAAATCCTGTATTTGACTGGTAAGCGAGAACTGAAGTTAAATAAAAACTTAATTTAATGTTCCTAATCAAGCTCAACACTTCCACCTGAAAACTGTTCCTACCGCATTTGGGTAGAAAGTGTGTAAACATGAGATGAGGGACAGAGGTATAGCAAAAGACCTTGTCTGTGCTACATTGCTTTTCCTAAGCAAGCTGCAAATGCTATCGAGGGGCATGGTTAGCAAATGGCAAGGGGAAAGTGCGCACAGGTGAAATGAAGGATCATGAATAAATCATGCATCTTTAAAGCTATGTATTTTAGTAATTACAAGAAGATTCTCTCCCCTAAGGAGAAATAAAAGCACATTACGAACAAAAAAAATTCTTATCAGTTTTCATTTTCTTACTGGCAGCAGTGTAAGTCACTATCTAAGTACAAGTAACAGCCAATGGTGTCACACGCCATGATTCACGATTACTGCAGCAAAAGAATCATTAAAACTTTTCCTTGTTTTTGTCACCAGCGTGACACAGATGGAGACAGGAGGAGACACTGATGGACAAATGATGCACTTTGAACTTTCAAAATATATTTCAGTTTCCTTCCTGTAAATTATGATTTTCTATTTGCACTGTCACAATAACTTCAAGCCCTGGTCTATTGTGCTACACCTGTACAAAAACATGATACTGCTGTAGTAAATTTTTGTCAACAAAAAGAACGCGCACTCAGTTCTTTCAAGTGCATACAGTTAACAGCACTAGTCATCTCTACAGGATCAAGACCAAACCAAAGAATTGGACCAAATAATTCCTACCACAGACTACTATTAAGTTGCTATGAGCCTGGAAAAGCAAAGAAATAAGAGACAACATACAGATATTCAGAATATCTTAGAATATTTAGAAACTGAATAAAGAGATTTGGAATCCTTCATACATAATCATGTCTCCCATGAAAGTCAATGGAAATTCTTCAAGGGTGACCCAGCGCTGTGCTTTACGCAGCTATTTGCACGACAATGATAGCAAAAATCCATCATAGTAATGGTACTTTTGTCTTACAATATTTTAAGCTTGCCCTTGTTACTGGACAGACTTGCTCTGCTAGCTGCTTTGTGGATTTCAAGTATGTGGACTTTAACAATCCACTGAGGTCAATTTTGATAAGTCATCATAACATTAAAATGATGCCCAAAAATGCCTTATAAAGGCCGATATTCAAAAAACAAACAAACCAACCTGAAATATTCCTAATTCAGTTATAAATGAAAAACTCTTGCAATTCTGTATCAGAAGTTATGTAAATATTCACATTATAAATGGCCATACTTAGGAGCTCCTTCCAATCTACCTGACAAACTTCATTCTTTTTTTTTTTTTAGACCTGCTGACTTAGTTAAACCATGCTGATAAAGGGACTTTTTCTTATTTGGGCCCCAGTTCAAGAATTTTACTTCATGCATGTAAAAATCATTGTGCATGCTTCACCGATTTCCAGCCAAACCTCATCCTATTCGCAAGTGTATTAGGTCTGTTCTAAGTGTACCGTGCATTTCTGTACCTAGAGACTCAAACCTTGCAGGCAGATCATTAGCAAAACATAGTAGCCCAAACACAGCCAATACCGGCACGTGCAGGACCACCAGGTCTCCTACAGGCTTCAGGCTCCTTCTGTCCGTACCAAACTGGCATGCAGCACAGCATTGTCACCTCTCGTTCGCTCCCAGACCCTATGTGCCAGATGCCGCTGAGTACTCAACATCAGATGATCGATCAGATCAAGGCACATGGGACACTCATTGTGCTTTGAATGAATGAACAGGGTCCTCCCTCTGCCAGGAGCTTAGGCACACATCCCCAACACGTAGCTTTTGCAGCAAGGCAGACCTGAGCTGCCGGGTAGCTTCACAGGTGGCAAGATCTTGTTCTGTTTTGAGGAAAAACCTGAACTGGCCAGGTCCTCCACCCTTCACAAACTAGAGCAAGGGTTGCAAATTGTTGACAAAGATTCAGTCAATCCCACTACATTTTTCCCAGTTTCCAGGCCTTATTTGTCCCTGCGAGAATGCCTTTCTGCAGGGGCAAGGAAAGAAAACCATCTTACAGCACCACTACTTTGAAGAAAAATGAATAGCCTCATGTCCTTGGGGGACCGCACTGAAGAGTCAATCCTCCAGAACATCCACTAAGAAGTAATTTGGTTTAATGGCAAGCAGGTTAAATTTAAGTGTGTTGCACACATCCTGGAGGCTTGACGGGTGCATACAATTATGCTAATACATCTTGGCAGTCACCATTGCCAAGAAAATGCATCAGAAGTACCTCAGGATAATTTGACCTCTCAAACAAAATATGCCTCTTGCATTTCCCAAGTCATTTAACAATATTGCCAAATCCCACACGTTTGGTTTAAACATGAAGATGCATTGAACTGGAAGACAGCGTATCTTGTTTACACTTTAAGAGAATGAAAAGCAACATAAATATAGTACATTTTCCTCCTTTAACGTAATTAATGTTATTCTTTCAGTATAAATAGGAAAACATTCATGCATCACTTGATCAACAATGTGAAGTGAGAGTATCAACATCCACTTGAAGTATTTTTCCTAGGCTTAAGAGTCCCCCCTACCCTGTCATAATAATCCATTCATTTAGATTTCTTTAATTCAGTGCTTCAGTAAACACTGAAATCTAGGTTTTATATTAACCACAGAAATCTGCCTAGAGCCATGGCTGACACATCTTGTTTTCTACATTTTAGCAACTAACAAATGTGCGAAAGCCAAATCAAATTCTGTGTCTCCCACAGAACAACATCCTAAGAGGCTGTTCAGTGCTTCATCACTGAGCCTCTGAAACGTGCAATCTCCTTCGTAAAGCCCAGACGTTTGAGTACACTAAGGAGCAGCGTGTAACACCTGGGGAGTGCATTTCTGACTCCTTCCTACACAGCCTGCACGGGTAAGACTGCAAGTGTTCACATGTGCGGTTCTACTCACTGCAGCAGAAAAGTAAATGCTGGTAAAGCAAAGCAGGTGTTCACGACAGAAGAGATGATGTCCTCTTCCAGTCCTCGCAATGCATTTCTTTATCACGTCAGCAGAGGAAAACCCTCAAAACATTTCAGCAATAGGGCACTTGGGATAGTTTTACAAATTGCCAGTTGTCACCATGACATTGACTTTTCAACCAATCAGTACATCAAATTAATTTGCTATCTTAGAGCTTGAAAATGAAACTTGAAAAAAGTGCAAATGAAGGAGAATGATTCACGTTTTTGTTATTATTTTCTATAAACACATAAATAGTCAGATAGTCTAACAAAGCCAGGGAGTTCCACTGCAGGAACTTCAAAAGAGAGTAAATCCCCATATACAGAGATTACAACAGCTTTGATGTTCCTGAAATAATCTGTATTTTTCCTACAAGCTTAAAAGAATATGTTTTAGATAATAGGCATCCTTTGACGAATAGCAATCTTCAAAAATTTTTATTGTGTATGTATTTGTTATGTAAATTATATGTTAATAATTTAATAGTTAAAACATCATTATTATTATTATTGTCAGTGCCAGATAAGCGAAAACAGTATTTATAATAGAAACTCACATAGAGACTGAACATACAAATATTCCAGTTAATTGGTACAAGTCATCTTTTGTGACCATTAACCTCTGATTTTCAAATTAGTTCCAGATGAATACAGCCTGACAATTACGTGAAGAAAATGCTAATGGTAATGTCCAAAGATAAAGCAGAGCTTTATAAACCTGCTAATGCATGGCCTTGTATGATTTACTGATATTTTCCACCCATCTGTTATTCAGGATGTTTTACTTTTCAGTGAGAAAAACTTGTAGAAATAAAACATATCTACCTGTCTGTTTTGATGGATTCTTTTCACTTACCATGTCAGAAAATGCTGTGAACTTTCAGAACTTCATTAAGGACAACAGATGTTACCAGACACTACGTATTTAATGACAGAAGAGTTTGCATTAAAACATTGTCTTTTCCCCCTTTTTTCAGGACAATGCTCCCAATGAATTGTCATGTGCAACAATTCTAAATATACCCCTTGGAGACCATTCTGAACAGAAAAGCAGGTTGCGCTGTACCCACTCTCCAGGATTAGGCACTAGAAGCCTCCGCTGTTTCATTGTGAGAATTGAAGCACGTTTTTCATATGACAAAGTTACCTCCCTACGTGTTACTATAAGCACAGCCATTTTATAATGGCCATTAGACTGTTAAATTGGAGAGAGAGTAGAACCAGGTACGTACCTCAGAAATTAAAAGTAAGCTTGAAAATACAGAAATATTGCTGCCAATGCTGTGGCAGCTGACTGCAATATCACATCAAATTATTTAAAATAAATATTATGAAAATATTCATAGCAGACACATTAAAACATTGCAATGCGAGGGGGAGGAGGAAGTGACAAGATTAATACATTTTTTCAAACTGTTTTAAGGCAGAGCTATTAATTTATTTTTCATGGAATAGAGTCAAACCTAATAGCTGTATTTTAAAAAAATGAATTTCCCATAATGTGTCACTAATAAAGCATTAGTCTAACAAAACATGATCCAACTCGGGGAATTTTTTTTACTCTTCATTTTTTTCTTATGCATCTATCACAAGCTTGAATAACAAGTCCAATAATTCCTGAATAGCCAGTCCCAGTCAACGAAAGTTCACAGGTTTTCTTTAAAAGGTAATTGCTTTGTTGAGTTGAGCCACGTTTATGTACAGAATACAAGCAAAGCTCTGCGTGCACTTGAAGAGCGATGCAGGTACACCTATCTGAACGCGAACCACAGAAGAGTGGCAGAAATCCAGCTATGCACTCGAGTTAGATCTCAAAATAACTTAAAAACATTTTTCTTTCAAAAATCCTGTAGGTATTTGCTGCTGTTAATCTCATCGTTAAGCACTCACCCTGGAATACCTGGACTCAATTCCTCCCCTGAAGGGTCTCATATCTACATCATTTTTGTCATTCAGAGAAACTGCCCTAAATTGTCCAGCACAGGTATGCACCAACATACCCTCCCCACTGCTTTGGAAACCACAACATCAGACAGAAAGGAATTAAAAATGCAGGAAATCTCAAAAAAGGAGCATCAGAGGAAAAAAAAAAATCCACATCTTTAACAGTCATATTTAAATTACCCCTAATTGTTCTTTATTAAGCTAAATCTTCAAGATGAAGTTAAGAGAATCTATCTAATGACATAAGACCTACTGCCAGGATGCTGGAAACTTACTGACTTGCCACAAAGTGTGCTATAAATGACCCACTAACCCAACCCACCAGCTGTAGATTTTGACATCAAACTTTGATCTGTTGCACTATCTTTGAGCTGAGCTGAACAAATCCCCCAAGAAATATTGTACGTGGTCTGAAAGTTAATATGGTTTAACTTACAGCTCATGCAAAACAATTTTCTGGGATGTCTCAGACTCCTAATTACTCTTACAGCCCTGCCACTTTCTTAACCAACAGGGGAAGAGCCCCAACTCTGAGACTGTGACAGTCCCTGGACAAACCAGCCCAGGTGCTTCTCTGCTCCCCTGTCCATGGCAGCACTACTGCCAACTGGCTAAACGGTGATGAACTCAGAGACACTTCTTCATAACCCACTCCTGTAGCTAAGAGCAGAGTATACTGACGCTCTAGGCTCCCTTGTATGGTAGATTAAATTTATTGAGACGTGTTCATACTCTTGACCTCTTTACCTAAACAAATGGGTGTCAGCAGAGCGACCTAAGTGCTGCCACAGCCCAGCGACGGAGATGACTGCGCTGCTGCAGAGACGTGCTCCAGAGCAAACAGCTAGCCCGTGCAGCACCAGCCTCTGTTTCAGGTTGAATCACTCTTTAAAATCCCATTTATAATTATCTTTTCTTACCTGGATGCCTGAAGTCCAGTTATTTAAATTCTCATTTTCTTTTCTTTTTTTTAAGGAAATGTAAATATATACACACGCCTGCCTTTTATTCACGCTATTAAGGAGTTAACTTTCTGCTGATTTGCCTAAAAGCTGAACCTGGTATTCACCCAATAACGCGGTGAGCACTGCAGGGACTGCCACAGCCTCTTTCATCGATTTGCCCCAAGATGCTTTGCGTGCTCTCTCCCAATAAAATAAGTGTAGGCCATTAGTTCTCTTTTCAAAACAAGTCTCATAGAAACATTGAATTTCCTCACACAAGTTTGCATTCTTTGAATGAAGTTGCAATATCAATTTTCCAATTTTACGGTCTACTGCCTCCCAAAAATTATAATTTGTGGGACTTCAGCAAGCCAATTCATGTACACATGCAACTTTCCTCATTCCACTAATACTAAGATATAAACTCTAAACTAAATACTTTGACAGTTTAGACTGCAGTACCTCGGCGGTAAACCTTAAAACAGATGGCACTCCCATCTTACAGTGAGAACACTTCTGAGGCCCCTTTTTTCTTCACCATCACTCCTTAAGCTCCATCAGGGTTTAACCCCATGGGTTCTGATCACTCCCAAAGAAGTTTAACTTGATGTTTCCAGATTACCTAATCCTTTGATTATTTTTAAATCCTACTTAAATCTCAGACATGTGCAATATTAAATCATGCACCTTCTCCATGTTCTGTTACTGACCTCCACATTTTATATGAGGAATTACATTCGACAAATAAGGTTAGTTTCAAGCTTTCTATAAGAAATAGAGATGTTGCCTTGGAAAAAGGTAATCTTGCTATCACTCCGTTGTAACCTGTCAGACCACAATTCTGATGAGTAAATCAAAGTGGGTATTTTGTGCTCTACTTACAAAATCAGTTTTATATTCTGCACTTAATGATCAGTCTAGCCTTTATATTTAATGTCAGCATCCATTTAACTCTACAGAAACAGTCCCTTTTTAACCATTCCCTGAAGCATTTATTTACAGTTTTTCAAATGTCAGTTTAATGTTTTATAAGGCCTTATTTTTTTCATATCAGTAGGTTGGATTGCTTCGCGTTTGACCCCTTTACTAATAGAGCCATCATATTCCACCTGGCTGCAAAATCTGAACAACAAATTCCACCCATTGGTTTGGTTTTGCTTTTAAAGCATCATTGTCCCTTGCTCTCTGGCTTGTTCTTAGGTTAATGCTTCCTCATCTTTCCCCTCATGACAAATTCCCACATCTGAAGAAATCCCCGGATTTTCAGTGGTGAGATTACACGAGGATTTTATACCTCCTAGTAGAATGTCTCTTGTATGTCCCTCAGCACAGACACTTGCATTACCAGAACAAAACCCCAGGGAACTCTTTCTACAGCCACGTCCTTCTCCTGTCCTCCAAAGAATGCATGAGAAAAATCAGAAAATTTCTCTCTCAAAAAAGAGAACGAGCATGGTCCCCTGCTACAGTGCCTTTATTTGTGTTAATGAAATCAAAACCTGCTTTCATGCTGATTCTTTCCTGCCTTTCTCAGCTTTCTCCAACTCATCCTCTTCAGTCAATAAATAAAACCAACCAGTCAATCCAAAAACCCATTTCTACCTCATTTTCCTAAAAGATGTATTTCCTTTGTCAACATGTTTGAGCTGAGAAATGGATTAAGGACCTTGAAATATCTATTCGTAAGGACAAAATGCCACCACATTACAAGAAAATTTTTGCTTTGTAGAAGAAGTTAACTCCAGAGTGCATGTAAAGGGCTGATTTCCCTCCAAAGACCCTTAACACCCAGACGTCTATGTTATTACGCTATAACAAAGTGAGATAAACTGAACACTGTGCAAATTGCAGTGCATACCCAAATTAATAGACCTTTGCACAGTGCTCAAAAAAAGTGACAACTACAGTCCATAACTACCTTGCTAATAAAAAGCATTTTGTTCCTTTCCCCCTGCTCCCCAATTCAGCATTATTCCAAGGCTCTTATATTTGCTCGAGTCCCCAGAGCCCCAGATGTCTCTCTTGAACATTTCATAGCACGTAAGCAGTGAAATTACTGCTCATTTCCTTCCCTTGTTTCCACCTCATGGTTCCCTGACATTTGCAATTCAGTCTCCTGTCCACTTCCTCCTCCTTTTATCCTCAGTCCAATACTGAGTGTCCTGACATCTTAGGAGCAATAAACTTCCTTCCCAACTGCGAGCCACTATTATACAGAAGGCAATTACTTCTAGAACTGCATTTGGCTACCTATTTATTTTCTTCCCTCATGATCTGCTTTTACTCGAAAATCTGTGCCTTTCACCCTAAAACTAATTACTTATCTAATCAAGAAGTTCAACTCCTTCCCATAATTATTAGCCATGTGGCCGTTATACAATCCTGTGATAATTTTGTAACGTGCAGGTAAACTACGTAAAAGACTTACCATCTCATACTTCTCTGGTGTTTATTTTAAAAAGGTTTAGCGCCACTAGAAATGACCAGTTATGAATACACAACCAGATGTTTAGGTAATTGCAGCCTTGAAGATAATCCTCTTCCTGAGCCTCTTAGTGATGGAGCCTTCACAACTCAGATGTCAAGCTAGAAGGTTTAATGTTCCTTGAAACATCCTTAATGGACTCCTCTCTCATCTGTTGAATATAGACCCCCTCATCTTTCTTGAGACCCACCGCCTCCTCCAAAATATAAAATTTGGCCAGATGCAGATATTTCAATGGTTTTGGGTCATTTTTATTTTTAGATCCGCAGTCCTATCATGAGCTCATTTCTGTTTCAAATATTGTTATTCACCTTTCGAAATTCTGATTTAGTGATACCTTTTGATGCTTGTGTTTAGAAAGACAGACAAGATGGGGTTTCTTAAGCAATGTCTACCTTCTCTGAGGAAATGTCACTATTTTTAAAGGTCTGTTTCCTTTGCCAATTTGTTTATGGGCTTAAAATATAATCTCTTTTAAACTCTGTCTTTCCTTGTATACTGTAGCTCTATGTTTTCTACCATCTGGCCTACTAGTTATTCTCCACCCATGCCAGATTTCTACTCCTCTTCTGTACCTGGATGGTGGGTTTGAATTAAAACTGCCATAAAATCTGTCAGTTGCATGAAAACAAATAGAAGCAAGGAGGGGGGCAAAGCCCCAGAAGGGTTTTTTTTGTTTGTTTGGTTGATTGGTTGCTTTTTTAAACTTATCTAAATAATCACATGTACTTTCTTACAAATTGACCTTGATCCCTTTCCTAAATGGCAGACAAGCATCAGATACTCACTCACGCACCTCTGACAAAACCCTTTCTGTGTCGTGGGGGGGGGGTTTGGTTTGTTTGTCGGGGTTTGGTTTTGTTCAAGCTTTTAACAGAAGCACTGTCTTATCCTTTTGTATAATACAGAACTAAAACACTCTGCCACCTTCCAGCACTTCACATTTGCCATCCAATTTCCACTCCGTGCCTCTGAAGGACAGTCAGCAGAAGGCACCAAGCACAAAGTTAATTCAGTTCAGCTAAGTGATCTACCTTAAAAATAGTAAGTGACAGGTCTCAGGTGACAGCAATGAAGTTTCTTCTTTATAATACTGAGTCAGCCAACAATATGTGATACTTTTTTTTTTTTTTTTTTTTAATAATTTTAGGGTGTTTCTTTCAGAGACCGACTTGAAACAAGAACATGAGTTTTCCTCAAAGGGTTACAGGCTGATTGAAAGTTTGTGGCTCAAACCACACATTTAAGTTTCTTGATTATTTGAGCATATTACATTTCTTAACATTCATTTGCCCAACATGTGAATGACAGTAGCAGGGAAATACTAACAAACACCTATCTACAGCTCCTTATGGAAACCCACTACAAAACTGCTGTTCAAATAGAGTGGGAGGAGGATTGCATTTCAGATCTGTATTTTTACATTACTTCTCTTTTTCAAACAAAAAATTGCTTCTCCTTCTCAAACAGTCTTTGCTCACTTATCTCCTCAAACAAACAACAACAAAAAAAAAGGGGGTAAAGGAAAATATAGCAACCAGCTTGCAGCTCAGATATAACACTGGCCCATTTCATCAGCTCTGACTATTACAGGTTTATTACATTTCTTTTCTGCTATCCTTTTTTTAAACATTGTTTTTCATCTCTCAATTCCATCTCTTTCTTTTGCAAGATGCTGTCTGACCTGCAGAGAGAAGACCCTATGGACAGTAATCCACAGCCATGCTGATTGTGACCTCCCCGTGCCCAAGTCACTGCAAATCCCCTCTCTCACAATGTTTCACTCTAACTCGGAGCCACTGCTCCGGTGAGCAATCTCCTCATCTCATACTGCAAGATAATGAAATTCTCTCATCACCAGACTGTAATTCCTTACCTGCCAGGCAGCATCAGAAGCTGAGGTGTATGTTTTTGTGTACAAGGTTTGGCTGGAACAATCAAAACACCCTAATGAGTACCGTGTACGTGCTCCTCCAGCTGTTTCTTAGAATAAAAGAAAGGTTTCCAAAGGTTTCCACTACCACATTCTATTCAAACCCATCAGAATATTTTCCATAGAAATTTCACCCATTATTTTAACAGAACTGGTGTATTAATCCGATCAATCATTAATAATCTTCCTTGGAGTGTTCCTTCTATAAACATGATTTGAAAAATACATAATACCTAATTACACAAATCAGAATGAAGGCAACTGAAATTCATGCTCTTTGTATGCTATCTCATAATACGAATGTTTTTTCTCCAGGTATAAGTTGTCAGTTTTCTGAATTCTTTAAGTTATCAGTAGCAGACAAGACTTGCAAAAGCTTTTTCTGTGCATTTTTGGAAGGATGGAAAATTGTGCCCTGCTCTGGTAAGATGCTGGGAAGGCAAGTATCTTGTGAGACAGCTAAAGCTGCTTTTGCTATCTCTATTAACTTTCCAACTCCCCTGTAAAACATTAAAAGAAATAGTTTGATCTCTTGCCAGTTTTCCAATTGTAACAGTAAAAAATTATTGTCAGAGAAAACTAAACCTTCCATCTTGAAACCTTGAAAAGTTGCAAAGCTGATGAGTCGTGAACCACAACTTCTGCATGTGAGGTGGCTTGTTCTTAGACTGAAGTTAGCAATATGACCTCTAACAGCATTAACGTTGCTGGAAAGGACATTAAAAAGTATTAAGGCTAATTAAACAAAAGACTTTTTGGCAGGGTGGAAATAGCATCTCTATGACTGTCAATTACACTGTTTTTTAAAAGTAAATAATCTGTAGTGTATATTTTCTAAAGACAATATTCACTGGAATGATGCAAGAGGAAGTTTCTGAAAAGTCTTTTTGGTAACACAGTCTTCTCTTCTATAACACGAATCTCCAGATACTTCTGCTCTGATGTCTTTTGCTGCAGTACACCTCTTCTTAATATTTTTAATTGTTACCTTTCCCTTCCAAATGCAAGGTCCCTTCTATTTTTCTTAAAGATATACTTGTCCTTTTGAAAAAGGTGGAGAAATCTTAAAGACATGAAAGACAGTTTGGCAACTAAGTAACTCCCCCACCCGCACAGCCTTCACTCTGCCCCTCCTACTCACTCATCCGCATTGTGCTCAGTTGGAAATGTATTCCGCAGTAAAATTTAAAGCAAGAACAGAAGAATTAGCATCGAAAATAGGCAGGAGCATTTTAGTATCCAGATTGTAGGAACAGATTTTTCCACAATGTGAACAACAAAGTCATGGAACTTCTTCAGATAAACCAGTGTTTGAGTGATGTTCATTTTACAGAGGTCTAAAATATGCCTGAGTCACGTATCAATAAGATTTCCCCAAACCTTTGAACAGATGACCGCTTGTACTGCTCAGATGGAAGCAAACTCAAATTTTTCAAGGTGGGATTTGATTGCTGCCTACAATTACATAGGGAAAGGCATATCATCAGTCAGGCCATAAGCAGGAAGCAACAGAGCTCATCTTGGCAGGTTTTTGTTGGTGGGTTTTTTTTTTTTGGTTGGTTGGTTGGTTTTTTAAACCTCTACATGATACCAGTGGGGGGGGGGAAAAAAAAAAAAAAAAAAAATCTTTGTTGTACATACACATCACCTCCTAAATCTGATGCTTTTTAATCATGGATATTAGAAACACAGTCCCTGCACTGACGTAGTGTCTTGTAAAGGCAAAAGAATTTTGTTCTGCAACGAGCTGTTAAACACTACAGCTTGCACATCACCTGTCCTCTCCTAAGAGTCAATGTCATTGTAGCTTTAAAATCCTCTGCAAAGACCTGAATTTCTTTGCTTGCCTCCTGTTGCTGAGGAAAGGATTAATCCAGTAATAGAGGATAAGTGACTCTGTATCCAGGATTCAGGAAGGCTAAGGAGAGAGAGCTGTAGAGCAGCACAATCCTAGAAAGTATCTCAGAGCAGTTTCTCAGGACCATGTTTAAGGATGGCAGCCCTGCTTACTAGCTTGGGGATCCAGTCCTTCAGCCTGGCTGGAGAGCAGTGAAGCAAGCAGGAAGGGGACAGAATTGCAGGCCCAATGCCTGAAAGGTATCTCCACCCTTCAGGAACAGAAACTGAAAACCAACAACACAGGAAAAGCCTTTTCAAGATCCCTTAACCAGCATAGATTAGTACCACTATAATACTGAAGAATTTTTGTGCACAGTATTTTTAAAATCTATATTCCACAAGGGCTACAAATAGGGAAAAAAAATGTTTTGACATATACCACTCAAGTGTGAAAGTAACCTTTAGCTTTAATGGTTTATTCAGGAACTATCCTGGTGTTTTTAATTAGCTAATGCTTCACTAAAATCTGCAGTTCCCAAAAGAACATAATAGTTCCATAAAACGGCTCTGTTTTAATTTCTCTAGTTTTAATGTAGCACGCAATCTCCCATCCTACATCCCAACTGTAATTAGCATGGCTAATTACTGTATGAAACTGAATCGTAGTTGCAGTTGCTAAAATAAGTACATTTAGTATATTTCTAAGTACATTACTGATATTACAGAATTTATTATGAAGACACAGTAAGGAAAACAGGGTGCCAATGCCATTGAATACTCATGGGACTGGCAGAGGGAAAAAAAATTATTCTTATGAAATAGTAGATCTCTCCAATGAATTAGGTGATTTCCAGTGCTTACGAAATTTTTGTTACATAAAAAAGCTGTTCATCAAAAGAAGAAAAAAGGAAAGAAAGAACACAACAAATCTCCTCAAACAACTGGTAGAACACTATTTAAAACAACTGTCATGAAAGTGAAGAAAAATTTATTTCACAATCTTTAAACTACGTCAACAATATTATTTCCTGACAGAGAGACTATAAAGTCCAAAACCTATTAAAAATGGGTTTCACATCTTTGAGATTTGATAATAAATTTCAAAGATATGAAATCCCTTTTTAATAAGCTTTGGATATTAACAGTAATA
This sequence comes from Platalea leucorodia, assembly GCF_965183815.1. Lineage (NCBI taxonomy): Eukaryota > Metazoa > Chordata > Aves > Pelecaniformes > Threskiornithidae > Platalea > Platalea leucorodia. The sequence continues at coordinate 6,660,574 of NC_138830.1, forward strand.
TTCCCCTATAGTAAGATTATAGGCTGAATTTACAGATCTCAAACAATTTTGAGATCAAGCTGGCAAAACTCTCCTCACCCAGATCTGTGCAAAGGATGAAGATAGTGAACTCTCTAAATTTACCTTTCATTGATAAATAGTAATTCCTGTCAAAGATCACTTACATAAATAACAGACTACTAACTCCCCTTCTTTGCATCGGTATCATAGGAACTATCCCAGAGAGAAACAATTGTATCCATCTAGCTATACTTCGTCAATTGAAAAGGAAAGCAAAATTAACAGTTTAGCAGGTGGTGCTACAGTATCCTAGACATCCTAGCATGCTATTCACGAAGCACAGACACTCAGTTGCATACCTCTAACTTGTTTTTTCTTCAAATATTAAGCAATTTTAAAACATGACCTTGGGAAGGAACGTGAGCTCACATATCAAATAGTGTTTCAGTGAGTACAAGTAACTGCATCATGCCAACACAGATTCAGCTTCAAGTCATAATTCTCAGTCCACACCAGTCTTGAAAGAGAGTATGTCTTCTGGTGAAGTAGAATCTCTAGAATATTTTTTAAAGAAAATGAAAAACAAGCAAAAACAAACAAAAAACCCCTAAACAGACAGACAAACAAAAACCCACAACCCTGCTGCAGCAACCTGTCCTCCGGTCCCACCAGCTGAAAGAAAGTCCTGGCTGACCTGGACATCTGCAATTACCTAACACCAACTTCTGCTACATGGTAAAACCAGCCCAGTTTGCCCCAAAGCAACCAGAAAAGCAGCAAGAGCAGCCTCATGACACCATGTCACCGCTTCCTTAGAGGCGTACTTAGCAGTGGCAAAAGCAGCCGCTTCTGAACAGTGTGATGAAAACCCTTCCAAACCCATGAATGGCAGCAAGTTTTCTATCGAAAAGAGCAAACTAGAGATGGTACTGGCTGCACTTCAGGTCATGAGCAAGGGAATGTCTTTCCAAGGGTATTTTTAAAATCCTACTTGCACAGCCAGTTGACTGTTCACACTGCTGCCCACACTACTCTCCTCGGTCACTGAGATGTGGGTCACAACCTACTCCCAGAAATAGGCATTTTGATTTATTTATTTTAAAAGAAGCATGGCAAAGAAAGAAAGATGAGAAAAGTCAAGAAACTACTAACAATCTCGGCCAACTTTTGAGCACCTCATGGCTCAAAGCAAGATTTTGAAGCAAGACAGCCTTTCTCTGTAGAGAAAAAATCCTAAAAAAAAAAAAATCATCTCTTTGTGTCCCTGCCTCTCTCCCTTTGCTTTCCAAACAAGAAGCCTCACTTTCACTAATCAATAATTGACAATAGGAATTTCAGGTGCAGGGAGTTCCTCAGGAAAGGAAATTAGTGATGCCTGTCACACAATCCAAGACAATAATAGAGAAGTTCTTCAGAAATTTAAGTGTGCAAAGCGATGTTATCTAAGTCTACACTGCATGTGCATATGCTGGAAATAATTACTTGCTACTCTGTGATGTGCTGTTGTCTTGTTTTCTAACCGGTGGGTAACAAATAAGAAAATTTCAACAGAAGATGCTCGCACCAAGCTTGCCTCTCCAATGCCGTCATTCAGCGGGGAAGAACAAAACAGTATTTTAGTTCAGCACTACCACACTGAAAGAGAATATCTACTTTTACCAACAAGTCATACATAGAATCATAGAATAGTTTAGGTTGGAAAAGACCTTTAAAATCATTGAGTCCAACCGTTAACCCAGCACTGCCAAGTCCACCACTAAACCATGTCCCTAAGCACCACACCTACCCATCTTTTAAATACCTCCAGGGATGGGGACTCAGCCCCGTTACTTTAACATCGTTTTCACCTCACCAAGGGTAAATCCATTTTTCAGTCCCATGGGTACCTGTATCAGAACTCTGCTGGCTAAGCTCACCTCTTTTTTTCTGCACTCCAGGACAGCAGAGCCCTAAAAACAAATGGCGCCTTATGTCTTAGAAGTAAGTAAATCTTGCCCGTATATCCAAATTGCAGGAGTAAACATAGTTCAGCATCTGTGTTACATACTATATAGCTCCTTTCTGTTTATTTTTGTAAGCTATTTGATATGGGCAGGGGGTGGTGGGGTGATGTTACCACATTATACTGACTTTGTATCAAATTTTTATGCAAGTAGCCTTTTTCAAGGACCAGATGAAGCTATGCTTTATTGGAGAATCCTTTGGGTGTGCGTGTGTGTCGTGGTAAGCACCAGCTAGCTAAGCACCACGCAGCCACTTGCTCACTCCCCCCTTGGTGGGATGGGGGAGAGAATCGGAAGGGTAAAAGGGAGAAAACTCGTGGGTTGAGATAAGAACAGTTTAATAACTGAAGTAAAATAAAAATAGAAGAGTTTAATAGGTAAAGCAAAAGCTGCGCCCACAAACAAAGCAAACCAAGGAATTAAGTCGCTACTTCCCATGGGCAGGCAGGTGTTCAGCCATCCCCAGGACAGCAGGGCTCCATCACGCTTAATGGGTACTTGGGAAGACAAACGCCATCGCTCCGAATGTCCCCCCCTTCCTCCTTCTTCCCCCAGTTTCTATACTGGGCATGACGCCATACGGTATGGCATAGCCCTTGGGCCAGCCTGGGCCAGCTGTCCTGGCTGTGCCCCCTCCCAGCCCCCCGTGCACCGGGCAGGGCATGGGAAGCTGAAAAGTCCATGACCAGTGTAAGCTCTACTCAGCGACTATTTAGTAACAGCTTAACACTACTTAGCAAGAACCAAAACATCAGTGTATCATCGACATTGTTCTCATCCTAAACCCAAAATACAGCACCATACCGGCTACCAAGAAGAAAATTAACTCTATCCGAGCCAAAACCAGGACAGTGTGGTTACAACTATATGAAATGGGCCTGCAAATTGTGACTTTTAGGGTTGAGAAGCTAATCTTGTTAAACACTAATTTTTTCAAGGTGTCAGGTGTGTAATATTTACTAATTTTCTCATCTAGCATGCCAAGTAATAGTTTTAATTGATGAGCCATTATCAGGCTCATTATCAAACTTGAGATGCAAGTTGTTGTGGAAATGTTGAAGACTACATAGAATTTTTGAAATTATTAAAGAAAAAAATTCCATCGAAGAAAAATACGTAAAAGTTTAGTGAAACCAAATGTCACTGAAGAACTGAAGCGTATAAAACTTGAGACATCAAAAGCATAAATTCTTAGAAGTAATCTCTTAAAACTATTAGAAATATCTAATACATCCCAAAAATCTGTTAATACTCGCATTTGCTCCAGAGAGTTCCTAAGGCAAGTTACAATTTTGCCATAGATTTTTAATGAGAAAGTCCACCCCTCCACTCCATCTGTTTGGGGGATTCCCATCAATTCACAGCAATCTAAACAGTGACAGAGTTCTGGGGGCATGAAACTTCCACAGTTAAATGCAGCTTAACTACGTTGTCTTTACTACTACTACAGTAAAGTGTGAATTGTCCCTGACATCTGGCTTGTGCTGGCACAGCTACTGAACCTGAAAATTGTGCTGATATCTGGGATCCTACAATGTTATCTTATGCCTTCACTGGAAAAAGACCAGATTGGCTTGCTGCCAAGCAAGCCTATTAACCCTTGCAGTAACTCAGGCCCGGGATGAAATGAACATGGCTGTGTTAATTCTATAATATACCTACAAAACCAGCAAAGCACAGAATTGGGGAGGGTGGAAATCAAAGATACCCCTTTCAACTGTTATGAATACATGGTCTTTAAGATGTATTTTCCATTATTCCTGAATGCATACTGCCTTTGTACAGCAGACTAAACTGCCCTGCACTCTGCTGCTTTTTAGCTGTGGTATGTTGACAGCTTATAAAGAAAGACTCCCATTGCTCCACATGTTCCTGGAAGAACACTTACTGATTCAGCAGAATATCCCTATCCAGGAGCTGGAGAATTGAACACCACCTTTTATATGGGCCAGATCATGAAAGCAGGCTCTCCAAAGCTGTTTTGTAGCAAATCACAAAGACATAAAAACCCCCAAACAAACAAAAAAAACAAAAAACCACCAACCAACAAAAAAACAGTCCATAGCTACAGTTCCCCTTCGTGTCCTCTTATTCTACTTCTACCAAGAAAATGCTTCATGAATTGGAGTATTTTATCAATTTATATGAAAACAAATTGATATGAAAACAAAAACAATGCCCTATATTAAATACTAAGCAGAACTCCTCATGTGATCTAGCATGAAGCATGTACTAAATTTTTATTACACACTGCAATTGAACAGTCTAAGGCAATTTTTCCAGAGCCGGATACGCAGCTGGTTTCTCAGCTCTCATTACATTACAGGGTCACTGAATCATTGACCCTCCACCATTCGGATATCTGTCTGCTGGAAGGGATGCGGCGCAGGGCTGCCGTGCTCCACGATGAAGCCTTGTGCAGAAGCGTGCTGTGTGCTGGGCCATCTGCAGGCACCCACGCTCTGCAAACTGCCCTTTCTACAGGTGTTGGTTCCTTCCCTTTCTTTTGCACTCAGCTGGTAAGCTGTGTTCCCAGAAACTGCCTTGAGATGATTTGCTTGCATCTTAGTTAATGCAGAAGCATTGATTACTAATTTTGTCTTTGCTAACTGTATTTTAAGAGTCCAATAATCTTTCTTACAGTGTCTGAAATTCTGATTATTTTTTTTTTTTTTTAACCCTCAGCCTGGAGGAAGAAGGTTTTTACCACTATGAACCTTTGCCTGTCACATTTCCCTGATACTGGAGTCTGGCCAGCATCAGTCATGCTGTCTGTCACGACTGCTGCAGCAGCACCACCTTTACATTCAGATTGTGTTCACTTCTGGGCTGAAGGTGTGAGTTTCTGATAAGGGCAATCTCTTAACTAAAGCTCAGAATACCAACTCTGACTTCCTTCCTCAGTGCCTCAGATGGCAGATGAAGACAAACTGAATAAAACACACTATTCTGCAGTCACTGACTTCATGCTTTTGGCATCTGCATGAAAGATTTTTGCACAAACTTAGTAATACACCACTGTTTTTTTCCTCTTAAGAACTTCTGAAATAGCATTCTATACTGGTAGGGCAGCTAAATCAAGATTTTCCTAAATTGTCCACACATTGCATGATTTTATAATATAGAGTCATAAAACTTGGTATAGAATCAAGTTTTCACCAAAACACTTTTCCTACCAAGCCTCAAAGAAGATACAAATCCCAAAATGGTATTGCAGAAACACACTAAAGTACACAGAATGCACCGGTTTTCACAAACATTTTCTTTAAGTTTAATAACAAAGTATTTCTTGGTAAATTATCCACACTGAAAAAGTGTTGGTTTTTTTCATTTAAATAGTCAAAGGGTGAAGAGAATCAGAAGTATATAGAGTTTGGTGCTTAATTCAAAATTGCTTTCCTGGTTAATCATTGGGTGTGAAGAGAGCCAGAGCTGCTCAGCTCTCACAACTCTACAGACCAATCAAACTACTTACCTAACAATAAAGACATATTAATGTATTTCTTTTCAGAACAGAAAAAAAATGTGAGTCTTAAAGGGGAGACAGTCCTGCCATAGGAAACAGTGTGGGACATAATTATTCATCAAACAGGAAGCTGTAAAAACTTGAACAGCTTGGTACAGCATGTATAGCCACATAGCCCCAAAAGCGGATTTCCTCAGTCACTACTTGTCCCTCTGATTGCATAGGTTCTTCAATGAGTAATGATAAAAAATACTGAAGTGGCTTGTTTTAGCTAGTGTCTTGTTGACAGGTCTCTCTCTACTATTGCAGCTGAGAAGCTTCTCTGATGAGCTAGTCACTTAAATGCCACATTAAAGAAGGGAGGATGACATTTCAGGAGTTGGCACCAGTTTGCATAGATAAACTATGGGTTCAGAAAAACTGAATGTGGTTTGCATGGATATTTGCTGATGCTAACTCCCTGCTACATTTATCAGGTATTACTGAAAGCCTATATGGCAGTGCAAGTTGGGCATTTCTCAGTATCTTCTTCTGTTTCAAAGCTTTGTGTAATAGACAAGCAGTAACCTGTAGAAATAGCAATATTTTTGTGGAGTGCGACAATTTTTTAGATGGTTACGATTACTTATACCTTCTTAGCACATCGCAGACTGGGATTTTTTTGTTTTGTTTTCCATTGTGGATTGAACAGTTAATCTTAGTACCATGAGCTATGTGAAATCTGCAGAGCACAGTTAACATTTTGTTCCGGCATTTCTTTCAAATGTTCTCTGGATTCAGCAAGAGCCTGTCTTCAAAGGCTCAGCCACCATGGAAGACAGGCTCTGATCACAGACCTGCCTCTGCTGATCTTTCTGGGGGTAACTGCAATAGCTCAGCTGCTGTGCATGGTGTGGGCAGGAAACTTCCACCTGTGCCCTGCATTTCCAGCCTGCAGGTGCCTTCCCATCCCCTCAGCTGCTCACCTGCCTCCAAACGCAAAGCTCGCATCAGCATGAATAAGTAAGAAAGCACTAAAAAAAAAAAAAATCCCCAGCCTTATACTGATCCATTTGACACAGTATGCTAATCCCTCTCATTTTTCCAGTATCATTTTTTCCCTGATCAGACAAGTTATATCCCATTCCTGTTGGCATAAGAAAGCCTCACCTTTTTATGATTTTTAAAATAAAACACTCTCTAACCAGCTGACAGTGTAAATTTCAAAGTGACAGCAAACACTGCCAGCATTTAAAACCCACTATTCTTGGAAATTATCCATTTGTTTTGTGGAAGCAAATGCAAGCAGATTTGCCAGCTGCGTAATTCCACATACTTTTCATGTCTACTGTGGATTTTGTAAATTGCTTTAGTTGTGAAACCCAGACTTGAGTTTTTACAGAGCCTGCCTAGGTCAGAAAGAATTTTTCCAATGACTTCAATAGGCAATGGATTAGGCTCCATGTGAGACACAAACTAACTGAGCCTGATTAACAGCAGTGTTGCACTTGAACCCGATCTTGTGCTGGTGTTGGCACTTGATAGGCAGTAGCTCTTCAGTGAGAAGAGCAGCTGGTAAAGAGGGCAAAAACTCAAAGAGCAATTTCCTCCGCCATACAACCCTTTAGAAAAAAAAAAAAATACTGGAAGGCATCAGCTTTTCATGAATTCATTCAGTCTCCACTACAAGTCACACAGGAAAGACTGATTGAGAATACAAGCGCTGTATCAACACACCTTTGAACATTTGTTGCCCTAAAATAGACTACTACTGTTTCATGGGAAATATGGATATATGCATCTCTGATTGGAAGGACTATAGGCTAAAAAGGTAATTTAATGAATTTCATGCTCTAAAATACCTTTTTACTTTAGGAATGTAATTGACTTAGATTTGGAAAATAATTTAAGATGCCACAGTCTTTTTTATCAATATACATTATAGGCAGCATCTGAGAAGTGGCTCATCCCACCACGCTGTCAGGCTCCAATCTGGCAGAGGTCTATAAATGTATTTGTGTGCACTATGAGTAATTTCACTGACTCACAGGGGCGGCTCAGACAATATTGCAAAATAGACGCACACTTTTTGTAGATTCAGGGCCTCAAAATACACATGTCCCTCTGGTAGCTCAGAGAGAGTCTGAGCCTGTTGATATTTCAAAGCTTGAGCGTTCCTAGCTGGGCTTTAAAATTGCAGTGGCAACTTTCGTAACATCAGTGAAATGCATGAGGAAAACACGTACGTGAGCCCCAGCTGGCCAAGGGGTGTAAGGGCACAGACCTGGAGTAAAAACACTACCTGAGGAGAGTCAGCCCAGGGGGACCATCATGTCCCTTCCTGCTGCAAGATATCTGTCACAGTCCTCCCCTGACTGAGATCATCAGGACTTGGTAAAAATCACCAAAGATAAACAATATTCTCCCTCCTTACAGGCTTTGCTATCCTGAAGAGATCAGTTTGATGCTCTTTTCGAGCAGCAGGCTTTCCCAGCTGCAGCTCGGCTTCAGTGGTTTGCTTCAAGCACAGTGTCTTGATCAGGTCTCCCAAACTCCTCCTTGGGTCAGAGCCCCTGAAACCTTTCACTGAAGATAGGACAATTACTTAGAGGTAGCCAAAATGTTTGCAACAAGAACATTTCTGTCGAGAGGATTACAAGGGGAAAGCCATTTGTTTTCCACGGACCATCACTGCTTGACATGAGCTACAGATGATGATGTTTACTAAACTACTATTTCCATAACACTAGGGTTTTGCCTCTTTTCCTGTGCAGCTTCCTGGTGGGGACACGTCAGCACTGTAACTTGGGGACTGTTTTTTTGCTCGGGAGAAGCAGAGTTGCGCCTGGGTGCTGCTGTGATTTCCTGCCTTTGGCACTGACCCGCCAGCCGACTTGACCGCAAGGCTGCCTCTTATTTTCCCAGACCTATTTTCTTCCAGGTGCAATTGATGCTCGACTGCTCCTACTCATTTACGCTTTATTCTTCCCTTATGATAAACATTTCCAAGTTAGTCCAACACCAGTATTTACTCCTAAATGTGCCCTAGACACCTGCTAATTATCATCCACGACATATAGCATGAAATTACAAACTTAGTTAATGTTATTTTGTGAGGTGGTGGGGTTTTTTTTCCCCTTTTTACTTAATCTGTTAAAACATATTTCTTCACAGGGAGCTGATGCAGCAAAGGTGTTCTGTAAAAAACCCTTTAACCCAGAAGTTTTGATAACACCACACAAGTAAAACATATGCATGTTTAGTTAACCCCACCCAGTGATAATAACTGCCTTTAAAGAAACATGTTTCTGTAGCATTTTGTATAGTGCAGTGTTTAGTAGTCACAAGGGAGATCATAATTCTCGAATTGTTTAAATTATTCTGATTTTTTTCTGAAAGATTTAAGGTTCAAGTTATTTGCAAAAGGAACCAAAAAGAAATGGTGACTGATTAACATAATTCTGTGAGGTAAGTAAACAGCACAAAATACATATCTCCCCACGCCTGTGGATTCAGATTTTTACTTCATTTCCTTCACTAAGAGGTTTTCCAGTAATAAACAGCAAACAGCCAAGTTCACTTAGAGGGAGAATTTCAATATATGTGTTTGCTGAAGAGTGTAATCACATCAGAGTCTGAACTACATGAAAGAGAATATTTCTGTGGGTCACAGACCATTCTGTAGCTGTGTTACTCCACATAAATTCAGTTTATGAAATACCTCCCATGGGGCTAAAACAGCAAGGATTTGATGAGAATTGCAAATACACAGAGAGTCCATAACCCTGAGGGTATTTTATACACAACCCTCAGAAATACATGAAGTTCTGATAAGCTGAGGAATTCCTTCGTGACCAGCAGAACCCCTATCTTTCTTTTTTTTTCTGATTCTGTATGGTTGTAGTAACCATGAAATCTGTGTTGGACTTCTTAAAAAAATTAGGAAAAATTTCAAAGTAATCATCTCGACTTTTGTATTAGACATTCAAGTAACTAGTTACTTTTTACAGTTCACAAAAAAGTTTTCAATGAAATGTAACTAAGAGCTACATAAAATGCTATCAAATCTACATGGTTCACTAAAATGAACCCCCAGAATATACAGTTAAAATTTCAAAGTATCATGCATCTTTTTAATGTAACATGTTTTGGCATTTAAATTTCAATTTTCACCTCCTCATTAATGGTGACATTTCTTTACCTTGGAAGAGAAGGGTTAAACCTGGGGTGCGAGCACTGCAGATTTGGAAGGGAGCATCGCATTCTGCAGGGAGGTGAGAGAACGCACATAGTTCGTTAAATAATGTGAGTAGTAATGAGGGTTTACACAAATCAAACAGCGTGTTAGGTAATTGTAATGTTGCTTTGTGGTAAACCACCTGTCAGGAAGCACTTCCAGCCGAAGACTCAATCTGCTACGGTGCCTCCAGATGATTTCTAATTAGTGTAAACTTCATCTGTGGCATGGAACCAACATATTAAAAAGGTGTCTTTTTTTTTTTTTTTTTTTTTGTAGCTTCTTTCACTCTTCTCCTCCTAGCACTGTGAAAATGGCTTTTTCATATGATCCTTTGAAAAAAGCTCTTTTACCATGAGTACTAAGAGAAGCCTACCACAGTCATCTGAGAAAATGACAGCCTTTCATACAAACAGGGGAAGGAAAACTGAGCTCTGGAAAAAGAAGAGCCCTAAAAAGATTCAAGTTTGTCATCAAATGTAATCCTTAACTTCAAAAGGTTAAAATAGTGTACACCTCTGACGCTGACGTGAAAGGACTGTGCGCCAATAAACACCACTAAAGTTTTTTGGGTTTTGTTTTTTAAATATCAAACACATTTTTAATGGTTACAAAAGATAGTGATGGATGCTGTAATAACAGAACAGCCTAAAATCAAAATCCCCACCTACCAAAAAACCAAGATATTGTAAGATGTAAAGATGAGTAGCTCAGGGTAGTCCTGCCTGCTGCATTCACAGAAGGACAGCCTACATGATCGCAGTGGTGCCCTCTCACTGCGCCACAGCCACAAACCTGGAGAAGACGAAAGCCAAATGCCAGGGACACAAACCACCCCCTTTCAAACAAAAGGAACTGGCAGGGAGTAGGACATCTACATTTAAAATGTGCAAGTGTATGTCCTGACATACAGTTTTATAGCCTCTATCTTAAAGCAATTTTCTTCCTTTATTCTATACTTGGCTACAAAAAAAACCCTAAAGTTATGACGGAGGCCCCCTCTCCCTGCCCCCCACCACTTACTGCTGAGCTGCTGGGCCACTGCCTTTCCCCCCAGGAGCTGCCAGCACCATCAGTGACTAATTTCATAGCAGCAGTATCTTCACAGCTCTTCATTAGCCAACTGATCAAAGAAACCTGTGTTACAGCCTCACAATTTTGTATTACTTCATTGTTTTCTGAATTAATTACAGGTGCCTGGAACACTATGGTATTATGAAAATGAATAATTCTTTCCCCAAAAATTAAATCATTATTAAAAAAAAATAAATAAAAAGGAAGAGTTGAGCAGACAGGGTAACAAGATCCGATATATCAAACCAAAGAAAAAGGCTTTTGCCTATGACTCTGAAGGCCATGGAAGGCACATTCAAACAAGGAGTGCTCTTCAACTGGGAATCCTCAGATCTGATGGAGACTGAAAACATTTTTCATTTAAAAAAAAAAAAAAAAAATCTACAGAGGCAATATTCCCTGCCCTGGGTCTCAGAGGAAAGATTTAAAACACTGGATAGAGTTTAATTTTTCGGAGTAACTGAAAGCACCCCCAGAAGTACAATCAAAGCTGTTTGGATAAAACAGTCTCCTACCTGACCATTCATCCACGTTTGAAGCCAACTAAGCTTGTTTGCTGCTTTGCTGAAGTATACCTAACACTTCTGTTGCACTCTTCAGTATTCCTTTATTAAAAATAAAATAATAATAAAAAAAGGATTAACAACCAGACTCTAAAAGAACAGCTGTTCTAATGAAACTTTTAGACACAATAAAATTGGAAAGCAGCAGAAGAAACTTGAATATGTCAAGTTCACTTCTTTTTCATTATTAAAAGGAGAATGTTAGCATGAATTTTAGTTTTTATTCAGTTTAATCAGTGAAGAAAGAAAAATAATTTTACTCACAAACTTACCCATTTGATTTAGAAATCACTTGACAGAATAGCAATCAGATGCCATCAGACTGTTTACTGGGTTAGTCAAGTAATAGTGTTCATAAATATAAAAACCCCAAGTTCCTTAAATCTGTGTAATCTGCCTCACCTCTGAGCACATAGACAACTAGCTAGCAATAGGTAACTAGCTGAGGCATAACAAAAGCTGTCTGAGATTTTCTTCATCCCTGGAAAGCAATCAAGATGTGTGTGTTATGAGTTTTCCCAGAATGATTGGTTATATTCATTAACTCCAGCTGCACAGAGAGTATCTTTCACTCAATTAATCTCCAAGCATGGGGATAGTACTTGTGAATCATCTTGCCATTTCTCATTGCTTGGTTAGCTATAATTTTGTGCTCCACTACTGCTCACTGTTCAGAGAAGTTAGAACAATGATGAATGGCAGCAACTCTCATTACAGCTACTTTGGCATTCTTGTGACAACCTACAGTAGGGTCTTTCTAATTAAAGCTCAGGAGAGTGAAGCTTCTCTAGTAATAATAGATATTGCATGCTCTGGCAAATAGTTAAATTTGCTCTAAGTTAAGTCTGAACCTGCATTTCTCAGAAAACAGACTTTTAAATTATTTTAATATGTCAGTGTGTAAGTTCCCACATCCACAGACACCTAACTCAGAGAATTTGACTGGTTTTTGAACTGATTCCTCACCCACCCCCCAGGAGATAAAAAGTGAGCACCTGTGCTATACATAAAATGCAACATCAACAACAGCAGGTGGAAGCAGATCTCCGGTTCTTTAAGAATGAGAGCTGTAATCATGAGCCAAATGAAAAATACAGAGTCACTGCTTCTAATTCTGTAAGAGACAGTAAAAGTTGCCACAGAGATCAGCTCAACGACAATGCTGGAATTGTGTCAGTCACCTTCCCCCATTCCAGCATCTGTCTTCAGTCAGATTTATTCCAGGTATGTAGGTGAACAGGGTGGGAAAGGAAAGCGCTGCTTAGTGTAGCATCTAAAGAAAATACGTCAAGAAGTACAAAACAAGCATTTGAACAGACCTACTTAGTTTTAAGAAATTAAACATAAAAATGCAAGTTCTCTGCAGTCCCACTCCCACTCTTCTTTTATTTTTTTATGTTTTGAAGTTGGAAACAGATGAAGTAGGAAGTTGGGGATATTTCCCTTTTTCCAAGCTAAGTGCTGATCTATAGTCAAAAGTTTGACTTCAGAACACAAGAACTGCCAGCAAAAGGTCAGTCCACAGGTACACACGCAGGGCCTCCACGTCATCCTACAGCAAGTAGCTTCACAAATTAAATTGATTTGTAATAAGAGTACTCTTTTTTGTTTATTCTCAGGTTGCTGACTGATAACTTCCTTACCATTCTTGTTTTGTGACAAAATTCTCAATTTGGTAGTACTGCCCTTTCTTTACAAAATCCAGGAATAAAGCCTTGACCACACAAAGTTATTTACAGTACGCCCAAATTTCAGGTGTAATAATGAGTTCCAGCTATTTGAATTACTTCTCAAGGAATCTGTGTTTGCATAACGATTCAAGGTATGCAGTGGCCTGGAGTTCCTGGAACAAGGCAGCTGCGCTCCACAGAATGAGCACAACACAGTCTTTATATCCAATTTCACTCCCTACAAAGTATCATACTCCAAATATGTAGAAGTAGGAGTAGAAATACAAATATTAGAAAAGTAGAATAGTAGAAAATAAAGACGACAGTCGCTAATCTCGTCAAGAAAGCTTTTAAATGGGCTTTTAAAATAAATTATTCCTCCTACCACATAAAACAGCACAAGCCTGACTGTAAGAAGCAGCTGATGATGAATTTTAATCATTTTCAGCCTGTGTAATTATTACAGAAAACGATTTACAGGCTCCACAAATTAATCAATCCAAATAGCAGCTTGCAAATTTTACCTGTTCATAGGCAATACTCTTTTATCTAGAAAGACTGGAGCAGGTATATACACATAAGCTGCTGCCACCCAGTGCAGAGCAGTGATTTGCACTGGGGGTGCGATAGCACCCACCACTGTCCTGGCCTGGAGACACTGCTCGTTTGGTGGCAGCATCTGCCCTCCCAATATGGCCTGGGCCACCTTCCCGTGTTCACCAGTCAGCTCCACGAAGGCCATCCACAAGAAGCAATGGCATTGTGGTGCCAGGATAATGCCACAAACCCAACAGGACAGAGCTAGAGCCACAGGTGAAACACAGTTCTCATCTCCCCCAGATCTGTATATGGCCACAGGGCTAGTTCCTAAACGTAAATAAGGTTTTCTCACTGCAGGAGGCAACTTTGTTCCTCAGCAGCAGATTAGGGAAACCCCAGGATCCTTGAAAATAGTTTCTCAGATTCCCCACCACATAGTCAAGTGAAAGGCAGAACGAGCCAAGCCACAGCTCGATGATGACAGCTGGAAATATAGGTTGTAGTTTAAAAACTTTTTTCAGTACCTCTCAAGGTCTATTTAGTTAAGGATGGAAACAGATGTAGAGCCCAGCTCCTCACCTGGCACAAACTGAAGCCAGTGATTTATAGAAGCTGTTTGTGCACTGCTTTTCCACACGTACTTTCTTTTGGGGCTGCTAGGATTTAGATTGTAATTTTGCCTGACACCCGGTAGCAGCCCATGTATGAGGAAGCTATCTGCTTCACAGAAGGCAACAATAACGAGAAGCGACAGCTTTCTTTTGCCACAGCATTTCATTTGCCAAAGTTATATAGGAAAACACTGCTATGGTACCGCAAGATAATGAGAAAAGGGTATTTGAAATTATTCAACAGGTTGTGCCAGAAACTCTTAGCTAAGAGCAGCGATACTTTGCAGCATCAGGATTAAAACCTGCTCTCAATAGCACTACTACTTTGCCTTTACTCACTATTTACGACAATCTGTTGACATTTTGGGATATGATCCCCTCCCCAAAAATTAGTGGTGTTTCAGGTATATGATCTTTAAGACAGAAGGCTCAAACCAAAATTAAACTTTTGCCGGATTTAGGAGACTCATGTAATCTCCTCTGCACGTCATCTCATAAGTGGCCTGAGACATTGCCATCAGTGTTCATTTAAAGGTTTCAGTCAGGCCTATCTCACAGGAGCAGCCATGAGAGGGATCTTCTCATGGGACTTGGGAAGCACGTCACCACGGAGGGGAGCAAAGAGGCTCTCAGTGCTAGAGACACAGGCCCAGAGCAGGCAGCAGAAACTACACAGAATGGAAGCTTGCAGGCACCAGCTACTAAGAAGCAACAGGCAGGAGACTTGGGAGCAGCCCAGGGACACTGAAAGGGAAGCACACAGCGCTCAGTAGTTGAGCTGATACTCCAAAGTGGGTGCTGGCTTCCTAAAGACTTAGGAATGCCTAAAGCTCTCTCCACCTTCTGGAAACAAAGATCATGACACCGAGGGAAGATGCCTCACAGATGCTCAAGAACCGAGATGATCGTGGATTTCCAGAAACCCCATGACAGTCTCGCACATAAACTGCTTTGCACTTTGCAGTTCTGATTTACCTCTCAGCACCTGCCACACACCCTATTGCTTTCAGGGGTAAAGCTAGGAGGTGAGGTGGGAATCAAGGCAGGAGCCTAGAAGAGAAGAGTGTGTCTCTTGGTGTCAGCCCATAACGATGGGAAAAATCTCCCAAGTTCTGGTAAATCCAACACATCTTTATGCTTTGTATTTCCCATTCCTAGTGTCTAGAAAAAAACCCACCTCTGCAGCATATCATGATCTCAAACATCTTGAGTACTTAACCTGCACACAGAAATCAGTACAAGATAAAATTGCCACATACACTGTGCCTACAAAAACCGACAGATTGAGAAACAAGTGTAAAGTGATACAACACCTTTAAAACTCCAAGAGGTACAAGCCAATACCAATATCAGAAGCTATCGTAATTTTTCTTTAAGAGGACATCCTGAGCAGAACAGCACCTGTGTAACAGATGGGAAGCGAGGGGGTGTACCTTGTTCCTTATCCAACATCTCAAACTCTCCACAAACAGTGACACCACGTAAATAAAACACACTCTGAACCAGCCTACCTCAGAAATATGCCTTGCTAAGTTTTGAAACACAGATAGCAGCACAATGATGGGACACTTTCCAGACAAAGAGTGATAAAGTGATATGAATGAGTAAAAATCATAAAAATGGCCATGACCCTTTCCCATTCAGCTGCCAACTTTGTGCAGAGTAAGAGAGAAAATGTTCAATGTCCGCTGCCTAACAGGAGACAAGGAGAAAGGATGGTCATGTGTAAAACAGGGAATTTGATATCAGATGAAGAAACCTCCTGAAGCCCTTACAAAGTTAGAGGGCAAAACTTCAGGAGAAAAAACAAACTTGTTGCTCAACTGATTTAAAAACTTAGAGAAAAAAAACCAAAAACCTTTCCTGTAACCACAAGCAAGCCAGCCTCCTGTTTTTTCCACATGAATGAGAAAGAACGAGAAACCAGAGCAAGGGTACCATCACAACACTAATACACAGGGGGGTAGTAATATACATTTTTAAAAGCTCAGTCTCAAATTAAGGTGCATTTTGTTCCTGAAAATGAAGTTATTCATCAAGCTTTCTTTCTTTAATGCACACATTAAATAACAACATATTCTATTTCACAGCAGCTAGCAATTATCTATTTAGTGTCTACCCAAGCTAAAATCACAATCTTTAAAGCAGAGTTGGCATGTATGTGTGTTTTGTGTAACATCCAGCACAGAACTGCGGGCCTTAAGCAGAAGGCTGGTGTTTCCAAAGTGACAATAAAAATCTGAGTTTAGGTCAGAACTGTCATAAAACCAATACACAATATTTAAGTGTCAGATTTGGGAAGGAATGATAAGCAATACTGAATAACTTGCATGCAGCTGAGCAAATTCTTCCACCTTCTACTCGTAGAGATAAAGACCTATGCATAGGCTGTCTTCCCCACAGAAAGCAAATCAAATTTTAATCAGTTGCTTCTGTTTTAGCTGAAGTAATATGATCTTGAATGTTTAGGTGAAGAGTGCAAACACTGAAACCATGTTACCAATGCACCATAAACATCAGACTACAAATAAACAAAATCCCCACTCATTACTAATGTACTGATAGTTTGTCTCCCTAACAATTTAAGAAAAGTTTAGTGACAAGCCTCATGATTTTTTTCTCTGGTCACTTTTTTATTTAAATTCTTGCCCTGCTGGGGACAGTCAAGAGAAATACAAGTATATTTGAAAACATGTATTAAAATATTATTTGAAAAAAGAAAAATTGCTATATATTCAGGTACTGAAAATATGAGGAACTATGATAATGATGCAATGATCTACTTCCTTATTTCTGTTGGACTTGATGATCTTAAAGGTCTTTTCCAACCTAAACAATTCTATGATTTTCTAGTACATAATCCCTCCCCATGCTTGCTTTGCCAATAAATGCCATTTGTCCATGACCTAATTCTCGACTTCTCTTTGGTTTGTACAGTTTTTTTGTCTGTGATGTCGTTCTCTCATTTTCTGCTGTATGAATATATTTCACCATATTCAATGGTCACAATTTACAAAAGTTATATAGCCCACTTCTCTTGCCAGGCTTTTGTTTTCTTATGACTCTAATGGGAACATAGTCACTGCCTTAAAAGTATGCATGGTAGAACAGAGAAGTGTTCAGCACTTTACAAAATAACCACAAAGTCCGAGTTACTCTGTTTTGACCATTTAGTTAATTTGCTCAGAATTAAGCCAATTCATTATGAGCAACAGATTTTCACACCTGGTTTTAGATAATGACTTCCTCCACAAAGATTTTCTAGCACTAAATTTGTTAATAAAATTTCTGCAAAAGAAACCATCAAATGGCAAAACATGATTACGGTAATTATTTCTGGATTATAAGATTTTTTCCTGGAACACAATTCATCATACATGAC
This sequence comes from Platalea leucorodia, assembly GCF_965183815.1. Classification (NCBI taxonomy): domain Eukaryota; kingdom Metazoa; phylum Chordata; class Aves; order Pelecaniformes; family Threskiornithidae; genus Platalea; species Platalea leucorodia. The sequence goes on from NC_138830.1 coordinate 6,678,099, forward strand.
TGGGAATGAGAGGGGGCTTTTTTCTTTTAAGTTACAGTGATGAGACTATTTGCAAAACCCTGTGCACTATAGGATCACCTCTCAAATGTTTTGTTCAGTTTTTAGTGGCCTCCACCATGCCCCTTTGAAACCTTACCATTCATGCACCCTGTTTGTCTCCAAGGAGCCTAAATAGTTTTGCACTCCAAGACCTTCCTAGTGTCTTCAAGCCCAAATGCAGTTCAGGCTTCAGATTTCAGTCTGCCTTACTCCTACCTACCCAGATTCAGGATTTAATTCAATTAAGTCCTTTTGCTGACTTCTATGGAGCAAGAAACAGCCACAGGTGTATTGCGTTGGAATAAGGAAGAAAAGAGTGCCAGTGGGTTAGAGCAATCCAGCAAGCACCGTGGCACCTTGGAAAAATATTCTACACTCTGTGGCTATGTAATTACAGCCAACAGGCCCCCTGCTAATATCAATAAAACAGTTTGCACCTCTAAACTGCATGAGGCAGCCCAGCATCAGTTTTCCCATTGTTCATGTTTATAAGCCTGCCTTCAGACTTGCATTTATTTTCCTGCCTCTGAAGAATATGGGTTAGACTTAAACATATTTAGCAAGACATTCCAGTGCTTGAGTCACATTGTTCCTTCCCATACACCTCTGGGGTCCTTCAGCTGCTGCTCTCGCTGACCAGTTCATACAACCGTCTGCACACAAGTGCTACAGCTAGTGGCATTCAGGTGTGTTTTCCTGAAACTGCATCTCGCTCCCTACAGCACTGCTTAAAGCCCACAGCTTCTAGAGAAACAGGACATATCCAGCCTGAGCTGAAAATCCGTGGGGTTTGATGCCAACTGTGAGCATTAAAAATAGGATATTGTATACTTTGGTGACCAGCACTGAATTAAGGAAGACAGCATTTAAATGTCAAGTTGCATAAGAGACACAAAGAGGCTTTAGAAACAATTCAAGAGGAAAGGGAAATTATAGATTTCTGTGCTTGTTGAGCTGGATCACTTCCCTACACGCGCACTGTTTCTCTGGCCCAAAAGCCAATAAAATATCTTATGATATCTTCATTTTGTGGCAGATCTATTTTTCATCCAACACACATCTTCTGAGAAGATACAAAACTGACAGTCTGTGGTTTGCATCATCTCACAGCATTGAAAATTTTTTCTGACTTCTGCAATGATGTGATTTATATAGGATGTTCATTCTTATCTATGGAGAATACCTTATAAATTATACACATTTCTTAACCCACTTTGTCTTTATTCTGCAAGGGGAAGGTCATCTCATTCATTTACATCAGAGAGAACAAAGTCACAGCGGGGAAAAGACAAACCTGTGTGTACACACAGTCTTAATCTCATTCATAACCATATATCCAGTTAAACCACTTTTTATTCATTTCTATTTTCATACTCTTTAGGGAATAACAGGGGACATACTGAATAAAGTATATAATTCCATGTCCTCTGTAATGCCAAAAAAAATACACCCGTTCAAGATACATTAAGTAGCTTGCTACTGAGGCATACTAACACATTAGCAAAACCATTATACTGGAATTACACTGAACAGCACCGGAAAAAAATCACCAAACCAACACTGGAATTAAGAACAGGATCTGGAAAAGTCTTCCACAAAGTGATTGTTTAGCCCATTTAAAACTAAATGGCAACTCTCAAAGCCCTGGAATGTAACATTATAGTTTCAGTGTGCAATGTACAGCTCAGAATTTGGCTGGTCAGAAGTGGCAGCTAAGCCACAGGTCAACCACGGAAGACCACCTTGGACATGATCCAAAGCTGCTTGGAAAACTTCCCAACTGACTTTGGTGGGTGCTGGGTAAACCCATACAGGAATGAGTGCTACAGGGCTTGGGCTCAAACAGGAGCCTAACAAAGGCAGCAGATGCTTCGTCCTACCCAAACTATAGCTTGCTCTGTGACCTTGCTGACCTTTCCCGCTCAGTGCTTAGGTCTGACATACTGACCCATTCCCAAACCACCACCAAAGCCAGTAAGCCTCTTCAAAACTCAATATTCCTTCCCCAACAGTCAAAAGCACAGATGGTTTCTTACTATTACTCATTACTCACTAACCCTCTCCAACAGCACTACTATATACTGCAAAATAAATTTTAAAAAAGCTTATTACCTCCCACACCATGTTTAATTGATTGTAGATCAGATGCAGTAGAATTGCTTCATCAGCGTATTTACCAACATAGTAGAAACTGAGATATCACAAAGAGAGGCTTGAAACTTCTTTGAAAGACAAAAGTGAACATAGATCCCAGTTTTAACTGAAATTTTCACTTTCAATCAGAAATTTGGTAAAAATGGCTAAAAAAAAACTGTTTTGAAAAATGTTCTTTCCTCTAGATTGTTCCAACCTGGATATCTCACTTAAAAAGACATTACCTAAACCTTGACCATCTGATGCACCACATCTGAATGTATCATTATTTTCAAAAGCATAAAAAGGAGCGGCTGTGCCATGTGTTTAATGGGCATCTCAACAAGGACAACTGTGGCATTACCCTGTGGATGAATCACCTAATTAAAGGAAGCAAGATGCACCAGGAATTGAAGATCAAGAGACAGTTTCTTATACCAGCCACAAATTTAGAAAGAACTTCACTGAAATAAAATGCAGTCAGAAAGTCGTAACTCAGGCGAGGTTGTTTGTAAATATTTATGCAGAATTGAATTAGAATACCCATTTCTCATAGAAACGAAGTTTATGCTCATTGTGCAGTGAGTTGTTTACTCTTTCACTTTGGCTTAGTATGATAAAGCTTAGATAAAAGCATATGGTGAATTCTTGCAATTAAAACACAGTTTCACGACATTACTTAGTATTGGACTTCCCACCACCCCACAAATGAGCACTAAATTTTCCTACCAGCTGCATACTACAAGGGTTCAAATCATCTCCTCATAATATAAACATTCATTTTCAGCGATCAAGATGCAAACACCCATAGCCCAAAACTGCACGCAGTTTGTAGCTTTGCTCAATACCAAACTAACCCATCGACCAGAATCAATGCACATTTCCTCACAAACTTCCTTGGCCTTTGGAATGAACTCTTACTGCTTCATCATGCAAGGTAAGATCCTGTTTCTCTATCCTTGATGTGCATTTCAATTTCCTCTTAAAATTCATGAGTTTATTATTTCTGAAGGGCTACTTTGTTAAGACTGTATTACACAGCCACCTGTTGTGACAGCAAAAAAAAAGAAATCCCACTAGTCTCTTATTAACAGGTTTCATCGTATTATATTCAAATTATAAACTAAGATTGCTTATGAATATTTCCTTTTGAATTAAAATACCAGTTTCTCATGTGAAATGGAGTTTATGATAATTCAGAGCTTATCTTCACAGTTTGATGTCTTTGTTCTTGTCGTGGTTTAACCCCTGCCAGCCACTAAGCACCACAGAGCCGCTCGCTCACCCTCCCCCCATGCGGTGAGATGGGAGAGACAATCAGAAGGGCAAAAGTAAGAAAACTTGTGTGTTGAGATAAGAACAGTATAATAATTGAAATAAAGTAAAATAATAATAATAATAATAATAATAATAATAATAAAATAAATTGTAGTGAAAAGGAAAACAACACAACAAAGAGAGGAACAAAACCCAGGAAAAACAGATGATGTAACCGCTCACCACCCCACTGACCGATGCCCAGCCCGTCCCCGAGCAGTGATCGCTGCCCCCCAGCCAGCTCCCCCAGTTTCTATACTGGGCATGACGCCATACGGTATGGCATAGCCCTTTGGCCAGCCTGGGCCAGCTGTCCTGGCTGTGCCCCCCCCAGCTGCTTGTGCACCTGGCAGAGCACGGGAAGCTGAAAAGTCCTTGACTGGCGTAAGCACTACTTAGCAACAACTAAAACATCAGGGTGTTATCAACATTATTCTCATGCTAAATCCAAACCACAGCACTGTACCAGCTACTGGGAAGAAAATTAACTCTATCCCAGCCGAAATTAGGACAGTCTTTCCTCAGATAGATGGTCTGCATATTAACACATCAGTGATAACTGTCCGTTGACTTATTCAGGAACTTAACCAAGATTTTTTTATTTTAGAATCATAGAATGGTTTGGGTTGGAAGGGACCTTAAAGATCATCTGGTTCCAATCCCCCTGCTGTGGGCAGAGGCACAAAGATTTTATGGTTTTTAAATAAAAATCATCTCCACGCAGTGTTTTATTGTTGGTCTCCCCTCAAGTTTTCATACCAGATAGAGCAGAAATTTTAGAGGTATTTAAGCAGAAAAAACAAACAAACAAACAAAATTCTTTCCCTCGTTTCAAACAAAGTAAAATAATTTTTAAAAATTTAAACAATCCTTGTCAGGACTCTTTAACTCACAGCTTTGACCTGCTGCCAGTTTTGAAATTCCATGCACCAAGCAAGAGGGATTTCCTCTGGCAATCTGTCCACCGGCACTTGGCACAAGCTGCGTGTGCACTCCCACATAGCACATTTTCACCAAAATTGGACCAAGTCTCACATTTTAAAGTGAGGGCTCAGAAGTAAAGGTCTGAGAGTACAAACACCTTCCCTAGTTAAACAAAGTAGTATCAGCACCTTTTTTGGCTGTTTTAATTGATGCAACACCACCAAACCTGCTGTTCTTCTCAGAAGCTCAGCTTCAGGAAATCATTCTATTCTCTTCCCTTCAGTGATTTGGTAAGATCTCCATCTCTTTGTGAGGCAGTCTCTTCCTTTATACACGTAGTTACCATATTTCCATTACAAGTTTTCTAAGAATGGCTCAACAAGGAAACAAGAAAACACATTAAGAACTTTAATTTCCCTCATTCTTGCATTTTTCCTGGATCAAAAAGGAGTCACTGCTGACTGAAATGAAAGTGCCAGGCACACCCTTTGTGCAAGAACAAAACTGCTTTTCTCTTCACACAAGTTTCATGCATCTGCCTCTTAATCTCCAGTAGCTCCGAGACCATAATTCCTTCTTTAATCTCCGTAGGGATCATGCTGCTTCTTTGATAAAACAATTCTTTCTTTGTGTTTGACTGTTTCTATTGCACTAACGTCATAGCTAGACAACTCATGTCACGTCTCCTTTCCATAAAACACTGTCAGTCTACACAATTTCCAAGCCACCTTTTTCTCCACTTTATGACAGTACTCTGTAGCCCTGGTAGAAAACACAATGCTATCCCTTTTACTCACCTTTCACTCACCTTTTTCTCTCTAGCTAAACTATTTCTCAGTAGCCAAATAACATTTCCTCTCCATTGGTTTTGGCGATGCTACTCCACATATATTAAGCCCTCACATTAACCTTATATATCTGAATAATCCTTTCAAGGCAGTCTTAATTACCTACTTAACAGTATTCAAAGTCTTATCACTACCATGTGGTCTCCTGATTACACAACCAAAGGCCAAAGATAATTGAAGAAACATAACAGGACTGTTATTTGCTTTGATTTATCACTCAACTCACATACATGGGTATTGACTTAGATTTGCCCATATGAAGTAGAACAAAAATAGGAAAGGCCACAATTTGGGGTTTTTGTCCCCTCTCCTATGCAACATTTGAAATTATACCTGCTCCTCTAGGTTCTCTCAGGCAGCTGACAGGCATTTAAATAATGTCTTGCAAGCAAATTGAAAAGCTAGGAGGAGCAACACGTGTAAAGATTTGAGTAACTGAAACAATGATCAGCTCTACAGGAAAATGAATTTAATTAAAGTTGCTCATGCAGACTCTTAGCTTTAGAAATCTATAAATCTGAAAAATCATTTCCCTTTCAATTAAGTTTATATTTGTCATTTCAGAGAGATAAAAACAAGTCCCCACGGACAAGGTTTTTCCAATACTGAGCAATTAGGAGAAATACACAACACAGGACTGCAAAACGTTTCACATAAGAAAAATTCAGAAAAGCCAGTGAGGATCTACAGTCCTTACAAGTCCCACCGCAGCCAAATGATTCCTTTTTAAAGTTAAAAGTACAGATGTATCAACTGGAGATGTTTCAAGACAGTGTCTGTGTTATGACTAATACCCTGAGGAGAACTCACGTCACTTAACTTGCACTTCTTATATAATCACTGGGAAAAAAAAAGTTTCTTTCAGAGGATTTTTTAGAACATCTGAATTAGACGCCTGATCTGAACTGCACTCTCATCCCCCTTTCTCCACCGCTGTCTGGAGCCTGCAGAGACTCACCTCCTAGCCTGGCTGCCTCATCTCTCCTGCAGGAGATACATTCCAATATATCAAAGGACCAGAATGAGCGAAAATGATGCTGCTGACTGCAGAGTCATTTATTTCTATGAACAAGTTTTGGACAATCACATTCAGCTACTTTCTGAATATTCACACAAGCCAGGAGATCATGATCTTTGCAGCAGCAGCACTGAGATTTCTTCACTGCTGCACGTTGGTGGGAAAGGTTGTTCTACAGGACATATCCAAGTTAACTTTGCTCTCTCCAAATTGAGCTTCTGCTGATCAAGTATGCCATCACTGACTTTCCTAGAAGTCATTTATTTCTTCCTCTCACCGCACTGACAGAGCAACTTGCAGGGAGTTATGTTGAACTCCTGATTTCCAATTGTTGCAGTCCAAATATTTCCCCTTCACACCATGCCGGTGACAGGAGGCTGCTCAGGATGTCAGGAACAGCTGCAATTAATAGTCTGTTGTTCTGTCTGAGCTCACGAAAAACTGCACTAATTCCAGTGAGAGGAATCAAGGGCTCATACTCTCTACTGTTAAGATTTTTCAAAGCTGTTTTGTGGTAATCACACACAGTAGAAACAGCCATTAGCATTCACAGATGTGGTATTCACAGTATTCTGGTGGATCAGCTGTTTTTCCAAAAAAGAGCTTGAATGAAATCAAAGTTAATGTGAAGGTTCTCAGTTTTTTCCCCTAGGCAAAACTCCCACTGAGCTTAGTGAGAACTGAATCAGACTCATGAAGGGTTTAACATCACTAGTTTTATTTGAAAGCAGGGATCCAATCCTACAATTTATCTGTGCGCACACACAAAAAAACCCCACACTCCGCTTGACCTGGCAGTAAGTTATTCATTCAGAAGGAATACAATGTTGTCTCTAAAAAAAGCTTCAAAGAGTGAAGAGGAATAGATATTTCACCTCATTCACCTCTCTAACAGTGGTAAGAGTAAACGGGAGTGATATGTGCAAAAGTTTCAGTAAACCACAGAGAAAGCCATCCTTCTCTGCAGGAAATTTTAAATCGCACAGCCTTTCAGAAATCTCACTTTACCATAAGTGAGAACCATTTGTTAAACAAACACAATAGGGCAGCAGGTTGAATATTTGGGATTTCCTTCCCTCCTCCATATTCTCTGGTCAGAAGAATGACTACAGGAGTTTATAAGGTGATGGCTGTTACAGGGAACTTCATCAGATCTGCACAACTGCGGCACCCTCACCGTGTGTGGAAATCCTTGTTAAGTTACAGTTTTTAAGAGCAGACTGGATCTATGATGAAGTTTGGAGCAGTGTGCTAACCTTGACTAAGAGGCATGGGGGCACATGGAAGGGAGCAGGGGGGAATACTTTTTCCAAGTAATTACCTCTAAGGAAAAAAAAGCAGCAACATTTCCCCCACACACCAATTTTAATGCAAATAAAACAGGACTGTGAAAATAAGTGTAGGTATACAAACTTTTCTTTAAATTTGTTTCTGTTGTAGCATCATGTATGTTTACACTGCAGTATTCTAGAAGTTTAGATTTCATCTGATTTTCAGCTAGCATAATGAAAAAATCTTCGTATTGTCTCATCAGAATGGTGTTAACACTTTGCACTTCAAGGATTACATAAATTAGAGGAGACATCGTTTGCTTACTCGGATCATTGCGTATTTCTGTAGGATGCAAAGCTCTCATACAGCTGCTGTCAGCTCTGCAGAAAGATTCCTGAGTAGAGCAGGGAGGTTGGAATGGTGGACAGTATATACTGCCATAGGACCCCAAAAGGGCACAAAATAGGCTCACTTTTTATTTGTAACAGAAATGGTCAAACAAAATTAAATAGAAGAGGCAACTGCTATAGACAGAGGAATTAGATACATGTTACACTCAGAATAAGTACATTAAGCAGAGTGGATTGCTGGTCCAAACACAGGGATTGCCTGAGCAAGTGATTCATTGTACTCTATTAGTGATCTGACATACAGCCTCGAGTCATTATATATGCTTCAAGTTATCTACCTGAAGAGTTATTTGTTTGCCTCAGAAGGCTGCAGCGACGTTGTTACAATAAGAATTCATTCATTCTCATTTTCCAGGGCCTGCTCTAGGCAGAAGCAGCACAATAACCCCACTCTCCTCTCCTAACCTCTGACAAGCTAGCTTAAAATAACTGCTTGAACAATTTAATACATATACATTCTTCTATAAAATGCTTGACCTGACATCCCTGTGATGTTCACGTTGCTAATTATAAGAGAATACAGCTTATCAAAGGATATGCTCTTCCTGAGAGTTTGTTTATACACACACAGACGTTGTGTAGACTGTTGGGTATAGTTCATTAGCAACCCAAGATGCCCACGATCCCTCCATGCTCAGCATGCTACACATATTTTGACAAACAATTAATCAGAACTCAGTACTGCATCTGGCTCGTATTTAAAGCCAAAGAATGAATTGGGTTGAAAAAGCATCTGAAAGGATAATACTTCAACCTGATGACTTTGTAGTTGGGTTTTGTTTTCCTGGAAGGAATCTGCTAACATATCATGTTTGAGAGACCCAACAGACATTGAATTTATGAGCCTTTAGGTAAACAAAACATATGGTGCTTGCTATGTTCCATCTATCTGGTAATCAGTCATTTAGCAATAAATGCACAATAAAATTTGGCCAGCTTCTCAAGACACGACATCTGAGGAGATCAATTACAGGCTTAATTTAGACAAATTTTTCATAGCAATTTTTTTCTTCATATTACATTATCTTTCTTGTTCAATGAAGTTTTCATTAGCTCCTGTGGAAAATGAGACCTGGATTCTTCAAATCATAATATGGATGTAAAATATCAGTGAGTTTAGGGTATCAAATGATGGATTAATCCGAGACATTGACCAATAATAGCTCCAAGTTGTTCTGTCTGTAATTATATTGCCAACACTGTCTAAAAAACTATACAATGAAGACTGTTATTTTGCTATTCTTTTAACTAAAGCTTCTTAGAAGAGTTCTCTCTTCCCAGGTCTCCAACCTAGAGCAGTACCTGCAAGCCCGAGGTGGGAAGCAAGGCCACCCTGGACCCACGATTACAGAAGGGAGGTCAGGATCAGTGCTGCTCCCAGAGGTTTGGACACCTCCCTGCCCAGAGGGGGCCATGGGCCAGACCGTGGGGATACACACGGTGAGGCACAGCCGCAAAGGAATTTCTCACAGAAACTTAGATAAAATTTTCAGCCTAGTCAGACACATTCCTCCAATTTTTAATCACATTGCAAATCTTAAGGGGGAAGAGGAAAGGGAGTGAAAAATAAGGGAACAAAATGGGTAAAAGATCACTGCGTTTTGGTTCTACTCCAGGGAATGCCAAGTATTGAAATGTCACTTGCAGTAAACACCTAAATCCTCCCCATTTTTAGACAAGACTGCCAGACTATAATGTCATTTGTTTTGTTGGGCTGAGACAATGAATATTCAGTTTTTCCATACTGAGAGTAAAAATCTTCAGAAGGCCAAACTGAGAAAACACCTCCATGAATTTTCTGATCAGATTATTAACTTGGGGGACACTGAGGACTGTACTCAAGTGCAGGTGAATGCTCTGAGCACTGAGATCTGGAAGAGCAGCGGGACTTGGCGAAGGCAGCGACACCGTCTCTGCCCAGGGACTCTCAGATGCACCCCAGACCGACCCAGCGATCACAGAGTACGCAGGAGTAGAGCACTCTGACAAGCAGCACTTGGCTCTCAGAGTCCATGCACTGTAGAAACCTCTCCAAATGCCAAGAGGCAGGGTTTTAAAAACACAAGAATTTTACCAGCATGTTTAATAACACCAGCCCATTCAGGGTCAAGCAGCAACTAGCTACAACTGGGTACAACAGAGATTATTACAGAAATCTCTGGAGATTCGTGTGCCCACGGAAGGGTTCAGCAGGACCTTTGCCTTTTGTGGGTCTGTCCTTAAAGCTCCAAGGATTTATATGGCAAACTTCAGACAAATCTGTTGAATGAGGTCTTCCACTCACATTTTCTGCATGATTAAGTGCCTTACTGAATCAAGATAGTTAAATTTATTACTGAGACACACTAAATAAGGGTGATGACTTGGCAGCCATGTAGAGTCGAGTATGTATTAATAGGTCCAGAAAATATTCAAAACTCATATTAATTAACTCGCCTCTGTTCCACAGTACGTGTTCCTCAGAACTTCTCTCCAAATCCCCACAGTGCTGAAGCAGACTTCCAGCTGTAGCATTCTCCAAGAGTTTACCTAAGGTCCAGGCACCATTTCCCCACCCAGTTTGCATTAGAAGCACAACTATAAAATAACAGTTTAATCGTACTGTGCCATATAAGACTAGTTAATGCTTTTCTGCAAGAAGTGGCAACCAGCTATTGCTTTGTGTACACATCCCTGCTTCCATTTCCAGCACAAAATTTTTAATGTCGGTTTCACTTATTACTCAGATGTAGAACAGTGAGAAATTATTAAAGACCTGAAAAATCAATTTCAGCATTTTGACTCTGAGATCAGACTCTTCAGCTACTGCAATTTGTGTAACACAAGATGCTGCTAAGAGGTCTCCATAAAGTGAATTAGAGAAAATCATTTCTTTGTTCAGCTCAAATATGCTTAGAAGATGGCTTCTGTATCATATTACACCAAGGGTATTTAGCATTAATACTTCAGTAACAAAAGTCGGGAACACAGGAAAAACTGTGGTAAACTACACAAATCAAGATTTGATCCTGGTTTTATTGTACTAAACTTTCTTTAGAATAGTGTTTCAGTGAAGAATATTTTTTTACAAATAAAATATTTAATTTCCCTATGGTGTTTAGGATGTTGGGAGTATGGGGTTAATATTAAATATTGCATTTGAAGTGCAAGCACTACAGACAAGAACTGATTTTATATACTGTATTGCGGGGGTTTTTTGTTTGGTTTTTTTTCTTCAAACATTCATTGGTTCATTTACAGTGTCCTCCATTCTGTAGAGATTCAGATACTCAGTTATATTTTAAAAGCATGTTCAATGCTATAATACAGAAAACAATCTATATTTCAATATATGCAGTCTGTGAGCTTGACATAAAAGATAAGAAACAGATGTAGGTCCAGATGAAGAAATGTGTCTATTTTGAAGTTTAAGGGAAGACTTGGCACAAAAATAATTGAAGTCAATATGCAGAAACAAAATATGTCAGCAAATTGCAATGCTTGACTGAAGTGCAGATATATTTAAAAAAAAAAAAAAAAAATTATATGTAGGCTATGTGGTCTACCAGTTTAAATGGATTAGTATTACTTTAGAATTCTATTTTACTTCAGCCGAAGTATTCACTCTGAATTTAAAAAAAGAAAATGCTCATTGAAGTTGAACCATAGATCTCTTCATAAAACTTTAATTTGAGAATCCCTTCTTATCAAAGGGGCCAGGGCAGCATCGCAGGCTCACCAGCAAGAGCATTGTGCTGGGACCAGCCCAAGAGACCAGCCTCTGCAGAGGCCCCTTCCACAGAACTTAACACAGACACAAGAAATATGCCTCTACAACTGTGCCCAAAAATGGAGGTCCAAACAATTTTCAACCCAGAAAGCTTTGCAATACCCATAATATTGCCTAGCAATTTCATAAAGATTCTAATATGAGAAGTCATATTTATTCTAACTTTTAATCAATGGTGTCTTTCTACAATCTTTGGTTAAGGCCTCCTGCCTCCCCCCATCCCAGCCGATATTATCTCAAGTTCTAAAAAGCTAAAACCTTAAGTTAATAGCAACCAGAAGGCAAAGATGGAAAGCCAAATACTGCTTTGAATGTTTCCTCATCCAGACTAAAGGATTTTTTTTTTCAAATCTTACTTCTTACACTGTCATCTTATCCTCTTATTGCTGCTTATACTATTGCCTGAACTCCTGGAATATTCAAAGGTGCCAAAATCCAAGTGATCAATCCTTTACCACGTTAACAGAATTCATCAGAAAACTACCTAATGAACAGCCCTTATTCACAGTTTGTCATGGTACTGTCTTACTACTTCCTTGTAAATGTTAATGCTTAATTTAAATATCACGAACATTTTCATTATTTAATTGAATTTCTGCATACTTCATTCCCAGGTCTGTTCTAACAATCCCATTATGCTTCTTTAAAAGACATCCAATATTGTCTCTTAAAGTATTCTTACAGCAGAAGCACTGTTTGCAATGTGTGACACTATAGATAGAAAACACTAATTTTTATTACCTTATTTCTTTAGGCCTAATTCTATTTACACATGGCTCGGAAAGGAACAACAACCCATCCTCCAAGTACAACTCTATCCATTCACTGCTTCTGTAATAAATGAAGCAGTCCAGAGAAAAACTACTGATTTTTCTGAACTCACAGGCACTATAACTGAAGTTCTTACTACTTATCAAGGTTTAAGCACAGACATGAGTAAGAAGCCTGCTTCCTTACCTATGGAAAGCTGCTTTATGAAGGAAGTTAAACCAGGTCTGATGCATGCTCAGCATTTCAGCACAGTGCAAAAGTGTGAAAGATGCAGACTGCAATTTAGATTTGAACTTATTATGACTAGGGCAGGAAAAAAAAATACCAGAGAAGTAAATCCAAGAATGATCACTCACCATCATTAGTAGATAAACAACATCTGGAAAGTAGCCACAAATATCCAAGAGCATGAGATATTTCCATTCAGTGCCAATTCTGCAGAAATTAAAAACAAGTCAAGAAAAGCTGACTGTGATGTAACAAAGATGCACATTTTTGGAACGATATATGCCTTACTCCACTAATACATGTTGAATTGTGTATTATTAAGTCTACCTTACAATATCATGTTTGAGGAAAGAAAAAACCAAAACACACATACCTTGCCAGTGATATGTAAGGCTTTTTAGACACCCATGGGCTTAACTAAAGATTTTAAAAGCCCATTTAAACACCTCCTGTTTAATAAACAAATAAGACCAAATATTGTAAACCAAATTTGCTTTTTTCAAATTAATAGTTTTTCTTGCCTCTTCCTTGGAAACAGGAGTTAGCCTTGGCTGCTTCACATGGCTAGCTTTTTTTTTGTAATATCAGTTAATAATCTCGATCATTCCCTGCTGCTTGAGGCAATTTCAAACGAGATCACACCCTTGTAACACAATTCCAATTAGCTTTGTTCTTATGAGTGGTGAACTTGTTTCAGTCCCATTACATACATGTTAATTGTTATCTTAACAAAGAATAATGAATTTGCAAAAGTAATGGCTGTTTGACATCTATTTAAAACACCCTTTAATCCTCACTCTGGACTAAAAATAATTAAAATGGGTTTGGTTTTGGAATTATTTTTAATTATCATTCTTATGTTACATTTATATTTAGGTATTATTACTTATGTTATCTGTACAGAATTGTTTTCCACATAATCATCCTTATAACAAACTGCCTAGAGTTTTAGGGGGGGCAGGGAGGATTTTTTTTGTTTTGTTTCTGCAACGTTACCTTTCACTTCTTTAAAATATAGTTATTACGTGTGTGTGTGTATATATATATATAAATATAAAGCTCAAAAGCCAATATAATGAAAAATTCTGTTTCACATTTTTCAGTCACTGGGCCACCTTTACTCCTAGTAGTTAAGTTTTATCATTTACAGCAGTACCACACAGAGCACATTTCCAGAAAGTCACCAAAACACAGTTCTAGCTCTTTAGGAGCTCGACTAGCTTCTTGCACTGCAATACACAGTGTACAGCCAAGTCTGCAGCCAAACAGGCTAGAAAAAAGAAATTCAAAAATCTGCTGACATCAAAATTCTACATACAGTATCCACATAATACCAAAATACTATACCCAATTACAAAATAGCGACAAGTGGCAAAAAATGTCCAGAAGTAATTTTTCCTCTTAGTGAAGTGAAACACGATAGTTTAGTAGCCTCAAAGTTAATTTCCTAACTCTTGGGGGGAAAAAGGCCTAAAGATGTTGAAAACTTCAGAAGTTTGGGAGTGAGCTTCATATAAACAGAGCCCCTTCAGCCCCACACATCCACAAGGGTCACTAGGCATCACCACAGAAAAATGCAACTTAATGAACTGTACCTTCAAATGCCATAACTACTCCCTTCTATCACAAGTCAACTGCTCTGCTACACACTTTTTTACTGGTAAATATCAAGACATTACTGTGACAGGTATTTGAGGAATAATTATTCAACAGCAATTTTCGCTCACCCCCAAGGAGTTACAGTATAATCAACCATTAGAAAACTAACACAAGATTTGTAGTATTCAGAAAGACACAGCACCTAGAAATGAATTGTTATAAATTCTTTGGGATTTTATTGTATCCTAGAAGAGAATATGAAAGGCAGTAATCCCAAAGTCTCAATATTTGATACTCTTTTCTATAGCTGTGGTGAAAGCACAGTAGAAGTGTATATTTTAAGTGAAGAAAAGAGAATTAAATCTGAAACAATACAATAGCTGAAGAGTTCAGAGCCAGCCCTGACTTACTATTAGCTCCTTTTTCTATAATTAGGCAAGCCCCAGGAAGCCCAGAAAGAACAATTACATTTGCCTGAACCAATCTGGGTGAACCTGACCTGATTTAAGCACAAGAAAAGAACAACTGGATTTATGATGCTCACATTTTCTTGGAAGTAATTCTTCTTTCTCCTTTAATTCACTGCAAAGCCTTTGGTCTGAATACATCGAATAAACTATGTTTTTCACCTTCAATATTCATGAAAGTAACACAATACAAAACTAATATTGTGTTCATTTATCTTGCATTTATCTTTAAAAGGTTGGAAAATTATCAGTTGCCTACTGATTGTGTACAAATGAAAATGCTTGGTTACATGACTGAATCAGGCTAACAAGTGTAAAGACAAATGTTACCACTCTTGAGTAACTCACCATGAAATAAGGTGGATCGGTTGGCTGAAGTCACTGTGAATTTCTGGTTTAATAAAGTTACATGGCAGCTAACACATCACACCTTCCCCAATTGCAAATAAAGATCTAGAATATTTAATTAGTGACAACGTTAATAACACTCCTTTAGTATTAATAATCCTGCATCTGATGACAACCTTGCAACTGAAGTTAAACTTCCATAATTCATAGAACTGCTTTCCATCAGGGAGTTCTGGTAATATGAAGTTTATCCTCCTCTTCCTCCAGCTCTCAGTCATGCTCCAAAATAAAAAAGTTATAGGGCAGTATATTAAAAATAATTTAGATTTTGAAAGATAACAAACGACCTTATCTCAGTTCAATAAGCAAGAACAAGGAAAAAAGGAGGGAGGAGTTAATTTTGACTAAGTTAATTAGAAGATCCCTCCAAATTCACTTAAATGCTTCTGATGCGAAGGCGTGGACATGGGGCGGGGGCAGTTTCTGTAATTATCAAGTTGTTGTTCTCTGCTTTGTCTCAGCTGATAAAACAATACCAGGATGTGTCTTCACACTCAGATGCCACAAATTCTTGGAGAGTAAAAGTTGCATAGAAAATTTTCCTCCAACTTCTAGAAAGGTTTGGGGACTGGGGTGGGGGAGAGGAGAAAGGAGTTGATGTATTTTTCTCTAACAGAATACAAGTGTCAGGTAACATAAACCAGAAAGTGGCTTGCTGTCTATGAAGCAAAGAAAATTGCACAGCTTCGGTCCTCGTCCTAGTTAGTTAACATAGGCTACAGATGCCCAAGAAAAGCCCTGCATATGAGCTACCTTGATGTCATGGAGCCTCCAGCATATCCTACTCTCATAACACAGACAAGAATAAAAGTTTACCTTCCAGCTCAATTAACAGAATCTCATGCTTGCGTCAGACTCAAAACTCTGCTGAAAGCAGAAGCAAGAAGCATTGTAGATGCATATTTGTATATAAGAACCTCATCCACAGACTGAAAAAGGGAAAGTCAGCATAAATCTCTCCTACTAACAGCTGTAGAGTTTCAGAGCACTGTTAATAGATTTTTAGCATGTCTGACACTGCCTGCCTACGGCACAAGTAGATAGGCTGAGACTGTACAAAAAAAATTACTTCCCGTAACCTGTTTCTCCTAAAGAGATATTACACAAGAGAAAATTGTATTGACACCTTCCTGTTAGCTCCTAGATGTAGAAACCACAACATCAAAATAATACCCCATTGGAGGGTTTGAAAAGTGAGGAAAAAAATAATTAGGCTGACTCTCAATAGAAAGAAAATATTTAAAAAAATAATAATAAAAAAACCTAATTGAGCTTTTCAAAATTATGGCAAGATCAAAACAAGCAAGAAATGAAGTGCTATGCTTTTGATTTTTTAAAGCTGTATCCCCCACTGAGCCACCTTGGCAGGAAAACATCTTCTGCATTTTATATTCCAATTAGTGCATTAATCTTGTCTTGATTATTTATTCATATTTAAAAGAGTTTCCTTGTTCCATTTTGTAATTTGGAATTGCATAGAAATGGGGGAGAATGCAACTGTATATTCACAGGCATTGCAAAACAAGATGCAGACAGCTTTCTCTTCAGACAGGATCAACCATCTTCTGAAGTTAAGATTGTTTAATAGTCATACATAGAGTGGGAAATGCTACTTTCTCCCTTGAAATTGATCCTTTCAAAAGACATTCTCAGCTCAAGATTCATAGACTACTAGGAACCTATGGACAACCAAGAGGTGTTAAAAGAAGCATTAACTTATGCTAGCTGCCAAGTTTGGAGAACGTTTTAGAACGTCATCTTAGCTCCTATGGCTGAGAGCCAGTGGCAGAAGATGATAAACATTGTTAAGTGACACTGTGTATCCAGCTGCTCACACTAAGGAGAATTTTCCCAGCTGACAAGATCATAGAGGTGTTAGCTGGAAATGTCTCTGGAGACCACCCAGCACAGCCTCCTGGCAGGAAGAAGGCCATCACCAAGACAGGAGATGTTCACGAGGGGATTCGTTCAGCCAAGGTTTACAGCTTCCCCAGCCAAAACATACCCAGCTCCCTCAGCCTCGCAGGCTGCGTGCCTCAGGCCTGTCATGACCAACTTCAGAGCCTTGCACCCCAACGGCATTTTCTCATCACTCATCCTGCTCTGGAGGTCCCAGAGAGGACACAGCTTCAGCCAGTTTGAGAGTTTAGTTTGGGTTAGGATTCTGCCTTTCAATACAGAAGGCAATAACCAAGGTGTAAGCTATTTTGTAATGGGGAGACTGATTTGGAACAGACTTGAAGATGGGAATAAATTCAAATAACTATTTAACACAACCAGGCACTCTTAACATTTGACATAATAAGTTATCTCAGTAGTCAGCTGCATTTTTAAGATCAGACCATAGTAATTTTAAGGATGTCTTCCTCTTATTTTGTCACCCTGCACAGTTACTCTACATTCCTAGCACCTAAAATATCCTTTCCACCTTTTTCAGTATAAACAGGCACATCCTTGATTCCTACAGGGAACATGGATCTTAGGTTTCTATTTCTATAATTAGCAAAAAAGCACTAGTATTCAAATTTATTTTAATTCTTGTCCGAAATAATCAAAAGTAAATAACTTCCACCAAGATTTTCAGCATTTTAAGGACCTTAACCAAACAAGCAGAAGGAAATCCATTATAACCCACTCAGGAACTTGAAACAGGCAATCCTCATGACTGCAGCTGAGCAAACTGATAATAATTTATGATAAATCCCTCCTCTTCCTATCTGCATTTTATCTGAAAACAGATGGAAAAGACAGCCAAACAAACACTAACTGAATAATTTTTGCTGTGTCCTTACAACACCACCAAATGCCAGGTGAGAAACCCCAAGGTAAAGTTTGAGGATGCTTTGAATGAGTTTCTTGATGAAACAGCATGGGTCAGTTCTGGCCAGATGCATGCTTGGACTGGGGTCCCACCAGTGGGAATATCTGCAGCCTCTTTCTCTATAAAGATTTTTATGAATGCACATTTATTATATTAACAGAAAGCATTTGTGCATGGCTTCAAATGAACATTGGAGATTTTTTCAGCATTTTCCCAGATGGGTGATTAAAAGTAAACCTCTAGTGTTTAGAAATCTCTCCACAACAGTCAAACAACTTTTCTGTAAAAAATGGTATCTGGTTTCTTTCAGTACTTAGCAGCTGAGGTGATTTGTCATCTGTAAAGCATAATGATAAAATGCTGTGATCACACAGGTCTTCATAACACAACTTTCAAAGCACTTTTCAGAGTATACTTAGATCAAAATGTTTACAAGGCACTAGCTTTACAAGAAGTTCATGAACATCAATCTTCATTAGGGTTATTTACCAACACTGAAGTATTAGGGTATATACCTATGGAGTTGCACTTCTAATCCAGGTATTAAATATCTAAGCTTTTTGCATTATTCTCAAAAAAGAAAGTTTTCATTAAACCCAGAAGACAAAAGACAATATATAGGGCTTCTAAATGTATTTCTAAGGAAAGCCTGAAATTATGAGCAGACACAAAAAAAAGGTTGCTGAGAAAGTGTGCATAACTCACATGTACTTTTAGTGAAAAAATACAAGGAAAAGAATAATACTTATTGCTTGGGAAACTAAGAACGTACAGAACGTGATTTAACATAACTATACCAAATTGTTGCAGCAAATATTGATTAGACTTATGCTTCTCAGTTTTCACAGCTCTGCTTTTGAATACTGCAGAAGAACTGATTTCAAGACCAAAAAAAAACAAAAACCCAACCAACATGAAAAGAAAATCTTTAAAAAATCTACAGTCATTTTAATTTAACTATGATTCAGCTGGAAGACATGAAAATATGCACAGCAGAGCACATCAACTAGCTGAGAGAAAACAACCAGGAATACAAACAATGAGTCAGAATGAGAGACTTGATTATAAAACCCTTGCTGTTCTTCAGAGGGTGTACCAGTAAGGACTGATATAAAATCTGACCAAAGAGAAAGCTTTACAAGGTGATTGCACTGAAGATTATTATTTTCTGACTCTAGTGGCCATTACAGAACCATTCATGTCAAACGTCAATATTCTGCAATTCATCTTATGAAGTGCCAAGAAAATAAGGCAAGCAGAAGTTTGTTTGTACATAGAAACACGTTGTACAGAAAATATAAAACAAAACAAAGCATACACTCATGCATCACTTCTCTTAATTCAGAAGATATTTCAGACTTCATTTTCCTCTCTCACTGACTAGATTGATTTTAGCAAAGTCACATACATGTAAAATGAGGGCAGACAGGTTTTATTTAAAAAATTGCACATCTGCTCCATACTTCAGATTGTATTTTATGTACATATATGAATTTTGGTAGCAGAACAGCAAGATAAATACCCATAATTCAGTTCTCTCCTTACTCTTTCTACTTGCCTACTACAAATATCTCTATTCCTTTATACCCTCATTGCAGGCTTATGTTGACAGCCTTCTCTCCTCAGCTTATGCTGATTTAATACAGCTGCAGCATCTCTCCCCTCCAGCGCTCCCAAAATCTCTTCTCACTTCTTAACAACCCCCAACCTTCCTATCTACTTCTACTAGTTATTTAATTCTAATTGCATCACTTTTGGAATGTATTTGGGGTACACACTGTAGTAAATACTATACAAAGAAAATTGTGCCACAAGAGGGAAAGAAGCCACTAAAGGAGGAGTATTTTTATCTACAAGTATTATGCATTAACAAAAGGAAATATTTTTAGTGTCTGTATTCCCCAGTCTGCACCGAGAGGATCTGTTTTCTGATAAAGAAATACAAAAAATACTTCCCACAGTTCAAATTTGCTTAGTTAGAGTAAGTTATACTTTAACAGATTACAGATTTCCCATATCTTGCCTTGCTTTCACTCCAGATCTCAGTACATAATACACTACCAAGAGAGATTATTAGGGGATGAAAAACACCTCATAGACTCCACACAAGTGTCCCCCAAAACTGCCTCATTGCCGAGGTCACATATGTGCTATATTTCTCTAGGCTATCAGAATATATTTTGGACATGGAAAAACAAAGCCATATTATTGAAGTAAGAGACAGAAACAATTTCACAGCAACAATAAAGTCCTTTTGTTATTTTACCTGAACAGCAGAATAACGTAGAAGGCAGCAGAAGGCAAAAAAGGGAAAAGAGCGCAAGTGATGTTGAAAACTGGGTAAAATATACACGGGAATATTTCAAGCTGCCTGGTAACTAAGTCATGCCATACAACTTCAATGTCAGCCTCAGCAGATCACCTGATGACAGATTAAGAAGTATTCTAGGTGCACATAGGAAAGGAACTAAAATTGTGTACTAGGTGTTAGAAACAGCCACACTGGTAAGTATATGCACATTATTAGATACTACTATTCAAGTCCAAACATACCGTTTGCATATGTCTGACAGGGCAAATACATGCTGTCCATTTCAGATGTTCTCATTTTTCAAATGATTCAAAGCTGAAAAGCTTTAGCATTTACACTAAGTTTCTTTTAACCTACAAAAGTTCAATGTAGTTAACTACAACCTATGGCTCTTTTTCAGGGATACTAAGCAATTTAATATATTTAACTTTTTTACTGTGATTTTAGATTTTGAAGAATCCAGTTGTGACTAAGTTTCTTGTCATCAGTGTTTTAGATACTGCATCCTGATTTATGTAACTAGACATTTTTGTGCTTCTTTATGTGCACAAATGCCTACTTGGTTGCAAAGGTGCCAAAGACAGGAAGAAAGATTATGTACAACTGTCCAATCATATTTTAAAAAAAAAAAAAAAACAACACTCATAGAAAAAGGAAATGCTTACAAACTCACGCAGACATAAAAAGATGCAGTTCTTCTGTGAATAAAGACAAGTATGATGGAACAAAGTGAACTGTAGAGTTTTAGTCTCAAATTCTTTCCAGAGTTCAAATTTCTGCTGGATGCAGATCTAACCTATGCTTAAACTAAGCTGGAAAAGCTTAGGCATTGTGATTTGCTTTTGTCTACCTGGTACTTTTCCAGAAAGCAATGAACTTTGCTTTTGTAAACTAAGTTCACAAGGGCAAGACTGGATTTTGAGAAATCTATTCATGCCTTTCCACCAATAATATGCCACTTTTCCACAACGATGCTGTTTTAACTTCATGACCTTTTTCTCCCAAGTCAGTATAGGCTGCCATAAAGAAGCTTGCCCTTTCAATAAAGACGTTATGAAGGAGTAGAAAAGAGATACTAAATGTAGAAAATTTAAAAAAAAATAAATAATTTAAGAACTGAAGATTTAGAGGTTAATAGGACTATTTTTCCCAACTTAAACTGATTCAAAACCTTTTAAATAATTGACATTATACCACATAAAGAACAGTCCTTCACCTCGGAAAACAGTGTCCCTGATGCTTTCAGTCACACTTCTCAAACATTACACCTTTTCACTCGTGAAATCAAGAAAAGAAAAAAGACAGTTTATATGGCAAAACCATAGAAACATATTCCCCTCTTCACTCCATTGTACACCAAACGCCTTCAAATAATTTCAGAAAGCTGTATTATGCTTCCAACAATTTCAACTTCTATATTTAACTATTTTTATGGAAAATAGAAAGGAATTTTAAATACAGTGTTAAAGATCTTATTTTGCTAATTGTAAGATTCAGCTGCAGGTTGTGGTCTCTTACATGCATGTCAGAGCTACCAGTGTGAGCTTCCTGGACTGCTGAAGTAACTCAAGACTGCTGTCACTGAAATGCAGTTACACAGAGGTGAAACTTCTGCACAGTTGGATAAAATATATACAGACTCTAGAGGGAGTTCTAACTTTGCCATATTTTTCCCCTTACAAAATTTTTATCAGTAGTTCTGAACAAAACAAACAAACAACAACAACAAAAAGCAAACCCATGCATGATGTTCTTCTGGGTGTCTGCTGCTTCTCCTTCCCCTCCGTTATTGGGCACAGTGGGAACTGCCTGGCACAGTCAAAGATCTGCCTTCTGCTGATGTTGACATGTATTTCAGTTTTCTTTCTTACCTGATCATGATGTATAGGAACTTTTTTAATTCGGTTGTTCTTGGGTGACTTTGATGCACCTTCAGTCTGAATATGTCACCAGTTCATGCAGCATCTAAAAGACTTGCGATATTTAATGAGGATGAACTACACTCAGACAGCCAGTGTTTAAACATTTAACACAACAAGGAATTTGTAAAGTTATTTTCACCACCATAAATTAGCTCCTTTCTAATGCAATAATCCTGCCTATGCATTCCTGTTGTCAGTTCACAGAGTGTGTGTTTATGTGCATTACACTGGGACACACACTAGCTGACCCCGGCACAAGAATAGCTGGATCACAAAGACAGCCAGGATGTCTGCCACACTCTCATGAATCCCTGAACTAGCTTTTAGCTTTGCCAGGCCTCTTGAAGCAAGGGGATTTGCTTGGCATTATGCACTTGGCAAAAACGCCCCCAAGTTGTAGGAGGAATCACTATAGAGCAGCCAAGAATGCAGCTGTAGTACCCGCATCATCTGTCTTCATATACAGCATTTTACCCTGGCCTTCCAGGATTGAAACAAATGTGCTTTCTTTATGGCTTTGATTGAACTTTAATAGCTCACAAATATAGCAAACTGACCACTGGATATCAAGAAACCAAAAAAAAAAAAAAAGGAGAGGACAATATACGTTTCCAATATTTCTTTATATTGAAGGCAAGCTTAAGCAATCTAATATTGCAGTAGTTTTCTGCTTTGAGGCACAGCATCGTGCCAGCTCATCCTAGCTGAAGAAATTCATAACAACTGGAATAAAGGCTGGTAATCCTTTATTACCGTGTCTTCCTGTTAATCTAACATCTACTTTCACTTTTGTTATTAATTGTTTCAAAAATAGATTAAAACTTTCCTCCTTCCCCATTTGGTAAAGATGACAATTTACAGTGAAGAAAAAACCCACAAAACCCACAAACACACACATTCCTCAGGAAAGCCTTCTACCTGTCCAAACATTCATTAACACAAAAAAAAGAGAAAGATTTGCATTTCAAATTTTTCTCAGAGGATAAACATAGCACATTGCATGGACATAGCAACAAACTATCTGTAGAAAAACTGAGATGACTTCTAACAAACTTCCATATGCTACCAGGGAAGAAAGAGGCACACTTAAGGCAGCTGTCCACCTCTCAGCCTTCATCTCTCACTTCTACTGCGTTTTATGTTGCTACAATGGTATCAGAATCTACAAACAACATATATACAGAGAGAGAGAGTATGAACCACAGCTGCCCCCGGACCACTCAGTAGTTTCATTTTAATTCAGGGAGTAAAAACAGTCAAAACCTAGACACTGCAGCAATGAGGAGGAAAAGAAAAAAAGTAAACTGCATTTAAAGTGATTTTTGAAGGAGCGAAAAAAGTGTGCTGAGCCAGATACTCTTTATTTTTAAAGTGCTCTTTCATCCTATTTCCCAAACTTGACTCTATTTCAAGTCAGTATTGCAGGATGCAACTATGCTGAACTTGGGAGATCTTTTCAGGCACCAGAAATACCCTGCCTGTCAGCATTTGCCTGCTGAACCCACTACAAGTGCAGAAGTCTTCTTTTCTATTTTTCTGCCTCACTTTGTAGAGCAGTGGATAATCAGAAAAAGACCTGCAATACAAGATTCAGAAGCATTTCTAGGGTGATTTTCCCCGAAGTAATTATATGACAGGCAGCACAGAAGTCTGGAGGAGGAACTCCAGCAGTCCTATCTTTTTGCTCTTTCCATGTTTTCAAACGATCTCCTCGGCATCCAGAAGTTAAGCATTTGTATAAAGTACATTTCTTTCCCCTCAATATTGATTTAAAAACATTTTTCATAATAGGCTCTGAATAGCAGAGGGAAAAAAAACATTTCACTTCTGTCAAAAAGAAGCAATGGAATAATGGACTGGCTGAAACCACGTATTCCCTAAGCGCTGCTGCTCTGCCATCTGCGGCTCGGACAAAGAGGCTCGCACTTAAGTGAGCTGCGTGAAGTAAATTGCCTATTTGCGTAAATATGCCAAATGACTACTTATACACTTGATGGCTGGTCACAAGATGAAACATTCATTCCTAACTCTAGATCACAAGCTTTTTGTTGGTGCTGGCACAGACTGTGAGAGTAGGAAAGTGTTTTCAGGGTACTGCAATGCTGAAAATCAGTGCGCTACAGAGGGGAATGTGAAGCTGTTGGAACTGAGGGATATTTGCCTGAGCAAGCCTCACAGGGCTGTTTGGGGCAGTAAGAATAGCCACAGTCACCAGGCCTTTGCTATCAGTAGTTCAAATCAGTAATCAAGCGGTGAAACAAATACACAGAATTTACTAGGACTTTGGTTTTTTGGAGAGAAAGGTAGTTTTCCTGCTAAGAGTTATGTTTGATAATATTCTGATTACATCATTAGCACTCATAACTTTGTATGCTAAAACTTTGCCAGACCTAACACAAGTACATAAGCACATGCTCTGTTCAATACATGAGCAAGTCTGCCAAACAGTGCATAACAGAATACAAAGTTTTGAAACGAAGATCCGACTAATGGTTGGGTTTTTTGGGTTTGTTTGTTTGTTTGTTTTTTAATTCATTACATCTTTGACATATCTGGGGTACAGCAGGTCACCTTTACTCCCTCTGAAGAGCATCACAACTGCACTCCAGCTCAATCCTCTGCTGCACTGTGCTAGGGTGCAGTAATCCAGCTCTCTGGCTGTCCACAACCGCACTGTAGCATTTTGATCTCTCACAGTACTGAGGAAAAAGTGAGCTTTAAGTTCCAGTTGATTTTTACAATCATTTTGAAGTAAATTATACTTGCACTTGAATTATTTTAGTTTTAAGCCAGTACATTTCAGTGACCGCTGATCCAATTTGTATAGTTTATCATTTGTTACGAGACACTGATGGCTGTTTAACATATCCTAAACATAACCTTGAGACAACAGGAGCTCAAAGCATTTCATAATTATATTCCTCAGTAGGAAGCAAGTTCCACAGTTGACATATGGAAAGACCAAACTGTTCTTCCATTCAAAATAAACAAAAATATTTCCTGTTCTTTCAACTGTTAACTATTGAACATTTCAACTGCGTTTCTCTGTAAAGCACTCCATGACTTTCTGAAGAGCACTCTGTAATTTCCTCACCACTTTTAAAAGCATACAGGAGAGGCAGAGAAGTATAGAACTACAGCTGAAGTAGAGACACAGTAGGAAAAATCTCAGCATCCTAAAGACACCTATGACTTACAATCACATCACGATTACTATCCAGCATCATTAAAATGGGGTGAATAATTCAGCCTGTCAGTAGATCAGACCAGAAGGCTATGCTTTATCACCACCTCCCAGCAACAGCCTTCCTGAAAACCCCTGTCAGTTAAATAGCTCCAAGTGATTTCAGGAGACAGTGACCCTTCAAGATGTGCTAAACCTTCACTATAAAAACCAACCAGCTGCTCGTCATGCAGATCTACTGAGGTGCTTACAAAGGTTTCATGAATAAATGGATAGTTGTGGCTCTGACACCACAAAGGACAAAGCTCAGCAGCTCCCTTCAGTTGGGAAGCAATAGAGAGAAATACTTTGACTTGCATATTCACGGACAACTATAAATCAGTAAGATTGCCTCTGAGCTTCTCTTCCAAGCCTGCACTCAAGCCGTAGTTCATAGGCTGTCTCTTGCAGAAGAGCACGCAAAAATTTCTAAGCCCAAGAAAGGACCTGTAAAAGCCAAGCAGATTTATAGACCGAGCAGCCAGTTGTCAGTGGAAAAGTCAGCTTACTCATTAGTCTGCTTCCATATAGGAGAAAAAAAGAAAGAAAAAAAAAAAAAAGAAAGGAAGAAAACCCAACTACGACAAAGTCTTTTAATAAAACCAGAGCAGCGGGTAAGATTAAAGCTAATCTCCAAAACCTCTTAGCCCTTAAAATACATACTTTTCTTTTTAAGGTGTCCTTTCGTGCTGTTTCCCAAGCTTTACTATTTTTCAAATTAGCATTGCAAAAGCCATCTATGTGGAACTTAAGAGGATTTAGGGGACATCAGAAGCACTCTACATGTCTGTATTAGGCTGCTAAACCCACTCCAAGTGCAGAGGTTTTCTTCCCTGCTTTTCTGCTCTACACTGTGGTAAAGCTGAGGTAATGGGTTAGGTACATTTAGCACCTAACTACCAATCAATGAGCTGTTAAGCTTAGCATTTACCCATTTTCAATAGCAGAGATCCCAGCATCTTTATAAAGATGGAAATCCCCAGGAAGGTAGTTGCTAAAAAACAAAGCCTAAGCAGAAGATCATCTGCCGAGAGTCTAAGCAAGTAGGCTTGGGGAGGGGGAAGCCCGAGGGCTCTGGAAACTTGCTTTTTAAGAGATTCAAATAAAAGACAGTCAAATAAAAAAGAAATGAGGAGCTGAAACCGTTGTTCGAAGGAGGACAGGAGCAACTCTGAAGGAGTAATGGGGAGAAAGGAGTCATTTCCACCTCTTTCATAAGACTACAGAAAACATTCAGAAGTTGAGAGGAAGGAGATGCAAGCAAAACACCCAAGGTGAAAGCTGTCCCCTCTGGCTACGTCTGCTGCTTCACCAGAGGGACAGAGCACTCGGTTAGACAGTTGGGACAGATTTCTCCAGAAACCCAGGAGAAGGAAAGCCGGCCGCCATCCTGAGGAAGCCACCTTCCCAGCGTGCCTGCACGGCTACACGAAGCCTTATTTTCATGCAAACACACAAAACTGACAAAAAAAAAAAAAAAACAAAACAAAACAAAACAAAAAAACCCACCAAACACGCCAAGAAGATGGTCAACTATCAGTTTTAGTGAGATCCTGAGGAAAGGACAGGCGTAAGCGCAGATCGCCCCGAGTCCGGCCGGAGGAGCTGTACCATGGCGAGGAGCATCGACATCTCCATAGACCCGTGCATTAGGTAGCTTAAAATATTTATTAAGGAGAATGCTAATGATAACTTTATCCTCCCGTTGATTACCTCTCTTGGGCAGCTAAATATTAACACGAGGTTGTTCTTCCTAGCTAATTTAGTAAGCAAGAGCTAATTTAAATGAGCATATCCTTTAGGAGTAATCCATGTGAATAATGATCCTAACTTGTTTTCATACAGTAGTTGTGACTTATTTAGGCTTTCACGGTACTTCAGGGTTTCTAAAAGAGGCACTGTGCAAATCCCCTGCTTAGTAACAGCATGCCGGAGCAAGTACCTCCTGTTCGTGTGGTTTTTATTGACTTGTTTTGCACCACTTCACCAACACGCACTCCTACGCGTAGGAGGGAGTTCAGGCACGCCAGATAATGCCTTGTAACATCATCCTACTCAAGCATCCTAAGAGATGTTTTCCCTTCGTTTGTCCTTTTCAGATAAGCGTGTTGTTCTTTTTTATTTTCCAGTATTAAGACGAGACACTTGGTGGCGCAGGAGCTGAAATGGAAACAGCCTGCGCCCATGGAGCAGGCTGACGCTTCTCTCACCTTCAGGTTTTACTTACTTTTTTCGTTTTGTTGTATTAACCATATTGGGGTTCAAAACCTAACACCATGTGATTTGTCAGCAAACCCCAAACCACGGGGGCACCGGGCCTCTCCAGGCCTGGCAGGGGCCACCAACAGCCCCCGCCTCGGCGGGCGCAGCTCCCCTCAGGGGACAGCGGCTGCTGCGCCGCTTTCCCGCCAGCCCCGCGCCGCAGGCGCTGGCTGAGGGCGGCTGCAGCCCTTAACGAGCTCATTAAGGGCCGGGCCGGGCCGGGCGGGGCCTCCCCGCTCCTCAGCACCACCTGGGCCGTGAAGCGCCCGTCCCTTTTTTCTTTCTCCTTCTGCCATTGAGACCCAGTCAACCCTTTCCTTGCCAGCCCCGCTGCCGGGTGCCCCCAGCTGGGCCTTGCCGCCCGCAGCTCCCCTTTCCTCACCCAGCCCCTCGCCCCCTGCGTTACCCCCCGATACAAAACCCTCCAAGAACCAAATGGCAGCTCCATTTTTTCCCCCTGACAATATTCCATGCAAGCCAAGTTTAACAACCCCTTTGCTATTGGCACGGTGGCAGAGGCAAGAACATCTGCTGGGTTTTATATACTTTGTAAAAGATAGCAAAGGAAAACCAAGAGGGCAGGGCATGCGTTCGGCGGGAAGTTTGTGGCCTGGCAGAATCAGGGGCACTGCCAAAACCCGTCGAGACCCAGATTTCCCTGAGCCATCACAGCAGGCAGACAGCCGGTCACAGCGCACAGAGGCAGCTAACCAAGGGACAAACAGCTTGCGGGTTATTTTGCGTGGTCAGAGACAACAAACAAGGTCTAATATTCCCCCAGATCCCTTCAAGACCTTTTTTGCGTCACAACTGTTCTTCTAGCAAAATATCCTACATTTCCTTAGAAATTCCCATTTTTCCCCCTTTTTTTTCCCCCATAGACTCTGTTTCGGGGTGAAAAATTAGCAAATGCAGACATATACTTGCTGGTTTTCCCACTCCCATTTGGAGTTTGTTACTGGGTATCTGCCTATGTAAATAGTATCACTGGACCATTTTATACTATTATCCATAAAATGTGCCAGTAGAGGATTTTCTGTGGGTACTAACAGTTGTTGCACTGAAAGACACCATAAAGCTGAACACTTGGGATGTGCAATCTGCCCAGAGTACGATGCATTAACACTGTGACTTTTTCAAAATGTAATGACCTTGGTCATTATTTAAAAGACTGCCGTTCAGATTTTCATCTTTGCTATTACATAATCATTTATGAGGTGATATCTCATGTCTTTTCAGGCTCCTGCTGGGTTTCTGAACCCTGTAAGCAGCCACCATTAATGACATCAGATCTCATGGACAGGCAAAGTGACACCAACCCCTGCATAAACATCGCAGGCATCCCAAGAGAAAAACTCTAGAGCAGCGTGGGACTTAGTATGAAACATGCTTGAAATGGGAAGGAGGACTGATCCGGTCTGACATTTTGTGCTCACTTAGGGCTAGTTCTCCTAACTTCTCTGGGCCATGACAACACTGCTGAGGCTACTCTCAGCTGCTGTCACAACCTCCCTCCCCAGCTGAACAGCCAAGCACCTTCTGCCAGGGCTCTCCCACATGTTTAATCTAGATTAGCTATGGGTTTTTTTAAGTGCTTTTAGCTAATTCAACTCATTTTGACTCAACCCTTCACACAGGGAGCCTAGATGGCAGATCAATGGGATAGTAGCTACTGACCAAGAACAGAGAAGAGGGGGTACCACAAGTGCCAGGGCAAGGCAGAAGCACACTCAGAACACTTAGTGTCACCATGGCTGCAGCTGGTTAGCTGGCCCCACAGACACTCCAATCGTTCCTACAGCACATTAGTCAAATTGGCTTGGTAGGAGTTTGTGAACTGGCTCCCTGTCTGCTGAAATTATCAGATGTTGAATTTGCCTTTGTGGCTGAGAATTGCTGCAGTGCTCCCAGAACAGTCAGGACATGGAGAAGAGACATGTATCCCAAAGAAAGGCAGGAGACATCGCATAAATAGGGCAAAATTCCCTTGATGCCAAATCCAAGACTAGAGTCTGCTAAAGTAGCCTTGATGTCCAACTCAATGTGCAGTACAGACAGTCTTCAAGGACTGATATTCACTGCATGGTGCAGCATGGCACACAGTCTAAAACTCATTTGAAAGAGAAAGGCTTCAGTTCGCTTTGCCTGACATTTTTTCAGTTGCATGAGGCTTGTTCAAAGCCCTCTCCCAGCTACAGCTGTGCCAGCTGAACACATTATCATTCACAGTGGGGTGGTTCTTTCTTCTTCCAGTGCCCAGGTCAGGATGAGGGGCTGCTAGGGCAGACTCTTTTTCACACCACAGTGCACAAATCCTACATTACAGAGAGTTGTTTTGTCTCTAGGCTGACCCTAGGACTGGGAGGCTGCAAAAGTGGTTTTGAGACACCTTTCTCTGCCGTGTTCATCTGAGCAGCTTCAAATGAAGGCAAAGTATAAAATGAAGACTGGATTTTGCTTGTGTAATATTTCATCTGGTCAGGAATATTCTGTAAAAAGCAGGGCTGGTAGGAGGGGAAGAAATATAGAATATTATAGTTTTTCTGCAAGCTATCTGTAATATTTGACCAAATGATTTCTGCTTCTCGTTAGATCCCAAGTAATGTGGAAAAGGGTCAGTACCTGACATTTTCAAAGTGCAGCAGCACTGACCACTTTATCTTCATAGGGACTTCAGAGCAGATTGATGTGCAATTTAGTTACCTTAGTAACATCAGACAGCATGTAGACTTGCAAATAGTTGTTATGTCACCTTGCCAATCTGCTGCTACACCTACCAAGAATGCAGAACAAGCAAGCAATTAGAGGGATATCACTCAAATTCATTATACTTGCATGTAAGAAAACCATTACTTCTTCACTTATGAAATTAGCTTAATTCCAATGGGAAACCCTGCATCTTTTAGTATGATTTTTTCAGTGAAAAAAAATCCTTAAGAACTGGCTATTTATTACTTCTGTTCCTCCTGAAACTGCTTTGCATAAATGATATGACATGGCCTCAAAACAATATCGTCCCGATTTTCTTAATATTACATACACTTAATTTTCTGTTGGGAATTATATACTAAAGCAGCAGTTTTTGAAACACTGGAAACTAGCGAACCTTGCATATACAAAGAAGGGAAATTCTCTTTTCATAGGTGTCATGAACTATGGACAACAATGAAAAACAAGCCTAATCATTGTTCTGCAAGCAAAAGGAAGTCCCAATGAAGCCTTTTTAAAAAATTATTTTCTAAAAACCAAATACTACTCTATTATAAATGTACCAAGAAACCAATTAAAGGGAAAGTTGGCCTGAAATAAAGACATATACAAGTTTTCTTTATTACTTTCTAAATAACAGAAAGAGACAAAATGCTTAAAACTGTCAGCTGGTGCCTTAAACCACATGTGCGAAGGTGGTACCAGAGATCTGAGGAGGATTTTGCTGTGATCAACAAGACTTTTTTTTGAACCCAGTGGTCTTCCTGCAACCCTTTTAACATCTACCTCCATTATAGCAAACACCAGAAAACTGAACACACTTGTATACCTATTATCCAGCTGACCGTCCAGTGTATTAGTTTAAAACAGTGATAGTGTTGATTCCTTGTTAGAATGCCTCATTTGAGGAGGATCGTGATTTATGTTGGGCAATGTGCAATTAGGATGATTTGTGCCATCTCTCTGGCAGACAACCGCACTGGCAGCTGGGGTAATAACGCCTTAGATCACCACTCCTAAACGGGTGGGATGGAGCACATTTGTTACAGGCCTGCTTCTGGGGTCATCTCTTTTTAAAAGGGAAGTCTATCTTGAAATGACTGGATTCTCTCCCATGTGATAAATCTCCTGTCTTGAAAGTAAAGTTGAAAAAAATACAGGAAACTTTTTGTGAAGTTAGTTTCTTTAATTAACAGTTAACAATAATAAGAACTAAATGAGGCTCTTGACTCCTACGTAATTTAGCAGGAAGCAGAATCTGTCTCATACCACTACTTTACATAGGAATGGCAGCAAGGTATAAACATACTGTCCTCATAACTCAAATTTCACCCTCCCTCACTTTAGTGCCTTCGCTTTTTCTTTTATTCAAAGTTATTCTGAGAATTGTATTAGCTTAGCACCAGAGCCAATGCTCATTATTTGGACAAGAATAAAGAAAGAAAAGACAGACCCCTTGCCCTTTATTTCCTTTGGCTCCGTGGGAGAGAAGATGGCACAATCACCTCCTTTCTTCACTGCATCCCTGCAGCCACTCGGCCATCCACACATAATGCAGCCCTGTCATATATGCAGGTATGGAGCTCGAACAGTGACTAATTTTTCACCAGTTGTCAGCACCCAAACTTAAGCTAGAATGTAGTTCAGCTCCTTGGTGAGAAAGCCAGATTTCTCAGGCAGCATCTTGGGAGGCTTTAAAGGGTTTTCCAGAAACTGTAGATTAGGGTCCACTTTCAGAAAAAGCGTTTAGTATCCCTTGGGGCACCAGGTTAAATGGGTAGATAGATAGTATTTACCGCACTGGATGCTAAACCCCTTCTGGAAACCTGGCCACAACTGCAGAAGTGGGAGCTAAGGCTGAAGGTCTGTGTTCCTTTCCTTGAAAGGAACAGAAGCAGCTGGGTATTCATCTGGTAGCCACATTACAATCCCAATGACGACAATACGATTATCCACCTGAGTGGCTAATTGCAAGAGTCAGACTGTTGTGCACAAATGTGTACATTTATTATACATAATATATGGATATGTACACTAAATTTGTGCCAAACAGCTGTTTATTTTAGAGGAGACAGCTGTTATTGGGATTCAATTTCTGATTTTTTTCAAATGTCACGGGAAGAAACATTTCATGTTAGCTTACAGTTGCATAAACTGCTCATTAGAATTAATAAACTTTCTGAAAACCACGTATAGAATTGCATTAATAATGAAGACTACTCATTGCCATTTCAATCTTTATATTGTGACCTGGCAAAAAATACATTAAAAACTACATTATTGACTAAGCGCATAGCTATTTTTCTTAATCTTAGTTTTCACATATTATTGGAAGCAGTATAATGTTTCAATTAACATTTAGAATTTTTAAATTTAATTCAAAATTATTTTTAATCCCAAACACATACTAATTGTACGGTATTTCAGTAATAAAAGTTTAGCTGGGATAAGAGTCCCATTTTACAAGGTCCTGTAAAAACACATAGTGAGAGAGAAACATAGAAGTCACACTTTAAAATGCCAGGCTAGAGTGAGGGCAGGTAACACTCTTGTCCCTGCATTGCAAATAGAAACAAGTATACATGGTCAAATATTTAGAAATTAGAGTCTTTTCCTGTCCTCATTGAAAGAAGTGATTAATGCCTTTGAAAGCACTGTGGCACAACTTTGCCAAACCAAAGTCTAAGCTTTTTGCAAAAGATGTTAAAATGTGGGCTCTAAATCATTTTCAGTTTGCCCAGGTCAGAGGAAATCATTGGAAGATCAAGCAACTGAAATGTTTAGTCCTTTATTTAGTGTGTCAAGAATAAGCTTTGCGTCTCTGCCTGGTCCTCATTTCATCTGAACAATAAAAGTTGAGTTTTGAAATTTTAAGTATTAACTGCATGATATATTGGAGCAGTAATTTTTAACCTAATATGGCTTAAAAATATTTAAATAAAACTCCAAGAGAATATACAATTTTCTTGCCATTATGCCAACCCTACCTTAAAAAAAAAAGTCTTTGTTTTAATAAAAACTAATGACATGAGACTACATAACTTAAATAGCAGAGCAGCGTATTCACAATTTACCAAAATTAGAAGGAACAAGTCTCATCATGAAGATAGAGTAAAATACAAAAAGTATTTGATTTTTCATAATGAATAGTAAATTGGTTTGAAAGTAATAATACTGTGACCTCTCTGATAGCTCTCTGTTCAGTGGCTCAAACCTTTCTCGATGGTGTGCACACTGTGAGTTTGGCTGCTTCCATGCAATGACACCCATCCACCACAACGCAGCCCCACGCAGAGGTACCAAAGCTAGCCCCAAGGGAGCAACCTGGCTACGGCAGGTAGTGCTGTGGAGCCCACATTAGCACTCATTGGGCTAACCGACCCTCCTGAAGAGGACTGAAATGGATTGACTTCCTCCAGGGTGACTATGACCTCTCCTGCTACCCTTGGGTATCTACCTCTGCTGTGCCACATAGACATATCAAATCATAGAATCATTAAGGTTGGAAAAGACCTCCGAGATCATCAAGTCCAACCATTAACCTAACTGCCTGGTCCACCTCTAAACCATGTCCCTAAGCACCACATCCACATGTTTTTTGAATACTTCCAGGGACTGTGATTGCACCACTTCCCTGGGCGGTCTGCTCCACTGCCTAACCACTCTCTCTGTGAAGGAATTTTTCCTCATATCTAATCTAAATCTCCCCTGGCACAGCTTGAGCCCATTTCCTCTTGTCCTGTTGCTTGCTACCTGGGAGAAGAGACTGACCCCCACCTCGCTACAGCCTCCTTTCAGGCAGTTGTAGAGAGCAATAAGGTCTCTCCTCAGCCTCCTCTTCTCCAAACTAAACCACCTCAGCTCCCTCAGCTGCTCCTCATAAGACTTGTGCTCCAGACCCTTCACCAGCTTCATTGCCCTTCGTTGGACACCCTCCAGCACCTTGATGTCCTTGCAGTGAGTGGCCCAAAACTGAACACAGTATTCGATATGTGGCCTCACCAGTGCCAAGTACAGGGGCACTATCACCTCCCTGGGTTGAAGTTCAATGTGAAGCTAAAACTCCAGTATAACAACTTACAAGTTGCCCGTCTTGGGCTCCCACTCTGTGTTTGCCAAAACAACAGCAGTTTCCCTTCAAATACGACTGCGTGGTAAGGCTGGCCATGCCGTGGCCCCAGCTGCTCCTCCGGCTCCGTGCCGATGCTTGCTTTTCACAGCTGCTCATCCAGTGGCAAGGAAGAGCCATCGGCACCTACAGAAAACAGTCTGGATTATTAAAACTGATAACTACTATAGTTTGGCTTGTGCAGCACAGAGCCTAGGCTGTGTGATGGTCATTGATTTTTCAGTTAGGGATGTACTTTATAGGCATTGCTTGTACTTTTCCTCTATCCCACTTGTACAGCCTCCTTCCTCCTCAACTGTGCGTATTAGTGCTGGCTGCGGGCGCGATGCCCCAGCTCCACACTGCCTTCCTTCCCCACCTTTTGTCCATCTGTCCCCATCTCCGTTGCTGTCAGGGCTGTTGCTCATCTCTCTGCCTTCCCTGGGCCAGCTTCTGCCCCACATCGTCACGGCTCCTCTTCAAGCTCTGCTTCTGGCCAGGGATCACTACTTGGAACCATACTGTCAAAGTTGTGAGAAGTGGGGAGGAATCTGGCCTCCTGAGTGAATGGGAGTCTGAAAATAGCCAGGAAAGACAGACTGCCTGATTTAGGCGATCAGCTGAACTATACTTAATGAAAGATGGAACAAGTAGAAAGAATTGCTTGCAAATAAATTGCTGATATAACAGTTATAATGGCAGTTTGTGCATTTAATGTGTGCTGTAGCTGAAGCCCCAGCATTCTAAATTGTCATCTAAAGGTCAAAGTCATACCCCCTGGGTCAGGCTGTGGAAGCAAGTTTTTTTACAAAAGAACTGAGCAGGAGCAGGCAAAGTAGAGCCCAGATCTCCAAAACACACAGACAGGTCAAAGGCTGCGTTGCTTCTGCCAAGTACTTGCAGCAGTAAAATCTGTGTTAGGTTTGACATACACATGGATCTCATGGGTCTTGCCTTGCTGCTTTCTAGTGCCAACCTTGCCACAGCTGGGGCTCTCCCCATTGCTGTTTACTGTACCCTATTTACAAGTTGCTGCAGTCATCTCAGTCATGTGGCTGGACTAGCCCAATTCAAATAAATACTCATACTGTAGCAACAGACCATCCCAAGTACCAAACAAGGTTAAATATTTAGATAGACCCATGTTTTGCACATCTGACATCTTATGGGAATGAATCCTGCACTTCCTGTAGTTGTGCTTATGCTTTAGAAATCAAAACCCTCGAAATGTGTGTTATGCTCCATTTTCTCTAAAGGAATGCATCAAGTTATGTAAAATACGTAATAACGGTTCTTAAAACGGCTGTAAGGCATTTAAAATGTCCTGTTACCTCATACATTAAAACAAGATAATTGATTGAGTCTGTTCCAATGAACTATGAACTTAAAGCATTTTTACTTTTGGTTACAGCTCTTTCCTTCAACATAAAAAATGACTCATCTGTGATTTCTATTTTTAGTCATAATTTTAACCTTGAAATAGCAGAAATACAAGCTGTGTAAACACCAGCAGTGAAAACAGGTTTCCTACT
Source organism: Platalea leucorodia (assembly GCF_965183815.1). Lineage (NCBI taxonomy): Eukaryota > Metazoa > Chordata > Aves > Pelecaniformes > Threskiornithidae > Platalea > Platalea leucorodia. The sequence continues at coordinate 6,714,190 of NC_138830.1, forward strand.
TCCATCCTACTCACACTTCATGGGTTAATACTTCATTAGCTTGAGCACTGAAGGGTAAATCACAGCAGCACAAGGAGGATAAAAACATTAATGTTTCAATTTGGGAGCATTTTAAACATGATTTCTTTAAAGTGATATTGTTCTAAAGAGTCCCTTAAATGCAAGTATTTACATATATAATAGATATGGTATTTTGGCTGGGATTTTCATGTCAGCTTTTAATGTACATTTTTGCTTCCCTAGCAAAGTTGTAGTTCAAATATAGACTGTAAAGTTGAAGTGCTGGCAAAAGCTGTGGTAGCAGCTTTAGTAGGCGATACAGATAGATGTTCCTACAGGCTAGTCTTTCAGCCTTGAACATGCAGGAATGTAGGTCTGATCCTGGATATGCACTTACTAATGGGATAAGTTTGAACTTAATTGCCTATTTGCACTTTTAATTACCTGACCAAGTACATGAGCATAAGATTTTATGCACACAACAGTGTTTGGGGTAGGATGTCAGCAACCCATGGGAACGATGCAGCTGCAAACAGCAGATGAAAAGACACATTCACACATTGGTCTAGCCGATTTCTCCTTCTAGTTTCCAATAATCTGATAAATTCAACAAAAAAACCATTTGGTATTTCTTCCAATTTTCATAGCTCCTGGAAAAGTTATTTTACAGGATCATTTCATGATTGATGCACTGAACTGAGAGGCAAATGAGTTCAGTTCAGCTCTCTGTTTTGCTCCAGACTGCTTGTGTCATGTCAGGCAAGTCATTTAACCTCATGGTATCTCAGGTCCCATCTGTATCATGTGAAAAACACAACCTGCCTGAGAGAGACTATGAGGATACAAACATATCTCAGGAGATTCTCAGACACAACAGTAATATGGCCTGAATAAATACACGCAGCAAAAATAGGTTTCCATTCCCCTCCTGTTTATAATTCATAGGTTGCTACTTCATTACCTTTAGCACTGAAGGATAATTTATATCAGCACGAAAAGGAAATAAACATTAGTATCTTAATTCTGTAGCATTTTATACAGAGTTTGCTTTAAGATGGTCTAAAGAACCACACACATGCAAAGCAAGAGGGAAGAAGATCCTTTAACTAATTCAACACAAATGCTTAATTCCTAGCACTCCAGAAGGCCATTTTCCTCTTAAATCCACCACATTTAGCTTTAAAACCTGGTAAAACATGAAAAGTAAATACCTAATAGCATGTCTGTACCATATTCTCTGCTGTGATTGCTAAGCAGCACAGGCTTTTCTGAGGTAGCTTTTAACTTCCAGACTGCACACTGGAAAATCCCCAACACATGGCTTTTTGAGTGGTTACTCTCTGATAACCCAGTATTGCCTTGACCTGTTCATCAACTGATTCAACTCAATAAACTAGAGGCAAGAGTTTGTTAATTAGAGGCAAAGGTGGCTTAGGTGAATCTGCACTACTGCCATAACTGCAATAGGAAAAAATAAGGGCATGTACAGACCTGGTTACTGCCTGTAACACCGGCTGCCTCTAAACCCCAGGGCAGCTTCTATCCACAGCCAGGGCAGTGATCCCAGTCCCCAGATCAGAGATGTGTCAGCCCAAAGACCAGCACCTGTCTCTTAGCCACTGACTGATGAAATTAAGCTGGGCAGTGCCCAGAACAGGTGGAAAAGAGACAGACAATTACAAACCTTGCAAGGAAATTTGAACTCCAGGCATCAGCTGGGCCCCGATTAAAAAAAAAAAAAAAGACAACTCCTATACATATGATAAAGCAGATTTATCCACCAGTCTCATCTTTGTGGTGGGAGCTTCACACTGAACCTAAACGAGAACAGAGGAAGGATATGTAGGACACAAAGGTACAGGCTGTCACTTCAGTCTGCCTCTTATATTCATCAGCCACGCACAAATGCTGATCAGAGGGAAGGGCTGTGTCCATACATGAAAGAGACAGACAGAGAAAGAACTGGGTTTTGTTAGTTTGTGGGGTTTTTCCAACCCAGAAGCCAATGTAAAAATAAGACTGGTAAAAGAAACAAAAATGCAGACGGTTTTCTCAGTCAGACTTAAGCCAATACTAACTGGTGTTGGAGCCACAGTTCCTTTCGAAGAAACCACAGAGAGATTCAGAGTTGTGTTGCCAGAACAGCAGTCTGGATTAAAATTAAAGCCTAAATATCAGCAGCCAAAAGTAGTCTAGCAAATACCTGAGTCAAACTGGGAGATGTAATGAGCCATCCTTTGTAACGCAGAGCACTGCAGGAAGTTGTTTTTATGGAGCTTCATAAGAATGTTAAGATTGAAGTTTTATACACCAGTTTTTCTTTGCATTTATTGCATTTCAGAACGAAAACAGCATTGCTTTTGACTTTGTTTACTTTTTCATACCAAATGTGTATTGGATTTCTTATTCTAATTAATTATTCTAATTAATGCCATCATTTTTCTTTTTTAGCCTGGGTTGCTGTCTTGTCTTTAGGTTTTTGCTTCGTTAAGATCAAGAAAATGGTATATCTGATCTGGATTTATCTTTCTTAAAATTTAGTCATGGTTATTCAGTAGAACTCATGACAACTAACAAGACACAGCAACTTTTTCATATTTCAGGCTGCTACCATGTATATACAAACATTTCTTGTTGAAATCACCAGAAGATTTTCAAGAGGAGTGCAATTTTGAGCCACAACAGAAGATAAGAATTTTAAGGGAAGTTTTACTGTAGATGACATGGAGCCTCAAATACTAGGGGTTAAATCACAAAAAGATGAATGTAAAGAAGCAAAACAAGTGGCAGGAGGAGGAGACTGAAGCAGGGATGTAATGTAGGTGTAATGTTTGGTGTAAGGGAGTTGAGAAAGGTGATAGCAGCAGAGGCATTTTGGAGAGCAGAATAGAAGCAGCTGCAAGGCTTGCTGGCAAATCCTGGCCCAAACAAGTGTTTCTGCTTTAAACAGGGAAATGGAGACCATTTATTGTTATTATATTTAATAATTAAAGTGTATTGTAGAAGAAGCCAGAGGAAAAAGGAATGAAGACAGTTGGAGGGCTGATTTACAATGACATTTGGGGAGAAGGGAATACCAATAAAACAGCAATTCTGTTAGGGGGGTGGGGGAAGAGAAAAGGAGAAGGCAGAAAAAAAAAAGATTTGAAGGTAACCAGCAAAAATAAAATACAGCTACCTTATAACTAAAGCAGATGAGAATCATAGCCTAAAGTGCCTGCTGTTCAGAGCTATCCATGAGTTCCTCATGTATGTGCTCCTCAGAGACACTGCAGACTCAGTACTGACATAAATGCTTCCCACCACACGTTATAAGGCCAAGACAAAACTGGTTCAAATACAAAATAAGCGTACCCAGCACAGACACCGCATGGACCAAAGCTGTGGAGAGCACGCTGGTGGGGGAGATCAGAGCTCCACCAAGTCCCTCCTGAGCAACAGGCCTACTGCACTAGAGACTTTCCAGAAATACCCGATAAATAGACAAAGTTCTTTTGACACATCCTGTCAGGACAGACTGTATACATAATATATTTTTAAAGCCAACTATAGGTATCCACTCTTCAGTATTTTTTTTTTCCTAAAGATACATACTCATTTTCTAGTAAACTAAAGAGAAACATCTTTTCTATTCATGAGTTTTAAAAGATAACATGGAATAAGTTAGCAATATAAGTCTGGATTTAGCAACTTCCTTAAGAGCACTGCATGTACACTCTTAATCTCCAGTGCAGCACCCTTTTCCTCTTTTTTATCCTTTCTAAGCAAAATACATAGTTATATAACAATAATTCAGATTTATCACTGTGATCACAAATTTCTGTGCAAAAGATTAAACCATGGTTTCAGTGGTTTCCAAAGCTGCAAATTCCTCCTAGGCATCAAGGCAGTTCAGCAGGCTGCTCATTATAGACAAAATTTTCTCCTGTGACCTGTTTCCAGTTCTCTTCCTTAAGTCCCAAATTCCAGCACTTTGACCAGCAACATAAAAATGAAACATATTGTGTCTACCCTTTGATTAAAACATTTCTGTTTTCCATCTTTCAGGAGGCATCACACTGCATTACCACCCAGATGCTCAGCAGATGTTTTCTGACTCTGTAGGACCTGTGGGTTATACATAGTTCTGTACATTAATGCCATTATCAACATGGTAACTAAAATAATGTTCGTACAGGTTCGCCATTAACATTAATGACGTGATGGTGGCTCTGCTTAATATGCCTGTAGGCTCAAGCCAAGCCTTAAGCAGAGCTGCCTTACAAAACTGAGAAATGGCAAGTGGGATGTCAGTTTTATAGGGTGATGGACTTTCTTCATGAGCATGTATTAAATAAATATTAATTTAGAACTTGTTAAATTAAATGTTTGTGGTCCATTAGTGAAAATACTGTTCTCTGATGTTATGATATCAGCCTATCATTAAATCTCCTACTAAGGATCAGGCTATGAGGCTTTCATATCCCATTTTGCTGCTACTGGTTGCTGATGTTTCTTTATATTGGTAACATAAATATCCTACAACAACAGGATGTACCCAAAAGGTAATTATAAATACTAACGGAGGAATGCAATTACATAAAACAATGACAAAGGATGCATTTTTTTAATGTATCTGTGACAGCTTGGACATTTTAGACAGTATTCATGCTGTTAACTACAAATATGCATGGTTAACTGGGACTAAAAACCTCATTCCTCAGCCCCCAAAAAAATCAACCCACAAATTACAGATTATTCTCCAGGCTTTTTTCTCTCCAAGAGCCTTACCTTCCCTGAACCCCAAAAGGGAGAAGAAAACATCACATATGTATGTATCACAAACACAACTGCTGCAATATAGTACTCGAGAGAAATTATTTCTAGTTCCAGTATCTTCACTAATGATATGGGAAAAAGGAACAAATGGTGAGTGTCAACTAGATCAAATTAGGAAATCAAATACAGCAAGGAGCAAGCTAGAGACATTAGAAATGTGAATGAGGTTGAACTTCAAATGCTTCAAAATAACGTCTTTGGAAAATATAATTGAAAAAAACATTAATGGGAAGGAAGAACATGTAAATGTAGATGTCCTGGAGCACTGAGCAATGACTGATGGAATGCTCCTCAGTTATGATAGCAAACATAAGAACACTATGGCAGCAAAAGGAGGTCAGTGCTCAGCTAAATGAGCTAAAGACTAGAATGCTGGGCCACAGAAAAAGTTTTCACACTCACAAAAATTTTCAGAAATCTGTGTTATCTAACCTGTTCTGTATACACAGTTTATGATAGTTATTGGTAAAAATTGATAATAAACATAATTTTACTTGAAAGCATTTATAGCAATTCTCAGGAATTCAAGATTTCCTTTTATAAATACAGAGTAATAAAAGATGGAATCTAATGTATTTTTATACACAGCATTTTAAGATAAGCACTGCTCCATAGTACAAAATATTCTTTGCACATTGATAAAAATCAGATGACCACAGTGTATCCAGCAACTCAAACTTTTTTCCAGGATGCAGCAAGGAATAATTACAGAAAATATTTTTTTGGGACCATACATGCTTGGTCAGTTCCTGAAGAAGGAGAAATATTATTATTAAAAGTACTATAATCTGTGAATGAGGATCCTCAGAGCACAATGTATCCAGCTGCTTCCACCTCAGTGCTTGTTTCCTTCAGCCTCCTTTGAACAGCCTCACCTGCAATATTTGTTTCATGTGTTTTGAAGGTTCTACAAATAACTATGCTTTTTATTTCATCTTAGGGAGTTGCCAGGGCTGACATAACATGGTATTGTGCTAATATTTGATTTAAGGAATGGGAAGAATTTCAAAAGACACATGAAGCAACTTGTTGGTAGAAATTCAACACATCCTGTTTTCAAAACACTGCTGATTTGTGTTATTTGGAGGGACATCATTTTGATGCTTCTCCAGACAATCTGGCATTAATGATTATCCAGCATAGCTGTGAAAATATGTTTACTCACACAGAACTAGATATATAGAAAAGTAATCTAACAGAAAGATTGTTTTTTCAGTTTGAGGGTTAGAGATTGAAAAGTAATTAAAACAAAGGGAGCATCATATTCATTGCTTCACTAGTAGCGAGATCAGGATTTGGGTAAAGTGCTAAAGAAATATAAAAGAACTTGGTACCTTTGAGTGGAAGTCAAAGCTAAATCTCATGGACAAACAACATGATCTGCCAGGCTTGACAGAAGGGCCATATAATCGCAAAAGTGCAAGATGAAAATATGAAACAGAATGAGACAAATTCTGAGCCAGTGGTATTGATATGAGATCACATATTCATTCATTTATAGATGTGTTTCTTGTCCTAATTTTTCAGTAAATTTTATTACAGTGTAAATGTAAGAAACAAAAATGTTTTATAGCTCATGGGTTAGAAATTTAGCTCAGAGCTCAGAAGAACCTTCAATATGACCCCAAAAGCTGCATTATGATTATTTTAGCTATAGTTCAATAAGCAGTACTAAATTTAAGATGTTTCCTGGTTTTTATAAATAGATTCTAACTGAAACAACATGAAACTCACAGTACTCATTAAAATTAGTACTTTGAAGAACAGCCTTTACCTTGGAAAGAAATTAAACCTTGAAGGCCAAAAACTGAGAAGATACCTCACCAAACCATGTAATCCTTACATCAATCAAGCTACATTTCAGGCTTTAGGATGAAAAAGACTATGGGTTCATTTTGATGCAAAATTCATGTAGTCTGACAAAATCATGCCTAAGAACAAAACATGAAATGAAGCATTTTTCACCTTGAAAAGAGAATACATAAAGGAAAGTCAAAGACCTTTGCAAAACTGATTAAAAGGGTATCTCTATTGGTGGTAACAATAAGGAGCTCAAATTCTGCTCTGAACAAATTCATTCTCCTCGCTAATTCAAATGATACTTACAAAATAAAAAACATTAAATCTACTTCACAATTCTATAATACAATGGTCTTTCATCTCTGATCAAGAGGCTCAGCCACCTTAGCAGATTGATTAGCAAGCACTATGGTAAACAAACTTACTGAATTTTGATTTTCCATTGAAAATATTAATTTCTTTTATTTTCAGGGAAAAAATACTAAATATTTAACTTAAGCTCCTGTAACACATGTTTATCTAAGAAAGGTGAGTTAAACAATGCTTCTAGAGCATGGGAGTGTACCATTGGTCAAAATCATAGGAAATATTCAGGTGCATAACTAAGTATCTGGCTTAAGACTATACTTGTAAATTATAGCTCTGTAATAAAGAGAAGTACATTATAGAAAAACATCTAATTTTGAAATGATTTTTTGTTCTCTTTCTTGTATTACCAGAAAAAAAAAACATTCATTAGATAAGGGTGAAGTTTTTTGCTCCTCCCTTACTTGGCAATAGCTTGCCAATTGCTAAGTATTTATTAACACCTTATATTTATTACTATCAATATTTGCTCACAAAATTCATAAGATTCTTCAGATAAGGCAATGATTTGCACTGTAAAAGGTCAACTTATCTCACTCAGAAAAGTATTCTCTGCAAGCATCAGGAGATCATACAATCAGAGACATAAGGTTCCCTTGAACAGTTAAAGGATAAAATAAATTGTATCTGTGATATATAAGTAGTACCTGGGGGGCAGTTGCAAGATAAGACCTCAAAGAAAAGGGATATTCCCAAACCACTAGAGGGGGAAAAAAAGTCAGGTTTTCCAATTGAAAGCATTAGCAATATCCAAAAAGCCCAAGAGAACATTTGTTTCTATTTTAAATTCATTTCTGATAGCACCGGCACCAAATAAAGTTCTTGTGCATTTTCATGTCACAGGGTAATTGTTGAAAAGAATTTTAATTAAGACCATTTTGCCACAAACTACTTGAACATTAATGAAGTGTAGAAAACATTGTTTCTCTAAACATCTATTGCCATACAGGTGGCCTAATTGCAACATATTTCCAGGCTGCTGCATCTAGTTCAGGGTATTCAAGCTCAGGAGAGAAAAAAAAAAAAACAACCTTTAATACTATCAAAGTACTCCTATCTGCTAGGAAAATACAAGGTATCATAATGGACATTAGCATTCAGTGCCAAAAGGTGACTTTAAACCACTAGCCCTATGTGCGTTCGCTTTAGGTCTAAACAAACATTTCTGCCATAATATCAGAAGCTGCTTACTTTGCTTTCTGCTTTGCTAGTATTTCACTGAGTTGCTTGAAATTACCTATTAGAAACATTTTATTGCCCATTTGCTTTTATTAAAACATTTTAGATGGAAATGTACACCTATTTAGATATGTGCACAGTTTAGAAATAAGCAAAATGAAACACAGCCTGATTATGGCCGAATCAGTCTGGGGACATAGGAGCCATTTTCTGGCAAGAAACAAAGGAAATAATTGAATCTGCAAATTCCCAATTTCCTTTTTATCCATTAGGTCTGCAGCAGAATTGATCTGTGTGCACTGTCTACCTTGCAGAAATGCCTCACCAAGACATGCCCGCCGAGGTCCCCTACGCCGCTGCTGCACGCTGGCCCCCACCACTCATATTTCTAAATCTGGAGTCATAAACTTAATGGATGTGTGGGAATGGGCTTCTGTAGAAGCATCTGCAGGATTTGTACGGAAATGATGTGATTCCATTTACCTTGCCCATTACAGGATTGAGATATATGTAGTCTGGATGCATAAACTTCTTCACAGAGATGCTTTGGGGGCTAAAAAGGCAAGAAAAGCCTGATGGCTGTCCCTGAAAGGGATCTTCATTGCCAATGGGCTGATACTGAACTAACAGAAGTGTCTCTGCTGTAAGAGGTGCATAACCAGGCCTACAGTGGCTTGACTACATCAGACACAAGGTATAAAAAGAAGCCAAAAAAGAGGAACAGAAGTGAGCTGTTACATTGCTTTAAAAACAAAAAATCCAACACGTTCAGGGAGGGAGAATACCTGACTGACATCCACATCGGTCAGAGCCAGCAAAATCTGGCTCTGAAGTCCCAGAAGATGAAAGAAGGCAAAAGCCTTGCCCAGGGAAATGCCTCCAGAAAGGTGCAGGAGGGACAGCGAGGAACTCAAACTCCCCCAGGGCAACCCAGTGCAGCCTGGCAAATGAAACAGGGAACAAGGAATTGAGCCGAGCATGTCTTTCTACTGCAAAAAATGTTTTGGGCAGAAGCTTTCATCATGCTCTAGTTCAAATTCTGTACATCACAAAGTTCTCAAGTAAACGTAGTTATGGGTGTAGTATTGCCTTTTTGCTATCCCTTTTAAAATAACCATTAATGGCATGAATATATTCTTCAGAACATTTTTTTAATCCTGTTGGAATTTGTTTTTTTTTGTTTTCTCCATTTTTTTCCGGGCTAAGCTGCACATTTTGGCTTGGTCTTTGGTGAAAGAATACTGTGTGCTCTTTGAGATGGGATATTTGGGGACCTCATCAGTATCCTGATTAGTTATGACCTGCTTCAGCATCTAGTTTTTCTTTCTTTCCTACAGAATGCTATTCAGCAGCTATTTTATTACTCAGTATATTGAATATACACACTTCACAGAAAGCAATAAGCCCTCTAAAAAGTTAGCAGAAAACAATTTTTTTACATCTAAAATATATTAGTATCATGCATTAGCTGGAACGAGTTTCTCTTCAATGAAAAATACAGAGCTCAATTTCAGTATGCATTAGCCAAATCAAGCTCAGATTGTCCCACAAGGAACATTACTAAGTAAATTATACAAGACACAGTAAAAATTAATCATTTTTACTTCCATCAGAATGCTAGATAACATGTGATAGATAGCTCCCTGTGGCATATGGCTAAAAATGACATTATTTAATGACCTTTGCATCTGTACAGTTAAGACCATGTGGGATAATTTAAATTTATAATATGTTATTGCTTCTTTCATTGTTCTAAGAATTGATCTGCTGGGGAAATACAGCTCATTCCTGAAACTTTCCTGTGAGAGTGCTTCACAGATAGCCCCACCACGAGAAGAAAAATACAAAGCTCAGTTTGTACAAGAAGCCAGGAGCCATGCCTGTTGCTACTTTTAGTATATCCAAGGTCACCATTATTTGTAACATTGACCTTTCCAGCCTTTGATAGCTTCCATTGTAAACTCAAATTTATCTGAGATGTAATTGGTCACAATTTTGTCTCCCTATTATGGCCTTTTAGGATTTTTTTCCATATAATTTTGAACATACCCTAAATAAATTCTGTTCAATACCATGTTATCTACAATAATCCTGTTCATTATTTTCTGCCCCACATATCTCACTAATGAGCTCTGTGCTGTTCCCAGCTGCAGGTGGCTGGATTACATCAGTTCGGAGGAGACTCCCACCAGCGCAAGACCCACAGGCTCTCCTCCCCTCGGCTGCCAGCAGCCAGCTAACTTCAGAAAATTTCACCAGCGCTAAGATGTTCCAGTGTTTCCCTCCCCGGTTTGATGCAGAAAAGTACAAAGAAATAAAAAGTACAGGTTAGAGTCTTTTAGGGATTTTTGCAAAAACACACATGAGGAAACAACATAAATATACGAATGGCTGGACCAGCTCAAACTGAACATGTACTTTAAGTCCAGTGTCCTCCAACATTGCCCACAGCCAGTGTTTAGAGAAGAACACATGCAAAGACCAAGAACACAACAATATTTCGCACAATACCTTCCCAGCCTGCAGCTGTTTGTTGTTCAAGGATTCCCTAAAACTGAGGCAGAATCTTTGCATGTGACAGATTTTTTCCTCCAAGGATTTTCTACAGTGTTTGTTTGGTTTTTTTCCAGTCACTTTTTGAACCCATGTGGATTTTTAGCATACCCTGCATCATGTAAGACAGAGACAACACCTTACAGTAATAAACCAGTGAATACACATAACGTCATTAAAATTTGAATCTGTAACTTAGGTTCCCAGGGCTTAAAGAAACAATCCAGAAAACCCAATTTTAATTATTGGTATTTCTGTAACAGCTAGATTTCTCCATACCATCTTTTACAGAGAACACAGACTTCTTTGTAAATCCCATGCTTTGATCCCACAGGAAGAACTCCCTGACTCTGGCAGTTTGTCTAAGTGGCTTTCAAAGCATCATCAGGGATTTGGGATACCACTGTGATATTGTACATGTAAATAGTTCAAGAGGAAAGAATATCAATAACTAAAATCTAGTTTTATGTGATTTGAAATTTGAAAAATTTGAAAGATAACTCAGCAAGTCACCATTAGTCACTAGCATAAAATGTTGATTCAGGAGAAATTTAGAGACAAATATATATCATCATAAGCACTTTTCAAGATTCCTAACACAGCAAACCTTTGCATCTTGTATATCTCATTATTAGTCAAAAAAATATATTTTGGCTAGGCTCAGCTATTTATTTCAAGTGCTACTCCTTATGTTTCTTATGTGTTTGTTAAATACCCTATAAAATAATTTTTAAAATACACATGAACTAAAAAAAAGAATAATTACTCTGTTTCTGCATGAGCACAGCATCTAAGGGGTTCCTCCTCACGCAACTATATTGCAGGCCTGGGAACGATTGCTATAAAAATTGATATTTTTCAATATACATAGGAAAGATATATCAAGAATTATTTTCATTCAGAAAGGAGGAAACAGTGACTTCAAATATAATTGTACTAGTGTTCTAAATATAATTGGAGCATGGACAACTACATTGACAGCGGTAGTTCTGGTATTCTTAAGACAGGTAAGTTAGAGCTTGCACTATATATGACTGTTGGGAATTTTAACTTGTTTCCTGCTATTAAGTGGAGAAGTTTGAGAATATGCTTGAAGACAATAAGTTTTTAAAAATATCTTATTGTTTTCCTGAATGCCAATTAATTAGTGAGGAAGACAGCTGAAGTACATAAACTTAAAATACTGTTTAATGTTAGCCCAGTAAAATTCTTCTACAAAACCCAACGTGTTATGTGCAACACCATAGATTTATATTTTACATACTTATGCTAAGCTTGTGAAAAACTAAGATTGAGAACACGTTCTCCTATCCTACAATACACACACACACTGTCACAACAAATTGGAAAAAATTAAATATTAAAAATCCCTCCCAACCATAGACCAAGACTGCCAGCTTTGGCTCTGCCTTCACGCTTCCTCTACAACATCCCATGCTCCGGACAAAGAAGCAGAAACTTGGGGAGAAGCCTCCTTACATCATCAAGGATTTCTACAGTATATTTCTAGCAAAGTATATGTTAGGCTCAAGTGTCTCTCATTGTAATATTTTCAATTTCCATAAGCATACTAGTAAGACTATTATTTATAGATTTCTTAGTAAGAAAATTACATTCAGCATAGAGGGTGCAAAACACAGCTATAAAATAGTGCAACAAGGATTGTTATTAATAACAGGGGTTGAGGGAGCAATGCAATAAAAATGTGCAGTAGGTTATTTGCCCATGTTTTATGCCCTATATTAATATATATACACACACATACCTCTGACATATTTTATCTATTATAAAACAAATATGCATATCTTTAAAGCTAGATTATATATCAAATAGGAAGAACCGTCACCTTGTCTTCATGATCCCAATAGTATACTGAAACAAGAGGTTACATTTAAATACATTTTAATATTTGTTTGGTCAGATGAAACAGCATAAAAATCAAAAGATTTTGCTTCAGTAAAATTTCTGAGTGAACTCTGAACAACTTAAGTAGAGGCCTGGGAAATGCAGAATGAGTATTTAAAAAATTGTACCTAAGGAAGACAAAAGTTAGGGAGTTAAAAAAGAAAAAAGGTAAGGGAAAGCAACCAATAAAAGGGATTGGAAAAATGACAGGGGCAAGAAGGATCTTCAAAGACTTTTGCAAAGGCAAATATAAGCTGACCAATCAATGTTAAAGATCAAGGAATAAACAAGGTGGAAAAAGTTATGTCCAGACTCCAGAAGATGGAAATTTACATCTTTAAAACCAGCTGATTCTATGTCCTTAGCTGATAATTAAAATTAATTCATTAAAAATTGACAGTGGTAACCTTTTAATATATTGCTATAAGTATTTAACCATTAATTTCAGAGTATTTTCAATTAGCGGTTGGGTTAATTTTTAATCATAGTTTAATGTAATTTCATATTACTAAAGCAGTTCTTTCCTTTTATGGTCTGAGCAGTTTCATGGTGAAATCTGTGCAAACCATCGCAACTGCAAACCAAAGATGTGCTGTGCCTGTTTCTCTTCCTGTTACAGTTAATGGCAGTATTTTCTTAGTATTCTCAATACGACTAAGTGAATTAAATCACTTATATGGCCTTCATAGAGTGAAGTATAGCTAATTAGTTATTTGTGCTCTCATATAAATGATCTTAGAGGTGGCAATAATTACACTGAATATGCATTAACTTCAAGAAAGACCCTGAAAACTGACTAGAGAAGTAATGGATAAGATAGCAAATATTTCATTTGAAAACTTCCTCTGAGTTAATACAAGCATTAGTTATTGCTCTGATCGTACCGTGCCGGTGTGGTGAGCTGTTGGCGCTGTACCTTGGTCAAACATCATAGCTGATTAACAGAAAGGTCCTTGATGCTTTGATTTTTTTTTTTCCTCAGTCAAATACCAGCATTTTTTTTTTTCCTTACAGAAGTTAATTGCATTTTTAAGTCTCAAAATGGCTTCACGTATCTGAACATAAGTATCTATTTTAGAATCATTATTTTCTCCTCAAAATAAAATAAGATCCAGATTGGCCTTTTAGCAAATAAGCCATAAACTTAGATCATCCCTGTTATGAATAGAAAAATTCAAAGAAAAAAAGAAAGGATGGAGGATCATGCCTTCCACTTTCCTATCTTTGGTAACTAAATCCCAGCCCTGGCAGCCAGGGGCGCAAGGAGAGTGGGCAGAGGAGCCCCAAGGGTAGCCTGTCCCCCCACTGCCAGGGCAGAGACCAACGGACCGCGCTCAGGGGATGCTTCACCCACGCCCTGCCATCAGCTGAGACCATGCTGGGAGAGCCCTGCCACAGATTTCACCTCCCAATTTACCCATCAACTACACCTCTCTTTTCAACTAAGCACTATTTTTAGGCAAGCATCAAATTTTAACTTTTGTGATTAATCCAGCACTAATTTTCCCAGCCACGCCTGGCCAGGAAAGGAAAATCCTAAGGTGCTCCCCAGCTTACGCAGACAGACATATTTTGCAGTTGTGCAGGCAGTGCTGAGGCACAGCAGGGCAAGAACACCTCTCAGCACTTTCAGATGAAAATGGCTAGGGATAGCTTGTGAAAGCAGTTAAAAGAAACACGTGTTTTCATAAGAACTGGAAACAGTATAATCAAACATCCTCAGAACTATCCTCTAGTGATAAATGTAACTTACCCTCTAATGTTAGGTGTAGGACATTATATATGCACAGTTTCATACACATCCCACAGCAATCTGGGTTTGATAGCTAGAATATATATTTAGCTCTTATCTTGTGGAGTGACTTTTAATGACATTTAGAAGTGCTGAGGCACTTTGAGGATTAGACTCTTTATTAGTCCCAGTGTTTCCCTGTAAGCAGTTGCTCAGATATTAAACCCTCCCTCAGCCAGGGTACATAAAACAAACATTGAGCCCAATTGATATGATGCAAATGTTTCACATGATTTTGTTTCAATGAGTTTATTCTTGTCACCTTTATACATTTATCTGCATACAAACCTTCATGGGGTAGTAATTATTTACTTCATCTTCTAATTAATAAGTGCTGAGTCTTGAGAAACTGCCTCAAATTTTATTTAACCTATTTTTGTTTCTCAGCCAGGCAAAACTTTCCTTGGAAGTACACACTCTTCTGATTTTTCTTATCAGAAAGAGCACAGGTTAGCACTTAAACTATAAAACCCTCCCTCCAAAACAAATAAAACAGCAGTTAGATTAAAAGCCCTGTTTGCAGTATCCACTGCCCTTTCACCAAGGATAACTTATGGCAGTTTTAACACAGCTCCTTCCACAGTTACACGTCACCCTGGGCCAGCAAAGGCAACAGAACAAATCCGTACATCAGTACGTAGACATTACTGTTGCAATGTAAAGAGGCGGTTTCGCAGAGGGGTGGTTTGGTGTCCCTGTCAGCAGGGGCTGGGTGCACAGCAAGTCCTTCTTGCCAACATCTGGTTGGTGCTGGTAGAGCACCATGTGCTTTCAGCTTCTCCAGCAAGGCAAAGGCTTAAAGAGATGGATCCCAAAATCCCTCATGCCCTCAGGTTCAATAATAAAGAGAACAGCGTTGCAGTTACACTGGGGCTTTCAATAATTTCCCAATAAGCACTTCTGTTTTTAAACTAAAACCTTAAATGACTTCCCAGAGCATTTTCCTAAAGAAAAAAATTTCCTGCCCTTATCTTAGCCCACCTCCCCGAAAAGCCAACAAAACCAGCCGTATACACATACTGCCTGCCACTGAATATGTCCAAGCCTCCAGGAATCAGTTTGTATTTCTTCTTTACACACTCAACAACCAGCATACTCACAAGCCAGGGATGGGATGATTTTAATCACCCCCATCACTCTTCTCCAAAGAGTTTCAAGGTTGAGGAAATTGAGGTGCCTTTAAAAGGACAAAGCGTTCATTCTGCTGTAAGGTGAAGCTTTCTATACACTAATCCTATCCTTCGTGATAGCCCATGAGTACTCTCATACTGAGAAGACTTTGGTGTCATGATCAGGAATAAGCCATCTGAAAAAATAGTAGTGTCTTGCTTTGGCAGGGAAAACATCACATGAATGTTTTTACTACTCTGTTCTTCAGGATCTGATTTTTTTTATTGAAAGAGCTGATAAATTCCCCACCATCTGACAGATACCACTCATCACATCTGGCCATAAAGTCAACTTTTAACACTGTGTGCAAGGAAATTCAATAGTAATACTGAATACTGCAATTTAAATACAGAACCTGGAAATGTAGAATTTTGATGTGGGGAAGCCAATTATTTTCTTCTTGTGAGTTTATTTATATTATAATTCAAAGTATAAACACAATAATTCCAGCACTCTTTCTTCCAGAGGAAATGCACACAGATTCAGATAACAGGATAATGCAGAGAGGATTCATTTCCTACAAGCTGTCTTTGTATTGTTTATTGAGCTAAATAAATGTGAGGGATGTGCGATACATAATCACAAAGCATCTTTCTGTGGCAAGAGGAGCTCTTTTCTACATGATAACTGATAATGGGTTTTTTGTTCTAGTTTTAAAACAAGAATTAGAGCAATCAGTGATATGAAAAACAGGAACAAAAACCAACTCAGAACTGTTTATGCATTCAGTTGTGTATAAGCTCCCCACAAGTTTTGCAGGCTGTGACAGGGTGTACAGGTATATCTCAGCAGAGATGTTTCGTTAGGCAAAATCAGCATTTCTTGATTTGGGTATGCGTACAGAGTCATGGCTGATAATTTACCTTTGATTGTTACTCATGCAAGCCAGTCTTTCCCTCTCCTTACCAAAAGTTAAATTGCTTATACAATTCATTATCCATTATTAAAGACTCTACCATAACCATCCTGTGTCCCCAGTAATTTATAATTGGAAAATCATGCCTAAAATGTGGGATTTGCATAGCAGTGAAGTTTTGCTCTGTAGCTCTCTTGTTATTCACATGCATACAAACCAATGTGGACTCAAGAGGGCTCAGGAAGGCCAGCACTGAAGACAATCTTCTAACATTCCTGCTGGAAAATCCTGATATAGACTAGTGCTGCCAGGTCCCATGAGATCCTTTACTATCCAGGCTTGTAAAGCAAGACTTTCTGTGCTTTCTTCCACCTCCTGTTCTGCTGCCTACATGACATTTGTGCTGGGGCAGAGATATAAGACAAAGAAGGATTCGGTACTGGAGGTTTCTCTGAGCTGGATTATGATTTTCTTGTCTTTCTGAATGCACCGAGACTCAATTCCCAACTCAACTCAGAAATAAAGCAGGAATTTTACAGCTTGTGCATGGAGCTGTCATCCTCTATCTCACACTGGGCCATATCAGCCTGCGTCTGCTAATATGTGAACAGACTATGTCCCTGTTTTCAGTGGGAGCAACTAGTAATTTACAATGAAAATAGCACTCAGTTTGATAAAACATTTCAGATTTCCCTTGATATGCACTTTCTGCCTCAGATGCATGGAGTCCTCTAATCCAAAAAGGCTCCATAAAGTAAAGGACATTTTCTTGTATCCTTATACAGACCCAGCAAGGAAACACTTCCATTAAAAAAATCCCTGTAGAGTCAAATAATCCAAATATTCACACAACTCCTAAAAAAAGACTCAACAATGTTTTCAAACTCTGCAGTGCTGTAGATCTTCAGTCTTTTGTAGTAGAAGTAGCAAAAATTTGCAGGCCAGCAATCTTACTGCAAACCTGTAATGACTAAATTGTGATTGATAATATCAATTTGTGAGCAGAACTGCCACCACAACATCCCATAGCAACAAAAGGCATCCTGCGCAGGATTTCCCACTTGTGCAGTGATTACAGTAATAATGATGAAATTGTTTTGAAAGGATTTCTAAGAGTTTGGTTTTCCAGCAGAGTCTAGAGCCTGAAGGAAATAAAAAGCTACTTTCTAAACTTCTAGTTCTGTGTGTAAGTTTGACACACTCAAAAATAACCCCCCCAAATGTTACAACACACTTCAGACACGCAAAACCTGGGTGGGAAACTTTCACCCTTCATAGATGGCTCATTACCACTTCAGTTACTTGTCAGCAAATTGCAGAGGTCAATAGTATGCTTCAGTACCCATTAGATGAAAAAACCCTACTCAGTGGGCAAGGCACAAACAGAATTTGACATTTTCTATTTTTGCTGGTCTTATGTGTATCTGTAAAACATGTCTAGCCAAAACCGTAATTTCATCCACAAACATGTTACAACATTAAGAGATTTTCCCTAACATGGATGATGAAAGGTCATTTTTGAGGATGGGGATAAAATGGGAACATACTAGGAATTTACAAGTGAAGCTCATGGGGTTTTTTTATGTCTATTTCCTTATTAGCTTACCAGGGAAACAAGCATACTGTAAAGTTCATGCTGAAGAGAAAGGTCATGCTTCACTGTACAGAAAAGGCTACTCTTGAAACAGAATCATCAAGGAAAAAGTTCAGAATGGGTACAACTGAAAATGGGATTTCACAGTTGCTTTGTAACAACATTTTTCTACATTTTCACTACATTTCCTAGGGAAGGCATTACAAATACTACAGTATACCTAAGAAATAATTATCCATTCTTTCCATGAGTGTCCATAATTATTCTGGTTGTGTGTTTTGGACTGGAGCATGGCTTGCCCTATATCAGGGCACAGAAGAGAGTGAGAGGTGAGATGTTTCTCATTTCTTTCTGCTGACTACCAGCTGTGGGATCAATTGCAAGGAAAGATCCTCCCTGAATGGCCCTGAGCTCTTCTGCATGCATGGACTGGAGTAGGCATTTGCTTATTTTTCCATGTCTATCTGCACCCTCAGAGAGGTCAAACATCAATCCACAACCACAATTTTCTTCCTCCTGTTCTGCTCTTTGGACAATACAATGTTATATTTGATTTACCCATAAGCCCATGGCTCAAGCTGAGCCCCATTCACCCAAGTTCCCAAAGCCAGCAGAGATCCCCGCTGTACCATACTGCATGACAGAGGAGGCAAGGCAGAGACACAACACCACCAACCTGATTGAGATGCCATTAGGGACAGGAATCTAATAATTTTAGTCTCTTCTCTATTTCCTGAAGTTTAACTTCTCTTTAATCTTTAATTATTTGCCATAGCTTTGAATTGTAAAACAAGGAAAAACAGAAACAATGAAGCCCCTGTGCTACCTGCAAAGCTAAACCCGCTTCAGCAAATGAGATCGGTGTGATACAGCTCTGGCAAAATAAAGCTGCAGGGAGCAACTCGTTCCTCAGGAGAGCTCCTATCCCTATATGTGACCAACCAGCCTGTAACAGCCTTTGCAATGAGCCACAGTACGTGGTGGCCTCATCCTCTCCAAGATGTTCTTCCTAAGAAGGATGTGGGGGGTTGGTTTGCACTAGATTCTCATGTCACCTGTAATGACTTAATTACAATGATATTACTTCTATGCAGTAGTATCTATTTTCAGATAATCTGATCTAATATTTAGACTGTGTACATGGTAGCCACATTTGCAGTGATATTTTTCCATATACGTTGTTATAGCTCTGAATCACAGCACAATAAAACTAAAGAGCTATGAGACATTAGCTTACCTGCTCCGTGTCTTTTTATGCTCAGTTGACAGGTCACCATAACTAAATTGTACTGCGTGAAATACCATAGCAGCTCACTACACCTCTCATTGCAGACAAGGCAATATCATTCCATCTCAATTAAAAAAAACACACCTGAAAATCTTAAATAACACTGAGTACTTAAACTACCCCAGCAAATGAAGACAGGTACCTAATTAGGTCCATATAGTCTTTCCTGCTGTTACTTTGCTTTGGGACAGACTGAGAGCATGACTGCCTGAATCAGAAATTGCTCCTCAGCCATTTGATCATTGTTACTGTTATTTTTATTACTTGACATAGCCATAGCACCCCAAGCTGTGTATTAACAGCTTAAATACAGTAATCTTTTAGAAGGTACTATACTAACCCTGTGAAATACTTTATCTTCTAGTCTGGTCCCTGATCATCCACAATAAACATATGTTAAAGTTCCACACTTTGGAGCAAACCCAGAAGCTGGTATTTCCTTCCAGAGATCACTCTGTACAAGGAATATCATCAAGATTGCTTTACGCAGCCTACCGCCCCATGCCTTCGAATATTCCCATAAGCTCACTGTCACACTGCAAAACACATCTCAGCAGCTTGTGACAGCATCATTTTTGCAGGCAATTTGAAGTGAAAAGGCACAGACAATTATGAGGGGCACAGCAACACAGCCTGGGGCCCAAGGAAGGTCAGGGCCAAAGGCTACCCAGCAGAAGCAAGGGAAAGGGGAGGGTTGTCCTGCACCTCTTGCTCTGGGGATCAGAGCTGGCTCCCTCAGGACACCATCCCAGATTTGTAGACACAGCCTCAGCAGGTCTTCTGCAGCTGACACTCCAAATGGTAATTACTGCGACAAGAGTTCACTCCTATGATTGTTTAGTTTACAGCGGTTTAGAAATATGCAGATACCATGGAGTACAGTCAAGGAATGTGAATGAAAGCTCCATCTGCAAATACAGAGTCTGGCTCCTTGCAACAGGCATTGGATAAGGATAAATGAACCCTACTGGTTAAAACTGGATACCCTGATGTTTACACAGAACTATGTATCAAGAAAAAAATATAATCATCACTGACAAAGAAAATCCCCAAGAAGAAAGTATTGTTGCCTGGTTCTAGACTACTAACAGATGAGTTTGTTGGTTTCTGATCCCGAAATCTGTTTATTTTCTACTGTTTCTGTATAACTTGTGGTAATATGATTATATTTTGTTACAGAAGACATTTGTGCATAAACTAATAGTATTTAGTGAAAGGTTTGGGACTGATCAAAGTGATAAAATTGATTTGAAATTAATTTGGTGTAAAGATGGATCTTTACACCTCAGTAATAGGAAGGAATAAAAGAAAAAGAGTCAATAAGATAATCCATTTTGGATGTTTGTTCTGTTCTGCCCTTGCAGAAGGAACACGTGGAAAAAAGTAGTCAGAATATTTTTTACTGTATTGGGTATTGTTATCAATAAAGCAGACCATATTTTGATATGTGGATTGAACTACTGAATCACCTTAAGTGGTATGGGGTCTTGCAATATGAAAGCAAACAGAATTTAACACCCCCTTGCATAAGACCATTTTGTTATTACTCTTCAATCCTTTAGCATAATACATAAAAGGCACATTTTTTACATAGCTACATGTAGACAGTCTTACCACTAAAAACTCCTTTTTTATGTTTCCGGATGACTTGAAGTTGCCAAGAGTCATGGGAAAATGTCAACAAATTTAAAAAGTAGTTTCTAATATCTTTCATAAAAGGTAGTAGCTGCCCCACCCCTCTAGAAGCACTTGGATTTTGGTATTCTTCTGGAACAGGATCTCATTTGCTAGACTGATTTACTGCATATACTATTAAGTAGGAATCCTTTTAAGCTGACATTTCTGATTGTTTTAGCTCTGTTTATTCAAAGGTGTTTAACATCAAGAGTATTTTCTGAACAGGTCCTTTAGAGCTCTCTTACAAAATTTGCTCTCTTAAAGTAAAAATAAACAGATATCAGACCTTCTCTTAGAAACTTAAGTATTCAGAATTAACCTTTTCTTCTAGAACAAATAGGTCATAGAAACAACTAGATTGTAGCCAGCTTCTTACTAATAAAAGGGAAAAAGGTAGGCATTTGTTCTGTATTGAATGAACATCTCTCCTCCCCAAAGGAGCACAAAGTTAACTTTGGCAGAGCCATCACTACCCCCCTCTTGTAGTCAGAGGCACAAAAAAACAGTCCACAGGAGATTTAGTCCATCTCACTTCAGCAACTCTTTCTATACATACAATCAGCATTCAAAGTGTGCCGGAAGACAAAGAAAAAAGGAAGGTGTGGGAGTCATCATAGGGGCATTCAGGAGTTATCAGCACCTCCAGCAAGGCCAAATAATCTGGTGCAAAGTGTGATCATGTTTATGCCCTATAAAGGGTTACAAATACATAAGTCTTCAATCAGGGCTTCTATATCATCCGGCATTTCTTCTCCTTCCTGTTCCTTCTCTGCCTTATCAGTGTTACCCTGTATTTTACCTGCTTTAAATCCAAGCCATTTCATTCTCATCATTTCTTGAAACTTGGGTAAGTCTTTTTTGTCTACACATCTTTCAGTGTAGATGAGATCTCTTAATTTGGTCCACACGGGCCAGGAGCGGCAGCAGCAACACAATCTACATTGCTTAGTTGCAGTAGCCAAGTCATATACAAATACATTCTTTCTAATTTTTGTACCACTAAGTATTTGCACTTTCAAGAAAACCTTCATTTTTATTGCAACTCCAGTTTCTCATTGAAACACAGTTCTGCAAAACATAACATGTTAAGATAGTTAACTTCACATCATTTTTTTTACTTCATTTCACTTAGTAGTAAAAATCTTATGGTCAAATCTACCTATTGATTGAGATACATGAGATTTCTCTTTAGGTCAATAATAGCCCTTAGCAAGAATCAGTGGCTCTTTGCTGTTATTTATACATAAAGAGTTTTATTGACTTAACTAGTGTTCACAGTTTAGCCTTTCAGAGTTTATAATTTTTTTTTTTTCCAAGGATTGTCTTTCTTAACTGTTGGAATCTACTTCAAACTAAATCAAACCAGAAAAGCTAACAAGTGAATGATAATCATAATTCACTGTTTACTGCTTCATACGCTGATCTCACTTTCTAGCAGCAAAATTTCTTATATACTCTTAAATTAGTTTTCAGTGGCATAGCAACAACCAATATGCAAGTAATAATAAAAGGACTGCATTAAAGGGAGCACTGAATTTATGATCTGCCCAGCAAAAATCTATCAATTTTGGTAGGGTCCTAGGCACAGTTACTAATATCATTTCACACTATGTTGCACAGTTTCTCACCAAGTTTGTAAATTGCCTCATAAGATGATATAGTATTGAAGGAAATAAACAGTGCTAAATCATTGGATAGATTATTTATTCATTACTTAAGAATGTGCGTTTTGATTGGCAAAAAATGACTAAAAGCAAATATTCCTTACTTTGTCTCACTGACTAATTCTGCATCTTTTTTGGTGTATTGTTCTTACTTTATCTCAAAATCCTAGAATTAGAGTTGTAAAATAGTAACTGGACATGGAAGGCCATGCCTGTGCATTACAGTTTCCTATAAAATCCTTTGTTTCAGGGGTATGCCTGCCCTTTTTCAGGTCTAGATGACAGCAATCCACAAGATAGAGATTCCTTTTTTTAATATTACAATCCGATTTCACTTATTCCTGATTTAAAAAAAAAATCATTCATTATGCTGAATAATCATGATCCATTGTTAAAAAAACTCCAAAACAGTGTATTTTCTATGACAAACACAATAGCATAAGAGCTCTAAGTGAGAACTTCTGATTTTTCACAAGCAATCAGGAACTCTTGACTTCCATCTTAAATTTTCTGCAGATTGCAAGTGTAGTCCTGTAAAGCTCATTTAGCAAAATGCTTAAGGAAGAGTTATCCTTTGCAAAGACAGAGACAAGGAAGACTGTAAAGCAGAAAACCTCAAATATTTAAGGCTCCGTCACTGATGGTGTTGGCCCTACTCTGGCCAAATGTTCTTTCAGTGCTTCACTTGCTTGGCAACTACCCGCTCATTAATTGAACTCCTGAAGTGAGAGATATTTGCTGAACTCCTGAAGCCAGTCAGGACTAGTGCAGACACAAGAACATGCAAAAATAGGTGTAGAAATGTCTGGAGGAAGCTTTAGAGACAAGCCCTGAAGCATTTCTGAGCTGCAGGCATTTCTCACATTGCTGGAGTCTCAGGTGAAAAGCAGCGCCCTGAAGAAGACATGGCAGTTACTGCCAGTGTTTAGGAGCCAGAGTACTCAGATACATGCCCACATCTCTGTTCTGAGAGTGAGAGCAGTAAGTTTTGTGGAAAAATCCCCCCTCCCCTCCCAAAGTGTGCATTTTCCATCTTGAAAAGGTTGAACCTCAATTTTACTGCATGTTTAAAATACTTCAAAGAAACCTTCATAGTGTAGTAAATACTTCCAAATCTATGCCCAGAACAACTCTTTGCTCTTAAAAGCTACTAGGGATTTGAAAATTCTGGTGTATATCTTAGTTTCACAGACTACTCAATCTTAAATCCATTCTGGGCTAGTAGTAGCAAGTGTAATAGTAAAAATTTAAAATAGGTTGCAAAAACCTAATGGTGAAAAACCTGCCCTCAGGGAAGTTTCTTACCTACCCCTGTCAGTTAACATTTAGTGATCCTGTCAGTTCAAATCCTAAAAACATGAGGATTTCTCTTATGCATTCTGATTTTCTGTAATAAATCTTTATTTTCTCATTATCCACATGAATATCACAATCCCTTTTTTTATCCTTCTAAGCTCTTGGTCTTAAAGTTATTTAGTGATAAAAACTCCAAAGGTTAATTGTGCATTATGCACAGTAACTATTTCAGTTCATTCCAAGTGTGTTACCTTTCCATTAAGCTCTATGTTCCCATCTGAAAGCATAAGTGGGAGCATCTGATAAACCTTCCTCACACTATTAATTGCTTTGTAGGACTCCGCTATTCCTCTTTTTTTTTATGATCCAAACCATAATATTACCCCCTTCTTCTCAGACATTTCCTATACCAGTATTCTTTAAATGCCATTTTTGCCATGAGATCTTCCTGAAGCAGAGTGCCAAGAACTAGGTAAATCAAGGCGCTGTACATGAAGAATGTAACATGCAATAACTTGTATGGTATCTCCAACAACTTCTGTAAAGTTAGTGTCATACTTTGGAAGGTGGTGACAGGCAAAGTAATCATCATGTTCACCAAGCCATGATCTTGCTCCAAACCCCGGAGCCACTATCCTTCTTCCTTCTTCTATTTATTGTAAATGGAGCTTGGTACCTCTTCGGACCGTCCTACCGGAGGGGTACGAAAACGAGTGGCTGTGTATACACTAGGTTTCAGTTTAAATACTAAAAAAATTATAGTGCTTAAAATGACCGATCCTCAAGCAGCACAAAGCAATTGAGCTACAGAAGATGTAAGCACTGCATTAATTTACCACAGTGGAAGAAAAGCCTGATAATTTATACAACTGCGTTACTGCATTTTGTATAGTCAAAACACAAAGTGGTTGACTCCTACAACTAATATATATATGAAATTTATAACATGGCCTAACTGTTCAGTAAAATAAATTATCTCCATGTTTCCTTTTCAGTAATAGAATAATTGATTTTATCATGTTGCAATGTTAAAGAAAATTATTTCACATTATTTGTAAATGGACTGAAAGCCTTGATCCTTCCATTCCAAGTTTATTTCCGGACAATAGCATTCTTGTGGTGATATATCCTTTGCCATTGCTGTTCTAATAACGTACTAGTGGAAAAAGAAACAGCCTGAAAAGGATGTGTCCGAGAGTGCATTACAGAGTGTGTCCAGGAGCGCATTACAGCGGAACGAGCACGCTGAGTACCACACTGAGGGGACCATGGTCCACTATAAACCCCTACTTTCTGCACTTTATGGTCTAGCTGTTTTAAAGAAAAAGCCATTGCAGGCAAAGAATGAACATACAGCATTTCAGCAAAGGAAAAACTTCTATTGCAGGATTTAACAGCCAATATCTATTCGGTCCTTGGTCAGGGAAACCTGGCAAGGTAAAAAGGAGACAAAGAAGCAAACTTTTTTACCTAAGTTTCCTTTATGGTCTGACTTAGTGTAGGTTCTCCTGCTGCTATTCCTTCTCAGTGATTTTTTTCTTACTAATGGGGAAGTAATTAATTAATCTGGAAACCTGATTAATCAGTTCAGGTATTTTAGTAGATATACACACTGTAATTTCAAGATTTGCTAGTACTCGCTACACATTTTCAGTACAATTGTACCTGCTGAGAGAACACGTACAGGAGGTTGTACAGTTAGCCTGTAAATAGTTACATAAGCAGAAAATGATCTTAAACTTTTCAAATGCTTAAACTGTTTAAGGGCCAAGATAAAGGAAGGAGATGGAAAAAAAGTGATTTATGCCTGGTATATGAAGCTATCAGAACTTGATAGCCAGCATGGAAGTCCGGCTCATCCTGTCCCTGGAGGGTTGCAACTGCCCAGTCAAGGCCACAGGAGCACCCTGCCCTGCCCTGCCCCAAACATGCCATCTTGCTCAGCATTTTCCACAGTCCACGGGTGGCTCCTGCCTGCAGGACGTGGCAGTTTGGGGTCTCGCTCCGAGGTACCTAACCCTGGCAGGTACCGAGGCACTCTGTCCAGGGCAGTCTGGTCTCCTTGGCAGGTGCTGTCATTAGGTAGACAGAACTACCACATCTCTATGGGATATACAGTTGTATTGCATAAAAGTATCCTTATTTATTAAAAAAAGTCTTAAGATTAATTCCTTGTTTAAAATGAACAACCAAACACATTTAAGTGTGATCAGGTGTGCATTTTCTCAATGAAGGTATGTCCAAGACACAACAGACAAGCTATTCCCTGTTGTCTAGAAACTTTGTATTTCACTTTCTCTTCTAAGGTAAGTCCCAGCAGTTCCTGCAGTGAATGATTGTATGCGCCTTGTAAAACACATAGCAAAACACATACAGATAGTCTGTTCTCTCCGCCAAGATGTGTCTGTGGAATAATAAAGACCTAAAGATTGCAGTGGGTGTTGGCAGACTCCAAAATTCAGACTTTTGAAGAAACTAGGATCACCTCCTTTTTGTATTCATCTTAGGTAAGCAAATATAACTAAAGGATGAAGATACCCAGGACCTATCTGCACCAACTTAACTTCTCAGACCTGGGATCAATTCTCGATTTAACAACCCAATTAAGGAAAATTATCAAAGTTATACCATGCTTCAGTGTCTAGAAGGTATAAACCCAAAGGGATAAACAGCAGTACAAGGGATTTTGTACTGCCTAAGAGATTATTTAGGCATTAGTAATTGATGGCCTGAAAGAAAAGAGACTACACCTCCTGATTTCACAGAACAGTATTTTCTTTCCAAGACAGAAATTACATCCAAAACCCTCAGGGACAGTGGTATGTCGTCCCCCCCGCCCCAGTCCTTTCACTGCAGCTACTCACATTGTGTATCATTTCAGCTCCACTGACCCCAAGTCCTATAGCACTTGTGAAAGACAGCTTTAAAATATGAAATAAGGAAGTCGGTTATATGCCAAGAACATCCTTAGCTTCTGATGTTGCAGTCAGTAGCATCATGCAGTTGCATATCAGGTAACTTCAGCAGATATCTTGGACTCACTGGAGCAGAATCTTAGTAAATATGAGGATTAAGTTAGCATATTAATTTAATTATTTTATAGGTTTTTAAAAGCTCTGACTTTCAATACTTACCTGTCCAACCTTATTCTTACTCTCTAGTGGTTAAATACATTCACCTTGTATCCATTTTTTTGACTAATTAGTGCTCTAATAGCTGCATAATCAATATTTATATTTAAGTGAAATGCTGTAATACACTGCTAATGCTCAAGAAACTAATATATTTGATATGTTAATATAAACTGATACATTAGTGGGAAGTTAAAGAAAGAATATCCTCACTTTTCTAGATTATAACTTTCCTGAATATTAAAAGAATGTATTACTCCCAGACAACCTGGAAAAATGTGTTCATCTCTTCCCATTTATCTTTTCAGCATATATGGCATGTACACAGTTTCCATGCTAAAGCAAACTGGAAGCACATGAATATTATCTAAATGTAGGTAACAGACCAGAAGGATTATCTAGTAGTTCTGTAAAGAATAAAAATGCTTCTAAAATACTATAAAATGGGCCTACAAGAAAAGGAAAGGTAATGTCATTTATTTCCCTGAGCTTTCCTTTACATTAATTTTAAATTATGTCTAAAACTTTTTTCCCAGTGCCCCCTTGAAGACATTAGTATACAGAATAACCACAGCCTGTCTCTTCAGGGGGATTTGCAGGTATCAAACCCCTAGGTTTTCCCATATTCATTTATTACTCTTCTGGATCACGTTAAAACACAGGCTAAATAGTTTTTGTCCCAGGACACACACTTGAAAGGCTTCCTGCACTATTTTCACCTGGTCCGAAAAAGATGCATTCATTCACTCTTCAAGAAGTCACAACCATTTTTATGTCCTGAAGGCAGTCACACAGGACAAGAGTAATTTATATTTCAATTATTTAGTTTACCCATTCAGCTTCCTTGGATGATACATTTAAGAGGGAACAGGGAAGGAGAACATAAAGTTATGTTCCTTTCCTTTTCCCAAGTTTGAAAGAAAAATAATAGAACTTTAGAGCCTGAGGAATTGAGAACATGAATAAGTTGCTACAACATGAATAAGGAAAAGAATCCCCGAAACACCTAAGTCAAAGTTTATAGCAACTAATCCACAAGTCAATGCACTTTCCTATGACAAATAAGAAGTATTTATCCTAACTCTTCAGTCATTCCACATTTCTATTGCACATATTTGCTGAAAAATAGGTCTTGCACAGTGTTTGCTGTCTGGGGACACCCACGGGGGACAGCATGGGCACAGGGACATGGAGCCACCTGGATGAACCTCTACACAGAAGGAGCACAGATGATGAAGCACAGTATGTTAGTAGTGCTGAATCAGTACCTTTTGGTAATCATCCCAATTTTTCAAGACAAATGTAACTGTAATGGATTTTTGGTGGTGGGCAGGGTTTTTGTTTGTTTTTAAATAAGTTCCCATGCCATGATTAGAATACAAACATTTGATGATGTCAAGTCAACTTTTCCATGTATAAAACCAGATACTTTATAGCTCAATGTATATTTTAGACTAAATGGTGGTTGCTACAGGAATTAAGTAGTAGAATAGGAAGCAATAACAAAGTCCTTTACAAATCTGCCCATAACATGTTGGGTAAGATCACATAGCCCACAGGTCACCTCACTGCAGTTACCAGCCCCTCCCTGAATTTGATCAAATTACATATTCTTTGAACCCCAGTTAATATTTTGTGGGTGGGGAAAGAAAAGAAAAAGAAAAAATGTATCTGAATTAAGTATTTAAATAGTTAAACCTTCAGAGATTTCAGTTTAGCTTTTTAAAGCC
Organism: Platalea leucorodia; assembly: GCF_965183815.1. Classification (NCBI taxonomy): domain Eukaryota; kingdom Metazoa; phylum Chordata; class Aves; order Pelecaniformes; family Threskiornithidae; genus Platalea; species Platalea leucorodia. Next base: position 6,743,009 of record NC_138830.1, read on the forward strand.
ACCATCTCTAGCCACTTTAGAGCCAAGATTAGTGATGTCTTGGAGAAGGTAGTACCTAACAAACTCTGAATTAAACAGCACTGTATTTCTACTTCTTGTTAAGATTATAGCTCAAGCAGCTTTCATTGCTCATTCACTGCACTCACAGTGAATCTTGGAGAATAGCCCATATATTGCACAGCGCAGATTGTAGCAGAGCTGGTAATTACCACTTCACATGCGGCAGCTCAAAGTTTTGAGAAGTATTAATTTAATATAAGTGTGTTCTACTGAAGGCCACATATTCCTAGTAAGAAGAGTGGTAAAAAGACAGAATTTTGTTTAGCCAATATTTTCTTTTAACAGATCAAAACAGAAAACATACATTGTTGATTAGTTGGTAAGATTGTATTTTGTTTTTAAATTCTCTTTCACTGAGCACAGAAGTATAAAGCAAGCTACATTAATTCCTCCTGAAGAAAAAATAAATAAAGATTTTGGTTGGCTTAAGCATTGTTACAAAGTGATGTCTATTCCTTATATGCATTTGCTTGGCTACCCCATCATATACAGCACACCTGGCCCTCAGCCCCCATAAATAGGTGTGGCACATGCCAATTTAAGAAAACATCTGGAAGCCTGGATGTTAATTATACAAAACAGCCAAACACTATAAACACAAGTTTATCTTCAGAATGAGGTGTTTGCCAAACAAGCACTGCCTGGGATAAACATGAGCTCCCCGGGATTGCTTATGGTACCCCAGGTGGAGTGGGTCACGATGCTCTGGCCAACACAGCATTTTGATCAGTCCTGATGGACTTCAAACAGAGCACGCAATCTCCCTGCTGTAAGGGGGTTTGCTCTGCACAGTTCACCCTGTTCTCTTTGCAGATTAGGCACACAAGAAGCAGCCATGCCTACAGCACTTTTCCCATGCCTGTTTTCTTTGTCCTTTCCTAGGAAGGTGTGGTTTGAATGAGATAATTAGAATATCTTTATGCTGCTCCTGCAGTCCAAGTCAGAAAAGAAGAGAAAAGGATGAATGTGTTTTTCTAGCTATGCAGTCTCAAAGCAGCAGAGTTCTGGGGCCTTATGCCTTGACAAGGAAGAAACACACATTTTATTGCTGAAGAAAATTCTTCAGGAATCAAATGCAGCATCTGCCTCGCCTAGTAATTACTCGTCGCCTGTGCCTGCCTCATTCAATGCTCTGGTTATGCTTTTGTTTACTTATAGGCAAAAGTTTCACCATGAAATCATTTAAGTCTCTTTATAAGAATTAAGCATTGGTGGGTCTGATAAGGGAAAAGGACAAATTAAATACCTTAAAAAGGCAGGAGGTGGGGGGATTAGATTTTTCAAAGCCTACTTTGGAAAAAACACTTGGAAGGCAATTTATGTATTAAAACAGATTTCTCACATCTCTACTCCAATGCACATACATTATAAACACGATAGTTTAAAAAAGTCAGAGCTTTGCAAAAGCTGTGAAATCAACTAAAACAAAAAACAACTTTGATCCTTAAAAAATAACTCTATTAGTGAGTTACTTACACTCCCTTTAGCAGAAGTAGAGGAGAGTAAGTTACAGACTTCAAATTTTCTTTTAGTTCCCAGAAGCTGTATCGAGCCAAGTAGCGTCCTTGTAACAAAACTTACCTGTTGTACAATGGGAGAATAGAGACAAGTAAGATTTCCTCTCTTGCTTCCAGCAGTTGGATGGGCTAGAGCAGGGGGAACAAGCACAACCCCATAAATATTTGGGTTGCTCATTCATAGCAGAAGGCACTTCCTTCCCCAAAGCAAACGCAGAAGGAAAGAAGGAAGGAAGGAAAGACCCAAAACCAACCCACACCCCAAAGCTGTGATGCTACCAGAAGAAGAAAAGCTAAACTTACTTCTCTTCCTGCTTTTATAAAACCCAGCAGCTGCTTCCACCTGCGTGTTTTCCCTACTCTAACCATTTTCAGCTGCTCAGGGATGGAGTCCTTGCATTTGCTTCGTTAAGACTAACTATGAACCGTTGGGTTGAGGGCGAGGAGCACACATCTACTCTGGGTTACCACCAAGACTGCCGGTTGTAGTATGCAAGGCTCTGCTGCCTGTGTGGTGCAGGACACCCGCTGCTCCATGGGCTCTGGGCCCCGTGGGGTAAAGCAGGACACATAGCAAACTAAAATCATGAAACTAGACTCTACCACCTGGGTGGTAGGCTTCTAAGTATCCACAACATCAGAACATAACCGTCTTGGAGCCTGACATCCTTGGCAAAGTGCCGCTTTCATCGGTGCCAGTAACCCATTTTCCATCCTATTATGTCAAATGCCTGGGGTAGGAAAAGCAGTGACCCGCAGACAGATTTTCTCTTTGTGTAGGTTTTGACGTGAGAAGCAACAAACATCTAACATTTGCAGCCCCAAAACTGTAAAAGCCAATTGTTTTCTTTGCCACAGCCAGCACAACATATTTCCCCCTTAATTAAGTTCTCAGACCTAGCCTGATTTCACATCAGAAAAGTGATGTTTGCAAACAGAGCAAATGGATCAGCTGGCACCTCACATTACAGCACACCGTGGGCTGAGCGCCAGTTTGGCAACAGTCCCCAGGATTTCCACATCCTCCGGTCACACGTTCAGTCGCAGAAATGATGATTTAAGCAAGGAGGAAAATAAAGACTAGCATTTCCTTCCCAAGTGTATTATTTCAGCAGGTTCAGCCAAGGTTTGTTGAAGTTAGGGATGGCTGGAGAACGTGTGTCAAAAGAACATATGCAATCAGATCTGCTCCTTCCAAGATAAGTGACAATAAAGAAAGCATGAACCACAGTTTTGTTTTATTTGTTTTGCTTTATTCAAATTCCACCATTTTTAGAGTTTTCTGAGCAGCATTCAAGTCTCTGCATGTCACATAGCATACAAGATTTTCAGTACCTGGTGATATCAACAACATACAGAATGGAACTCATTCAAATCAAATGGATTGGCATTTTGTAATTTTTGGTACTTTTGTTTTCAGCACCTTGCTAAGCCCTTCAGCCGGCCATATCGAGTATGCAGGTTTTGAAAACTAGTTTGCTTTGAGGTGCTTCAACTTGGACATGTGGAAAATGGAGCCACTCAAATTCAACGGGTGCTTTAGAAAACAGAAGCAAGAGGGGTTTATGGTGTAAGTTGCTTCTGCTGATTTTTTAATGTTTTTCACTTTTTCTGATTCCCAGCTCAAGAAGCTTGAGCAGAGTCATAGGAGTTAAACACAAGAATAAAACGCACAGCTCCAAAATAGACACATTTATGGATGTGCACTGGGTATTTGTATTTACTCTGGAATATTTGTTTCACGATCTAGATATATTCTAGGTGCCATGACCAGTTTCTGAAGACATTTAAGTTAAAACACTGGATTACTGAGTTTTGTGTCATTACTACACAAATCATGAACTTCAGCTTAATTAATCTTTATGAAGCCTGATAGCACCACGTGTACGATGCTTTTGAACAACTTTTTTCATGCATTCTTCTTTCTGTAGAGAGTGAGCTGACCTATCAGTAACTGCTGAAATCTCCACACTTGGGATGTCTAGTGAGATTATTCACATTCCTTTAGCAACTCTGCTATTGGTGTGGCTTTTTGGAGTTTTGGTAAATGAAAGTATGGGAATTTTTATGTCCACACAGCCATTCTACTGAAGTGGGATACCATTTTATTCTACTGGAAACACTATCTGTACTTTGCTAAATAATACAGCTTAGATACTGCATTATATTTTTAAACACAGTAAATAGCATAAATGTAAAAGCAGTCACAGTCATCTGCTGTCTTGCTTTGAAAAGTGGTATTCTTTATTTTGAGTAGAGAAATGTAGAATTAGACAAAAAGTATCACAAAATAATCCTCCCATATTATAAATGTCACTAGAAGATAGAAATTAATGGAAATGAGAGTGTTTTTTTTTTTTAAACAAAATAGAATTATTTATTTCAATGATATTCAGACCTTTCTTTGGAAAAACTGCAATGTGGCCTCTACTCTTCCACTTGTGTTGCCACTTTTATTGACATTAATTTATTAGCAGAGGCAAAAGTGAGGAGATGCACACATGCCTATAGCGGACTGTACAGTAAAGCTTCTAAAGTGTTGTTCCTCTGAAGCATAGTTAAACATTTATTTAACCTGAGAGCTCAACAGGTTCTGCGGGGACTGCAGAGCACTGAAGTGACCAAATCAGTTTCCATGTGACACAGGAACATCTTGCACACTAATTTCATTTTACATTGGTAGCAGCAACAATATGTCTAAAGTGTAGTGTGGAAGCTTGTAACAGATAATTTCCTACACAGAGTGCATTGGATCGCTCTTAAACAGTATCCTGAATTAATCTACCAGAAACTGTTTTGTTGTAGCTCATAAAACCTGTGGGAATGTTGTGTTTCGGTCCAGGCAAGAGGTGCCTGGGTGCAGGGGCAGGTTGCAGAGGGTGGTAGTGGTTCAGGAGCAGCCTGGGCTGCAGCCACCAGCATGGGGACGTGTTGGTGGGACCGGGGGGGCCCAGGCATGGGGGGGGGGGATGGAGATCAGAGTGCTCCAGCAAGGCAGGAGGCTGGAGGCTGCCTGAGGTTTCGTTAAGCCAGACAAACTGGTTGAGCAACATCTTGACATCTCCAGCCGCCAGGTACACACCATGTTCTACAACATTTTCCCAGGAGCCAATGGCAGCAGCAGGGTTTACAGCTCTTACAAACCAAACAATAATGCCTTTTTGTGATTTGCTGTTGACCACTTGCATTCTGTATTAAATTTCACATCTCATTGTATCCCTTTTGCCTTTCTTCCATTCACTGGCATCATTTCTTATCCCTGTCCTTTTAAGAAATCAAATGGTGCTTTCTGAACATCACGATTTCCTTTAGTCACAATACTTTTGATGTAGTAAGTGCAAAGACTTTTCTTTACTAGGGTTAAAAAGCAGCAACAGTGATTGACCCTGATTCTGCACAAAGTTGCACCATTTCTTTAAAGTTGAGGCTGTGAGTGTGTGGCAAATTGTTTCTGTTTTGCTTGGGGAGCAAAGCGGGTAATAGAAATAGCTCTGTACAAAACTAACCTATATATATTTGCTATGCTACGTACCAAGCTGTATATATTTTGTGTGCTGCTGCTCTACAATTAGTAATTAACGTTCATTCATTCATTGCATTTTTCTTTTCCTACTGTATTCTCATTTTGTTGTATCGTGCTGTCTACGCTTTTCCTGAAATATCATTTCTGTTTACCTAAAACTTAAAATCTATTGCACTAGTACACTCATCTCTGTGTTATAGCTCTCATCAATGCTTAATTGCTGCTGCCTTTGTCATTCTATTTTTCCTGTGCTACTATTTTCCATGTAATTACCTCCACATTTGTGCATAACTCTTCCACTTCCTATCACTTATTATGAGCATAAGGGCATCAGCACTGTTCTTCTCCCACCGTTGGAACAGAGGACTTCAGCTGTCAGCTGTGTTAATCTGGCACCTGCGGGGAGTTTTGGGCCCATGTGGAAAAATCTCAAGTTTAAAAAAAAAAAAGTATATGTGTTTTTAATTTTCGTTACTCACTTGTTGTAGATAAACAGCAATTTTTCCAAAGGATTATTTCAGAGACTAGTAAAATCCTATCTGTAGTTTTTTGAATTGTGAAAAAAAGAAAAATTTTGGTCTCGTTCTTCACATTATATTTATGTTGCAGCAGCACCACCCTGCAGAGACAGATTGTGCTGGGAGCGCTGCGTGTGCCACACAGTGGGAGGTGAAGGGCAGGGACCGGGGAATGCCGCCCTCCGCTTTCGGGGATCATTCCTTCTACAAAAGCTCCTCAGGTCTCCTCTGCTTGTTGATATACTTCTGCATAGCCAAAAAGTAAAATTAAGCAGAGAGCTGCCACCGTGCTTCATCCGTCAGAGCAGCACAGTGTTACCTGTGTTTTGTTATGCTCATCCTTCTGTTGAAGGCAGGGAGAGTTACTGGATCTGACCAGGTTGCTCAAGGTCAGGTCTTGAAAAACCTCACAGGATGGAGACGGCACAGCCCCTGGGGGCAGCCTGGCCCAGAGGCTCTGCCCACCCCTGCACAGGGAAGGGGCAGTCCAAACTTCCCAAACACTGTTTTTTCAAGAGGAAAGGAGAACAAGCAATAAGAAACAAGAACAATCTCTTAGTCACAGTTTGCACTGGTAACTCTAAAATTAAGCAAAGGATTAGCTCCAAGGACATTTGGACTATCAGTGCTTTTAAAAATACTATTTTTAGCCCTGAAGTCTGAAATGGATTTAGGCAGAATTCACACACCTAAATCTACAAGCCAAATCCTGAAAATCTCTGCTCAGCTGCATTACCATGGAAACAACAAAATTATTCCAGAGCCCATATACTTTGTAGGGAAGGGGCTATTTGCCCTTCTTGGATGGGAGTTAGGTGCTGGCGGAGCAGGCAGGCAGTGGGGTCAACTCCTTTCTCTGCCCAAACCCCTGTCTCCCACCTTGTGGAAAGCAAGGAGTCACCTCCTCCTTTGGATCCAGCCCTAAATATCCAGCCTTAGACCCCCCGTGTGGAAACTGGCAATCACAAACCAAAGCGTTAGTCTAAGATTCCCACAATACAATTAGATTTATTGCACCAACTTGCCAATATTGTTATCTGCATTTAACCTTCGCTTCTCTCGTAACCGTAATTCTCCAGGCAGGGCATTTCTAACAGGAGCTTCATTGTCATTCTCCATCGGTATTACAATAAACAGGCCTCACTAATCAGCATTCCCTCGGTGCCGAGCCCAAAAGCAATCTGCTCGAGAAGATGTGATGAAACCAGAAGAGATCAATACCAAAAAGTTTTCACAAACTCAATCTGGCAAGGTTAGCGTGGATAATATTGATAGATAAAGATCTAACTCTATCGCACATGACAACGGGATGAAAATAAGAGTGTGTAGTAATGTGGTACTTTAAGTTTTGTAGCTGTGGAGTTAAAAAATTTATAGGAATCTGTTGTGTTTTCCCTAATAAAAATAATATCAATAAGGATAAAAATGTACTACAGTTATTACAGATTTTAAGGATAAATTATAAAAATGATGAAATATATACTATTTTATGTGTAACCACTGCCCACCTAAATAAATGCATCTTTGGAAATACTGCTCTTTGAAAGTAATTTCAGCTTTTGGACTGACAATTAGAGTCAGGACGGGCGCAGAGGCCGGGTTGATGGGGGGGAAGAAGGAGGTTATGGGACGTCAGGAGCCAGAGGGCTGCGCCGGGCTCCTTCCAGACCATCGCAGCACCCAGCGGCCGTGTTGCTGCTCTGCTGGGGAAGAGGAGACAGCTTGCAGGTGGCTTATAAGTGTGTAGTATTTAAGTAACTCCTGGAATTAATTTCATTTGCTTTACAAGCTGTGAGTTTAATAGCAAATGTAGATGAAGAATTCCACATTATAAAAAAAAGGCAGTTATTTTTTTTTATATATATATTGGAAATAAAATTTCTCATATACCGCTAGAAGTCTTAAAAATTTCTATTACATCCTTACATCTTCCCTTACTTGAGGTATTTTTTTCATAAAAGAAATAATTTGTAGTATGGAAAGACTCAAGACTAACCACTATGTTGCCCTGCCATGTTCACGTCAGTGATATAAGAATTAAATCATCATGAACAGGGAAGATTGAAGAGAAATAGCCCTGAGGAAGCTATTTTCTTAATATGTCTTTCCTCTTTTACTAGTCAATATATGATACTAATTCTGATTTATTTCTACCAATATTAGCAAGTTGTGGTTTTATTTTTTTTTATTTCATATTTCAATGATAAAAGAGAGCACAAAGTAAAATAAAGAATGGTAATGATCACCAGTACCTTTTCTTCATAGCACCAAGAAATTGCTCATGTGGCACAAACCTGTGTCTACACTCTGTGCTTCCAAAGTCCATGTTAAGGGTCTAAAAAAGCAGTTACAGTTTGCTGAAATAGGATGGGTTTTTTTCTTCAAGGCAAAAGTTGGGTGCAAACTGATTACATTTGTTTATTTCTAAAAGGACGTACGATTTATCTGATAAATTCATCTAGGTGATCTTTTTTTGTTTGTTTGAAATAAAAATCCTTTCGCCTTGTGATGAAAGAAATACCCACGAGGATACTCTGGAAGAAACTTTTTTTTTTTTAATCTTCCTCTGGAAATGTCACAGCAAAAATCAAGTAAACAGCACAAGAACTACAGACATTGTGGTATACATCTTCTAATATTATCCTGGCCCTGGTCCCCTCCTCCCAGATCTCAGGATAACTTCATTCTCTGTGTATATATATATATATATATATATATATATATTCTCTGTATATATATATTCATATATATATTCTCTGCATATATATGTATTCATATGCAGTGTGGGCAAGATCCGGGTTTCTGATGTCAGAAGGATTTCAGGAAAATATTAGTGAATATTGTGTATCAAGTTTAGAAACTGGACCTTTGGGACTATGACCTGTATGTGACCTTAAAACTCTAGAATCTCTAAAATCCTATATAGGGAAAGTGTTTCATGAGTAACCACTAATATTGTACATCCACAGCTGTCAAGCTGAAGCAGGACAAAACTGTTATGAAAATAGTGTTCTCATGTTTTAAGAGATTAAAAAAGCAGAATGAAGGAAAGCAGATTAACCGCTATAAAAAGCACTTGACAGTGTCCATCCTGTTTCATTTTTATATTTGTCTGAATGTTTTACAGACTCAATTGTATTTTGTGTGAGTGTGTTTAAATAAATTCAGCAAATGTTCACCAATAAAAAGGTGCATTTTCACTCCATAAACTTCAAAGATGACAAATTTGCAAGAAGCCTTAATGTCATCACCCTTTCTGATAAGCCACAAGAGAGCACGTGTTTTTAAACACTTGGGATTCGTACTGTATAAATCAGCACCAGAGAGAAAAACAGTGACAGCTCTTGCAGAAAGCATCGCCCGTCTGTTCCCAGTAATGAGGCTGAGCAGTAACTCCTCTGTGATCTAAATACCTAAACAACAGCAATGTGAACCTGGGTCTTTATATTTTTTTGTACGTACCTGACCAGTATATACATTTGATTTCATGCAAATATTTTGGAGCAGATTAGTTGGTAGCAAAACAGAACTGGAATACTAATGATTTTGGGCTGCATATAGAGATGATGAAAACTCATTCAATCCAAGGCAAAGTGTCAGCTTTAATAAAGTAATGTCATGCTATACCTCCCCCATAGCTGGCCTATACTGACATGAAAAATTATAATGGTGGAAATGCAGAACTTTGCAGATATAACTAACCTGAGACTATGTTATAAAATTTCCAACTGGGGCGGAGGAAAACTGTAAACATATATTAAGTAGCTGCAATGAAGGATATTATTGCCACCTATTGACAACAGAACCACCTGAAATAATACAGCCTGTTTGCTTTTATTGAATTGAAATTCCTCCCTGGTAGCTTTACAACAGACTGTTCCTATTGGATGGCAGGGAATCCAGGCACTGTAAATAGCATACATGTCTGGATTTAATGAATATGACCTTATCTGAGGAAATTTAAAAGAAAAAGAACAAACAACAAAAAAAACCCTTAGAGAGGTGGTCTAACAGTAATTCAACACCCTGTCAAACCAGGGCTGGCATTCACGGGCCAGAGCATGTCGTGCCACAGACACCCCGAGGGATGGAGCAGACGCAGAGGAGGAGGGGGACTGTTGTAAGTCCATGTAGCGATGGAGTGAACGTTGTCATCTGCTCACAGGAGCAAGTGCATTTCTCCTCTGGGACTTGTCCGCCGTGCTCCAGCTGGACGGCTGCCTGCAGAGTCCCACCGCTGCCCTTAGCTCGTTCTCTTGCTCTGAGAGTGCTCAGCTGGAGACAACACAAACACTTCCTAAAATTTCATTAAAATATTTATTAGAGAATGAACAGAAACGCAAATCAAATAAAAAATAAGCAGCATTCAGCCATACAAGATCTAAAATCTGGGTAATTACTTAGCCAGAAATGCTAGTCTTGTAATTAGGCTGATTTCAGCCAAACTGCCACTGGAATTGTCTCAGTGTGATAATCACCCCTTCCTTTTTGGTGTCCTTTTAGCATTTCAAATATGAAAAACCCCTCCTACCTCTTCTTGTCAGGGACTCAGTTATATTATTAGGTACTTCAGTGTGATTCATTCCTGACAGCCCACTGATTTCTGATCTAATTTGAGTCAGACAGTGCAGATGGAGACCTGTATCCTACCTTGTCTTATCGAGTCCCCAAATTCATTCACTATTCAGTGGAAATCCAAGCTCAGAAACAGCTATCTTTCACTTGCCTCTCAAGAATACACTCTTTGAATGCTATGCACTTAAAAATGCACAACCTTTGGTATACAACTGGGTGAAAACAAAACCCGATAGAGGTCAGAACAGTTTTCTGCCAAAGAGTAACTTTTAGACTGCCTTTGCTTTAGGTATTAAAAGGTATTCATTATTATTTGGGTGTTATTTATGTGTTCAATTTTTAGAACAGGTTGAAATGATTGTTGCTTGGGTAATCTGTGTCATGGGAATGAATTTGGGTTTATGTGAATCATGTTCTGCTTCCTGGGGAAAGGTTGGATTCACTATTCACTGTCTTGTGCAGTCGTGTTATTATTTTTTTTTCTTTTTTAAAAACATGACCTGAATATAAACAAGATTTGAATGACAGTATTCAATCAAGAGAGTGAAGTTTTGAAGAGTGAATAGTTCCTCTGGGGAGTTCATAATAAATTTATTTTCTTGAAATATTATTTAGACAACAATAAAAAGAAACAAAGGTCCCAGCCAAATTTAGAAAAGATATTAACTATCTTAAGAAAAAAAAAAGTCCATTCAGAAATGTTAATTTTTTTTTTTTTTCCTTGAAATCAATACCAATGGAATGATCAACTTTGACATCATATACAACACAGGACATAATCTTTGTTGAGTGAGAATATTCTTTCTTAGAAAATGTGTTGTCTTGTACAAAACATTCACAGTGAGAAGAAATTCAAACTGATCCCTGCAAAGTTACTCCACAGGTTAACTGCCTCTGTTGTTAAAAAGTTGCATCTGCTGAGTATGAGGGTGTCTGGATCAATTGCTCACTGATCAATCACATCGGATTCTTCTCCTTAGTCAAATTCTGCACTCTGTCCAATATGACTAACAACAGGTTACTCATATGTTTGTTTGGTTATTTGGGTTTTGGTTTGGTTTGGTTTGGTTTGGTTTTGGTTTTGGTTTTTTTCAGTTCAGTTCACACCATAGGTCCTCTGAGTTTCTTATTCCCAGGACTAAGCCTCCAGCACATGGGACTGGCCACCTTCCTCTCCTCAGCTGTAGGACCTCATTCAACAATACTGAAGTAAGTGTTGTTTGAGCCCAGCTTGCCAATCAACCCAATGAAGTCCTCTTTGTTGTTTATGATGCCAAATAGCATTCATGGATCTCCCAGTATAAATTTTTTCTTACAGTTTGTTTGGCTCGCATTTTTTTTCCAGTTTTGTGAAATTTTTAAAGTATCAAGCTCTTGGACTTCATTCTGGTTTTGCATAATAAATATAATCAGCTCAAGATAACTTGTAAATTTAAGCGAGAACTTTTCATTGCCTTGGTATACATCATTCTATATGCCAAGAAACACTCTGCTATTCAATTTGAAGATGCAGCATGTTTTGAGTTCGGACCTTTCCTTATCAGCTGTCTGAATTCAGTGGAATATGGGCAGAGTGATGTTCCCACCCCATACCGCTCACTCTGAAGCCTCATGTGATGATGGAAGATGCATTGGCTTTTGGTTGTTTATGTTTCCGTCTTTCCCAGCACGATTGCCTCTGGTGTAAAGACAATATTCAGGCCATTCAGGTGTAGTCTGGGGACCTGTTGCACACAGCGATTCTGTCTTTCTCTTTGAGGCCACGGATCCATAAGCACTGAAGACCGTTTACTCCTGAGATAGGAAAGAACTAATATCAATTTTATTATAAAATGCCGCTCTTTGCACTTTTTCCTCCCCTAATTGATTCATCTTAAATAGGTTCTCGCTATTGATTTTATCATCCCAGCCATGCCAGAAATCCTGCTAGGTCTCAGTAACATGAAGTGGGTCTAATTTAGGCTTATAAATGAGTCATTTGAATTGCCCTTCCTCATTACTCTCTCAACATAAGCTATTTGATTTTTTTTTTCCCTTTTCTGATCCTTTGTTTGTTCATTTTGCTTTCCACTGTCTTGATTTTCTACAGAAGTGGGTGCTCATTTATTCCTCCTTTCCATTTATTCCCTTCTCTTATCATTACTTTAATGCTTCTCTGCCTAACCTTGCCTGGCTGGTCCCTGGAGGAGTCCTTCAGCTTCCGTCTCAGCATGGCAGAGGTCACCTCTCCCACCGTTTCTTCACCAAAGGTGTTGCAACACTTTCCAGGCCGGGGAAGGATCACGCAGATTTCCAAGTGTTTTCGCAGTGTGGAACCGAGGTGCTGAGGTGCCAGCTAAAACGTACAGGTGGCCAAATCTCCTGCAAAGAAAATCAGTGTTTCACTGATCTCGAGCATATGGGAAATACAAATGGGAAAAGCATCCCCGACTGCTGTGAGGCGGCAAGTTGGTGCAGCTGTTCCAGCCGACCTGCGTGCGCATGGATTTTTTTAAATTTTATTTTGCTATGAACATAAATTAACTTGAATTTTCTATTATGCACTCACTTTCTGCACTGTTTAGATTGTTGATACTTTAAAATTTTAAGGCATGTACAACTTTATTGCTCATTTCCAGCATGTAACTGCACTGTCTGCAGAAATAAATAACTTCACTGACATTCTCAAGCTTCAAGGCTACAGAATAAAATGACAGCATTGATTTCATCCAGCTATAAGATTTCTGAACAGAAAAAAAACCCAACCCAAAACCTACACAATGAAGGGTATTATCCTTATTTGAATGCAGAATAACTGTTCCCAAGAACATCCACACTAAATACCTCGAGCAATTGCTGTGCCTCCTGCCTGTCTGCAGCTCAATACCTCAATTACACATGCCGCGGAGGGAGGATGTCTTGAACATCCTCGGATGCGCGCTATTATGCTCCGAAGGTGCCACTATTGTTAGTTTGTGCAGAGAGATGAGTAATCACAGAAACAAATGAGCATCGTTCTAACACACTGAACATCTTACAACAAAGTAATTGTTGCTGCAGTCTTGCGATGGGAATGAATTAATTCATTTAAGCTTCACACTTTTCCTGACCTGGGTTCAGACGAAGGACAGAGGAAGACAATTGAAGCTGTATCTGTTTTTGCAACTGGGTTTGTATAATCTTCAAATGTTGGGTGACAGGTTTTCCATCTGTAGAGGAAAGTGTTTCTGTTGTCTTCCGAAAATACCACGTAAAGTGCTCAGTTAGTTATTTTGCTGTTTGAAAGAGCGGGGAAGTGTGGCATGCTACCCATATCAGCAGCATCAGAGACACAAACAAGCTTTTATAGGAACCTTTTTTCAGGAAGGTGCCCTTAGAAACAACTTGCATGCTCTGAGTCTGATGGCAGAGCAAACTCAGCATTTGCCAAAGCATCTCAACATGGGAAAGCATTTCAATATTCGCTTAAGTGCTTGCTGGGTTGTCAGCTCAGTTATTTCAAATGATGTATCTACTAGTGGACTGCCATAACCAGGAGAGAAGAGAGACTGTAGGATGGTATTAAAGACAAAATGATCTGAGTTAAACCTTAGTTGCTGTTACAGGAGGGCACAACGCCTTTGTTAATCAAGAAGGAATGGGCCTGTTTGAGTGTTGAGCCATTTGGCAACGCAATCTGCCTTAACAGGACAGCATTTGCACAAGCCGATACCAACATTGTCTGAGAAAGTACGCAAAAGGGCTGGATCCTGCACTGGGATAGACTGAAGTGGGAATGGGGCAATGGGATATGCTGGTTTACGGAAGATGGGAGAAAAGAGTTTCTTGCGAACAAAAGTTTGCTTTTGCCTAAAGACCTCAGTGATGATTCTGCATTTTGCTCTGCATATCCTAACTGTCCTGCTGGTTAATCCTACCTCGTATCAGAAATATGCTCCCAGAAACAGTCTCAGACCCTAAATCTGGAAAGCAGTAAAATTGAAGTCATGTCTGCAAGTAAAAGTGTCCTGCTATAGTTTACAGCCAATTTATCTATCCGTCTTTTTTTATATATCCCATATTGGTCATAAACGCTTAAAAAATAACAACGATTTTGTAGTCACAGAAAGGCAGCTGCACCCAAAGGCTGCACACAGGCAGGTCCCTGCAGAGCTCAGATCTCAATATTCCAATATACATTATGTTACCTTTTTTACAGCAACCTCCCACAGCCGCAGAAGACCTGCCAGCAGTTCAAGTATGCTTTTCCATTTACTGGAGTACAGAATTCAGTTCTTGAAGTCTCCTAGGTTAAAAAACTGGAATAGGAGAAATTAGATGGGTATATATATATGAAATTCACAATCAATTTGCTTTTTTTGTGGAAAACACTGCTTTCTTTTTAAAAATTTAAGTTAAAGGAATTCAAAGAGAAATATAAATTATTCCTTGCTAGCCGATATTTCCTCCTGTGACAAAATGCAGTAACCAGCAACTTTTTTACCCAAAAAGAGGAGCCTGGCTTTAGTCTCCTAACTCCTGACGTAGGCGTCAGCTCATTGCACATTCAGGACTGCTGAATTCAGTGGGGAGGGAGCATGTGCCCAAGTGCCTTCCAGATTTGACATCCATGGTCTTAAATAGAAGTAGAGCTCTCTGCAAAAGTGCTGAGCCCAAAGCAGCAGTTTAACTGGAAAATCTTTAAGTGCGATTACTTTAGAAAATCAGCCTGCTTATTTAGAAGCCCAGAAATCAGCATTTAGCAACCGAACTTTGCTTTTGAAAATGCTACCTTCTCACTTGCAATAGCATTTCTCTAAAGATCTTTGTGATTTCCTCTTTGCTGTTTCAAACACATTTTCATGGCTATTCCAAACTTGTTGTAATCTTCTGTTTTACAAAATTCTGCAATACAGAGTTGGGTTTTTGGTTATCCTTTTTTAATTTTTGCAACTCAATTTTCAAAATATTTCACATGTGGCTTTCTATTTGTGTATTTTAAATAATTCCACATGTTCCTCCAAGACATCAGGTTTCATTATATAGACAGAAAACAAGTGTTTGAAAACAAGGAAGGATAGTGTTTCAGTGAGGTAATTGGAAAGAAGTTAATTTGCTTTCCTGTGCCATATCTTGCCTTCAGACTAATTCAAACCTGCCCAAATCCAGCAACAACTAAAGACACAAGGGCGGAAATGAAAGCGTGATACCCTATCTGTACATGCCCAGGCTTTTCATGCCTAAAAACATGGGATAATCATACATATAAAATTAAGAAGGAAGTGGGACTGACAGAATAGATGTTCCAAGTCTTCTTTGGGACTCTAGTCCTATATATTGTCTTTCAAAAGCCAAGTCATAGTTCCTTTAGGAGCGAGTACAGCTGCTACCTCCCAAAAGTTTGGGTCTGCCCAGCTTCAGAGATTACATGTAAGAGGACCATATCTCCTAAGACACATCTTAACATGGTTCCTCTGTTTTTACTTTGTACTTCTAGGCTGCAGCCAACCTTAAAATAAACTGACTTCCCTTTCCTAAGTCTATGTCTATTATACCTTTAAAGTTAAAAATTAGACATTGAAGATTTCATTGTTTTCATAATGATGCTTTTAACTAATGCTACATCCATCTACGTTCCTTGATGAGCCACTGGGGCATCGGTCTAGGAGCTGCTCTCCCTCGTTTGAATTCCCTCATTGGGAATAAAACTCAGATGTATATAAAGAAAAAAACCCAAAACCCCACCAAAATTCAAGAAAATGAAAAAAGACCCACTTTCATGACATTTTATTAAAAATTCTCCCATTCTCATAACTTTGGCAAAAAGCCTCTTATTTTCCAAAGCTGGCTTAAATATTAACTCTACTTTTCAATGTGTAATTTTTGAAGCATTAGAATCCATATTTCCTACACAAATCCCACAAAAGTGTATTCCCTTGAGAATATTTTTTAACATTTCCCTTAGTATTGGAAGCAGCAGAGTGTTTATAATCAACCAACAAAACATAACAAGTTGACTTTTTTTTTAAGCTTACCCCTGATACAAATCTGAAGGAAGGTGCTGCCTTCTCTCTTCTTTCATACAACTGCCTGCTTTGTACTGCAAAAAACTTAAGCAAAACAATTTAGAACAATTTTAAAAAATAACAATAATCGTGCGCTTTTTTTTCCTACTTAATAATATATGCTATTGCTTGCGATATCAGGACAACAGAAAAGATTTCGTTTCAAAAGGTAAGATCCATGACAATGTGAGTGAATAGATATTGTACATAATGCCCAACACTGAGAACAACATCTTCTTTTGTCTGGGTAACTGCTGCTGATGCATGGCCAGAGGGATATTGTGCAAAAACTATCGAAGAGCAACAGCATTTAAATGACTGTCTTTGTACTCTTGTTGCTGAACTGGTTTCAGCTTAAGGTAAAGCAGAGTTTGACTTGTAATTGATAGCCAATCTTCCAATAAAGCCTGGGTACTAAGCTCAGTAAACACATGGCTGTTGTGCACGGTAAAGGACTTTATGTGTAAAGTTGTTTTGATGTGCGTGAAAAGTGTACTATAAAGACAAAATGAATCATCAATTATTTTCTGCCTCTTTTTTCATTTCTCAAATTTGCTTTGGTCATCTGCATCATTGCTGTTAGCACCTTTAAATGGTGAACATCTCAGCTCTCCCTGGGAGAGTCTCCTTTCCCAGACAGCATGCTCGCCTTCAGGGCCATCTGATACATTCAGGGAGCTGTTTCTCTCTTACAAGAGAGAAAAAGTAACTGCTTTAATAAAGAGAAAAGGATTTTGCTCTGTAAATCCCTTCCCCTCATAACTCTGCCACCTTCTACAATGCACTTTTTGCTGGGAAGAATACTGGACAGGTGACCCAAGGAACAGTATGTGGAAGCAGGCTGCATTCATACCTGGAGTTATAAATACATGATAGCAAAATTTTTGATAAAACTACAGTAAGTAGGAATTATACCACTAAACTGACTTAAAGAGGAATGTATGGTGATGGGGAAAGAATCAACTCAATGATCAAGCAAGTTTAGGAAAGTGATGCTGAAGACACGCTGTGACAACTGATTGGTAACTGCTATAGCCTAGAGTTGCCTTTACTACCAAATTTGGTTTTCAGTATTTGCTTTTGCAATATTTGCAGTATGTCCTCATGTGATGAGAGGAGAGTAGGCTCAGACTAGTGAGAATTATTACCCCAAGAAACAGCTCTAGCACCTGCTGGTACCAATTTGGAACAGAAGTTTCACCAGTAATTTGCAGGTTACACCCATTTCTTCCCTGCTACCCTATTTGGATTGCATTGACCTGTAAAATATCACATAATTTCTATAGGAAGCATATTAAAATGGAGTGCCACTGAAAACAAGGTGGTTAACGACTAATGGAAAAATACATTTGTGTCACAGGCTGTGAGTACTTCCACTCATCGTATCTCCCGAGCAAGCAAAAGAAGGGTTTTGTGGGCTGTACAACCCCTGTAAAAATGATGATTTGCATGGCATTCACCTGAAAAGAAAGACGCTGATCTTCAATAGGATTGTTAACTTGCTAGTTATTAGTAGATTTTAAATTTTTTTTTTTACTGATTTCAGTTCCTTATTGAAGAACAATAGTGATTTTTATTATTCTTTGTTCACATGTGGTTAACTTTCTAGAGGAACAAAGGTATTTTGTCAGGGCTGCAAAACTTATTGAAAAATACTAATTGTCTGTTGCATACTTGAATTTCCACAAAAGAACCACAGAAGCCACAAAAATACAAACAATTTTTCCCCCACCCCCATGCCAGTTCTAGGAAAAGAAATCACTAGATGGAATTGATTCGGTTTAGATGATCTGCCACTTTGGAGCAAAAAGACTCTAAAGTAGTCATCATTGCATCAAAAAAACGTGATTTCTGCTGCTTGGTCTTCTGTGACCCTTGCCTACTCTCTGTCTGGGTATCTGAAGTCTTTCAATGCTGTTGCTTTTTAACTTCACTGAATTCCTAGTTTCCATGATCTTTTCACCAGGCATTTAGGTAACAGACCTAGACCTAGTTCTTCCCTTATTTAGATATAGCATTTCTATATTTAGCAGTCCTATTGTACGGCTGATGGTTTTTATTTTATTTTTGCTTTACTATATTCAATCTATTAATTTTAAATATATGCAGTTCCCCAAACATATGATTCTGTCATTTCTCTTTAGTTTACCCTCATATTAAGTTCTCATTGATTGCTACAATAACGGTAGAATACTATTACTGATGTTTGTGGTTTTTTCCCCAAAAAAATCCTACAAAGGAACAGAAAGCTTTGGCATACTACTTTGCACCATGGAGAGATCTAATTAATGCAGAAGAATGTATTTAAGTCATAGTCTGCACACTGGGAAAGGAATAAATCCTAGATGCTGCGAAGAGCAGTATTGGTTTTTTCAGTGAGGATCCTGATGTCGTCTTCAGCAATGATCTCAAAAACGAAGTAAAGACTTGCCTGAGCTTCACAAGAACTCAGCATAGTGGTGGGCAGAACTAAAAAACTTCACTTCTTCACTTAACTTATTTATATGACATTTTATTGAGTGGGGCCTTGACTAAATGCTAACTGGAATTTCAGAGTTCAGTCTGATACGCAATCATAATCGCAGATAGCTAATGAAAAGAGAAAAAAAAAGTAAAATCAGGATTTTTTGCAATTGTATAATTAGACAAAATAATTTTTAAATAAAAACTCTGGAAGATTTGACTCTGAATCCATTCACTTTCCAAATTGCTCTTTGTGTTTCAAAATCTGTGCATGCCAGAAATCATAGAATACCAGCTTGGAAGGGACCTCAAGGATCACCTGGTCCAACCTTTCTAGGCAAGAATTTGCACAGTCTAGACGAGATGGCCCAGCACCGTGTCCAGCTGAGTCTTAAACGTGTTCAGCGTAGCGGAGCCAACCACTTCCCTGGGGAGATTATTCCAATGATTGACTGTTCTCATAGTGAAAAATTTTCCTCTCGTGTCCAATCGGAATCTCCCTGGGAGTAACTTGTACCCGTTACCCCTTGTCCTCACCATGTGACTCCTTGTAAAAAGGGAGTCTTCATCTTCTTTGTAGCTCCCCTTTAAGTACTGGTACATGGGTACAATGGGTACAATGAATTCCCAAAAGAAGGAATTTTGTTAAAGAGCAATACAAATGGTAGCATATGAGAAGAAAAATAAAACAGATGAAAAAATAAATTACACGTGGCAGATACTGAGCCTAAACCACACAGAAATGGGAGCTGCAGCTTCTGTGCAATCTTACAACGTGTTAATTGGACTCCAAGCATTTGCCTGAAAACTCCGCTGGTCAACAAAATCAAAGCGAATGGTGAAGTAATTGCACTGTTCATGTAGCAGTGGAGACTGTAATTAATTGACTTTGCTGATGGCTATAAAATGCTACAAAACTTTTAGAAATAGAATTTCACAAGTGATAAGTAATGGCAGGTGCTGAAGGTGACATTGACAGCCATTTGTCTGTAATCGGGAAAGAAATACTGCCACATACGCTGACATTATTTGATATTAGAGGTTGCAGCTTCTAAATGTCATATTTTAAATGTCATTAGATTTGTCGAATGTAAAAAATAAAATTTTAATGCTATTTTAGTCATATACCTCTCACTGAACCTTAAAATAATGCCATATTTTTATGAACACTTTTAATAGTATGCAAAAGTAATTATCTCTAGTCTCTCAGGCTCAGTATCTTTAATAATGAACTGAGTCATTCTAGATGTACCATATCCCAATTTTATAAATGGCTATTTGCAGAGTAAAGGAGAGCATAGAGATCAGAAATATGTGGAAATATTCAAGTACTGCAATCTTCTGTGTCAAGTAGTAGATTCAAATTAACTTTGTCTATGAATTATTTGGGTTGCATATACCATTCGTGAAGCCAAATTTGACCAAAACATCCATTCAGGGTCCAGAATGGAGAGTAACATTTATTAGTGTGTTTGTGGGTTTCATGTTGCTGAACAAACAAGAGGTAAGCAACCACATAACCTTGATTTCACACCCAACTTTAATTTCATGGTGTTGAAACTTGTTAGGCTAGGACATTAGTGATGGCTTATTCTTCACCTAACTTTAAATATTTCAGCTAGCCCAGTGGTGCAGTTCACCCCTGTAGCCAACAGAGAGCCATGTTATCCAGTGGGTGATTCAAACCATCCTGAGCTGTCTATCCAGAAGTCATTTCTGATCGCTTCATATATCCACTGATTTTAAGCAACATCCAGACAATTAATTTGTACTAAATATCTAAAGACTAAATACCTAGTCTTACAAAGCAAGAGAGAAGTGAAATCAAATCTCAGGCCAGAAAGAGTGTAGGAATTAATACTTGGTCTTCAAAAGATGAGTGTGGACTAGTCAAAACCCTTCATCACACTTTTAACTCTTCTTATTAGTTAAGAAGTGCAATCTGCTGCTCCATATGGCCATTCCCCTTCCATCGCCTGCACTACGTGGTCTGCGTACTGTCCTGGGACAACGCTGTAAAGACATTATGACACTTCAGCTACCAAAACACCCTTGGGCTTCATTTTTAATTTTCTGAACTTTATAGCTAAACTAAAACCCACTCTTCCTCAATTTCATTTGCTTCTGGTGATTAGCTTCCTTAAGAGCCATGCTCCATGTAATACCCTACAAAAAGACCAAATTTTGCAGGTTTGTACTTATAAGAAATGCATGGACGAGACAACAACATGAGGATTTTAACATCATCTGAAACAGCAGCAGTAGCTGCGAGGCAGCTCTTCAGAGCCTAGAGGGGAAATGAGTCTTCCACTGAGATAGCCAGTTCATTGCCCCGCATACTGTGCACCACAATGCTTCCTGGATCATCTTTATTTGAAGATCACTTCCAATCATTAGTTTACATTCTCCCTTTTATAATTCCCTGCAGATTTTCTCGTTAGCAAAACACGACTTACAAAGACATCATTCTGCTATTTTGTTTTTTCGTGGATGGTGTACTGCTGCACTTAGACTTACGGGTCCTACATGGTGGTATTCAAACCAGTAGTTGAAACAGAGAGCAACCCAGAATTCAGATACGCAGCCCAAACACAGTAACATGTAAATGAAAAGCTAGCTTGGGTAGCAATTAGAGAAGAGAATGAATGGCAATGGCTTTTTAAAAAAGACAATGAGCCAATTGGTATTATTATCCTGTACAGAGCCAGGATTCAGGTTGCTTGGCAGTGAGCCATAATGGATGGTTTTAGTTCTCTTCTCTCTCTTTGATTGCCTTCACACGTAAAGCCCAATATAATAGCCTGACATGTTCTACTAGTGTTTGCAAAACAAATGTTTGTTCCAGCAGCCTTACACTCCGAATATTCTTAACCACTTTGTAAGGTGGGGGTCCCATAACATCTCTGGGCACCTCTTCCAATATCTGACCACACTTGTGGTTAAAAAAATAAATCCTTATCTCTAATCATTTCCCATGCTCTACCTTGTGTCTGTCGCCTCTTGTCACATCACCCGGCACATTCAAGAAGAGTCTGGCTCCAGCTTCTCTAACCCTCTTCATAAGGCTTACTGTCAAGCCATAAGGCTGCGTAACTTCACTGCAGGCTGGTGGACTCAAAACTGTGCAACTTGTGAATCATCCACTCTTTGAACCATGAAAAGAGTGAAACTTTTACATTCTATTTTTGTGTGACATGTAATTGGTATTTTAACATTGATTTCAACTAAAAAAATAGGTTAATTTACAAAAAAATAGATTAATATTTGTGAAATAGGATATTAACTTCAAATCAAAACATGCAAACCTTATAATGGAAACATTTAATTTCTCTGCAGATATTTCATATAATTTTTTTTTTTTTTTTAATAACCTAAGTCAGCTATGAACTCAGTAGACTATAAGTGGCTAAAAAAAGGCAAGTTATGTTAAGTTACAGATATTTTGTAGATTTGGGTGATTGAGCCAACAGCTCTTATTCTATGTCTATTCAAGATTTTTTCCATAAATGATCTAATTTGTCACTATACTTTTGTTGATAATTCCTGCTACTGTAGGAAAAAATATTCATCACACTTTGAGTGTCCCTGCTCCTATATAGTAAAAGCAAACCCTTCCACCCTCAGAGTTTACCCTTGAACAGCCCTTTCTAATACCATATGCATTAGACACATAGTGTCTGAAAGGCACTCTTGTGCCAAAGTAAGTATTTCATGCTGAAATTAAGTATGCGTCAATGATATTCTCTTTAACATAAAGCGAAGGAGCATCTTCACATCTTTTAAGATATTTACTGTGTCATTCTTAAAGTTAGCTGGGCAACTGACCCTGCTTTGTAAGGTCATAAGTCTAGGTAAGTGGTTATCATAGCTAAATTAAATAGTAGTACAGAGCTTAAAAAGTGACCTGATCCTTCTTTGCCTCTTGCTTCCCTCGCTCTGCGGAACAGTATTCACAATAGAAATCAATTTGTTTTCCAAGACTAGATAATGGTTTTGTAAAACAAAACTATGCCAATTATTTATTCATCATAATTGAAGGCCATAGAATCAAAGAAAACATTTTGTAGATTCTTCCTAATTTACTTTCCTGAAGCCACTACAAAGACCTGAATTAATTACCACTGAGATGCACATTAGTGGATTAGTATGAACTTTCATTCTGCTCCCTGAGTTAATTTACTTTCAATCTGAGACTATGACCTTATTTCAGTCTGCATCTTAGAAAAATACACATTGTTAAAATGCAAACCAGCACTAGTCAATCTCCTACTTTTGTGTTACACTAAACTCAATGACAGCAAAACAAAAAGCTGTGCTGAACACGATGTTTACATTTCAGTTTTGATTTTTTTTAAATCCTTGTTAACGTACAAAATTTTGAAAACTTCTTTCTTTATTACTATTACTTAAATATACAGTTATTGATATTTTATATATAGTTTTATTAATGATAGATGCCCTATCATTGATCAGATTTTCTTTAAAGTACCCAAATCTGTATCACAGTACTTGATGATGGTATGAATTATGATGTTTTGAACTACAGTGAAGAAAGGGGAGTTATTATTACCCAAGAAAACATTGCACGGACACCAAAATGCACTGATTTTCTTGATTATATGTCATTTACCAACTGTTTCAAGTTGTAAGATACAAAGAGGAATAAAAAAAATGCCACACTGCAGGAATGGATGAGTCTCCTTGCCTACCTGCCTCTGGACACAAGAATTGAAGCTGAAGGTGTTGCAGTGTTAAAACTGCTCCACTGATCCCGGTACATTGTCCCTGACATGAAACCAACACCTACACCAGCATTATACACACAAATACTAGTCAATCAGCTGGACTTCAGTCTGATCTGACAGCCGACAGTAAGGTATGACAGCCGACAGTAAGGTATGACAGCCAAAAGCCCCGAAAGCAAGGAGCCACGCGGTTACTATTCTGTACAGCGGGAGGTAAATCAGAACAGCACAGACCAGCTTCTGCCACCATTGCATTAAACGCTACCATGCAGCGTCTGCCTGCTGTTCTCTGAGTGCATCGCAATGAGGGCAAAGCTCAGCTTAGAAAAGTCCTCATTTATAAAGTCCAAGCCCTTTCCCCATATGAGGTTCAGAAAAAAACCCAAACCCAACAACAAAAAAAACCCAGCCCAACCATATACATCATCTCTACTATATTTCTGACTGTAAAAGGTCATTCCCTGCTGTGCATTTTACCAGTATTTTACTCAGTATAGTTTTTAGCTTCCCAAACCAGAAAGTCGATCTCACTTCCATCAGGAACTGTTCTACAGCCTAATAAATTTCTCTGTCAAGGTTCCCCCTCCCCTCCCGTTGTAAAGCTTACATTTTTCTTCTCCTTTTTTCAGCCTATTACCTCTCATGATGCCCCAAGTGTCACAATAAATAATCCTTTGTTCTTCTTGACACTCTTTACATTTATTTGTTTATTTATTGGGAGACTGCTATCTGGTCCTAGCCTCTGCGGTCACCACCCAGTCATCCCTGTTTTATGAGTCCCCCTTACCATTCAGCTTCCTGATGCTCTTTGGAAAACTTGAGCTTAGAAGCATAAAATGACAGCAGTTTTTGTACCTCAATTCACTTTTGCTATGCACAAAGGGAAGGCTTTTAGTTGGTCCCCCCCCCATTGGTTTGTCACAGTCTATTCTGACAGAGCAGAACATACCTATAAAATAATGAATATCAATGGTTACTAGTTTCTAAGGATCAGATTTGTCAAAAGGAAAGCCGAAGTACTTACGTAAATTTTGGTATTCAGGTGTCAGAAGGATCCATATATCTCCATTATAATTCACTTTACCTGCCTTTTTCTCAAGGCCTCGGCTCTGCAGCCCTGGAGAAGACTGGGTATCAACACCCACTTGGAGGTGTCCGCTTGCTTTTTGTAATGTTGGACCACTCCTCCCTGCAATGCCTCAGGCAGAAGCTTTTTTGAGGATCTCACTCAAGGCTCCTGAGCATGGTGTTCTCTCCCACACCCAGAGCCTCCCCACCTCAACAGGAGGTGTCAGCAGGACTTGCAGACATCCACTTAAAACGAAATAACAACAGCCATTCATTTGAGATATACCCATGTAGGCCCTTGTGGCCTTGGGGTTTCACTGTCCTCAGCTTGATTGTCATTTTTTGTGATTAAATTACTTGATGTTACCCACTACGATATTATAAGAGCTTCTTTCTTTTAAATGGACTATAACTTAACAGATGTGCTCGTTCCGCTTCCTTCTATTCTCTGCAGTCTTACCCCGCATGGTTTCTACCAAGCATATGCTCCTCAATTCCCCTCTTCGAGCAGCAATCTTCTCAGCGGAAATCCAAGCAAACGCAACTTGATTTAAACATATTTTCCCCACCCGTGGCTCACGTTTCTCATCTTCTTTCTTGCACATTTTTTAACTACTCCCCCGAGGCAGGGGTGGTTCCTGCTGTAACTACACCCTACTACTTCAGCTTCACAAACCTTCAGCCTGGCTTTTGCAGCACCTTTTCAGGGCTGCCCTGCAGGTGTGGCCAATAACTCGCCCTCATACCCGCCTCAGGCTGGGCTAATGCCCTACCTAGGCTCCCTGGTCCCATGGTGAGCTCTTCTCACCACCACATCTTTTCCTTCTTAAGTAAGCACATATGTATATTAGCTGCACTATTAGATGTACTAGGCAGAAAATTAAGTGAGTTGCTCTTCAGCCTTAAATATTTAACTGAATTGTTTTAATATTGCATTAGGTTACTATTTTTATGACGGGTCAGAGGGGTTTTTCTTCACATAAACTCTTCTTGGAATATCCCAGCTGTGGCAATTATTCCAACCCTTTAGACTTCATGAATACACAGAAATTTTGTGTATTACTCTGTTAGATCTCTTCTAAAAGGAAATGCAGGGAAGATGTCACAGGCTGCAACAGCCTGTCCGAGCCCAGGCTCAGCCTTAAGCAAAACTCTGGGCAGAAATTCAGGACGCACTGCTTGAGACAGAAAGTGAGCATTCAGATGCCCCTGGAAATTCAAATGAATTTAAAAATTTT
Source organism: Platalea leucorodia (assembly GCF_965183815.1). Classification (NCBI taxonomy): domain Eukaryota; kingdom Metazoa; phylum Chordata; class Aves; order Pelecaniformes; family Threskiornithidae; genus Platalea; species Platalea leucorodia. The sequence goes on from NC_138830.1 coordinate 6,768,739, forward strand.
AACAGTAATATCAATGATATATCCTGCTACACAATTCCAGTTACAGGCACAGCATCTTTTTTAAAATGCAAAGGAGGTTTGCGAACATAAAGGTCTTTCACTCCCTCTTCTCAAAAACCTGTAGCTAAAAGCATTCCTTATTTTGTTCCTCTTCTGGTCTCCACCATCTTCTCTTGCATCCACTTTCCAACCTCCATTATTTAAGTGCATTTAGAGAGAAATGTTGTGAGTGTGGTTCTGCTGTGGGACAGGGACTGGGATGGACCATTTGACCTTTTGAGGCCTTTCTGGCCATTTTACTGTGACTCTCTGGTTTCTGACCCAAATCAACAACTCATTCGATCTCTATCAAAATGTCAGCTGTGCCATGAAGGACAGGCTTACTGTGAACAGCTGTCCCTACCTTCTCCTGTTGCACATTGGAGGTCTCTTTGCAGGCTTTTTCTCCACCACTTACACATGGTGGGAGGGCTCATCTACTTTCACAGTTTAATTCTGTACAGTGATGCTGTGTATCAGTATAAAAAGCAATTTCTTCTCCCTCCCCTGTTTTTTTGGAGCACGCACAAAACAGCTGTCTTTAAAATTCCTTGAAGTATTGTGTAATCTTAGCAATAGCAGAGGGCACTTGGGAGTTCAATGCATTAAAAAGTCTAATAACGGTAACAATAACAACAATAATAACAGTAAGGCAATGAAAGCTCAAGGATGCTGTGACTTTGAGCATGCTGTAGTATTATTTTGAAAAGGTCTACTGCAACTCCAGGAAACCTCCCTCACTAGACAGCTACAGATTCACGTATGTCTTAGGGGGCAGATAACACAAATTAGGGCCTTTTATTTCCAGAATGTGGGCTTGAATCTGGCTTGTGTTGAATGCAATAAAGGTGCTTGCAAACTGAAGACTCTTCAATAAACTAAATCAGGATTTGCACCTTTCCACACACCCAGGTTCAGTTATTAGACTTTATATACATTTGCTATGATTTCACCTTGAAAGGAGTAAGCAGGTCAACTAAAAAGAAAGCCAAGGGAAACTCTCCTTCAGTTCAAGTGCTGTCATTAACACTTGTAGTACGATGAGACCTAGAGACTCGATATGTGATCGTTATGTGATAAGTCATTTTTTGATCTGTGCACAACCCTCTTACATAGCAAGAAATCACAGGGTGCACCAGGAGAACACGTTGAGGCCAGTTTAGGGCAAGGTGGGGTATGGTGACCCATGGTGCATTCTGGTAAGAAGAGTGGGTCCAGGTCAGCCTGGAGAAGGAGGAAGGGCTCCAACATGAACCAGCTCCTCTTTCCTCCCAGACCCCAGGTCAGCCTGACCTGCTCAGAGGGAAGCCAATGTTACTTGAAAGTTACTGATGTATGTTTTGCATATGACAGCATGAGTGGAGATGAAACATGAAGTCGAAGGACTGGTCTTTAAATTTTGACAAAAAAAGTCATATATGATGAATGACAAAAGTTGAGACCAAACATGTTATTTACCTCAACTTTTTAAACCCTTGAAATTAATATGATTTTAATGGGAACCTAACCTTGAGATATCATGCGAGGCTCCAGGAATCTCTCTCTCTGTAGTGAAGATTCACTACAGGCATATCTCGTGGGATAGATAGAAGCTGACAATTTAATAAATGAAGATGGAAGCAGAATAAGCTGATGTCTTAATCAGCTCTTCTTTTGGAAACAAAGAAGCTGCACAAGTTCCTTCCTTATCCAGCTTTTCCTCAACCCTAGTTGATCAGATCTGGTCATAGAAATTACTCTCTGACCTTTCTGGCAGCTTCTTCTGTTTGCAGGGTTTTGTTTTTGCTACAGACCATGTTTCCAGGGAGAGAAAAAAAAAAAGTGTTTCACAGCTCTTCATAAAATTGTCACCAAACCAAATGTATGACTATCATTCCCTTTAGTAAGCCTCTTCTCAAATAAACAGTCCTCAGCATGCCTGCATCCTGCAACTACCAAGTTCAGCTACAGCAAGAGCTTTTAGCAGCAGCCGCTTCTCTAATTGCTTTCTACTCCACCAGCAACCAGCATGTCTACTGCAGACTGGTGGGCACAGAACAACGTACAGGCAGGTAATTTAAAATGTTTCCCTCCTAATCATGCTCTGTCGCAAGCTGGTCCTTGAATTCCTGACATTCTGTAATTGTGAATTCATAAAGCTTTGAGGATTCGGGAATATGTGTGCCAGCCTGGGAGTCTGCACAAAGCCTCGCTGGAAGGGTGAATGATTCACTTTAAAGAAGATCCTGAAGCACACATCAAATTTTAATAAATCTTTGACTCTCTTTTCTAAATGTCATCTCCTAATGACACTGTGGAAAGATGCTGTTTCTCCTATCACATTCTCTCTTGAAAATTCTCAAATGCTAAACTCATAGTGTCTGATAAGCCATCAAAGAAGTTTGCTCGCTAGACCTTAAAACACAAGGAAAGAACATTTTGCTGTTTGTCTTTATGATGAGATGTTGTTTGGATGTGCAGCACCTGCTTCTCTTATCAACTGCCATATGAAACATTTCCCTGGCTTTGGAGTCATGTGAAAAACTGAAACACTTATTGATCTGAATTATTCTTTTAAAAGCTAGTAAGAGAGACTCTTAAATTCATCTAAAAATATGGCCATGCGTTCAGGAAAATCTTCCTGCACGCTCGAAGCCCAAAATCTTACCTGAAACACCACTTTTGCACACAACAGGTCAGTGTTCAAGAACAGGCAGAGAAGCGGAGCTGGCAGTTGGTGGATCTAGAGTATGAGGCTATATACCACCCCAAGCGCCTTTGAGTGTTGAACAGCTCCCATAGTACGTGATTTAATATGCATTTAGTGTACTGACCACTCCCACCAGCTGATGCAAATTTCATTTACAGAAATACATGTGCACCCACATCAAACCAACCATAAATTATGAACTGAAAATAGTGAGCTTTATTTTTTAATGAGAAGGAAGAACCAACCAGCAGAGACACATGCACCCAACGAAAGGTGACTTTGGGGAACCTTCTAATTTAATAAAGGAATGGATACATGAAGATGTCACTATTTGCAGAGGGTAACAGCAAAAAAACCCTTTCTCTGCCAATCTAAATCACATGTCTCAGCCTGAAGCAACTACGAGCTGCAGGGTTTTTCATGGCTGTTGCTGTTAGGCAAGGATATATAATGCAGTGAGTATATACACTTGGCTGGGAATCACAGGACTTCTGCGACAAGAAAACAAGGCTCTTGCCAGCTTATTGCCCAGGGGTACCCCTGGCATGTGATATAGCATTACCAGTGCAGGCAAATGTAAATAGGAAACAAGATACTAAAGCAAAATTTATTTGCAGATGCAGGCTGCCAAACGTAATATAACTTCACAAGGTGAATGAATGCCCCATCTTAGAGAGTGACAAGACCTTACTTTTTTCCTTTTGGGCCCCAGAATTTAAAGGGCCTTGCATAAAGCAACACCTACTCGTGACATATTGTAGTCTCTGCGAAGACTTCATACAGCCCCATAGTATGCCAAGAGAAAATTGTAATTCTTATCCATGGGAAGGAGACTATACTAGAGGTACTTTATTCATAAAAATCTTTTTTTGCTCTCCCCTAAACCTTATACACAACTAACATGTTTTCATTCTGTAACCTGTTGATGGAATCTTTCCTGTAGCAAATGGGAAAATAAACCTGCCTAATTCTGCTCTGACAATCTCCTTTTTTAATCTTACTGATTGCGTGGGCATTTTTATTTTTAGATTGATGCACAGCATAGATGAACTTACAATATTTTACCACATGGACCCAGTTCACCCAGGATTAACTTTACTGCAGAAGAACTTTATAGCTACCGTAAGAAGTACAGGCAATGCCATGGTAACAGGAATCACTGGCAAAGGATAACTAGGGATGTTGATAGTCATCATTGTGCATACAATTTACTTCTAAGACTGTTTCATCTATAGTTTCATATCTATTATATTTTCAGCCCTCCTTTCTAAGGAGGTATAATTTTGTAATTTCTAGTTTTTAAATGATTGTGAGATATTAGCGACCTCAGGAGTCACATTAAGTAGTAGATGCATTTCAAACAATCCCAGACAGATTAATGAAATGTTTACATGTAAAATTAGTATTCAGTAGCAAGAAGGGTAGCACAATCTGCTCTGCACGTTTTAAGCCAAGAAACTCCATGTGAACATTGAATTTATTATTTTCAGTTGTAGCATTGTGCTTGAAAAATTGAGAGCCGAGTTCCCCTTTGGCGATTCAGCCTTTCAGTTTTGTATACCAATTTAGTAATAAAATTAACTTACATAGCACATTTCATGTGCAAACACTAACAAAATATCAGTATAATTTTCCCACTGTATTACTAAAGTATATTTTCTCATACCACATGAATCCCTCCTGAATGGTCTACTTTTTTATTTTTAGTTTAGAGGTCAAACATTGTACCCAGAAGAGCATGTATCCATTAAAAATGGCACTTATTATAGAGGTAACATTTATAAAACTCTGGGTGTAATTTTTATCATTTTCTTCACAGTATGTTGGTAAGAATTAATTCAGTTCAATTAAAATCCAAAACTGAAATAGCTAATAAAACTTTGACAGGGAAAATATGAAAAATCGTCCCCAGCTGCAGTTAGTTATACTTGCTATACAGAAAAAGCTGAATGAGGAACTGTCTAAAAATAGGTTTAATTTTTTTTTAATGGTATTGAATTATTGAATTGTATTCTAGTAATGTAGACTAGGTAATGGATTCACTAGATTCAGCCCTAAAGGATTTACCAGAAGATCAGATAAATATAGTTAGAGACATGAATAAAAATATAAAAGTGTCATCAAGAGCTTTCAAAGAAAATCTTGGTTTGAAAACCAGATTTACGGAAAACAAGCTGAAAGAAAGAGATGGATATTGGTTGCTTAATTAGATCAAGCCACTACCTCAATTTTAATGAACTTTCTGGAACTACAAGTAGTGTTAAAGACCATAGCAATTTACATCAACAAGTACCTAATAGGTCTGTTAGATAATATTGCCTTTAGCTATAAAGCACCTACCATAAGAGCTACTTAGCATTCCCTTAGTGTATAAACACACTCCAAACCTTTCTGGACAGCTTATTTTAAATACTTTGGCTTTGTTTTCAAAATTTACACATTTACACTGCAGAATGGGCTGGTGGATTAGTCAGTGCTGATAAGCCTAATTGAGGGCAGTTAGAGATTTGAACATGAATATATAGAAGACTACCTTTTAATGACCAATTTGTAATTATCAGTGGGTAGTTTCCATTATTTCTTGGCAAACTGAAACAAATCAAAGTCTTCCTACTTACTAACAAGTTGCGTATAAACTAAAGGTCTGAGGTACTACCATATCTCATGGAGCAAAGGCTGAGCAATGAGAGGAAAATGCACACCTTTGGCGATTTTGAAGCAATAAAAATGTATTTCAAAGCTATTAAAATTTTTCAAGCAAGATCAGGAGAGATTTATGAGTTGGTAGATTTCTTGCAAAGGCACACCTTTCCTGGACTTCAGCTCTTTTTCAGCTGTGGAGGAAGAAAAATGTGTTTTATTTCTTTGGGTTAAACTCAAGCCAAAACAAATACAAACCCTCTGTCTACTTCTGAACCTGCAAACACTTACTGCAAACTTCCTTAACTTATAATTTGGCTAAATGTCTATAAGCAACTATATTGCAGACAGCAGTGAATGGGGTTGGGGGTGACAGTCATTTGCCTCTTGCCAGTTGCTGGGAACGGAGAGGATATTCCAGGGGCAACATATGTTGTCCTGCATCTAGTGGTGGGCATTAGTTGTCTCCCACCATCCTCTTGCACACAAATATGGTGGGAAAAGTTCTCTTCCTGTCCTGCCCAACAAAGGGCTAGACGCCATTTCTCTCTAAGAATACACTAATTTGGCACTTTTAACTGATTTCTAATAGTGCTGTCTTCATGCAAATTCCTTGGCATGTTAAGCTGCAGCAGATCCCAAAGGGCTTATTCTATAATCTATTACATAAATATGTATCTTAAGGAAAATATCATATGGATAGTGCCATTACTTATCAATGCTTTATTAGTTGCCTGTTTTCAGTCATTTACTTTCAAGAAGCTGCTCAGGTGTTATCCTTTGGCCTCCATGGGGATGACCTAGGAAAGCCTCAGGGGCAGGTGGATCTCGTGAGCTCTGCAGGCAGCTGCTGCTGCCCTCAGTGCCTGCACAGCGAGATTATCCACACCGCTCCAGAAATGCTTCCCCGTGGCTTCATTTACAGCTTGTCCAGGTGCTGAAAGTTTACAAGTAGGAGTTATAAAAGTTTACTTTAAAAAGTGACAGCTTGCCCTTTTCACTATCACTCAGGACCTCCTACAAATAACCTTTCTTGCTAGCTTTTTATTATTATTCTTATTTTTTAAACAGGTACATTTAGAAATATCTGCCAGCTCAGCTTTATTCTTCTTCTGAATTGAATTTGTTGCAATGCCTATAAATGGTTATTGCAGATAGCTATGCATCATTTCAGCAATTAATTACTTATTAAACTCTTGGTTTGGTGTGGAAATAAATGGAAGATTTCTGCAAAGGCTGATGTTTGTGATATTAGCTGGCTGCTTACTGTTAGAAAATTGAGAGTAATGATTTCAAATTACAATCCACTGAGCCAATTCTTGCATATCCAGATATGCAGCAAGTAACAGGTCTTAAAGGTCCGTGAAGTGAACGTTACCATTACGCTGTGTTGTTGTGCCTGTCCACAGAGTACGCACACAAGTTTCTACCTGCTCAAAGATACTCAAGATTATACTTTCTTGGGAAGAAATGTAACACAGTAAACCTTTGTGGTTCGTACATGAAGCAGGAGAAAAAACATGGATTTATTGATAACAAACAGGTTTACTATGTCATTAGGTACACAAACTTCAATTAAGAAGCACAGATTTAATTTAGCCAAAAGTGGTTAACTTTGGAGAAATAATAATATCAATCTTGAGTCTTAGGCAACCGATAACACCCTGAACTGAAGGAATAGGTCTGTACATAGGATACAAATCTGCAAAAAACTTCCCAAAGAAGTATTTATAACATAATTTGTCACCATGCCCACCAATAGTCGGGCACAGCTGTAGTTGTTCTCTTTACTGCTGACACTAGCACACCTGTATGCAAATTGTAGCGGCTCTAAAGAACATGCAGGGGTCACACATCTCACAGCACATCATTACCTTAACAAAGTCTCGAGACTTCCTCTCTATAGCTTTTTTGATGAACAATGATAAATAAATAAGAAAAAGGTTTTGCATGTCAGTTAATTATGGTGATATATTTCAACGCCTACATAATTTCTTATTAGACCTAGCCATTCTGAGGACTTGTTTATCCTGGTGGAAATGTAATAAAAAACTTTCTCATGCTTTTTGCTGTCCTCTGTAATAATTACTGTCTGTCCACCCTAAGTGATTATTTCTTATGTTCTCATAGATGGTCCAAATACTACCTTGCAGAGCCAGATATTTAGAAGCAGTTCAGGATTTAAATTTTATAGGTAACAGCACTTTTAATTGCATATTCTTCTGAATTTCGATTAAGCTGAATAATGGGATGTCATCCATTTCAAATTCAAATTAGAGTAACTTATTCCACCAACGAGTGAACTTTGTCTTCATAATCTAGCTCAGCAAGCAAGCGTGATATAACATAGAAAGTAGTAACTGAGAGTGCTTTAACTAATGAATATGCCATCAGAGATGCAGCTCCATGTTTGACAGCTGGACCACTGAATTTTGATTTTTATTTTTATTAATTGGGAGACCCTTACAGTAACCTCTGTTAATCAGTGCCTGAGCAGCTCACAGCACACTGTCTAGAGGACACGTACAAATGAGGACTCTGCACTCATTTAAAGCCGTATATGTAAAAGTATGCTGTTGTCCAGTATTTGTTAAATTTTATAGAATTAAAAACAGGCCTGAACATTTTCACACACTACACAATGTGATTTTACAACGTTTCATAATGCATTTATGTTGCACATAGTGATGCTTCCTCCTTCCATATAGCACCAATAATAAAGGAAATTGTAGAGAGAATAATTTGGATTACTTGGGAAATACAAGCCACAGATTAAGTAGAGAAATAGATATAGTTTTTGTATCTCTGATGATGAATTTTCCAATTAAATGTTCCATCATAGTTATTGGCTTTGATCAATTAGATTTAGACATACTGGGCCATATTATCATATTATTCATATAGCTTCATTTCAGTTAAATGGCAATATTACCACCAGACAAATAGGCCTGTGTATTTTCCTTTTTTAAAATTATGCTGAAGATGAAAAACTCAAAGAACCCAAAAGCTGGCAACATGTGCACTTATATTTTGGTTATGCATGAACCAAGAGCAAAACCCAATAGCTCTTTCCAGAGGCACAAGAATATCAGAAAACATGCACACGTGTATTTTGCAATATATTTGCAATATTTACAAAACAAGATGTGTGATATTCATTCTGCAGAAGTGCAATCTACCTTTTCTATAACACACTGGCAGGAATGAGAATCTCAGAGCTTGTGTCCTTGACCAATTTTAATTTAAGGTATTGGGAAGGGGCAAACTCTGCTGACACATACTCTGCATTGGGGTCCTGTCTGGTCAGTGGCAATTAAAATCCCATCTGAAATGGTCCATAACACTGTCCATTCAAGCATGCTAAACCTCTTTACACATATTACGTATTGACTAATTAGTTAGAATGTCTTCTGAGACTTGTAGATATGCTCTCCAATTGATCGTTCTGGAAAATGAGGCAGAGAGAGGCAAAAGCCCTCCTGAGAGGTCCCAGCTTGCCCTTGCTCAACGGCTAGGAAGGAACTCCGTCTGACTCTCACTACGGCCACACAACCACAAGACAAGGACCTATTCCTTACCACAGCCACAGCAATGTTACTTGTTTTACTTATTGGTTTTTTTTTTTTTTTTTTTTCCTTCTTTAAAAGGCTGTATTATGGAGGTTTGAATATCATCAAGAAGAAAGTTTCCATTTAAGCACTTTTAAGTATTTGACAAATCCACAAAACCAAGGAAACTCGGATTTAAGGCTGAAAATCCAGACTGACACTCCAACCTTACTGATACTGCCACAAAACTCCTTGCTTTTGTGCATTAAAGTCAGACCTCTTACTTTACTAAGTGCTGTTTTTTGTAGTTAAATTATAGTAACAAGTGCTCCAGTTTCACTAAAACCCACTACCTACAAGATTTGGATTACTAAAATGTAACCTAAATCCTTTCTGCTGGTAGTGTGTGCATTTGAAGATAAGTAGCAAGGTGAGTAGGCTAATAATGGATTGGAATCTCCTATAGATAGTTCAGCACATCTCTAATTTCATTGCAACTATTTTTCTAGTTAAATTCAGATGAAAGAGGAAGACACATCTATTTCTTGCCTGCTATTTTTTTCCTTTAAGGTATTATGAGAATTCTGTTATATAAACTCATACAGGCAAGTGAAATGTGGCAGCCACGGTAGCATATTAATTTGTATCATATTTCCAATGATTTTGATTGATTATAGTGTGGATGATGCTGGCCCACAATACTTAAAGACATAGTATTGTAAGAATTAACATAGAATTGGTCCTCTAACTCACCTTGCTGTAGATGTGGGACTAAAACATATACTTATTGTTTGTTTAGTATCATTTTAATAGCACTTCTACCACTCAAGTTCTACGTACATCAGGCTTTAAGAGGAGAAAGCTCAACCCCAGCCTTTTCTGGCAACGGAAAAATATCCACTTTTTCTTTCCCACGTATTCACACCCAGCCAATTCTACCAGAAAGCAGACACCAGAGTGAGCGTAGAAGGTGCTGTCCTACCCTTTTGCTTTTGGCTTTATCCAGCAAAATAAACAGAATCAGGAAAAAGAAAAAAATGGCAATTAAACAGAAAGGTTTGACTAGGTCTAAGGTGGAGGAGAGGCATATAAATGGTGAACAAGCAGTTCACACACTGTATAGCTTTCTGGCTATAGCTTTATTGTTTTGAACCACATCTTTGGCACAGCTCTTACCGGGGTTTGTGAATATTCATTACCTACATTTTCCAGGAAAAAAAACTTTTGGAGGAAGAAGATTGACAATACAGATGAAAATACTGAAATAATTTTTTTAAAGCATAATAAAAGATTTATAATGAGCAGATGAATTAGGAAAAATGCTTTTTGTGGGTCCTAGCCTGCCTTAACAAAATATGAATTAGAAAGGACTCCTAGTAAGGATTTATTTATGTCCACATGGAACGTAATGAAAATTAAATCTTGCTTTATGTAATGCTGGAAACCAAATCCCCAGCTTGGTTACTGGAGTGTAAACACAAACTAACTCCACTGTGCTTGATGATCCTACTGTGGATTTCTATCTTGCTCTCATCTGTGTCCCACCAATCTATAGCAAAGGTGGATCCAGCCGTCAGCAAGCAATTTGCCCAAAATGAGAGTAATACAACCCACGGGACTGCACATAAGCATAAAGAACTCCTAGGCTTATAGTTTGCCTCTCGTCAGATGTTACTCGGTAATGCTTTCTTCACTGATACTCATTTTAAAGTCTAGCACCTTTCTTTCTATGTTTGAGGCATTTGCCTTCAAAGTCATTTTAATATTCAAGCTACAAAGGTGTTTGCTGTCTTTGACTCAGTTGACATTTACTTGCGAGAAACTGAAGTGGCTGGTAATTTCTGTAAGAGGTGTTGGCATTAATTTTCTTGCTGTTATGCCTTGTTGCTCCAGTAGATGTTTGTAGATGCCAACATTGCCTAATTTTTTTCCCCTTTTACTTACGTTTGACAGATTACTTATTGTTTATTGACTCTGAGAAGTTTCTTATGCGATTTTGCTTCCTCAGCTCTGGTATTCAGCAAAAAGGCTTTATTTGTCTCATGATAAGGTGTTTATCTGACACTAAGTCCTTTTTTTACAAGTCAAACTTCCAAAGAAATTATTATAACCTTCACTACTTAGCTGTTAGCAAACTCTTTACACTTTCATTTCTGATTATACGGAATGAAGAAAATGTGATAATTTGCTGAGTGACACAGAATTGTCTAAAAAGATGTTCAGTCCTCTTTTCATCTCTTATTCCTGTACTATCGGATGAGGGAAATTACTTATCTTTCATAGACAAATCTACACCAATGAGTGCTAGAATTAATAAGATATTTTTAAATGTGTACTACATATTTAAAAAACAATGTGACAAGTATGTTATTACAAGTATCTTTTTTAAGGTCATAGCCCACCAGCTGAATAAGGAACAAAATTATAATAATTGGAGACCAACAGTGATTATAAAAGGGAATTTTAACAAATATGTTAAGATCTAGCTAAAGGCTTGTGTCAATAATTACCTTCACATTACACTCAGTGTTGATACCTTGTTGCACTACTACATATGGACAGATATTAACACATAATACCATTCAAATTTATGGGTCCTGAAGTAATTGCAGGCTATAAACATTTTCTGCTTGATTTGACTTTTGATAAACTTACTTTTTAGAAGACTAACCATGGTCTCTCTGAATAGGTATGACAGCATCATGTGGAAGAGTCAGGAAAGGCCTGATGTCTTCCCGATATCTTTTCTCTTTAAGTTTCCCACTTAACATCTTTTGCTTCTTGCCAATAAGTAGCACAGAATATATTACAGAGGAATCATCTACAGTGGGAAAAAGTTGTGAAAAGTAATTTCAGCAAAAACACACTGTCTCTTTCCTGCCAGTAATATGGAGTTTTATATCCACAACCCTGATAATCTCGATAGCTCAGTGACCATGCTGGTCTCAAGCCTTCCTGTATAATAGTCACAGTATATTTTGCAAATTATTCTTTCTGCCAAGCCACCTTTGCAAGCACACATTTGTTATTTTCCTGCAACAAGAAGCTCAAGCCTGGCCAAGGTTGTTCGTCACCTCAGTTTGAGAAGAGCAGAGCTTGCCCAGCTGTGGAAATGCCAAAGGAATTTACACAGAGATTTTAAGAGACAAGTAAAACTGGGACATGATAATACCATCCCTTCCTTCATGATCTTAAAACTATGGCTGAGTACATGTGGGTAGAGAACATCGGCACTCCTTTTGAAAAGAGCCAGCTTTGTTTTTAATGCCTGGCATTAGCAGACAAAAATAGAAAGGAGATAACATTGGATCACCAGAAAACATTCCCAGATGCATGCTTCTGGCAGGTAATTGCATTTCCTTGCAACATGATAAAGCAAATCAATAAAATGAATACAGAAAATGTGAAACTGAAATCTATATCACAGTATTCACAAGAAATCCAGCAGAATCTTGTTCGGAACCACGTGTCCAGGTTGTGTCGACACATAGGCTGCATGGTTTTCTGGAAATAAAAGAACAATTTAAAAAAAACAAACAAACAAACAGTAAATAACAGTAAAATGATCTTTTCATCCCTTTTCCAAGACCAAATAATATTACTTTCACACTACGCTTCAAGAAACAGAAGCGATCAGAACAGTAGGTTGCTGATTTAGAAGGCTTGGCTCCGTAGTGGCTTTGAAAAGGCAGTGAAAACAGTTCTTCAGTTGCAGAAGATGAGGTTGATGTGGATATAGGTTTCTCTTTTGCCTTCATGAACTAATTAGATGGGTTTTTTTTAATCAGTCATCCTAATCCAAGCCACAAGGAGGCAAGCATGCCTGCGTCAGCAGGGCCACTGCAGTCAAAGTCCTCCCATTTGCTCAGTTAGTCCTGCCCAAAGAGATGGCTTAGTGACAACACGTGCTCGCATGTTGACTGTTTGTATACAAGGTCCCCAATACCAAGCTGGCTGCTCATGTTCTAGGTTTAATTCCTGTAGTGGTGATGCTGTGTGCTTTTCTGCCAAGGCAACACTTCTTGGCTTGCACTGAAGAGACAGGCTTTGCAGGTAACTCCATGCATGTGGTTTTCCTTTGTACTCAGAGTTTATACAGTCATTTTTGACTATCAAAGATTTCCATCATCCTCTGGCCTTAATCTTCAAAATTTATTTCAGAGCCTCAGAAGCTTTGTTTGGCTGAGTGCAGCTAAGCAGTGAGCAGCTGAAACCCTTTGTGACTGTCATACGGTTTTCCTATTTCTTTTTAATATCCATCAAGCTTGAAGTTTTATGTAACCCATTTTAAATGTGTCATAAGAGAGTTTATTTGGCTACAGGCAGTGTTTTCATGATGGGTTTTGGGTTTTTTCTGAGCTGATAAAAATGGAATTAGCAGGTATTAGCAACTAAATTAGTTAGTAGGCATTAATAACAAAAGAACTTGTTCAAGTTCACTGAAGCAGATATAATTCCAGTTACAGGTAAAATATTTTTTCAATAAGTTGTTTGTTTGCATTGCTTTTTAGGTATTATTTCTTAAGAAATTAAATCTTCTTAACCACAGTCCAGTGAACTCAAGACCCTATCTAACACTGCCTTTGACTATTGCTCTTGGAGAAGAAATCCTCGCCATCGTCTTATTTACTCTCAGACAATGTGCCTGTATTCCCCAGAGGGCTGCTAATTCAACTTCCAGAACAGCATAATTTCAAATGTCTCTAGAGAAAATGGAGTTACAGAACAGCAGCTGTGGAAAAGTATATGTTCAGGCTCGTCACACATGTATAATTAGTGCTCTGCTGAATTTCTTACAAATTATGAAAAACAATGACCTTATATATCACAGTACACTGCAGCAGTAGTTTCTTACACAGACACATAAACTGTTTTTCCCAAAAGCTGTATTTTGATCTCACATTTACTTGTTCAAATGTTCTCACCAGATAAAGCAGTGTTCAAATAGTCCCTACTTAGAATGCAAAAATGCATGGAATCTTTCTCAAATTTAAGGTTATAGGTAATTCACTTCTTCGGTTGCAACATTTCTATCTTCAAGTCTTCTGCAGAATACAACATTAATGAAAGTGAGACCATCTTAAAATTAAATGAACTGTAGGACAACTATAAACTGGGAATGACAGGTTCAGATTTTTCCTTCAAGCTTTTAAGCATCTCTGCTAATAGCTAAAATATTTCTGAAATGGTCTGACCTTTAGATTCTATTTGAAAAAAAGCCTTCTTTTCTTTTGGGAAACTGCCTCCACTGAATCATTTCCAAGCCTCCAGGCAACTTTCAGTATCAAATACACTGTTGTTACAACTATTTCGAAGATAATTTTATAAGTGAACAACAAGAGAAAATTAACCCTAATGTCTAAAAAGCATGGTAAAATTATACAGAAAATCTCTTGCAACATATATCATTGAATCCAAGTATAACTCATTTGATACAGACCTTCAGCTTTGCATGATTTCTGTTATGGAAACTAAAAGAGCCCAATGGGAAGGTCCTGTGAGTTTCAAGCCCTAAGTAATTGGGTTATGAACCCCAGAGAGATTATTAATTTTTTTTCTGGTAGCTGCATTTCAGCTATGGCAGTCATTTAAATATTTGGCCAAGCTAGCTGAGAATGATGATTAAAATAAACAGAATGTTCATCAATGTTTACTGTCTATATATTTCTCATAAATCAACAGAACTTAAATGTCAAATTTTAATACATATGTGTTCTTTTCAGTACAGTATCTTTGATTTGACCTAATAAAATTATACGACAATTCTGTGAATTACTGTGATAGCAAATTAATATATTTATTGTCATTACTTAAACATGTAGCAATGAAAACTGGAACTGCCTTCAGAATTAATGAGATTTCTATAACTGGGTCCAACTATGGTGAAAGCAAGCAGCACTCCGTTAACTGTGAAATGATCAGCCTAGAAATTCTCTATGCAAAATACCACCTTATTTCACTGGAGTCTGGACAAGTTTTGGCGATAAGGTATGCTATTTTGCAGTTTCTAAACTCTATAGTTTGGAGCATAGTACTTAGTGGAAATTGGTAACCTCAGTTAACTGGTTATGATCTGAAGCATTGATCATGATGATCGCTTGAACCTCAAAGACAACTGGACAAATACCTGAATTAAACAGAGCCATAAAAAAAGTTTGCCTCTACAAAAGTAAAGAAAACATAAATAGGATAACGAATGCAGGAATAAATAGAAGCATTATGACCCAAAGCACTTTGCCAGAATGTTTATAAAAAAAAAAAAATAAAAATAAAAATCAACAGTGTGTTATGGACAGAGATCTTAAGCCACAGCAAGGAGCATCAGATGATGGGCCAAGCCGTGGCTGTCCTATTCACATAATGACACTGCTCTGTTCTTAAGCAATAGGGCAACACTGGAAATTTAACTCTAGAATTTGCTAAATTGTTCACATACACAGGGCTATTGGAACTTGCCTGAATAAATAATTTCAATATTTGAATGACTACATTGTGTTCTATCATGTAACATGATACATGCCCATGGTTTACATGAACAGAGCTGAGTTTCCATTTTAGACCAGTTTTGAATATTCTTGCTTATTTGTATTTATCTATTTTTATATATTCGGTTTGCTTCTGGCTCTTGCTTCCATAGATGAAATTATGAATAAACTACTAAAAATATGACCAGAAACCCTGTCTTCATCACACAGTCTTTCAGTACAGGTTCTTCTCTGTGGCAATCTCCAGTCTCTACATAGACATTGTTTTGAGGAAGATATTTTGTTCCAGGTGTTCATCTACTAATTTGTAATAAATATAGTATCTGTTTAATAAAGTAAAACCAGGAATATCCAATGACAGCCTTGGTTGAGCTAAAAGACAGACCTCCTAAAACCTTGTTAGCTTTTCTCCCAGGAAATCTCGGAGTTGGCACCCGCTGCAGGAGCAGCTGTTCTCACAAGTCTTACAGATGGCTGCAGGAAAGGAAATCAAATCCCCACCGCACTCAGACCTTTAATGAAAACTGTATAAATCCTGAACTGGTTGAAATCATCTCCAGGACCAGACTTGCCTTTTGTATGGACATGAAGACTCAAAGACCGGCTGGATCCTGTGTGTGCCAGGTGAGTGCGTTGCCAGATGTGCCCGACCATGGGTCGCAGGTGGCTTATGAGGCTTCTGGCCGGGAGCCGAGACCATCCTTCCTGAGAGCCATAGCATTGATCTTGCCTTCATACCTTTATATAAAAATAACATCTATATAAAAGTTACATATTTCTACATAGATATATAAACATATAGATATAACACTTATAAAAAATAGTTTATATAGAGAGAGAATATCTACATAAATTGTATATAAATATACAGAGAGAATATAAGAATATATATAGTGACTAAACTATATATAGTTTCTATATAGAGGACTATTCTGACTACCAAATATACACTGAACTTAAAGGTCTAAAAATAGGACACCTAACTAGGAATGCTGGCTTATAAAAATAATTCAACAGTAAAATGCTTTAGCAACATAGCAGGAGGTTGGGTTGATAGGTGCCTGTCTGAAAGTCTGCCAAAAGGTGTTAAGGGCAGTGTGGCGGGATGAAGCTTTGGAGTGTGGTTTTCAGTGGTGCAATGCAAGACATGTTGGTTTAATAATATCAGCAAGTCTGAAAGTGTTTTGCATGCACTATAACTTCAAAAAGAGCCTGATTTATAGGGTCCCTGTGATGTATCTAAATGTCAAAAATACATAATTTATGAATTCATCTGTTTAGAGATCTATTCTTTTCCAGATTATGTATACTAAAATGACTATACTCCATGTAATTCAGCTCAATTTCTAGTAGATTACTCATTTGAAAAGAGCTGAGAAAATAAGTGTTTGCTATTCATTTTGCACACAGAACAGATGTCTACAATGCGCTTTTGCACATCCTAACATGAAAACTTGGATTTGTCATCAATGATTGATCATCTCAGTGCTGCTCTCCAAATATGCCTTTGTTACTTATGCTTCTGGTTTTTTAATAGTGGCCTTGAAACTTTTTAAACCTTTAGCAGGTGAGATAACTCACTTCACGATGAAGTGACTTTCTTCTCTGACCAGGTGAAGGAATAGGATCTGCCCTTCCTCACTCCTTCCAGCTATCTCATGCCATCTGCAACAGCGCAGACCCTGGCACCATCCCATAAGGAGCAGTTCCTCTTGCAAAAGTTCAGATGCAACAGGGCAAGCTAAGCCTCAGACATCTTACACCCCTTATCCATCTCCTTGTCACTCATACTTTTAAATCTTAAAAAAATTATACAATGAGATGAAAAGTTTAGTAGATAAGAAGGGTAGGAACATAAATAAAATATGAATGCAAAGTAGACACAGTTATTATACCATAATATAATAAGAGTATGTAGGAAAGAGTTCATCTTCATATCAATATTTGGGTCATTAATTTGAAAAGAAATACAGGGCATCCCTCTGTCTGTAATGCTCTGGACCTCTTTGGTGCTCAAAATCATGCTTTGCTTGCACGCAAAGCTCAAGCAAAGTCGTGTTGTTGTGTCCACTGCAACGGTGGGAGGGAGAATGGCATCTCGCTGCCCTGTTGCAGCATGTCCTCTGTCCTCTCCATACCCTAAAGGACCTTATCAGCCAGAGAGGAGAAAAAGCCGTTACTCTACTTGTCGATAATACTTAGCGCTGACCAGCTCTGCCATGAATCACAGCATGGTAGCAGGAGGTAGCATTTCTGATATGGTTTCTCAGTCCATGCACCTAACACCCGTGTTGCATAATTTCTTGCTAGGAAGACCGTGCTGTGTTTTTATTACAGACTGTCTATGATAGTTAAGAAAAAAAGTCTGCTTGGATCATTTTTACCCATCTTACACATCCTTTTTAAGCTTCTTACTGCCTTGTCCAAATTATTCTTGAATCTTCATTATGTTCCTGTTGGGAAAGTGTAATATTCAAGCAGTAACATTCAGATTTTTTAAAAGTAATTTTGGCGAGTTTGGAGCTGAACATAAGAAAGAGAATATCCTATACTTCAATTTTAGAAGCATCTAATTGAACTGGCACAATATATGTGTGGGGTTTTTTTAAGGAGTTTTAGCATACATTTACGGTTACCTAAAATGACCATTGTAAATCACAGTCTGCAGCAGGGAACAACAATCATTTCTTTATACTCTGAAAATGTATTAAAATACACAAACACAGCTGAATTTTAAAGGGTTGGTCAACATGATATTGGGCTCAGAGTCAAACTGGCTCCCAAAGCAGACAACTCAGGATCTTTTTATCTTCAGAGAATTTATGTGCACATAACATTAATAGTTGATCCTATAGCCAGCAGCCAGCCCCCCTGGAAATGGTTTTGTAAACCAAACAACGCATTACCTAGTTTCATGTTACAGAGCAGCCAACAGCAAGGAATTTTCCTATAGTTTATACTATATAGTCAACACAGAACTTCAGGTTTCCATTAGAAGCTATTTAAACATGTCCCAAATGCCAGGATCCTACTGACACAACCAGTATTTAGTTGATACTCGGCACCTTTAAGGCTCAACAATACCTTTGTCCTTGCCTAGGCAACTACACCACCCATTAAGATCAAGGTCTGCATAACTAAATGGACATGAGCTCAGTGTGGATATGAGCTAAATTACTTGAGAAGATATAAGAAATCCTCCTGAAAAGCAGATAATTGAACCTAAATCCCACAAGGATATATTACCGCCCTAAACATTAAGGTACTTCCTCCTCTTTAAAAAAATAAATTGGCCTTATAAAACTATTCCACTTCTGTATAGATTTTTGTGGTAGGAAAATATACAGCTGTATTTAACCGAGCCTTTACAAGATCATTAAGCTGCCTTACAATTATTAGTTTGTGGGTGGTGTTTGTTTTTTTAAGTGGTTTGAATAATCATAATAAACATACGTGCAAATGTTGAACCTACTAGCCAAAGCACTGTCCTCTATTATAAAGAGCATGTTACTGCCATCTGGGTGCAGGAGATATATTGCAAGGTACACCAGTACATTTTCATAGAAAACCTAGTATATGGAGGAATTTTGATTCCTGTTTGTCCACATTTCAGATATTTTATCCAGTTGTTCCTTACAGTGTTAAATCGCGGCCATTCCAAACTAAGCAATAGACAGGGCACTTCTAATTTTCAGGAATTAGAAATGTAAGAGCTAGATAATGCACTGTACAATGTTTGTATCAAGTTTTGCATTATTCAATCAATCTGGCAATTGGAGAGGTGCACTGTAGGGCTTAACACTAATAAGGCTGAGTGGAAGAGAAAAACAATCTCATTACTGGAAGGTCCCGTAATATTTTGCCCACTTACCTTATTCTTCTCCTGGAAATGACAGGAATTTATAAAATTTTGCCAAACAAATGCTCTTCATAGTGTAAAGCAACACTTTCCCTACAAAAAAAATGGGCCATGGTTATCTGGAGAATGCAATTTCATATTTCACTTATAGTAAAATTTCATATGCATATATATTTTTTCATAAGTATAAATGTGCTAAAATTATCCAGAATCAAATTTAATGCCTGCACATTAAGAAAAACAGATCATACAAAGGGATACTATTACAAGAAAAAGGTTACATTGGCTCAGACTGAATGAGCCATCTAGCCATGTGGCTACTAGCAGATGCCAATGAAAAAAATGTAAATAGCCTTATCATTAAACTTGTATAGAATAAACTCTCAGCCTCCAGCAATTTCTGGGTCAGAGAATTCCTGTACAAGAAGCTGTACCTAATATTAACAGACAGGTGATATTGATTACAAGACAAAAAAAAGCATTTTTATTTTTGTTTATGAGGTTTTTAATCCATATAGGTTATTTACCTCTATTCAAAATACAGAATTTTCACATGTGTGCACAGAAAAACAATAATCAGGGTACAATTTAGGCTAAGCAACATCTCAAAGTATGAAGCAGTAATTCAGGTGAAGCAGAAAAGTTTTCAGCTGGGTTGAAAACTGACTGCCCTTTTACTGCAGCGAGGGCTTTCCGTGCCCATGGAGTTTAAAACCAGTGGGACTTGGCATTAGTCCTTTGAAACATCTTCCTCCACAATTATAGATATGAGGTACTGTCAACGGCTAGAAAGATCCATGTCAGGGTCCTGTAATAATTTTTGTATTATTATAGTTATTGTGCAACTATTTTTAGTTTCAAATCCATCATAGTCATTCACCCACAAGAAGAAAATGGTCTAAATGTAGTACAACCTAGATAGTGTAAAAATTACCCATTTTTTGGGTTATTGGAGTCCCTAAAATAACCTCTGTCAAATATAAGTGGAATGTGTTTTCCTTATTCTGAACATAATAAAAAACGTGGCTTAACCAAATTTGTAGACCTTTCCCAAAAGTTCATTTTTGTACTAAAATTAAGTATGAGATGCTACATAATACAAGGATTTTTTTTTTTTTTTAAGTTACCTAGAGGTGCAAAAGGAGATTTAGAACATCAAGACTTCTGCCAACTTTTAAAAGAGCTATAGTGATATTTTCTCTGACAGAAGAGGTAGCAAGTTTGCAGTTTTGACTATTTAGGACCTGACTTGTATCCCAAATTATTCTGAAGTATAATAATAATTATATTTGGGAATTTCAATATAGTGCCCCCCTCCCACCTCATTTTATTTGTGATACTAAAAGGAACATTTCCATGCGAGCAGAACCTTTGCAGTTCATTTTTAATAATGAATGCATTGCACTTGAGGGCAAAACGCTTCTCTCACAAATTTGGAAACTATAAATTGTCTCCATGGTTTCCCCAGGAAACCACTCTGAGCCTGATCTCTCTGGGCAAATGTAGCAGAGGAGCATGTGGTGCCAATGCTTTATTACTGGCACGGATAAAGAACTTCTCACATAAATTATCATTTAGAAAAGATTACCATAAAATCAAATTGGGAGACTTGTGAGGACCTCCTGGGTCTCTGATAACATCCATAATAATAGCATAAATACAAAAATAGCTTATTTGATCTTCTGCAGCTCACAGATCTCAGCGTACACCGGTTAAATCGGAGCAGAAGGAGCCAACCAAGGGGGCTTGGGCCACGGGGCTCGCTGGGGCTGCGCGCCGACAGCCCGCGGAAGAGCATGGGCGAGAAACCTGCCAAGGAAATTGTCACTGATATGAATAGGAACATTTTGTGCAGATCAAGGGATAATGAACACCATGAGGCAATCTTTGCTCTTCCAAAATCCTCCCTTAGATCATTCAAACCCATAAAGAGCAGAATGGCTTCAGCTGACCTCATAAAAGCAAAGTCTTTTCTTTCAAGGTTGTCAGCACATTCCCGTCCCGCTGTTTATGCCTGCTAGGGCTCTATAATCACTGTTTGAACTCCACGGTCCAGCTCTCTGCTTCCTTCTCTTTGCATAGCTACAAATTTCTCTTTACCATTAAACATTTTGGGAGGCAGCATCTCCTTTCTCTATGAGAGAGATTCATTTTAGAGTGGGAATGTGGCACGGGAGATTCACAGGGAGATATTTCCACATGACATCTCCCCCAAATGCCAAAAAACTGATCTGTGTTGGAACATAACATTTTAATAAATCCCATAAAATTCTCTTGATGCTCTGATCAGCATTACAGTGACAGAGAGGATACATTTAACATGTGGAGATGAACATTAGATATCTGCCTTAATTTTATAGTAATAGAAAATATGTTTTCCTGATGATTATAGCTTTCCTAGCCTTATAGATACACACATTTTATAAAGTTTTCTAAGGGTTTACATTAATTAAAAAAATAATACTGCTTACAGAAATCCCTCTTCTGTTACTTTTGATGTTTTGCCCAGGTATTGTACATATAAAGGAACAAATCTGCTGGCCCGTTTCATCCATCCATTGGTGAGGTCTTGTGCTGGTCCCTGTCCAGAAGAAGGCTTAACCCTGGGGCATTTCCTTAGGCACTGTATTTACTCTCATTGCTACAACTGCTGGGCCAGCTAGAAGTGGTTCCTGGCTGGGAACAGGGCTGGCGATCACTTAAAAACTCACTTTTCAGTTCTTTGCTTGACTCCATTCACCCAGAAATAGTCATTCCTCCCGATCTTCCACAGCCTCTTCCTCCTCTGCAGTATTGACCACACCACAGTCCTCTTAGGCGCCTTCAGCTTGTGACCTGCAAGCTCCGTTTTACTCTGGCTTCCCTTCTAGCCATGTACATTAAGCTGTAATGGAAATCTATAATGTGACTGGTATAGATACAGCTCTGTAATGAAGAATTCATATATAACTTTTTTTTCAGAGAACCTATTTTGTCTTGTACCCTGGTTAATAGTGCCATGATTGCATGGAAAGGGCCACGCTTGGTTATGGCTGCCAGTGTGAGAGGACCGTTCCCTTTCCTCTCTCACATTGCATTGTCAAACAGAATTTATCAGAATTTGTCTTACAAGCACTTCTTTTCTGCAGGTATCACCGCATTGCCAGCATTAGATTTACCATCAGATTGCTAGCAATACAAACAAGGAATCTGCGAAACTGAGAATGTATTTTGCATTATTCCTAATTTGCCAGTCAGCACTTTGCAAAGCCCAGATAATCTGCATATGCAGTACATGGTTATGTTAACATAAAAAAAAAATGTTCTGAATAGTATCAGAATAGTTCATCTGAACAGTTTTCTGTTACACAGTGCTGCAATTCATACAGCAAGTTTATAATGATTTCCAGTAATTGGGCAATGGCATATTTTTTCTACCTTACGCTTTCCAGTTTAGACTTAGGTTTCATCAGCTTTCTTATATATGTGTACACATGTACATACATTAACACATACAGTAGAACTATAGAACCATAGTTTAGACAAACTTATCAGAGAGTTGGTACAATTGAAATATCTTTGTGTCAAGTATTTTATCTAAACCAGATTCTGCATATTGGCCTGAGTGAGAATCTTTCTGTGGCATTAGAAAGGTGAAAATAATATTTTAGTAGATTCCTGCCTTATTCAGGAGCACAAAATACTACATGGCACCTAATCCCTTTAGGTGTTTTATTGAATGTGTGCTGACTGACACAATATTTTGATATAGTTAAATGGCATTTCAGGGGTTTGTATAAAGGGTCTTAATTCACTGCATCTGTCCACAGTGTTTTTCCTCTCACAATGCAATGTCCTTCTGTGCAACAGCTCTTGCCTGGAGTTATTTTAAGATTAACTGTGTTGTTGATTTTTTTCTTACTTACTCTTGCATACAGATGTTGTGTCCTGGTTTCGGCTGGGACAGAGCTAATTTTCTTCCCAGTAGCTGGTACAGTGCTGTGGTTTGGATTTAGGATGAGAATAATGTTGATAACACCCTGATGTTTTAGTTGTTGCTAAGTAGTGCTTATGCCAGTCAAGGACTTTTCAGCTTCCCGTGCCCTGCCCGGTGCACAAGAAGCTGGGGGGGGCACAGCCAGGACAGCTGGCCCAGGCTGGCCAAAGGGCTATGCCATACCGTATGGCGTCATGGCCAGTATAGAAACTGGGGGGAGCTGGCTGGGGGGCAGCGATCGCTGCTCAGGGACAGGCTGGGCATCAGTCAGTGGGTGGTGAGCGGTTGCATCACCTGTTTTTCCTGGGTTTTGTTCCTCTCTTTGTTGTTGTTGCTTTCCTTTTCCCTACAATTTATTATTATTATTATTATTATTATTATTATTATTATTATTATTATTATTATTATTATTATTATTATTTCTATTATTAAACTGTTCTTTAAACTCAACCCACAAGTTTTCTTACTTTTGCCCTTCCAATTCTCTCGGCCATCCCACCAGGGGAGAGGAGGGTGAGCGAGCGGCTGTGTGGTGCTTTAGTCACTGGCTGGGGTTAAACCACGACATCTTGTATCTAATAAATACAGCAGCTGCCTTGGGAGCAGTGCACGGGAACGTATAAGTAACAAATTTGTATTCATATTTACTTTCATATGTACTAATCTTAGTTACTTCAGATATTTTACTCATGGGGCAGTTGCAACAAGCAAATCCCATACCATTTAATTCAGATTAATAGTAAGACAGAATTTGCTTTTATTTATTATTCAACTAGTTGGACAGCTGGTTAAATACTGCCAAAAACTATTTGCTAAATAAATTATCCAGTGAAAAGTTTACTATTTTGTAATCAGTTCACAAATCTATGTAGAACTAATTATGTGCTTATTTAGGGGGAAAAAAAAAAAAAAAAAAGATGTGGATTACAAAGAGAGCTTGAGAATTAGATTTCACTTCGTATTTTGTGGCAAATTTACCAACAATTAAATATCACCTCTAATTTACAGTAACTCATAACTGTCCCAAGATAATGCCAATATTAAATTCAGAAAGACACCCAGCTGAACCATGATAAGAGGAACAGGAAAAGGCTGTGCCATTTTCTCTTCTAATCTTGTTCTCTTACTCTTCCGACAGCCAATACGGCTCCCCTTTTTACTGATAAAGGTGCTGTTCTGCTCAAGACTTTGTTTTCTCTAGTTCTCTCTCACCTGGCCTCACCTTTATCTAAAGGAGCAGCTTTCCGTTGCTGTTGACTTTTCTGGTCATGCATGTATATATATTTTATTTTGTGATTCCTTACTAACACACATTATCTTTTCCGTTGAATTCAGTACTTGAGCAAGACTTCAATAATTCACCGAAATCCACTAGCTACATTCAAACGTATAGGCATGGCAAACATTCATAAAAATCAGGGAAAACAAGCTAGCTGTTCATCTTGACATATTGTACCCGTCCCGTATCCGAAAGCAAACAATTCATGTTTCAAGACTTTACCTGTTATCCCTAACTGACGGTGGAGGCTCGAGTTTATTTCCTTGTCTGTCAATCATGATCTCCACTAACATGCTTGGACCTTGCAATTTGTGTTCTTTGGAGTCAAGGGCTCGTAGTAATCACTGAACAGAAACCTTCCTTAAAAAAGACTATTTCTGTAGAACGCAAGCAAGTCAGGTCAAAGGTATCTTAAAAACAATTCAGCAAGCTATATACATATCTAGTTTAGAAAATATTTATTCATGGAAATAATTTAAATTTAATTTCCTGTAGACTCTTCATGTAACAGCTTCTAATTTTAGTTCACTGCTGGAGTTGGCAGCACTGACATGAACTGTAAAGTCACTCGGTGACTTTACTTTCTATAAAATAAGGGCATTTATTTTAACTTCTTGGCCTTGCATCTCCCAGATCTGGTCAAACAACGTCAAAAGTGAGAGACAAAAGTCCTTGATATTGTCATATGCCAACAAGTTTTGCCATGACATGCAATGCTTTTCAGAGTCACTATCTCTTATCAATATTCCTACTTCAGATCCATTTTCTTTGTGATTACATTATTAATTGCAATTATAGTGGGTAGTAAACTACAGCAATAACATCCTAAAGAAATCCTTCAAACTAGGCTTAAAATAAATTTCCTTTTTTTAATTATGATGGGATTTACCAGGAGCTCATAGTCTTTACCTATTTGATTTCAAATCTGATCAGAGTAAGACTTAATCCTTCAAAACCAATGCCAAAAGCTGGTATCTGTTATGGTTTTGGATACAATTTAGAAAGGAACAAAATCAGAACTATAATGAAATTTCAAATGTAACAACTATGAAATTATTCCTAATGCTTCATGGTACTTACCAAGCTTGAGCAAAGGCAAATGTATGCATCTCCACAACTGTAATTTACTGCCTTAGAATCAACAGCCTTACAATAAGCATTTTGTAAAGTTTCCTTGTGCATATTAATGATTTTTACAAAATCACTCTTCTTCATTATGCTGGTTCAATTTTTGCTGCTTTGGAAGTTGTCTCTAGAGACACTTCAAGGAAGAGCTGTGGGGAGGAGGAAAGTGCTTGTCCCTTTCATTAGCAGTCTACATTTAACTTGATTCCCTTGACTCATCTGCTTGCTTCTCTTTTAGGCAATCAGTCCTTTGCTGTCAATGCCAACACACTGCTGGTCAATGGCAAATACTCCAAGATTCGTTAGAGGAATCCAGCTGATTAACTTGGGAGACTTTGCAAGGAAGGAAAATGGCCTTTTTTCCTTTTAAGATTCATCACCTTAAACAGAAATACTATATTTCAGAATCTGAAACCTGTATTTATACAAAATTCAAAGTATGAGGCCATGTGGTTTCCTAAAAAGATAAAAACACATGACTATATCTCTGTCCATGGCATCGTAATCACTTGAATCGTATCTTTCCCATCCCAGTATGAAAGGACTTCACAAATGAATGACGAGCAGATGGCATATCATTTTCTCAACTGGAGATTCTTGGATTCGATTTGTCACTCACTGAATGCTGGCAAAAAAGCACTTTTGTGCCCCAGTGACTAGCTTGCTTAGTTTGTATATTCTCTGATGGTATTTGTTTAACAGCTACTGGTAAACATAATAAAGGCTTATATCAAGTAGATTTTTTTTTAATTATTATTTATAAATATCACTGCAGTCATCAATGACTTCACTTCTTTGATTTTGCTGTCTCTGAGCTGTATTTTGGTGCGTAGCTCCAGTCTGCCTGCAGTATGGCTGTTGGCCAGATCCAGGTACCTCCATCTCCTGGCTGCCCCCATCCACATAGCCTTATTATACACACCTATGGCTAATGTCTGTTGAGCCCAGCCACCCAACTTTTCTCACTTTTTTTACCATTTAGTGAAAGTTTGGCTTAGCATCTACGCTATTTCCGTGGTAGCTGTTGTACTCATGGCACCCATGTGTGATGCAGAGTGGACATTAGTGGGGTGATTTGGAGACAGACCTGCAGAGATGATGCTCCAACAGATGAAGCCTTCCCTGCATAAGTTCTCAGATACTACCTCATAGAGTAATACAGATATCTCCAGTTTGATACCACTGTTTCTTATTTCAAACACCTTTCTTAATTCCATTTTTCCTTTTCATTATGCTATTATGCACAACCCGTTGCAACATTATCAACAGACTGTGGTTTGACAATGCCATTTTCCTGAGTTATGCAGGTAACTACCAGAGATGCTACTATGATCCTGTGTGATATATGGATTAGTGCTTCCCGTTCGCAATGCAGAGCTGCCCATTTATCAACAGCTTAAATGATCTGTTAATAATATAACTAATGCACAGCGAGATTTATCTGAAACATTTTGTATATCATAAGATAAGAAATCTAGAAACCATTACTCCTACTCCAGACACCAGAAACGCTAACTCACAGCCTGTGCATGGTGGAACTATTGTCCATCAACATCACATATTTTGTGCCATTCTAAGCCTCCTAGGATGTAAGAAATAACAAGGTTTTGTAAGTAACTTCTCAAGTAGCACAGTTTTGGGTTTTCAGGTTGGGGGTCATGAGAATTATCCTTTTTCCAGATTGTTCTATTATTTCCAACACAGCAAACAGATTAGTGGGTTCATTGTTAGAAGTGCCCTACTCTAAGCAAAAACTTTCCAAATCCTTGACACAGTATTAATCACTTATCCAGGGTTTTCTGCTATCGGAGCAGATGTCTAAAGCACGAAATCCATGTAGGGAGCCCTTAGAAGTTTGTATTGTTTCTACCGCCTAAGGGGTAGATATTCAAATTTTCTTCATATTGAGCCAACTCAGTTCTTATCACAGTTACACAAAGCCGCCACATAATTCAATAGACAAATTGTCTGAATCTAATTAATCCCATAAAATGACAAATTATAATATTTTTTTAAAAATCTATGCTTAATAGATAGCCAAATGGCTACAAACCACATTAGGCTGAATGAATCGGATACCATCTGTGATAGAAGGCATGTTGAGTAATACAGTCTAGATGCAAAGCATATTGAACAGAACAAAACATACCATATAACAGATTTATAGTCTATAATCCACACAGAAAGTCTGCTAAAATAGATCAGCTCTGTCACATAACACTGCTTTCATCTAGTGTCCAGGAGCACTGCACCACTTTGACTCATTTAGCAGATCGGTTACATGCTATTCCTGATTTCATGCAGTGATGATTAAGGATGAAAAATATCAGAGACAGTTGGCAACTGCAATAAATCAAAAAGCTTTGCTCAATTTTACTTTACGTAGTTGCACCAGAATTTTAAAAACAATATGATTGAATTAGTCATGTAAAATAATTGTTTTCTGGGAAAAAAAAGTCTGCTATGATAACTTTGGGTCTTCAGATTTCATAGGCGTTCTAAGACAGGAATGTAAATTAAGCTTTAATAGGCTGTTATGAATCCACTGTTAGGAGGTGCTGCATACACACTAAAATTTGTTTCAATTGAGACTTTTTTTTTGTTGAGAATGGTCCAAAGCTATAAGTGAAGTAATGGCAAGATGAACTACATTAATCAAACAAGATTTGGCACAATTACCTAAGCCACTTAAGGTATTTTTTTTATATATGCTGTTCCAGCCTGTGCACCATAGGCTCTCATCAGATACAGTAAACATCTGCTGGTTTGAGGATTATGGACTGTATTTTCTGAATTTATAGTGCTCAGATACCAATTTGAGTCACCAAGACCTGACTTTGAGCTTAAATCAAAGCTTCAACTGCCCGCAAAAATGAATACATAAAGCCACCCTAATGAATGCTACCAATATTATTGTACGCCTGATCATGACAAATAGCTCCTGCTAAACCTCATAACAGCGAGATGATGAACAGTGAGGCAATATTGGCCACAGTTTCATGTTTTCTTTCCTTTGCCTGCCATGTGTCATAACACAGCAGAAAAATAATGGTTATTCTGAAGATTTGAAGCTAAATCTGTTGATTAGCCGTTCTCTTGTGTGAGCAAAGGAGCTGAGACTTGGGTCTATAGGATACAGGCTATATAGTTGCTGCATATAGCTGTCAACAATGCCATTACAGTACCTCGAATTCACTCTGCAGCACAGACTTGAAAGGTCCTCCCTGGTTCAGATAACTTGTATCACACCAGTCCCGATAATAGCATGGAATAAAATATACATCACAGCGTTTGTCCATTATATCAGAAGTTTCTAGTAGAAAACAAACTGCAATATTTACAATAGTTTTCAAATTTGGATCTTTGGAAACCTTCTGTCTTACTATTTAATCTGAACATTTCAGAGAGTGTAAAATCAGGAGCCTCTAAGGTCTCATGCCTGTGTAGTTCCATTTATTTAAAAATTAATCACAGACTGAAGGAAAGAACAGTAGTCCATTCCCACAAGAACTGACTTAAATTCTGCTGCCTTAAATTTACTTTGTTGCAGTCTTTCCTTTTAATAAAGTACTCACAGTGATTTAAGTGTGACTGATGGTAGTAAGAAAGATTTATTATTATTATTATTATTTTATTGTTATCAAATTAAAGGCCATTTTGGGACTAAAAAGGTCTTTCTTATACAGCTGTCCTACTACAGTTTTCATTTTTATGTGTGTTTATTTAGAAAACACACTCAAAGGAAACATAAAAGTATAAACTCTGTAACTAAAGTATTTTATTTAATAAATATCTCTTCTGTCAAAATGGAAAGCCACGCTACATGTAAAGATGCTGTTCCTGTGTTTGGGCTAAATCTACATCATGTATTCACGTCTGTCCGACTCAGAAGAGAATCAATGTGTAAACTTTCTTCCTAAACATATACCATGAAAATTGTATTGCACAAAAATATTTAAGCAGATCTCATGTTTTTCACAGGAGATACTTTTTTTTTTTTTTAGATTTTTATTTTTTTTTAAATATCCTAGAGATTATGAGCAGCAAGCAATCCTGGAATTACATCAGCATCACCAAGGAGAAATAAAACATGAGGATTTCAAATGCACGTGTCCTCTCTCAGTTTCTGAAGTTACAGAAACTTATTGAAATCTTTGCTGCTTTAAAAAATTTTCTCCTTTTCATGGCTGTGAGGAAAAGCTGGGAAGCATGTACTCAGAGTAATAGCTGCAGAGACATCTTCTTGATTCTTAAAAAACATGAAACAACTCAGAATAATAGAAACATCAGTCAAGTTAGTATGGCTGACCTACCCATAGTTTCAGCTTGGAGGATATCAGTGTACAAGTGTAAGCAAAATGAAGGCTTCTTCAGCTTTTCAGAGAGATTAGGAACAACAGATGAACCACACTGTTATGCCAAAAAAGAATAAGAGAGAAGGTCATGACAAACTCTGGGTCTTGATGTAGCTACAGAAGTGATTCACCCAGTTCTAGGCAGCAAAGAATCTGCCTCAATATTGGAAAATACTTGCGATTCTAACAAGTAACATTCCATTTCATCATATCATGTATTTTTTAAATACAAAAGGACTTTCTTTTTTTCAATGGAACACATTCAAATATTAAAGCTTTTACAAATACATATAGTTCAGCAACAATGCTTGGGAAGCAGAAAAGTGCTCATTTTCACACCCCTGAATGTCGGCGTGTTGAGGTTGGTGTTTTGCACTGCTGTCAGTCATTGTCGAGCAGCCGTTATCACTTCACACACAACACCCAAAAGCCAGTCGTCTTTTGTTACACCAGATCAAAACTCCCTAAATGGAACCTGGCAATGCTTTCAAAGCACTTTCCTGTGTTAATTTCCAATGTAACTTAATACATAAATCAAGAAAGCAAATAATGAGTGTTTGCTGTAAGAAAACGCAATTGCAGTAACTTCAGGGGAGTTCCTACCTGTGCTGGAGTTGATGCTGGCCCAGCACCTGGAGACTGCAGGTGACTGGGGCTGGCAGGTGGGTGCACGCTGCCGGTCTGGCACTTGCTCATCGGCGACTACCCCACGGTTTATCATATCAGTAAGAATACACTCCCACTAGCTTCTTCTGTATACGTGTAGTCACAGAGGATAGGGTAAACTTACCCTGATCTCTTCAGGTGGACATGTAGTAGAAACACACAAAGCAGAAGACAAGTTATATAGAATTTGGATTATAACAATTGTGTAATTAAACACTGGAGTTAATAGATCCAACTTAATTGCACTTAAAATCGGAAGAGCTGCATTACGAAAGAATTTTCTAAAACATTTCTTCAAAAGGTGCCCAATATGTGTGCTTATTGTTCCATATGAAGTCAAAATGATCAGGATCAGGATTAGTAAATAATGTTCCCCATATAACCTAAAATATAAAATTTAGGTTCTAGATATGGATAAGTAGTCAATGTAGGTAATAAAAAAATTGAAACTGATGGAGACTAAATATAGGATATACTGCATAAAGTTCAGTAACCCAGTGCTCATTAGTGTATTAATATTTAATATTTCTCACTTTGCTCCCTAGCTTCTGTTTGATTCCTCTGTCCTACCTAAATAAAGGTAGGCACCTTTGCAATGCCCATTGATGCATTTGACTTGAATAATAGGTGAAAGAAAAGGCACAATTATTTCCTCCTCTTGAACTGCATAGGCTTTCTCATTACATGATGAATGTGTTGTTGTTTTCCTATTCCTCCACCTTCGCCATCTATTATTGCACATTGAAGTACTTGGAGTAAAGCTGCTTTAATTGTTTATCACAAATACACAACCACTTACTCTAAAAGGAAGGTCTATAAATGTGAACCTCATCACTTGTTCAGTACTTAGGCAATACTGCCATTCAAAGAAGGAATGTGAGATGACATCTACGCTTTCCCGTCCTGTAAATACATTGCTGAATCAGGGCACTGAAAAGAAACAGAGACCTATTAAGAGATTTTGTGTGTGTGCTCCGAAGGAGAAGATGCAATAAAATACAAATCCATTATACTGCAAACGATTATATATTTATAATGAACATAAAGAGGCTGTGCCCAACTGATATATGAAAAATGAAGCATCTTCAACTACGGTAAGAATGGTTGTGGAGGGATTCCCTTAGGAAACAGTCTAATTTCTAATACAATTTCAATGTGTCCTCTTCTACTTCTGCTCATCCTCAAGAAGGTTTCCTGATATTCAACCTAAGTGCCGTTTTCCTTTCCTAAGTTAATCTCCTTATTCATAGCTATGTTCCTTTTCATTAGGCTAGATAATTTTCTTTCCTGAATGTTTGCTGTAGGCAGATTTCTTGTCCCTTGCTTCCCAATTCTGGTCTTATCTGGATTTGGTACTGTATACATCAGACCACCTGCCCTCTAATAGTTCTTCTACTCCCTTTTTGATACCCTTGCCAGCAACACTTCTACCACGTTACAAGCAAGTTGTTTTAGAATATTCAATGGTATGATATCAACCAGACTTAATAGCACTAAAAATCTTATGCCAGGCAAATATTCTAAAGGATCCTGTTTGAAAACCAGGGACAGTAAGGATAGCAAACCAGACGAGCATCCAGAAAGCATTGCTGGATGCTTTGACACATTATATCTGTGGCGTTTGCCAAGTCTCCTCTTCTTTATTTTGGTATTCTTACAGGACTGATTGCTTAGCCTGGAGTACAGTGCTCCACTTGCAACCAAGCCAAAAGGAGACCGTCACCTCCTAGCGAGAGAGACTTGTACGTAGCATATACTGGAAGTACTTAAAGGTCTGAAGATTAATTTCTACTTGTATCTTTTGAAAACATCCCAGTAGTTGCAAGAACAGTATTGTGGCACCACAAGATATGTATGCATTTGTAGGAAAGGAATTGAAATACGAACCAGTGAGTTCAGCAGAGCAGTAATCTAGGCTGGCACAAAGAGGAACACATTGCTTTCCTGTCTCCTATAGCTTGTAGTCTCATTTTGACTGATCTCAGCTAATGTTAGGATGAATTTGTGAGACCTGGAAAGAAATAATTTTCCAGTTCAGCAATATTTTTCAGAAATGCCACATACAGATGAGCCAAAGGTGACCTGAAGTTTGGCACCGCAGAAGCAAGAGGTCAAGAGCCCTGAAATAGGCACTACCACTACCAGGGAGCCAGTTTGCAAACAAGTAATTTCACCATCTAACAGGCAATTCAAAGGTATAACATATACATCATGAGCTTTCAATCTGAAGTGAATTTCTAGAGACAATTACTGAAAGAACAATTTGAAGGAAACTTTTTAATGCGTAAGCAACATGCTGTTTGAAGATTTTTTTTATGCAAGCCAGGATATGACTGACATTATTATTATTAAACAAAAAGTTGCCTTCAAAATACGTGTATTAAATTTTCTTGAAATGTAAGAACAGTATGTACATATCAGACAGTACTATGTAACCCATTTATAAATCAGAAGCAAAGAATGGATGGGGAATTATATCTTGTTCTAACAAATCGTGAGCAGTCCCTGAATGTGCAAACGTAACCTGTTTCAAGTCAGAAACCTGGAACGAATGAGGATAGTTGTAACCTTGAGAACAGAGTGCTTCTCTTTATCTTTCTGCATTGTGAAGAAATGAATTAGGCATTAATAAGAGCAGTCTCAAGAACTAAATAAATTCATGTTGCATCTGCTTCAACAGTAAAATGAATGTTGCTGGTTTTTTAAATGTCGATTTTAAAAAAAAAATTTCCAATTATATACTAGAAAGAATTCTAAGATATAGCTTAAGGTGACCTTAACCTTCCTGATTTATTGTACTAGATAAGAATACAGGAAAAAAAATAACCTTTTAAGTAATGCACAATTAGATTAACCGAAGGTGTGAATAACTAAAAACCACAAGAGGCAAGTGGCACATATACACCACTGCAAAATATTTCGAATTAGGCACTTCAATGCCTGTAATAAGTAGTAATCCACAACTTTTGCTGATGTATACGTTTCCAAGACATTACTTACCATGACCGATGAGTGACTTTTGGACTAGGTTATTTGTAGTTGCTGAATCCAAAGTGCAATTAACTTACATTGGACATAAAGTGATTCATTGTTTTAACTTCATTTCACTTCATCAAAAAGGATGGAACATAATTTTAAGCAGCATTACTTATTCTCCTATATGAAATGTCTTCCACTTGTCTTGACTTTCCTTTTCTTTCTTGCTGACACACCAAAGGTCATTTGATTTGACGGCCGTTACAGATTGTAGGTGTGTGCAAGATCCAGTGACCTTTGAATCCTTACACAATATTATGCTTCTAAGTCAAAATACTGCTTTACATAGAAAAATTTAAAAACTATAGGTATTAGCTCAGTCTACTTAAGGTGAGTGTAAGTCAAATTCATGTCTGAACTGAGGAAAATTCTGCCTTGACTACAACTTTTCTGTTTGTTTAATTTTGGATTATATTTTGATGCATTTCCTATTTCTTTCTCCTTAAGAAGATTGAGGTTTTAAACAGAATCATGGTTAAAATACAATAACTAGTGTGACTCTTCAAATACTTCCATCTTTAGAGAAAAATACTAAGGGAGAAGGAAGAAACTCTTGTGGGATTTTGAATTTCAGTCATATCTACAATACCCTCTTTTATTTGCTTGTTGAGAAAGATCATCTTTTTTTTCCACTGTTCAGAGAGCACCCTGCCCAGCAGGATCCACATCCATGATTAAGGTTTCTAGGTAGTGATGTAGCAAAAGCAAACACATTAGACCAAAGATTTCATCTCTGCAGCAACACAGAAAAGAGCAGTATGCCTGCATTTAGTGTTTTTCTCATCCCACCATCTTTTTATTCTACACTTGTCAGGACATCTCGTCACTTCATTCCTTTCAGTTTCTTGGGACACAACAACTGACACATGGTAAATTATGGAAAACCTAAACACAAATCTTAATCTATAGCAGCAGAGCACTAAAATTTCTTGAGCTCTCAGCATTTGATTATTTTTTGAGAAAAAGGTTCATTCTGAATTTAAAATTACATCCCAGTTCTAGAGATATGATTTTCTGCAACAGAAACCACCTTTTCATGTGTATGAACCTGTATGCAAGAATGCCTACAGCTGCCCAATGTTAATCTGGTCTTGTATACAAAATAGCACCTTCGCTTGAATCTCTTTCACACATCTGCAAAAACGTAGTCAAAAAACTCCTTGAAAGCAAATTACTGAAAAAACTTTAGCTAATAGTTACTTTCAAGGATGTGATTGTTAATTATAGGTTTTTATAGATCACAGAAATTTTCTCTGAATGATGTCAGGAATAAGCAGGGCTGTACTCACCACGGCCATGGGAGCAGAGACAAGTAACATTACAGAAATAGCACCTTGTGCTAGTGGAGAAGCCCTTGCCCTCCCATTTCTCCAGGAAATCTACCTTCCGACTAAATGTCCCCAGAACATCAATGTCTGCCAAGACATCACCTTCATTACCCTATTCTTATTCTGTATATGCAAAGTCAGTGTATTTAATTAAAAATATTTAGGCTAACAGACTCTTGCTCACTTAAATATTTGAAAAAAATTAAATATTCAGTTAAACATTCAGTTAAAGCTGAACCTGTTGTCTTAGTCCCTTCAAGGCTTATGTGGCACACAGCATGAAAAAAATGTATTTTATGATTACAGATTGATGTACGCTACAATTATAATTTTCCTTTGCTTTCCCAGAACTAAGAACACCATTATGAATTTATCCATGGCTATGACACAAGGATTATTCTATCAGAACAAAATATCAAACTCCGTCAGACCTTTTCATAGAAAAAAGGGGATTCTTCAGAGGAGTGGTAAGAAGAAAATGAATACGAAATACTTTTTAAAGCCTCCTTCTTACCTTTTGTCTTCTTTAAAGATATACACTCTAGACCTTTCTTTCTATCTTCAAACTTAATGGCGAGCCTGTGCACAAAGGACACAGCAAATAGCACAGCACAGCACAACCACGTTCATCTTACTGCAGTATCTGTTTATTTGTGCTACAGGCAGGGATTTTTCCCTTTCATATATCATTCACTACTAGCCAGACTGATTTCACAATGTCAACTCAAAAAACAGCCTTAGCACGAAGAAAAGAAAAAAGAAAGAAAGAAAGAAAAAAAAAAAATATCTATCTTTTGTTGTTGTTTTGAATATTAGCCACACTGGGCCCTAGATTTCATTTTCTCTGCCCTACTTCAGAGGCTCCATTGATAGCAAAGGTTGCATGAACCAGATAGAAAATAAATAACATTTTCTGCCATTTTCTTGGTTTCAAAAGTTCTATTGTCTATGAACACAAAGGACATATCATCTCTCTGATACACCAAGAAAGGCCCCTGATTATAATGTTTCACTGCCTGAATCTCTGTTTCAATTAAGAAGCTGTTTGGGTGATACTTTCAAAGGCACAGAAGCAGTTACGGCATGCAAGTCTTCCTGGAAATGAATGGGAAGAAGGACCTTCATATACATTTGTAGCTTTGTTATAGCTTTCCTGACTTCCATTTCTGTAGTGAAGCAAGAAAAATAAGTCAGATCATAGGGGCTGGATAACAGCTTTACCTACTGAGAGGCCCAAGCATCCTTCATGTAATAAGGATTGTTCACCATCTTTCTCGTGATTTTGGACTGTGTTGCAACTTGAAAGGGAAAACAAATTTTGCTACTGCATTTACTAACCAGATTAAGCTTAAATGAACATATAATTGGAGGTAAAACTAACTTAATTAATTAACAGGAAGTGAAAATATGCATACAAGTCACAACTGAGACTCAATAAATTAAGAGAATAGCAACTGTGATTGCTTTGACCATCCATATATCTTGTCATTATGTAAATAGAGCAGGTAATCAACTCATGAAGTCGAAAAAGAACTGGCTGTGAATAGTCTTGCATTAGACAACTAGAGAAAGCAGCTATGTTGTTTTAATCTAAAGCATCCCAAATAAGATCTCCATTCTTGAGAGCGATTTTTTATTTGGCACTCCAGTGAAGAGAGCTTGCTCTTTGGCTAGAGTGAAAAAGATTTGTTTTAGGATAATACAGAGACTAACTTGATTTCTATAGCCATAATGACTTAATAATTAACAACACTCTTAGTTCTGCCATACAAATGTATGGTCCGATCGTTTCAATTCATTTAAATGAGAGGTGAACAATGCTTAAAGTCCACAATAGGAGTCTTAATTACAAGTAAGATTCGATTTAATGAAGATTTAATCTTCAATTTTAAAAAAGCGTTAATGACACTTTTCCCCAAAATGACAGAAATGCACAAATCCATCCATCTCGACAGGAATGAAATAGAAAGAAAGGCAAAAATTCCTCACATACCTGCTGGTGATATTTGCCTCATTTATCTGAAGTCACTGCAATTGTGTGGCTCAATCTCCTAGGCAGAGTGCCTCGTTCTATGAAGAGTACTGCAGATAACAGCAGCCCAAGCAATGTAACTACAGTTTTAACCACTTGCTCCTGTGGATGTTGTGCTGAAGGGAACCATCACAGGTGTTTCCCATAGATACTACTGGTGAACCAAGATAGGAAAGAGGTCATGCCTTTTCTACCCTTATCTGACCTTTTTTTTTTAGCAAGGGACTTTCACCAGTTCAGCCTCAGACACCTATCTTTGTAATTTCAGGTCTGCTTAGGTGGTTCCCACATGCTGAAAGCAAGTTGGTGTCTTCCAATTTTGCTGCAGCGGGCAGATGTCAGGCCTCAGGTCACCAGTCATCCTGCTCAGGACAACAGGCATCTGGATACATCTGCTGATGCATACACTTGACATCTGTTCCCTAATAGATATAGATATAGAAATAGGATTTGTGTGGGCCCACTGTGAAGGAGCTGCTACCAGCCTTGAATCTGGGGTAACAGCTCTGGGGCCAACTTCATGAGCAACATTTGGTATAGGACTACACCCTTTCTTACAAAAAAAAAGCTCTCAACTTAGCAACATACATTCACTCCTACAGATTTGAAACAGCCTTGAAATAAGTCTATGTGGTTCATGAGAGTTGATGTGCTTACTCCGAGCAGCAAACACCAAGCACATAATCATGTGGCCTTAATTTCATAACATACCCTGTTGCTTTTGCCCTAGAAAGACAGAGATGCTTTTATTTCGTATCAGTTCAGCCTCCATCTAATGTCAGACAATTCCTGCTTATGTAGGTCAGAAGTCCCCCTCTGGGCAGTTGCAGATGCGTTGCCGAGAAATTCACAGGCCACAGGTCAGAGAAGTTGAAGAGGAGCCCCAGGTTTTGGTGATGTTTGGTGATGTAGGCCATCTCATTTCCTCCACTTACGCTCATCAAACTGTGTTTTAAAAGAAGAAAACACCCTTACAATGATTACTCTGACCACCTTCTTTCAGCCTTTCTATCCTTCACCCAGCAATCCCTCCTTAGCAAACCAGCAAAGGATAGAAGAAAAAAAAACAGGGAACAACGTGGTGTTTGCCAAGCTGCAAACCATCACTGTGACCATCCTCTCCCTCAGTCTCCATCTGTCTCTTCTTCAGCAAAAACTAGTTAGCTAACATCTTTTCATCAGTAAACCTATTTCTGATGAGTCTCCAGGAACACCTAAACCAGTTGCATATTAATTAATAACTGGTGCTGTGATGCAAGCAAAGCACAGCAGCTTTCACTCCTAAAACTGGTGGCCCTGGTTTAGATCAATGACCAGAGTTACTCATTTTGGACTACAAGGATAGTAGGTTAACTTAGATTCATCAGTCCTTCCATATCCACTTGGGGGATTTACAGCATGTAGGTATGGCTGGATACAGACAAAAATATGGATGACAGGTAATGTTCTGTGTTTTTTTTTTTTTTTTGCCAGCAGCTATTTTTCGGGCGCCTGGTTGAAGATCCTGAACAACCCTAACAATCAAATCAAGATATTTTTGCATCATCAATTGTTTTGCATAAAGTTTCAACAGCAAAAAGCTATGGTTTTGGTGCACTACTCATGGCGTGCAGTATTGTAACTACAAATGCATTGCTTCATCCTGTAATCAGGGAATATTGGCCAGCAGTGTCATGAGGTCTCCGAGAGGCAGAAACTCGGAGGGAGGACAATGAGCTGGAAGGGTTGTTGGCTTAGTTCCCAACTAACTGATCTTTTGGAAGTGAGGGCCAACATTTTACATGAGGAAAATACAGGGAAGAGCACTGCAGAAACTGAGATTATTTTCTTCTTCATATTGAAGAAGTGCTTAAAAATGAACTCATTAGAGGCCTCCGCATTGTACATAAACTGATCAAAGTTCTCTGGTATATTGAGCTAATCTGTCAAGCAAAGGTCCAGAGTTAATCTGTCTTGCAGAGGGCCAGATTTCCAACGTACTAAGACAACCATTACAGGGTAAAGCTCTGCAGAGACGTCAAACATCAAATCCCTTTGAAAACAGTTAAAAGCAAAGTCTCTTTACCTTGCTGAGTGCTACACATCAGCTTTGCTAATCCCTTACAAAAGTTAAATCTGTAGAAGCCAAATTATAAATTAGTATAACACAGTAATTTATTGTCTTATTATCAAAAAGTAATAGCAGAAAAAATCAATTTCGAAAGGACTTTTTTCTGTGTCTAACTTGCCAATTTTGCAAAACTGTAATTTCCCTTGTGGGAAATCCATTATATTGTGAAAATACTACTGTACATATTGGCTGCTTTTCCATGAATTATATCCAGACTTTTGCATAACATACTGTCATTTTGCAGAAGCAAGTCTCTAGTGGTGGATCAAATCTATGATATAACCTCTTCCTCTCCAGTCCTTTAACACTATTCATCTCAGTGCATTACTAAGTGTACTGAAAGTTAATCATTTCAAAGAATGGATGTACTACAATACAGTTCCTCCAGCAGAGAAAATGTTTTTTGTCTAAAACCAAGGATTTTAAAAATTCTAAAGATGTAATGAATAATCTGAACTGACTCACAAAAATCAATACACTGCCCATAAATACTATGGTCTGTATAAACTTTTAAGGCCACTATAGTTTCCTTGCTAAGCATTTCTCTTTATTTCAGATTTGCTTTCCTCTGCAAAAGAGGAATGTGAAGTTCACTTGGAGAAAATATATGTCCTGGGGGCATTCTGTAATGAATGACTTGGCTTTCTCTCTGGAAGTGCTTGTACTATTTTGAGAAATGGATATATAGTGGGGTGGTTACCAGCAGTTCCTTTTGTTGTAATTTCTGAAATGGAGCTTCTCATGTTTCAGAGAATAATTGATTTTTTAAAATAGCTTTCCTGTAGCTATACAACTCATTTTATTCTGGCACTTTTTCTCTTTTGCTCCTTTTTTCCCTCCTCTCAGATGCTTAATTACTTTTTGCAATAGTATACACAATCAAATTACACAGCTGCTAGATAGGTAGTTTCCTGGTATCCATTAGCATTCACAAAAGAAAAGAATGCTTTTAGAATTTTGTAACCGACACTCCAGCTACCTTTTTCTCCTCCATTATCGTATTATTAAAATTGTGCTTTCAATAAAAGTGCTAAAACAATGTGAAATCTTGGTTTTAATGTAACAGCAAAAAATTAGGCTCAGGACTTAAACTCTGTCTGCGGTAACATCCCTTTGTGATTAGGTACTTCACATAACTGAGTGCTATAAAGTATGCAATATTCGTCTGAAGCCCCATGAAGCACAGGAGGCTTCAGAGCAACTAGATTTAACCTCCAGACATCAAAAACATAATTTTAGGTCTTTACTTCAAATCCTCAAACCGATGTTGTTGTAGACACTTACCAGTGCAATGGGCTAGATCCTCAAGCCTTTAGATCTCATATATACATACATATGTATACAAACACATACATACAAATCAATGAAAATCATGTATTCACAGAATACAGCATGTCTCAGACTTCTTCCCTTTAAGTAAGCAGATGCAAAAGGAACCAAATGTTCATAACTATTTTAAAGAAATACAGTCCTTGTTTTTTCAGATGCTTCGAGAAGGATACAAAAGCGGTTATACAAACCTGCCCATGTCTACCTCATCTCTGCTGATTCTTCTCCCTCCCCATCAGGCCCTTCATAGAGGGCTTTCACCAGCATCTTCTGCTGGGAAATTACCACTTATTTTTAGTAGTAACAAGGAGCTGCAACCTTAGAGTGGAGAGTCTACACATGGCTGCTGCCTGATCTTCCTCTGTTCTGCCTTGTTGGGCTTTTTAACTTCCAGGCAGGGGAATTAGGACACAGAGACCATTTGAGACTTATCAAAACAGTGCCTTGCACTCTCTTGACTCTTTGCCAAGAGAGAGTTTGAGGAATGAGGATGGAGGAGATGAGTTTAGTTTGGAAACTGTCTATGGACAACATAGGCAGCACTTGAACGACAGTAGCACGTAAAAAAGCGTGGTTTAGCTATTGACTCTACGCTGTGGGGAAAGAATACTAACCCTGAAAAACCCATTTACTCTGACTTAGTGCAAGGGAAAATAATTCGCAAACCTAGACAGCAAAAATATTAAAAATAACATAAGGCTTGACGTATCACTTATTTGCCACATATTGCATTAGGTTTCTCCACCCGTCTCATTCATCATCTGCTAGTCAAAAATTAAGGAGAAAACTTTTTTGAGTTCACAAGAAGTCAGTGTTATGGAGACATCAGGTAGTGATGCATCATTCAACAAAGGGAAATGTTTAATATTAGACTAGTGTACTAGACACTACCTTCTAATGCTAAAGGAACTGATTATCAGAAAATAGTTTTGAAGGGGTTTTGGGAGTTTTGTTTGTTTGTTTGTTTTAAAATTTTATACTTTCTTAAATACATTATTCAGAAGAACAGTAATATGCTATGAATATTTAAGGACTTTTCTGCTTTAATTCTGCAACAGGAAACAAAACTGAATTTATATCTTCTTACCAAAAAACTTAGCAGCTACATAGCAAGTGGCCAGAGAGCCTCAGCCCCACCCTGACAAGTTTAAGCTGTGCTCAACTCACTCACAAGTTAAAGAATAATGTACCAAAACAGTACAGATGTCAGAAGCCTGAAAGAAGTGACTTAACACATGCAGAGAAAGGGCTCATAAAACTAAAAAATTATTTGGGAAGGCATCACAAAGACGATCAAAGGCACGGAACAATTTCTGTATCAGGAACGTCAAGTTAAATTAGTATTCTTAAGTATTAGATGACCAGATCTGTGAAATCATGCATGGAGAAGGTGAATAAAGGTACAGCCATTCACTGTTTCTTTCAAGAGACAAACTAGGAACATCAAATG
Source organism: Platalea leucorodia (assembly GCF_965183815.1). Taxonomy (NCBI): domain Eukaryota; kingdom Metazoa; phylum Chordata; class Aves; order Pelecaniformes; family Threskiornithidae; genus Platalea; species Platalea leucorodia. Next base: position 6,810,685 of record NC_138830.1, read on the forward strand.
AAGCGAGGCTGGGGGGGGGGGGGCGGGGGAGGTAAAAGGAGATGGGTCTACACACCCAATGTAGTTAAGCAAAAGTCCTTATCACGAAATGTTGCAGATCTTATAAGTTTATATGGGTTCAACAGGCAACTTGGGAAAGTTCAAAGAAAACATCTGTGAGGGATTATTACATTCCAAGTTAGAGTTAGCACTTCTGGTGATGGAAGTGTTTTGGCTACAAATCCTTAGAGACTAGAAGAAGAGTATAGGGCAGCAACACCACGTTCTCGTACCCTTCCCTACACAGCTCCTTTCAGATGGAGTTCGCAACAGGGTTCTGGATTGGATGCTTGCCTTCACAGTATGACAAGTCTCATGGTCTAAATATTAATTACTAATATTGATGCTTGAGTCATTTTATTAAGGTGAATGAAATCTTCCAAGTGAAGATCACTTTTACAGACCCTGACTCCTCGAACAGCCACTGATTTGATAGATCCACTCAGGCATTAAAAAATAGGGAAAGATCACAGACTTTGGGAAATACACTGGGTAAGATGGCTGCTGAAGAGTATCATGCAGCATGCCATCCAAGTACGTCACCAGAGTCAGGATGTATTGCTGTAGCTCCATACGCAACACAAACACATTAGCGCAAAACCAAAAAGAACCATTCTAAAGGAAACTGAGAATTTATATACAAACGCATATACACGTACGGATACTTATTCTCAGTAGTCTACACACATTAATATACATACGTGAAAATCTCTACAGTGATTGGCCTTTAAAATAAAACACTAAAGTAGAACTATCCCTTGTGAGTCAAATCTCAAACATGAGGATAAAGATTTACATACAGTCATGCCACAAACCCTTCAAATGAAAACAAAGTTGATGACTTAAATCCCTCCAGACTACTAGAGGCAGGTTTTTGGTAATATTTCTGACATCAGTTCTGTTGTTTCTCCCTATAATGCACTGACCTAGATCTGTTGGTGTAATTTTTCAGCTTCTAATACTGATAATATTGCTTTTAGACAGTGGTTTCAGGGCCCTTTTGAGATGAGTTCTTCAAAGCTATAGCTTAATCCATTCTTTATTAGCTTCTGTAAAGTGATTACTTCTTCAGGGCTGGATGGAAGTACTTAAAGGAAATGAGCATTCTGTTACCAAACATCACTGTTCTACTTCCAAAGCATTTGCTGGAATTTTAACGCTTTAGAGTTGAATGATGAGGATATAAAACAAGAGAAGACACTAACAGAAAAGTTTCATATGGTAAATGTATTGACACTATGACATTTTTCTAACGAAATCCCAAAATGTGACAGGTGCTCAGGGACTGATGGCCTGTGACGGGCAACCTTGAGGTCACTGGAGCTGATACTGCTGTTGAGATGTCATTTTATTTTTTAGTTCAAAATGAAAAATTGCTCTCTACATGTAGTTTATTAGAATCCTGTTGCAACTAGGGCCTAGGGGAAAGTTGCAGTTGCAGATTACCTTTGCAATGCTCCTTCCATAATGCACATTAAAAAAAGATATAACACGATCTACGGCATCTATCAGACTGTGGTTAGATGAGGATTTTTTCCTCTGCCCATGTGAGCTCATTCCACTAATTCCATGAAACCTGTGCTGATTAACACTAGGCTAGGCTGGTTTCAAGGAATACTTATTTGACTAATAGCTATACAAAATAAGAAGTACTTGTTATCAGAGAAGTCCCTGCTTTAAGGGCAAAGCATGTTTGCCAACTTGACCACAGCTCTATAATTTCAGACTGCAAATCCAAAATAATGAAGGAAATAAAGAAAAAAGAAAGACAGACGACTGACTAATTTCAGAGCTGTTGAAAGCCAGAAATGTTTAAAAAAAAAAAAAAAACAACAACAAAACCCAAACAAAACTCTTGGACATTATTTTTATAAACATCAGCATATCAGTCCAGGCAATGGCTGCTGTATGTATTCCACAATAAATAAATTTTTAGCAAGCAAAAAACATTGTGAAGTTTCCTTAGGAATAACAATAGTTCTCCCAAAACAAAAGGGTGAAGGCAAACCTGTATTAAAGTACATGGCACATAATACCACTGACAAGAAGATTGAGACCTGATCTATCAGCATTAAGACAACGGCTTTGTTCCTAAATTGAGAGAAGAGAAACAGTCACCTTAAATGTGCTGTTCATGTAAGAAACATTGGGGTATGGCCTGACTCAGAGAAGTGCAGCTTGTGATGAGTTCCCAAACAAAATAACACCAAACAAGAGAGACTTACAAAAGCATTTTTAAAGCTAGACATACTTTTGAACTCATTTATCAAAGTATTTGTAGTTCCCATCTCAAGGTGAAACAATAATAAATAGATAAAAAGTTAATTGGGTTCCCAAGACTCTTTAAAAAACCAAAATTATATTGAATTTTTTAAGAAAAAGTTGGCATAGGGCAATAGACTCTTACAAAACCTTATTAATGAATCATTCCAGCCTGCCATCCTTCACATGCTTAAGGAATAACCAAGTACAGAGCCAAGACATTCATTTTAATACAGAAAATACAACATCCACAGGAATGCAGATACTTGAGAAAAAAAAAAAATAGTGTAAAAACTGGAGATAAACCTGCTCCTGGAGAGCTGACAGAAGCTTTGCAGTGCCATAGGGAAGCCAGGGATGTGGGCAGGATCGCCGTGGCTCACCTGCCCTGGAGGGTACAGCTCACTGCGGGTTCAGGCAGCCATTGCTTTAGTGCCTCCAAACCACTGGGTTTCAGGAAGGAGTCAGCAGGACATCTAGGAGGGAAGCACTCCCTCCATTTTGGAGATAAAAAAAAAAAAAAAAAAAGAAAAAAATCCTAGGGGGAACTTGCAGACTTTAACCAACTCTGCTGTAGCCCTCTCTGGCTCCAGTATTGGTAGGTTGCTATCCTGGAATAATTAATAACTTCAAACCCACCACGGACATACTGTCAAATCTGCCAATTACAATACAGCAACGTAACTGAAACATGTTCCATTTCCAATTCAGCCAGAAATAATACAAATTTCTGTGAGCAATTAACTTCACTCCAACACGCCTCTGTTTGGGGTAGCATCACACATCCCTAGAACGTCACAGTCCCTCTGGGTGTCTTCAGCTGAGTGTAACAAAAACTGAGACTATCTACAACGACTATACCAACATTTACTTGCCCTGCAGTAACACTTACTGTGCATCCCATGACACTGTCCTCAACTGTAAGACACAGCAAGAGGAGAGGGCAGAGCTGCTGCAGGCAGAGCAGGCGAGGTGCAACTGCTCTGGTTCTGCCCCCGCTTCTGGGGTCAGCAGGCTCTTTTTTTGGAACAGCAGCCCAGGCTTTATTCTCTCTCTTTTTGGCCAAAAATGTCACAGAGCAGAAAGACAAGGAAAGTATCTTCTGCTCTCTCCCACTGAGTGCTCAACTGGGGATCATGCCTATCTGCAGATTTTGCATTCACATCCTCTAACAAAAACGTGTTATTATACAAGGACAAATACAATACAGCAGCATTATTGCTGACTTAATTGTAAACTCTGTCCAAATGTTGTGGTTTGTTTTTTTTTTTTTTTAATAAATGCAAGAAGAATGTTAGTAAGAAGACAGGAAATAGCAGTGTACGACAGTATTGGAAATCAGATGCAAGAACTAAAAATTGAGCGCAGACAATGCGATAGCCACCGTCTGGTTCCTCTGCATTAGCTTCCATAAAGGAAGAGACGAAAGCAGCCCAGGCTATTTTAGCAGTTAGAGTAGTTCCCTGATAAAATCAGTCAGTTGGATTTCAGAGCATACTGCTCCCACCACAAACTTCAGAGTTTGTCTGCAGATTGAAATATCTTTCTAATAAAAATAAATTCAGTCTGTGAGGCTGTCAGTGCACCTCGAGCCACTTCAGGAATTCTTATTTTGACGAAGCCTATAGAAAGCACGTTCTATGGAGAAAATACCCTACATAGGGAACAAATAAACAGAAGGATTGAGTGCAAGAGAGTGACAACTCATTCAACCTTGATTTATAATCTAATAAAAGGAACAAGTATGCTTTCCACAGGAACTGCTCTCACCTGCATCAGGATTGTTTTTTCCCTTGTTTCCCAATGTATTTGTCCTGCAAATGCAAATTCATTTTCAGCTGATCTTGACCAGAACTATTGTCTTCTGTTCTCTGTATCATAATGTGAACGTCCCATTTGCCTCATGTTGTGGCCTCTACTAAGAGGGAACATGAGTTAACCTTCGATAAGAAGCACAAACATCAGCTTTTTCTAAGAAAGCTTGGAGAGCTTGTCTTTGGTTCAAGGGGCACCAGCATTATTGAACATCCACCCAAAAGCTGGCGGCTGAACTGTGTAACTTAGGTAGGTGAATAGTTAAGCCAAGCACCCTGGCTATCTCAAAAAGCCATATATTAAGGGTGAACTCTCTGAGCTTTAGCAAGTCCACCCTAAAAATTATTTTGAGTTCTGTCACTTAATTTTCTAAATGTAAACAAAATTATAATCTCAGAATTGATTCCCTATTTTTACTCAGAGTACCTTTAATTCTTTGAATTTAATACAGGTATTATATATTATCATAAATTATATAGTAAATGCATATCAATTTTGAGCCTTAGATTATTAAAGAAAACTTATATGAAACAGTAGAAAAAAGTCAGCAACTCATGCTAGGGAAAGCATGCAATCATTATAAGTCCTCATCTAGTTAGGCAGTACAAGTCTATTGAGAAATTGTGTCTTTTTCTGGAGATTAGCTACATATTTTGCCACGTCGTTCTGAAGCACTAGTACAGTTTTCTAGAAAAAAAAAAAAAAAAAAAAAGCAGGAAATTATAACTGAAAGTCCATCAAGCATTTTTGTAGCATTTCATGTATTTCCTCAATTTCATATCTTAGCAGCAAAGTCAAATAAAGCATTTTTTTAATTTTAAATAATGTAACTTGTCTTCCTAAGTATTTGATGGTGTTATCAACAGGGAAAACAACACAGTCTATAGGACTCAACTTGAAACCTTGAGTTCTGTATTTTGCTTTGTCAAACACCTGGTTTGAGTTGGTCAAAACATTTCACCTCTGTTTCCTCTCTCATTCTTGTTTCTTATCTGCTCTATTTTGGCTGTGGCCTTTTCTGAGCAGGAGCTGTTCCTCATTTTGTGTTTGTACAGTGCCAGCCACAACAGGAGCTTGATGCTGGTTGGGACCCTGCTGTGGACATCCTACTGGTCACCTTTTGGGGACACTGGGAAGGATCTTTTTCTCCTCATGCCACACTGGGGTGTGCCAGGTGTTGTGGTTGTTGGCCTGCTCGCTTGCTGGCTTTGCTGCTTCTCAGCAGTCCAGGGATGCAGGAGCTATGTGAGGTCTGTAAAATAAATTTGGCCGCATTTTGGCAGATGCCCACTGCAGCTACCCATTTAACAGTGTTTTGGTTCTCAGATAAGCCAGGAATGAATTTGGAGAAGGAAGGGGGATGGCACCAGGGGCACAGGGCAGCCAGGCACCCACTGCTGCAGGCAGCTGGGGCGTAGATAGACACCACCACTCCCCCCCGCCCTCGCAAAAAGGTGACATGAAGGGGGAAAAGAAGGATGCTGTTCCTGCAACAGCTCTCAGAAGTAAGAGTGAAGTTATATCTCAATTAAACTGCATTCCCATCTACTTTTGTCTTACTATGGAGCTTGACAGTATAAAAGCTGAAGTAGAAGCACAAGATACTGTCAGGACAGAAGTGATGAAAGGGCTGGATGAGAACTGGATTTATTTTCTTTTGCAAGGGAGAAGCACTTGTCACCGCTCCAGCTTTCTCTCATTCCAAAATATTTTGCTCCTCACCAAAGCCTTTAGGGTACTGGAGTCAATATCAGTCAAATGCAGCCAATCCTACAATACTGAATTTAAATGTGCCCTTAATAGTACCTCTGCCACTGAGAAATGTTACAGTAGAAATACTCTTAAAAGACAGGTGTAAAAAGTTGCTCCAGCTGGGCTTGCTTTGCACAGCTTAGCACTCCTCAGTGTTTCCCAGGGGAATGGCTTTAAGACACCCATCTCTGTTATTTTTCTTTCAAAATTTTCTTTAAAGGAATGCTGTCCAAGGACAGGGTGCATTTTATACCTTTCAGCATCCATTTGGAAAAGATTAAGAACACGATGTCCCAATACTATAAACATTTATGTATATCATGCTACAGTTGCAGGTGGCGCTCATAATTATGGCTAAAGTAAACCCAGTCAAAGGCTACAAATATTTACCCATTATTACAGTTTCCTCAGGAAAAACCCTCAGGTCAGATATACATTTCCTTTATTCTGCTCCCAGGACATAAAGCAGCCATAAATCTATCCTGATATCCTCCAACATCCAGTGTCATTACTCCAGTAATGAGAAAAATTTGTTGTAGTTCATTACTTGATCAGTATTCATAATATCTATTCCTTTATTTGATCCATAGCACCCATTTAATTTTTCACCAGGGCAAAATCATTTGTCATATAAATTATAGATGGAAAAAGGACAGAATTGAGTAAATATGATTCAAACCAAGGTTGTTAAATAAGATCGTTCCTCTGACATCCTGTAGCAAACAAAACATAACTGTACGATAGCTACTGCCATAAGCGTGATGGCTCAGATCCCTCACACCCTCCAAACTGCTCTCCAGGCTGCCAGTCTCATCAGCACCGAGAGCATGTTCCCTTCTCCGTTTCTAGGAGTCCTGTTCACATTTTCTTTCAGAACTACTACTTACTCAAGATCTTAATGAATCAAGATCTGCGTCTATGCTTTTCCAGTGGCTCGCTGTATTGTCTTTACAGAAATTGCTCAGATGCTTTCACCAAACTGTTTTTCGAGTAGCCGAGCACCTTCAGTTTGTAGATACCTCACTGAGAGACTTATTTTTAGATCCTATTCAATAGCTCTGCCTGTTCAATGTCAACAGTATGAAATGAATTCTGCTGGGCTAAGCTGTCCAAGAGCTGTAAACACAGGTATGTAAGCTGCTTTACAGGAGATGTTTTAAATGTACAGCTGGTTTACAAAGAGACTAACACTTTAAACCTGACCAGTCTTTGGGGCCAGCTGAGAATATTGTTTTACTAATCTGCTTGACTTCCATGACACATAAAATAATGGAAACTGTTGTGAAGGGCAAAAGCTGCTGTGAAATGAAAAGCCATGATACAATTTGAGGTCACTGAAATAAGAGGAAGAACATAAATAACTAATCACCTTGACATTTTTAGGAGGTTACAGATAAGAGTGATAATAGAAGTTCACATGATGCAATTCATGGGAATTGTCACAAAACCATTAATAACGTTTCACGTGACAGAAGCCAGGTCACTTTGATAATAAATCTCAACGACCCTGGGCAGTTCACAGGGATGGATAAAGACCCACTTCCGAAAAATGGAGAACATGGGGCAGTGTTTGTACAGGAGCGCACCTGGAGCAAAGTTTTATTTTCATTTAGTAACTCATTTTCGTCAAAGGCAGTTGCATCATTGACGGTAAACAGTTTCATAAGCAAATTTTTTTTTGCCTCTGCTGACAAAATGAAAACCAATGTGTCTAATACTTATTAACAATACAGTGACATGAAGAATAACGGCTCTTTTTGCTGTAGTAGATTTTGGTGTAAATACTCACACCTTAACTCCTTTTTCCCTTCAGTACACCCCTTCTGACTTTAGGAACCCTTTTAAAAAAAAAAATAAATTGTACCCTATCAAATTTGTCAAAATATCGAGATGTCTTTTAATGACACTACTATGGTTTCAATCTGTCACCCACATTTTGTGTGCATACACAATAAACGGGGGGAGAAAAAGGGTTTCTTTACCTCTTTCATGTAAGTTATAGGATGCGCTGCCCCTTAGCATAGAGGGACCAAAAAATTCTGCCTTGGCGCAGAAGAGAGGCACAAAACCTAAACCATGTTCTTGGCTGTAGCAACCAGAAGGGGAACACGTAAAACAATAACCCTATTTCATACGGATTGTAGTGAAAGAAATTGTACCTCTGAGTAAACTAAGGCTGGTCAGAGCCTGTGTGCTGCTCTGGTTCTCTCACTGTCCCATCCCACAGAAGCAAACACACTGAGAACATTTGCAAATGCCTAACAAGTCATATCTTTTGAAAAAAATAAAAATCACTAAATAAATCTACTTCAAAGTGAATCAAAATTCATCTTTATATATTAAATGGATATTTATTACTACTTTATCCAAGCCCTGGTCAAAATTGATGGAGAAACCCAGCTTTTCTCTTTCCTAACTTGACAAATACTGCAGTGTTTCAGTCTAAAGCCCTTCATACCCACAGAGCCATGTCACCCTTGACCACCCGGACTCATTGGTATTCAGCTACTGTTGTGGTTTAACCCCAGCCGGCAACTAAGCACCACACAGCCACTCGCTCACTCCCCCGCGGTGGGATGGGGGAGAGAATCAGAAGAGTAAAAGTGAGAAAATGCGTGGGTTGAGATAAAGACAGTTTAATAGGTAAAGCAAAAGCTGTACACGCAAGCAAAGCAAAACAAGGAATTCATTCCCTACTTCCCATCGGCAGGCAGGTGTTCAGCCATCTCCAGGAAAGCAGGGCTCCATCACGTGTGATGATTACTTGGGAAGACAAACGCCATCACTCCAAATGTCCCCCCCTTCCTTCTTCTTCCCCCAGCTTTACATGCTGAGCATGACGCCATACGGTGTGGGATGTCAGTCTGGTCAGTTGGGGTCAGCTGTCCCAGCCGTGTCCCCTCCCAGCTTCTTGTGCACCCCCAGCCTTCACAGTTGGTAGAGCACAAAAAGCTGAAAAGTCCTTGACTGGTGTAAGCACGGCTTAGCAATGACTAAAACATCAGGGTGTTATCAACATTATTCTCATGCTAAATCCAAACCACAGCACTGTACCAGCTACTGGGAAGAAAATTAACTCTATCCCAGCTGAAACCAGGACAGCTACTTAACAACCATTTGGATTTGAGCTCTGAACCTTTCCATGTTCCTGCCAGAAGAACAAAGACTAAGCTGTCTCAACAGGCGGCATCTGTACTGTGAGCAAATCTAGTGGAAATAACTTAAAACAGTCCCCAGGCAGATGCAAATGTGTGCTGACAACAGTCACAATTTTTTTAAAAAATGTAATCATTGGTATTTACCTATTACTTTTTAAAACATGCGTTCAGACAGCCACCTCATGCTTGCATGCTCCCTTCCACCTCTCCCAGTTGGATGCAACTTTTCCAGTAGCATCACATTATCTCAAGAGCAACCATGGTCTCAAACAACACAAGAAGCCTTCTCACTTGTGGTACAATTTTCTCTCCAATAATAACAAACAGCAACAGTCAAAGGTCTGAGGCTCCTGTACAGCTGGCATTTGCTCCCGGGCCAAAATTTCCCACCTATTCTCAAGGAATCCTTCTGGAGGGATGGACAGGTAGGGTGATCAATACAGGACAAGTAATTATTAAACAATTCACAGATGTGTTGTTTAATAGAGGTACAACCGATTTCAACCATCCTTCTCTTGCCTAACCTCCCTGTCTTGCCTATAAGCAGTTTATTTAGTCTTTTCAGAGAAGGACCCCAGAAGCAGGGACAGGTGACCACAGTGCTCGTATGCGAGAGCCACATGAGATCCTGCTAACTTCACTCTCACGGATCTATGCCCTCCCAAACCCCTGGACTGCACTGGGAGAAGATGCTTTCCAGAGGAGCACACGAGCACAGCCTGCCAAAACACAGTAGGTGGTAGAGGAGAGGAGATTTGAGTTATTTAGCTTGAGGGGTTTCAAGTTGGATAAAGCTCTGAGCAACCTGCTCTGGCGCCTTGAAGCTACACATGTGCATTTACTATCACACAATGCCTTTTGCCTTCAGCAACGACTATTGCATTTTTTATGTGTTTGTATTTCTGTGCATTCTCCAACAGTAAGAATAGAAAGGGTATAACAAATTTCACACTGAATCCACTTCAAAAGTTTGAGAGCAGCACTAGAATAAATTGTAATGCAGACTACATTGATCTGAGACCCGCTGCTGAGTAACCAGCACTTCTGACCTCCATCGTGTGGCTTTACACCCTTTCAGATGACAGCAGCTTAGACAAGAAACAAAACCACATCTCACAAAGGATCTAAAAGCTTTGTTACAGAAATTGTCACTTAACTGAGCCCTCTGACAAATTCTGTGCAACTGAAGAAAGGCAAAGCACTCACAATGCTAGGCAACACATCTAAAACACTGTCCTTTACTTTATGGTTAACTTTATTTACAAAAATTAGATATTTATAGAACATCCAAGCATATATTAATAGCAGGCAAGGCTTAGGAAGGGGTAGCAACTGTTGCATTGCAGGGCTCACAAATTGCGCTAGGTTTGCCCTGGTCTTTCCTTTCTACCTACTGTGGTATTTTAATGTCGTGTTTTGAAATTTCTGAGGCTGGCTTAGGCCAATACACTCGACAGGTTGCGTTAGGAGTGGATATATCGCTCACAGGAATCGGCCTCCCAGCATGCACAGGCAGCCGGCTCCCAGGGCATCCCCCTGGGCGCCTGCCCAGCAGCGAGGGGCTCTCCCTCAGCAGGGGAGAGGGAAATGGAGTCAACAGGGAGGCTGAAGCCCTTTCTGTGCCACCTAGTAAAGCCCAACCTGCAGTTTTTATTTAATATAGCAACCCCCATGCTGTTACAAAACCTAAAATACATTGCCAGGAAATATATATGCACAGGAAATACAAAACCATGTCTGGGAACAGGCTCAGGCAGAAATGCGGGGCTTTTATAGGATCAATGATTGTGTTTTAAAAAAAAACAACTCACTGATGAAAAAATATGGCATTATCACTGAAGTATTCCTATTCAATTTAAAATGGATTAGAGAGCACTCTGAGTGTAAGTGCTGCACTTTAAGTAGCAATGATATTTCAACTATGTATACAGCGTAATACATTTCATCTCTTTGTACTTCTTATGAAGGCTTCAGTTCAGCTCCTGGTATCTACACTGTTATTAAAGCTTCTCGTTGTAATAAATTAAAGAGTGTAAATGCTCTTTTATATTAATCCTTCACATGCTGCCCGTCTCTTTGCCTCTTCAGCAACCTTTAAAAGTGCAGACGTAACCAGAGACGGAAGAGTGCTCTAGCAAAGAGGCCAAAAAGGATGTGGCTAGAGCAGGTATCTACAAAAAACAGTAGAAGACTTGGACCAATCAAGTTATTTGGCAACTTAGAGAAACAAAACTTATCTTGCAGATCTTTCTGCTAGAGGACACAGGCTGGAAGCCTGCATAGCACCACTGCAAGCAGCACCAGCTGCAGGATGCCCACACCACCCATCCTGCGCGATGTGCATGGGACATGCTCACACACATTAACAAGTATTTCAGTTTTAGTGCTCAACCATTACAAAGAAATCTTTGTGTGTAGTAAACCCAGAGAACAGCTTTGCTCCCATCAGAAAACAGACACTCCAGTCACCATTGTTCAGATTGTGCTAATCTCTCTAAACCAACTGTACAACAAATTCCCATAAAACCTGCATATTGCATATTGATTTTCCTATTCATATTTTATTACAGCAAGTTCTTTCTGAAGCTATACCACAGCTATTTGCTCCTTATATTGTAAGAGTTTGTGAAGCTGTAAGCTGTAATTTAGTCTTCCTTCACATAATCATGTGTATACACACGTATTCAGACACATTTCTCACACAAAATGTCATCGATTCAAAATGGAGAAAATGGATATCCAAATTTCCACAGTTCACAGATGACAATATAGCAGGCTCTGTCACAAAGCAAATCTCATCAATCCTCTGAAAGGCAGTGATACTGGCTTCGCCTTCTAATGCATGTGGCTCCTTAATTCATCATCTCCATCTTACCTATTTTCATATTTTTTCTAAGAGCATGTGAGTGCCCTTGAACTAACGAGATCACGTTACATCTGGAACTGATAAGCCACCATAAAGCAGTAGTATGTTATTTTACTGTCACTGGGACAATAAAGTTGTCTTCATACAGTTATTTTTACCATATAGTCATGTGAGCGTGACTGGCACTAGCTCACAAACTGCCCCCCATTTCATCGTATAAACACGCACCACATAGCTTTAATCTTAACTGGACCATATCCACCTGACAGTGAAAACCAGAATTTCATTAATTTTCCAGAATATTATATACTATACAAATGCACTATGAAATAACAAATGAACAAAAATCAAACAGCAATTATCAAGAATAACAAACCAAGCTTTGGTCTGCTACCCGTGAGCTTTTGTCTGATGTTTACTGAACATTAGGAAGTATGATTTCTTCAGTGGGTCTCCATCTAATAACAGCAAATTAGCAACTGATACTTTATTGCAGCCTAATTGTCAAAAGAAAAAAGCATAAAAGTTTAAAAATAGCAAGTGAGGAAGATAAATAGAAAACTAAATTATATGCTGAAAATAGGATTGCAAGATTTAGTTTTACTTTAAATTATCAAACTGGGACTGATAACATAAAGTACATATATTTTAATGACTTTTGACTGACAGTTTCCAGGTGGGTAAGCTCCAAGCACCTTAAGTAGTAATTCAATGATGCAGTCGACTGACTGCTCCAGTCAAGGCATCCCTTTACCAGAGAAAATTGTATGTTAAGTTCCAAAAAAGAAAATTGCATAGCAAAAAGAAAAGTATGATCTTCATAACAGATTTGTTTCAGGCATCCTTAATCTTTTCTGCCCTAGGGACAAAACCATTTTTCTCCTTAGATGTTACAGTCATCAAGTCTAAAGAACAGTGTCTTCTCAGAAAGCCTCAGATGTCTGAAATTGCTATGGTTTTGTTTGAAAACATTTGGTGCAAAATGGTAGCTGGCCTCCAATTACCTTTTTTTTTTTTTTTTTTTTTTAATAAAAAGAAAAAATCAGAAACCAGAAGTGGTTTCTTTTGTACCTTTTTTTTTTTTCCCTTCAATTTTTATAACTGGAATCAAGAATACTTTTACCTCCCATGTTAAACAATTTAAACATGGTTACTCATCCATTTCTCAGTTGTGTTTTGTAAAATGTTTCATTACCTGTAGACAATTATAGCAACTGAAACAATTTTTTCAAGGAAAGAGTATTTTCTGCTTTTCTAGGTTAGAACAGCAAATAGCTTAACAAACAGTGAAAACTGCTAAACATCGTAGCAATCGACTCCAAGCATGGGGAGTGCACGTGGCAAGGTTTCGCCTGTAAAGCTAGCTTAAAGAATGGAACGTCATTAGGAAATGGAAGAATCGTTTCACTGAACAGAATTGCCATGGCTTTGGCCGCTCGCTTTGGTTCTTACACCCTGTTCTTGGCCACAGCGGTGAAATAAACTGCTCTGAAGAGCATCTGCCAGTGCATGGTAAAGGTGCATTTGGGGAGGTCACAAATACATTTAAGAAGCGTGTTTACCTTGCTAAGCAGATTTGTTGAGAAAATAATTTACACGCTATTAGAACCACAAATATCACTATTAGCATGTAAATCACAGCTACCAGCATCGGCAGTAATGTCCTTATATCAATGCAATATTTTTACACACCCCTGCCCCTTCCACACAACAATCTACAATACTGACAGCTCCAATCTTTTATTTAATTTGTTCCTGACCTTCTAAATACTCCTGCCTGTTATCTGCCTGTATCTGTTCCTTGACTATAATAGCAATATTGTCCTGAAAAATTGCATTTGACCCTCTTGGAGGTGTGAATACTAAATTCAGACAAAACTCCTTCAAGGTATTTTTCTAGAAACAATTTGGCTACATACCTCTAGTTATGTATTTCTGCAGTAAACTCCAAAACGTGATTTTCACCCCAGACTTAATAGCAGGCAAGTATTCATTTTTCTAGGAAATATTTCTCTATAATTATCTTTTTAGTTTCATTACATAATTTGTGCTAAACCAGCTTGGTTTTTCAATACAGAATTGTACGGTCTGTGATTGTTTCTTTCTGAAAGTCCTTCTTTACATTTATACCAACACATTTGATTTTAATTTCAAGGAGAATAAAAATTAACTATGAATTTTTCCTTATCCTGTTCCTCCAAGTGAATATAGCTATTTCAGTTTTTAAAATATTTGAGAAATTCCACCTAAAATTTGAAAAGTCATTAATTTAGTATGTACAGGTGGTATGGAAAGGACATTTTTCACATGATCAGATGAGATGGAAAGAATGGCAAACTGAAAAAAAAAAAAAACCCAAAAAAAACCCCAAAACAAATGCATTGTTCCCATAACATTTAAATGACACATTTTTAATTGGCTGCTCTTGTGAGATTTCTGCCATTTTTCTCTTCAAGTGCCATAAGGATCAAATCTAAAGAACAGCACCTAAATGCAGTATTCTGAGCAGAACAGGGATAAACAAGAAATAAAAATCTACCTGGAAACACTTCCAGTATGTACCTTAAGAAAAGGACTGGTTTCATTCCTAACTGTAGAAAAACAAAATGGTTTTGAAATATTCAAAACTTATTTTGAATTCCTCAATTTATTTCTGTTTTGACAGAATAGTTGGCCCATTTAGAAGCCCCTTAAATACTGCATCACAGTATATCCTACAAAACCCACTTAAGAAAAAAAAAATCATTGCACTATTTTTTTCCATAAAATATTACAAGTCATGGACCTCAGAACATAATTTACAACAGATGGGAAATTTAATGCTCTTAAACCTACTTGTAAATACATTAGTCCCTATTTTTTTTAAAAAACAAAACAAAACCCACACCAGAAGAAAGAGTAAGTTCTTCAAATTCACTAATTTGTTAAATTTATTTATTTATTATTTTTTTAACAGGACTGGAAAATATGCCCCTTTTCAGAAAGTATATATAAAATATTAAACTAAAAATTTAATAATAGTCTCCAAAAATTATAAATGTGAAGAAAAAAAATCAACTATTGAATAATTCTATTGCTTTTGCAGTTATTTTTATTACTATTTATAATGAATATATTTTACAATTTGCCCAATGCACCAGGATATTCATACCTATATTAAGTCCTTGCATTTTGTGCATATTTAGATGTCACATAAATGCTTATATGCTCCAAAACGCAATAAAAAATCTAAAGCAAGACAACTGAGAGACGAAATTTTCAATGCAATTAAGTAGCCTTCATGATTAAAAACCTGGCTTAAAATACTGTACATAATAAACTTCCAAGAATAAAAAAAAAAAATCCAAACCAAAACAAAAAACCCTCAAAAACTTCTTTATATTTTATGAGTGTGTGATCTCTAATTTTTTCTTTCACTGTGTAGTTGACAAGTCCTGTGTTACATTAACACAGAATATATGATCAGAATTTATGTTTGAAACACCTCACGAAACACCAGTTAATAACCTGCACAGGGTTCTTCAATAGAATCATAGAATCATTGAGGTTGGAAAAGACCCTTAAGATCATCGAGTCCAACCGTTAACCTATCACTGCCAAGGCCACCACTAAACCATGTCCTCGAGCACCACGTCTACCCGTCTTTTAAATACCTCCAGGGATGGAGACTCCACCACTTCCCTGGGCAGCCTGTGCCAGTGCCTGACCACCCTTTCGGTGAAGAAGTTTTTCCTAATATCCACCCTAAACCTCCCCTGGCGCAGCTTGAGGCCGTTTCCTCTCGTCCTATCACTTGTTACTGGGGAGAAGAGACCGACCCCCACCTCGCTCCAGCCTCCTTTCAGGTAGCTGTAGAGCAGAGGTTTCTGCTCATGCTACACCAGTTAGGCAACAAATCAATTAACTGGAAGAAGGCTAACTTGAGAATATTTCGTAATTAAATATGTCTGGATTAAGTATGGTAATAGTGTACTGTATATTCACAGTATGGCAGGAGAAAGAATTACTTCTGGTAATACAAAGAATATACATGTTTAAATCCTTGTGTAAGCATTGTATTTAGGGTCTCTTGTTTAATTTTTTTTTATAGTGTAATGAACGCACATACTTAAAAGACTAGTTACTGAGTATTTTCATATTAAAAAACAAACCTCTGAAGGAAACATTAGCAATATTAAAATAGAAATATCTTCAAGACCAAGGCTTTTGACTAAAACCACCTGGTAGCAATGATAGGCATAACGTGTGATTTTCATCCCATTTAAGTTCAGAAGGGAGACTTCAGAAAAGTATCAAACTGCTATAACAGCTTATAGAAACTGCATAATCATATTAGAAAAAAATATCGAACTGCCATCAGCAGTGTATAACCACTAGCATGTATTCAGTTCTTTAGTTTTGGAAAATGGGCTGAAATCCTTTCTTCCATGGTAACTCCACCCCATGTGTTTCAGAGGCAATTACAATTTTCTCTTGAAGTTAATTTCCCTCTTATGAAAGTGGGGTACGAAAACGTGCACTTTGATCTCATCCAGGCACTGCTATATCGTAGCCAAACCAATTTGTCTTTCCCTTGCTTGTATACAAATCCTTAATGTAAGACCGACCAAACCTGCTCATTTTTCAGAGCGTCTGTACTCCCTGCACCAAAGCAGCGAGGGAAATCACGTAAAACAGCAACACGATTTTGTGTTAAATGCCTGCAGAGGGTGCTGCAAATGCTGGTTTAAGTACCACTAATGCGAACACTTTAGGGATGGATTCTAAAAATTAGGTACCACTTGAAACACAATAAAGTAAGGTCTCAAAACGATTTATAGGTTTCTTTCTCCCCGTCTCTTCCAGTTGATCCCAGATTCTGAAACACTTTATAACTCATTAAGTATTTTCTTTAGCTAATATTCTAGACTTAAAATATTTTGAGGATTTATTAAAAAAGTTGTTCTTTTTTCTTTTTACCCTAAGGTTTACATATGATTGCGAATAAAGTCTATGTAACTTGAAAATTTTGTTTGCTTGCTTATATGTCAGCTTTGTTTTAAGGTTGCTTGAAGTCAGAGAGGACAAAAGGGCTCAGAGCAAAGGATTTGTTTGAATAAGGTTATACTTAAAATCAGGCTGCTAGTTAAATTTGTCCTGTTACCTCTATATCTTTAATACTGTTAAATAACGCAGTCTTCCAAAGAAGATGCTACCTGTTGCACTGGATTTTTCTTGTGGGATACACCAGCCGCGCGTGAGCAGCCCCGAAAAGAATGAACTGTCCAGCTGCTTGCCAAAAGCTGTAGGAGAAAGTGTTTTCTGGAGCAAGTTGGTTTGCATTTGGTCAGATCAGGTCTCTTGGACACTTCAAATCTAGAATGGTTCTGTATAATATATAATAAAATACAGTATTCTCAAAAGTACGTGCATCTTAAGGGAATTAATAACAAATAGGCACATAGATCCTGAGCCCATTATACAGATGTAGATGAAACAAATATATTCCTTCAATTTATGCTCTTAACTTTTGATGACTATCTAATGAGCTCCCAGAACAACAGCTCAAACAGGAACTGTCCCCAAAACATGGAATTATCCAAAACTGCTTCTTAATATCCCCATCTACATATCCACCAGGACTGCATGTCATCGTACGATGGATCTACATTATAGGTAGCAGTCCGCACATTATATAGTGGGGTAAACCACCATTTGATAGAATTTCTTTCCTTTGGAAAGAAAATAAGTTAAGACAAGTATTTAGAAGGGAGAGGATATATTTAAACAAAAAGTTATTTCTGTTAATTACAAAGTAAATAGATTATATTTTCCAGGCCAGTCATCATAGTAATTTAGTCTTTTTATTTGTCATTTATAGTTCAGAGCATAATTCTGAGGTTGTGTTCCCTTGGTTGTACTTCACGGGCCAGCACTCTGCACCACGCACATGTAACACAGAGAATTTTATTTCACTTGTTAACAGTCATCAGAACATAAGACTCTCTCGGGCTGACTAAAGGTAACTTTTTTTTTTTTAATTTATGGTCTCTAGAGAACAACTGACCTTTATTGCTGCTCTACAACTCTGGTTTATTGATGTCTCCTTTGCATATTGCAAAGTGGTGTTTACTCTCATCGGTTATTATTGCTTTCATTTACAGTATTTAGCTGGAAAGCAAATAAACAAGATAGACAGGGGTTTAGGGAAATGTAAAACTCAAATCATTGTATTAACCATTGCGCATTTTTAATATCCTTCATTAGCTTGCATAGAGTGGGTAAAAATGACACCTCATTTTATTTTAGTGCAGATTGCACTCAGGAGTGAAACATTACATAGAAAAGTTTGGACTCAGAAGTATTACATCTACCAGACTTCATCCTTGATTACATTTGCTCTAAATTATTTTCATAGTCTTTTGCCTGGCTGAAGTTTTAGTCCATGTGCACGGTTTGGTTAAAAGCACTGGAAAGGGGAGATACATCTTTAAATCTGACGATAAGTCAGTGCCTTTGATTTGCAATTTAGCATGCAGCACAGGAAAACAATTTGAAGTCTGAAGAAGTTCCCAGCTGGAGGCATCGAACTATTTGTGTACAAGTGTATGGGAAAACTATTTACTTACTATGGACTGCAACTCCAATTAATTTATGAGTATTGTAGTACTTGGATAGACAATTGACAAAACCAGACACTGTTTCTATCTAATATTGTTATAGCAAAAGCTACACATCTTATAAAAGAAGTCAGGATGGTAGAATTTAATACAAAGCAGCACTGTAAAGGCTACCATTGCCCACAGTTTTCTTAGAAAGCAACTAGAAATTTGCTATTTAATAAACCCAGAACTGCAGCCATCTTGCTCTGAAGCTGGATACCTGGAAGTCCCAAAGTCCTGGCTTTGACTGAGGCTTTCAGTGTTTGGGGGACTGAGACATGGTAGGAAAAAAAACCCAAGACTGTCAACACAAAGGGACTTCATTAATTTTACCACTGGCACGGTTGGATCCATGTTGGCAGTTCTAATACCACTGATCATTTTTAAGTTGTGTCACAGCCAGTATTTATTGCAGGTTTCCTTACTCCTGCTCAGCACTTCTTACTGCTTATATAGGACTCCTGGTATTCTCAGACTATAGAACCAGAGAAGAAAATCACAGTCCCACACAGTCATACAGACAGCAGCACTAACACTTTGCTTCAGCTGTTCTTATTGAGAAGTCAGCAGCACAAGCCCTGACACAGTTTGTTCACCCAAAATTATATAAAGCACCTCTTTAAAAAAGCTGACTCCTCTCTCTGGCTTCTGACATTGGAAGGAAGCATTTTCCTTTTAACGAGGGTAAAAAGATAACAACTATTTCTTGACCCCTTTAATAGCTGTCCAGAGGTCCAAGATGAGTATTACTATCGGGGGAAAAAAAACCCAAACAAATCCAAATACTCCACAAAAAAAAAAAAAAAAAAAAAAAAAAAACAAAACACAAACAAAAAAACAAAAAAAACCAGCCAACAAAATAAAAAAAAAAAACCCAAACCAAAAAGCCCCATACTACATCCGTCCTCATCCCCGTGTTAAGTGTTACGCATATCCTAAGAGCTCAGCTTGCTGCCTGTTCTTCTGTTTATGATCCATCCTGAAGAGCCAAGATGCTGTGCGTTGGTTCCAGCAGTAGAGATGACTTTGGCACTTTTTAGGTTTGGACTCATTCTCACTGATGTCCATGTAAAATTAGTGGGTTACATTTGTACTACCAGTGCCTGCGGAGATTTACGTGATGATGATAAATGATGGCTAGGTGAAATGCTTGTTCATAAATGATGTCCAATAGGACTACCTCCTGCTTTCTCAGCAGAAAGTGAGAAGGGGCACTATGTGCTGGCAGAGCCTGAAGCCTTCCTACCCAGGACTCGGTGTCTGTGTGTCTGTGGGCATTTTCTTGGGTTTAGTTGCTATGACCTACCTACAGCACTGCTTGCGGTCAGCTGTGTGACCCTGCCACGTGAGCACGGATCAAAGGATAAACTGGCTGCAGGGCAAGTGCTTCCAGGTTCCCCCACTCCAGCCCTCCCAAACCCACTGCTGAAGCAAACCAAAAAATAGTTTGTTCTTTGAACAACAGGATTTTTCTTTCTTTCTTGCACGCACACTTTCCTCCTGCTCCCCCCAAACACTTCTCATGCCCTGAAGCTTTTCCTAAGCTGCACTAGCTGGAGAAATTAATGCATCTGAAACCAGGACACTCCTTTTAGGACTGTCACCGTGACACTTCTTCTTTATCAAAAAGCTAATTTAGCACTTCCTTGAAAATTACCGAATGCCCCCATAACTCAGCTCCCCACAAAATGCTCAAGATAGTGTAGTTCAATGCCTGAAAGCATTGAAGCCGAAAGCTGAAGTCTTATATTTGATCCAATATTTGTGTTAAAAATAGATTGAGAACATATAAGCCACCTAAATCAATAAGTATCTACAAATTAAAAAATATCCTTAAGATGTAAATACCTGCAAAGAAAGATTTCATCCTCTTACAGCTGGATCACTGCAATTCATGCTTCCCACAGGTACTCAACAAATCCTTCTTCTCTGTTGACAGCCACACACGCTTTCGGCTACGTGCAATGCTCCGACGCATTCACACGAATCTGAACTATTCTCCCCAGAGTGAACACAACGTTAGACTTCCCACAGATTTTATAGTTTTCAATTTTCTTGCATAAGTCCTCATAATCTTGCTCTCTCCTTGCTTACTATATTTCAATACATGCTACCTGTAAATCAGTTTCCCTTTCTTAAAAAATTGCTGATGTCTTCTTAAACGCCGGCATCTCTGCAACTGCTTGAAATTTCAGCTCAATTTTCCTGTTATTTCAGCTCACAATTTTACCTTTGAAATGATGCCAAACTTCAGCCAAAATATGCATTGCTTGCCACTTCTGCCACTTTTATCAATCAATTTTTTTTTTTTTTTTTTGCTTTTTGTTTCAAATACTGCAAGAAAACAGAACTGAGGACACATAAATTATCCTGTCCACAGCTGAAGGTGTGAACCGCATTACATAGAAGAAAAGATCTTTAAATGCGCACATACATATCTCTTAACAATGGATTTGGTGCTATAGCAGGAATAATGGTGGAATTTTAAGAAGTGCAATGACTGTGGAGATGCACCAGGAAAGAGAAAGCTTGCCAGTCGTGTCATATTTTAACATCTACACTGCTTACATTAACTATAGTATTTCTTTACAAAACAACTCATGGGTCAAACCACAGAGATGGGAATACTGCTCTTCCTATTTTCTCCTTTCAGAGAGCAGCAATAGAATGGAGCATCATGAACAAAAGCAGAAGTTTTGCTTCCAGGAAACCATCACTGGCTCCTTCTCTCTTGAATAAGGGTCCTTTCCCTGGTCAGCTCTAATTAAAATCTCCTACAGACACAAAAGAGGGGTCGGGATTTACTTAAAAAAGCAGAAATATTCATCTGAAAGGGACTTCAGAATGGAAAAGTGTATTCAAAAGTTGGACACGAAACATGAAACAGATTTCTTCACTCCTTTCATTCCTTCTCATTCTCCTTAAGGTATAATATAAAAGTTTTGTCCAGGTTATTTTTTATAGCTTGCTTCAAAAGAGTATTTCACTGAAATGTCTGACCAGACAGACTTTTGTGATGGAATATTAAATTATTTTCATTTTTAGTGCTTTCTAAAGCTGGGGGTTTTTTTTAATAGAAATATTTGAGAAAGAATAAAAAAAAACTCATGAAAGTAATTAAAGCCTTTTAGAATTGTTTCCTACTGAAATTTTTCAAACCAAACAATGAAAAAATGATCTGGAGAACTGGATTTTTTTTTTTTTTTTTTTAACTTTGGTTTTGCCATCTTGAAGTTCTTTGGACTGATTGCTTACTGTGGAGGGTGGGATGGGAAGGTTGGTTGGTGGTATGTGCCTGATTGATGGCAAAGGCTTTTTGCCAAAGCCTTCACCCCTTTGCTGTATCAGCTCTCTTCTGACCAACACCACCTGAATCACTCCGTCCGGTGTGCTCTGCAACACCATGCAATTAATGTGATGAATAAACAGTACCAAAGAGTACATACATGTATACATATATATACACACACACATACACACTTTTTTCAACCCAAGTAAACTTCAGTTTTTCTTTTCTGAACTTTCAGGAACTGTGACCTGATAAAAGCTTGACATAACCAGTAAGAAATCTATCAGCATTGAGTTTGGCTAGCAAAGTTAAAGTATTTTTTAGTAATTGTATACCACCAGTATTATTTAGTGAAAAAAGGCTGAGACTTAACCTTCCCCAGTGTGCATTTCAGAAATACATACCAGAAAGTGAGAAAATGCTTTTATATATATGTATACACACACACACACACACACACACACACACTGCAGCTTAAATGTAAAGAGCTCAAAAGCTCTCTGACCACTCTCTGAAAACCAGCTTCCCCCAACCCCAGCTTAAATATTTGCTCCACCACGACATGCAGAAATCTGCAGTATATTAGCTTTCATTAGTGGGATCACCATTAAAGAAACTTTCTGGAGGATAAAGATGCAGATCAATGAAAGCATGGATTTAGAAAAGAAAATTAAACAATTTGAAAAGGATTACCACAATGGACCAGCTAATGAAGGCCTAACACAGCTCTGGAAAAGTAAATACGTGCCTGATTTACATTTATATTGTTGTGCTTTTTGGCAATTGTTTTTGTATTCCTCCTCAATTATTCCAAAAGGTTGCGTTTTATTACTCTAAATAAAGAAATAATAAAATATGGCAATTACTCTGTATTTAAAAAATAAAGAAAAACATGCAGGGTCTGACAACAAAGTCTGTTTTCTTAAAGATCCAAGGAACTAAATAAAATTTAAAAACTGAAAATAATCTCTGGAAGTTTGCAGCATCTCCGAGTACTCACACAGATCAGGATCGTGGGGAAACAAAACTGAATTCCAACAGAGCAGAATAAAAAGTGGGTTTTATTCTGAACAAAAGTACTCTCCCGGTCCCTCTGGGGATGCCACGACTTTGCTGACGGAGACTGCCAGAGAGACACTGCCATCCCTGCATGCCAAACAGCCACCGTACCCTGCTGCACCAAGGGCTGTGCTGCTGGCACTGCACAGGCAGGAATAATTTCATTTCATACATACTTCTTAAGTGTGTAACCATGAAATATTCCTAACTACCCTCCTCTTCCTTATCACCCCCTTGTTGCCTCTCACCACCAGGCAGCTCCCGCCCGGCCTTCAGGATGCATTGAATGCACAGGCAGCTGTACCAATGCCTGCAACGGGACAGTTTCTGCTGGCATGACACACAGACGAGACAAAATCTGCCTCACAAGAAGCAATATCAGCTCTCTTGGGGGAAACCGATTTGCAGGTAGCCAAACTATTGGGTCATTTTAAAAAAGTATAACGCCATCAGCTGCCCCATCCCCTGCTACAGTACAAGCAAGGTGCAGGACCCAGCCCTAAAACTCTTCAAACACAGCCGCTGTATCTATCGCTGAAATCTTCACACTGAAGAAAGAGGAGGGCATGCAGGTTTGCTCTGATCTCCTCAGCATATCTCAATATAAATGCAGATTATTTCTTCCCCCTTTCTATCTTTCCTGAGAATACCTTCATAAACTTTCGGGGGGGGTGAGAGAGAAAAAAAAACTTCCTTAAGTTTTCTGGGAAGAGATACTGATTTAAGCTTTAATTTATGCACTGTTGATTATTTTTGTTTGTTTGTTTTCCAGAGTCCTATAAGTCAAATAACCTTTCTGGTAAAATGGAAAGACAGATCCATCTCTATGGCCCAGCTGCAATTTGGTATTTATATTGGATTTGAGTGAGCTCTGCTACTGAACCACTCACGCAGCCTCGTGGTAACTTCTGTTTTAATACCAAAGGTATTGCTAAGTAAAGTATGACTTGAAATAAACCTTATGTGTTTATGCTTTGAATTTAATATTTCATGGCTTGTTTTCAAGGTAGAAAGTATTTATCTACAAGATGGAAAAAATAAGCTTTTCAACCTTGTTTTCTTCTGTCATACTTTGCTGGTGTTAACCATCACAAGTACTTAAAAAAAACCTCCTGCTGCCCACAACACATTAAGTGTTCAATAAAGCTGGAATTTACTATGCTACTTTGGTATATGTGTGTATAAAAAAAAAAATCGTATGGTAAAAACATTTTTCAATGTTTAGGAAAAGCAGCTTATGTCATAGCACAAGAAAATGTATACAGGCCTAAATCCTTTGAGAAAAAAAATGCATATGTATCAGGGCTCTGTGACCTAGCTAGTTATCTACATAATTCAAAAAAGAAAAAATCCACCAAACCTAAGGCAACAGTTACATGCTGAAGACTGAATTTTGTTATTTTTTCACTAAAAAGACTGAGAAAATTGTACATAAAAGGAGTTGGGTGTCAAAGCAAAGTAGCCTATCGTAATTTCTCATGTATACACACACAAACATTTATGAATATATAAAAGAAAAAATTGGACATTTTAGCTAAACTAACTAGTGCCAACACCTAGCCACATCCTTTTGTGGGATGAAATTAGATACTCCAGGGTTGTTTTGTACTTCAGTGACTTCAATTTATTTTACTCTCTTACACTAGCAAGCCTTTCACTGCCTTTTGTTCCTTTCATGCCAAAATATGTCATGTCTTCAAAATCCATCCCTGTTTTGAAAGGATGCTGTTCACATACCTAGGGAGATGCTACTCTTTCTTGTAAATGAGCAGAGACTGCAGTGAGGTACAACGTGTTATCAGCTCGCACATTTAGTTTACAAGCCGCTGTATGAGTGATAACATTTGACTCTGCATGAAATGAGATAAAGTTACAAACCTATACAGGTTGAATGAAAGACGAAATAACCTGTCTACCAACCAAACTGAATTTCAGGCAGCAGCGTGGAGGAACAAGAAGAGCTCTCATTCCCTCCCTTGCTCCAGACTGAGGGATGCCGCCATTTGGCAGACCCGAAACCCAGTGAATGAGTTCCTGTATCTGGAAAACATGGTTTGGCTCCCATTCACTTGGACTTACAGCAGATCAGTTTTATTTTGCAATATAAATGAGTCCTCCAATATCTAAAATATTATTTCTAAATTACCAGAACAGGTTTCCATTATTTTTAACTGAAGCCAATGGAGTCTGGATTATGGTTTTATTTATTATTATTATTTAATGAGCATGCACAGTGCTTGAGCTGCTAGGAATATTGTTCCATAAATGTTCCTTCACACCAATGACTCATTTTATTTAAGTTACAATACTTCATGGCAACTAAGTTTTTGAAGGGAAGTTTTCTGAATGACATAAAAAAAAAAAAAGACAGAAAATTTCATATCTTCACATAGTTCCATTTTGCTATTTGAGTTCTCAAAATTCAGAGAAAGTATAATTTCAGAAACACTAATACATGTTTCTGAAATGAAATTATACTCTTCAGCATTGCAGTTGCTCAGTAAAATGTTTGTCACCTTCACTAAGACCAGGTCTCTGATCCACTAAAAATTCAGATCATCACGCATGTTTCATAAAAATATATTTTAGAGCAAAAACCTGCATAATCCAGTGAAAAGAAATTTGTTGGAAGTCTTCTGACTAGTAAATTGCAGCAAAATACATTTCATAGTTATTACAAGCGTATCAGCCAACCAGTTTGATAAACCCAGGAAATTCAGAAAAACTTAATAAGAATCCAGACCTACTAATAATTTAAAAGGGGGAGGTAGGAAGGCCAATAAATTTAATGACCCGTTGAGGCAACATATGCAATAAACACTTGAGCACAAGATGTTTGTAATTCCAGATTGCTTTCTTGTATCTGAGCAGGTTTAGCTGTCATAACCTTAAAATACATTTATTCATGGCAGTGTATGCATGGTCTGCTTTCACGTCCCAATACGAAGTTCTTTGCCATACATTAAAGATTGTATATTTTGAGTCCAGTTTAGAAAACAATGTATTCATAAAACCATGAGCCCATCTTTCTGCCTGGAAGCAAATCAAACACAAAGTTTGGAGCCATTGTCATGCATTTAGTCTTTTCCTGGTCCCTGATGAGTTACAAATTCTGGTTACTATCAGACTTCTTTGGGTAATGAGAAGCTGGAAGGAAAGAATTTTAGTGATAAAGATGACAAATCTGCCTAATTTTAGGCAAAAAGATGACATTTGTAACAGAAGCATGTCATCAGAGTCAGAGATTGAACCTAAACTATGGTATTTTCTGTATTCATATTGAAGCAGATAGTTTTGCAACAATAATGCAGAAATGTATAGATTAGGGTATTTCGTGTTCCCCTATCAATGATACCTTAATTATTGCCTACACAAAGAAACCCCGGTGCTCTTGTTGACAGAATATCTGTAATGTTCCATTCACACCCCCCCCAAAAGAAAAAAAAAGAAGTTCTCGCATATATAACACTGAGTTTAAGTATTATATTTTTGGTCAGCCATTGGACAACACATACTTGTAATGGCCTTCCAGCTAGCTAAAGGCATCAGATCAGTACACAGCAGTCTCTCCATTTCATCTTGACGGTTTGGGCATATAGAATATACTGAGAAGGGACTTAATCTCTTTATACTAGAACTGGGGAATAAAACCCTATCATCCTTATTCAAGTCTCATGTCCCCATCTGCTCTGCTTAACTCCTGAACACATCAGAAACCTGGAGTAGACTGTGTTTAAATGTGATGAAAAAAGCAGAAGCTGATTGGGAAAATTAGTGAATGGTATTAACGTAAGGCTTCGATATCAACGTGCGCTATAGATCTGCAACCATAGCCCAAGCACCATGTGGAATTAAAAAAGTAATGCTAAATGTACTTTTCTGTAGATTTACTCTTTCTGCCTGCAAGCTGCAGTATATTCGGATCACCAAGCTGAGCTGAATAACCTCATGTTGAATTAATTTTTAGTAAATTAATAATTGCTGCCAAAGTTCTTTCAGATGTATAGCTGTCCTCAGCACTGCACCCAGTGGCAGAGGCGGGTTTTGTCTGGGGGAACAGGCTAAAGACGATGCACGAGAATTCAGTTAACATTTATGTGCACAGGAGTGGTTTTAAATAAAGTCTTCCTATTAACTACTGCTTTCAACACCAGCCAACAGCATTTCCAGCTGTTTGAACAACAGTCATCTAAAGTCAGTACAGGCAAACTTCAGGTACACCAAAATATTTTGCTTGAAGGTGTTGCATACCGTGTGATATTGCAAATCCCACTGGCAGGTAAGAGTCACAATCAAATGTTTGAAGATAGACTTATGGAACCACCTGACCTTCTGAAGCTGAAGATAACATAAGGTTTCTGCAATGTTTATAAAGCCAACTAGCAACTCTACTAGAGGTCGTGATTTTCTATCTAAAATTTTCTATAATTTTCTCCGAAAGATTTGTGGTGATAGAGATTCAGCAAGATATATATTATTTACCAAGTCTGAACTAAAAGAGAAAAGGTCAAAGCTTGGCCAAAGCTCAGACTTACTGGCATTTTCTAATGTAAGCACACAGAAGAGATGGCTAAACCCCTTCTCATGAGATTTCTCTATGACAGAGCTCAGCTCACAAAATTTCAGGTGAATCTAACCAGAGCCTGACCTGTCATAGTTTTATTCCAGAGCCACACATCTGTGGTTTTATGGAAGGCTCTTGGTTATTAAGCTGTGACAATGACCACTTGTTATTTATATTGCAAAAGAGTTTGAAGACTGCAATCTGCCAGGGGCTGTATGAAGGGGTAGGAAAATACCGCGGCAGCGAGGAGATCTTGCAATGTAATTACTGCTGATAGAACACCTCACACAAAGTATTGTTCACAAATTAGCTTGGTAGCCCAAACTTTTAATGACCTTTTAACTTGTGTGGGAATAATTTCTGCAGCAGCCCTTTTTAGTTTCTGTAATTAAAGTCATTTAAAAGTTTTAACTAGAAAGTACACTCAAGGCACACAAACCGATAAAGGGAAACGTAGCTTCAAGAGCTTTTTTCTTCCCCCCTATGCGGAGCTCCCACTGTGTCAGAAAATTACAGAATGTCCATCTTTCAATTTGGCTCAGCAGCAAAGGCCTTCCACCTACTCACTCCATGCTTTTCATATTTTTATTTTTAAATCTGGATCCTTTAACAGAAAAAAATATGAAATATGCTTCTATGAATATGTGCCAGTATTAAATGAGAACAGAGAACTGGAAGAAAGTTTGGAGTACAAGGAAGCCAAGAAACCATACAGGGCCATTCCCCTGGTTCAAGTGCTGAAGCATTTGTGTGCTCCAACATTTTTTTTTTTTTTTGAGTATTATGCTTCTCTAATTAGTTTTTAAGGATGCTGTATTTGTTATGCCCATTTTTAAATTGATTTGGGTATTGATTGCTTTCCATATAAAGATGATTGCTTTCCATTCAAAGATCCATGTGCAAGTTTAACTGCAAATCTTTCTTCTGAATAGGCCAATGAAAACATGTAAAGGACCACATTTTAAAGATACTGAAGCAATGAAAAAGAAAGGCAGGTGTCAGGAGTAATTTTTAAAAGTCTAATTCTTTATGCACACTGTGGGAATTAGGTACTGTTGTATCATGACATTGGTAGAGAAGTCATGCATCCTAAATATCTTTACAGAAGCACCCCAAAGAGCTAAATTTTGATTTTTATATGATGCTTACTGTAGATGCTGACCAACCTCCAAATGATGTAGATCAATTCCAACCAGAAACCATTCTGAAAAATTTTTAATCCACTAACGTAACTTAGTAAACGTGAGAAGCACCTATATTCCAAAGGAATTTTAGCACTTGGTAGGACAATTGAAACACATCAATTCAAACTGATAAAAAATATTTACTGGTATAAGTCATTATAAAAGAATAAATCCATTACATTCTACTATGATCTATCTAAGACATACAGACAGGTATAGTCACCAAGGAGGGCAGGAGGTGAGAATGGGCTCACTTTTTGGCTTCTAAATGTGTGTCTATGAACACTCCCTCCAGTTTCAATATTCTGCAAGTGAAAAGCTACCAGAAATATTGTTTATAATCAAACATTATATTGTAAATCAAGCAACATTCATATATAAAGTACAAGAAAAAAAAGGCAAAACAAAAAAAAAACTAAAAAAGTGTTTCAAATACGAAAGAGGCCATAAAAACTGTTCTTTACTGCATGTGTTTGACCCATGGTTCACTGAACCGGTTTAATATGCTACATAAAGGCACTGCGTCGGGAAGCGCTGTTTCAGAATACAGCTGAAGTATGCTCGCCCCGTTTTCTTTGTGCCTTTCCAACTTCAGAAATTATTCTGCACTTTAAATAACAATTACACAGCCTCACCGTATATATAATTAAACTGCATTCATTATGGGATTATTAGCCTATTAAAGCCATCAACCTCTCACTGATAAATAATCAGTATAACTATGTGCATTTGCCTTGTGGTTATAATTAAATAACGATAGATAGTTTATTACTGCATGCCAACACCTTTGCATTTGGTGGCAACCATTAACAGGGTTAACGATGATATCCTTTCATTGGTTTGAGGGAATAACCTGCAATAACAAATATCAGGCAAGAGGGTATTTGGCCTCACACTCAGAATTTTGGCCATTTCACTTTTGATTTTAAGAAATTCAATACTAAGAGTAACTTTAGGTTGGCAGAGACATAACTGTATGAAAAGTTGCCTTATGCAGGGCACAGAAGCAGACTCTGTATTGGAAGGAGTGTACCAAATGCTTCAGAAATGAGAGGAAGGCAGGACCTTGGAAGAATGCACTACCTGAAAACATTATTTACTTACATGCCAGTACTATGCAAGTAATCCTCCATGGTCCACCTCAGATTTTGCAGGAGTGTCATGGGCCACCCTCTAAAGCTGATAAATATTACAGCTGATATTCTCACAACCTCACTCACGCACAGGCAGCGAAGGAAGCGATTACACTGTTGTCCTGCTTGCACAAGTCCATAGCAGATAGCTGTGGCTGGAAAGAGCAGAGCTGAGTTTCATGAAGAAGAGATACATGGTTTTCACATTTGTTCACTTCAGCAAAAATGAAACCTTTCTTTATTTCCTCAAAAATCTTAAAGGAAAAAAACCAGACTGCAAAATAATAGTTTGCAACAGTCACTCAATCAGGACGTGAAATGTCTTCTGTGGTTTCAAGTACCTTCTGCTTCTACTAGAGATGTTCAATTTTGTATAAATAATTACGTATTCACAGAACTTTTTTTTTTTCCTCTATTTAAAGGCAACAGCAGACTGAAAAAATGTGGCACTCCTTTTAATTTGAACATATAAACCAGCATAATGTATCAATCAACAAAAATTGCTATACCGATTCATGGTCTGTCCTCTAAATCACTTCATATAAAATCATGCAACAGAAAGAACTCATTATCTTCATGTTGTTCTGAACTTCTAAAATTCCTATTTTATGTGCTAAAAGTAAATCAGAAATGTAACGTTAACCTCAGGGTATATTTAATTCCAGGTGTGTATTCTACCATCTCTTTTTACTGTAAGCCCTGGGCATTATGAACTTTGACTGAAAAGGAGCCCAGGAAACATAGCTCAGGAGCTTTCAAAAAGATGCGTCTGATCCCTCAGAAACATTGCTGACTCAGCATTTTGGGTGAAATTAATTTCCATGCAGAAGACCAATGTACCACTTAAATCCTACTTAAACCTTGCTTTGCCAGGATAGCGAGATTTAAATAGATCATGAGCTTTGTGGTTTTCCCCCTTGGAGAGCACTGGAACCTGATCTTGCCAAGAAGATGCTTAGATGTCTCCCAAGATGCCATATTGAGCAGACATAAAAAAGGAAAAAGAATAAATTTCTGATATTCATGTTCCCTAAGAAGGTGTTGTGGGGGTTTCAGTGCTGGAAATGGCTTGGTGCGAGGCAGAGCCTGCCTTCCCCTGCCAACCCTGCAGAGCAACCGTGGGGCACAGCAGGGCCACCCAGCTCTGCGTTTCCCCCTTGAGCAGTGAGGATGAACCCATTATAGCCCCATGTTGGGAGCTCCCAACAGCCCCACATCACACATGCAAGATGAGTATTCTCCTTTGAGCCATTCCAAAAGATGTTGTGTCAGTTTTTTTGCCATTCATCAACAGAAAATAAAAAAATTCCTACAGAGTGGGAAAACTCCATTCAAGCCCAGTGATTAAAGTGGACAACCCCAGTTTATTAGTTAAACTAATATACAGAACTGGAATATTAATCCCACCCCAACTGTTTCTAATAATTGATTTTTAAATCTCACATTCATTTACTCTGAGTACATAAGAAGCTTTCAGGTAATACAGTAATTCTTAGTCAAATGAAAGAAAAAAAAAATCACATCCATTTGTTACTTTGCCATGTTAATCTGCTTTGTTTCATTC
Source organism: Platalea leucorodia (assembly GCF_965183815.1). Classification (NCBI taxonomy): domain Eukaryota; kingdom Metazoa; phylum Chordata; class Aves; order Pelecaniformes; family Threskiornithidae; genus Platalea; species Platalea leucorodia. The sequence goes on from NC_138830.1 coordinate 6,842,011, forward strand.
CTGTTTCACCATGGTAACACTTCAGCCAATTGTCAATTTTTAGGAATACAGACAAACACATCAAATAATTCATGAAGAGGTACAAGTCTGGTATACTTGTTTTAGAACATACACAGAATATATTCATCATTGGTAAACAGGAGTTACATGCTGCCTTTCTTCTGAGGCACTGGAAAGCTACACGAAGTCCTAAGCAATGAAACCAGTTTTCTGAACTTAGAAACAGCAGTTTTTCCATCACACTAGAAATACACACCAGAGTGGGAAATCTATAAAACAGTTCCTAACCTCTTTTTATAATAAAATACTGTGGCCAGATAAACTGAAGCAACATGGCAACACCTGGTAAAAGCTAAAAATGATGTCTGATCACTAACTTTCAACCATGCATGTTGATCAAACTGGAAAGAGTTAATCACCCATTTTACATTACATAAATTGAACATTTTGGTCTAACAAAAGATAGGGAAAAAAAAATCACAACACACTAATAGATACGGAAAACACATTTTAGGATTTCTGTTTAGATGATGGGTTCCTATAAAAACATTATAAGGTTTACTTCGTGAGACAGATTACATGGCTACTTAAAAACAAAAAACGGATTTTCAGGATTACATCTCATGTCCTCAAACATAGGCTGTAGGCATGGACCCACTCTATCTGTACTGCAGCCCCCACATCACACACTAGCTAGTCATGATGCTTAACATTTTTCCCACTTGTTGGCTGTAGGATTTTTTTGTTATGTCCAGGGAATACCTCCCTATATATCTCCCACATTTACAATTCAACTTTTTCCTTAAACACCTGTTAAAAGAACAAACATGTCCAAAGAAAGTACCTGTACACAAGAAATATAGGGTGGTCTGCCAAAAAGACAGCCTTAAAATCCTATTTCTTTTTGATTGAATAGTTTTTCAAGCTGAATAAAATGCATCATTTCTTTTGAGTGATATCTCTGTGTTGGCTAATTTTGCCTTTTGATCATCCATAATATTGATAGAGCCACAGCACAAAAGGAAGGCTAAGAAGAGGTCCCAAAAGCTTTCAATAGCTCCCTTTCTGAGCCATCATAGACTAATGTTCCTGTACCATGCCAGACCCAAATATTTTCTGTTCTTCCAGGACATAGTTTGTGAGACTTCTCATATTGTTCAAATTATCCCACCCAGTAAACTGAGATGATGCAGAAACTCTGAAAGAAATTAAAATAAAACTTACTGACAAGTTTAACTTTTTCCTGTTGCCATCTCCATTTTTAAAGTAGTTTTTAAAGTAGTTGTTCAGTTACCATCTATAGATATTCTTTAGGTTAGCAGAACAGGTATTCTCACATAGACTTTTGGTATGAGCTATCACATCAACATCCAGGGAAAGGAAGACACAGAACATCAATATTTATAGTTCTTGAAAGGCCACCATCAGGTTTTTATTTCTTAATTTGATGCATGTTAGAGAAAATAATAAGCAAGAGAGAAAAGCAATAAAGAAAAGGAGACGTTAAAGTGCTCAGAGAGATTAATTCTCAAAGCAAGACAACGAAGCAGCTGGAACATAGAGCTAAACTGGTGGCAAATCTCTCTGAGATTATAAAAGAGCCTAGTGGACAGATGGATTGAGCAATCATTTGATACGAATCAGTTTATACCAAAGATAAAACTGAATAGGAGAAAGGGAAAGAGATGTTTCATGTCTGAAAACAGCAGGTTCAGGAACAGGGAGTTACCAGCTGACTTTGCTAAAAAAACTGCTATCAAAATTAATACAAGAGTGTGACATGCTTGAACAGGCAGGACAAGCGACATAATAAATGAAATTCAGAAGATGCAAGAGAGATCAATGCCCTGCTCTGTGGCAAGCCATTTAAAATACAAACAAGATGCAAGGAGTGCAAGGAGGAGCAAGTGGATGGAAGAATTGATGCATGAGCGGGGGAACTGAAAGGGGAACCCACACAAAAATGGGAAATAAAAAAAGTGATAGACTTTACTCTGAGACAAACAAAACCTATAGAGCTCACCTGCGGTTAACAGCAACCTGTACGCTGTACAGCTTTGCCATATTCCATGTAGAACATCTAAGGGTGCAGCTTCAATTTATACAAATCACCATCACTTTACTCATTTGGTATCAGCTGGGAGTCTGGGACTGGGATTGTGGAATGTCCTTTTAAAACAAACAAAAACCCCCACCATCCAACACTCCAAATACTTTGGAAAATTTGACACCCTGATCTACATATCTGCTTTGTGATTTTACTTTTGTAATACCCACTGAATAAGTCCAGGATTTTGTAATTTCATTACTGGATGGAACCAAATACTGTAGTTTTATGCCTGCTGACAATGGCTGTCAGTCAATAGCTTTTCCTCACATACAGGAACCAAATCAATCCAATAAACCTGCTGCAGTTTTCATGGTCCCTTATCAAACAACATTTGGAAATGAAAATGAGGATGCTAGGCACAGGAAAATACATTAATATTGGACAACTGACACTCCAAGCACTCCAGGAAGTTTAGCGTTCCCACTACCACGCCGACTGACAACACTTACTTCGTAAGGGGCGGTACAGTTGTGATTTTAGAAAACCGACCCAAATCAGAAAAACCTAAACAGTGTGTGGGGACAAGTTGTTTGTAATAATCCTCCTGTTCCACTGGGATACAGGGTGGCTGGATGCACAGCAATGCCTCTAAGCCTAGTAAGCCCTATTAAGCAAAATAATTTATAGTTTGCACCAAACTGTTGTCTTACTGTATGCTCTGAGCACAAACAATTGAAATGTTTCCTTCAGTACTGCCATCAGCTTTATCGTCATTCTTACACAATAATTGCACAGTAATTCTTACACAAATGCCAAGGAGATGCTTTAAAATTTTTCTCCTAGTCTTTAATGTATAGAGTGCACAACAATAAACTCTCAGATTGTAGAAATATTCGAAAAGAAGGAGATACAGTTATTCAAGGAGAGATTTTGCTAGCAGTTAACTAGTAGTCCTGCATACATCCCTACCTATATTTCTTTATATATGAGCAATCTTATACTAAGTTAAAAATAGAAAAAAAAAACCCAAAGAAAAAAACACTAAAAAAACCACGGCCTGTAACTTCACTCTCTGATACTGCAGTATTTAATTGTTAGGAAGCATGTTTATAAAACTGCGATACAGATGGTCCATTAGTGTCTCTGAAATAGATATAAAGCTGAGGTAGTAATATGATTTTCATCAAAATCTCCCTGTAATTTAGTAACCTTATTTCCATCCACTGACTTCTCAACAGGGCGTATGTTTGTATTAAACTGTTGATCCATTACAGGAAACTAGGGTGGGTTTTTTTCCACCACTTTTTATTACAGAGATCATCTGGAAAGACCACGAGAATTTGTTTAGGCCTTCACAGACTGGGATTTGAACAATGCTAGCTGTCACACAAACTATCTGGGGACCTTTAGATGCACTATATGTTGGAAAACTTCCTAAGCTTGTGGATTTTTTAGAACTGCTACAACTGGACCAGACCTTCTCATGGCTTAAATTGCCATTTCCAAAAACTTCAGAATACATATACGTATATATACACATACACACATATATGTGATAATTCTGCTTCCAACAATTGGTTATTGAACTCAATGAAAAAGAATCCTAAAAAAATCAAGCAAACCCTTAGCCCACAAGACAGAAACCATTTAAATTTCTGAGGTGACTTAAAGAGAGGCATTTCTCCAGCAAGTGATAGACTTTAAGTAACATGAAGGCAAGTTACTGTCATTGGCGTTAAGGTTGACTTAAGTTCCTGACAGACTTGAAAACAAAGAGGTGTTACAAGAGCTCTTGACTAGCTACTTGCCAGGAGAAACGTGTTTGTGAATATTAGGAGAAATGGTTTGTAACTTAGAAATTTTCATCATTTGGCTGCCTGCTGCGCTCTTCCCTACTCCAAGATTATCATTTGCAGGAAATGGCTTGCTACAGGTTTGGAGCTAAGTATTTTAATACCATGTATTGACATTTTCAAAAGCAAGCAGATAAGGATAATATTCAATTTGCATTTGAAAAATGGGGGCATGTTTTCTCCATTTCACTTGCTATCCAGTATTTGGCTCCGCAGCTATTCCCACTGAATAGACTATTCCAGGGGCAAATCTGTATTAGAATTTGTTCCTTTATAAGTATACACATTATCAATCTCAATCAGTAGTTAATGCACTAACTTTTTTATTACATTTATAAAAACATTTCCTGACTTTCATTCACTGGAGACTAGTGACAAAATACCAAAGCCACCTCTCTACTTGTACTGCTCTTAACCTCAATTCAAAGAGTCTCTGCCGTATCATCTAAATACATACATCATTTCTCTGCAAGCCTCCATAATCCCTTACCAATAACATCCCCATGTCTCTATTTCATTTTGTACATCCTTTCAGTAAACTCTTGATGTTTTAAATCCTCAATCACTTTTCTCATTCAGCCATGTCTCACTTATTCCAATAATTTCATACTTATGTTAAAACATTTGTAACTCCCATTCAGCAATCTTATTATATAAGATATGCAGCTTTTCTCTCTTAGCTCTCCTTTGATTTACATTCTTACTAGAGGTATCTTCCACTGAACGTTGTTAACCAGTGGATAAATTACCTTGGGATTTAGGCAGTGCCATCTAAATCTCTCTCCACCCTCATTACTTCAGCGAATAAAATATGGATAGTAATTTTCCAGTTTAGAATTCAGCTGATTTTCTCCTGAGCTTGTGAAAGACAGAGCCTTTCCAAATATTATTCTGCCTTTTTAGCTTTTTTGGTTTTTATTTTTTTTTAATATTGTGTTTGGGGGTTTTCTTGCTGTTGAGGTTTTTTGTTGTTTTTTTTTTTTAAATAAAAACTTTACCTTAAAATGTCTTCCTGACCCAACCCAGTGAGGGCAAAGGCATCCTTATACAACTGTGCTCTCCTTTGGAAAAAAAACCCAACCAAACAGAAAAAACCACAGATCATTGAAGCATCCAGATTTAGACACCCAGACATTAATATCCCAGTTAAAAGTTTCCTGTCTGCTGTCAAGAAGAATCAGGAAAGAAAGACTGACATAGAAAGGATCTTGGTAGCAGTCTTCTGTTAGCCCATCACTGCTGGGACAGTGGAGATGGTGCCTGGAGGCAGGGCTCTCCGCAGCATCAGGCACCAGCTGAGCACCGCACAGAGCACGGCAGTTACCGTGCTGCTCCGGGGAGCCTTCAGCTCAGCCCTCCCTAAAAACACGCCCGGCCCAGGGCTGGAGAAACATTTACAGCGTCTCCTTGGTGCTTCCATGCAGGAACATCGCAGTTAATCGGTTGAGAGGAAGGCCCGGGGGAAAAGCTCAGGTTCTCTTTTGCTGAGCTGAAATTGAAGAAAGCACCCAGGAACCTGAGAGCATTTTTCAGCTCTGCTCTTATTGTGCATCCACTACTCCATGTATAAATCACACAAAGCCTCTAACAGAAACTTCCATCTGTACTCCCTAAAAGCGCTGCTAAACATATCCTGCTTACACAACCATTTCACCCAACGGTGTAATGTTTAACAGATTTAATAAGCACCTTATTTTAAAACTGGCTACCTTGCAATATAATAACAAATTCAATTAAAAATAAAAGCTTGTAAGCATGTTCTAGAACAAGATTAGTAAACAAATATCCTTACCTAATATAGGGTTTTAGCTGAAGAACATCGATAGGAGACACCTTGCATGTATGCCCATTGTTTGATTTATTTCCACTGTAGCTCTACCCTTTTCTCTAAAGCCCTGAAAGAGCTGTTCTCTGAAAAGGAACCATCACATATCCATTCACTGAAAAAAAAAGTCTAAGGCTTAACACAGTTATCCACTTACAAAAAATAAAACCCAGGCTAAGAGGAACCCTTTTGTATGCCTTCCTAGGTCACTTCCTCCTAAGCTTTTGGTGATGCTCAAGCCCCTATTCCTCAGGTGAACAAGATCAGCAGGGATTTTCTTGATTGCAGATTAGTGTGAACCTGAGGGCCCGGCTGTTACTCACACTGAGCAGTGGTTTACATTATGAGTAACCCTATTCCCCTGCAGTTAACAGAGCAGTTTTGGAGAACACAGGTCCTGTTGAGTGCACAGGACTTCTCACCTTCCCAACGGTTTATTTAATTACACAGAGAAGACATAACAAGTTGTGCAATTGTCAAACCCAAGAAGCCATGCTTTTCCAAACGAGTTCCAGAAAACTATTTCTGAAATTTAAATTCTGATTTCAATTGCAAGCATAGAGAAGGTCAAGCAACTAATTTAGAAGTTACAGTGTGATTTGAATAAGGAAACTATGGCAGCGAACCTGTCAGGAATAGTAGTTCACCTATAATGAATTAGATTTTAAATTGAATTTTAAAATAATATCAAAGATACTGTGATCCAATGTACCTGACCACTGCAGGGTTAAGGCTAAAAATTATGTTTGTTCAAAGAAATACAGTAATTATATTCATTTCTTTAATACTTGCAGTAATAATTATGTCATTATAAAAGTTATCAATTTTATCCTGCTGGATTAAAATTCTCGCTGCACATTTGAAGATGGCGGTGTCATAGGCACAGAAAATTGGTTTAAGTGCAGTCAAGCAAAACACTTCTGGCAGTAGTAATGGAAAATACTCTGGTCGCACCGCTTCAATTAGCTACACGTGATCAAAATGTTCCGATTTTCAGTGAAGGACTCTACACTCTAATGTGGCTCCCTCTAAAATGTGACATCTCAAATCATGTAGTAGAGCATAGAATGAAAATACTGTACAAGTATTTCTCTGGCCTCTCTGACCTTTCTCAGATCATTTGGACTCCTAAAAATTCCCTGCCATTACAGTGGCTCAGCACAGCGACGATGCCCTTCACCTCCCCTGAATGCCTCCCGTGGATTTTGGCCTTTGTACCGCAGCAGCAGCAGGGCTTTTGGAGAACATTTTCTGACCTGCGTGATCTTTAACCATAAATAGCGGACCTTTCACGGACTCAGCATATATCACCCCGTTGCTGCAACTATTGAGCATGCCGGAACTTGATGCGCAACTGGTCCTGAATCCTTTTTCGCTTGTTAGGAATCCCACAGAGTTGAGATGGTGCAGCAGCAAAACTGGCCAAAAAGAGGCACAAATACCTCTATTATTTATTTCAACACACCATGAAAGTAGAATAGTTAAAAGTAACACTGGAGGTTTTCAAATGAGTGGTCAAAATGCTGGAAGTGTTTGAAGACGGAGCTGAGCAAACATTTACTCTTCCACGAGCTAACACCGAAATCCTGCTGGGGGTTTTGAACTGCCTCTTCAGAGGCAGGAAAAATTTATTTCTGTAACACATAACTCACACAGTTGTTTTGGTAATTCAGGTTTCTCATTCTATTCCAATTCTTCTCACCTAATTTTTGACACAATAATAAAATACAGAGATCCCAATAGAGACTGTAGTTTCTGATTTAGAGCAGATTGAAATGGTTCAAATGTCTTGTTTGCTTGCGACTTTTGTAGAAAATTGAAGTGTTCTTGGAAAAAATTAACCTCAACAGATTTTGTGACTATTCTGGGTTTTTTTCTTTCCTGATCATACAGCTAATCAAAATGTTCTGATACTACCAGAAACTTTTTATTTTCCATAATGTGATTGAATTAATTTATTGCTCAGCTTTTTGTAAACAAAGCACATAGAGATTTTTCCATATTGAGTGAGTTTGACTCGAGTGGTGAGAGAGTTCATGACTTAGATGCTAAGGGAGAAGCATGAAGAAATAGGAGAAGGAAATCTCATTAATGTTAATGGAGTTGCACTCAGTTGCAGGAACATTCAACGTGACCAATTTCAGCACCATTATTTCTGTAAGGTAAACATGATTTTTTCCCAATACGGGAAACTTTGAAAAACACTCATGGTTGGTAAAATTCATCTGATTACCGAAACTCTGAACTGTGAAAACTGCTTAAACAGCTTTTGAACTTCTCTGTAGCACCGCTTCGTGAATGAGTGTATAAGTTTCGAAAGATAAGCGTAATGAAGATCTTAGTGCTGTAGCTGATAAAGGCAGGCGATAGCTGTAAAGATGCCGTCATTGTCCAATAATAGCATCAAATACAGCATCGGGGTGCTGTATTTTGATAGCATAATGTGACTTTTCTTAGAGCTAATAATGCTCTCAGAGGTAACTTTTTGCAATGTTTGCTAAAGCTGCTCATCCATCTGAAGCAAATTGCAGAGTCCTCACCAAACTGGCCCTCTTGATCCCATTTCTTATGCTCAGCGACAAGTCTAGCTTCTTATAAGTGGTTTGAAGCGCACAAGTGACTTTGTCAAGAAAAACAAAGCAAATTTCTGCAATATTTACTTTTCAAGAATGTCCTGGTTTCAGCTGGGATAGAGTTCATTTTCTTCCTAGTAGCTGGTACAGTGCTGTGTTTTGGATTTAGGATGAGAATGACGTTTATAATACACTGATGTTTTAGTTGTTGTTAAGTAGTGCTAAGTAGTTGCTAAGTAGTGCTTACGCCAGTCAAGGACTTTTCAGCTTCCCATGCTCTGCCAGGTGCACAAGAAGCTGGGAGGGGGCACAGCCAGGACAGCTGACCCAGGCTGGCCCAAGGGCTATGCCATACCGTATGGCGTCATGCCCAGTATAGAAACTGGGGGAGCTGGCCAGGGGGCAGTGATCGCTGCTCAGGGACGGGCTGGGCATTGGTTGGCGGGTGGTGAGTAATTGGACAATGTATCACTTGTTTTGTATATTATTATTGTATTATTATTATTTGGGTTATTACTATTACTATTATTACTATTATTCTATTTTGTTTTACTTCAATTATTAAACTGTTCTTATCTCAACGCATGAGTTTTCTCCCTTTTACCCTTCCGATTCTCTCCCCCACCCCACCAGTGGAGGGGAGTGAGCAAGCAGCTGTGTGGTGCTTAGTTGCTAGCTGGGGTTAAACCATGACAAAATTGTTTGGTTTGGGTTTTTTTTTCCTCCTTAACGTGATTAGAATCAATTGGAATACTAGTGTGAAAGCCTCAGTTTCTTTCAGTTGCCTGGGGTCATCAGAACTCTGCTGTGGCATTCTACATCTGGAAGGCCATAACATTACCCCCATCACACTGTAAGGTCTTATCACCACCTAATACTGACCAGATTTGGGCTCCGTATTTCATAAAGGACTTCCAGACAACTCCTCAAGACAACATGCTTTTGGGCGATGAAGTTAGGATCATCCTTCAGGAAGCAGCACTCTTCATTACCAGCATCACTAATGACACAGAGACCCATTTTCCAGGACAGCACCACGCCATCCAAACCCTACGTGCCCCTCTGAGAGCAGTGTAGATCACACACTGGGGACACATATTTCAGGAAGTAAATATGAAAGTTGATTGAGATGCCAACGCCTGTCCTAAACTTCAGTGCTTCATCTTTCAGCCTGCTGTCACAGCTAATGCTGGCCACATACCATCGGGTATAGAGGTTTATGCAAATGCTATGCAAAAGCCTCAATCAGGGAGGCTAAGTGAATACAAATGCTGACTCAGCAAGCAGGCTTGTCAAAGACACCCAGCAATTAAAGACTGAAAATTAATTGCTCAAGTCCTGGTTTTGTGTACATGATTTTAAATACTTGGGATTTTACCTGCACGTGCTGTGATTGGTCTTGGAAGGCTTCAGAACTCCATTTTATTGCAGCATACATGAAAAAGATTAAATGGTCTTGAACATTCCACTATAAAATTAAGAGCTCCAGATATTTCCTGAGGCTATTTTTGATGGGTTGGTTAAGAACCATGATGCTCAGATTTTGTTCTTTGATCAAACATCATTCATCTAGCTGTTAAAATAAGGAAACTTGGCATTTCTTGCCTTCTGGTCATTGAAATTGGCTGTCAGGATACCTGTGCCATTTGCTTTATTATCATGTAGCTGCTGACAAGACAGAAAAACACTATTATGAAGGATTTAGCAAGGGAATGTTGGCAATTGTCTGTGAGATACATCTTGTCTGCTCCTAGGGTTATATAAGCCTTTTTATCTCTATGTATGTAAATATATGTCCCAAGATGCTCTTATCCCATTAGATGGGTTGCTGATAAGATATGTTTGAAGAGAGGGATAGATATGATCAAGTTAATGAACTGAATGTTTCCAGGATGTAGTTAGGTTAGGCTGGGGAGACCCAGACTCTTGAAAGAAAGTCTTAATCTGCCTTTTACCCACATACTCAGTGTATGCGGGATGATTTTGCCTGGATAGCTGCTTCCTTTGCTTGAGCTTTCCTTTTGCCACCCGTAAAATGATACTGACTTTCTTTGCGAAGTGTTTGAGCTCTAGGGCAAACCAGCAATAAAATACAAACCAAGTATCCCTCCTTTAGCATCGTTGATAGCTACAAGGAAGGGGGTTTTCACTCTCTGATCACGGATGATGAAATTGCTCCAGTTATTTTAAAGCATGAATCTACCCTAAACATAAAACTATTGTCTGTAATGTCAGTTCATCACTTCTGAGACTGCCTTTATCATACTACCATTTAGCCTGTATTAGATTATGGAAAGAGTGATTGTTGCAGTGACGTGACTGATGAGCTGTATCAGCACTTACTGGGTAATATTTAACCGATTTCAGAACATCTGTCCAGTTAATGTGGTTTGCAAGAGAGCTTTCTGTCTTCTCAAGAATGCAATGACTCCCCAATTAATAAAAGGGAACTAATTTTAGAATGCTTGAAATGAACAATTAGAAGATCCATAAAGGCGTTTCTGCATGTGGCATTAAATATAGCATGAATTAATTTGCTGGAGTGGTTAAACTGTACGTGACAGGATTTTAGTGGGAAAAAAAATTAACGTAATGCAAATAAAAATCTAATCAGAAGAGTGGGAATAAAGCACAATTTATGGTTAAGGACTGTGTTTACCACACACATTTTTGCAAACTGTGTACTTGCAAAAGGGGTCTCAATTAAATATACTATATAAAATTAGACCAGCCAGGGGATTACTGTTAGTCACATAAAAACATGTTTAAATGAATCAAAACTCATTAAAAAGCTGTATAATTACAGTTAACTAGCAGAAAAAAAAAAGTGAGAGTCTGGACATAAAGAACAGGGTGCTAAAAAAAAGATACAATGTCTGTGACTAGACAGAAAGGAAAAAATGGTCATGGGAGCAGAAAAATGAGCCCATAGAGGATCAGCATGATGAAGTATACCACCAAGAAAGCACTACCGAATATCTCATGAGTGGGAGGTGTGCCCGAACAGGAGGGTTACATGTATGGGATTTTTCTTAAGGTGTCACTATATTATTCTGCATGCATTTAGTGTATTATTTATCTCCCTTGGCACATAACATTGAAGCATAACAGCCTGACCATTAGCGATGAAGAGCATATAGCACGGGACAGGAGGCTGTGCTCAGTGACCTCCTGAGGTCCCTTCCAACCTCAATTATTTTATGATCCTGCACGTACCAGCAGCGTCTCCTTTCCAGCTGATTTATCTGAACTGAGCTGGGGGGAATGCCTGCTCAGAAGAGCTCAGCCACCCCATGCTGATGGAACACAGGCCACCTTTGGTCCAGGACATGGTCACGCTTGCCCATGAAGGAAGGATGACTTCTTCAGCTTAACACCAAAAGCAGAAGACCTTTATATAAACCAGTAGAGGAAGCAAGAGTCATAGTGTAGCAATAACTTATGTGTATATCGATTCAGAGATCCTACTACTGTTAATGCCGTTTTTTTCGCAGCTGTTACCACCTATAAGTTATCACCAATGACCAAGACTCTATGTTTGCAGGCACTGTAAAAAACATATCTAAAGAGAGACCCTCACCAAGTAAACCACAGTCTAAATGACATGTCCCACTGCCTTCTACTATGCACCATGAAGGGACTGGGGCTGCTTTAGATATTAGAAACACGTTGGCCTTCAGGAGCGCAGGTTCCTGTGCCAATTAGTTTACCTGGTTTCTCAGCAGACTGGGTTACAGACTTAATATAAATTGCAACACACGGTATATGGTAGCTCTGTGTTAAATGCACCAAAATAAAAATAATAGCTGCCTTTGTCAAAGGTTTCTCTCTTGCCGCCGCAGGGCTTGCATGTGAATGGCACTTACAACAGCTCTCAAGGTCACAGTAAGCCTCCTGCCTCTCTGGCAAAGATAAATTTGAGTTCTGTTCGTGCTTCAAACTCATTTTTCCCTTAGTTAACTTCATGCTTTTACTTAGCTCTATCTTTCTGGTCCAGCAGCCAATTCCAAATTTAATAAAACTTCTCATGTAGATCTCGTTTTCTTCCATTTATCTACATTACCGAATTTCTCTGCCTCTTCTTCCCTTTTTCCTGAGACCCAGCATCACATCCCAATATTATTAGAATACAACGTATTTGAAATTCATGCCGTCAGGCAAAATAGTTCTCAATATTGTGAAAAACATCCTGGAGAGCATTACCAAGACAAACTGTCACATTTCCTCTGATCTGCAGCACAGAATCAAACATCTTCAGCAATCTTTACTTTGATGTTTCAAAGACACTTGCTTTTTCTGGAGACTCCAACTGGCAATGGCAATTCCTGGGTTAAATGGACCTTCTTGTAGTTCTGCCTCAATGCTCGGCTCTTTCTCTGCTCTCATCCTGCAATCCAGCTCTTGTATTTCTCAATCAATATATTCCACAGCGCTGCACACGTACTGCCTGGGATCTAACGAGAAGCACTGTGCGGGACTACTTATCTTCCCGATTTGATCATAGGGATGGCAAGACTTTTGCCATTCGTTTTGGGGGATCTCAGGTCTAAACCGTGAGCAGTTCTCTACCTGCAGTGATTTTTCCCTGCTCGCTGACAGCCTGCCCGTTATTATTAAGTAACCCCAGCGCAATCTGTGCAGTCTCCCCTGGAGGATGGACTCCGAGCCGTGTGGCACTTCAGCAGAGGACATCAATTGAGGTAGATACACCAGTACTTACGGTGAATTTATGAAAATGGGAGTCTGTTTCTCATTACAGCTCACAGTAAATCATCCTCCTCTTGCTTCTGCTTGGAAATTGCTTCAGCTGCTGCCTTTATTTCCATTCTTTTATATATATATATGTATATATATATATAATCTTTCAGAAGAAGCTGTACAAGTTAAAACAAAATAAAATGAGCTGTTCTTTTAAAAAGAAAATAGAAAAGATTTGCAAGAGACTCTAGGATCTTTGCATCCACCACAAGACACAGCCCCCACCCCCCCAAGATTTTTCCAAGTAATCTCAGATTATTTTATTTATTTCTCTTTACGAAGACGGGAAGTTGGTTTGGACAGGCTGGTGGCTCTGATGGTCTATTAAAAAAGGATAGTTTCACATTTCAGAAAGAATGACCTCTCTGATGTAGCATGGCTTCTAATCATGCTTCACCATTAGCAGAGCAGATCCTAGTGGTTCATTGAGAGGGAAACTGGGGTAATGGGAGCATTGGGCAATGCACGTGACTCCCGCCCAGGCTAGCACTGGCCTGTTATTACAGTGAATATAAAGGAAGCTACTTGCTCTGCAGAACAGCTTATTAGACTGATTTTTAACACTTTTGGACAACCTGGAAGCAGAAACCAATACAGCTAAGAAAATCAAAATATCATCGGATCATAACGGTTACTTTAATTTCCTTTTACAAAAGGGAAACTTAAGTGGAAAGGTGTTCAGGCAAGTATCATTCACTCCTCTTTACCTGCTGTGTATTCCTTGTCACTGCCAGGCAGCAAATCCGTACCTTTCCAGGTTTACTGGTTTCCTATACCGAAAGGAATATATCAATTGATTATCAAAGACTAGCAACTAATTTCCATAACATGGAGCCAAATTTGTTTCTCTCCTTACTGTGTACTTTTCTGGAGCAAGAGCAGTTGTACAAGCCCATGTACCCATCTCCTTTTTGCTTGTAGCAAACACACATGCAAAAGGGCATCTGAGCACTCATTACTTTATGCATGTGCAAGTCCTACAGAAACTGCATTACACTTGCATGGGAACTGTTATCTAGAGACCTACTTATCAAAGTGCACAGATATTAACCTTATTTTGCCTGCACAATTGAACTCATAAATGATTTCCCAAGCATCACTTTGCACAGAGATCTTGCCCTCTACTTGAAAAACTGTTTTGTTCTACATGACAAGGGAAGTACCCGCTTACCTCAAACGTCCTTCCTTTCCAACAGCCGACGTACAATTCACCACCTGAATTTGGAACAAGGCTTTTAATAGCTCTCCATTTTCAGCCTTGCTTGCACTTTGGATAGGAAAAAGCATGCTGTCTATAAAAGCAATTGCTCTAGTTGCACCGGCGTGAGCCTTTGTAGAAATAGTGCTAAGAGGGAAGGAAATTGGAAAAGTAAGGCTTGAGAATATAATGCTATTTAAAAATGACTTTAGAATCCCTATGGGTAACTGGGAAAAAAAAAAAAAAAAAAAAAAAAGAAAAAAACTTCTTTACAGGCTCTTTCTACTTTATGTGAAAAAATCTTACTAGTTTTCATCTCAGTTCTGTCTGTGTCTTTTAAGCACTCCTGCTTTAAAGAGATAATAATTTGTTCATATCCTAAAGACAGTTCCTTGGCTCCTTCCTCACTATTATTTCCAACTGTCTGTTCTCTATTTCTTCTCTGGGCAATGGAGAGTGACCTCTTGACCCATAGGAATGTCACCTTTACAAAAGGACTAGAGCTTCAGCAGACTCTTCTAAAAGGATGGCGAAGATGTTATTTAAAACCTCAGAGCTGGTCAGTAAACGTCTCACCTGTCCTTGCTCTGTGCAGGTTGAATGTGGTCAAGGTCTGACAAACGCTGGGTGCCTCCAGGTAACAAACCATTGTCCTTCACGCCCCACGAGGCTGGAGAAACTGTTGTGCAGTTTTCAAACTGTAACTGAGATGCAACACAAATGGTAAAAAGGATAAGGACTCAAAGTAAATGGTAATATATAGAGATGAACCCAAGTGGACCCAAGACAGAGAAGGAAGAAATCCCCACCATGAATATCACTGAAACACGCCTCCCCATCACTCTCCACGAACACTGAAGCTGTTCACATTTTGATCCAGAAGGATGTTGGAGGAGCATGACACTAAATAAAAGGAAGTTTTCTTATATAACAACTTTAAGTGTATTATTAATAAGGCTTTCCTGTACTAATTTCAAGTGTTAGCATTATTGAAACTGGACTAATAGTCACTATTAGTTGTATCTTGAAACATAGGATGGACATAATATATTGCTACAGTTAACGCTGGTTCCTTCCAATAACCTCTGCACATAACAACAGAAGACACAAAGAGATGAAAAATATTGTTCGAGTTTAATTATTTACCCCCCGGCAGTAAATATCTATTGTGTTGAATAACCTCCACAGTAGACCAAGTAAGGGGAAACGTTAACACAAGACAATGACAGTAAGAAAATTATATTGGACACAAAACAAATAAATTGTTTGGCCTATCCTACAGACTATGAGCTTTCAAATGATGATGGCTGCTTAGCCATGGGATATCGACATATCCTTGACAGGTGATGTCTTTCATTAGATGCAATAAAATTAGAGGTTATGGGTAAAGAGTGATACAATGAGCTATTCACTGATCATACAGAAAGTTGAAGGAAAGATTTTTCATGTATCGATTATAAAACGGGATACTTAACATTTTGAGTGCCATTTGATGACATTCATGAGATGATAATGACTTTGTGTCAGTAATGACCTAGACTGGATTTGGAGTGGTGACCTAGAGGTAAAAAACTTTACAAGGTATTAATGTCATCTAAGACATTGCCATCAAGCTTCACTGCCACTTACGGTCCTTCCTTTAGACATTTATCCACATTATTGAGTCCTGCACTCTGCACAATGTTTGCAAAAGAGGCCAGAATTAGTCTCACTATATTAAAACTGCCTTTGATTTAAACAGGAGCAGATCTAAGCCAATGACGAGCAAATCTATTGTTCCCTTCTCCTTAACTTCCTCTGTGCTGTTCATTCTCTGTAACCTCGCTCCATGCCCTGCAGAGCAGAGCTGATAAAGTGACCCCTCAAGAAGACTATTTTATGATTGCTCTGCTCACATCTTTTGTTGCTGACACTATGGGAAGTAAAATAATGTGGTTTAATTAGATCTCTGTATTATTATATTAATAAAGAGGGGAAACTCTCTGGTAAGAGCAAATCAAGAATAATCTCCAGTGATCTGCTGGCTAGAACGGGAAGGGGTATAAGGTGAGACGAGCCCTCTTGCTCCAGAGGAAGCTCTTTTTACCCAATCTTCTCCTAGGGACTCAGCAACGTTTCTTTGTACCACAAAACGAAAGCTGGCAATTTGGACGTAAATGACTGTACGTTGTGACACCCTAAGCCAACCTAAGAATGTGAAAGCCACAATCACTTGGTTTTAATCCTCTTTAGGATATCCTCTCTCAAACGTAATTCCAGTTCCAGTTTACTTGGGGACTGCCTGAACAGTTATAAAGTGGCCTGCTTTACTGACCTAATTGGTTTAGCTGAAGCTGGAGCCGCTTTCCTGATGGTTGCATTTGTAAACTTACACTATAGCAAAAAGACTGTAAAGCCACGTGTTCACAAGAGATTTTCCTGCACTTTTGACATGGGACAGAACTGTCAAGCACAGACCTAACCTCTTCAATCCCATGTACAAAGCCGATCTAAAGTACTCATTACTAATGAATTGAATAGCTGATGATATTTCTATTTCTATATTATATAGATACACATAAAATATGCTTTTTTTAGCTGCTGACAGTAAAAAAAAACAATAGGCACATCCCAGGAGGATGTACAAGCTGATGTGCCATGGTCTGCAGTTGCTGGGAAGCAAGAGCTACCGGCGTTGCAGAGTAAGAAATTAAATGATGCTTTGGCTGTTGTTTTGTTTTTCAATATACCGTTTCCATATTTTGATTTCCATATAAGAGAACCAAATAGCACCAAAACAGACGCAGAACTAAAGCGAGGTCTTTGGCAGAGAGCGCCATCCCTGTGTCTCGCTGTGGTGGTTGCAGGACTTCTGAGGGTTCCATGGGTATGGCCCATAAAAGCCAACAAGGATTTTTTGAAGCAAACACGTAACAACTTTTCTCTTTCATATAACACATCAATTTCCATGTTCCTTCTGTTTAAAACCACTAATGGAATTGATATCCAAACCACGTTTTGGGGAACCTGACTCTTTTTCCTGGCTTTTGAAAATGCTTGCAGAATTATTGTTAGAGACTGTATTTGCTTTTGTGTAAGTATGTAGATGAGACTGCTGACTTTATTTACATGCTACACATTAGCTGGCCATCTGGCCTCTCCCAAAATAACATAGGAACAGATTTTTAAATCATTAGAAATATTAAAATCATAAAAGCAACAAAATTTGTTTATTATTATCAAGTCTGAGTCATTCTTACTCCCCTTGATTTTTTTGTAATGTATTAAAAATTAAAAAACCAGTTTTTATTAAAGGCATTATTGGATGTATAATTTTGAGTAAATGTAAGAATTTTGATACATGAAAGAAAAGGTAACGATCACCTTACCTAACGAAAACTAATTAAAAATAAATCTTCAATGAAAAGTCCTGCCATATCTTCTTTTTGACCAGTTCTATTTTTCAGGATAAAATATACCACATAATTATCACATAATACTTTACATAACCTTCCATGTTAAACATTGGCTGAAATGCTAGCTGCGAGCAAATGATAATAATAATAATACTCCTGTAAGATCACTGAATTGCACAGAATATAGCTACTGCCACACATACTCCTTCAGGGCAGGTGTGAATTGAGCCATGCTGTTGTGATAAACACGTTGACAGTAAAATCAATTGTGAAAGAAGAAAACTATTCATATTTTTTTGAAGTGAGCCAAAATATAGAGATTTTTCTCATTTCCTAAATGGTAACTTCTTATACAATTGCTATGGCAGCAGTATTATTTCTCATTTAATAGACTGTGAAGGTCTCTTCTTTGTTTACAGTAAATATTTACGTGTTCTTTTTAAATAAAATTTACACCCTATGTTTTTTTAATAAATTGTGATTTTTCTGAAATCAGGGAGATTTCATTTGCTGAAGAAAATCAACATATAGGCTCATTTGAAGATATTCAAAAGGTGCATGATTATAACTTTTCTTGATAAAAAGGGAAGTGGATTTTCCCATAAGTGTTTTATCAGAAGATGCTCAGTTATAACCACAAAATTCTTCCAGCAATAGCTTGATAAGTAAGGCATTATTTCAGTGAGGACAATAGAGTTATATTCATCTAAAAATTCCACAGAGGGAGGAGAAAATCAGGACTCTCAGTACTCTTCAGTGATTACATTGCAGCATTCTGTGCTCAGTCATCTGGAGAAGTTAAGCTCATCAGGCCATGACTCTCCATCATTCACTTATTCCCCCTTTGAGCCATGCATGTAACAGACTTTCCTTTCCTTCCTTAACATAGCTAAATTTCATATCATTTTTCTTTTGAATGCCATAGCAAGCGAGAGGTCTAATTTCACTATCAATTCAGAATCCGTTCAAATACGTATCCACAAGAGTGTCATTTTCCTGGAAATACGGACAAAATAGGGATCTGGAGAGAGGGATGTGTCAGTCTCGCTTTAGGATTGCGTTTCCAGGACTGAACCAACCCAGGGTCTCAGGGACATTTCTCACTACAAACTCCCCTGTCACTAGTCTTGTCCTTTAAGAACCTCACTGACTAGAAACTCAGAATTTTTGTTCATATCTGAAAATCTAATTAAGAATTCTTTCTAAAAAACCATCTCCTGAACATGACAAACATGTCTAACCATCCCTGCAGAACAGCCCAGTTTTGGGTCCTATTGCTAAGTTGCAACAAACTTTCACCTCATCTCGATTGTTTCCAGGCAAGGCACAAAGTCAACAGAATCAAGACAACAGACATATTTTGCAGTTGTGTATGGAGTATGAAACATAAAAATAATGAAGTGTCTGGATTTAGGCACTTATGGGCAAGTGTCCCATTTAAGAGATGCACAGGAGAAATAGCTGAGATGTCCGAACTACTAGTAATATTTCTATTCTTTTTATTTTAAATATTAAATCAATTCTTGATTTTTCTTTAGCGATTATAGTTACTGAAAAATAACACAAAAATACCCAAACCAATTTATTTTTAGAAGTATGCAATTATCTAATAATGTTATTTAAACTTTTCTTCCAATAAGGTTCTTGTAAGTTGTATCAAAGAAAATAAGAGTTAGAGTCTGTGTGTATCTTGATGTGTCTTGTTTAAGTATAGACAGCCTAGAACAGAGGTGGCCAACATAACATAGCAAAAAAAAAAAAAAATTAAAAAAAAAAAAAATCAATGCTGGAGTACCTGGCAGGCACCATCCATCCAAGTGGTACACAATCCACAGTCCAGGTAATCCTAACCATTATAACATCTCACACGTGCCCATGCACATCAATTACTGTTTCTAAAACCGACAGTTTGTGTTAAATTGCGAAGCAGCACCCATCCGCTCTGAAACCTTGCTTTCTGTAAAATGTCAGTTTCTAAAATTAAGCCATTTTTTAAACTATGCATGACTGTTGAAGTTTAAACCCAGTCGGCAACTGAGCACTACACAGCCACTCGCTCACCCTCCCCCCCAGTGGGATAGGGGAGAGAATCAGAAAAAAAAAGTAAAACCCATGGTTTGAGATAAAGACAGTTTAATTGGACAGCAGAGGAAAAGGAAATAATAAAATAATAATAATAATAACAACAACAACAACGATGATGATGATAAAAGAATATGCAAAACAAGTGATGCACAATGCAATTGTTCATCACCCACCAGCTGATGCCCAGCCCATCCCCGAGCAGCGATCGATGCCCCCTGGCCAGCTCCCCCCAGTTTATACTCTGGCCATGACGCCATACGGTATGGCATAGCCCTTTGGCCAGCCTGGGTCAGCTGTCCTGGCTGTGCCCCCCCCAGCTTCTTCTGCACCTGGCAGAGCACGGGAAGCTGAAAAGTCCTTGACTGGTTTAAGCACTACTTAGCAACAACTAAAACATCAGTGTGTTATCAACATTATTCTCATCCTAAATCCAAAATACAGCATTATGCCAGCTACTAGGAAGAAAATTAACTCTATCCCAGCTGAAACCAGGACAGTGACTGTGAGAAGTGTTCCATATAATTAAAGTCAGTTTGGTGGCAAGAAATCTTGTTTGCTCTTAATCCACAGTGTCAGGAAATTAACTGTAAGTCCTCCCATGAAAAGCTGTCTCAGTGCAAGGACAGTGCACAGATCAGACATTGGAGATGCACTACAGAAAACTCCTAGAAGACAGTTTATGTGAGAAGCACAACCAGCTTGCTAAATATTGCACAGATATTACTGCCAGGCATGCCTGCAAGAAAACTTTCAAAAAACAGTTTTTTATGCTGTCTCTTCAACTCTTCCAATACACTGAAGTCTAGGTTGTCTTTGTATTGACTCACTTTTCCTCATAGGAGACCCTCATGCAATCATTTCAGCCTCAACCTAATGACATTTTGATAGGAAAAAAATTAAAAGGTTTCACCTTACATTTCTGAACTCATTCTCAAATTGAGTACTTCTCAAGTGAGAGAACCTTGCTGTGAAATAGTGACTTCCAGAGATTTAATGTTTGGTACGTGTTCAAAAAGAAGTTTTCTGAAATGTGTTTTGGTTAGGGTTTTATTTTTTAATATTTAAAATTCTAACAGAAGTCTACTAGAGGAGGTATATTTTCTTAGAAGAAAAAAGATTTTAGAGGAGTCATTGAAAGGTACTGACTTTCTTCTAAATATGTTTCTAAGAAAGTCCCATAGTATTTACAAAAAGCACAGTTTTTAAGGGGGGGGAAATTTAGAAAAGTCCTATTTGATCAGAAGTTGATAGATGATCTTCACCAATACTACATCCTTCCACTTAGACTAGCTATTTTAACTAAGAACCACAAGTGAAACAAAACCAGTGGATGAATAAATTAACCCCAGAAACGCAGACATTAACTTTGGGGAAAGCTGACTTCGCATTAAATGTGACTCCTCATTACCAAACCCTCCAGCTCTGCAAAGTCTTTTAGCAGCAACGGCTACTTTATGGTTAAAACCCAGGCAATGGTGGGACAGCGGGCTGCCAAGTACACAGTCACTATAATAATTATTTAATTACTTATTTTGTTACTAAGTAAATTCAGAGTTTTAACTCTTTGACATTACTCCAGAATGTTCAGGGACCTCCAGACCTAAGACAAGTATTAATTACTAAACATATAATAATGAACTATCCTTTGTATTAGGTTCATTTTTCTGAAGATATCACTATATATAGCTACTCTCCTTTTTTCTCTCACTTTCAATCTGTATTGGTTGAAACAGATATTTCTGCATTCAACAGTGCTAAACAGCTATTAAATTAATATTAGTTTTATTAAATTATTGTTGGTTTAACCTGAGTTGCTCAGTAAAGAAGAAACAGCTATGAGGAGCTCTACTGAAGCAAGCTGAACAGTTAGTGACAAAACTGCAGGAATGATACATCCATAGCAAGAACGTGGCAGCATAAACATTTTTTTGGCAATTAAAGGGAAAAAATGGATTAATGAAATATTCCAATACACCACAATGAATAAGCATAAAATAAAATACTGTATTATATTTCAACATCATTCAACTTTCAATGAATCCTCAACAAAGATGGAAAGTTCTGTGAGTCTTACCCAATATTCCCCCATCAGCCCCAAAGAAAGATGCACTTGTAAGGGAAGTATTTTGTTAGAGTCATATTGCAGAAAGATAACAAGAAAAACAGTCCACTTTGCTTTGATTTCTTATGCACTGCAAGAAATGTGTGCAGCTGAAGAGGCTTACTCTCTAATCCACTTGGCACTCGATGATAACACACCACGGCTGATGCTGATACCCTTCTAGATCCTAGGTGAGATCAGCCAGGTTAATACAAATTCCCAGCTGGCCTCAGGTTGGCTGCCCACAGTCCTGAAGCTGTCAACCTTCCTCTGGCACGAAATTGAATTGCCACTCGTGGCAGCCAGAGCTCTTCCAATCTCCTTTCTGTCCCGCCTGTCATCACTGGCCTTCTGTCATTACTGTCCTTACCCGCTTTCAAACGATGATAGACAGCTTGAACCACACCATAAGCAATGGAGGGGTTCTGTAGGACAGATGCTGTATCGAAAGCTTGTGACATTGTCTGCAGGGACTATGCAAAGCTAAGCACGAGTAGGGGAGTATATACTTACTTTTGCCATTTGTCACTGCATTAGTATTGGTTTGCAATGATTAACCTCTTGTCCACCTCCAGACTACTAATTTTAGAGAAGGATTAGAAGAGATCATTGCTTCTAATTGCTCTTTGCTGCTGGAAGAGCTATAGCCCCAGATCTTGATAATTTTTATAGAAACCAAGTTCAGCCCTCAGCTAGCAGAGACATAGCCTTGTTGCAGTTGTAAGTGGTATGCTGCATTACACCAGATGAGCATCTCTCCCAGACATCAAACTTAAAGACATTACCCAGAAAAATGATCTCTCTTGTACTGCTGTAGGATGGACTGACCCTGCTGAGATGTGAACTTTGAAACCATGCAATGTTGCAGAAAGCAAATGGAGCATGAAACCCTGTGTGAGAGGTGCTGGTAGGAAAGTTCCTGCAGGATAACAGTGATCCTTATCAGTCTTTTAACCTTTTTAATACTGAGACTGTAATCCCTTTGCAAGCATCTATCCTGTGTAGGCAACCAACCTTTGTCTCCCAGATACTGCAGAGACACAGAAAAGACAGGTTGTGCTTCGGATGTGAAAAGCAACAGGCGCAGGGCGGGGAAGTAGCAGCTTTCCTTCAGATACACCCACTGAACAGCAGGATCCCTTATCTTCCCCCAGTCTGCTAAAACAGAGGACTAGCCTCTTTATTTTCAGTCTTTGCTCCCTACCACAGACTTACTATTGAACAAAAAATTGTACTGCACACCATAGAGAACAATTTCATCAACTAATTTGCTTTTATTGCTTTCCAAGGTGCCCTAGCTAGCTGTTTTCTCTCCAAGGCAGGCACAGAGAAAGCTAAGACTGTTCTCATTACCACCTTTCACACTGCTGAAGTGTCTGCCTGCAACAGTTTGTTTAAATTATAATAGTTTTGAATATTCCCCATGTTCAATAGGAAATTAACTTAGTCTGGATATCATTTTTGCCCAGCATCATGTGATTGCTGATCACTCCTGAACCCAGTGGATGCCCCCCCAGATGCTGTGTACGTGAGGGTGCCCTGCTGCACACTTGCAATGGGAAATTCAAAGCAGCACCTTGGAATAAACATTTGCTATAGGGTAGGAGGAGAGAACACTCATCAGACAAGCCAGGTTAAAAGTTCACCAGAGATGGAGGCAGTCAACCTGTACCATTTTAATATCATGGTTTTCTAAAGGTTGCCTTTTTAAATCACTTTTCATGGTAAGGGAAATAGGAACTGAGTTTAGGACCAATTTGCTTGAAAGCAAAGGGCACTCTGAAGGAGCTGAAGATGATGCAGTCAGCACGGTGGTGAATATGGCCCCTCCAGGAACGTCCTCAGTGATGCCCCACCAAGGTGTTGTCCTCTACACAACCAAGACAAAGCCTGTTCTGTTCCCAAATCAAAGCAGATAAACCATTCATGGAAAACAGATTGATGGATGTAGCTTTCTTCTGAGAATCATTCACAAATTTCCGTGAACTGAGCCTCAGTTAACCAAACGTATTACTTTTTTGAAAATGCTGAGTTGTTTATGGAAATGACCTCCAGCTTGTGCCTGACAGCGTCTCAGCAATGTGGTTTTATTGTCCATTATTGTTAGCATTTGACTGTTCATCTAAATCCCGGAGCAGTCTGCCTACTCCCTCACGGCACAGCTGAACATTTTCCAAAGAGGAAGCCAGTGATGGAGTAACCTGCAACAAGCGGCAGAACTCTACCAAAAATTGTTGGAGAAAAATCTCATTTGAGGAAGTATTCTAAGAGGTTTAGAAGAAATGAGCTGGATCTGTTATTAAGTCAATGAAACTGAAAAAAATCATCTAATATTTACAAAAAAGTAAGAGGTGAATCCTTGGCTGTTTTAAATAGGAACAGCTATTTGCCTTCGATGTCGTGCTCTGCCAGCTGGCTGTCTTTCCTAGAGGAATGGCCAGTCCCAGTATTAGCAAATGGGACTGGTGGCCTTTCAAGTGGAGCCCGAACTGTTTCATGTTAACATGATCGCTCAACTGTTGCGTTGGGACGAGTAGGCGGTTTCTCTGCTTCTTCTTCTCTTTTCATTCTGCCTTGTTTGCTCTCCCAAAGAAAAATCATGCGTTTCAGCTTTCAGGTGCACTGAAGTGTTTCTTCCAAACAACACTTTATCAAACTGTGGGATTCTTCAGGATAAAATGTGATATAATTTAAAAGTAGATGTCATTATTGTTAAAGATGCTTTCTTTTTATAAAAAAAAAAAAAAAAAATCACACCAAGAAAACCCCAAGCAAACAAATCCAGACCTATGTAGTCATAGCAATGATAGAGAAGAGAGAAGAACGAACATATTGCTGCCATAGACATCAAATAAAATCAACAAACATTTGGGTGGCTAGAAATTAATTATTTGCCTGAGTAATCCAACATATTTCCTTATACAGACAGTGGCAGGGGATGATTCAGGTGCCATTTACAGGCGCAGAGCACTCCTCTGGTCTCCCTCCACCTGGACTGTCTCCTCCATGGCCTCCAGATCCGCAGCAGAACAGCCACCCAAGCAGCTGTCACAGCAGAGACCCTCGTGCCACACAGTTAACACTTCTCACTGCAGCCACCTGAGGCTGCCAGTGCTCTTGCTGCTCCTCTTTTCACCTACAGCTCTTCAGATAAATAAATTTTTGCATGTGGAAAAATACAACAGAAGGCTTAGTAGCAATGAAAAGAAGACAAAATGCTGTATTTTTTACTTTAGAGGTCTAAACTATATTCTAAAACCTGAAGATATGACCTACTTTTCTGCAAACCTTCACAAGCAATGTGTTGCTGTGGTGGTTTAATTTTATTTATCTTTGGCTATTCCAGACTACAGGTCTACAAGGCATTCGAAGAGTAGCACCCGGCGTGACCACCGTAATTGCAGTTTCCAGTTACTGGGGAAGAATCACAATTCCACACTTAGAAAAATTATCTCATCTCCCTTCATTACAGATTGATCTTCGCCCTCTATTATTGATGCAGCTGACAAGGCAATCACATTAAGACGGCTCTGAAGAAGCTGACACAATGGAGCTTTCAGACATAAATTTATAAGTGTCCTGACTTGTCAGTTTTCCCGTTACAAATCTTCTTTGGCAGGGGATAAGGGGAAATGGCTAGTTATAATTTAGCCATGAAAATTTAATTATTGGCTAAAATCTGCTGAATTTAGAAATAAGGTTTGGTCAAAAAACTGCATGTGAGAGAGAGACTGAAACCAGAAGATACTTGACATCTAAGAGGTCACCAAGAAGCCACCCTTGCAATCCGGGTGCCTGAATACAACCCCTTCCGTCGGGAATTCAGGACCTTAATCTCAACCATACTTTTTCAAGACCTTCATACTAAATTCAAACTACTATTAAAACAGAAAAGGCAAATGATGCAGTAAAGGCAGACCCTTCAAACTAGCAGGCAGCTCTGTGTAACTATGTTAGATTTAAATAAGTTCTTATAGGCAGAGGATATAGAAGCATTTTGTGCTATAGATTCTGAGTAATTTGAAGCCAGGATTAAAGCGATATTACAGGCTGCAGACCATTAATGCAAATGCCCGAGTTAGCAATTCTGGACACAGCCCTGGGCGCAGACATTAGTATTCACAGCAAGGACTTCACAAACAGAGCGGCACAATAATAAAAAAAAAAAAAGAAAAATAAAATCACTCTGCAGACTGCAGCTGCTCAATATAGGTCATCTTTCAATTTTAATTTGAATCATCATCTTTCCAAGTCAAATTGACTAATACTAGGGTACCTTATCCAAAAGCCATGTGGTCCAATCAAAGATCAATTTAAAATGTGTTCAGAGAGATTGATTCTTCTAATTCATGGACATAAGAAGCTTTAAGCTCTGCTAGCATTGCCAAGACATGACCAAAGCATCATTCTAGCCACAAAGACACATAGACAATACTCAACAGATACAGATTAAGTGAAATGAATTTTTATTAACTCACCTGGAAACATAAGCCGGAAATAAATCACTCGGAGCTCATCCTTCCTTGAGTATTTCACTGTGTCAGCCAGGTTTAAACTTTCCTGACCCACTGGGGCCTCCCTAGCTTTCTTCGGGTAAGGTCCCCCGGACCTGTAAGTGCCTCCTCATAAATGCACCTGCAGCTCTGGTTTATTGCCCTGGTTTGCGGGTGCTCACACCCATCACAAAGCCATTGGAAAAAGACCTTGGCTGATCATGCCCTGCTCAGCCCCATGGCCTTGGCTTGGAGCCACCAAGTCACCGCTTCCTACTCAGCACCAAAACAGACCCTCTCTGGTCAGGAGCACAGACCCAGGGATGTAAGGTACCATGATATTTTCCAACCAGTTAGATCCAAATTTAATCACCTCCTGGTTACTAAACCATCTAACTTTTCTCAACCTTGACAGCCTGACAGTATCCCATAACATTCTTTGCTGCAATACATAGGACCAAATTATAATTAATTCATCAGGAAAGATTAAGGATCTACAGCCCGCAAAGTAGAGGAGCACTTAGGTTTGAGGCAGTCATGTTTCTCTCTCATTTATGGTCTCCAAAAAGAATAGAAAACTGTCTTTTAAAATATATGTGTAGAGATGATTTGTCACACTTCAGAAATGCTCTCAGCAAATAGTGGCGGAGACCTGAAAAGAGAGGGATGCAACAGCTGCATAAGCAAGCATGCCACTGGCAATGCCAATTGCTTAGGCAAGGTTAGAGTACACTGAAGGGCTAAAAAATGCCTCTGCCCCATGACCCTTGCGTGAAGAGAGATGTTTTAAGAAGCAGATATGTTGAAAGACACATGGACACTTATCTTCCACCTTCATAACCTGCAGATGCCTGTATCTACAGTGCCTGTGTAAGAGTTGCCATCCTTCTTTTTCCCTCTGATATCTCTCACTTAGCTCCTCCACAGAAAAAAAAAAAAAAAAAAGAACAAAAGTTCAAACAGCGGATATATGAAATTCCAGCGTGTTTTGATTGGAAAATGTAGCATAGAAAAACCAGCACATGGATTGCGTTTGAGTTCCTGAGCCATCCAATATCCTTAGGTACCCCTCAGGTAATGATTTTTACTTCCACTTGCTGGATTTTATGCTGAAATATAACCTCTCTCAAAAATGGAACTGTTCCTGACTTTCTGTAGAGTGGTTTTTTTTCAGTGTTTGTATTTTTCAGGTATTTCACACAGAGAACTCCTCAGCATAACTGTTCTGCTAAATTTATACATTTGGATTTGGGAAACTGGACAGACCTCTTCCTTTTTATTGTTGGCTTTGCCACACCATTAGTTTTAATTGGTGATGCTAGTAGCATGGCATGCAACACAGCACTCGCTGCTCCCCCTTTGCTCCCTCTGATGTCAAACCAGAGTTCCTCTGCGCCAAGTTGGTCTCTCTGTTTATGGCTCACCTCTTTCAAAACAATGAAAACTCTTAGAAATGTACTTTTAAAATCTCAAAACATCAGTTCAGACATTTTCCAGTTTCATAATGCAAAAACTGCTTCCAGAGAAAAATCTAATAAAAAACAGAAACCAAAACGTTAAGCTACTAGGTACTCTAAGAGAATACTGTGAGATTCCTCTGTCAGCCCCTCTGCCAGCCCTCCCACATGGCACTGGTCATCTGTTTTTTGGTTTTTCAGAAAATACTATGGTTTGAGTGACCTCTGTACATAATTTAACACTACCAAATGTGTACACTATCCAGTCTGTGGTAATGCAAACACAGCTGCCTGGGGATTCCTGAGTCAATTCATTTTGTCAGGCACAAAAGGTAAGATGTCGTAGCCTATAATAAGTACTTCCCCATTTATAGGAATGGAAAAAAAGCAAGATATAATATAAAAATATTGTTTAATGTCTTTCTTGAAGAAGAATTTTATGTTCTATGTGTTAAAAGGTTATATTATACTTTCAAACTGTTTGAAAGGATCTACTGCCTCTACAAGAAATTACTTTGCATGTGCAACTCCAGCTATATAATAGGTGAGGTGTTATAATGACACCTCATCAGCTTGTAAGCATGAAACATTTCAGGAGGATATTTAGTTAGGGATGCATAGGAGAGATTCCCAGACTGGGTGAGGGCGTAGTTATATGCACTAAAGAGCTGTAAAAGTTGATGCACAGTTGCAAAACTGAGAGGGGCCCCATGGGTGCAGAGCAGATCCTTGCACAAACACCATGCTGGATCTGAAAGACGCTGAGCATCTTCTGCAAACAGCATTCTGCACTGGGGCTCAGGCGTGCAGAGACCCTGTGTGCTGCCACTGGAAATCTGGCTGATGACCTTGTGCTAAAGTGGCATGGACCGAAAAATATTACCCCTGAATTACAATATTTCTTGGGGTTTTAAGTTCTTACTCTGTATTTAGTTGATCTATTCCAAAAGAAACAAACTCATGTTTTCTAGCATTTTCATTCTTTCCTCATGGGATCAGAATGGTAGTTGTTTATTTTTTTATATGTATTTTTTAATGAGTTAGATACATTGCTTTGGCTGAAAAGCTTATATAAAATCCAAAATAGTTAATGTTTCATAATGAAATCAATAATATGTCTTTCTGGTAATGTATTTATGTGAATTTTTTCTTTTTACTTTGTTTATTTTTCCACTTCAATACCTTTTGCAAATTACTTACTGCTACAATCAAGATAAAGCAATGATTGCAAAAATGCCACAGAACAAAGCATTTCTGTGAATTTGGGTAGCACAAATCAGATTACATAAAACACGATGTTTCAACACAGATGTTAAGTAGTCTAGCTGATAGTGCCACAAGAGGCAGTGTTATTTCAAAACTGCAAAAAAGTTTTAAAGCAGCCTGAGCATTTGAAACAGAGGTGAAAGACTAAAGCAATACGTTGTTATACCTGCAAAATGGCAGAGGAATTCTATTATCTAGAGAAGTGACCTTGTTGCAGCTATGAAATGAAGAAAGAATCTGAGGCATTTATCATAGGAAGACAATTTTTTTTAACTCGTTGGCAGCATAACATACACCATTTATCCAAACATAATTTTACATGTGTTTCATCTAAATAATTCAGCCAGGATTGCTGCCGTCACGACAAACACAATATTGAGATATAGTCTAAAGGATGCTATTACAAGGTGAAACCCTAGAGCAGTTGTTAAAATAAGCTCCCTTTCTGCAACAGAAAATGCCACCATTGACCCCTGTGCACATGTAGGGTGTCAGTCCCGCACGAGGGTCATCTGCAGGATGACAACAGCTGATGCTCTCCAGGGCCTGGCAGCAGGAGCTCTGTATCCTGTGCTCATGCCAAATGCAAAACGTTTGGATATACTGATGTAAACAACCAGCAAAATCACCAAACTCTTAAATCAGCCTCTGCAGGAAGCAAGTGTTGCAGGGCAATGCATTTTAATTTAGTGAATCTTTGTCTTTCATGTTTGAGTACATTTTATTATATTCAGAGATCCGAATATATTGTGTAAAATTTGTATTTAAATTTTCATAGAAAATTCGGATTTCTTTACATCTAAAAATATATAGTGTGATTGACTAAAATAGTCTAATTTCTTAAATTCCTCTCTGAGATCGCACATCTGTTTCAATTAAATGGGGGAAAATAGTCACTGAAGGTGTGCTGCTACGTACAGAAACATAGATTTTCTCAATGTGGGGGACACACTTCTGTGTTAGCAATGAACTTGAAGATGTATAGTCCCTCAGCAATTTCTCCTGCTTATTTTACCCTCTGACTTACCTTTTGGCCAGGACTTCAACCTCCTACCTCCAGTTTCCTGAGCTGAAGGTGGTTTTCCAAAAAAGCATCTCTCTTGCAAGTGAGCCTTACCTTCATTTTGTGGCATTCCTTCACTAATAACAGTGATGTACCTCTTGTGAATATTTCACTACAGTGAGTATTTTCATCTTGGATTTATGGTAAAACCAGGCATAGGAGGGGTCCAAATGGGATCAGGCTCTTGAGCAAACAGAAAGAGCTCTCTGCAAGCTGAAGAGAGAGAAAAAAAATAGACAAGCATTGTGCAGTGATGGAAACGGATTTGTGCAGCAACTATGCTGTTTTCAGTAGGTTTTGTTTTATGAAGCCTTTATTTATACAATATATATCAAAATGTTTAAAACAAATCTACAGCAAACTGAGCCAAAATTGGCTTTCTAATGGCTGATATTCTACACCCTGAGAAAGTAAAATATTACCCAACAAAACAAAGCAGACAACCATTTTATGAAATAGAGCAGAGCAGTTTCCTCTAATGCAGGAATCACGGAATAAATTTCCTGGCTTGCAATACACAGGAGGTCAGAAAAGATGTTTATAATGGCACTTTCTTGCTTAAAAATCTATGAAAACAACTGATTGGTCTGTCAGGTTCAGGCTATATTCTGCTCTGTTACTTTCCAGTTTGACCTCTTAATCCCATCCATCTCCAGAACAAAGTTAATATCTTCCTAAATTCACTTAAGTTCTCCTTCAGAGTTTCTGAAATCAGTGAGAATTTTTCCATCGGGTGCAGGCTGCATCTAAGGTCTGTTTTTTCTAAAAATACATATGGATATATAGAACATATATATATATTCCAAATATATATTAGTCTTTATGTAAAGTACTTCAGTTCAAGTTCCCCACACACTCCCAGTAAATGAGATGAATTACATTGCTATTCATCTTTTTTTTGCCTTGTAGTACTGAAAGTAAGCGTAACCAATAGTAAAAAAAAACAATTAATTTCCAAAATGCAGAAAATTAACTAATGCACACAGCACCTAATACCATGACCACAAGCCCAGCATCAGAGGGACTGAGTGCAGACTTCTGTGTTGGGACAAGGAGCTCCACCCATCTGCATCTGTCCTTTTACTTTGGCTTTCTTGGCTTTTATTCATGTCTCCAAAACTAAATTTCACTGGTATTTTTGGAGAAGGGAAAGACTTTGTCGTCTTCATCTCACGATGAAAGATATTTCTCTTCAAGCACAAGTGGAAGAAGCTGCACCCCATGAACTTTCTGAGCTGGCTTGGCTTTCTGAGCCCCACACCTGGACCAAGTGGACACCCTTG
Organism: Platalea leucorodia; assembly: GCF_965183815.1. Taxonomy (NCBI): domain Eukaryota; kingdom Metazoa; phylum Chordata; class Aves; order Pelecaniformes; family Threskiornithidae; genus Platalea; species Platalea leucorodia. The sequence goes on from NC_138830.1 coordinate 6,873,411, forward strand.
TGCGAGCTAATGCTGAATGCACAGGTGAACCCTACCAAAAAGATGAAGATGCTGAAAGTGAATACACCTAAAGACTTTGTTCTAGGTTAGAAACAGTCAGAAAACATTGCTGAGTACCACAAGTCTTAAATTTTAAATCTGAAGGCAAATATTGCCCTACTTAAATTTTTAAATACTTATCTCAAGTATTATTTTCAGAAAAAATGAAAGCACCGATAAGTACTATGAGGAGTAGCATATCTGAAACCTAATCATTAATGAGTTGTAAGCAGATAACATTAATTGTATATACTCTTTGTGAATTTCTAATTATCTTGTACCATTTTCCCTAATGATAGCAAGCATATTAGGAGGTGCCATACATTCTAATAATCTGCATTATTTATTTATGCTATATTTACACTCCTAAATATGTTGAGACATTTTAAGCAGTTCAGAATATTTGCAAAGTCTAATCAACTGACATAAGCCCTGGCTCAGGAAAGCACTTAAGCATTTGTTTTGCTGTGTTTTCAAAAGGGACTATAATGCATTTAAAAAGACCAAAACCCACAAATTATTTATCCAGGCCTTTCTACAGGCTTAATCACAATTGACTCAAGTAAAATAAATGATATTGCTTTATGAGTACTAAGACATTATTCACTGCGCATCACTAGTAACTTGACCATGAAGTCAGTCAACTAATACTTAAATTGAATGTCTTATAGCACATAAGCTGAAACCCGCTATAGATATGAAGGATGTGGGATGCAGAGCAGGTATGTGCTGTGCTGGTTCACAGACAACGAGTATTTTAAGGTTGGCAAATAGCTTGCCAGCAATGCATTCAAAGTTTAACCTCTCTTACCTCTCTCCCATGTGGTCTGCTTTGGGACCACCCGCAACTCCTGAGCTGCAAATTGGTCTTCCCTGTGCCCACGTGTCTATATGGAGTAGGTGCACAACTCGATCATCTGCGTTTCCATATTTTCATTGCTCCATAAAGCCTCACTCCATCAGATTTATGCTGTAGAAATGGGAGTCCACATGCACAGAGCTTCCCCTCTGCCCTGTAAATAGGAGTCATTACAGGGCAGCACTAACACCCAACCCTTTGCCAGAAGCTAATGGAAATTCCTCTCTTTTTCCAGCCTGAGCAACCAGTATTCACTGACAGGGCAACAATCCCTGTTGTTCTAAACAGCTTGAGCACTTGCAAGATCACAGTTAAAACCACTAGTGACAGCCAACATTAGAGAAGAGATCATCTGCTGAACATAACATGTATCCTAGAGTGGCAAGCCCTTGGAAATACTCCTGATAAGCCTGGGCATGCAAGCCTGAATTAATTTATTTGCTCTCATGCAGTCACACCATAGCAGAGAGGTTCAGACAACCCTCAGTGGATAAGAAGCACCTCTATCCCCAGAATGGTCCTTCTCACCAAGGATCAAGGCAGAGAGAAAACACATACTGCCCCCACCCTTCCCTCCACCCAGCAGCGATGCTCACGCAGACACTGTTCAACTCAGGGCAAATGGCACAAGCCTTTCCAAGACAAACAGCTGGCTCGCAATTTGATATTTAGGACCAGGCTCTGAAATCTTGGTTAAATGAATTCACTGTTTCTCTCTACTAGGATTCATTAATTTTGATAGGAAAAAACGTGTTTTGTAATATTATTATAAATCATACTTGTTACTCTACCAGTCATGCTCAGCAACTGCGCTGAGATAGAAGCAGAGATTGCTAATTATGTGCCACAATAAAGATTATAATGTATGCTATCATTAACTATTCCTTTATGTTTGATGAACTAATAAATAATTTCTTCCTCAGCCATTATAAAATCATTTTGCATAAAGACCCTTGATGCACTCCTGCTAGGGCCTCCACTTACAAGCCCCTCCAGGTAAGTATTTATTACGTATTTTTAATAATCTCTGGAACATGATGTACCTTTCACAACTCAAATACATGTTTGCTTTTTTTCTATCGCCAATGACATTATGCACGAAGGGCTTCAGCTGGCAACCGGTTTACTTGTACTTTGTTGTCAAGCTTAGGGCACTCTTACCACCCAGTGTGAGTGAGCCCGTGTTGCTCGTTCCCTCCTACACCAGTCTCCCAGATGCCTCCCAGGCAGGTTCAACCCCCTCTCTCCTGCCAGGCTGAAGAGATGCTCCAGAGATGTGCAAGTGCACTAACCAGACTGACAGTGGACAAGAGGCACAGAAGATGGTCCATGCTCTTTGTCTTGTTGCAACACCTGAAGGCTAAAAGCAGAGGCTACCAGCCCACGGGTGATACACATCCACACAGCACGGCGTGAATACGCAGGGCTGGGCTCGGGCAACTCTGCAGCAGCTCCTTCCCTGCCCTTCCTCCTGGTGTCGGAGGTCTGTGTCGGTAGGAGCTGCAGAGCAGAGCTGCCCGAGCCCGCTCCGGCTGCACGCATGTGCCCCCGAGCAGACGGTGCCTCTGCTTCACATCTCCCCGGTGCCCTCACCTTGCACCGCTCCATGTGCTAAGCTGCAACTCAGAGCCCTTAAACCGCTCCCGAGAAGCGGTATTATTGTTTGCAGTGATTTTGCCTACAGTTCAAAGAAAGACAAAGAGGTTTCCTGTCTCACCACTGAACTTCCCATTCCATTCGCTTTTCTTTTTCAATTGAAACTAATATAACAAATCCCCTGTAAGAGAACAACAGTATCTGCTTCCATTAAAATGCTTTTTCTCCCTGCAAGAGTGAAGATAGCGCAGCTAAAGCACCAAGTCCAGCATGAAATCAATTCTATCCGCTGTGTACAAGTAAAATGTGAAATATAAGTATGAATGTTCTTGTGCTATTATAAACATTGGATTTTTTTGTATGAGGAGTGTTAGGTTATCTGTATTATTTCCACAAAGCTTTTTCGAGTTATGCATATAACAGCAGCCATAACAACTTGTTTCTTCAAAGAAACGGTGCGATGCAGCACAGGTAGAGCAACTTAAATAGCAATATTACAAATGAATTGCATCTGCAGCCTTAAGAGCCACTTTTCATATTTGTTACGCGAGCCATTTAAATCCGAGCATATTTCAGAACTGAGGACCGGGTAAGCTAAGCAGAAAATCCTTGATGATAGCGATGATGATTATATTATTTGCACTTGGGTAGCAGGCAAGATCCCCGGTCATGCACCGGGAAACAGGAATGTGAAGCACTGCATAACCTATGGGTATTTAAATAGGCTTTATCCCTGGAGCTTACACAATATAGGAAACATCCTAATGGTAGCTCCTTTGCTATTCACTGGCATCCCAGTTTAGCAAGCACTCCATTATGGTTTTTAATGCTGCAGCTACATCATATCAAACTAGATCTATGCTCCAGAGCACAAATCAACTGATTTTCAGTCAAGAAATGATAATTAAGAGAGGTCTGGCTCTGAACGCGCTGACTTTAGAGAAGCTTGCCCAAGATAATGGGATAAGCATCCACCACTCGTGTTTCTAGGATTCCCACCTGTTACTTGCAATGCTTTCTCAGGAGGGCTTTTTGTTTTGATTACATCATTAAATCAAACGTAATCTGAGCAATGCTTTCATCATTATCAGTATACAGCTAAACATATGGCATTTTTTGTCCTGAGAGGAGGAGGGAAGATCCTTGAGGTCGATTCATTGTTTCAGCTGTTTTAGCTATAATAAATGCACCATGGGCTTTATCCAAATCCTGCTGAAGTCACTGACCGTCAGTCCCTTGACCTCACTGGATTTTGGGTGAGCTTTCAGCTCAACAGCTGCTGCAAACCTTTCACCAGTAAATAGTCCCAGCAAAGTTTTACTGCCTTCTGCCCAGAAGTACCTATTCCCTTTGTGAATTTGAACCCCAGAATTAAATATGGGTCTTTAATCACAACCCAGTGCTTTTATCACTCCCAAAAACACTACCAGAAAATTTCAGAGAGGAAGAGAATAAGTAAAACGACAAAAAGAAAGTGATGGAAAGAACTGCTGAGTTGAGACAGTCTTTTAGCAATACAATATTCATACAATAAACCTCGCAAATAAAACCAGTTTAACAGCTATTTTTTTAAACTACATTTCAATCCCCACACAGTATTGCTGTGTGCCTAAATTTTGTTCCTTGCCTTTCAATAATTTAATTGTGCTCACTCTCGCCTTGGGCTCATGAACGTACAGAGCTCGGAGATACTTTTTATTAGAGATTCCTTGCCAGGGGCCTTTCTTAAGTTTGCAAAGGTCACACGTCCCACTAGCCAGCTTCCTTCATTATGCAGAATTCACACTCAAACCTGTAACTATGAACCAAATGCTAAAGCTAAAAAGCGTATGAAATGTCATGAGCTAGCCCATAAATATAGAAACCACACTATTAGAGGGTGGGAATGTGGCCATTAGAGAAGGCAAGTGGAATGATGCTGGAGAACAGACCCGCTGATGTTATTTTAGCAATGCCCCAAAGAAAAATATTTTTGTTATAGCAACCAGTAGCCAAGAAAAAAAAAATCTGTACTGGATTATAGCAGAATTCAACAATACTTAAGAAACAAAACCCCAAACCCAATAAAATCTCAACCCAGAACTTACTGAATGTGCTCCACTTTTTTCTCTCTCCATCAGTTTTCCTCCTCCTTCATCGTGGTGTTTCATGTTTATCCTCTTTCTGTAGAACAGTATCTGTTGGCCTAACAGAAGTTATTACAAGAAACAAAAATGTGTAACTGGCATATGAAACAGATATGATGAGCTTGTGCATATATATATATATATATACACACAAATACCAAAAGAGGCTGATGTTAGGAGTAAAACGTTCCTCACCTTTGCACTCCAGCTTCCCCAGCCATGAGACAAATCCTGGCTCCTCTCACAAGCTGCATCTCAATCCTGACCATTCAGAACCACTGCATTTCTTATGACATTTTGCTGTCTTGTCAAGCTATTTGCCTTACATCCAATGGCAATTTATTGAACTAAACATACAAGTTATACACTTGAATACCAGGTACTTTCATAGTCAAACTTCAAGATCCATTAGCGCCCATCTCAAGCACTGGAAGCTTCTTTCATTTTGTTTAGTGTCCTCAGCCTTGCTGAATATTTCTCCTTCTCACATAGCAGAGCCAGTGACTGAAAGTAAAAAGATGTGTACTTGTGAAGATTAAAATCTCCTTCACAAATTGAGTGTATTAAGCATCTGTGCTACTTGGCAGACTTGTGCATCAATTCTGAAATAAAATAGTGTTAACAGCTCTACAAGATTTTCATCTCTCATAGCTTCCTGCACTCTGGGTGAATCACATGAGCAAAAAATGGAGCTAGCCTTTTAAGCGGTGAGCTAAACAGCTCTTAAATCAGACAAGTATGATGCCCATGTAAGACAATTTACCTTTTTTTATGCCATTTTAAGCAACAAAAACTCTTTTGCTCTTCGGGGAGTGCCTCTGAATCTGGACATTATGTATCGGATCATAGTTACTGTCGCCTACCATAATGCTTTGGATATTTATTTACACTATTTTCATATTTGTGCCATGCCGGCTCATTACCACATCACGAGGCTGAACTATGATCCCTGCAGTCGTGCTGACATTTATTACAGGGTGGAGTGTAGTAACTTGCACTGCAAATGAAGTCTGCTTCAGGAAACTTCTCTCTAACTGTGCCAAAATATACGGGGTTTTGGATTCTCACATTTTATTAGCAGCCATCATTCTTATTTCACAGCTACATCACCACAAATTTGCCCATTTCTTGTAAGCACAAATGTAGGTCAAGCCTAATGAATGACTTTAGGTGGTGCACATATTGTGTATGCTATAGTCACATATATTGATATGTCCTCTAAGGGAAAACTTTACATTTGAATTTACAACTCATTGAGAACTAAGTCTATTAGTAAGATAACTAAACATAATCGTGGGAAAGTGCTTAGCTTTAGGAAAATGTTTTTGGGATTTTTGCCCATGCATGATTGAGCACTCAGAAAACCTTTTTGCTCTACTTGGCATTATTCCGTGGGTCCTTTTTTCAGCACATTACAAAACCATTAAAATAAAAATGCTAATATTCAGTTTTTTACAGCTTAAATTAGCCACTTCATATGTGCCTCTTGAAATAAAATAACTACATTCAGAAAGTCAAAGATCATCAAGTCTTATTAGTGGAGGACTGAAAGAAGAAATAAATAATTAGAAACAACTTTTCAATAGGAAAACAGTTTTGTTTATCACTTTCCTATTTTAATGAGTGGGAAAGCATCATGAACAAATTTGTTCTTAAAAATGGTAAACATTTAGATAAACAAATAATTTAGACAATAGCTTGTTGATAGGGCAATAATGAATGTATGCACTCATTACTTTGGAGCAAACTTTCTGCTGGGCAAACAGAGTCTTCCCAGCTGCCCTCAGGCAGCTTCAGTGGCAGGAGTCGGGGGAGCCATCAGGAGAAGGACAGGACCCCCCAGGGATGCCAAGAGCGTGTGAGGGCTTTGAGTCCCTGGCAACAAGTCTCCGACCCCTCACATGACAGAAGAGAGAGGAAAAGCCAAGAAAAGTGGAGTTTTCCCTCCCCTGATGACTTTCAAAGGATTTTTCATGAAACAATGAACTTGACTTTCTTTTAAGATCACATCACTTGTTCTTTACAAGACCAGATTTTTAAATGCCTTTAATGATGCAGATAAATGCTGGTAAGAATTGCTGAGGCTCCACCGAAGTCAATGGGGCTCTGCCAATTACACTAGCAGAGCGGCAGCTTCTTTAAGAGGAAAATGCCATGAAATCAGTAGAGCCTACCAGCTAAGCGTGCTATTGGGGAAATTACAGGAATGTCTTGTCTGTGAATTATTAATAAACAATATGCAGTTGAATTATTCACCCAAACAAATCATGTATACATTAAGAAATATTTTCTACAAGAAGGTTTAAATAGAATGTTTTGCGATTAAATAGAGTTTAATTAATGGGTACAATTACCTAATAGAAAGCAAATACTTTCCTATTATTAGATAGTATCTGCAGTAGAACAACTCTATTGTCAACATCCGCTGTTATGTTGAGGAACCAGAGAGCCAGAAACACTAATAATTACTGAATATACTTACATATAGTGATGATAGCAATTTCAAATTTTAATTTAAAATGTTTTTATTCCACTGAAAAATAAAAATAGGATACAATATGTGACATGGGAATAGAGCTATTGGCGATTAAAGTGTTCTACAAATAAATTATCGAAAAGCCCAGTTACTTAGAAAAGTGGTTCAGATAAACAAAAGATATAAACTTAAGTGATTTGAATCACCACATACTGGAAAAGAGTAGCTGAATGGATGGGGAAATGTTAATAATTATTAATAATAAAACAAATACCCTGTATAAAAAAGTTATTAACTGTAACATATTTCTCTATATCAATATATTGCTGCCACTCACCTAAGATTTTAATTTTGTATTAGGACATTTATTTCTTCTATAAATGGAAACAATAAGACAATAAGTAAGACAATGCTCCAATATTTCAGTACTGCACTATAACAAACTCCACTGTACTTAATTCTAGTATTACCCACTGGACAGTCAAATAAATTAAATTTTTTTCAAAACATGGAAAGAGCTCCTGACGGTTTACCCTTTTGCTTCACTTTTTTTAATCAAAGCCGCTGCTTTGCAAGTTGAAGCTGTTGAGTGTAACTGACACTGGAGACAAAATTCTTACTGCCCTCGACACAGCCCTGTTATTGTGCTGTTACTGTTGCAGTAACGAGGAGGATTCCACATCTCCATCATATGAACTAGAAAATAAGCAAGGAACACAGCTTTGGTTGTAAAGAATTAGTCATCTAAGCAAATACTTGTTCTAAATCTAAATTAATAGTAAGAAAATTAACAAATTCAATGCGGTTATCTCTTAAAAAGAAAATCTCCGTTAGCCTCTAGAAGCTATGTGCTACCCAAAGGATGGGCTCCACCACCCCCTGCCCAAGAACCCACTCCCACTCCAGTGACCAGCATGCCTCCAAAAAGACTTTGGGTGCCAGTCTTGCAATTTACGGTTGCTTAAGTTATGTGTCCTGTAGTTAATCTACTATGTCTGCCATTCTATCAATCTTCACAAATATTTGGTCACCCCCAGTTATTTTACTGTTTGCCTGGTTTCTTGCAAAATTGTACTTCCATTTTATTTTCTGACTCACCATTAGATCTCTTCAGCACTTTATAGCCCTAAGGTTCACTATATATAATATAGAAAACAGTCTTTCATTTCAGTAGGTATTCCCCATTCCATATACACATCTGCTTCCAGCTGCGTTAGGATTCTCAAACCGTCCTTCCTTATTGCTTGTGTGCCTCTAAGATAATTGGTGCACACAACTCAATCACTCTTAATAAAATAATAATCATCTGTTTTACAAACTTGCTTCAGCCAAAGCTTTATTTACAGCACATTTTACTTAACCTTAGGTATTCACAATTCCACTGGGAAAAGAAGTTTACTTAGACAGTATGACAGGAACGTGTTTTCCCATTTATTCTGATGCAAGTAAAAATCAGAGTCAACAAAATATATTTATCCTAGGCTGCACAACACAAGAATTAAAGGAAAAGAGGTGATACCTTCACAACATGGAACATTTCCAAATCAAACCGGTAAACAAGTTGACGTTATGATCACATCTGACAATGTGATAAGACAGAGAACTTCAAAGTTAAGCTTTTATTCATAGTACTGCTTTTATTCATGCTGCATAAATGGCAGGACACGATCTCTCAGTCTCTTCACTGCAGTCATGCAGGAGCATGGGCAGCTACGTGTTTTCACCAGGATGTGATTAAATATGTCAGTACATAATGGAGCAGAACAACAGGAAAGTAGTCCAGATTACTGTCTTAAATCATGGAAACTCACCCGTGTACAGTAAAGAAATCAGACGTAATGACATAGTCCATCCTCCATTGCGCAGGCAGCTTCTCCTAGGAGAGGACTACGTGGGACCGGTCGCACATGCAGTGTCCTGGTGCACAGGGATCTGCGGGGTTCAGCAGGAACTGAGAAGTGATACGTGTTCACGTGGAGTTGTCGTTGTGCATTTATATGCCTCTTTCTACTAAACGTGCATTCACCATACCTACTGCTCAATATACTGAGAAGGAAGGTTTTCTATAAAACTTCTTAGGCCACTGTATGAGTCACATGAGCAATAAATTCATGTATAACAATAGCAAAGTAGCTAAATAACATGGTTTTTAGGGTCACTTTAAGCATATTTAATAATACTTCTGCCTGAATATCAACTCCAATCTTTTTTTCAGTCCAACATCTAATCACTGGGATTTCAGCTTTTGAAAATTCAATCAAATGCACACACACAAAAAAAGGACCCAAGAAATTAAGTTTATGCGTGGAGACAGAAAGACATCTTCCAATTACTTTTACCATGTAATGCGGGAAATACATATAATTAGGTTTTCTTTCTTTTTATCCATGCCCTCTATAAGAGTTACAGTTTTGTCGGATTAAACAAATGACAGGCTTTGTTTAGAGTTTACATTGCTATAAAAGATTTTCTAATGCTATGGAGAAAATGAAGATTAGTACTGCCATGCTCAACTTTTGTTCCAGACATATTTTGAGTGCACAGGGGAGGAGGAAGTGCTCTAAGGCACCAACAGGAAGGCTTAGCCCCATTTCACACCACTTAATCACAGATTACAAATAGCAGGGGACAAGAAATCAACTCTTTTCCCATTCCTAAACATTGTGGGATTTCTAAACATGTTTTTTCTTTGGAGGAAATAGCTAATTTAACATGCCTATTAAGACAAAGGGATGAGTTTTATCCGGTTTTTAATTGGGTTATATTGAACCTTGATGGAAGGAATGTGTTTGTGGGTTTTTACTAAGAGCAATTAATTTAATATACCATTTCCATTCTGCTTGTTATTAAATTCACTGAGAATTATTACCTAAATTAATTAACACCTAAACAACTGTATATACAAAAGTAAAAAGTCCGTGAAGTTAAAGAGTAAGTACCAGGGAGGTGTACTTCCACTATTCATTGAATTCTTGTAGTATTCGCTCATTTTCAAATGCAAGGGTTCAGAAACACAACATTAGGACTATATAGTGCTGCACACTCCAATGTGGAGCTCCACAGGGCAGGTGACCTATACTGAAAGAAGAGCCTGAACCTTCAGAGTCAGTCCCTCTAACCATCTATCACCGCCTCTCAGAAAGGTGTAAAACTACTTACAACCTGTTGTAAAACTACTTTTAATCTTCTGCTAATGCTGCACATCCAGATGCATAAAAGTTGAGTAATACATCATGAAAAATAAATCCCAAATTTTTTTATACGGACAGAATTAGGTTTGAACTCATGCAATGAAATTTAGTTCTTTGAATTCTGAAGCTTCTACCACTCAGTAAAATGCATAACTTTGAACAGAAGGTATTTGAACAACTCCGTATACAGAGAGAGGTTCAAAAGCTTTGTTACAGGTCAAGGTAAGATTGCTGCCTCACAAAAGATCCATTCACCAGAAAGAGAGTGTGAAAAGTGGCTTGTACGGGATGAATACATTTCTCTCATCAGACAATTAACAAAAAGATAAAGACTCTTTAAAAAAAGCAATGGTTTGACATTATAATATTTTTTTTTTCAGTGTCACTTTGGAGTATGTGGAAAAAGAAAAAAATACTTACCAAGTCAGATTACTGAATGCTTATATTGAATAAATGTTCAATTATTATTAACTAACTGATTGTACATACAAAAAAAGTCCATTGAGACTAAGAATAAATGCCTGGAATGTCCTCTTCTGCTATTCATTTTGGATACATGAAAAAATCATCACAGTTGAGGCAAACTAATGAGTTGCAGTATCTTTTCTGTACAGTTTAAAGGTTCTAAGCACTTTACAGATTTTATGGTGCCTTAATACAAAATTTTAAAATGCATGCAACATATTTAGCATTTGCAAAAGATTTTAAATGCTAACATTTAAGTTTAGCTGTGAAGTCTTAGGAACACGTGCAATATCTTGTAAATGCCAATAAATGAATTTTAGAGTAGAATAAATATGGATTTTGCAAATTAGTAACTTTCTGTTTTACAAAAGATTAATATTAAATAATCACTGTTTTTGCTTTTTTGGTATGTGCGCCAAATCATTTTGGTATGATTTATTGGCATTATCGATAAATGAAATACTATAGCCACATCTGCTACCAGATATATTGTCACGGAGCTACAATGTGGCAGTGGCACTTCCAAAAATGTTCCCATCTCCTGCAAGCTTTATTGTCATGGACAGTGAAAGGTTAAAAATACTATTAAATAACAACTCCAGAATAATCATAACAGTCAAAACTCATCGCTTCTGCCTGACAAAACAATAATTTAATGCAAAACTACTCTCATAACTAAGGTAAGCAATGCCTCTTTGTTTCAGGTTATTTTTTCTTTTTACAAAGACTACTTCTCTCCTGTTCCCTCTCATAGCTTTGCCTTGCTCTCACTTGGGCAGAGTCGTGTTGAATACTTGGTTTAATGCCAAGCAGTCCAATTTCATGGCACTCTTCCTGGCATACGACTTCCATCTGACTGTTTTCCCAGGCAGCAACATGTCAGGTTATTAGATTACATGTGATTATATCTCTGGCAGACGTGGTTACTCCAGCGCTCCGAATATTTACCCCTTTGCTTCATATTGTTTGCTACAATCACAGCCAAAAGCACACATAATAAAAATACATCAGTGTAACTTATCCACCAGCCATTCAAACTACCAGCTTAGCTAGCAGTGCTCTAACAGCCTTTTGCTTTGATGTTTTTCCCACCTTCAGGAGCACAGAAATGGTACGAAAAAATAGGGTCCCTCTCCCAAACCACTTCCAGAAGCAGTCAGTGACTTCCTCTGGTCTGGGTGCTGCTGACTGTCCTGTCTTTTTATTCCTCTGGACTGGAGAAAATAAGATTCCCTCCTGAGCAAATGTTGGTGCAAACTATTAAATCTAGTTATCTTTATTTCTCATATATATATATATATATTTTTTTTTTTTTTTTTTTTTTTCTTCCCCAGGATCTAACCAAACTCCCCTTGGAGACAGGAAATTTTCCTATTGATTTCAAACTGAGTTTTAAAAAGCCTTAAAGTAGCAATTAGACTGAATCTTCTGCTTTCTTGATATGAATTGTCTGCTTCTCTTGCAGACCTTTCAGCTAAGCAAAAATCGTACAAGTTTTTCCCTTATATGCATTTTTATTATACATATATTTGTAATCTTAACCTTCAGAAATCTGGTAAAAAATGTATTTTACTAACCATAATTAACAAATACACAACAGGAGTTTGACATTATACTGCAAAGAAAACAGCAGCCTCACATTTTGTGGATTGAATTATAATGTTCCTTCATGCCACCGTATTTTAAAATAAAGGCATAAAATATTATTTCCTGCAGAAATAAAACTACAGATAAGGAGTAAGTATTTAAAGAAACAGAAGGATCCAAACATCACTTTCATTTTGATTTGAAAGGGGATAATTCCTACTTGTTTAAAGAAAATGATATAAATGTCATTCCACTGAGAAATGATTTCTGATCTCTAGTATAATCTAACTATAAGTCTTAATCAAGGAGGATTATTACTGAAAATGGAATGGGCTGGGGTTTGTGATATATCCAACCTTCAATGTTTAATGCCATGTCTAAAAATATGATTAGATTTGAAAGCATAAAAACTCATAAGCCACCCCTTTTCGTGTCTCCATTTTTCACAATATGCACAAACTTGAACAGAGACAATTTTGTAATCAAGACTGATATTATCTTGCAAATGCCATATTGATCAGCTCAGTGAAGGGATGCTAAACGACACGTTTCCAAGTACATGTAATACATTATACTTTAACAAACAACGGTGGAAAAAAGCTAAACATGGAGTCACTTCAAACTAGATCCTCTGATAACCCACAATAATGAATGGCCTTAATATGATAACAACAGGATGAAATAACTTCGAGAATATGTTGCAGATAAATATCTTTCTGGACGAAGGCTCAAAGTGCTCATCAATCATTAATATTTCAAGACTCACAAAATTCCAGAAGTATTTTCTTGCTCTCACAGCAGGAAATTTGCAGCTTGAAAAAAATTTAGATGTTGAAGACTAAGCTTCTCCCCCTGGGCAGAGTTAGGGAGGGCTGGACACAGCAGGGCTGCAGGGCAGGCTGCGGAGTGCCCGCTCCTCGAAGGCGGGGGTCCACACAGGCCATGTAACCAGTGCGACTTGAACATGAAGGTGGGCATCCATAAGTTTTGAAATTAAAAATATCGAAAAGGATGAATTCTCACCAAAATTCATTAATTACCCTGTAAAGATTTTTCTTCTCTAGATAGTTTGCCTTACTTTTTTTATTTATTTTTAATTTTCAGTGTAAATGTTAACTTTCTGCTTGTTCTAGGAATACAGCATGAAAAAGCTAATTAGCAGTTTACAGGGTTTTATACAAACTGGCTACATAATATTATTCTGTGCAAAGAATTGTTCTATCTAGAACTTTGTTATGGCTCTTAAAACCTACATGACACACCTACAAGTATTGGCTTTAAAACTTACCAGCTCATTAAAAAAGATGTATCTGCCCTATATTAAATTGTAATAAAGTTGTTTGTGGTATTTAATTATTCAGATTAAAGTATAAAAATGGGGTGTTCATAGTTTATTCTTTATCAACAATAGCATTTGTTTTCAGATTTCTGTTCTTAGCTGCTTAGGAACCTTAGAAAATCCGAGGCTATTCAGATTTAAATTTTTTATGTTCCATAATTAGACATTAGGTTCTAATTAACCAAGAATGCTAAAGCCCAACTGATGAATTATTACAGGAGAACCATGCAACTTTCACTAATTACACACTGAAAAACAGAAACAAGATTAAGCAATGTACTTAAAAATCTAAGGAAAGCATAGAAATTTCAGGTAAAAATAACATTCAGAATGAAAGCCAGTTACATATAGCTCAAGGAAGTTAATTATTGTTAATAATTCCTTTGCTATAAAGAACAGCATGTTCATGAATAGTTGTTATATTTCAATAATTTTTCTTTTCACGTTTTACTCAGCTTGTTTCTCCTTTAGGTTAGATTTTTCAGTATACATAAAATACAAATAACAAATGCCCTTATTTAATAGAAACTATAACATGTATGATAAATGTGATTTAGAAATCCCTCTGCAAAATATAGCATGAAAAAACACTAGGGCTTTTAGCAATTTAAGCCACAGGCTTATGAGTGACGTTGGTCCTCAATATCAGATCAGCCCATAAGACTAAGAGACCAATGTCCACAATCTGGCTGTTGTATGCTCACAGAGAGAGAGACTGGGTGTGATGGATTGTAGGTAGAGAAGGAGGAGACACAGCAACAGCATAAAACCAACAAATAGTTGCTCTGGTCATGAGCTGCTTCTTGCCTTACCTCTCAGAACAACCTGAACCATCCTGAAGCTCTGTGCCGAGGTGTTTTACAGTTATTTATCCTCTCTCCTCTAGCTAACCCTTTGCCTCAGGACAAACCAAGCAAGAGCACAACCAACTTGACTGCCTGCAAAGGCTGGATGAAGCTCCCAACAGTAACTGAGAGGTACAGATGAGGCAGTAACAACTGACCACTTATTTAGTAACTATACCATTTTATTTAAGCTGATCTAAACTGATGAAAAATGAGCATGAAGTGCTCATGAAGTACCTCCTTCCAGTAGAAACAGCAGAAGGGATAAGCAGCTGTAAAAACTAACCTTCCTGCTGTGGTTGGGCAGGATCCCTAGCACCCATGCAGCTGGTGTTGTCTGGAAGTTGGTGGCCATGCCCAAGGCCTTGGCTCTAGAGCCGTTTCTAGATTTCACCACCAGGATACAAATGAGGGTGATCATATGAAACCTCTCATGACACTGATACCCAGCAGAGTCAGTGATCACCATGGGTTGCAGCACAACTAAACCTCCTGAGCGGAGATGCTGTGGCTTAGGCACCTGTGTGTATTGGGTAAGGATATCGTATTTTTCCCCCTTTCCCCTCCTGAACAACATCTTTCCAAGCAGATGGGATCTCACTGGGAGGAGGAGGGGGAAGGTGGAGTCTGTCCCTGAACTATCCCAGCACAGACACTAGGATAGTTGACCACCAGGCAATTTTGGTAGCATTAGCTGCAGGACAGATTCAGCACCAGGATATGAAGGTAACATTTGTAATACATCTAGCATTCAACCTGTTTCAAGCTGTTACTTAATGTTCAGTTTGCTTTTTTCTTCTTTTTTTCCCCACCTCACCTGCAGCTGCTTAAATACAATACATACAATTTACAAAACACTGGGAGCTACCTGTTAGCAGACACAACTAAAATGTGAGTTACACGTTCAGCAGGAATTGAGATAATTGAAAGCAATGAGAGACAACTCAACTTTCAGCACTTTCAAGTTCAGCATCAGTTTGGGAAGGGAGGATCTTCCAGCTGATAGTTTACTTCTGATTTTAAAACACTGAACCATCACAGTCAAATTTAACTCTGACAACAAAATAACGAGTGGTGGTGTGGGACAGAGAGCTCTGAGACGTAACTCCAGCAGCAGTAGCTTTGTAGATGGGATAAAATGAAATTGAGTCCACGGCTGAGTTCATAACGCTGTGCCATGCTTCACAAAGCAAAATCACGGGCGCTCTTTTTGTTGGAGTAAAAAAAGAGAAGACAGAGCCTTTATTCTTCCCAATTAAATTATTTCCAGAAAATATTTCCTTGCTGACAAAGTGCATGTCCTTCTAAAGAGAGGAAAAAAAGCGTGCCAGTAACAAATGAGAATCTATACAGAATTTCTGATACATAACAAATTCTCTTAACCTGGAGCAAGATGGATTTATAATAGACAATCAACATATTCATAAAGAAGGAACTGGTGTACTTTTAAGATAACCTTAAATGTCAACAAATTACATAGCAAAAATGCGGTATGTTAAAATAAAAAGTCTTAGTGAAAGTCTCTTTTGTGGAACTGATATTAATTGGGAGTACTTTTTCTTCCTCTTAATTGTGATGTGGACTTTGGAAATGCAGCGATTGAAAATTTGCCTAATCCTTATAACTCCAAAGTCATTCTTGATGAACTTCATATTACCCTTGCTCTAGAGGGCTTTAAACTAATGCCTTCACTACAGGGCTATCCAGTTAATAGGATGGGCCCAGAGTACATCAATACCACCAAAATCAGCATCGTATGGGAACAGACCCCTTAATACGAAAAACAAGAATCAGTCCATCCATGTGACACATCAGTCTTGTGCCTGCTGAAAATGAAAATATGTGACTAAATTAAAGATTAGGTCAGGACAGTCAGAGAGTCCTGACAAATCCTCGAACATTAACTCTTGCTATAAATGCAGCTGTCATGCTTGACAGCCATTTAACCAGGCAGAAATTCCCAAATAAATTGGTACCCACACTGTCTGCTGCTCAACCTCTCCGACAGCTAATGGCTGACCTTCGAAGCACGCTGCAAATTACCAGGAATATTCAACAGTCATTTTTACGATGCCATTACTGACAGACCATCTCCAATAAAGATTTATGTCCTACACACAAGAAACTGCATAAAGTTTACCTGTAAAAAGTTGAAGTGCCTCAAGGAGCACAGCTCTTGAGCAATCAATAACATCCCACCTTCTGCTGATGTTGTTCCATACGAGAAGCTCATCAAAAGTACAATACGGTTGAATAATTACAAAAGAGGAATTTCTTTTGTACTAACATACTCGTTTTAATTAAAGGTCATAACCCACTTTTCGCCATACTCATGCCTTGCATTTTTTGTCACTGACATTAATTATTTCATTATAAAAACAGCAGCACAAGCTTTGAAGGCAATGAGGTATAGATTTAAGGGTGGAGTGTGGGGCAGGATCCACAAATCATCAAAAACTGAATACACTAAACTGTAAAAATTGTGGCATCCAGTGTACACCACTTGTTAGACCTTAAAGGGTATTTTTAAATTGCTTCGTGATTGAAAAAATGCTGCCTAATTAATCAGAAACACATCAAGCTAAGAGGACTGGTAAAGTCAGAGATACTAATTGTTGTTATTATTAGGAAATCAGCATATTATTTTCTGGAGTTTACTCAGTCATTAGGTACTTGGCCAAAGAAATATCCCTTTGCTCACAATACGAAAAATGGTGACATACCACAAAGAAAGAAAAGAAGAAAACGGAATACAGAGACATGATGGACATGGTTTTCATCATTGACCGTTAGTTGAAATTGGAATGAGCCCTTAGGCAGGAGAATTAGAGAGGACAGAAATGATTAGCTCTTCGGTCTCTAAGCAGTGGCAGACATATGAACCAACAATACTGGTCCTAAGTCATAGTTTTCATAGATACATTTCCCTTCAGGTTCACAGAGGGCCCAATAAGAAGGTTCTTCACACTGCACTGCTGTCTGTGCAGTGAAATATTTGGACCAGTACTCTATTTTGTCATTTAATGGTTAACATGGCTAATATTATTTCTATAGGGTGTTATCTTGTGTTCTCCTTAAATGGGAAACTTGGAGAAAGGAAATTTTCCAGCTAGGATTAGGGTTTTTTTTCCAGCATTTACATGTTCAAATGAGTAAGCAACAAACGGAGGTATGTTAGGATACATTCGGCACTATTCAATGGAGAATTGTGTTTGAACAACACGTACATACATAGTTTTTTAATTATACTTTCACTACACAAATCCTACACCTTATCATTAATTATCTAAATTGCAGATGAGCCAAACATGAAACTTCACATCATTTGTGTACAGAAAGTTCATTGAAAAGTCATTTTTCTGTCCTTATCTGCTCCTCATAAGAAACTCCCAGTGCTGGGAACCACCGAGCTGCCCTGCGCTGGATTGCAGGCAGTGCTGTGTTTTACAGATCAGCCACCCCGTTGATTTAATGCACTCAAGTGCAAACAAACAAGTAGAATTCTGGTTTTGCAGATGTAAGTCTTTGAGTAATGCCTGTGGCTTGCTGAAAATCCTTTTTTATTGAAAATTGAATATGTCAGCTCAGTCATCACTTTAATTTGTTTTAAAAGATTTATTAGAGTTTGATGGATTTTCTCTTGCTTGATTTTCATGTATTTTCCTGATAAAATTAAAATCATTGGAGCTTCCACTAGAGAAGAACTTCATCAATGTGTCAGTAAGAGCATGATTTTAACAAAACACTTTGGTAAAGTTTCTTACCGAAACATTTTTTAAACTTTTTAAGAGGCACGAAGTATTCGTGGATATAGAGAAATGGAGAGTACAACACTAACAACACAGTGGAGCTGATCTTTAGTATTTTGTATTTACTAAAGTATTGTTCTGAATTTGTCTGCTTCACTTTAATAGCACAGAAACATAGCTCTCTCCTCTATTTCCTATGCACATGCAGGCACTCATGCAAAATCTTTATATTAACAACTTCTCCTGACAGCATTCGAGATATAGTATTTTAATACTCACTGTAAGCCTGAAACATTCAGACACCTAGAATAAACTTGCAATTTATCATTCACAATATCATTAAAAGACAGAAGGTAAATTCAAAACAGCCTTCACCTGCACCTTTCTCAGGAGACTGGGAAACCCCTTCCAGCTACCCAGCTGCTGCAACCACGACATGACACTGAACACAAACTGTGCCGGTCACAGCGCACAGGTGGGTCTGCGCAGGTCCCTCGCTGGGGCCTGGAGGACGTGGCCCTGGGTGCCACCAAGCTGGGGGCACCAGCACCAGTGGAGTTGAGCACGTACCAGAGAGTGACATTTGGCTCCCTGTACCCTGCTGGTTTTTGTGTAGCTGGGTGTAAGACCCTCCGTTCCAGCTTGTTTATGAGTCACCGCAACACGTCCTTTATCTTTCAAATACACCCGCCCTCATCATGGCGCACCTTATCCATAACATAGATCTTCTCTACAATGCACTTCTCATCACGCAGCACAGTGGAGAATTAGCAAAGTCCTCTGGAATAGCACAGGGAATGTCAATAGCTGACGTCAATCAAGTCTAAAGGACAACAGAGAAATACTCCTTTCTGTTGATGGACCCTGAGGATTTACATGTGGGACAATAATTAGACAAACAGGGTTCTGTTAATTACCCCACTGAATTTTGGGAATCTCACAGACTGCAAATCATCCTTCTATACGCTGTCAAGCTATATAACATGCATCCAATATACCTTTATCATCGCCCTCAATCCCCGCCATTGTGTCAGTTTTCAATAGGTGCCTGGCCTCCACTGACTGCAGGTTATCATCAGGGGCCAGCTCCAGATGGCAGTGAAAGCCCAGCACTTCTGACAGTGAGGAAACTTCATATGAGGGTGCTGGTGTTGCAGTTCTACAATAAGATCCATTTGTGCATTCCCTTGATACTCTTCATTATCCTGAAGCCCCAAAGGTATTTTTTCCATCCTTACAGTTATCTGCCATCTCTGCAGAGCACTGAATCTCTTTCCTGAACTCTGGAGCAGCATTATACCAAATGAGGCTGATCCAAGGAGAAGCTCTTCCAAAATTAAGTAGTTGATACGATCATCTTTTGCTTTTACAGTTCCCTTCCAGTGCAACCACAAACAGACTAGCTACTGGTGGGGTTGCTACCACTGCTTTAACTGTGGTTGCTGATAACAAAAAAAGGCACAGTATGGGAGGAGGAGGTTCATGCTACGGGTCACAAGGCAGCGACAAACTCATCAGGAGAATTTGCCGAAGAGCCCAGGGCTCAGGAAATGGAGTTCCAAATTTTTCACGTATCCTACCAGAGCGGTATATATGGCAGGAGTGGCACAGAGACACAGGATAGATGTAAATATAAGGCAGAGTACTTAAAGGGGAGAAGTTTCTGCAAAGCAAGAGCAATAATTCATAGTGTACACATTGGCTTCATGTGCACAATTGCACTGGGTCAGATAAGGTGTATTTCAGCTCAAAACAAACTCACCTCCCCTGCCTTCCTGCCAGTCAGACCTCATCCTGACAATAAACAGTCCTTCAACACATTTTTTGTTGGGATCCAAAACTCATTATGCTTGGTCCTTATATTTATAGATGAAAAAAGCACTTTGAAAAATAATTTTCAAAAATCTAAATAGATAACAGCTAAAATATATATGTAAAGGTATTGTAATAATAATAAAAATAAAAGCTTAAAATCTTATTTCATGAAGCTTGAAATAAAATATACCCTATTTATATATGTTTCAAAGTGTTATACTTTCCTTTAGTACTCAACTGTAATAAGATATAACTTCATGCACTCTCTAGGTATTAATGGAAATATAATATGTACCTGCATAGGAATTCCACTTTGATTTAGAAAATTGTCTGCCTCCCACAAATTATGCTATGCTAGCAGAAATGTTTAAAAATAAATTTAAAATATCCTACTACCCAGATAAAATTACTTAAAATGAACATTTAGGATAAGCTATATGATAGACATATGAAAACACTAAAAAAGAGCCACATCCAACATAGAAATGAAGCACTATTACCAAAATGCAAATGCTGTCAGGTCTGCATTCCCGAGCTTCCACATGAAGATCCAGCCTAAATTAATATTCAGCAAGACAGCAAAAGAAACCAAATGCTAAGAAATACAAAGTAGTGCATACAGGAGAGGAAAGTCTGAACTACTCAGATCCCTTATGAGTTTAAACATTAATTGTAGCAACTCAGGAAACTGATGGGCATCATTTTCAGCAGCTAAGAGCAAACCTCTCTTCACCATGTAGTGTTAGCTGAAACAGCAAACAGAACATTAGGACGCAGAAGTAGGATGAAGAATAATATAGAAAAGATTATAATGTCATTATATAAATCCCTGATTCACTCTTGCCATCTCAAACATGGTGCTTAGTACCTATCATCATCTCAAAAAGCATCCTACTGGACTAAATGGCTTTCGGAAAGAGGATGTAAGAATCACTGTTGACATGGAGAACTTTAGCAAAGTAAAATTGTTTACCTTGGAGAGGAGGCAAATGCAAGAAGACATAATTAAAACATACAGATTTACTAGCAACAGAGGGACAGTGGAATCCTGTTCTCTAGTCTCGTGATGTGAAAATTCATCAGAGGCATGATGAATTCATGGGGCGCAGCATGTGAAACTGAAAGGTTACAAACTGGGAAAAGTATTTCTTCCGATACAAGCCTTAATTAGATAGTTGAAATCCTCACCACAAGGATATCGCTGAGGCCAAGAACTTAGATGCTAAAAAGAACTGTATATTTTTTTTACAGATAATGAGGGCAGCCAAAGTTACAATATTAATTTAGAAAAAGGAAATCGGGTATTAGAATTAACTAATTTCTAGCCAGTTAGGATCAGATATTTTCTAGATTGCAAGTTATTTTGTCTTGCTGAACACTTGAAATTGCTTGAAAGGAATTTAGCTCCTTTTTTCATGTCATATCAGACAGAAGACACAGTCTGAAACAAAACACTAGATGGGCTGAAGCTCAAACCAACCCTCTCTGCCAGCACCTACATTCATACAGGTCTTCATTTCTCTTTAGTGATTCAGAAGCTACTGGTTATATTTCATATCCAATGTTTAATGTTCTTACTTTCTGGAGAAGTCTGTGTGCATCACAAATACATATCTACTTGTCTGTGGCTACCCCAAGGTGAGTCGGGGTGAGAATTAAAGCCAGTGGCAGCAGTAGCTGTTGGAGAGACAATAATCAGTCCAAAATATCTGTAGAGCAACACTGGGAACCCAACTCTTTAAATTTAAACTACCAAAATTTAAACTAGAGGTCCTGGAAAGGAAGAAAGTGAGAGCAGTGTCAAAAGGTGTAAGGAGCAAAATGACCCAGAGAGGCACAGAAAGCAGCCACCACCATGAGGGCTGAGGTGGACAGGGGAACAAGAGCAGTCACTGGGACAACAAGATTTTAAAAGACCTTTACACCCCTTTGGTTATACTACGGACACTACAGGTTCTGGCCTATTTCTCTTTCCAAAGAGGATTTAACTGATCTTAAATCTATCCCAAATATCCATGAAAAAAAAATAACTTACTAGTCTGGCTCTAAGCTGTATCTAAAGGCTATCACCAGCACTGCATCTCTCCATCGCAGGAGCTATCATACCAATACCTGGTAACATGCTTACATTTTTAATGCTTTCCTTCCTCCCTTTCCAGTTCATTCATTCTCCTGTGCATCTCCACAATCTTCATGTTATCTGCGCTATGGCCAGCCTCTGCCTTTACACTGGGAGTTCAGGTATTACAGTCTCATTCAAGAGAGCTGAAAGGTGCTAATTTCTATAGCTACAATTCTGTCCATTTTTTAACAGTTTGCAAGTATTCAATATTGTAAATTACATTCCCAACTACAAATAAGGCAAGGTACCATATGAATAATATATCTGATGCAAATGCTGATCACTTGGTGGTAACGAAAAAAATATGAAAAAAACCTGAAAATATTTTCTCTGTTCTTAGTTGGATCAATGTGAAGGACTGATTCATTTTAGAAGCAAGTACTGAGATTTCTCTCATTGGTTATTGATGTGGTAGCTGCAATGTTTCAAGTGAACAGTCTGGACTTCCAATTTACATGAAAAAATATCTTCTTTTTTTTTTTTAACCATCTCATAATACTGCATATTTTTAATTCCATATCTGGCTGGATATGAAAATTGGCAAGTTATCTTGTTTTGAGCTTGCTTGGTGGAGGAAAGGGTGCGTGTTCTTCTCCCAGCACAGCCAAATTCAAATGTGCAGTCTGGGGTTTCGCCAGATGACAATGAACTTCACATTGTGTTTAACAGAGCTCTCAAATTGATTACCAAGCAATCTACAAAAGGTAAAGTGATGTAGTTGGGACTGACCTAAAGAGTGAAGAAAACACTGTCAGTGTTGATAAATTCTTCAGACAACAGTATAATATGTAAAGGCTTGTATTTCAGTAATGATATGCATTTTCAATCCAGCGTACAATGTGATAGAGCCACAATAAATAATTTGTATCTGCTTTTCCTGTTTATGTCCTGCACAGAGTAATTGCTGAAATAGCAGTTAAAGTGTGAACATATTTTATTTTAATTTAGCTTACCATACGAGACTACTACATCCTGCCAAAACTGTAGTTTTTTTATTCCCTTTATTTTCAGTCCTAAAGAGCAAGACACAATAGCAACTCCGGAGATGACGAACACATAGATCAAAGTTTCTGGATTCCCATCTAAGACAGCCAAAATCTGATAAGCAATGTACATCTAGGATTTGGAAGATGGAGAAAATCTTGAATTTCAGAGGTGATGTTGATTTTCAGAACTTATAGAAAGCTTGTCTTTATTTTACATATTCAGGATTTTTCTAGGTCCTTTGTCCTGTCCCCAAAATCGCAGCATGTAATTGTTATAATTCAGAAGCCTATCTAAAGTGCTATCATTAAAAATAACTGTAGAAAGAATACAGTTGATGCCTTTCTTTTCCTACTAAGGAATACTTTTCCTATGAAGCACTTTTCTGTTTTTCTAGACGTAAATTTAGCTCTTCATCCCAGCCTGTAAATTATGTTTCCATATGGGGGACCTCTATCACAGCAACAGTTTATTCCTAATGCTCTCAACCTTCCTAATTCTGTCTCATTCAACAATGTATTCCCAATGTTTTTTTAGAAAGAGTAAACCCCTATGAAGGTATCTCACACAGTAATTTTCAACAGAAAAAAATAGGGGGGGGATTTAATATTAATCATTATTAATATGATCTTTTCATTATCTTAAATTAAGGCTTATTCCAGCTAATCTAAAAGAGGGTTAAATTAAAGCTGCTTGAGCTGCCTGGGGAGCTGCTGCAGTCTCACCTCGGCAGATCTCTAACCCACCTTTCGCATCTCTCCAGGGGAACATTTCCATTAACACCATGATTAATGCCACCTGGGCAGCATCCTCTCGCCTTGATCATGCTGTTACAGTGACAGTGATACGACTATAGAATATTTCATAATAGTACAGCCTTGTTATGCTAGCTGTTGAGAAAGCTACTTTGAGGGCACACTGACCACTTAAAAGTTACTAATAGAGTAAGCAACTTCCATAATAACTAATTAGCATCCTTTGCAGAACTCGGTTCCTATTTTAAGTTGCCAAATGCTCATTTCCATTTTGTGCAATTACATACCTACTTATGTGTTACATAAAATTAAATCAATGGCTTTATGGTTTAAACACTGTTGATGCTGCTACTGCATTATGAATATGAAAGCTGGAATTTATAAGGTGCAGCATGGTTTGGAGCTGGGAGCTCAGAGCAATAGTGCAAAATAACTTTGGATTTATACCGCACCACTAATATTCTCCAAAAGCAGCCAAATATATTTGTTCTGAGATTTTTAAAAAGTCATCTGTCTTTCTCAGTGGCTTTTATATAGTGTTTTTTCCTTAGTTTACGTAAAATCACCCAGATGTCTGTCTTTTTTCTGCCAATGTTTCTCAAGCATGTCAATACATACCTATCATTCTTATCTTATTTTTACTGTGCTGCTCTTACATGAACCTTAATTTGATTATATCACTCTAATAAACAGCATTATTAATTGCATAATTCCTTATGTTATTCTGATAAATTAAGCTGTATCTCATGAATAAAATAATTTTTAGAAATCAATATTCTGATTGTTTACAGACAAGAACCTCAGAATGGCTTGGTTCTCTCAATAAATACTACATTTTCAAATATTTCTAACTGCACTCCCAATTTTCCTAAAACACATTACCCATTCTGCCATCTAAATATATATAAAATATTAATCCAAATATCGAAATACATACATCTCAGCCTCCTCAGAAATGAGTTAGACACTTCTGCAGGCATCTGTAAAACTCGGCAGTAGCGCTCACAAAACGTATACATGAGTGTCAGCACTAGACTTCAAAATGTGTGTGACTTATTTGACTTTCACCAGGAAGGCCGAGTTCAAAACCAGTCCTGGGTGACAAAGAATAGCTCCTGGGTCATCTTTGTACTTGATGCAATCCAGATTTCTGTGAAATCCCACCCCACTCAGCTCTAGGAAAGTTGTGTCTCCAAGAACATAGTCTTCACTTCTGAGCCTTTCTGTACAATTTAGTATGGATCTACATCAAAATCCTACAGGCAGGCTACCTTTTGTGCACCCTTGCACATGTGAAGTTAAGCACAGATTTCCTGGAACATAATCTATAGGATATAGTCTTCTATGAGATATGCAAATTTGAAGATGAAAGAGCAAATACAATTTCATTTTCCATTCCTTTTTAAATATTACCAAAACCTGAAGCAAAAATCCTGCAAGAACTCCTACAACAGAAAATACCATGAGTCTGGATGTTATGACCTTTCTGAGAAAACTGAACCAGGGGAGGACGTGGTGGATCAGAAAGAGACACTGACTTCAGAGGATGAAAAATGGAAAGTCATTGTAATCTTCAGACCTGAGCAAATACTGTATTTTTTCGTTTGGTGCAAAACTATAGATTCCTCACATTAAAAATAAAAAAAAAGTTTAGAATCAAACCAAAATAGAACTTAAAAAGAAAAAGGACCCTTGCATTTTGAAAATGTTTCCTTGGAATCACTAATGATGGTTCAGTCCCCGATCTGGTTCCCACTTCTTGGCATGGCACTTTTGCTCCTGACCAGCAATAGGAATGAGAGCAAGATCCACTAGAAATAAATGGTTAGAAGTTTTTATTGTAGATTAACTACATTGCACATAGACACATCAGAAGGAATTAGCAACCAAAAAAAAAAAAGGTCCCATTGGTAAGCAGCCATAATGAACTGCAGAGCTGAGTTGCAGGAGAGTTGCTGGGGCATGGTGGTGGGGACCAAAGGGACGTTTCATCATCCCCGCTCTCAGGGCTGAATAACCATTTCCATCCCAGCTGTTACTCTGCATACACTCTGGGCATGGGGATTAAGGGAGCATGGCAGTGCTCCAGATAAACTTTCTGGGAAAATTAAGGGCTCCTTTCATCAATATTTGATTTATTTTTTTTCTCATGTTTTAGCTTGGACTCAGTTCTGCTAATTTTGCTATATACACTCGCAGGCCTTGATTTAAGCAGCGCGTGCCACATGTACAGATGCCAAAAAAGAAGAAAATCCTTTTCAATCCTCAAATGACAAAAACCAGTGGTGCAGGACAGCACTAAACACTAGCAGTTGGGTTTTTGGCTCTAGTTCCTCAAAGGGGATCCAAAATGCAAGCGTGAATTTGGAACAAAATTCTGAAACTTGGGCACCGCCCTTGTAAACACCAAGAGACACTAAGACGACTTCAACTACCACCAAAGGGGTTTGCTGTTGTTGAGTTTTGTTTTGTTTTTGTTTTTGTTTTTGCTATGAACCCCCCAGAATTAAAGCTATTCTTTCAACAAAATGTCAGTTGTAAACACTAAATCTATTGCATGAGTGATAGTTTGTTCATCGTAGAGATTGCTCAAGAATAGCATAAAATGACCCTTGCGATGCTAGCAAAGTCAATGTCAGCTTGAATTACAAGTTACATAAATCTAAGTTACACAAGTTATATCCCCTAAAAGCTGATCCAACTCGTGCACTGAATTATTTGGCAAGGTTTCTGTTTGCAAATCAGACTGGTTGATTTGATGCCTTTTTTTGCCCACTCTGCCATTTTCTCCTGTGGTTCACCCTCCTTTCTCAGTTTGTGTTTCCAGGAAGCAGCAGTGACCAGGAGGAACCTCATCCTGGTTTTCATCCCAGATGAAAATCTCATTAAAGCTCTTCACGAGTTTTCCTTGGCTGGAGAAAGCAGGATGAGGGCTCTATAGAGGCTGAAAGGGTATATTTAGAATAATACTGGTGGGTTAAATGGGTCATGTGAACAATCTAACACTCCATGTACAATAATTTCTTCTAAAATCCAATCCTATCTTCTGGAAAACCCAAACACATTTAACTACCACTTAAAACTGTTCCAGTATGTATTTAACTACAAGAGGGAAGGAGTTTAGCATAGCAACATCGCAACATTAACTTGGCCTAAATACCTATAATATTGGCATTTTACTCAGCAATTAACATAATTTACACTATGGAGTTTATTTTATTCCCCAAAATCAATTCCTTTGCTCTGTATATGTTCCTGAGGAAAAAAGATAAAATCTATTTCCAAAGACTTTTATAGAGCAAAATCATTTAGTTGCTGGATGGGCTTAGCTGCCCTGCTGTGAGGTCAAATCTTAGAGAGAGATAATGCACTGATGTCTTTACAGTTTCTTTCTTTAAGCACTATTCCTCACAGGCCATTATTTTTCCATAAAAAGAGCATTTAATTCATCTACTCAGAACCACTGCCTCTAAGTACGCAAGTTTTCTTTTAAGAAAAAATTATATGTACAATTTATAAATATATAATGCACAAAATAGGAAAATATGTGAAGTTAACATATTCTAAAACACATACACAGAGAAAAACAAAAAAAAAAGTGCAATCTATTGGAAAATTCTCCCTCACCTCATGGGTCTGTAAACCTCAATCACACTACCCGGGCTTCTCCTCTCCAAACTGAGGCATCACAGCCTCCCCAGTTTTCCTTCCTAATGCTTCTGCTCCATTCCTTGATCATTTTACTTATTTTCCTTAGTAACTTCTTTAATTTCACTGTGTCCTTCCCAAGATGCAGGAATCAAAACAGCACACGCTGCTCAAGCTGTGGGCACAGCGAGGGTTTATATAGTGACAAATGAGGTTCTCTGTTTTGTTCTCACTGCCTTTTTCTGTTTTAGTTTCATGTAAAGGTCAAGTTTTATGTAACATATCCAGGACATACTAGAATTTTGTAGCAGATTCCTGTGTTCTATGAGTTTCGGTCTTATACTCCTCCAAAAGGAATCTATGGATATACTACAAAATAATGTGCCATTTAGCCTTAAAAGACAGTGACAGCAGCTGTAGATTCACCTCTTCAGTTATGATCTTTTTCTACTGCAGGAGTATTAACAAGGAGAAGATACTACATAAGTAGAGAAATGACTGGAGGTGTGCAAGTGGTGTCCACCTCCATCTGATGATGGACAGAGACCTCACTCCTTGATTAGCAAGGACTTGATTAGCAAAAACTGCAAGGTAAGGCTGTTTCCTTCCTGAGCAGACTCCCCAGAGCTTCTGAGTTTCCATGAAGGTCTCAGCAGGGACTAAAGGCAATCGGCCAACACTTGCTCCAGAGGCAGCCAGGGACTGTGGAGAGCCCGCGGTAGGACTTGGACACAGCCAGGGTTACTTGTGGCAATCACTGCTTTTCTACCAGGAATGGGAGGGGGTAGCTGAAGTAGGTCTCTTAGCCACTCTCTGCTTAGCAGAACAGACATATACCCCTTGCAATGTGTTTCTCCTCCTTGTAACAGAGCCCCTCTACTCCTCATCCTGGGAGGTGGAGGCCCAGGTTGCACACCAGAGCCCAGTCCATACCCAGAAAGCACCCCTGCTGATGTGGCTATCCAGAATTATTCTTTCAGTGGAAATCAGCCTTTTACTTGGAATTTTAGTATTTGAGAATTTAATGGGAATTATTTTAAAGTACATTTGCTTATACAGAAATAAAAATATCTATTTACATCCCTCCTCTCAACCTTCCAATTCTGCTTGTATTTTTACAAAACAACAAAGCCCAGCCTCACTCTAATGTCATGAACGAGAAGACAGAAGAAGTATTTTTAATATTATTTAATTCTTAATTGCAATCAATGAAATGCAAGTCATCATTATGCAGCCAGTAAAGAACATCAGTACATGTTCTGCAATACAGGACAGTAAATTCACCATATCTTACCTGAAGTTTCAGTTCTTATCTAAACAATATTTGGAATAGGTTTAAGCGTAAACACTAATCTGAATTCCTGACTTGTAATAGGTGGTTACAAGATATTTACAAGAACCTGCCATAATTTTTTTTTTCTTAATCCTCAAGCAACTGACAAGAGCTTCACTTATATTCCATGTCAATGTCCTTTCAGGTTTGGGGTAAATATTAAGTGCATTAGGCATTAATATTCAGGCCATAGGAACAATGTTCATGGTCATTAAAGCAGCACAGAGTACACTCTCACTGCCCTGTCATGTTCCTTAAGTGTTTTGCCCACCTTTTTCTTATGACGCTGCCCAGCGCAGATTATCTGAGCTAAAGCCACTGGTCACCCCTACCCTCTAGCACACCAGAAAGGCTTGTATCATCTATTGCAGGTTTTCTTCAGGGGGAGGGGAAGAGTAATTTAAACTGTGACAGAGTATCCTCTACAAATAATAGGAGGACATTTTTTCCAAGGTTCATATGACTCAGATGGATTTAAACCAGTCAAAAATCTGATGCACAGATGTTTTTTCTTTTTTCTTTTGGCCTCAAAGAAGACATGCAACCATTGGCATTTCTTATTATCTCAGGGACCAAGTTACTCCTGGTTTGCTCTTACCTACCTCCAAGCCTTCTGCACCCCTCTGCCAAGTGGGCCAGTGTCTTTTGCTCACCTCAGTTTTGGCAAAAACCTTGGCACAAAAAAACCCAAGACCTTGTTGTGACTATAAGCCAGACCACCTATTGAAGACACATTTCTTACTCAGGTCGTTGGTTTTGTCTTTCCTGCATTTCTGTCTGATATAACAGTCTTTATGAGCCAACTTTACAGCAAATAATCCATCAAAAGCAACACAGAGGGCATGCATATTTTCCAGTCTAAAATAATATACATTCTCATGTTCTGCACTCCTATCTGCATTGCAGGTGGCAAAGTTACAAAGCGAGCTGCTGAAACACTAATCATCGTGGGTGCAGACGGAAAGGCTTCAGATGGTGGGCAAAGAAGGGGGAATGGGAAAGAGAGGAAGGAAGTAAATCAGGCACATGCTTTTACCTCAATACATCAGAGCAGGTATGCAGCGAGAAGTAATCTGCACATCCCTGCAGGGTTAATAAAGCTCCTTTCTTGGACGCTTTAATGACAGCCTGTTCGCAAAGCAGACCAGTTCCCAATCAGTAAATAAAACAAGATGCAAACATTTTATCTACACAGTGTGTAGCTGGTTTAGAAAGAGGGGTTCCAAATTAATTAATACATCATATTTTGGTCTAGTGCATGGCTGCATTTGGTTCAGTGAAAAAATTGTTATTTTCCACCCTCTGATCACTTTGTAATCTTTAATGAGCAACTACAATTTAAAAGCACCTAGTTCAACAAGTTCATGATGATTAGCTGTATCTGCATCACAGAGATAGCACACCTTCACTAAGGCGGAATAAGGGTGATTGCCCGTCACTCCACAGCACATTTGTAAGAAGGAAACAGAGCATGCAACTAATCCTCCAGAGTGCTGGTATTTTATTTGAGGAGATTTACTCCATGCTCTGTTTCGCCCATCCAAATAGGAATTTTTTTTAATTCAAGAGATTTGCGTCCAACTCTTTTTCTCCCTATTAAGATTTAGTTCCTTTAATTTGGAAAAACATTTTTCTATTTTCTGTTTGTCTTCTGTGAAATCAGGACAGCTGCAATGCAAGTTTATTCTACCAGGTCGCACCTACCAATAAGTTTTTGGGGTTAAACTTAAAACGATGCATGGAGTATAGGCAGAGTCAGAGGATTCACCACAGCCCAGAACAGATCTGTCTTCTTGTGGTTAACAAAATGTATTTTATTGTTTAAAAGTAACAAAATGAGAGCTCAGCATTGTGAGTCAACACTGCATGTAATATTAACATCATGTCCATTCTAGCCCTGAGGCAAGACCCATTAAAATCAGTGGAAGAAATTCCATCGACTTCAATAGGCTTTACATTAGACTCTACTTCAGCAATTTACAGGGTGAAATCTTGGCCCCACTGAAGGATAACGTTAAAGCTCTCATGATCTTCAAGGAAACTAGGATTGTTCCTACTGCAGTTAACAGACAAACAAAATATTCTAGTTGTCTGCTTGCTTGTGTACTGCAGAGCGGTTTGGGTGAATGACACCTCTAATCCATTATTTACCTTGCGTGATGCTTTATATTAAGGCACACAGATCAACAGAGAAGCAGGAAAATTAGGAGAATTTCTGAGTACAACTTAAAAGCACCAGTTTTATCCTTAAAACAATAAATCATATTCCTTAACATTCCCCCTCTGTGCTTTTTAAGATATAAAAACAGTATTACCTTTAATGCTTTAAGTTAGCTTAGATTTGGGGTGGGTTTTTTCCTTGCTTTTATTTTAGCAATTCCTGGACTGTACCCAGGAGATCACAGATAATTATGTACAACTACTGCTACAAAGGCTTTATTTGCTCTTCAGCTTAATTCATTTAACAAGATCAGAGCTCGTTCTTTGCTAGGATTTTTTTGGGACATATTGCAAGGACCCAGATCTAGGCAACTTCAACCTGAGAATTAACTCCCAGTCACTGCCAGAGATAAAATATGTATTATGCTAGTATTGCATATGAGTATCTATGACTGATTGAAATGATGCCTTGCACAGACTACTTAAAACATATTTCAATCTCTATTTATAGAGTGTAATCAGCTGTCTAGCACAATCCTTCCTATATAGACATTCACATCTTTTCTGGTGCCTCTATAGCTATTCATAGAATATAAACACCATCCAAAATACTCTGTATCAGTAAAGCTACAGCTAAAGGATATTTATTTTCTATTCAGTACATATTGCATAAGTATATACGCAAATCTCTCTTCTACAGAGACCATTTCCCACTTTACCATGTAGTCTAAAGTGTAGCATGTATCATCTGACACTTGAGAAAAAAAAGAGAGTCGGTTAGGCTAAAGCCAAAGCTTCCCAACATGTGAGTCCTTTTAGCCAACAGCACTCAGTTCTCTCAAGAGATGAACTACTGTATTTAGTTTGTCTGGTCTAATGAGATTATTATTTATAACTAGAAAATTAAAGGTTTAAGCCCTGACACCAGCCCGAGACTCACCCATCTGACTTCTCTTCATCCAGACTGGCATAAAAGCATTTTTATCTGCTGAGCAATAGTTCTCTCAACCTCCTATAGCTCAGGTACCAGACAGATGGCATGCTGACACACTAACAGTGATTTCTATTTACCACATATATGCAAAAAGCCCTTAACTGTTCTTAATCAATTTCTTTCCTTTTCCTTCTCAGCATGGATCCTTGCTTCTGGATCTCCCCTTTGTCAGAAGTCGGCTTGGCTTAGGTGGGCAGCAGGATTAGGAGCCCGTGGTACAGGACAGGCATGGACCAACACACAACTCATGGTGGTCTGGACCATCAGCTGTAGTGATGAGCTGTCCCACTGTCCAGCTCCTAAGAAATCATACCACTTACAAGGTTTGATTTCTTATGGAGAGTCTTGGCATTAACATTTTCTATTTAAATGGGTGAAGTAGAATTTTCCAGTATACTTGTTTGGTGACGGTAAAACAGTGATACACAGCTTCCTGGGGAGGACTGATGGCCTCAAAGCTTAATTTCAGCATCCTGTATTTTATGAAAGAGTATAAAATAGTAAAGTACCACCTGCTATACATGACTTTACATCAGCCTGCACTAATATTTCTTGATATGTTCCTACTTACATGATACCTTTATTCCACTCAAAAGATGGCTGCAATAGTCACAGAAAAACCTAGAAAAGTCTTAAAACATTCCGAGCAGGAAGAGTGCAAACCTGCTGCTTTTGCCTTGCTCTCATTTCGAGCAGCAGAAGCTCCTCTGCCTTCCTGCCCCAGGAATTTGCCAGGTTTATGGCTACAGCTTGTCAAAGTCGAATACCAGACAATGTAGCAGCCTTTATAAAAAGATAGCAACGTGACATTTCAAGTAATGAGAGCGGCCTGACAAACACTGACTTTCTGCCTCAGCTTTTACTACTCAATTGCTAGAAAGAAAGATGGGGAGCATCCTTGGAGACACTTCTACCAGTAACCACATGTGCAGGACTTGGACTTGCTCAAATACTAAATTAAAATACTAATATACTAAACTAAAAAGCAGTAGCTCCTACTGAAGGTTCATGCTATCCTCATCAAGGACATTTTTCTACCTCAACCTGCATACAGACATATGTTCTGTACTTCTATTGCTATTTAAAATATTGCAAAGTGCAAACTACATTATTAAAAAGATTAAAAAGCAAAGCCTAACTTCCTTTATAATTTGAGATTCTGTTTTCATATAGTAGGAGCAGATGTGCAAATGTTTGTTTACTCAGTTCTTGATAGTAGGCATTTGCTAGCAGATGCATGAAATTAATTTCTGCCCTAGTATTAAAAATCATTTCCTTGATTTAAATGTCTCTTTGATAAAGAAACAGTATCATAAAGTGGTTTAGCTGATGAAGCAGCACAAATAGAAACAATACTTGCTATTTTAGGATTGCTATTTCTATTTGCTTAGATTGCATAGTGTGTCTTTCAGGAAAACAAATAATTACTTGTAAAGTCTTCCATCCAAACATTTTCCTTTTGAATGTGTTTCCAAAAGCAATATAGAAGAATATTCATTTTTAACTGTAAGAAAAATAATTTTAGCATCAGGCTGTGATTTCTGTAGGTTTCACACAGTCAAAAGAAAATGTAGGATTTCATACTCTTTTTTCCCCTGTTTATCAATTTGTGGGGAGTACTGTGCAGTTGCAGAAAAACATTATGATATTACTGGTGTTCTTTTATTTTGACCTCAAATGTGTGTCCACAAGAAGCCTTTGTGGCAGACAGAGAGCAAGTAAGAGGACTTGTTATAGAAGCAACACTCCTCTTGGGCTCCTTGTTGGTTTGTGGAGTTTTCATGTTTACAACAGGTTTTCGGAGAATTTCTGACATACCCAGCTATGCAGGCTCATGTGGCAGAGAAGACACGACAATTTGGACCCTGCCTATACTTCAGAGATTCCCAAATACTTGAACCTACAGCTTTTGTGTTTATTAATAGAGCTCCAACTGCTAGCATGGTTTTATCTGATATAAATCCATTCTTTTTAAGCAGAACTGCCTCAATAAGAGAAACTGGAAAAAAAAGTAGATTTGCATTTTCCCACATGATCCACTCATCCAGTCTATAGACTGGACTCATGCAGGTAGAGCCTGGGCCTTTGCACAGCCACCAGCCCGGTAAGCTCCCATGGTAGCTATTCACAGAGCAGGAAGGGAACGTCAGCCTGAAAAATTACATCATGGCTTAAGCATGGACTAGGATTGGTATCAAAAAATCTGCTGGAATTTCTAGAACAAGGGAAAGAAAATTTTATTATTACAAGTCTGTAATGATTTTGCTATTATCAATAAATAAATAAAAACAATGGTCTGTTTTCTGCAACAATCCTTTAACCCTCAGCGAGGCATTATTTCATAAGTGGCTTGAACAAGTAGGAACTGCAGAACTGGAGCAAACACAGCATGATTGGTAAAATGATAGTCTAAACTACACTATTACATTTTTTACTTTGTATTTATTTTTGCAAGGCCCATACACCTATATTTGGGCATATGCATCCTATTCCTATTACAGCTGCATTTTGCTTTCACATAAAATTTATAGCTAATTTATTTGCTTAATTTCAGATGACAAAGTAACACTAAACCATCAGTCAAAAAAACGTTCCATCAGAGTCACCATCTGTGAAAGTGTCACCTATAAATCTATAGGTTGTAACTAATCTGCCACAGAAGTTAATGAAGTTGATGTATGACTTTGTGTCACCTAGGAACTGTATCTACTGAATAGGAACATCATAAAATTCAAGTTTCAGTTTAATACAGACTGATGCTCCTTTTCACAGTCTCTCAGTGCTTCACCACACCCTGGACTGCCTACAGTGGCAGAAAGTATATGTAGCAAAAAAAAAAAAAAAAAAAAAAAAAAAAAAGTATAATTTGTTTCTTTATTTCTGTCCTGTATTATGCAGCCCCTCCAGGCCATAACGCTTCGTTAGATTCCAGCTTAGTACTAGCATCACTGCAGGGTTATATAAATACAATAATAAAAGCACAGACACACACAGCTCCTTTTATGAAAAGATCCCATAGCACTTTACAAACTTTAATTAATTAAGCTTCACAACACACCACTCCACACTTGAAGATGATTTTTCTGTGTACTACTTCGCCCTGCTGGGGCACTAATGGGTCTGTCGCTGGGTCACTGTGGATACTGTCCCATGGTGGCACAGTGGATAAATAAATAAATATTCATCTAAAAATATCTGCACAGTTTCATGCTGACAATATCACTCTTCCAGACAAATGACCTGGGAGGGCAGCAGCTCTGCAACCCAGGCTACTATTGAGCACATACCATTATACGTCTTAGCAGCAGCAGTCGTTTGGGTTCCCCCCTGACCCCAACCCTATGACCGCATTTAAAATTGCCCTCAATTAGCAATCAGATTTACAGCTCCTGTGAGTCACAGGGAAGGGGATGAACTGACAACCAACACCTCCAGAGGAGCATGGCATGGAGGAAAAGTACTGCCGCCCCGCCTAGGTCCACCCTGCAGTCCCACACTGTCTTTTAGGGCACTTTGCAGAGAAATGGTGAACTTGCAAGCACGGCCCTTACCAAGGTGGAGCCCCCACAGCTCCTGGGGGTCTTGGAGGGCTGGCTGCGCTCAGCACTCCTCTGACAAACTGTCCTGATGGGGACAGCAATACGGTCAAGGTAAGCAAGTCTCAGGGGAGTGCTTTGGGATTTTTAATGGGGAATGTCAACTTAATTGACCCCTGGGATGTCAGTGAAGTGTCTCAGTTAAAGGCTGCGGAGGCAGCCTGTTGCCCTGCCTCAGACTGACGACGTTTGGCATGTGCTGCCCCACCGTGTCCCCAGTGTCCCTCAGAAGCTGCCTGCGTTGGGAGTCAAATCTGAGCCTTGTAGTAACGGCTGTAGGAAAGGCTGACAAGAGGTCTGTTGTAAACACATCAGAAATTACTTCACTCGCCTAAATTTTATCTCAGGTAACTCTCTCTGGTGCTTAGCAACAACTTATATTAAAATTCTGGTTTAAAATACAGTGTTAATTAAGCAATTAAGGATGGCAAGGCTTATTTTATGGCATAATTTACTCATAGTTAGATTGTGCTGTAAGGTTAACTGCGTGAGGCATGTTTTATGGCCTTATGAAATGCTGTCTTCCTTTTCTTATTGCTTTTATAACAGATTACAATGAATTCTTCTTTATGTATTTTGAATTTTTTTTTTTTTATAACAAAGTGGTCTTATTATTTGCCACATTACCATAAGATGCTGTCAGCTAGAGTTTAGCTACAGTTAGAAGACACATTTGCACTGTGTACTAAATGAAAGCACGCTAGATAAAAAAGAGCAACCTAGAAAAAACAGCAGCACCATTCATTACAAATTCAGAAGTATAAAGGATTTGGCATGCAGAAAATAGTGCGTTACAACTTGGAAAAGGAGCATATGTATTGGTAGCAGACATAGGCATTGCTTATGAGATCAGTATGATACACAGCCGATGGGTAAGATATGTGGATCAAAATGACAAACTTCAGTCAGAAAACATTAATTTCAGGAATGGTGGGACCAAATCAGCAGTGATATTTCTTATTATGAGCTGTTTTCTACTGAAGAACCAAACAAAAAACCTCCTCAATAGAACAAATTTAGTTTAGTGCAAAAGCATGCAAAGACTCTGTTCCCAGTCAATTCCCAATCTGGTCTAAACTGTGCAATGAACATTCCTCAAAATTTGTGATAAAGGCAAAGTATGAAGAATATAAAATAATATTCCTTTTAATAAAAAGATGATTCACTTTATTGATGCATCTGTACGTGGGTATGATTAATACATTAAATATGAATAATTTATCAGAATGTATTTGGAATAATGTGCATGGCTAGAAATATTGCTAATATTTTTAAATTCTCCTGTGATGCATTTTAAGCAAAACAGAACAAATGCAGCCATTATCGATCCCACACACTACCAGGACACCTAAACTCACCTTCCTCTTCTAAAAATACATAAAGCAAGCACAGACTGCAGGAGCGACAACAGGTTAGTTCTGAAAATAAGTGACTGGCAGCAGTGGTACGCAGAGGGCAGGACACATGTGGCTCTCCCGCAGGAAATACAGGCTCTCACGGGATGTGGGCATGGACTGAACTGAAGGATGAGAAGAACGAAGCAGTCGTACAAATAGTTACCTGCACAAATCAGTTCAAGGTTATCACAGGGACTGTTTAATTTTCCCTTTGTAACTCCTGTCCTTAACTGGAACGTGTGTTGGGTGCATATGCCCCAACGGTCCATATGATCAACAAGGAATCATATTAATGTACCAAGTCTTGCAGACTGTGTTAGCTTGAAATAGTGCCCATGTCTAACTCCAGGGAGGATTAGCCCAGCTGGTGACTGTGGCTTCTAGGTGCCATCTCAGCAGAAGAAATATTAATACTATTATCACTCATAATGACTTAAACAAACATCCAAGTCTAGTGATTTCTCTGCCTATGGCACACATGAGACTAGCAAATGGATTTGCTGAATATTAACGTAGAGATACAAGGCAAAGGAATAAATGGCTGCAAAGGGTTGTAACGTTCAAGAGCCTGTAAGAGACAATCAGAAGATTTGTGGCAAGTGTTAATTAGTAACAAGCTATAGATGAGCATTCCCACCAGTCTCAGGAGGCCCAGGGGGCCCTTTCCTTCGAATACTGTTCCTGCTCTCCTGACTCAGGAGCAGCTCAGGTACTGCTGGGCAGCATCAGCACACACATGCAGAAGCAGATGTGCTGGGAAGACACCTGGGATCAGGCGATGTGGGGTGAAGGAGCCCCTTGCAAGACCCCAGAAAACATGCTCGCAGCTCTCAGAGTTCAGGTCCTCAAATATAAAATATAAAATGAAAGTGGGACAGGATGACAGCGTGGCTGATGCTGAAAGTACCCAGGCCTGCCTGCTGTGGCTTAAACCTGCTCTCGATAGAAATACTTTTCCATGTTTTTCACAGGCAGGACTACTGAAGATGCCCTTACAGCCTAATGTATCTATATTTTGGACTGCTCATCTTTTTGCTTTATTAGAGTACGCGCATACCCACAACTTCAGCCATCCAGGAGGGGACTGTCTTGCATATTCCCCTCCTGCCCACTGCAACAATTAGCACCTCAGCACAGGGATTCTTTCTGCCACCACATTCATGTGTTACTCAGCCTCCACTTAGACAGTGCTTTTAGTAGACATAATTATTAGTAATAGCCTACTATGAAGATTACATGTATACCTATTGCATTCCAGCTCCCTTCTCTACTCATTATTTTCTTATGAAATACTGCTACGGGAATGGGCTTAGAAAAAGAAAAAGCATTCCTCCAGATTTGCTGGCATATTGTACCATATCAGATATGAGGTCACTATAAATATGCTGTTTAGTAAATATACTGTCATTAGAACTCACCAAAGGAAAAATTTAAAAGAACTGATACACATTTTAAAAAAACAACACAAATTTTAAGGTATTTGCAGTAGGATACACATACAAAGGCCCAGTTTTGACTTAAGTGGACTTTTGGACATATAAGCAAAATTTTCAGCATATTCATGTCATCAGTTAAAACAGGCTCTAATCCTGTCTTAATTTTTTTTTTTTTTTTTTTTTTACTCTATTCAGGAAAACTCTCAAAGATTATTCAGGAAAACACTCAAACAAGTCGTCTTTTCTGAAATCAGAGTATCCTAACAAGTCTTAAAGCATAATATGCATCCATTTACATTTCACCATAGCAAAATGAGTCTTTGCAGCAGACATCTCCTTACTCAATGATGACACACCAGTGATTTCTTGAGACAAATAAAATGTCAAAGCAGATTTTACATCAAGCTCTTTACCAATCACAGATCCATCTGCTTCTGCTGCATTTGCCTTCTGTCTGCAAAAAATTCACCCGAACCATGGGGAAATCCCCTGCTGAAAACCTTAGATCTCTCTCCCTTTCTAGTTCACTAACAGACATCCTGCATTTCCCTTTAAATTGTTAAATTTGTGGTAAACGCAATTTCTCAGCTGAGGACACCATTGTGGTTTCAGAGAGACTGTACAAGGTTTGATCCCCTTAGATTGTTGCACCGAATGTAAAACCAGTTTAAAGCTGTGTTGATACTTGGGTAACCCTTAGCACACGAAGCTTTTGCAAGCAGCGCTGAGGTAAGGCAGAAACAGTGAGGCAGAAGCCTGGATATATGAGACAGTTAAAAATGTATCAGTTTAGCTTGCATGAACTCCTAAAATTTGGCATAAACAAAGTTTAGCCATAGCATCTAACCACATATACCAAATACTACATACATGAAGAGCATAAGAATTGAGTAGTCAAACACAGTTCTCAGGAAAGTTGCAATTTCCTCTGTGCTTGAGCTAACCATCCAGTTCTCACCTAAACCAAGGCTCAACATGATTCACGCTCTGCTCCGCATGTGTCAGGGGGAGAACAAGTTGTCCTTCTGGGAACAGCAGCCTACATTCCCTTTTTCATGCTCTTTTTTTCTAATTGACTTGGGGTTGTTTGCACACACTGCCATAGCTTGCATGCAAAGCCCACAGGTACTTCCCTAGGAGCAATTTCCAGCAAAAACTACCATGAATCAAGCCACTGGGGAGGTGATAAGAGCATTGAGCTCATTGCTCCCTTTTTCCTTGGCTAAATTTTACTTTCTGACACAAGGATGTTAACAGATAGCAAACAAAGAATCACGAGGTACCAATGCATCTGTTTTGAAGCACACAAAAACCTTTAGATGTCATTGCTGCTCATACAGTACCAAGCTTTTCAGCTATTTCTCTTCTGGCTTCCATAGATGCAACTAGAAAATTAGTGATTATTCATACATCTGACTTGTATGCCCTTTACCTATAGCTGACCAAAAGGAAGGCCCTCAAACTAAACAAGATAGTCCTGGAAAGGCGAGTGGCAAGAGTGGTGTAAGTGGTATCTCCCTCCATGAGTCAAACCCTGCCCAACCTCCCCGCACAGGAGTTTACAGCTGTTGGTCATCGATACTGGAAGGAGCCCAGGCAAATGTAATCCAGATGACAGACTACAGACGTCCTTAGACAATTAGGGACAGAACACTGCCACTCTCTCCTCTCCTTTCTTCTTCCCTCATGTAACCTCACATACAGTCGAGGGGAAAGCAAAGGCCTTAATTTTAATATCCTGTGGCACCCTGGTCCCATAGCACATCAGCAACAACTTGGCAATTAGGTAGTTTCTCAACAGCTCTGCTGCTCAACTGAACAGTTTCCATTTAAATCTGAAGAAGAATAAGGCCTGCAATGACTTCTAGAGCACTTTTTCTTTCATTTTACTGAATTTGCAGAACAGTAGATTTCTTTTTTAACCTCCATATATGAACCTTCTCCAGTAAATGAGTGTTTAAGCTATTAGATGTGGAGTAAAAAATGTGCAGACTATTGGCATGCAATGACTCTTAATAAAAACCCTTGTTTCCCATTTTTCCTTATGAACTGCATTGAGGTTTTTATGGTGGTAGCACGCACTTGCTGGAAAAGGGTTAATGGTTAATCTCAAACCCTCCAGCACTGCAGCACTAACTCTTAAAACACATCAACTTTATGTTAGATTTTACAGTGATTTCAGCAATTATCAATGTTATCGTGGTGGATAACATAATCCCGATCACCGTTATAAAGGGCACTACTCAGACATATGAGAAAAGTAAGGATCTTCGCCAAACGCATACACACAGTCCTTAAAATTCTCCATTGATTTCATTAGGGGTTCGGTACCTGAATAGTTTTAAGAGCCTTCACATTAGCATGGTGAGAAAGCACAGGTGAACACAAAAACTGGCATACAGAATCCATGTTAATTTTTCAGGGTGATTTTAAAGTGTATTTAAGCCTACCGACAGCATTGCTTCTGTCCTCCCCTCTCCTCCCATAAACACCAGCAGACGTCGTATGCACGCGCAGTACACTGCGCCCACGATTGGATCTAGAGTGGCCCAGTCAGTCACAAAAGTTTAAAAGATGAGACTTCTGCTATAACCTCATCCTCACATCATATTTCTAGGCATCAATAGATACAAATAATATCCCACATTTGTTCTAGAAAGGGTCAAAAGGTACCTTCTAATTTTTGTAACTGCAACAAAGACACTGAGTGCCACAAGAAATGGATTGTATACAGTGAATGCATCCAAGCAGTGGATTTATCTGGGCTGTGAGCTGAATCACTTAACCAGGAGGCTGTAATA
This sequence comes from Platalea leucorodia, assembly GCF_965183815.1. Lineage (NCBI taxonomy): Eukaryota > Metazoa > Chordata > Aves > Pelecaniformes > Threskiornithidae > Platalea > Platalea leucorodia. The sequence continues at coordinate 6,914,724 of NC_138830.1, forward strand.
ATTCTTGACGCTCCTTCCAGACTTTTACTGCAACCAAGCTGGCTGTGTAGTTTACACTGCTAAATATGATGGTGCTGAAGAGACACTGTTTGCTGTCTCCGACCTTTAGAAATGCTTACCCAGTTGGCTGTTGTGCCAGATCATATCAACTGGCAACTCCACTTTAACAAAACGATTTTCTGAACAAAATCCAAATATGTCCTGTAAATAGCTCTTCTGTTCTTGTTTTAGGCATGTCATTTCATTAGACTATAAATATCAGAATTCAAAGGTCACAAAGAAAAATGCAAATGCCATTTATAAGGGTGTTATAAACAGCGTATCACTAAACAAGTGATCTGGACAAATTTCAGAATGAAGTTCACAAAGGGAAAAGTATTCTCTCATTTACAAGATCAAGTACAAAGAGGTCTTCATACTTTAAAAGAGCAAGATCCATATGTTCTTTATATAGCACAAATCAATGCTTCAGGGATAGATAATGGTCCAATAACTTTGTCTCCTGAAGGACTGCTGAGGATCAAATGGATACAATTAAATGAAAAATATAAGTACTTACAGGAAGAGTTTAAAATGGATTAAATCATAAACTACACATAATGGCTAGTGAAATACTCTATGCAAACCGACTGAGGTCACATTAGTTTTCTTCTTGGAAATCTACTGTAGGTAGTTCAGTGAAAGCAATAAATTAAATTTATAGGAAGATAAAACACCACACAGTCACTCCAACATTTCAAAAGGGAGAAAAATCAAACAAAACTACTGCATTTCAGAGCAGTAACTCTCAACACCAACTAGAAAGTATGCCAGACCAAATCTAAAGTTGAGAGCCGTTTCCTGCAAAGCGATGTACACAGAGGACCTTTCTGCATGGGCTTCAGCACCAAAACCACCTTTCCCCAGCCTTGGCTCTCACCTCTTGTCCTTGCAAAAACCAGCTTTGTAGTGAAGACATTGGCAATATTCATAGAAGAGGCAAACCAGACTATATATACTCTCAAACCAGATGTAACAGAGACAATCTTTGCACCAGAGCACTGTCTGCACAGGTGTCACGCGTGCAGCTTGGCCGAACGGCCCTAGCCACATGCTGCTGCTGTTGGGAGAGGTGGCCTTTTCGGTAGAGGCTGATCCATTCAGCCCATTAGCCACTCATGTAACAACGTGCATAACATGGGGTCTACTGCTGAGCTGCAGACTGCGGAAAGAGCAGGAGCACACTTGCCCGCTCCCCCTTGCAGCTGCTCAGTCTGAGTATTTGTCACTGCCACCAAGAAACCACTCTGCCAATATTTACAGTAATAAATTAAAGCCTATTAAAACCAGAAGTTGACTCTTCAGTAGCACAAGATTTAATGTCCTCTGCCCTCCTCACTGAAGAGTTGATTTTGCTTGACTTAAATAATATATTTATAAAATTTGAGCATATAGTTTCTTCAAATACTAAAAAGCTATTACTGAATACCTTAGACTTCCAACTCTCTTGCTGTATGCATCTTGAATATACACACCTTATATCACCAAGGCTGCCTCATTTCAAAGAGGACAAGAATGAACAATGGAAAGGCCTGGTTCTTAAAATAATAATAATAAAAAAATGCTACAAGCTATTTAAAGGGTGAAGAATTTTGCAGAAATAAATGAGGCATGAGTATTCTTCATTAGATAAAATATTATTGGACTATGTCAAAGGTAACCATTTTCTTCCTCTAGTATTAATGAGAAAAAAAAAAAAGTGATGAATTTCAGTAATTCTGAACTTTGCATTTATAAAGTAAAATTGCACACGTGCCATAGATTAATTAGACTTCTCTGATCAAATCTGTCTTCATTGTAACTCAAAAAAAAGAAGCAAATAAAATTACTACAGGAGTAGCTTCAGCTCATGCAACATAAACTCTTCCTTAATATTTTAAGATGAGAGTTTGCTCGATTAGCAAAATGTTTGGAGGAGACAACGAAGATTCATCTACTGCCATAGTGCTGTCAAGCACATGCAGGGGAAATCACAGGCTGCAATTACAATAACTACACATGAACTTTGTAGAATGTTTACATGTGGTTATTTCAAAATGAAATTTTGGATGCACGGCCTCCACTTCAACAGGCCAGCCTTGCCCAGACTGAGGCAGTTTTCAGATGCCACGCCATGTCCCAAACTTGCAGTGACACAGCAGCGTGGTGAACGGCCAGCAGCGGGTGCTGAGACTCACCTCCTAAAGAAATTCATTATCTTAGCTTTCTTGGGATTTTAATCATATTTACTATAACTGAGATCCACTGTGAAGCAGACAGAGCAGACGTGATTTCCTGTCACATCGCATGACATACCAGAAAAATATTATAAGGTAATTAAGTATTGTTGGTCACTTATTTTTGCTTTGACTTCAAGTTGACAAAATGTTTCCCCGGACTTTCTCTACAGATGTTGGAAAAGATGTGACTTATTCTATGGCTACAAGGAAATTTCCAGGTGTTATTTTTATTAGTCATTATCTTTTTATGTCATCTTTGTATATGATACTACATTCTTTCAAAGAACTGTCTTGAATCTCAAATGTTAAACCAAATGTTATCCATTCAGCTAACACCACATAGCTGACTGGGAAATCTCTGATGTAATGTGAATGAGGTCAGATGGGAGAGAAATACAGTGTTAAAAAGAAAAAAGAAAAAAAAAAAAAGAGAGAAAGATGACTCACTGCCATCTGTTTGCGACTGGATTAATAAACAAACTATCAAAGAACTCTCACAAATAAAGACTCAATTATTAGCATGAGGGCATGTTTTTCAAATTAATCTTTCAAATTGAAGCAGTAATAAAACATCGAGATGCATGTAAAGCCTCTCTAGATCTTTAATGTGTCAAGAGACTCACATAAGCTGAATAATTCTTTCTTCTCCAGCAATAGGTGGGAAATGTCTGTTCAGAAAACTTTGCAAAATGGCATTGCAAATTCCTAACTGTGGCTCTGACAGGAAAATAACCTCACTTGAGAAGAGCTCTCAAGCACTGTCTTAACTTCCACTGGATTCTACCCAAATGCACACTCAAAAATAAATATACTTTCAGTCTCTCTATATTTGGGGTGTTTAATGAAATGCTAAACAAACAGAACTGAATCACTGAGAAGTGAAAGGAGAAACCACTCAATTTATGCCAGAGGGTTTTTTTGCACAATAGACTGAAAGGACTAAATAAAAACTGGAAATTGAACCACAGCAAATCTGACAACACACCCACACAAACTACTTCATTCTAATATAAAAGCAGTATGAGCCTGGAGTTGCTAAGGCTTATGTTCAGTTTCTTATAGTTTCTGGTTTCCAGTAACAGCTATACTTCAGCAATCATGCAACCATTTGCTCTTACCATAAAGCAGTTGCCTACCTGTGATCACACGCTGGTTCAATTTTCCAGTTCAAAATCAGATATAATGTTTCTACTACAGCCATTTGGAATTGCTGCCTTAACTACGAGAACAGCCTGAACGGCTTCAGACCAGATGCAAAAATAAAATAAAAAAATGTGCTGAACAAATACCTGGTGATTTGTTCCTTCTTTTTACCAACTGCAGAAACGTGCTGCAGGTATTCCAGCAAGACTTATAACTTTGCACTTCCAGACTAAGAACTTCCAGACTAAGAACTTGATATTAAACAGCAGTTAAATCCTTTTATGAAAGTGCTGTTGGCAAATATAATAATTATTTCGTAAGTAAATTACTGACTGACTTCAAATTTCCTGACTTTCTCTGTCCGTCTACTTATCAATATAAAACATCATATATTTCAGCAAGATTTTGGCTGACATGCACACATTCATCTATTTTTTCTCTTTTGAGGAACGAACTAGTTTTCTTTGCAACAATTATTGGAAAGAAAATCAATGGCTTACATACAATCCTTGGGTTTCTATTGCCCGAAACGTCAGAACAGTTTGCCAGTTATTTCTGTTTTCTAATCCAGCAAGTAGAATATGATCACCGAGATAGTTGGTTTTAAAAAGAAAAAAAAAACAACCCTATTTTTTATAAGTCATATACATTAGAAAACAAATCAAAGAAATTTGTTCCTCTGTGGATTTGTGGCACTCCAGTTCAGTAGAAAATTTGATGGTTTTGAGTGCCTTGAAGCCTACACATTTTCATAGCTCATTATATCCAAAATCATAACTACTGTATTCTACAGAATTTCCCAGAAAAATAAGTAAAATTATAATTTTCTAATTAATTCAGTATGGCTTTTCTGTATGGAAACTGGCCCAGGTCTTATAACTTAAGAGAGTCGCTTCTAAAGCTGAAAAGATAAGAGGACTTTTTTGACATGGTTATGCAGGTTTGGCACCTTAAGAATTTAATCATTCTGACAAAGGTGGCCAGGCCTCAGAAATAAAAAGAGTAAAAGAAGAATAAAAAGATGACGAACAGAGAAAGATAATCTGTCATTTTCTCCATGGTCATTAGATTCTCCTACAAAATTTAACATGTAGCATATATAAAAATGCTGAAGTGGATCAGTAAAGGCTATAGGAATCTGAGAGTAAAAACACAGATGATCAGTCTTAGAATGATAGAAACTAGTTGTGAGAAATAAATTGATTAATTGGAGATCTCATTGCCTTGCATTCATAAGCATACAATTTAAGATTTCTCCAATACTATGGTAACATTAACTATTCTAACTCTGGGTATTCTTTGAGGACGATTCATTTAATTATCTCACGCTCAACATACACAGAAAAAAATACGACCTGTCATGAAAAAGAAAAAAGCTCTCTTTTCTTACACAAAAGAGAGCCCTTCCCACCTACATACGTACTTTGGTTATTTCAAGTACCTTGCGACCCTTTCCTGTCTGCAATGTTTTGCAAATTCAAATTTGATTTCCTTGCTGGCTTTCCAAACTACTGCTAATCCATCTCTCCTGCAAGTTTTATTCCTCGTCCTTTTCTGCGGGGATGCCACCAGCTGGATGGCTACAGCACTGTCTCCAGCCACGGATGCACACAACTTGGAAGGCTCCTGTCATCTCTGGTCATTTGAAACTGGCCTCACTGCTGACCAAAAGCTCTCCTGCCTGTAAATAAAATCTATGCTTTGTTTTAATTATTTGCTTTCTGGGGAAAACATTACACTTGCTGAAAAGAAACAGTCATATAATGTCAGCCAGCTTAATGACTATGGTTGCAGCACACTGTGATGTAAATTAGAGAAATTGAGCTCAGCAACATGCTATGTTAGCGAGCAGTGAGTTATTTTACTTGTTTTTGAGCTCCCTTTAGGGGATGATCTGATTTCTTTGCAAGCCAGTTTATTATGAGTTTATCTTGAAGAATTAATTTTTCAACCATAATATGTACATTTTAATTGCTGGTTTTGGCAAATTGTTCCAACAGTAACAGCAGTAACTAGAGCCTCCTTTCAAAGTGAAGTAAACTGGATCTCATGTAACATAAATGAAGTTTTGATTTAGGAAGGAACAATGTTTTACCTTCTGTGGCTTGTTCCCCTCATCACCCCCCTTTCTGATTAACAGTCACCAGAGCAATGAAAAGGAAAGAGAAAAACATTACTTGAGCTTTGATAGTTACAAGTGAAAATAACATAAGTGAAGAATTTCCAGTGTCCAGGGTAAACATTTGGACAACTATCCATTGAAGATTATCTACAAAAATAAATAAACAAACAATCCTTCTCTATAACTGTATCTCAGCCACTTGTTGCAAAACTTATCTAGGGTTTGCTTAATGCAAAACCTGCCATGCTCTTGGTCCCAGGGGCGCTGAGGCTGCTTCCCGCGGCTGGCCAGGACAAGCCCCTCCACCTGCACTGCTCGTGGCGACCCTGTGAACGGACAGTGACAAAACACTGCTCAACAGAGAAGAAACCAGCCGGCTTTCTGGCCTTACATTTTCATCATATGTTAAAGATAATTTCATTTCAGGACCGAGAGAACAGTGATTCATGGTGCAGAAAACATACTTTGAAACGAGGTCAAAACAGCTCTGTTATTCACTATATGGGACAGAAAGAAAAAAGGCCATATGACTATTAGAGCTGATGGATAACAGAAGGCCCAGACTTACAGTTTCAACATTTTTACTGGAAAAAAAATTGTTCAGGACAAAATGCTCTAGCTTATTGACCATGAAGAAATTGGTTTCATTTCATCCTTAGTTTTATATATACAGTATAACACTTGCAATCAGCAGTTTGGACACGTTGTTCTAAAAATATTAGAATGACATACTGATTTTAAATTTCTCTCAAATTTCAAAATTGTTTTTTGTCCAAACTATCTGATCTAAAATCGCCACAAAAGATATTTGAAACAGCATTTGCTAAGCAAGATTTTTTTTAAAAGAAAAAGTCAAAGAGATTTTTAAAAGTCACAACTGATCAAGTATTTAGATCTGGAACAGATTTCTGAAGATTTTTCTAATGCACCTAGAAAAAGCCTTTGACAATCTATTTATCTAAATCAGATCTATCTAAACTCTCTTTGATGCCAACCCTACAGTTAGTTCCACTGTAGGTTATCTCCAGATAGTGGGACAGCTCCTCATTTCTCACTTTATTCACAACAGAATTCAAGTAGGACTGAATAATTTTTACAAAATACATGACAAGGGACAGTGTGTGGCTTTAACCCTCCCTTGGCTGGTTTCCAGCTATGGGAATCAGTGCAAGTCACTTGGCACAAGAAGCACTGAGCAGTGTTTGGGAAGACAGGGACGAGCTCTCCAGTCCGTGTGAAGCTCCCAGTTATCAGCCAGGGAAGCATAATGACAAAAAAGTACCTGTCAAGTATTTCGCAGGAAGTTAATAACATGGTAAAACTAAACATGATAATAAGAGGGTTCGGCAAAAGATTTTAATTCCCCCCACAAGAGGAATCAGAGAGAGGGAGGGCTTACGGGATTTTTTTTCTGGAAAGGGTCTGCTTTCCACAAGAAAAGCGTAATGTTTCATTGAAAAAGCAGACTTCAGGGTTCAATTTTTATCAAAAGATACCAGTTTCCATGGAGAGTAAAATCCAGAGCATTGTCAACAACTCTACAGAAACACACACAGATGACACTTGGTATTATGCTTGTGCTCAATATCCTGTTTTAATGAAGTTTTTTATTTCACACCTTTTAAGATGACCTTAGTTCTTGCATTTGACACTAGTGACAAGCAATTTTGTCTTCTCATGTGGTAAAGCACTTTGGTTTTATATTGACTTTTAATGAGGTAAACAAAGACAAGATTTCTTTTAATTTATTGTATTTTCATTACATTTGTTGTCTGCTTAGTATTAGACATAATATATCATTGTAAGGAAACATTCCTTGCAAGATCCTTTGAAGTTGGTTTGTCTCTTAAGCAAAGGCTTTATTTTTTCTTTCAGACCTGATCTGTGTCTTTATTTGCTGAACTGTTGATACATTACAGAAGGAGTTAATAAAGCTTGGCAAGACTTAGGGAAATCTTGGTTAAGCTATTCAAACTGAAAACCAGCTCTTCCAGTCAGCAGTGAATTCGGCACTGTAGGTAGGACACAATTATAAAATTGCCAGGTTCTGCCTCAGTCACTGCCATGGCACATGGGGGCATATCAGGGGTTGAATACGACTTCATTAAAAACAATGGTAGTTTTGTGACTGAATCAAGTAAGCTAACATTTTTAGCTATGATTGCTACGCCATGGTCTCGTCCATGACTGTAGCATCATATCTGACACCCAATGAATGGTAACAGAAAAAGACACTAGTCATATGAAGTGTAATCTTGGCTTTATCAAGACTCCATAATTGCTTTCCTTTGCAATTTTATTTGCATGTTCTTAATCTGTAGGGTATGACAGCAAAGCCAACTAGATAAATTAGGGGACCCTGACTAGAGCAAAATGAAAATATAAGACTAGAGAAATGTACAAATTGGAAAAGCAGACACGATGTGGGACACCATGCTGCCAACACAGATAGTAATGTGCTAGGAAATATGACGATATTAGTATCTTCTTGGCTCCAACTTCATAAAAACATAGCAGGCACAGGAACTTATGCCATCCTCATAAAACCAATAGTACACAATTTTGTAATTCCCCTGAGGCTCATCATGGAAGATATGAGCAAATGTCACTCAAAGCTGTCCTTACATTTCATCTAGATGTCTTGATTCACAGCAGGAAATTGTGCTAATAAATCAAAAAGGTTCTCTAATTCATTATGTTGTCATTATCGTTTGTAATCTTCCTGTAATTAAGTATCAGTGGGTTTCCTTGGAGAACATATGATTGAGCCTTAAATTGCAGAATATTCTCAGCAGCATGAGACTGCAACTGAAGCGCTTGCTATGTAGTGTTTCTCAAGTGTATATTTAATGTATGGAGGGTTTTTTCCTACGTGCAAGCCAGTCTGCCAGGGATGTGTGCTCATTACTGCATGTGCGCTTAACGTCTGACAGGTCCGTGGTTATTAATAATGAGTTGGATCCCCTCATTGCATAAACTAGCGTAAGCAACTTATTCCGGCTTATGATCAAATACGTGAGGGGGGTGGAGTTCAGAGCAATATTGATGTAGTAACACAATTATTTTAGTCTCATACTTTAAGCTGTATCGGCAGTCGGTTTTCTTAAAACATTAATAAATCAGTTCATTTGTTCTCTGTGTAAAATAATTAAGCACAGGAACCTGCAGTATGCATGCAGACATTTCCATCATGATACAGCCCGAGCGGGTTACATTCTACATATGTATTTTTATATAGACATACACAGAATATGGTGCTGGAAATCTGTCCATCCACTGGAATGTACGAACATTGACACCTGAGGCTCCTCTCAACAAAACCAGGAACCGCCATCTCTCCATGCTTTCTGCTGCTACTGCATAAATATTGTCCCACTGGCCAAGAGCCATCAGAGCCGCTGATGGCTCAGCCAGGCTCCAGAGGAGCAAACAGATGTTTCTCTAGCAGAAACGTAAGTGCGCATAAGAAAACCCACCCTGGTATAAACTGTTTTCACAATAATGGCAATGGTATATCTGTCATCATTAAAACACTGACAAAAATACAGTTAAAAGTGCTCAATGAGTATTTTCAACTGACAATTTACAGGGAAACCTGTTAGTCTTTTCACAAAGCCCAGTAATATGCCAGCAGAAACCTATTACAGTAAGTACATATCCTCAATGAAAAGCAAACAATGAATATCCCCTTATCTCTCTTTTTGAGCAAGGGAAGCCATTAGCTGGCAGAACTGAAATTGAGTGTGAAAGCAATACATATTTTTCCCATATTGTAGCAAGAAATGCTGAAATAATGAATAGCACTGAGAAGTCTAATTACCTGCATATTTATATTTACTAATTCAGTTATTAGCATGACACTGACATCATTCTTCCACTTATAGTCAGACCCTTTATCTAGTCTATCTCCAAAGCATAATTTCCAATAATGTCACATACTTACTGTCTTATCTTTCATTTCAGACATTTGCGATAAAGTTTTAAAAATAACTTTAAACATCTTTTAAAATTCAAATGAAACTAAGAGATACATCTCATTATCCATGATTGCTATTGACAAAAATAACACAGTATCACAGGGCTTCTATCTCCAATCTCTATAGCCTGATCCTGAGCCACTGAAGTCAAAAAAAGAAATTGTACAAAATGGAAATAGCAGACTCCTACTCATTAAATGAGAGCTCCCAACGGATATAACGACTCCAGAAGATATCCACTGTAAATGTAAATTCAGAAGATTCCAAATCTCTGAATTTTAAATAATTTTAACCATTTTCATTACTTAGTGATTTTTTATTGCCATGAAAGTTGCTAAATTACAAATGCTGCAGTATAGCCATAAAAGTCACCTGGATCTAGATGCTGAAAATCAGCAACTTTCCTCATGATTTTGAAAGGTTTTGGTTGTTTAGTGGACCACGAAGCAGAATCCTAAAGAGATCTTTGCACAAAAATACCCCCACAACCCACCCCTTCAAACCTCTGTTTATAAAAAGTTGGATCTTGATATCTTGGTACTGCAAATCCTTAAAAATAAAGAAAAAAAGAGCAAAACTGGCAGCATAAAGCTATGACAGTGAATTTTAAGCCTCTTTTTCATATGTTCACAGGGTTCAGGAGTAGATATTGGTAGTAAAAGAGCATATTCAAAGAAATGTGGGTTAAATGTGATCCTCGGTCACCTGTGAAGCTCAGCTTCATTACCAGGAAGCAGCTATTTATTAATACAAGTCTGAGCTCCCTTGAGTCTCCTGTCATTAGACAAAATGCCTGCTTTTTTTTTTTTTTCCTCCATAGTGCTGTGATGCCTGTCTAGCTGTTATCTTTCTACCTCCAAGAAAGCTGCGTATTGGTGATGGGAGCTATAATTTTATTATGCATACAGTTTTTAAAATAATTCTGGTATCCTTGAATTCATAGAAGAGACATCTGACAAATTGTGCTGTACCCAGTCTGAGTTTCTTGGAAGGAAAATGTTATAAAAATAGAAAATACTGTTACAATATCCATAGTTGCACCAAACATTTAATTGGCTATTTGGTGAAACTTCTTTTAGAGTCAAATCATCTTTCATTCTTCCATAGTTAAAGTATTTAAACAACATAAAGATCACCATTTTATATAAAATCAGCAATAAATATACAATATATATGCACAATAAGGAAGAATGCAGCATATCTTTTCCAGAAAGAATATGAATTATCAAGGGTTCAAACAGGAGGGAAACTCTTTTCTATGGGTGAATCTTTCCGTGAGCTCCTAGCAGCTGAAGGATGGCAAAGCATGTTTTCATGGTCAGCAGCAAGCACTTCTTCTGGGTCTAGCAGTGTGCAGAGAGGATGAGTCAGAAACAAAATGGGAATGGATTGCACACTACTGCACAACAAAACGCTTGTGCAAGGCAACATGTAGCAGCAAGAGGGTAAAACCCCAAAACCTCAAATCTGGAACCTTCTTTTGTTTTCCTTGAAAACCAAGAGCCACAGCAGATAGCATTAATTTTGTTACTGTGGAACCACAGCTACATCTAATTTACATAAATGACAAACAGAGAGGAGCTCAGACGGTACGTTTGTCTGCTTGCATTGGACTGGAAGAGGCAGGTACTGTTATGTTTGCAAGTGTCTTCCCCATAAACACACACAACTGTAAGCACAAAGTGCTGCACACCGAGCTGCCTACCGTACAAGTGACTGCCACTGAAATCAGTATTCAGCCCTCAAACCTCGCAGGCCCTGGGACAGAGAGACCTGCTTCGGTGGGGCACGTGCTAAAAACCTCCTGAAACACGTGAGGCTCCTTTCCTCTGTAAAAGAGAGATCTTTAGAACATTGTATCAAGAAATTGATAGAGCTGGTAAAGCAAACTAAAAGCGTAAACATATTTTTTCTTTGTATTCATTCTTGTTGTTGACATATCAGAGCATTTTTTTCAGGAATGAAATGCCAGCAGATAGGGACAGTGGGTTGTCTGGAGTTCACTGTTTACCGCACATTTATGCCACAGTGCTCTCAGCTGTAAAAAGATAAAAATTCCCTCTGTGTAAAGAAAAAAACTTCAAGCATATTCTACCAGATATATTAAGCAATACCCATCATCAGCCATACTAGATGAACAATTCTTTTCCCCTCCCTCCCAAGCTACATTTAGGAGTTGCCTCTGAAAGAAATTTGCTTTTGTCAGTCATCCAAAGGATTCCTGCTTAACCTCTGCATCCCAGCACGGGATGCAATTACAGTGGCGGCTTTTCAGAGGCCATCACTTAATACAGAGAAGAGGAATATTAGCTGCAGAATATGTCGGGAATTCTGGAAACAAGATAAGGACGCGGCAGCTGAGTGACAAGCATTAGCAGCAGGTGGTATTTTTCCTTTTCACCATTAACATCGGATAAATCAGACAGGTGCTCAGGGCAGTGATATGCTGAACTGTAGCTGGTGCCACTGCCCAGAAAGCGGCCTGAGACCCTTCACTGTTTCTCAATAGACACCAGGATTAGGCCCTTCATAATCTATGGGGCGTAACGAGAAAAAAAACTTTCTGAAGTTCATGTAGAGTGTCAACATTTGTGTTTTATTCATTTTGGTGACCTGTTGATATCTGTCATAGGATTAACTGGAATTGCCCACAAGAAACCATTAGCCCTATATTTTGGAATCAAACACTATTATCATAAAAGAGCTACATACCATATGTAATATCCAAAATAATTTTGTAATATTAGAGGACCAGTGGTATCACCTTTTTTCCCCTCGAGTAAAAAAACTGCAATTTAGTATCAGATATCCAGGTACCAAGTATGTTACCAAATAGATATTTTCCAGGTAAAAATCCCTCCAGTTGCCTCCCTTACCTAAAAGAAGCCATACCATCTATTTTGAAATTGATTTTCTCATTGACTCCTGTATTGATTTTCCTTAAAAAATAAAGATGACAACATGACAACTGTCACCAGACGGTCTACGTTACACAGTATCTGCTGTATTGTCAGTCAAACCCCACATAAAAAGTGCAGGGGGAAACACTGTTCCTCTTCCTCCTATTTTCATGGCAATTATACGCTTTTGGGACCGCCCAGCACTTTAGCATACGCCTGTATAATTATTTCAAAGTCAGTATTTGACATATAGCAATCCTATGGCAACACAACCGAACGACATTATCTATCTGTTTTCAATCTACTACTGATTAGAAGAAAACGAAGATATGTGGATTAACACCGACAATCTCACCAGTTTATGTACATTTGATGCTTATTCAAGAGCAGTGTCTCCTCACAGTGATGGATAGAGCAACTAAAATGCCCACGGAAGAGTAAAGACTCAGGAATAGGCACAAAGCAACCATCGGTCCATGTAATTGGGAAGGACAGGAGACGCAGTGTTATTCCTGAGAATATCCACTGGCCGTGATCAAAAGCTTTTCCAAGCAGTGATCCATGTGGTGTCCTGCTAGCACACTGGACGTGGCTACCCCACAGCATTGGCTTCAAACGTCAGGGAGAGGAGAAGAGAAACAGGGCAGATACCATGGGATAAAGAAGACTCTCAAGTTAAGTTCAGAGCAACAGCAAGACCTTCAAATCCTTCCATCAGATAAGGTTTTGTCTCAGAATAATTACATTCAAGTCTTTTTTCGGGGACTTTCTCCCGCTTTTTTAACTCCTTATGTAGGGATTCTGCCACCATCCCTGCTCAGCACTGGAACCAACTCATTTCATCCCCATCAGTTAAACAGAAACTTTGCCAAACTTTCTAAAATTACCCCCTACTTCTTGTTTGCTTTCAATACTTTGTTTACTCAATCTCTTTGTGATTTTGCATGGTGTTTTCAATTCACAAGAAACACTTTAGGAAGTTGCTCAGGATCCCGTGCATGTGGGTGCTTTGCAAGTACGATACTATGAATGTTATATATTCTGATTTTTGTGAATTTTTTTGTCAACAGCACACTTGAAAGAACTCTCCTGAATTCTTAATTAGTGTAAAGGTATAAATAGCACCAAATTGCATGTTGGGAGCATCATTTATCCCTAGCTCTGCATGAGCTTAATTTTCTCAATTGAAACTAATTTTTACCTAACTCAGGAAAAATAAAAAATGTCACGAAAACTTTTTTTTCAGCTTTTGCTGAAGCCAGGTTCCTTGATTCAGAGAGCATGTTGGTTTAATCCAAATTGCTCCTGATGTAAACCCAAGTTGTCTAATGAGATAATGAGATATACCACTACGCATTGCTGTGCCCCTGAAGAATCTCATTAAAATTTGGAAATAGTACTACTATTAACCACCTATTTTCCTGTGAATACATTTTAAAATTATTTAACAAGATCTATAGCAAAGTATCCATTAGATACTACAATAGAGTAGTATCCATTATTATTTGATGAAACATTTTACCCAATTTTCTAATTGCCCTAGTTTTGCAATCTCTAGTACAGGAGCAACGAACTCAGTGGGGCTCTATGGGAATGCAGAAACTCCTCTAACAGAGATTTTCAGGCTTCTTTGCAGCATGTGGAGAACAGACCTTTCTCCCTACCACCCTTATCAGTTGTTCGTTCCTCTGAGGTTTTGTACAAGAGATTCACAAGATAGCGAAAACAATTTTTATCAGAATAATACATTGGTATGTTATACGTTGTTCCTCCAGCTCCTGACAGGTGGATATGACTCAAGAAAATATAAAACTGATGCACGAACATACAGAATTGGTTTAATATTTTAAAAAGGAGGCCCAGACAGGGAAGCTGACAAGCGAGTAAGCCAGTGTACTGTCTCTCTATAAGTATCTCTCTCTATACATATTTACACATATACACATTTGTACAGGCACTGTTGAACTTCAGGCAGGTCAGTTGTTCTGGCAGCTTGAGAAATAGCCACAAATCCCAAGAGAATACAGACTGCCACACACTCATAATGAAGAGCAAAACAACGGTTGATGTGTCTATGAGTAACAACTTATTCATCACATATATTACTCTGGCTGCTACACTGGAAGGCATTGCACTTTCTCTTTTTGTTCGTGTTCATTGTCCTACAGCTTACCTATTTTCACATGTCTTGAAGTAAAAAAACAAAAAAAATGGCCATAGCAAAATTCTACTGCAGCTATAAATAAACTTAGTGGGAGATAAAAATAGGCCATGATGGAGATTCCAGCCTTTCTTCTTTCCAAGCACTCAGCTTGAATCAGTCAACACAATTTCCCATTATCTACGAATGAAGTTAAAAAGTAATACTTCTAAACTCTCCAGGAAGAAGCTTGTGCTTCTTTTCATTTTCTTTTGGTGAAAAGTGTTATGACTGTTTTGGAAGACTGATTTTTCTTACTGTAAAATTCACTCTTAGCATTTGTGTCTTGAAACATGTGATTTAAATGTATTTTTTTTTTCCTGAAATATAACAATGAGGAAGAAATTCTGTCTAATTGGAACAGAACTGCATTTCATATGTGACTGTTTTGTGACATTTCTGAAAAGTTAATTTGAACCCAGAAAGCCAATTTATGTGCATAAATCCCTGGCAATGTCCTGCTCTACTGGATTTTGTTGGTTTGTTTTTTTTTTTTTTTTTTTTTTTTTTTTAGCAAAGCATTTTTAAAACTGTCAAAAACCCCATTAGTAAAAGTGTGTGTAAAGCCTAACTTCCCCTGGCTTTTACAGATGTGTCAGACGACAAAAAAAAAAAAAAAAAAAAAAAAAGGAGAGGAAAAATAAAGATTCTTGGCTAGATCCAGGCCTTTACTCCACATCTGTGGCAAAATTTTAACCAAGCTGAAGATCTTTAAACTGGAGAGAAGGTGTATGTGCATGAGTGACCACATGACATTGACTGCAGTATACACAGAAATGGCCAACAAGTAATATCTGTGAAGTATGGCAGTGCAGACTTCAGGTCAGGTCAGCCATCCAGACATCTTTGTCAGTGACATGGACAGCAGGATTGAGTGCACCCTCAGCAAGTCTGCCGATGACACCAAGCTGTGTGGTGCGGTCAATGAGCTGGAAGGAAGGGATGCCATCCAGAGAGACCTTGACAGGCTTGAGAGGTGGGCCTGTGCATACCTCATGAAGTTCAACAAGGCCAAGTGCAAGGTCCTGCACATGGGTCGGGGCAATCCCAAGCACAAATACAGGCTGGGCAGAGAATGGATTGAGAGCAGCCCTGACGAGAAGGACTTGGGGCTGTTGGTTGATAAGAAGCTCACCATGACCCAGCAATGTACACTTGCAGCCCAGAAAGCCAACCATACCCTGGGCTGCATCAAAAGAAGCGTGACCAGCAGGTTGAGGGAGGTGATTCTCCCCCTTTACTCTGCTCTCCTCAGAGCCCACCTGGAATATTGCATTCAGCTCTGAGGCCCTCAACATAAGGAGGACATGGACCTGTTGGAGCAAGCCCAGAGGAGGGCCACAAAGATGGTCAGTGGGCTGGAGCACTTCTCCTATGAAGACAGGCTGAGAGAGTTGGGGTTGTTCAGCCTGGAGAAGAGAAGGCTCTGGGGAGACCTTAGAGCAGCCTTCCAGTACCTGAAGGGGGCCTACAAGGAAGCTAGAGAGGGACATTTTACAAGGGCATGTAATGAAAGGACAAGGGGTAATGGCTACAAACTGAAAGAGGTAGATTTAGATTAGATACAAGGAAGAAATTCTTTACTATGAGAGTGGTGAGGCACTGGAACAGGTTGCCCAGAGAAGCTGTAGATGCCCCATCCCTGGAAGCGTTCAAGGCCAGGTTGGATGGGGCTTTGAGCAACCTGGTCTAGCGGAAGGTGTCCCTGCCCATGGCAGTGGGGTCAGAACTAGATGATGTTTAAGGTCCCTTCCCACCCAAACCATTCTATGATTCTATACACCGGGTCTGGTGTAGGCTTAGAGGACTGGCTCTGAAGCTAAACCAGCATCGCTTCATTCGTACATAAGCAAGACACAAAAACTAGTTTTAGATGTCCGATACCCTTAAGTGCAGTATAAACACTGCCAGAGAAAAGATGTCGTGGGGGGCTGTAAATAATATCCCACACACATACACATCAATGACATACCAATGTAGTAATCTGTTATGGACAAAATCTTCTGGAATGAAAACTCCTGAATAAAGGTAAAACATCGCTCTGATGTACAATCAATTCAATGTAACTTTCAGAAATCTTGTGGGGCTAGAGCAGGTTTGAAATGCACCCTACATTCTACACAAAGGATGAAAACTTGTTTCTTCTTTTAATACCTCCCGTTTCTGAAAATCTAGATGTTACACTTTTCCCTGAAATATAAAAGCCAAACCTCTATCTATGCACCATCCTACAGTGAGATGCATCAAAAAAGAAAGCATTAACATAATTAAAAATAAGCATCCTTCCCATTTCTGTTTATTAAGCCAAAATGCAATTATCAGAGACATGTTGCCTTTGCAAACAGACGAGCCCAGCATTGTAAGCAGCCTGCTTCCTAACTGCGTATGCATATTTATGTGCCCATTTGTAAACATTTTATTTAGTTGATTTTCAGTCATCAGTTTCTAAGACTTTTAAACACAGTTTAATTAAATTCCATGGACTTACAAACAATTACCATGCACTCATTTTAGAATATTCTCAGCAGCCAAATGTTCGGTGTGTTATTATAATTTTTGGTAAGCATAAAGTGTAAATTAATGAGAAGATAGAGGGGCTATAGCTTATCTCAGAGAAAGTAAAGTGTCAAGTACACTAGTAAATTAATTTATACCAAGTTGAACAGAACAGCATATTTTATTACCATTTTGGGAGATTTCCACTCCTACAGCTACTCAAAACAACCAGAACTCGGTTGCTTTCTGTGGCTTTGCAGGGGTGGTCAATGTTTAGTCCTAAATGATGAAAGCTGAACTCCTGTGTAGTTGAAGATATCTTCATTAAACAACTAACTCTGGAGCAATACAAGCTAACACACAAGTAATGAAGGTTAAGATGGTAAAAGACATCCACTGTTCTTTTCTCAACATCCTCCTTGTAAACAACATGCAGCTACAGATAGTCTCTAAAAAAAAATTCTAATTAGGGAATACTCAATGAAAATTCAAAACTGAACAGGCCAGAAGACAAAAAGCAAATTAAAATATATCCAAAGATTAAAATCAAAAGAAAGATGAGAATGCCATCAACAAAGCTGAATGTTCAGTAACGTCTCCTCGTTGCAAACCCATATGTTGCTGCAACAGGAGGGAGAACCCCTCCATGATCTGGGTCCCCTTCCAACGAGGCCCTCTGTCCATGCAGGGACATCTCCCAAGGAATGCTATTCACCGGCACTGGTGAAGGAAAAGCTCTTCTGTAGGCTTTTTCCAGGTATTTCCCTCTGCCTTCCAGTGATCTGCTTACACATACCAACACTTCAAATTTTTCTGAGGATAACAAGGCCAGTTTTTGCAAGCCATAACATCTGCCCTCCAGGTCTCCTCAGAATAACAGGGTAAAATCACCTTGAACTTCTCACCTCTTGAGTCTAACTCCCTTTGCCATTCAACTTGTTACCACTGGCAGAGATGTTCTTAATTTTAGGCATAATTCTTTAGATAATAAAAATTTCTGGATTGGGTCTATGTTGGTGTTCCAACAGTGGATTGATTTGAAGCTGCTCTGCAAATTGTGTTCAAACATTTTAAAGCCTGAATGAAACCTGAACTTGGATGTTCAGAAGTACAATGTACAAGTCTAAAGAACAGACAAGTGAAGTATACGAATATAACAGCTCCTTTTCAGAAGGAGCTAGATGTAAAACCCAGACTTGGCAAACCAAAGAGAACCCCCAGATGGGGCAAATTACTATGCAAGCAAAGGGTATAAGCATTAGATCAATCTTTTCTTTTCAGTGAAGTCAGCAGAGAGATCTCTCAATAGGAGTGTGGTGAGATAAGGAATTATGCTTCTCCACGAACAATACAGGCTTGAGAGATACAGCAGAGAGATCAGTAGAAGAGAAGATAAGGGTAAAGACAGAAGTAAAGTTAAAAATTTAAAGAAAACTATTATCTATTCAGGATTTAACCACACAGGAAATCATAAAGTAGACCTTAGTCTTAATCACCTCAACATTACAAACTAAAACTGTGGAGTTTTAAAGCAAGAAAGTTTAAAAAGTAACATTCATTAAATTTCTCTGTCTTTCTAAATGACTATGCATGAAGTCACACAGAAGCAGCCACCTTGTCTCTCCCTAAAATGTCAAATCCCAGTGACTTGCATGCTCTAGGCAATCTTTCATGACACTTTGCAAAGTTTCCACTAATTGTCATGCATCTTAAGCATATTGGTCAGTGCTTCATATTTCCATAAATACACTTCCATATGAACTAGCCTGTCTGTGATTTTCTCTGATGGCAGGTCAGATGTTTCCTCTCAGAACTCCTGGGTTTACATGTATTTCTGTAAGGCTCTGCAGATAACACTTCTCTTTTGGTTCACAGCTGCCAAAGGGGAGGTGGGCATTCACAGAAACTGCTGGGCATGTAACTTTGGGTGCTTAACCTACGTGCCCATAAAGGTTTCCTGAGTATTATTATTTAAAGTTTTATATTGAACTGGTCTTCGCAACAGACACACTTTATTAACAGGACAGCTGCCTGGTCAGTATCCTTATCCACTGAATCTATTCCAGTTGTCTAACTTCACTAATTTGATTATAAGAATTACGTTGTAAGGCCCTGTTATGTATGATTATGCACCATCCACTGTAACACTTAATTGCTATTAAGACTTCCATGATGAAAGAGTAATAATCATATATTCATATTAGTTACAGATCTTACAGTAAAGCATGTAAGATTTCGCATGCATCCATCAAAGTCACTGGCAAATAAGAAATATAGATAGAAAGTAATACTGAGGCAGCTCTTCGAGCTACAATTCATTCTTGTCTGCATTCAACATGAGAAAGTTTGATGACATCCATTCCAAACTGGAATGTCATAAAGACAATCATGCAGCAAAGGGAGAGGCAGCACTGGGTCAGTAGGTACTGAAAAATAGATTTGGGAGTTGTCAGCAAAAATGTAACACTAAAACCTGTGAGCATGAATAATAGTGCCCTAAAGAAGGATATAAATACAGAATAGAATAGAAAGCAAAATGATATCAGTATGACTCTATGAGCAATTTGGGACACTCTAGAAACATAAGGACAAATATCATATTGCCAGAATAAGAACCTGAAGAAGGCCAACATATTATAGACTTAATACAAAAAAAAAAGAAAAAAATAAAATCACAAAATGCACCAATCTCATTGCCCACAGCAGCAAATGAACTAGAAAGAAATATAAGGTCCAATTCACAGACATGGAAATATTGAACTGGGAACAGCATGTAACCTAAAGACAATATTTGGAAAGGGTTGTCATGTATTTGAACAAAGAAAAATTAATCTACAAATATGACATATACTTCTAGATGATTTTTTTCTTTTTCAAGGCTGCATAGCTGTTAGCAAATTTCCCCTACAGCTTTATAAGGGAGGCTCTTGTGCTGTTATATGTATGAAGGAAGACAAAATGTTACATTATTCACTGACAGAGACACAGTGAAGACTCACAGGACTTACGAGCTTGCTGCTCTGCCCATCACAGGACACCGCCAGGCTCCCCTACTACACACAATGGCTGTAAAAACAGTCTAGACAAAACCTCATTCACCCACTGGGGTTTACAAGGAAACCCATTTCCTTTTCCTACGGCATTGCTGGAGCAGGACTGAGGACCCTGGGCTGGGCTGGTTGGGGTCAGCTGCTGGTGATTCAAGCTGGCAATAAGTAAGAAGGCTTGCTAGTGAAGAAGGGATTAGGTTTTGGTACTGAGCCTGAGGATTTCTTCCTTCTCAACAGTAACTAAAATGATATCTTTTCAAAAAGGAGTTTATAGCAACATGGAGATGTTTTAATGCTGCAGAAACTGAAAAAAAGGTAATGGAAGATGATGGTTTGAATTAAAAATTGGTGACTGTTTTTGAAGTTGTCTGCAGTTTCAAAATCAGTAATTGCCAAAAGAGTGAGATTGTGATAGACTCAGGGCGTCTCTCATTTATTGAGTTGCTGAAGTAATGCAGGAAGAGAAGTCACAGAGTCTTTGCAGCAGCAACCTGCTGCTTTCATTCTCCTGAGAATGAGCATACCAGACTTTGGGGGACAGGACATAAGCTTGAAGTTTATGCTGTTAAACTGAAGCAGTGGAGATAGTAGTATTGCTAATGATGGCAAAGAACAGAAATCTCAAGATTGGGTTATAATTATAACCAAGACTTGGTTGTGTTTCCTATTGGAGGTTTTGAAGATACATCCAAATACTGTGAATAGGCAAAATTTAAATTCTTCTAAGTGTACACCACCAGGTATAAGAGGAAAAACAGTATGGTTCTGAATAGCATATCTGCTGAACTCAGCTCATACTTTCACAAGCAACTCTTTCATTGTGTTCCGCTATTTCATCTGTCTCCTCAACTCTTTCAAATTTTAAACTGAGGAGATTACTTAAGCTGTAGGTTTACTTGAGCCTGAGCTCTCCTGTCCTCTCCCCACTATGATGAAGCTGTGTCTTCCTTTCTACCAAGTGAAGAGTCTCATCACGCTAGACCTCTCATGGAGAAAAATCTCAGTACAGCTGAAGTCTTTTGAAAACATCTAACTCAAAGAGAGGGCAGTTAACGAACAAGAGAGAAACAGATAATAAACGATCGTCATAGTAGAAGATTCCAGCAAAAGGAGATAACAGCATCAGAAAACCAGATCGTGATAGGAATCTGAAGCTTAGCATGCTGATTTTGCTAAATATAATCTAAATGCCCCAGAATGTAATAAGACACTGAACGATCAAAGAATCAGTGCTGATCAAAGAATTGACATTGATCAAATCACCAAATGAAGACCAATTTATTGGTAGGTAAATATGAAAAAAATCCAAAGAATTCCCCAGTAGATTTCAGCACAAGATGACACTGTGTAAATGGGTAATTAACAAGTGACAATGGGAAGGCAAAAGGAAAGACACAGAAGGCATAGAAAAGGCAAAAAATGCCTGTTAACAAAGAAAAGAATGATAGGCAGGTAATAATCCTATCAAAAAACAGCTGAATAGAAAACCTAATCATCAGGAATCTGTTACAAGACACAAGCTGACACAAACGTCTAAAAACCTATTCTGTTCCCCTGCATGGCTCACACTGCTGTAGTATCTGAGCATCTCAAATCTCTCCATGCATCTATTCTCACAACAGTCTTTGAAATGGGGTAATATATTGCTATTTCTTTTTAAAGAACAGAGAACTGAGGAATGTCACGCTAAGGCCAAGATCCCCAGAGGAGTTTGTGTCTTACTTTCATTGATGCAGCCCAGATGTTCAGCTGAAAATCAAATGGGAAATCTGTGAGAAGAGAGGGAACTGGATCTAAGCCCAAGGCTTACCTTTTCTTAACTGAACAAACCATCACAAAATAAGACTAAATTCTCCCCATAGAGGGCAACGGTGCTAGAGATGGGGAAAGCAGGGCAGTAAGGTAGTGATGTCCCTCAATTGAATTCCTCTCATCGTTAATATTTTTCTAATATTATTGCTCTTTCTTTAAAAAAAGAGATAGATACAAATAAACTTTCCAATCCAGAACGGAGGTGGGACTGGAAGCAACAAGATACAAAAATGACTCTGGGGGCATGCAGTAATCAAGATAAAAACAAAATGCAATCACAAAACACCACAGCAAATACATCTAAAACCCACTGCTGAATCAAACTTGCTGTTAAGAATTAAACAAAACAAGGAAAAAAACCCTCTCTTCAGCAATAACACTAAAGGCCAATAAAAGCTGCTGGGCTGTCCTTAATCCCATTGAGTAATTTTTCACACTCCTGGATGGCAGCGTCTTCTCCTAGAAGCAGTAATTCTCACACCCATAGAGCTGCTGCTATCCTGCACTAGGGGACAATAGCTTTCACGCACAGCAACCATAAATACATGGTATATACACACCAGTGGCAACCACTGATAAATTAGTGTCATGGGCTGTCCTACCCCGCTGGCATCCATATCTCTTATGATTTAGATCCATTTACCAGCTGTATCTCCTAATCCCTCATTTGCTGTTATTTCATTAAACAACTATCATATTATTTCCCATCAGCACCCTCCCTCATCCCCACAGTGCTCGGAGGATGCTTTGCTACAACTCTAAATGATAACACCATAGCCTTTTCACTCTTCTAGCAATGCCTCTGCTTTTACATGGGTAGCACCCAGCTCTCTACCTCCCTGCCAAGAGAAACTTGCTGCTTAAACAGTTGTTGCACAGGACCAAAAAAAAAAAGCAAGCACAGGAAAAAAAATTAAAAAGCATAAATGTACCCTGAGAAACAGGAGGAACAGTGCTGAACACAATCAGCTGACAGAGTCACTGCCAACAGACTGAAACAAAGAAAATGGAGCTACATTTAACGGGAGCATTCAGGAAGAAACATCGCTGGCACTCTCAGACACATTATAACAATAATCTTTCTGATCTAGTTTCCACCAAAAGCCAGTACTAAGCACAAGTAAAGAAATGCCAATGTGTTTTAGAGCATGTGCAGTGAAAACTTTCATAGTGCTGCAATATCAAATCTTGCTTGAGTGGCAGGTGGACACCAGAGGGTCTCAGCGCACCTGCAGTTAACAGCTTCTGGTAAAAACCTGCAAGGAGGCCATCAGTGAACAGTCACCACCACCACTTCCTAGAGTGCAGTAAAACAAACTTTTCATATAACTACAGCGACAAATATCTGTCATCAGAATAAAGCCCTCACAGAAAATGCACTTTTTTTTTTATTTTAAAGCAGCATTAAGGTACCTCAGTCTCCCATCTGAGCTCTGTCTCCTGCTTGAGGTCTCTGGCAATACTCCGGCACCCTACAACCCCCTGGCCATTTCCACTCCTGAGGCAGAATCTCACAATTCCTCCACTTAAAAGCTAAGAAAGAAATGTGTTATCGCCTGTGTACAAAAAGGGTATTTTTAGATACCCAGTGGAGACATCCAGTGCTCCAAGTTATCACTAGAACTTGAGTGTGTTGATGTTTTCCCTGAATACAGGGCTCAAAACTGGTGAAAGCTCTCACTCAATGAAGCACTCTGAGTAAGCTGAATAAAATGAAATATATCTACTGTAGGAATGTAAAAATATTTTATTTCAATCAAATATTTTAACAGAATTGGATAAACTTGAAATGTAATCAGTGTTCTTTAAAATTTCTTGATTTTTCAACTTCTTGCCCTCAGCTGGGAATAAAATACCATTTCTCACGGACTAGAAATGCTGTTGCCTCAGCTCTATGGTCTCTTAAAAAGCCTTTCTTAAAAAAGCCTGCACCAGAAGAAAAAGAGCCTGATCCCATCACTCTAATACATCACCCTAATGGAGTGGATCATGTGGGAGAGCCCGAGCAGGACAGGCTGCAGCAGCGTGCCTCTTGCCGGCACTATTGGTGCTCGGCCTAATTTCAACTGTGTGCAGCAAACATGAACAGATGGGAGCCTACATCACAGCTCGGTGTATACAACTTTGGAGATGAATCTGGAAACTGATGTGAATCTTGTTAACTCTGTGGCTGCTTCAGCCAAAGTGGTATCTTGCTTTCATTCACATCAAAATCCCATTTAAAAAAAAAAAAAGAAAAAGGATAGAGAAAAAGCTATTATGTCTTGTATGGGACACCCTGCAGTTGGATTGAGTACGTGAGATAAAACAGATACAAAATCTCATCCTGTAAGCCTCTGTCATGTTAAAAAAAAATGCAGATCTAAAATTGGCCATTCCTACACTGAAGAATGGCAAATTCTGCACAAATTCCCAAAGCGAGCCCAGCCCTGAAAGTAGCAACACAGCTCCATCAACACAGTACTGGACCTGTTTATCTTGCTTAAATAAATCTACGGGAATACAAAATGCCCTGTAATTTATTGTTATGCACCTTTACACTCCTGGTATGCTTTCCCAATTTTGCAACCATATTCTCTTTATTCTGGTTTCCCAGTGCTGGGGAGTCCTGGGTAGCAAACCTCTCCCTTGTTAAATACATCCACAGAAGGTGCTGAGTTTGAGGTAGTCTGAGATACACAAAAGTGAAGACAAGGGAAACCTGACCCTTCTCCCCACAGTCCCTTTTCTGACAACAGGGTGACAAATACAAACCTTGACATTGCAAAACAATATCAGTTTAAACCCGTTTTCACATTACGTTTGTATTTTTTCCTACCTAACGTGCCAAGGGCCATCCTGTAAAAGAGTGCTCCGGAATAGTTTTGGGGCAACCTTATAAGATGATTCCCAAGGGGACAGTTTGGACTATGACAAGTGCTTTGAGCACCCAATGCATCAAACACTCTCAGCTGAGAACGAGTTTTCAGTTGCCAGCAAGCTGTTCATAGAATCATAGAATTGTTAAGGTTGGAAAAAAACCTTAAAATCCAGTCCAACCGTTAACCCAGCACTGCCAAGCCCACCACTAAACCATGTCCTCAAGCACCACGTCTACCCGTCTTTTAAATACCTCCAGGGATGGAGACTCAACCACTTCCCTGGGCAGCCTGTGCCAGGGCCTGACCACCCTTTTGGTGAAGAAGTTTTTCCTAATATCCACCCTAAACCTCCCCTGGCACAGCTTGAGGCCATTTCCTCTCGTCCTATTACTTGTTACTAGGGAGAAGAGACCAAGCCCCACCTCGCTACAGCCTCCTTTCAGGCAGTTGTAGAGAGCAATGAGGTCTCCCTTCAGTCTCCTCTTCTACAAACTACCCCAGCTCCCTCAGCCGCTCCTCATAAGACTTGTACTCTAGACCCTTCACCAACTTCGTTGCCCTCCTCTGGACATGCTCCAGCACCTCGATGTCCTTCTTGTAGTGAGGGGCCCAACACTGAACACAGTACTCAAGGTGCGGCCTCACCAGTGCCAAATGCAGCGGCACTGTCCCCTCCCTGGTCCTGCTGGCCACACTATTCCTGATACAAGCCAGGATGCCATTGGCCCTCTTGGCCACCTGAGCACACTGCTGGCTCATGTTCAGCCAGCTGTCAACCAACACCCTCAGGGTCCTTTTCAGCCAGGCAGCTCTCCAGCCACTCCTCCCCCAGTCTGTAGCGTTGCATGGGATTGTTGTGACCCAAGTGCAGGACCCAGCACTGAGCCTTGTTGAATCTCATGCAGTTGGTCCTGGCCCATCGATCCAGCCTGTCCAGGTCCCTCTGCAGGGCCTTCCTGCCCTCCAGCAGATCGACACTTCCACCCAACTTGGTGTCACCTGCAAACTTACTGAGGGTGCACTCAACCCCCTCATCCAGATCATCAGTGAAGATACTGAAGAGGACCAAGGGGCCTCTATTCTGCAGGGTCACTGACTGCCTGCCAGAGAGATCTTGTACGTCCTAAGCCACAAGGCTGGGTGGGATTCACAGGGTCCCTTTGCAAGGAGCGTTTGAATGGGTTGTGCCAGGTCTCAGAAGTGCTCCATCAGGCACAGTGCAAGCACAGCCAGAGAAACACTGTTTAAATTTGCAAGATTTGCTCAGTCTAATAAAGAAATGTAAATCTTTACCAAAGACCAGGGAATAAACTCTGCTTCAAACTCTTAACCTCTAAAGGAAGAGCTCTGGAGTCCTGATTCAGATCCCTCTTTGTTCTGAGAGGGTATTTTACTGGGAAACAGAGAATTTGTTGAACCAGGGTTTAGAGGGGAAAAAAAATAACAAATCATTAGGAAAGTAATACAGGAAGAAAAATAGCAGCTCAGAGAAATCTCATTTGAAAACCTATTTGACTGAGAAAAAAGCTGTGAGCTTCACATAAATAAATAAATAAAACACAGGAAGAAAAACACCATTAAATCCAGAGCCAGAAAAAGGAACATTTATGAGAAAACAAATTGTAGCCATATAAAGTTCCCTTTCCTCCAGAAACACACACATGCGAGTAGGCTTTGCATGACAAAGAAAATAAGTGCAGAATCATATACTGAATATACGGTGGATTTAACACCAGTGGTAAAGAGAATAAAATCCATTCTATACAAAATGTATTTCTTCCCACAGGAAAAAAGAAACTTTGAGTTGCTTTCCCCATCCTCGCTGAAGGGTACTGCTTTCTAGATACAGCCATAAATCCTGTAAGAATCATGTTCTTCAGCCTTATCACAAAACATTTGCATACATGGAACCAAACCCAACATATTTACCTGAAGTACTATTTTACTCCAGACGAAAGGCAGCTATTGTTATTACACACTTCCCGGGGGGTTGCTATTCTAACCCCAAACACTCCATTCCTACATCAGATTTCCTTCCACTCATCATCTTCTGATGACTCCGACACTACCAGCAATTGAGAGAGCTAGACTTTTCCACGCGACTATAAACCTGGATTAATATAACTGAATGAAAATGCATGAGTTAATCTGTATTTAGACTTTTGCAAAACAGAACAAGTTCTTACCTCAGATCCAGGAAGTGACATGAAACATTGTACAATGCTTTTCTTAAGATAATCATTTAAGTAAGTTAAAGCAAGGGGAAACAGGCAATCATTTCTCTGAGTTTTATTAGCTGTAATCTAGAGACTAAAAAAAAAAAAAAAAAGAAAAAAGAAAAAAGGAATACATTGCTTTAAAAAAATAAAAAGAAAAGACAGCTGTAGAAAGCAGGCTGTGATTCAAGAAGAACCTCTGCTTGAGATTTAGCAACCAGAATGGGAGCTCTGATTGTTTTAATCTGCCAGTACCACTTTACTTATCTATTTTCATGGATTTTATAATAAGAAGGAACCAGAGGCACACTAATCACTGTAACGGTTTAAACTTCTGATCAATGGCAAATTCAAACTAAATTTATCAAGCGAAACGTTCCCTCTGTTTGTCTTATATATACTCAACCTTGAATTATTTTTTAACAGTTCGCTTCTCGTTCTCAGATCTCATACACTGCATAAATATTCATAAGTATAATAAACACTTACTATAGAAATCACAGCCCAGAAGCAGACATTACCAAAGATTTTTAAATGGACTGCAAAGCAGAGTGAAACCTCTACCACACTGCACTGACTCTGCAGCTGAGCCATTACAGTTCTCCACCTCTATATCCCCCCTGCAAAGACCCATACGTGCATTTCCAAACACGGATCTGCCATGAAAACAACAGTTATGGTATCTTCAAGCTGATATGTACTATGAAATACAATCCTACGCAAAAATTTCTGCAGTTTTCATATCAGATCAAGCAAGCTTCACACACAATGCATACAATTTATTGAGCACATGTTCACATTTTGTGATCTAATCCCTGATCCACTACTGTTGTGTCCAAATGAGAATGCAATGGAGCACTCCCTCCATGAGCAGCTTCCTGCTGTGGCAGGAAGGGCTCACCTGGGTTGAACCATAGACGTCATCCTCAGCAGGCCCACAGCTAGGAAAATGGCAAAGAGGAGAAGACCTCATGCACCAACATAGAAGACACGTCCGCCAACTGCCAGCCACCAGGGTTTCCTTGCTGCTCACTGGTTTACTGCCCCATCCCTTCCGCATACTACTGGTGCTGGTTGCTCAGAAGAGCTGGAAGCACATCTGGGGCATCCCAGCAAGACTAGGTGTGTGGCCCCTGCGAACAAGACTTGTGAACTCTTTAGGACTGGGGCTTAAACAGGCATTGACATTTTTTTCTTAATGCAAACAAGGTCACAGTAAGTAAAGCTCACTGTCTAAGTAAAGTAAGGCAAATGCCCATGACTTGCAAAATTTGTAAATTAGGCTTTAACAAATGCTATCCCCAAACACCAGTTTAGGGAAAATTTACCTGCTAATCACAGGGGGTCATCTCTCAGGGAAAGGCAGAACAAAACCACTCTTCCTAAATGCAACCAAATCCTCCATCTACAAGACCCTCAGAGCGGAAGTATTTACAGAAACACATTTCCATTTCTTCAGAAGCAGAAGATACTAAAAGTTTTTCAAATCCTGTCCTCCATTGACCCATAGCCCCCTGAAGTAATATTTCTCTATTCTGCTCTTGTGTTTTGCACATACTTCTCCACAAAAGACAATTATTTTTCCTGCTCCCACAGCACAGAAAAGTCAGAGGGCAAGACCCTCTTAATCAGAACTTTATATCCAAATGTAGGGCAAAGGCTTGATTACAAAGACAGCCTGCATCTACATGTTTTATTCATCCTCATAAACACAGTCAGCATCTTAAAAGTATTTTTTTCTACCTCTCTGTTTCTTAAACTGAAGAAAATATGAAGCTAGCTTGCAAGAACAAGGTCTAGATCACCAGGCAGTTTAGCTCTGCAAAGCTCTAAAGTCTTCTGAGCCTAAAATCAGCATATACAATTTTTAGATTCCCCATGTAATTGCAGCAGCTGGTTCTCCCTGACAATCCTTAATTTAAATGTTTTGATCTGATACTTTCCCTAGGTTTCAGAAAAGAAAAAACCTAAGCATCAGAAAAAGAGAAGCCTGTTGCCATCACTGGGCATTTTAAGCGTTTTCCTGTCCTCAAGCTGTTCTTTCAAGGTGATCATTAACCAGTCCTATAAAATCAACATATTCTTTGTTCTTATAGGAAGACAGTTAATAGGTTGGATAAAGTTAACAGTGTTTCCTCAATTTTCCAGCTGAATTCAAACCTGTTCTAGAGTGATTTGTAGCACAGCATATGATTTCTAGCAGATGCCTGTTTTAGCAGATATTATTAGCTTTGAAACCATGCATAAACTCTCAGAAGGTCAGAGAAGGATAAAAACTGACAGTAAGAGGCTCAAGTAAATGAAGGTAAATACATCAAACAATCTGTTTAACACAGGCAGCACATGAGTCAGTAGTGTCACCGCTTCTCTGCAGAGAAAGTTAAATCTAGACAGGAAAATACCGATTTTTGAAATTCAAGGGCAGAAAATTTTGTTTAGATGAAAGAACAGGGAAAGGAGGAAAAACAAGGCAATAAAGCAATTGGCAGTCATTACAGCAAATTCTGCAACATGGCAGCAACATGCAGAGCACTCCCATCTCCAACACCCTCGCCTCAGGAATCCCAGTGCTTCTGCCAGTGAAACAGACACATCCGCAGTGGTAACTCCAAAAATTCTTCATTAAAATTAGCTGCCTATACACTATATACATACTACAGGCAGGACATAAATAACCGCCGCTTCCCATGCCACAGGTCCCTGTTGACGCTTTGCTAACACAGAGACTAAAAACTCAAATATCTCCTGCTCATAAGTCTGCAAGAAAAAAAAAAAAGCTTATCTATCACCAAATTTTTTCAAAAACTGAACTATTTCCATAAAGGCTAGAATTGCCTATAGAAAACTCTCTAAATCTACAGCTGAAGGTTGAGGTCCAAAGCCACAGTGTGATCATCTCAGGCTGGTCCAGGAGCATGCAATGTGTCACTCCTCACTCTGCCCTGCCTTTTGGCCACTGTCCTTGCCAAGCGAGAACAGACACTGTGGTGCATTCTCCTGTAAAACCAGTTGATTTTTATTGAAAAAGAAAAAAAAAAAACACCACAGATGTGATGCTACTACGAAGAGTTTTAGCTCATGTGGATGCTACTCATTTTGTATAATTTCTGTAATATTTTAGGTCTTTAGAGAAGAAACTGCTTAGAATTGTACTTGTGCATGCTCTAGCAGGATTGAACCTCAAATTGTTATGCCTATCCCTAGGTATTACCTCAAATCTACTAGCAGTAGCAAATAATTATAGTCTTCACTAGAAATACTTTCCTGAAAGCCAGGAATTGTTTTATGCATTTTCTTGCAAGTAGCCTTCAGTTTACAGTAACACAATACTTAAAGTGAACTCGGATACCAACTGGGTACTAGAAAAAGGGAGCCTTGATTACTCATACACAGTTAATCAATGTAGAAAGGTCAGCTTTACATCTACATACATAGCCCAAATTGTAAATGAGTTTCTACGCAAAGAAAACAGTAGAAGTGTTTCCTATATAGCGATCTGACTTCTTATTCAGGCAACAAAGAAATAACTATCTTTAGTTTAATAACTTCCTTCAAATTTTGTTCCTATTACTTTGAACAGTGTCGTTGAGTCCACTATAAAGAACAGGCCACAAAGCTTGTATACTAGTCCTTTGTACCAACACACAGTGTAAAGAAACAGGAGGACAAAAAACATACTGCTCTTTCAGTGACACAATATCTTTCTAAGCTCAGGCTAGAGTCACTCCTAAACAGAAGACAGGATGCAATGAAAACTGAAAATCCCACTTTACTTTGAAAAGTAAAAACTAAACAAACAGAAAAATCTAGATGAAGCATAATTTCTATTGGCAAAATACTCATATTTATTCCATTGTTAATACATAAGAAGGGATTTATTTGCTATATTTGAATTTGATTTCAGAACATTAAAAGCAAAGTACACTGAATAATTTAAGCTTTAATGTCTTTCCCTGAATGGAACATGCTCTCATGAGAGGCGAGTAAAAGAATCAGTTTACATTGTGCAAATGGACAGTAGTAAAGAAAGATTTCCCTAAACACAACACGTCAATACAATTTACAATCTCTGGCTTTATATAAACTACGATAAATCTGTTTTTCATATTTTGGCTAATGTAAAACTCTTGTAGCTGAACCATAATGGCATTCAATTCTTATGCCTGAATAATTTGAATCATTTGAAGGAAACAAGAAGCATCTGACATATGGGTGGAGAAAAGGAAGAAGTTTCCAAATAATTAATCAAAACTAGGAAAGAATGATAAACTAGTTCTCTGATACTTTGAAAGAAATCCTGAATGTAGCACAAAGCCGTTACAGGCTCTTCGAATTTAATCGATAGCATCAGCACAAATACTAAAAGATTGTAGCTGTATTCCAGAGATGAGGACAATAATATTCTCCTTGGGTTCCCACCGTATACGAACTGAAGCCCCAGTTTACACATACAGAGGCCTATTAATCTGAAATTGCACAAATTCTGGCTTCTGTAGTCTTTATGCAATACTAGAGGTACATCAGTGCAAGAGATTAATTTTACTTGTAAGCACTAGAGAGGCAGTAAAGAAGATTCAGTCAAAGAAAAGAAAATCCATTATCCTGATTAGCAAGCCACAGGTGTGGTGAAGCTGTCATGATGGGAGAGAGTGAGTTAAAAGCATCAGTGACTCTCTGTTAGTAGTTTACAAGTTCTCAGGTTTGATTTGCCAAGTGCCAGAATTCAGGAGTGGGGCACATCTAACATCTTTAATGTGCAAGACATAATGTATCTTATACCTTGATTAGCATGGTTTGATTTAGGAATTAAAGCATTCAGATACGTCATTATTACAAATGATATAATTGATTTAAAATGCTAAGAACATTAATTCTTTTATGGCTTGCACTGAAGCAAAAGTGCAGTCAACTGTTTGGACAACAAGTCAAGGGAGAGCAGCAACGCAGCTGTCATGAAAAACACTTGCTTGGTCCACAACGCTACTGGAGTCCAAACAAATTAGGAGCAAGTGGTCAAAGAAGAGGTAAAAGACAGCACAAATTGATGAGCGCTAGATCAAATGTCCTGAAGCTCCCTGCCGGGCATTTGCTTAGAAAGGGCTCGTGGAAATGTCATTACCCTTATTATAATAAAATTATTCTTTCTCAAAAGTATTGAAAAAGGGCAGAAAGGTAGGGGGTTTCTCTGTGCACACTGATAGCCATGTGCAGCCTGGATTCCTGCCACCAAAAGTAAACAGGGGAGGTGAGAAATGGTCTTTGTATCTAGAAAATATCACACGTGCACTGCTCGTCTGCCTGAGCTCTGAATGAGCCAACCAATACCAATTAATGCAGAGTCAACAAGACAGTACCAAATTTCATGTAGGAGGCTAAACAGCAAATTTAAAATTACAAAGCAAGAAATTCCTTACAGAAGTAAACAGCTTGGAATCTATCAGCTGTATGTGTGTTTAGGGATGGCTGAAGGAAATGTTATTACTCATGAGCTGTAGCTCTGAGGACATTAAACTATAGCAGTAATGTACCTAATCTGCACAGGTGCTTTACTAAATCCTACAAATGCCTCACTCAATCATTTATTTTATAAATATCTTTAAGATACCCAAGCCCCAAACTATTACAGTATAATTTCTTCCCAGGAGTAAATGAATTTTGCATGTATTGATGAAAACCGCAAAGAGAGAAAATACAATGAAGACAAGCAATTATTAAAAGAAAAAGCAGAAGATTATTTTTAACAGTCAACAAGTTCTTAAGTTCCCTCCCATGTATTCGCTACTGGAAATTCAGAATATCCTGAGGTTAACTCAGAAGTCATTCAAAGTCCTTTTCACTCCTGTCACAAGAACTCAGTTTTTCTTCCAGATAAATCAAAAGGACATAAATTCACAGGGGAGATTCCCTCTCTCATCTTTTTTCTTTTATTTATTTTTAATTCTTTCTTTCAAGTAGATTTTGGTATGGTTTCTTGAAACATCCATTACCCTTCAAGTCTAAAAACTATATGAAAATTTTGCAACCTTCTGATATATTGTTAATGATTGCAGTTCCTCCAATGTGAAAGAGTGGAAAATCAAAGAGGTCTTTTAAATAGATGAAATATAGGTATGTACAGAACAGTAACAAAAAAACGTCACTTGGGGAAAAGCTAGTGTTAAGTGTGTTTGCTATTTTAAAATTTCCATTTTGAGCTTTTTGGGATGCAAGCACTCTTAGGGATCTCTCATCGTTCCTGCGTAAAAAAAATTATGGAATTTCTACTTTGTTGATTTCAAAATAGGCAGATTAAGAGCATGTTCTTCGTTCTATCAATGTCTGACACACTACCTACATGTCTTTTTTTTGGCCAAAATTGCTCTTAAAAATCAAGGACAAATTCAGATATGGCTACCTCGATTAAACTTCATCAACCATAATCAAAACTCCATAAATTTGGCTAAGTTGGAGTCAGTGGTGGCTGCATGCACACATTTTCTAACTATTTTGGTATTTAGATATTGTGTAAAATTTCTGACAGCCTGCTTATCTAGAAGGAGGCCTTAGAAAACAACTAATCCTTGCATGATTTGAATGCAGATGTACAGCCATTAAGTACAAAATGGTGGCATTGCAGTAAACAGTAGCTTTTTTTTCTTATGTCAGAGTATGAGCAGCATAATACGAAAAGATACCTCAATGTATTTTTGACATGTAGTATATCTTGTGAATGGGACATCTAAATTTTATAACAATTTAATATGAAACTTGTAAATTAAAATGGTATAAATGCAAATCTCTACTACATGGAACGATCAGTTCCATCAGCACCCAATCTAACTCGTTTCATCTAGAAGGCTGTCATCTAGAGAAGAAACAGAATCTCCTTCTCAACACAAAAACACACCCAAGACTCATCATAATAGCAGCCAAAACTCTCATACACAATGTATGTTGTCAGAATTTTTCCTGTAAGACATAATTTAAAAAAGCCCTGCTTAAAGTTGCACTATCCATTAAATCATTCATCTTATTTAAATGACCCAATTATGCATTAGGAGGCAATTTTCATATTTTTGGAAATGTATGTATTCATTATTGTATTTAAAAATGCAAATACAATTTCATTACAAATCATACTGAGATAGTAGTTCCCCAGATAGCTGCTCTGCACCTACGGTAACCGACATCTGCCAGCAGTTCACATTCTAGTTAGGAAATGTCCTTTAGGTTTATTGCATTTTGTTTCATTTTTCAACTTACCTAATCAGTTTATTTTCTAAACACAGGATGCCACGGTACCAGCTCTGAGCTCTGATTAGCTGATGCACATTATTTGCCAGTTGCTAGCTACACTGCAAACATCAGTACATCCCTCTCCTCTCTGCTGGGCTTTTCTGTTTAACAGCATTCAAGCTGTTTGCCAGCAAGAAACTGCTTCATTCCTTCCTCCTGCAGCCCACACAAAACCAGTCCAACATTTACTTGAAAGGAGGAAAAAGAGGAAAGAAAATAATTTTTTCAAACTGCTGAAGAAAATTGTCTGTATGAGTGTCAAAGCAGAGACAAAAGCAACATGTTCGTTAACAGCTGTCCATCTCATTCTCTCATCTCACCATTTTAACTTTTCATTGTCCATGTTTGCAAAAAGACTTTTTCATACAGTTTTCAGAGGCTACAGCTATACATTTTTCAAGCCCATTCAATAGCCAAAAACTCGAAGAACAAATCAGGATATTTAGGAAAGCTGTAGCATATTCACTTTGATGCTGTGCTGCAGTTGCATATTCCTCCTGTGTCTGCAAAGGCCAAAAACTAGTTTTCACTCTGTTTACATTTGGTGACCAGCAGTCAAGCAGTTTTGTCTCCATTCATACCCCCTTCAGGCAAATACATATGTGTATTTAATCATACATATCTATACTTTTAATAGTATTATTTTCTGTTTCACATCACAACCATAATGTTAAGCCACATTTTAGATGCTCTTACACATTTTCCTGGGACCACAACACACCAAAAGTGTCCCAAAGAAAAGCTGTTTTTCTCTGATCAGGGCATTGTCTCCTGTTTTGTCCTCTCAATGTTTTCAACTTCTCTTGATAAATAATAAAAGTCCCAGTTTTATTACAGCTCTCTGATTCCTGATGGTCTATGAGCCTGGCTATCTTCAAGGATAAAATGGTGTAGATTTTTTATTTTTGTTGTTTGCTTTCACTTTTACCTTAAGGTGCTTAAAATATATGGTCCCAAGGTAGACGCAGAGCGTATGCTGGCCCCTTTGGTTTTACCATGAAGGAGGCTTGAGGTAGCTTTGCCCCACAGTATAAATAAGTGCAGGATCTTTTCTGTGCTTTTACTTTTGAACAGATAAGAAAGAGAACTACCCTAAAGGTAAGAAACAAATCTGAAACTTTCTAGCTGTTGAAACAATCTCTTTCTATGCTTCCTAACCATGAAGCTTTCAAATTCAGTGCCAGCCAACACAGCTAAAGCAAACTGAGCATTACTATGCAGCCATTATTTACTCATTTATTTTAATAAATGACAGTGATAGCGAATAGCCATAACTCCACAAACCACCATGCAAAAGAAGCTTGTCACCAAAAACTGCATGTGCTAAACTGCCATGAACTGTGCTGCAGTACAATTTTAAGAAAGCATTTACAAACAAATCTCTTTGTTACTCATGTTGTTCTAGAAGTGATTATGAGAGTGACCAAGGACATGGGCTTACTGAAGTTTGGAAAGCTCTAGAGATGAAAACGTAAGAGCTAAGTAAGAGCAGATTTTGTGTTATTACACAAACTAAATGAGATCAGCAATGATAAATTCTCCCTTGGAGGAGAAGTGGAAATACCAGCTCAAACAATAGTAACTCTGAGCTTACAGAAAAGATATGCCAGAACATAGTGAAGTGGGGAATAAGGAAAATGTGATTGAGGTCACCTCTACTTAACCTTTCCTGGAGAGGAAAATGCAGGTAAAACAGAAAGCTGTTAAAAAGCAGGATCAAATGAAAAGTGATTCCACTTAATAAAGTTGCCTAAAGGTCAACACTTATAGTGGAAAATAAATCAAATGGAAAAAAAAAGGAAGGTTTTCAAATAAGGTCAGCTATATCCAAAGCATGAAAAAAGAGACTGCAGTTACACTGAATGTTGTATTTTGTCTTCTATCCAGAACAAAAGCTCTGACACTATCCTCGTCCTTTGGACTTGTGCAGCGGAGAACATGGGAATGGCTGGTGGCACTGGGGAGTTCCTATGCTTCAGCTTGGGAGGGTTTTGGACCAGCAAATATCTCCACTGCGTTCTTCAGTTGTGTTGTCTCCAGACCAATAGTTTTATTTACTATTAGGCAACATCATTGCTTCTAGCCCCAGACCTTCATAATATTTCAAAATAAATAAAAAAGATAAACTCTCTCTCTCCTTTTTTTTTTTTTTTTTTCCCCCCCCCCCCCGAGCATAAATGAGGTTGTTGCCAAGACTGAGGAGTTTTTGGTATCAATCTAGGACACCAAAAGAGTTTTGCATGTGTTTAAAGAAAGTTGGATGACTCATAGTAGCAAAGTCTCAACAGGGCTAACCATTACTGACATTACTGAATATAAGTGCATGGATAAGGGTTTGCAGGATCAAAGACGCAGAACATATTAGTCTTCATTCCAGGAGGTGAGGTATTCCTGATAGAAAGTATATTCAAGTCTTGAGATAAATAATCACAATCAGTTTAAGTAGGATTATTGGGATGGTTTAGTTTTTTAAAATATTGATATGGTAGAATAAAAATATATTTGTGAGCATATGCCTTAATCTCTGTTTCCGTGGAAAAATTACTATTATGTTCAACAAACAAAAAGTCCAAATCAAATCCAAATTTTGGTATGCCAGTTAAAAAACATGCAATCACCTCTGAATCCATCAACTGTTCTTCTCTCAAATCCTTATACAATCGTATCAAGCAGTGTCATTGCATTGCACTGGTATATTTAAGAGTAAGTAGTAGTCTGATTCTTAGTTTTGTTTAACTGTATCATGACAAATGATTTTAAAAAATTTGATAGCAATTCATTAAATGCCGAGCAGCTTCATTTTGAAAGTGGGTTTTATAGTGTAATACTACATTGGACTGCAAAGATAGATTAGCTTGAAATTTGTTCTGTAATTAATTCCCTGGAGAGAAATCTATTTGCATGCAAAAAGAAGGAGACTTAATTAATGGCCAAATATATTTAAATTGATATATCAGCTACTCACAGACAATTGTAGCTTCATTCCTTATTGAAACCCAACACAGCACTGACTAGCTTTTTTACAACATGAAACAAAGCTATAGAATATCTCTTCTGTAAGTAAAGAAAAGAATAATCCTTTTGTTTGGATTTCAGTAAGTCACTGGATATGGAATAATTGAAATCGATATTAGTTATACTGAAAATATTAGAAGGGTTTTTTTTAATTATAAGGAAATGTTAGTGGCAAAACACCAGTGTGTTTTGCTGAATTACCAAGTTAGATTAATCCTTCTGAATGCCTCCAAGGAACCATCTTATTATTTTTAGTAATGACCTTGTCACAAAAGAAGGGCATAAGTTAACAATAAATGCTAAAGACACAAAATTAATGGAAGGTAAAAACCACACAGGTGGACTTGAACTGTCTAGTAATCGGGCTACTAAAGAGAAGGAATCAGCCATCCAGCTAGTGAATCTTCTCATCTCTCACTGTATTTTGTACACAGTCTAATTTGGTAGGGAAGTCCTGAGAAAGTCCATTAGACAAATAAGGAATGTCCCATGTGAGGCTCCACTAAAAGGTGGTATAAATAGAATGCCTAGGAATTTTAAAACTTTATCTTTTAGGACTGGCAAGTGTGGGATTTGAGGATGTCAAAGAACTCTGGAGTCCCTTCCAGCGTGAATGACACTGCAAGTACATAGAGGCTTACCTAGATGCTTAAATTCCTAAAAGAGTTCAAGTGCACACACTGTACAGCACTTCTCACGCTGCTGTGAACCAGAGCTTTAACCAGAGCTCTCAGCTACGATAGC
Source organism: Platalea leucorodia (assembly GCF_965183815.1). Classification (NCBI taxonomy): domain Eukaryota; kingdom Metazoa; phylum Chordata; class Aves; order Pelecaniformes; family Threskiornithidae; genus Platalea; species Platalea leucorodia. Next base: position 6,952,793 of record NC_138830.1, read on the forward strand.
AAATGCATCCTCTCTTCTAAAGGTAAAATTGGTGTGCAGAAGTTTCTTCTGGCACTGTCTTTGCTCATGGCTGAGAAAATACAGTATTTCATTCCCCTGGGGTGTGAGTCTGACTCCTTTGGGAAACCTTATTTTCACTGAAATAAATGAAAAGCATAACCTTAAACACTGCAAGATTTCTATGACCATAATAAATCTCTTCCATCTACTAAAATTGCTTTGGTTCAACAGGAACCAGGTTATATTCCATTTCTGCATGGTACTTCAGCCAGCATAGATCCTAATATTTAAATATCTCTAAATCATGCACCATCAGTTTTTTCTAGATATCTATAAATCAGCATTGTAATGCCAGCTATCAGAAAGACAACACTGCTTCACAGTTCTACAAAAATTATCAGTGTTTCCTGATGGCTCTTACTAGGGAAGTTGCAAACACATTTTGTATGCTTAAATGCATGTATGTATACGCATACAATAAAGTTATCACCACTGCATCCCCAGGAGACGAAATGTCTGGGTTTGTTCACTTTGTTAAAGAGAGGCAATGACTAAAAAACTGCATTACAATCATGATTCTATTTAAGGACGCAGAAATACAGACTTCTTTTCAAGAAAGAAGTATGAAGGGACCCTGCTTCAGCTCCTTAGAAAATCCCAGACATCATATATCAAGTCAAACTATCAGGTTGCTTTTACGGAGAAGTGCTACACAAATGCTGTCACTTCCATTAGTTGCTATATATAACAGATGGGTGACTGGCTCCTTGGACAATTAAAAATATTGATTTAATTCTAATATGCAGGAAAAAAATTGACAGCAAAGTCAAATGTGAAATTGGGTAGAATACTCTCACACATTAAGCAATGAAAAGTACTGGTTAAATGGAAAAAGCAAAGTATATATTCAGGTAAATTTTGCATGGTGTCATCCTTTAGTCAACTTTCCATACACATTATATAGAAACTAAATTATTGCCACACGCATACCTACCTTGTGAGTGGTGTTGATGATGAAATTGATGTTTAACACTAAACACAAGGCAGCAGATAAAAGAATTTATATTTTTAAATCAAAGCAGAAAATTACTTGGCATTACCTAAACGTTTACACAATGAGATTGCATATTGTTCAGAATCAAGCTTACAGCTATGATGAGCACATAACAAATCAGATTAGGGTAACAAACTTACTGAAAGCACTGAAGCGGAAAGAAGTTCAGTTTGAAAGTCACGTTCCCTATGGCATCTTTATGAGGAATATATTCCCAAAATTATTGTATTCCTACAAAACCTTGAAAGAGTTCTCATGTCCAGTGGATGTCTGCTTCCCTGAAAGACATTACTCTCTTTTGCCATGTACCAGGATGACATGAAAGATGCTACAGATCATGTCGGGTAGTACCTGTCAGTTTGTAAGAGAGGAGACTTTCAAATGAGTTCAATAAAATTAGCAGTAAGAGTTTGACTTTTTGCAATATAAGATTTCCCTACTCTGACTTTTTATTATTTCTGGGAATATTGCAGCATGAATAAAGCTGCTAGAATACAAAAGGTATGAAAGTTAAACAGTATAATAACGCATACAATTATTTTTAAAGAATTTTAATACCACCTGGTAAGACCTTTGAAACAAAATCTTCTGCTTTTATAGTTACACAAAATGATTAAAAATTGAAAAGAAGAATTTTAGAGATCTGTTCTGTTCTGTTTTTCCACGAGGATTCCCCCTGCAGAGGGCACGTTGTGCTACACACCAGCAGACCGGCTGAAACAAGAGCCCAGATGCCATCAATATTTATAAATATAGCACAAAAAACACTAACAATAATGGCAGTAGTAAAATATAGATCAAGACCAGTGTTTAACCAGTAACTGTGAAAAATAAATTTGTTACCAGCATAGTTCAGCACCTACACGAAGTAAATGCAGTACAAGTCGACGCCATACGTGCAGCTCCCCAGCCGCAATGAGCTGTACCCACGGAGGGGTCGGCCATTACAGGCAATAACGCTGAGCACTGACAAGTTCAGTCAGCTCAAGGCAATGGCTGAGGTAAAAGCTCTCTCAGGCCGTGTAACTGGTGTCCCCTACTCCTATCCCCCCACTCCACCCCTGGTAACACATCATCTTGTGAGGTAAAGGGCCATTAGCCGCAAACGAGCTGGTCACGCACCTATGTCTCCTTTACAGGCGTCCCAGGCGCCGGCCGATCAGGGTGGCCCAGGCGGCGGAACAGGGACCCGTAATGGCAGGCAGGGCCCTGCCTGTACGCGCCGGCAGCTGCAGGCCCGGGGCCTGAGCAGCAGCAGGAGAGCAGGCCCGGGATCCCCCTCCGCCCTCGGCTGCTGCCTCCCAGGACTGAGCGGGGCAGTACTCCTGCAGCGTACTGTGAGCTGTGCTTGAGGTAGGGGAAAGACCCGATCTGCAGAGGGCCTAGGAGAAACAAAGTCCTGACTGAAACAACGTTGTTGCGCCCTCCTTCTACCCAGGATCTCTCAAGAAGGTGCCTGTCCCCATAGTGCTGGGTGACAGGCGGTTGCTTCTCTCCAAAATCAAAGTAAACCTAAAGTACAAGCATGGGAGCATCTATAAAGTCTTGCTGTTGATTTTCTACTGATTTAATTTCCACACATCACCGTTTCAACAGAACCCAGTCAGTCCATTTCAGCGATGGAAAAGCATTAGGAAAAAAAAAAAAACCAGACAACCCACAAAAGTAATGTCTCTACAGAGAGCACAAGCTGCTATTATAAACAGTCTCTTCTGAAACATGCCACAAATTCTGTTTAAAGAATAGCATCTGCTTTCATCAGAGTCCAATATATTTGAAGGGGTAGTACATAAGAACTAAACTATATAGTTAAATATTTCAGAGCTTCCGTATTTCTCTTTTTTGTCAACAGAAGATAGGTGACTTTCCAGAGAGTATTCATTCAGTCTGTCACTTGAAATGTCTCTTTTCAATAATTAACACAAATACTTAACTTTCAAAGATGTTAGCATGTCATTACTTGTCACATAAATTGTAGAGTTAGATACTTGCAGAGGTGTATTTGAAGACTGCTGCTGAGCAACTTTCAGCATTCATGAATAAGATATAGGACCTTTCATATTTCATTAGATATATGCATACTTTCTATAGTCATGAAAAAAGAAGTACGCAGTGTCTATTTCTAAAGTAAATGTTCACTTTGAATGGAACTTTAAGCGAATTGTATTGAGGCAACAAAGCCCACAGTCTCAGTCTGGATGTCCTCATCCACAGACATCTTTTCATACCAATCATCCAAATGAGTAAGGTCTTTTTTTCGTGTTAGTATAGGCTGAAGGATAGAGTTATAGCTACCTAGAGGCAGAAGCAAACCACACCCACCCATCTGCTACTGAATCAATTAGCAATTAAAAAAGTTAGATCTGGGTAGAAGACCTAAGTATCTCATTTTTCTCATTTATATTTCCTGTGACATAAACTACAGAATTAGTATATGGTGGCAGGTTAACGTTGTACTAGCCCGACTTTAATTTGTTCACATTAACGCACTTTGGATCTATGTCTCCCTCCCATTCCTCCAGGGAGCCATTTCCCACCTTAAATTTCAGTAGATAAGCCTGATGGGAAGAGGTTCACTCCCACTACACAGCACCTACAAAATACAGTGGTGTTGACACAGTGCGAGTTACTCGGCTACTGTCCGTCTTCCCCCTGCAGCCCCAGACCTCCTGGCTTCCCACCTGAATCTGCCTGTCGCTGTATTTCTATGTCCTCCGCTGCTTTAGGGTGGGTTTTTATTTGTTTGATAACTCTGTGTTTACAAGCTGGCATATGGCCACTCTTTGCAGTTCCAGCTTTTCCTACATGAGAAAACTTTCAGCAGTTGCACCAGTGCTTCCACATAGGCTGCGGTTGGGTTTGATTTCCTTAGAAAATTGGCATTTCCAGTCTTATACAGAAAATGCTACCAGAATTCAGGCACCTATAAAATATTATCTAAAGAAAGGAGACTCAAAGCACATCCATACCCTGTACCAGGGACAGGTCACAGCACAGGAATTCCAGCAAGAGTGCTTGGGAAGGACAGAAATAGGATTTTCAGGAATGTTTCCGTTGACCTATCAGTATCAACTCTTCATCAGCGAACAGCAAGATACAATAAATTCAAATATGTAGAAACAGTGCTAAGGACCAAATGCTTGCACTAAACATGTTTGAGGAGGCTGGGAGAAAGGAGGTGGCTACTCCAGGACAACTGTGGTTTGCACCCATGGAGAGAGCAGCACCAGAGCTCACTCAGCATCCTTGCTGGGGCTGACCTCAGACTGGTATCTGCACTGGGATCACCAAGACACATGGCTCCATTTTCCCTGAAGGATCACATCCCAGTTCTCACTTCCCTATTCTTCTTACCAGAAAAGCTGCTTGCTTGCTTTTTGTCCCTTGCTCATGAACTTTCTAACACGCATTTGGTAACCTTTAATTAGAAAAATCCCAGAGCACGGCAACTTTTCCCCAAGGAACATCTGCCCTGACAGTTGCACAGTAAAAGAAGGGCAAAGCTGCAAGAATGAAGTTATTTACAAGGAAAGTGTTTTAACGCAAAAAGATATGAATGCATTTTGGTTTGGTATCATTAAATGACTAGGCAATTTTGATTTTGAATTGTGAATCATCCTTGCATGGTCATTCTGACTTAAATTCTCTTTTGTTTAAGCAGTATTCATTAAAAGCAAGTGAGTCATTAGGTATGGTCCAGCTTTCAGGCAGGAGAAGACAGTGGAAATTCCCACTGCAGCTCGTATCCTCAGGATCAAAAGGAAAAATCTGCTTCCCAGGTTAACTCAACACTGAAGAGAATATTTTTATGCAATTAGTGGATGATAAATTACTACTGATCTGTGAAGATGCAGAAAACAAAGGTCTATTATAATAATTGACAATGGTTATAAATTAAAACTAGTTTATAGTCTTAGCTATCCAATCAAAGCTTGAAATTGAGGGAAAATACCACTTGCTAATATATGGACAGGGAAATGATCATTTATCTGCATGATTTACCTGCATCAGTGCAATGTGCCTGTCCAGCCCATGCTCCACCTATTTTATCCTAAAAAAAAAAAAAAAAATTCCTCGATTCCCTCAGTCCCCTCTTTTCTAATCTAAAAATGCATGGCTCTATAGACACTGTGTAGGCAGCATACTCAACGTGCCATCTGCACAAGTACCTTTGTGTTTTGGAGTCTGAGACTAATCGTCTGCATCTTTGCGATGTAGATACAGCTTCCTATCTCCTGAAGGTAGCAGTACAACAAACAGTGTGCACAATCACAGCAATTTGCTACTTTTTCATTGAACACTTTTATCAAAGTTTCCTTACACTTTAAAGACACATGTAAAGATTTTGTTTGGTTGTTTTTTTCTTAAGACAAAGATTGGTTTTTTGGACTTGGGCAAGGAACCAAGACAAAGGTTGCAGCTTATGTCCAACTGTCACCACACTATCAATGAACAGGTCACTCCTCTGCACCCAGCTGCAATAGTGCAGTCCCATTTATCCCATCAAGAGATGGGTAGGACAGGGAAAGGCTGTCCATACCAGGGTACTGTGGTTATGATGCACGTTATGCTTTTCAGGAAATACCTACCCATTAAAGAAAAGATCTCAAGCAGAAAAGGTCAGATGGCATCCAGCTCCTTTTGAAATTCCAGTCCAAGCAAATTAAGTGCTAAGTCTATACTTGCTGTACATCATGTATAGGACAATAAATTTCTTTCCAGAATGATATAGTCAATGGTGGGGATGGTGGAAGGTATGCATGAAAATGGTGGAAAAATATAAAAAGGAGACATTGGAGAAGAGAGAGAAGTATTGAGAACGAGGAAACTGTACAAAAAATGAACTCAGATGGATAACCAAGGGGAGGAAGGGTTGATCTATTATAAAGAACCTATGAACTAATTCCTCCTGAAGTCAATGACAAGTCTTAATTGTATTTGTTCAGTTTGAATTCAACAGTATCAACACACATAGACTGTGGTATCATACACTAATTTCATTAAATTAATAAATGTTTCACTAAAACGGCTTACTTCATTGAAAAGCTGTATTGATCACCTAAAGGATATTAAAAGCAGCGGGAGACAAATGACAAAATAGGAAGTGAGACCTGAAGCTGAGTTTGTTCCCAGGCAGTACCACAGCTAGAAATAAGATATAGGAATGGGTTTGTTCCATTGCCTGCGCACACATACCTAGTGCCATACTAACTTCACCAGGGTACCAGGTCCCATGCCAGAAGGCAGCAGGGCTTCTGGAAGTGCTGTTAGACATGCCAGCCCAGCATGGGTATTTTGGACAACTCAAATGGTTCTAGATGCATCCAGGTTACCTATTCTCAGTAAAACAGCGTCTATTAATGCCAGCGGTTCCTCTGAATTAGGAATAGGCACATTGATTCTTCTCCTTTTTATTGTTGTGTGGATAAAAAAAAAAAAAAACAAGCCATAAAACACTAGTAAAAAGGGAAACTGTATTCACATACAAAAACAGCCTATCTATTACTAAGCCTTCAATAGCCTTGGTTTGTGTGGTGTTAAATCAACAGTCAACACATAGCGTAATAAAATACCCAAAGTTCTAGATGGTAGGAATAGAAGACAATACTGAAAATTGAACAGATAAAATAGACAAAAACACACCTCTGGAAGAAGTAGATATTTTTAAAAATATGTATCTGAACCATGTGGTAGTCAGCTTAATACACATATCTAGTAAATTGTACATGGAAAAAATCTTTAGCCCAGAATAAAATAACACCTCAGTGTATACACACTTCACATATTCTGCCTTGTGGGTGAAATCCCCTCCACAAGCATACAGCTTGACTATTCACATCTGATGTAGCCTAAGAATAGAGTATCTGGTGAAGCGTAGGATCAAAGTGTTGAGTTTTTACATTGCAACACACAGAGATGTTCTCATATAGAAAAGAACAATGCTATTTCGATCGGTACGAAGTGGTATTTTCCTTTATGTTTTTTAAAATAGCACAGAATGTGTAATTCTGTCATACTTCAACAAATGGAAATACAACTTCCTCTTTCGGTTAAAATGTCAAAATACTCTAAAAATCATACATTCCATATCAGCACATGAAAAATTCAAAACAAAATCTTCCAACTGCAAAAAAGTCTTCCAGTTAGATTCTTAGAAGCATGTAAAGCAGATCTGAAAAGTCTCCGCATGCATTTTCCACATGCAGTCTCACATGGACTTGTTAGGCCCTCCAGCTGCCAATACTCAGGTCTTTGACTTATGTCTTTGCCCTTAAGAGACAGCAGCCAGATGGCCAAAATTGAATATCCCTCCCAGCTGGCCAGTGTGAATGCATGTACCTGCTACCCAGCTGGCCAGCCAGCCTACAGATAGCTTCAGGCTGGCCAGCCAGAAAGCATATGCTGCCTTTCACTGAGCTAGTGGACCAGCTAGCAGAAATCTAGGAGAAAAGCATGAGATAGCAGTGAAAAGACATCATTTTGTTCTAAAAAATTAAAAGACACCCCTGCTCACTTGGGCTACGTGCTCTTGCTGAAGGCTCTTGATACACAAAAGGATGCATAATCTGTCTGTGCTCCAGTACCTGTTGGGATTATATCATGCACACATGTAAGCAAGGCAGGTCAGAAGCTATCAGGCAGAGAAGCCAAAGAGCTGGTGAAATGCTTCTCCCCAGCATTCAGGCTCTCTGAGATACTTGCTCAGCCAGAAATGCAGTCCCTGTCATCACTGCTTGCAGTCAACAAAGTATTTTGATTAGCACAATGCAATCTAACTCAAAGTCATCAATATATATCTCATAATCTTAAAGTACCATGAAGAGAGAGCCATGGGGTCACTTAAGGATCAGAATTACAGTTTTAGACCAAATTCTGCAAAAAGATTTAGGGCAGGACCATATTTCAAATTGACACAAGCAACTTGCATATATCTGCTTCCAGATTCTCTCCACTCCAGAAAAAATCATAGCTCCAGGCTGTGTTTAATTTTCCCCTGCTATGCAAGGGGGTGTTAGACACACCCTATGAATAAGGTCCATAATAGCCACATGCCGAGTAGGGGATTACTAAACTGGTTAATAGAAAATGCTAAAGAGACGTACATCTCCAGACGGTTTTGGGAGGGATTTCTTATCTTTCAGGACTCTTTTCAGCATCAGTTTCATCACAATCTGTATGTGTAGAAATTCATCTTGGTTTTACCTTCCTTTGTTACGAAGTGTACAGTTTGAGGAGGCTCTGTCTTCTGCTCTCATCTGAAACCACCAAGGGAAATCAAACAGAAGGAGCTTTACAGGAGCTATCCTCTGGTGCTGGGGATACAGCTGCTTCTGCCATAAGGAAAACAATTTTTTCCCCCACCTCTCTGGCTGCGGTTTGGTCCCTATTACTCATTTGTTTCCTTCTCCACACCAGCATGGCAAACACAATTTGCACAGTTCACATGACAGAGAGAAGTGTTTTATTCAGAGACAACAGAAGAGGTTATCAGGCTCTTGGGGAAAAAAAATCAAGGGGTGCACGCAGCTATAAGTGGACATGCAGGACTTCCCCCTGCATTAAGGATGATAGCCCAAGGGCAGGGCAGACCACAGAGGAGACAAAGAGAAAGGAGAAGCAACTCAGAGACTGACCTTTGAATATCAGCTCTCTTTCATAGGAGGTAGCAGGCAGTTTGGGGACAGCTAAGATTTCAACAACTGGTTTCACCAAATCAATCTAAGCTACTGAAAGACTGGGCTGGAGCAACCCTGACCAGTAACATTACAGGTTTAGTACAGGAGGAGCAAAAGTGGCTTGGACTAGGGCACCCCTCCGAGGTGGCACCCCATGGGTTAAGTGTGCTCCAGCCCCATTGGTTGCCCTACCACTGGTACGGCAGCTGCAGGCTTGCTGCGTGCTCTGCAAAGGCACCTTTGCAGACAGTGGAATTGCATGGGGAAAAACAATGGAAAAACTGGGGTGTAAAGGGGGAACACATCAAAGCCTGTAAATTGTATTTATCCAAAATGATCTGCTTAGTTTAGTTAACAGGAGGTGGACCAACTCCATTCACACCAACTGAGACACACTCCCTATAATATCATTGCAGTGGGGGATCAGAGGTACTGATGCACTCGAAAACAAACAGGGAGCTAGAGGCCACCAGCCACCTGCCTGAATAGCTGTGAGAAGAGGTGGGTATGTTTGGAATTAAATATTACACAAAAGCTTTCTAAAGAGAGGAGTTGTGTATTCAATATCATCAAAAAGTATAAGGCAAGTCCTTAAGAGCACCCCAATAATTCATGTTCATAAAATTTGAACTGATAATTCCTTTAGTTTTATCGCCCATAGTTCATTTTTCTCACATTGCGAACACCGTTTTTAGGAAAGGGCCAAGCAGGTATATATTGCCAAAACTATGTAAATGTAGAAAACACAACAGGATTCAGAAATTCATAAAAGAAAGATTTCCTTTATCATTTTTTCTATTAAAAAAAAAATCTTAAAACATATTTAAAAACAGACAAATTATTCTGGGAATATCATCTGATCCACACTTACTCAATTATGAATCAATTAAGATTCACAGACTCAATCTTTCCCTTTTAAGGTTGTTTTCCAGAATTGTTGGTATTTTCCATATAAGTACATGATATATATAGTAAGAGTAGAAATTTAGCTGGGAAGTTATTCAAATAAAACCAGAGTAACCATACAAAATCTTATAAGATACGGTTCAGCAAATTGGAAAATAACCAGTCACCACTATTATTTGAATATACCTGACACATATATAATGCAGGGGCTGTAGAGTGTGGGAGAAATTTGATCTCCACCTGTGCTGGTTCTGACTAGGATAGAGGTAATTTTCTTCATAGTAGCTACTATGGGCTATGTTTTGGATTTGTGCTGGAAACAGTGTTGATAACACAGGGATGTTTTCGTTCCTGCTGAGCAGTGCTGACACAGAGTCCAGGCCTTTTCTGCTCCTCACCCCACCCCACCAGCGAGGAGGCTGGGGGGGGCACAAGAAGCTGGGAGGGGACACGGCTGGGACAGCTGACCCCAACTGACCAAAGGGCTATCCCACACCGTATGGCGTCATGCTCAGCATGTAAAGCTGGAGGGAGAAGGAAGGGGGGGGATGTTCAGAGTGATGGCGTTTGTCTTCCCAAGTAACCGTTACATGTGATGGAGCCCTGCTTTCCTGGAGATGGATGAACACCTGCCTGCTGATGGGAAGCAGTGAATGAATTCCTTGCTTTGCTTTACCTATTAAACTGTCTTTATCTCAACCCATGTGTTTTCTCACTTTTGCCCTTCCGATTCTCTACCGCATCCCACCGTGGGGGGAGTGAGAGAGCAGCTGCGTGGTGCTTAGTTGCCAGCTGGGGTTAAACCACACCATCACTTAATGCAAAAGAAGTATCTTTACAGATTTTTCTCTTTCCTTGTTCACCATGTAAAGCACAAGAGTTGTGGATAATAAGCAGTATGTACTCACAACCTAGTGAGGATGCAATGATGCACAAGCCATGAAACTGAAGATCTGGGTTGCAAAAATGGTCTAATAATAAGAGATTACCTCTTTCTGCTGGAAGAAAAAAAACTGAATTACATTGATGTATTTCATTTCTAGATAAAAAATTCACTATAAATTCAACAAGCGTATAGGGATTGTAAGCTTTTAATTAACACATGATCTTTCAGACATCGAAATAGATGGTGGAGGAGAAGACAGAAAAAAATTCAAATATGCATTTCTGAAGTAATTAAGTACTGAGGCACTTGGAGCAAGTCTATGTAAATGTTTTGGGGGCTTTTATTTGTTTCACCAAATACCTGTTAATTAAAAAAAAAAAAAAAAAAAAAAAGATCTTGGTTCAGTTTGGCACAATTTTGTTTCCAAAGTTTTTGGACCCCAAGTCATTTACTATGCAATACCAAGCCATCATTATAGTCTGTCAGGAAATGAGTTTTAAGGTATTTAATCATCTCTTCCTTCACCAGAGCCCGTTCCTACCCCCTTCCCTTTCGTGTCACTGCCCTATGCAAATCAGAGACTGTAATTAATTCCCATTCTTAGTTAATTCCTCTGCAATTCCTGCAAAGAAGAGTCCTCAAAGAAACAATTTAGGAACTGATAATGTAACGGGAGTGTATTTGTCAACACATTTCTACAGCCCTACTAAAACCAGAGGAGCATCCTGGAGCTGAGGGCATCGTAAAGCCAGCTACACAAACGGCTCCATCCGTCTCTGTGCCTGCTAATCTCGCAACTGATCACTGCAGTTTCAATTTTGTCATAATGTCTTTCTTTACGGGTGATTTGCATGCGGCAAAGGTGTGCACCTTGGCAAGCCAAGCGACGGGTAGGAAGGCAGCGAGCCCATGGTGCCAGTGGGGGCTGGAAGTACACACCCTCCATCGAAACTAATGTCTGCTGCTTCTAACTGTGCCCATAGGGCAGAAATTCAATGGCACATATGTCACTGCATTTATACCAAAAGTCCAGATTGGCTTCATTTTGCACTATTGCACAGTTCAGTAGCATCTATTAAATTGCCAGACTTACAGACACCCTCCTTCTTACATACCTCCTAGTCAGGTACATACTTTAAAACACAAAGAAACCTGAATATTTCAAAGGCAGTTAAGTTTTAATATCCAAAAGTAGTATTCTACCCCAGATGTTAATGTTTTATTTAGTAACGCCTCTAGAATTTTCCAGACATTTCATGGTAAAAAGGTCTCAATATACATCTGCATACAAGCAACTGGTAATTAGGTATACATAGCTACCACCACATTACAATGAAAGATTGTAATTAAACAAATGCATTTCAGCCCTAAGGAAACTAAATTACCATGTAGATGGACAACAGAAAAAAACAAAATACCAGCAGCCCCTTTTGCAGATGGGCGCTGGTATTTTACCAGTTTCTGCAAAATGCTTTGGAGACTCTCAGCAATATTACTTTTATTGTATGCTTACTTTTTTGTTTCAGTTAGTAACATTATCACGTAGCTTTTCTCATCCCCAAGTCTTTCTTTTCCCATTTGTCATTAATCTTTTAGCCCTCCCTATAACCTTCCTTCTCTGATGCAACCATGTACCACTGACCTCTCTCCAGACACCATCTGAACTCCTGCAGCCTCCTGCCTGGACCCCAAAGCCACCAGAGACCCTCTCATGTTCTGCTTTTCCTCTTGACACCACTGAAACCTCTGTCACCAGCACTGACATCTTCCTTGACAAGGCTTAGAAGAACCAACCTCAGCCTTCATTGATAGTCCTTTGGTATTATTCTCTCTTGGGTATTTGGAGTCAGTGACTTCATCATGCCTTGGTCATCTCAGCACTGAATCAAAACAGGTTAGACCCCTAAATTCAAGGCATACAAGACAATTTCTGCTAGGCAGTGACAATCTACTTTGGAGGCGCTCTTTCAGGGCTTTCACCCCTTCTCTTCAGGTAATTCTGGAAAGCCTGCTAAGATCACTTCACATCTTTATTACAATGATATTTAACCACAAATATTTAATGCACAACATATAACTATATACATATTGCATACCAGAGTATATGGTGCAAAATTTTGACCTGACACAAACCTCTCTGCAGAGCCACTATTTGGATTCCAGGCTGTTGTCATGAACTGATTAACTTTTCAAGAAGGTATTAATGGTCCAGCCTCTTGATTTTTCACTTTTCAGCTCTGTTACCTCTCAGCCTTGTAAGCCTATTACTGGATTGCTTCAAAACCTATTTACCTCTGAAGCCTAAAATTCCCAACTGTCAGACAAAAAAGACATTTAGTAATTAATTTAATCCTGGACAAGACATCTGTCAAGGCAAAGGGCAGAGCATAAAGCATGTTTAATATTCATATTCTAGTATTATCAGAACCATAAAATACAGGTTGTGTTATTTTGAGGCTATCAGTCTACACATACCATTTGATGAAGACTATATCAGGCACAGCTTCTGAAGGTTTTCTCCCACTCCATAGAAAACTGTTTATTCACCCAAAGAGAAATACCTTGTTTGATACATTGGTGTACAGATGAGGCCACAACCTAAAATATAATTTTCTTCTGTTATTTTTACCAACAACATTCATACTTACAGTTACTCTTTGGCAAAGAATCAAAATGCTATGGCTTTACAGTGTTTCTAGTCTCTGAAAGAATTCACTTTCATCAGTTCCCCTATTTTAAGCAATTCCAACAAAACATAGTGCTAGCAGCCATGAGAAGAACATGCAGGGCCACCTCTATGGATTTTGCAGCACTGAACTGAATTTCACTCTCCATCCTTTGGAATTTCAAGGCTGGAAAAACGTGGCTGTTTCCTTGCAACTGTCCTGAACAGCACACCACAGCATCATATATTAGCTCTACATTTGGCATTCTTCAGTGTATGTCTTCCCGCAATCTGTTACAGCCCAGAAGCTGGTGAGCCCACTGCTCTGATCTGTCATACCATGTGATATCACTGTTCGGTTGCTCACTATAAACTCATGCTAAACAGTAATACAATTAGGTTTGACTTGCTTGACTCCATACTGGAGTGAAGCAGAGCAGGGCTCGCAGGCAGGCGCTGCCTCAGCGGCCAGGTGGTCCCTCCACGCTGTCGCCTGCCCGTTCCCAGCTGCAATGTGCATTTGACCATGTCCTGCATTAAACTCAACTTGGGAAAGTAGTTTGGTCAAGGCCAGACAAAAAAACAACTTTATTTCCCAACAGTACTGCACGGAATAAACCTGCATTCCTTCTAACGGTAGTAAGCGCAGCTTTGGAAAAGAGCTTATCTGAGAAAATACAGTATTACTCCAACCCCTCTCTTCAATACATTTGGAGGGGCAAAGCATAAATGAAAACATTGGGGTCCAGCTTAAACACATATTAAGACTCCAGTCAGTATTTGCTTTAAACTATATTTTTTTCTGTGTTGGTAAAAAAAAAATCTTGCTGTTACGTAACTTATTATTATGACCTTATTAAATGACTTTGTTATATTATATTTGCTTATATCACTAGTTTCTTAAGTGAGAGATTGACTGATAAGCCTCCCTGCATTCATCAGGTGACCTTCCTCCATGGTGACACTGTCAGGGAGGGGATAGGACTACATGCGTATCACTTTTAGCACATACAGAAGCAATTGAGAGATTATACTGATCAGTTCAGATTTTAGGAAAGCTACAATAGTGCTTATAACATCCCTCATATTTGCTGAAAGAAGATCAATTAAGGAAAAGATCCAACATTAGCAGTTGCCACATTCAGCGTATTTCCTTACAGGGAAGATTTGTCTTCGGTTAATTCAGATGATGACCTCATTTACTAAACATTTGTGAATTTTTCTCTCAGGATGTGATTCTGAAGACTGGACAGCAATGGCATTAAAAAGGCTCAAGCACCTGGCAGGATCTGGCCCTACTCACAGGAGGTTGCTCTTTCAAGCTGAGGGACATCCACCATCCATCATCTTGGTTCTTTCCTCTGTGCCTGTCAACAAGTTCAACCTTCTGCCCATTTGCTTCGGTGACAAATTGAGTTGCTACAGGCATTTTGGAAAGCAGGCAGGGTCTTTGGAGTAGAGCAAGACCTTTCAAGCAACTGCATTTTTGGATGCTGAGCTAAATTCAGTTTGAGTTTTTCTTGCTATGTAATAGACTTTTTAAGTTTTCTGCCAGAGGCGTCACCCTTGAATTAAGTAACACAAGAAAAACAGATACTGGCATGAGCACAACAGTTAAATTTTGACCTTAAAAGATATTTTCATTTGCGTAACAAGTCTTGTTACCTAAGAAACTTTCATTCATTTAAGGGTCATTTTCAAAAACACCATTTCTACAACTGCCACAAATACTATCCCAGAAAACAGAAGGCATTTTTCCATTCAAATACCTGAAAGGAGATGCAATTTTTTTTTTGCCTTTGCCACAATCACAAGAGCTTTCCCAGTGAAGTCAACACTGACCAGCCCAGTGTCACCTCCCAGTCTTGCCCAGAGTCACATAATGCTTTAGACGGGACAGGGATGTTTGGGGGTTGTCTGGTCACCCTGTCCGAGCAGGACGGAGGTTGGGCCAGGGGACTCAAGGCCTTGTCCAAGCAGGTTTTGAATATCTCCGTGCCACCTTCCCAACACATGCCAGGCGGCTAACACCTCCACGAGACGCAAGGCTGTAATCGCTGCTCCTCTGCCTGGTCTTTAAAGGAAGTTCCCTTCATTTTCTCCTCTTAACCTGCAGACGTGGCTGCAGGAAATGGCCCTCATGCAGTTTCCCTTGGTGGCCACCTGTCTGATTTTGGCCAATAAGTTCTCAACTGCACTTTGGGAAATGACCAGAAGCTTTAAACCAAAAGCACCATCAAAAAAGTACATATAAAACACAGAATGTAAGTAAACACAAGAGCTAAAACATCCACTTCTTGAAGTGCAAACAAGGAGCAGTATGATGTTTTGAGCTGTTTTGCAGGGAACAACCTCTTGTTACATGAGCCACCACATCAAATCCTTCTAAAACTGGGCTACTTTAGTAGATTTTTCACACTGAAAATGCTTAACTGAGAGCAGCTTTAAAAACCACAGCATGTGATGATTCTCCCTTGCAGAAGATGTTGGTCTTCTGAAGGCCTTGCAGCAACACAAGGCTTGAAGGACAGTAGGGTAAAGCTTTTTAAAACTACAGGAGCAGGTTTGGGAAGGAAAGTAAACATTTCAATTTCCTTTCATCTATATATTAAAAACCTGTGTAATCTAGCAAGCTCCCATATGCTAGCAAGCAGGCACATACGTACACTGTAAGCCTGTTCAGTGATCTTTGTTCAAGTTTGGGAATATTTCTTATTAGTTATGCATATTTATCTCAATCTACAGGAAGCCATTATGCATACATATGGCTATTTTCATGGAGGCACTCTACCCTTCTCAGTTTCATATATATTTTATAGTACTGTTTACTGCAAAACTAAAAATAATTTCCATCCTAGTTCACTGTTTACATTATGGATATGGGTAGGCATTACAGTGGTGTTAATCTGGATTTTCATTAAAAAAAAAAATGTTCCAATTTCTACACTAGCTTTACCTAGGCAAGAAATATGCTCACCTGCAAATCTACCAGAAGTAGGGGAAAGAGGATAAGGCAAGACTCAATCTTTGATGAAAGATTCAGATTTGTACTACATTTCATACACAGAAGGTCCTGTGAAATCCTACCAGCACTGAATATTAGTAAGGAGAGGAGCAGAGGGGAAAGCATAAGATGAGACTGGGCTCTGAAAATATGAACATCAAAATCAAATACTCCCATATAGAGAAAGCAATACTTCAAGGATGACAAAGAAGAATCTTCAAAAGCTATCAAATTGCAGGATTCTTTGCTTTTCAAAATTATGCCAATCAAAAAAGTCATACTTCGTTCAAAGTTCATTTTACCCGCAGAAGATCATCTCCCCAGCACTAAGAATGAAAAAGATTGGTTGTCCAACCACAGCAGAGCTTGAAAACTGGAAGGGCAAACAAACCCCTTTTGTTTTGTCAAAATGAAAAAGCACAAAGATTTATAAGTCATAGTGTTAAGAAGGAGGTTAGCAGTTCTGCATTTACAGGCATGCTTGCTGTCAAGATAGTTTGGTATTCAAATACTGAGCCCTTTGAAAACCCAAACCTTTGATTTTTCCATATTAAAAAAAAAGGGGGGGGGGGGGGGGGAACGACCTTTTTTTAATCTGGTTCTGTCACAGAATAATAAAAAAGAGAAATTATTTATGAAATATCCTGGCCTGGCCGGGAAAGGGAATAAAGTCTTATTACGAGATAATTACATTAAATGCAAAAATATGTAGTAAATGTGCAACATTTTGGACTTCACCTACTATTTGCTCACTCAGACTTTCCCCATGTGCATTTTTCTGTACTAGAATACCTGGCAGCGTGCCTTTATAGCTTTACGTTCCTTTATCACTGCAGGAGATGCAACATGCAAAGGCTTCGGTATTCATGCACTTAAGAACACACAGCAACATTTTCAGAAGTGCCTCCATATGGCAGATCATTTCTCATTTTGAAACCAATTCTGAAGTCAGTATTGAAAAAAAAAATCTTTCAATAAAAGATTCTGTTGATGGACTAACTTATTAATGAAATTAAATAATGATACTCTATAAATCTCTCAGGGTTTTGATTAATCGTATACCTAGTTAATTGCATATTTAGATGATTGATCTAAATATGCAATAGCATGTTTGAAGAGATAAAATGTATTTTCCTGTCTCTATCAAATGTACAGAAAATACATTACTGCCAGTGAAGCATTTCCTTTCCATTGTCTATTTTCCACATTAAACAGTTCTTAGTTAGTTTTACCTGTTTCTATCCTGAAAATGAAGAACTTTTATTTTATTCACATCTTTCTCTGAATTATTTTTGCATCTATAACACCACATAGGAAAACATTTTATTTCCGTGTGTGCTAACTAGTGATATCAGCACTGCTTTACTGTCTCCGAGAAAACATGCAATTCCTTCTGCTCTTTTAAATGTAGCTGTTCAAAGGCTGTGTATTACATCTGTTAGGCACTGTTTTGAAAGGCAACCTCCCTTTTCATCAATGCAAGTTCACCCCTGAAATCAATTGTAAGTACTCCACACCAACTACTGATATCTCACCATCAATTTGTGCCTGCACTTGTAACCTCATGAGGGGCTACCAGTGGCTCAGAGCTGCTGGCATGGTGGGGCTCATGCTGTCTATGTGCATACACATGCACAAGTATCTTTCCATGGATACATATACGTGCAAACAATAAAATATTATAGATGTTCTGAATTATTCTCTCTTGGCTGGAATTTAGACTGGTTTGGGTATATAAAGTGCTAAAAATCACAGGAATTTAAAAGACAAATTAGTATTCCTTTGATCATTACATGCAGCAGTTTTAATGGACTGCCTTATTTCCACAAAATGAGACCAATTATTTTCTCAGATACCTTTCATCATAATTTACACAAGCTCATAAATTCCTACTTACCAACTAAACCATCCATTCATCAGCCATTCATTTACCTCAGCTTCTGAAGGACTGTCTATCTATTTTTATTTGAAACTATGATTTCTGTTTTCAATGACCATCATTTGTTTTAGACATTTTCCTTTAAGGCAGTTATTTCAATTTGGTACTGGATGTAAAATGTTAACATTCAATAGACCTTTTCTAAACGGGTAATTTATGCTGCAGTATTCAGTATATAAACCTGTACAGAAGCTGAAGAACAAGTCATTTATATAAATTGGAAAAGTTTAGACTGCAGTTAGCAGGTGTCTAAAGAGCAAATAAAACTAAAATATTTCTTTAAAAAAAAAAAAACACCTTCTGGAATTCACAGAAATCATCAAGAGGCTGGATTTAAAAAATTATAAAAGATGTAATCTTACAAGCTTTCTACATTGTGAACTTGCAGTGAAAAAGGCCTGAGTAAACAAGACTATGAGCTTACAGGATAAAGTTGATAAAAAAAGGTAAGAATTACTCTGTTGCAAAAATTTTCCAAAAAACATCTTGACAAAACATTTAGCTATGCTGGCCTGTGGAAGTTTTTGTGGATTGTTTTCTTCTCACTTTCCAATCCTATGCTAAAATCCACAGGGAACAGGCATAGCATGCAACACCATTACATCGACATTCAGAAAGCATTCATGTCATGCACTTCTGAGATGATCCTTCAGCAAGGTACATTCAGCTCTGATTTACCAGCGCAGTCACAAAATCCTCACGCTACATCTACACAGACCAGAGCTGGCATGCATACAAATATTTTTGTTATCAGTCTATGGTTTGGAAACATACCTGGAGCTGGGTGAGTTTAGGGAGAGTAAATTGGGCATAATTAGCATTAGAAATAATGTCAGGTGATGTTAACATCAGGCAATTATCCTTTTTAACAGCTGCTAAGTAGTGTTAATTGGCTGCTATGGACTACAGTTTTCCAGGTTTTACAGAGCAATGCCTATATATACACACAGCAATTAAGCAAAATGTACTCGGTGACATAAGAAATAATGGAAATGTCAAAAACATGGTTTTGGAATGAGGGGCTTGAATTAAGATTTCAGACTACTGTTGTAAGTCTAATTTGATTTTGCCAGCTGAGCCAAGCTGATACGTTACACATCACAGAATACCTAAGGATAACCAGCAGATCCCGGTATCCCATACATCTGTCAACTCTACTGACACATATTTGTATGAAAATTCATGAGTACAAACAAAAATTCATCTGCTGAAGACAGCTACCACATTTTGTTTCAACTGTTGAAGTTTCTAGAGTAATAGCTAGCAAAACCAGATGAAATCATGGCCAAAGGTTATTGCCCATGGTAGGTTTTCAATTCAGCCAATTCCCATGGAGCTTACTCCAGCTCTGGTAATCTGATTCCTAAATAACGCACTGCGTTGGAGCATTTACTGCTGCATCCAGCAACATACATCAAGTCCATGTGGACTGTTGTGCAGGGCTGTCAGAATGACAACCATGCTGTTGGCACTTGACTCATTCTATCAGTATCTCGGCCACTTCTATGGATCAAAAAGTTATGCTGTAGGAGCTTATTGAGCATCACTAAATTACTTTTTACATACCAGAATCCCTGAGATTTTTTTGCAAGTTCCAAAATTACATATATAGTTCTCCCTAGCCCCAAACTTTCATTTAACAGATATTTACATACCAGTTGCAAAACCATGGTGTAGCCAAATGTGTAAAACCAAAGAGATAAAGCTGGATTAAGGCTTTCTGAAACTCCAGAAATCAAGTACAACTTGAACAATTTTATAAGGACAGAAAATGTGTTGCAGAGCAGGGAAACCTTCCACAGAAATAAAAAAAAGAAGCAGGAGGAGGAGCTCGACTCCAAAAAGCCCATTTTTCTGAGTCATCTAAGGTAATTTCAATACAAGCAGCATTTCTGTTGTGATTCAGACACTTACAATAGATTAATCCCTCTAAACCCCAAACAAAATAACATACACAGAAATAATATCACTCAAATTAATAGCAGGAGGATTTTTTAATCTTTTCTTTTGTGGACCTTATGAATCATTATTGCAGTATGGTGTGCAACCCCAGGCTTACATGCAATACCTCCTATTAGCGCTACCGAAAACTAACATGCTATTTACTGACACCAAGGTGACCACAAGAGCAAGTAGATGAAGATTTAAAGGTATAGACTCCTTAATTTTAATCAGATATTTCAGGAATCTAAAATGTAAAAGACAAAAAATTGAAATCTTCCTTCATAAACTCAGTTTGTTTTTGTCTAAGAACATTAAAAAATAGCCATACAAGTTCAGGCTTAGTGCCACCTAGCTCGAGCTTTCATCTCAGAGTGGCCATAGACAGACGGTATCAGAAAACCAAAGGAAGCATAACAGGGCTAGTATTTACAACATGTCCCTCAATAATCTCCCAACCTTAAGCTATTTCCAGATTTTTATCTATTATACAGATAACTAACAACCATACTGATTACTGTAAATTCAAATTGAGTCCTTTTTCTGTCTGTGTGTTTTCTCTAAGCATTTGTTCTGGGATATAATATAGATTTCCTTCTCTTCAAAACTTGGTAATTGGGTGACTTAAATATATCCTCACTAATTCTATTTGAGCCAACGGGACACGTCACTAACAACTTCGGTATTGTTTGATGAAATACAAGGAGGTTTTTAACGTCACATTACAAAGTTAACTTTCTGAGTTATTACCAAAAAAATGCCCAGCACAGCAAGTAATCTATGTGTCCAGAGCTTTGCAGTTAAATTTTCTAATTACAAGTTATTCCTCCATGATTTCTGTTGAGCCAGTGCCCACTTACAAATATTTGCAGCAGGTATCCCAAAATGCTGCTCGTATGAGTTACTTTTTCAATTACCGACGCTTTTGTGATGTTCTTTCCAAGCAGCCACAGCTGATTTTTAAGCAGTACTAATTGTAAGCAGGCAGAATGTGCACAGCCACAAATAAAACAGTAATAGGAGACTGTGTATCTTCATCTTTGATGCATACGTGTCTGATTTATGACTGAGCGACATGATTTAATGTAATGTGAATTTTGAAGTGTAGTATCCAGACAATAAAGCTTTACTCATTTCACTGTACCCTTACATATAATACAGTAACAATCACTGTAGACTTTAAATCACCTTTTCACAGAGCAATTTCAATACAACAAGAAGATTGGTCTATGACTGATGTCATACACAGCAGGAATTCCTCATGAGGACACTCTTAATATCTGAGTGAACATATTTTGTTGAAAATAAGCCTTCAGAGCCTGACTAATTTGGTCAGGATGCCATTTGAGTAAAACATTCCATTTTGTTCCCCTATACTTGTATTTTTCCTCACATTTTGCTTTCTACCCTTGTCTCTAGAAAGGCTTTCCATCACCAAGAAATCTGCATGAACATCTTCACCTTTGCTGGTCATTTCTGCAACCCTTCAATAAGGTTTCATAGAGACGAATGATTTGTGCAAGGGAAATGTTTTATTCATGTTTGAAAATGACTCAGATGAAACCTAAAATAATAATTCACTCCTCTCTGTTTTTAAGGAAAAGGCTATGTCTTGGATTTAACTGTAAAGTTTTTTAATAATTGCTAGTGACAAATTGTTTTCTTGCTGGAACCTATTTATACCTTGTCTATAGATAGAGTTGGACTCGAATGCTATAATTTTAATACCCATGAAGGTGTTAGAAAAGTCATTTTTAAGCTTTATACTGAAGCCTTCACTCTATATAAATCTATACATACATAAAGCAAATAAATGGTTTAACACTTTCTCCAGCATAAAATCAGTGATTACTGATCCTGGTAGGCACACAAATGTTTAAGTGACATCTGCCAGACTGGTTCAAGGAGGGAACTCCAGAATTCAAAACATGAGAAGTGCTTAAAAGCATCCACAAGATGATTTTGTTTCCATTCAGTCCATTATCTTATCCAGCTTATTATGTGCCCATACAACTGCCCTGTACATTGAAGGCTCAAATACCCCCCAAACCCGTGAAGCAGAACTGTAATATAGCTATACAACGTTAACAATACACCTCTTCTCCCTGCTCGTGATCTCCGTTGAGCATACGAACCACACTTGAGAGCAATGCTAAGTAGGAAAACAGAACTTCTTCCCGTATTATTAGTGGAGGAACTTAACTGGAGTTCTCAAAACTGTCTTCCTTTTAATAACAAATATTCACAGCTTTTATGTGCATGATATGCAAGTCCTTTCCTAGACCTAAAAAATTCAGGTTAGCCTTATTGCTTTGTTTTTCTCAAGGTGACTTGATCAAAATTGAAAACAATACTCTAGCTAATGACAGAGGAAACTGAAAATACATTTCAAATTACAGTGGCATTCTGTTTGGTATTCTGTTTTCCAAGTTTCTCTTAAAATTGCCATTTTGTTTAACTGTAACTAAGCTACACAAAAGGCACCAATGCAAGATTTTACAGGATTTGGATTCAAGTTTTCCTGTGATCTAGGGTTATTGAGGTTTTTTTCCCCAAAAACCTCCTCATATTTTAATAATTATTTTGGCATAAAAAACCCACATAAGACACAGAAAACTCAGGACCACGGGCAAACAGAGACCCTTCTAAACCCATTTACTAAGACAATATTTACAGGACAGCTGGGCACATCAAGATGCAACCGTATTGGTAAAATGAGGTAAAGTATATAGAAAAACAAGTCACTCTTCCTCCACTTCTCTCCCAAAGCAAACCAAACTGTCAAGACAGGTTTTGTCTCAGGGAGATAAAACTGCTACTTGTATTATGATGAAGAACTGCACTTTCTTACATTCATGGTGGTAGAGCCACAGGAGGACGCAAACCTAAGGAGAAGCTGCAGTACTGTTGGGAACAGATCAAATTTAAGCTTATATCACTGTTGCACTTTTAGGTACACTTATGGAAGATGCTGAACAGTTTTCATAATCTCCAGTTATTGTGCTATCAGTAAGGTTACTCGTTATAGCAAAAAAAACCAAAAAAACCCCAAACAAACAAAAAAACCCAAAAACAAAATCAAAAAAACCCCCAAAAAACTAAGCTGATGTTCCAGCTTCTTTAGAGTAGAATAATTATCACAAGATTGATTTCATTGTAACATCCAAAAAGCCCACAGAAGTCCCACTATTTATAGTAACGCATCTATAACCACCAGACAGGAAGCCTATTTTCAGTCTCATCTTTTATTATGATTTCCTTTGGAGAAAACAAACAAAAAAGCCATACAGATCCAGCATATAATCAGATCAGCCTCACTGTAAGTGATCTCTTCAGAAACATTTCCTACTCACTCAAAAATATCTCTGTAATCAACAGCTCAGTATTTTTCAGAAGTCTGTAAACATGTCCATTCCAGCATTTTTAGAGGTGGCTGTCTGATGTGCTTCAGGTTTGGAATACAGCTAATGATGAATATAAAGAACTGGGTAAGCTACATAAAACTCAGGCTAAACCATACTCACTAATGAAGTTCATTAGGTGAACAAAATGCCTAGTATTGAAGTGAAAAGATAGTTGGATTGGGAAAAAATTCCAATATTATATCAAGAAAAGTGGTAATAAGTAAATGAAGGGGTAAAAATCCCTGTGGGCTCCTCCCCCAATTCCCACCCCAAACAGTATTTAATAATTAAATAACGTAACATATAATAAATTAGATACTGCATTACATCCCAGAATGGTACACATCAACACTCAGTTTGTTAAGGTTTTGAAGTTAAGGACCAGGTTCAGGGAAGACACATTTGCTCTACAGCTACAAGGAGCTGGAGGCACGGAAACTGGTGCAAATACAATTCAGAATTGCATCAACTTTTCCTTAATAAGCTATTTCATAGCTTCACCCAATGTGATGAAATGCTAATTTATGAGAAATCACCTCACTTTTACTTAGTTTTATTTAGTTTTATTCCCATGTTTAAAATACAGATTATTTACTGGGTTGTGTTGGCTTTCTAAGGGCAGAAGAAAAAGGGGGGATACTGATGAGAGAGAAAACCTTCAACCTTAAAGCTAATCCCGACGAAGTTTCAAGGTCTAACAGGTATCCAGCTCCACAAACAATTGCTAACATGAGACAACTTCGGTTTTTGATATCAAAGCTCCAGTGTGCACGGGAAGCAGAGAGCATCCATGTGGAATAATCCAGAGAGATAAAACCTGAAGACAGAAGTTTTTGTTGGCCTTACTGTATATATGGGGATACTTTAGAAATGGGGAATTTCAATCTAAGCTAACTGTACAAGACTTTATAGTTTCAAAGAAACACGACACAGAACAGAGGCAACCATGGAAATAGCTGCAGCTAAAAACAGTGAGGTCCCAGGGTTAAATGGAGACAAGCTGTCAAGTTGCACTTGAAATGCTCAGATACACTGCGAGGCATTTTCCTTAAGCGAACACAAGGATTATCCCCAAATAAGTATATACCTTTCTACGGTGACAGATAGATAAAGGGAGATGAAACAAAGAGGCTATCTGGAATATGTACTCCTGGGCAGACGGGACCAACACTGCTCAAAATGAATATAACATAGGCTTGACTCTACACCACACGCAGCACAGCAGGGCTGTTCCCACACAGACACATCTCCATTTGAAATCAAGCTGGAAAGATACACAAGTTATTTATTGTTTTATATATATATATATATTATCTCATTATTCCTCAAAATTCTTTCTTCTGTCTTGTTTCTCTGGAGCATCTCTGGGACAACTGCTTACAGTTCCCTGGAGGTCACCTACCAGGGTCCCATCCAGAAAGGGCAGAGTCGGAACCAAAACCACATGATACAGACAACGTGGTCCTATGGGGTTCAGCAACAACTGCAGAGAGTGGGAGGCTGGAATGCTGGAAATCATGTTTGCAAGACCACACTGATTTATCAGAAATAAAGTCTGAGAAAAAACCCCTGAATTTCTAGAAGTCTGAAAACTGTGATATTGTCTAAATATTTTTCTTAAAAGTTGTCTAAAAGTCCAGTTTTCTGAGTCAGAGTATGTATGCTATCAGAAATGTTTTGAAAGAGCCTGTTATTCTTTCTCCCCTTCCCTCTCATGTTTCTGATTTAAAATTTCTGTTTTCCAAGATTTTGATTTAAAATAGATGTATTTTATAGGTTGGTAGAGCTTTCACACTTTGAGCAGGAAGCACTGCTGATGGACACCAGCTCTTGCAAACATGAGAGATCATACCACAGCAATGCATCTACTGCCATCAGCAGGAATCCTACCCAAGAAAAAACAGGGTACAAGCATATTTTTTTTAGGTTTAAGCAGAGGCATTTCAGCTGGCAGCGTGGTGGGCTAAGAGGAAGAACTTGGATAGCCACATCTCAACATGAGGGCAGTAACTTTTGAACCCCTGTAACTTGAATGCAGCCAAGCTTTTGGCCATGACCTTCCCCACAAGTTCATTTCCAGAATCAGTCCTATGGTCATGCCGAACATACCTGCCTGCTTATCTGCAATCCACTGCATTATTTCTTATTAGAAAATGATCTTTTTTATTTAAGATCTATACTAGAGGCACACCAAAATAAACAAAACATTGCTATCCTTGGAAGAATTAATACTTTAAGTATGTGATTGGAAACATGAGGAAGCGGAGAGTTATTTTCCTGGGAACTTAGTGATAGAAGTTATTAACAATTGGTATAAATAGTCCATCTGAGTTGATGTGCACTGTCAGACAGAAAGACTAACATATTAAAAAAGTACATACAAATGCTTTAGGGAATTAGCAATGGGGACGTTAAGAAATGAACATATATAAATTATTTCAAAATGGTCATTACAAATCTTATCACAATAGTATTGCAGACTGTGGAAAAATATTTTGACTGTTTTAATAACTTCAGGAAACCGACAAAAATTAAGGAGCACAAAACCCATTAAAGTCCAATAAATATCAAAATAATTTTTTTTTACTTGATCTATTTTATCTCAATGTGCCTCACTGCTAACCAGTAAATGTCTTGGAAAATGAAAGTAATTGCAGGAATCAGAATTGGAAGGGAATTTGAATTCAATCTCTTATAACCAGAATATTAATACCAAGAAATTCTTGAGCCATAGTTAAGTTTCTTTCATGCCATTAAACACTGGCATTTATTTTATCTGACATTTAATTCTGTTCAGGCAGTAACAGCTCAGTAACTCAGATGATAAGTGAAACTGTAAATATCTAAGAAGTGGAATTTACCCTAAGACATTGAAGTCCTGTTAGTCTACAAGAAATTTAGAAAAAATGACAAAAAATGGGAAAACAAAAGGGGGATCAATTTTTACTCTAATTCAGTATGCCTGACAACATGCATGTACTGGGGAAAAAAACGGCTCATGATGTTCACATCTGCAAAATAAAATAATCATCTTAAAACATAAGGCTTTATACTGTTAAGTATACACTACTGAGAATACAGGTCCACAGCTGGACTGCTGATTTCAAGAGGCCATAATAGACTTATGTTTGGAGAGGAAAACTAAAGACACTCCAGCAGCTTGGCGCTCTGCTTCGTAATTCAAAGAACAGTTCTGTGCATAACCCAGCTTTCTCCTTACAGAAAACTCCTCCGTGGAGATGGAGGATATGACCACCTCAGCTGCCCATGGGCTCTTCCATGGTATGATTCATAGGACATTATCTTTCAACATAAGCCACTGAACTTTGCTACAGAGAGCAGGACCACACAAAATGTGAACCACGCCTTAAGAGAACATACAAGACCATGCTGTAGTCAAACAGCTTCATGCAGACCTTGCTACAAATTTATCATGGGCTACAAAAATATAAAACCCTAAATTGTCCTTTTTCTCCTGGTCACCACTGGAAAACAGAGCACCTTTAACATTCTCCAAAGAGGCCACCCAAAGTCTTCCACTGAAGAGAATAAGGTGGATTTTCAAAGGAATAAATGAGAGCCAGTCTAACCCACTCACTTTCTATAGGAGCCGTCTTATACCTTCGAACTCCCTTGTCTCCCTTCCACATTAAATACATGAGGGGGAAAAAAAAACAATAGCTTCTCAATTTATGTCAAAAGATAAAGTGGGAAGATTGGCAAGATTATCTAGGGCATCAGGCTGATATTACGGAGAGGAAACATCACGCGGTTAAGGCAGAACATGTGCTGCTTGCCGTGGGAGGAAAAACATCTCTCCAATGTGCCTTTATAGGAGTTCAAGTTTAAGTGTCCTTCCTTCTGAATATTAGACTTAATTTGATGGCAAATTTTCTTCAGAAGTCAGTGATTATTTAGTAGTTACCTTTTACTTACTTTGATTTCTTAATGAACTGAAAAATCTTTAAACTCAAAAGGTCTTTAGATCCCTGATGAGCTGTTACAGATATTTCTGAGCTAATTCCATCACCTTGACCACAGCTACAGAAATATAAATGGATAAGATCGTACCTATAGATCATACTTTGTCACGGAGAACAGCAAGCCCACGATACCTACCTCACTTGAAATCTGTTCCTGGGAGACCTTTGCACATCAAGATTTTCTAGCTCCCAAAGAGCTCCTCTGCCTTTGGCATATTTGATAAATAAACAATTTTGACAGCAATGTCAAAACAATGACAAAACCTATTAAACACCATCCAGGATGCTATTGCCCTCTTTCTAAACAGGCACAGAACCAGCACTTGCACACAAAAGCATCCCAAACCCTCTGCATTGACACCAGCTGATCTTTTCTCAAGCTTTTTATGACTTACTGCCACACTACTCTGACTTGTGCTTGAAAGTGTTTGCATAATAACTGTTTCTCAAGGTATATTACTTACGAAGTTTTGTACGTGAAGCAAACTGCTTTTACTAGATAGAATGGGATTAATACATATATATATATATATGGAATATAATGAAATGCACTGAATAGGATGACAAAGAAAAAAGCAAAGTATAATAGCCTCTAATGATATTGCTTTTGTCTTAATGCTGTATATATATTTAAATTGTAATATTGTTTCTTTGTTTAGAGGATGAAATAGGACAAAGGTGTTTCCAGATTGGTCATTTAAAGCTCCATTTGTATTGACAAGAAAGTAAGATAATTTCTAGGAATATATTGTGAACTGCACATCACATTTTAATTTTTCCTGTGAAATAATATCTAAAGGAGGAACACCCTTAAATTCCGTTTCCATTTTATTTATTAAGGCTTAAACATTTATCTTCACGGAGTAAAACAGGTGTTTTCTTTTCCTTTAGCTTTTCCCATTTTGTTTGTCAAGCAAACAAAAAAAGAGTTACAGGCAGCACGTTATTGTACAAATAGATATTCTCTTGTTTTGGCAGTGCTGCAGTTGCATGTAGAAGTATTTGCTTTCATCTGGCATGCTCACCATGCAAGACTTCGCTTTCAATGTAATCCACGCAAATACAAATTTTACCAGAAAAAAAATTAAAATACAAAAATACTGATCTAGGTTTTATGAGGACAAAAGCTGGAGTTATGGCTTGCCATGATGTACCAGAAAGGGCTGGAAGAGCATTGGCTTTAGATGCTTGAGAAGGAAAAGGGATCCAGAGGGGTGGAGGGATGATGGGAGGGCTGAATCAGCCCATTGCATCAGGGCTGCATTAGCATGCTTTCATACAGAATGATGCTCAGGAGTCCTATGGTATAATTTTATATATTGCTAAGTGGAATTATGCAAAAATGTAAGCATATTTTAAGAGGCCTAAATAGCTATTTAATTGCTGTCTGAACAACTGCATTGCCATTTACGTTCTTCAAATGACAGTAATTGTATACAGACTTGACATGGAAAGCTGTGAATCTCTAAGAAAGCCACTAGCAAATTATTGCCATACAAGGAGAGAGTAAATGGTGATTATTTGAGCTCTGTAAAAAATGAAATAATAATTCCTCAAAAAAAAAAAAGAGATAAAATAATATTACCTATAAGTGCTTCTTCAATTAAGATAGTATCAGCATCTCAATTAAGCTTCTATTTCCAGGGGTTTATATGGTAACTAAGCTGCAAAGAGTTGCTCGAGGCTGGACTGTGACATAAAAAAAAAAAAAAAAAAAAAAAACAAACAAACAAAAAATCATGATCCTAGCAGCAGAATTTTTAGATGTATGAAAAAAAAATTGAAAAAAATCTTTTAACTATCTTTAACTTGCATGAAATGGAAATTAGCAGCAATGCATTTCAGCACAGTGGTTCAGAAATTATGATCAGGCCTATAAATGGCTCCAGTTACTCATCACTAGCTAAATATTTACCTCTGTGTGTGTCTCATACAGTCATCATCATGGCAACAACAGTCTTGCTATTTTATTCGATAGAGTCAATAGCTTTCTAAAAGCAGACAGAAACCATTTCCAAATTCAGTTCTCTTATTACTGGTTCCAAAGTATTTCTGATTATCCTTCCAACACTTGCTTTCCCACTTGCATGAGGAATATAACTTAGAATATGATGTGAATTGAGAGGAACAATTACCATCTCCATGTTTCTACTGTTTTTATTACCAACTTAACCCATTTTATATCACTTCACAACCCTACGCTTGAACTTATGTGCTATATTTGTAAATAAATCAATGTTCAATGCCCCAGTAAAGATAAAGTAGTTTTGAATATGGCCTGCAAAAGGTAAGGCTTATTCCAGAGAAAATAAAACTTTTGTAGATCACCCACCAAAATTAATTCATTAGAAATACTTTGTAAACAATTAAAGGAAAAGTAGACAGTCAAAGAACAAATATTTGTCTTGTCACAATCCCAGCAAGAGGGAAAGCCCTCTAAATTTTAGCAAAGTAAAAACCTCAGTGCTATAAAGTGGTACTGTTCCACTGAAATGCACAACAATATTCTGTTTTATCCCTACCGAGAAGCTAATTTTAACATGGTTTTTGATCTCAGGGTTTGTCAGCACAGGGACACCGAGACATAATCCAAATTAACTAAAAATATGAAGTTAAAGGGGATTAGTTAAAACTGCCTTAACAACTGTGAGGCTTTTCAGACACTCAGAATTAAAGTAGCCTTATTTCAGTTTAGTTTAATTCATTCCTAAGGCCAATTTAACACCACTTGAATTCTAAGTGTCTGGTTGTCCACAATTCAAAATGCAGTTAAAATAATCCATTTTAAAAATCCACTTGGATTATTTTCCCCAATTGTGTCCACAAAATAAGGCAGCAGCCTAAGAAAACCTGACAAATTCTTTGGAAGACTGCTAAATCGGAATTACCACATTGCTTCTGCAGAGTTACTGCCCACAGCAGCAAAAGTGACATAGTGCTCTGCATTTCAAGAGCAATCTCCTCCTGACTCCGCAGTCTCACCATCACTGATAACATGCACACATTATAATTAGATTTAGCAATACGAGTTTCATGGTAAAATATACCAAATGCCCTCCATCAGCTCTTCTGTGTCTCCTCTACTGGTCCACACTAGCAGATAATTACCTTTTTAAAAACAAAAAATTTGTTAATACAACATTACTACCAATCTTAACTGCTGTAATTGGCTGTTAATTAGGTTTCCCTTGAACTTGACCTAGTTGAAACCATAGCAGCCATCCATCTGCTCCTCTGCTCAGACTCCATAAAATGCCCATTTTTAGCCTTTTGCCTTTCTACTTATTTACTAACAGCCAAATGAAAATGTGAAATCCCCTCCCTAGCCCCAGTTTGGTAACTTTACATAGTTACAGCTTTTTATTAGAAAAATGTAAACCAATGTCAGAAGAAGGAGTACAGTAGAACAAGTGAAAAAGATGTTTCCCCTCTATTTATCATTGAGGTGGCATCATCTGGAGCACTGTGCTCCATTTCAGAGATCACACTTTATTGAAGATACGAAGCGGATGGAGAAAGTCCTGAGAAAAGCTACCAAAACTGGCTAGGAAACACAACCTACAGAGACAGATGGAACAAGCAGTGACTCAAGAATAGACAACTGAATGGAAACATAACAGCTTCCAAAAAGGCAAAAAAGCGCAAGGATGGAGAGAATAAACTGTTCTCCACACAGGAATATATATATATATATATATTTCCAAATTCACCAAGGGACATTTAAAGAAAAAAGAAGCAAAGGAAATGATATTAACATTGGAATAGATTGCCTGGAGAAAAAAAAAAAAAAAGATACTGGAATCACTGTTATAGGCAATTTCTATATACTAGAGAAATACTTGCCAAGAATGATGCTTTGGGGTAGAGTAATGGATTATCTACCCTTGTGAAGCCCCTTCCAGTCCCACTTTTCTTGGATACTCCTGCACCCACGTCATGAATGGTGTTATCCACACAATATAGCTCAGAGATGCTCTTTCAGATCGACAGGAACTTCATCAGGGACATGCCCCCGCCAGTGTCATTTACTGTGTGTGTGCCAGAGCAGTGGGATAGGTGACATGGGCATATTCCCTGTCCTGCCTTCAGGAGATGCTGGGCAGGTACCTCCTGCTTCCCAGGAGATTCTTTCGTTAAAGGAATCAGAAATTTCAGACAAATCTACTTCATTCTTAACACATCTGCTCAAAAGAAATGTAGAGGAAGTGGAGTTTTTGTGTAATAAATGAATAAAAATAAAAAAAAAGAATAAAAGTTGGATTGAAATCCAACTGAAATGGATTTGGCCATTTCAGATCTCATCAGGTCAGTCCCGCAACCACGGCCCTGCTCTGTATTGCCTATATCCTGCAGATACAGCTTTGCTGTCCAAGCCATGGGAAAAGTCAATGCTCCAGAGGCAGCTGAGCTGGTCCTTAAAAGAGGGTATGCGTTAGAAAAACATAGTGCTATCTCATGGAATTGTGAGAATACCAGAATGCCATCAGTGGTGCAGGGATCTTTGGGGAACAGGCTGCAAAGCAACAAAATGAAAAGAGGCAATCCTGAAAACATCCAGAAAACTGATGAACCTGCTCAAACTCAGCTGTTCAGCACCGCTAAAGAAAGAGAATGGCCCTTTTTGGGTTGAGAAATAACATGACATTTCAGAGGCAGATGGGCAACACTGCTCTTGTCCCTCTGCTGGGACTGCTCTGCAGTCTTGTCAGCAAAATCTGTCTCCTCCCTGCTTCCAAGCCCCTTTGCAGATGACTGATCTCTGCTTGCTGAAGCTTGGCCACAGCCATGCAAATTACAAGAGAGGTTTCAAGATGGAAAAGCCATGGGTCTCTTGCAGCCTGGAGGTACTGACTGGACCAGCACCTCTGATCTCCTGCATCCCGCTCTTATCCACTTTTTGCCACCAGCCGATACCTGGTTCCCAGCAGTGTGGGAAGCCCCATCTTCTGTCAGGAGGATGATTATTTCCTAAATAGCGACTTCTATTACCAGAAGCTTTTTTAATACACTTCTCATCCTAGAAAACTCAGCCAGCCAGCCAAACATGTCCTAGGGGAAACCAAACATGTAACCCGAGCATAAAGGTGCTTCTGTTTGTCCTTCTGAGTGCAACAAAAAATGGGTCAGGCATTTTAATTGGCAAAATATTGGGTTGCTGAAATGTTTTTGTTTAACCTTTCAGATGTGGAATGACACCTAATCAAATTTCAGGTATTGTACAGGCCAGCACAGAGGGAGGGCAGCTGTAATTCATAGCATCTCCTAAGCAGTAACATTTTTGACACTTGGAGGAAAAAACAGCACACGTTGTCAACAGGACAACTTCGTGAATTCCCATAAAACTTAATTTCCAATGCAGCTTTTAAATAAACTATTCCTGTCCATCCTTAGTATTATGGTCACCAGAGGTAACTTAGCATCCAAGGAACATGTTTAAGGGGACAGTGTTGTAATTCTGACACCTCAGGAGGAGCAGGCATTTGAACTATTTATCAGCAGTATAGAGCCAGGGCAGCCCCTTTCCCCCACACAGTTCTCTACCACATCCCTCCACGGGATGAATCCAGTCCAGTTTCCACCAAGAAAAAAGTATTCCTAGCAGAGCACCCTGTGCTGAGCCTAGCCCACTCGTCAATGTGAAACTATATCATCATTCATTCCTACAAGACCCTTCCTCAGTGACATACTTTGCAAGTCCCAATCCTGCAAATTGTTCTGCGTGCACAAACTACCCAATTACTACAAAGCAAAATGATTTAAAAAACAACAACAACAACAAAAAAAAAAAAAAAAAAAAAGCAAGCTTTGAGGGCTGGTAGGATTCTGTCCAGACATACCAAACTTCAAGGCTTTAGAAAAAGCTTTCCCCATGAAAATAAAATCTTTATGTGTGATATTTATTGCATCACACCAAGATGAAATAGGCTTCCCCAACCTTTTTTTCTTTCAGTCAGGTAGTGCAGTTCATCCTTGGAAAACTGTGCATGGGTGTGTGTAAACGTGCCAATTTTTTGCCTTTCCCACCAAGAGTAGCCTGGGATAGACGTCCTTTAAATATGCAAGAGAAGTTGTTCCATGTAAAAACTTCTTGCTATTTGCTCCTCAGCTGCTGATAAGAAAATGTTTTCTCTATCCTCCAAATACCTTTACTTTGGATTATAGATCAAGCAGTGAAAATCTCAGGCCAAGAGGTGAATGCTTTGGAAACACTGAAGCTGCTGAAAATGGGTTTCCAGAAATACCTGCAAGTTTAATTAACGGGTTTTGTCAGTGCTCCTGCTGCAAAACGTCAATGGACTTTTTTTTAGCCTTACCAAGTAATTTTGTTTGTTTTAAGTTCTGTATCCATTTCTTATGCTAAATTTCTTAGAAAAGCTGTTCTCTGTACACAGACATTGAACTTTGCTAATCAAATGTGTCCCAAACCAACTGCAATATCAGAAATACAGTATGATTTTACTCCAGACAGCAAGCAAGTAATCGTGTCAACTTTGGATTCTGATGCAGAGAAGACATAATTGAAGGCTGTTCCCTAACTTAAGTAAAAAGTTACTAGTGGAAAACCTATTGCAAAAGAAATCTTTATCAGCTCAGGTGTACAAAGAAGTAATTTGCTTTCTGGCTTACCACTAGGCACACTGGAAGCAATCAAATGCAACAATTTCAAAAGGCTATTACCCACTCACTGTTGAAAAAGGATTGCAAAAGAGATTCTTGATTTACATTTTTTTAAGGTCTTATTAAAATAAAATGCAACTCTTATTTCCCTGTATCATTTGAAAACATTCTTTAGGGTTGGGAATATTCTGAGTTGATCCTTCTGCCTGCCTTTGGTGGCAGCAGGGATCTTGATGCTTACCTGAAGCAATTAGGAAGCAATTATACCCTGACTATAAAGTATTTCATTGAAATTGGAGTCAAAACTGTATAATTTTATGATTTGTATTTGTTATTGATGAGGTGGGCTGAAGCAAAGAAATCCAAATGCAAGGCATCCTATTTTGAGCTTTCTTGTGTGTAATTCACCTGCTCCTTCTTTTGCTCAAATGACTTCATATCGCAGCACTCAATCTATGGACTTCACCAAATCACAATAATCACTGCTTTCAGAAAGTTAGTTGTTTCAATGACTGTGTGATGACTGTGTGTGCAATGGTCTGGTGGTTCCCCGATGCCTGGGGGACTGGGCAAAGCTGTGTCTCCCTGAGGACATGTTGACAGCAGCAATTTTCCTGCCCCATCTAGGAGTCACACCACCTCCTTTGAATCAATATACAGCAGCTGGTACAGGAACTGATATGAGGACTAAGGAATATGGTATATCCCCACCTATTTTTCCCCTACAGCAAAATCCAGACTGATTTTACTGAAGTCTGCCTTGACCTCAGAGGATTTCCCTCCTTTCAGCACCAAATCAAATACCAGTAACTCTCTCCTCTCTGTTCAGGCACTTCTGTCCTTCCCTCCCAAGTCCCACTTCCACCATTCTCTGTATTACTTCCAGAAGAAAATCATAATAAAGAGACAAGACTGCCCATACCAAAAAAAAAAAAAGTTTTGAGCAGAAGTAGGTCCCAAGCTGTAGAGAAAGCCACAAGCAGCACAAACCTTGCAGAAAGAAAGTTACTTTTAAGCAAATATCGATTTTGTATATAAGTCTGTAAGTCTTCAAGTAATTATGTTGACTGGTATTTTAAAGAAGTAACTTGATCATATAACTATATGATTCCCAGTTACTGATATAACAGCTTAGTGGCATCAACACATCTCTGGCTTTTGAATACACAAAATGTGTGCATGGTGTTCTTCGTAGTCCTAAAGTCTTCAGCCATGCCATACTCTAGGCATTAATTTCCTTGCATTTTGACATAACGTTCAGAGTTCTTCCCTCTATAATTGGCCTAACATAAAAGATGTAAGGCTACCTAAGAATATAAAGGATTTCTATATTAAGTCCCACCTTATATATAAGGGACAGAAAGCATATATAACCCTATGGAGAATACACACATATTTTGGCAGAATAATGCGACTTGTTCAGGGTACCCTGGCAAACCAGCTCACTCTCCTGGGCTTTGAAAGCCACAGTCCTGCTTACGCCAACCTCTACTCAAAATAAACACCAGGGTTTGGAGGTATCCTTGCACTAGCCTTCCCCCCGCTGCCCCCCCCAGCTTTTTAAAAATTTTTCCTTAAAAAAGGAAAAGAAAATGAAATTTTCTTTTAATTGAGCTACTGACTAGTCATAAGTCATACTTATTAGTGTATTAGAAAGGTATTCTCTACATACACACTATATCACACGTAGCCAGCCTACAACACTCAGGACTATTTTCTACATTAATGTGCTTTTCTCAATGCTTGCAAAAAGAGAAAGAAGGTGACCTAAAATGTCTCCTTGTGTACTGTGGTTGAGAGAAGACTTTTTTTCTCCTATGGCTTAGTTTGGAAAACCAAGTTATACAAGTGAAAATAGCATTTTGCCACATGAAGATCATTAACTTTATTTCCTCTCAAATTCATGAATCTGCATTGTCGCTGAGTGCTTTTAAATATTCTTTCCCTCCAAAACTCTTTCTTGCCCACCCTCACATCATCTTTTGGGCGGATGGGGCTGGGGGAGCCCAGGAAAGGAGGGCAACCCTTCTCCTGGAGAAGTGCCAAGCACATATGGAGCAGGGGTTTGGGAGCCTGGAGGGGCTGGAAAGCTGTGGCTGGACAAAGTCAGCAATCTGACAGTCCCTCTCCATCAGCTCTTGGACCTGAAAGTTGATGGAAGAAAACTCCTGAAGCAAGTGGGAAGAGTTTGCTGTGGGCCAGCAAGTCCTTGAGCTAACACCGAGCAAACTCTCCCCCAGCCTGGAAGCAAGACCTTGCCCGCCAGGACACAGAGGGCAGCTGGCTGCAAACCCTGCTGTTTCCATTCTGAATCACCATGTAATGTCACTTTAAAATCTCATCACAACCTTTGTTTTGTTTCCAATTTCCAGAAATTATTTTCAAGTACATTGTAAGAAACTTTTGGGCTGCTTACTTCCATTACTGCAATTTTTCTTCTGCATATCTGACACTTTCTCTGTTCTTTCTCTTGTTCTGCTTGCTGGAATACCAGTCTAGGAGACCAAGATGTTTACTTTTCCCTCAGAAAACTCCTCTTCAGTAGTATCATTGTATTTGATCAACATAAAGTGATTAACATGTTCAAAAACTCGAGAAAGCACATCAACCTCATATTTTACCTGAACAGCAGTGTTACAGAAAACGTACACCAAGTTTTCTTTAAAATTCCCCAGAATGAAGATTACTTTTCTATAGATAACAGCAGATGCAGTACTTTTCACAAGGCAGTTTAGGTAGTGG
Organism: Platalea leucorodia; assembly: GCF_965183815.1. NCBI lineage: Eukaryota > Metazoa > Chordata > Aves > Pelecaniformes > Threskiornithidae > Platalea > Platalea leucorodia. The sequence continues at coordinate 6,989,611 of NC_138830.1, forward strand.
CTTCTTCCTAAAAAGACAAGTACATGATTTGTAGATGGGTAACATTCATACTCCAACTACTGAAACACCACAAGTAGGGTTAAGATCATCATTTTTTTGTTACAGGTAACATGATGCATCCCTGGTACAAGACAGACGCATTCCCTAAATGAGATAGGGTCTTGGACAAGACCTGTAGTTTGTATAAATTACACCAGTACACAAAAATCTAGTGGGAATAACCTTGGATTTACATCAACATAAGAAAAGCTGTTGTGGTTTCTTTACTAAGATATCATCTGGAAAACCCAAAGCAGCCAGCAGGCTCCAAATTTTGCATCATTTCCTTGCAGAACATGAGCAAACTGCTGCTCCAACCTGTACTGCAGCCTCCACGTTTTCTGAAGCAGGTATCAAAGGTGCATTGAAGAGTAAGCGGGAGCACAGAACTACATTAAAACTCAAGACAGTCTTCAGTGTCTTTTATGACATGTACCACCATCAAAACAACCATTTTCCACCTTCTCCTAAAGAGACCAAAGCCTCCAGACTGCTGCAGAACATCCTACCTAATAAAGAACAAGTTAATGCACAGGAACAAGGGGTAATGTTTTTACAATTAAATGTGTAATAGTTGACCTGCTTATCAGCTTTTAATTATCCACAGCACTTGCACACAGACACATATGCAAGAAGAGGTCTGGTTTCCATCCAGAGGCAGGTGATGCCTGAAGATTACAAGATCACCACCTCTCTTGGCCAGGAGAAACATGGAATAGGGGTGAATCTGTGGAAGACAAGGCATCCAGATGCTTGTCCTGGTTTATTTTACATAGAACTGCAAGGCAGGGTTGCATCTGGAGTTTCCACGTGAAACACTGGCATAACTTTTTTTCTTTTCTATTACTCCTGTAACTACCATTATACCTGTTGGAGTGAGTTCAGAGGAGGGCCACAAAGGTGATCAGAGGGATGGAGCACCTCTCCTATGAAGACTGGCTGAGAGAGTTGGGGTTGTTCAGCCTGGAGAAGAGATGGCTCTGGGGAGACCTTAGAGCAGCCTTCCAGTACCTGAAGGGGGCCTACAAGGAAGCTGGAGAGGGACATTTTACAAGGGCATGTAATGAAAGGACAAGGGGTAATGGTTACAAACTGAAAGAGGGTAGATTTAGATTAGATACAAGGAAGAAATTCTTTCTATGAGGATGGTGAGGCACTGGAACAGGTTGCCCAGAGAAGGTGTGGATGCCCCATCCCTGGAAGCGTTCAAGGCCGGGCTGGATGGGGCTTTGAGCAACCTGGTCTAGTGGAAGGTGTCTCAGCCCATGGCAGTGGGGTCAGAACTAGACGATGTTTAAAGTCCCTTCCAACCCAAACCATTCTATGATTCTATGATTAAAGGGAATGATTTTAAGAGGTTTTGATATAAATGCTATTAGGCAAAATCTCCATTCTTAGAGGTGTTCAGTCACAGATGCTCTGCTGTGAAAATTAGCATAGCAGCTTTTTATAAAAGAAATGTCTCCCCAAATTTAATCAAAGTCAAAACAACATGATTCTGCTGATAAGTATAGCTTCAGGAACGCACAGAACCAACCAGACTGCCCCCAACTACATCAATTCCTCTTTACTGCTCTACCACAGCCACTCCACAGCACCATTATCTCTCAAAATTTCCCTTAAATGAACAATGAATGATTCATAAACTGTTCAAAAGTGTGGTTTTTCACCATAACTATAGAACACAATTTTTTAACAACAGATGAAATTGAAGACTTTCACTTCTAACTATAGCAAGATTTCATTTATCGTTGTCTCTCACCTTTTTACCGAAGCCGTGATTTATAGCCCCAGCCAAACTGGTGAGTACTGGCATGACCTGTATGGCATTTCTGCTTTTAGGTCCTACACTCCTGTGCCCGCAGACATTGTCTGAGGTTTTGATGTATGCAACGTTCACTGAACCTGTGGCTGTTAGCACCAGTGCTTTCAGTGACATTCTGTAGAGCAATGAGTTTTCTGCACTGATTTGCTGCTTGGATTATGGGTTTATTCCTTCAAGCCCGACTTGTTCAATAAAGGAAGAGAGGAAAGTTTTAAAACTGTTACTTCTGTCATTTGGGTTTCTGTTATCTTTTTAACTTCACTACTATATCACTCTAATTTTATTTTTTAATCACAACATCTTTTTTGCGCTAATTGTCTATGACCTAAGCTTTTCTATTTGTAGACTTTGTCTTGCTCATTCCCCATTGATCTACTTCCTCATATCTCCTTTATATGAACCTTAGCGAGTTCATTCATATAACTTTTTTTCTTTTTTTTTTTTCTGAGTTGTCTTCATCACTCATATGCCATCTGTTCCATCCATACATTGGAGAGGAACATATTTCTAAATTGCCTCAATAAGATCGGTTTTATTCAGCTCACTCTCCATGTACATCAGTCTGGGCTAATTTGCTTGAGTGAAGTCACCCATACTCTCTCCACTTTCATTTCATCAGCAATACATGTTCGTAGGCTGGGCTTTGCTAAAGGTTACAGCTCTCCTTTCAATCTGTATTTATCACAGCAAGCTGTATGGAGATGGAACAAACCTCATCTGACTCCAACAATGCTGCTACACCCTCTCTGAAGATCGTATAGGGAAATCACTATTATTTTTTTGTAACAGGAGGCGGCAAGCAGTCAAATCTTAATACACTCTTATGTTGGTTTAACTAGTTTATCAATCTAGAGCAAGTTTCAAGCCATCCAAGTTGTTTCTTTGGGTGTGAAGGGACTCAATCACAGAAGTACTAACAGAAGTTAGGAAGCTTCCTGTTGACAGTGTTAGGCTTGGAACAGATATGGTCTGGGAAACCTGGATGATCAACGTGAGATCTGATGCTACTCCAAAGGCACTTCAGGAGACACCAGATCACTTCACAAGCTACAGCTGGCATTCGTAAGTCATACAAAGTTACAGAAGCAGTGCATACATGTGTAGCTCTCAGCTACCACCTTTGAAAGGACTGTCATTTTGATTTGCCAGAAGCTGGAGATGTATCAGCACTATATAGAGAGGCAGAGCATGGATCTGACATGCAATCACAAATCCAGAGGGAAGTGAGCAGTCCCTCATTGCTTCATAGAGTATGTGCCACTCCAGCCCATCACAGTTGTACGTACAGGCACTCATCTACAACCCTTCATTCCTGAACCAGTGGAGAAAGGACATTGTCTAGGCAACCTGCATCCAAACCAAGTGACCTGAAAAGGGTCTCATGAATGACCACTTCTACATAATCTGCTACTGCAGAACCAAGTAAAGCTGTTGGAACCACCTTACAGCTCAGCAACACAACTTTTAAATTATTAAGGATAAGATGTGAGGATACTGATGACAGGAGATGTGCATCCAATTAGCATGCTTAGGACTAGAGTGGACTCGCGCAGAGAAGAGTTGACCTTCATTTCATATCCCCACACAGTGACCATCTTCTCTTGAGCAGGTGGCTCTTCCCCAGGTGCATTACCATTGAGTTTTATTCTGATTTTCTGAACAAGTTAGCTGCATGCTTTCCTCTAGTGGCAGAAGAGAAAAACTCTGGCACCTCTTTCCACATAATCCTCTGAACAACTTTTCTGAAATGTTTTGTTTCATTAAAGACTGAGGAACTCTGGAATGATTTTGTGTTGTCTTACATAAAAAAAGCGTCATCAAGAAGTTACTTTGGCTTACTGAAATAAAGTTTGAAGAAAAATATTGGAACTTTAATTTCTGAATATTTTCCCCATTAATTACCTTTTTCTATCTATGAAACACTTGTTCCACTGCATATATTATTTCAGCCAGTGTTTGTTCTGATGATCTGTGCCAAACACTTCCAGGAGTAAAAGTCTACCCAGTGCTCACACCACCACACAGAGGGGATTTTGTTTGGTTTTTAATGAATCCAGGTGGGCTTGTTATGACGTAAGTAAATACAAACACACTGTATTTAGATGCACTCCATGGGTATCTCAGGACTATGTATCACCTACAAACACAAACAGATTATTTCCCCTGGAAAAGATGCAGATGAGGACAAGTTCCAGCGAAAGCCATCCTCACCTACCATCAACAGCAGACCTCATTCAAGCAGCCTGCACTGCTCAGACTTCACCACAACACAAACCCCCAGTTCTGAGCAGCTGTTAAGATACAATTCCCCGTGTTTTCTTAAAAGCATACTAGGTGCAAGATTGACACAAGACATTATAAATCTTTTGTTTAAAAAGTTCCAATAGCTCAAGAACTTCAGGCATATTGTATTTCCTTCAACGGCACAAAGAAAAGTACCATCTTCTATCTTAACACTCAAAATCTATTCCCACAGAGAAAACAACTTATTAGTAAACAACTAACATTTCCCACAGTGAAAACAATTTATTTCCCACAGAGAAAACAACTTATGAGCAGAAAGCACACTGGAAAGGCAATCTGGGTTCTGCGGAGCAGCTGCTCATCAATAACACTACTTTCAAAACATGCATTATAACGACCTCTATTAGCGCGTGCATAGTACGGTGTATTACATCAAATGCCTACATTACTGCAACTTTGTATCTTGATAGTAGAAATGTATTAAATCTTCTAATACTCTATGTGTAATCCTGACACACCTGGAAGTCTTGGTTTAGAAACTGAGAAGCAAAGCTTGGCATGTTTATATCTCAAACAGCCTCTGCAGGAAATAGACCCGTTAAGGACAAATCTCAATTTCCATTTTTTATTCCACCAAGATTGCTTGACTAATATAAAGGCAGTTCTCAAAACATGATTAAAATTAAGGTTTGTAGCAAAGAAGTGTCCCAAGGTGTGCTATCAAAAGGAAAAATGAAAAGAAGAAAATTAAAGGTATCCATATTAAGCACGAGTTCACCTTTAGGCAGTGTAAAAATGAATGAGCACCATGAACCCCCATAAAGCAAATAAACACATGAAAAAGGACCAAAGCGGGCTTGTTTTTAAGTTAGATGTCTAGAAGTCAAGGTTAGAAACTCAAAACATTTTCTAAAAAAATGTACTAGTAATTAACTTCGTCTTTTTCTTGACAGGAACTTTGCTCCCCATGGCATGCAATCTGCATGCAGCATTTCCTAAGCCCCAGCTCTGAGGAGCTTGTGTTTATCCTTCAGCAAGGCAATCCATGAGTGTTTACATGTTTGTGCAGTGTGATCCAGGATGTTTACAGAACTATTCATCATTTCATTCTGTCTTGTCCAGAACCACTGACTGTTCCTTGAAGCAGAACAGCTTCAAGAAAAGGTCCACGCACTTTTCAAACTAGATAAATTAAACTTTGAATGCACTGGTACCTTTACTTAATGTCACTCAAGATAGATCGGTCATGCTTCATCATATACAGCATATTTTCAAAACTCAAGGAAGAGTAGTCTTTTTTCTGTTACTTTTTTTTTTCTTTAGGGAGGAAGAAAAGGGTTCCTCGTCCATCCTTACTTTCTGTAGGTCTTGTACCATTGACTTTCTGATGTCCAACAACTGCATAAGAGCTACCAACAAAGATGGCTTCTTTTTCATTTTTTCCTGTTTTTGTCTTTTAGCTTTCATAAATGCATTAATCAACTTTCCCTAGAGTTTGTGTCCCAGCCATGAACAAACTACAAATTAGGACCTCCAAATTTTACCCCAGATGAAACACTCCTGAATGTCACCACCGCAACACAGCAGCATTGCTGTTCCTTGTTCAGGAAAAAGGACAGCATTCATATACATCTCAGGATGCAGATCACATACAGTGAAGCGAGCCAACCAGGGGAGGTGCCCCACTGGACCTGCTGTTTACAAACAGAGAGGTCCTGGTGGGTGATACGGTGGTCAGAGGCTGTCTTGGACAGAGCGACCATGAAATTATAGAGTTTGATTCTTGGAGAAGTAAGGAGGAAGGTCAGCAAAACCGCTACCCTGAACTTTAGAAAGGCAGACTTTGGCCTATTTAAGAGTCTGGTTGAGAGAGTCCCTTGGGAGGCAGTCCTGAAGGGCAAAGGAGTCCAGGAAGGCTGGATGTTATTCAAGAAGGAAGTATTAAAGGTGCAGGAGCAGGCTGTCCCCATGTGCTGAAAGATGAGCAGGAGGGGAAGACCACTGGCCTGGCTGAACAGGGAGCTTTTGCTGGGACTCGGGGTAAAAAAAAGAGAGTTTACCATCTTTGGAAGAACAGGCAGGCAACTCAGGAAGACTACAAGGATATCGTTAGGGTATGCAGCGAGAAAATTAGAAAGGCAAAAGCCCAGCTTGAACTTAAACTGGCCACTGCAGTTAAAGATAACAAAAAATGTTTTTTAGAAACATTAGCAACAAAAGGAGGGCCAGGGAGAATCTCCATCCTTTATGGGATGCGGAAGGAAACATTGCCATAAGGATGAGGAGAAGGCTGAGGTACTTAATGCCTTCTTTGCCTCAGTCTTTAATAGTCAGACTGGTCATCCTCTGGGTATTCAGCCCCCTGAGCTGGGAGATGGAGATGGGAAGCAGAATAAAACCCCAATAATCCAAGAGGTCACAGTTAGCGACCTGCTCCCCCACCTGGATGCCCACAAGTCTACAGAGCCAGATGGGATCCACCCAAGGACACTGAGGGAGCTGGTGGAGGAGCTCGCCAAGCCACTTTCCATCATTTACCAGCAGTCCTGGTTAACCGGGGAGGTCCCAGCTGACTGGAAGTTAGCTACTGTGACATCTACAAGAAGGATCGGAAGGAGGATCCAGGGAACTACGGGCCTGTCAGCCTGACCTCGGTGCTGGGGAAGGTCATGGAGCAGATCATCTTGAGTGCCATCACATGGCACCTGCAGGACAATTGGGGATCAGGCCCAGCCAGCATGGGTTCATGAAGGGCAGGTCCTGCTTGACCAACCTGATCTCCTTCTATGACAAGGTGCCTCACCCGGTGGATGAGTGAAAGGCTGTGGATGTTGTCTACCCAGACTTTAGTAAAGCCTTTGATGCTGTTTCCCACAACGTTCTCCTGGAGAAGATGGCTGCTCATGGCTTGGATAAGTGCACTCTGCCCTGGGTTAAAAAATGGCTGGACAGCTGAGCCCAGAGAGTGGTGGTGAATGGAGTCAAATCCAGTTGGCGGCCGGTCACGAGTGGTGTTCCCCAGATCTCAGTGTTGGGGCTGGTCCTCTTCAGTATCTTCATTGATGATCTGGATGAGGGAATTGAGTGCACCCTCAGTAAGTTTGCAGGTGACACCAAGTTGGGTGGAAGTGTCGATCTGCTGGAGGGCAGGAAGGCCCTGCAGAGGGACCTGGACAGGCTGCATCGATGGGCCAGGACCAACTGTATGAGATTCAACAAGGCTCAGTGCCGGGTCCTGCACTTGGGTCACAACAACCCCAGGCAACGCTACAGACTGGGGGAAGAGTGGCTGGAGAGCTGCCTGGAGGAAAAGGACCTGGCGGTGCTGGTTGACAGCTGACTGAATATGAGCCAGCAGTGTGCTCAGGTGGCCAAGAGGGCCAATGGCATCCTGGCTTGTATCGGGAATAGTGAGGCCAGCAGGACCAGGGAGGTGATGGTGCCCCTGTGCTGGGCACTGGTGAGGCCGCACCTCGAGTACTGTGTTCATTGTTGGGCCCCTCACTACAAGAAGGACATGGAGGTGCTGGAGTGTGTCCAAAGAAGGGTGACAAAGCTGGTGAAGGGTCTGGAGCACAAGTCTTATGAGGAGCAGCTGAGGGAGCTGGGGTTGTTTAGCCTGGAGAAGAGAAGGCTGAGGAGAGACCTTATTGCTCTCTACAACTGCCTGAAAGGAGGCTGTAGCGAGGTGGGGGTCCGTCTCTTCTCCCAGGTAGCAAGCAACAGGACGAGAGGAAATGGCCTCAAGTTGTGCCAGGGGAGATTTAGATATGAGGAAAAATTCCTTCACAGAGAGAGTGGTTAGGCAGTGGAGCAGACCGCCCAGGGAAATGGTGCAATTACAGTCCCTGGAAGTATTCAAAAAACATGTGGATGTGGTGCTTAGGGACATGGTTTAGAGTTGGACCAGGCAGTTAAGTTAATGCTTGGACTCAATGATCTCGGAGGTCTTTTCCACCCTTAATGAGTCTATGATTCTATGTCCTCCTAGACCAGCTAGAACAGAGATGACCAAGTGACATGAGACATTTTCTCCTGAGGCTTGAGCAGACCCAGATCTTGCAGTCCTCACTATTTCCAGCCTCTTTAGCACAAAAAAAATCATGGCACTAAAGCCCACCTCTTCCAGTGCTGTGCAAATAAATGGCAAGCTTTGACTTAGCAATAAGACAGAAAAAATGGGAGTGAGAAGCCGGTCTCATTTAGCACTGTGATTTATTTCAGGTTGGCAGCTCAGACAGCTACTGTGCTTTCCTCCAGCCTGTTAGCCTGATGGATGATGCCCCAGCACAAGTGGACAAAGAAGCTACAGAGGTGATGGCAGCCTGCCCTCAACTCATGTTTGGGTGATGAACCAGAAGGACCCGCACAGCCTTCGAGCACAGCAAGGAAGGCTGACTACAGGGTACAAAGAAACCCAAGAAACAATCAGCTTTTAACTCAAGCCTCACTTGCAGGAGAAAATCTGCAGGAAGCTATGACTTTCCATCACTTTAAAATTGACATTGGGTAAGAGCAGAATCAGGCCTTTTGCAATTTTATCTTTTTCCTATTGCATTTCATATTCTTGAGGCTGAGCTTTGTTATATGGAATCTATTATCGGGTCTTCACACAGGCACAGCTCCCATTAGTGTCAGAAGGAGTTACCGTACACCTGCTTATCGAGAGGAGAGCAGGCTCCCCTATGGCAGGACTTCTTTCAAAGAAAAACCTCGCAGAACTGTCGGCAAAAATACTTGAAATTTTAAAACCCTTCAGGCAATGATTATAGCTCTGCTGGTCCTTCAGAGGAGCATAAAGGGCCCCATTATAAGAAATAATATTAGTATTTGATACCTGGCAGTAACTCAAAACACTCATGACATGAGAGGACACCTAAGTTGTATTTCAAACAAGAGCACAAGCATGTGGCTACTTTGCCAGTCAGCTATCTCTTGGCTTCCTGGGCAAGAAACATTTGTTTCTAAAATCGAGATCTCCATTTCCACCTACACAGAGTAACTGCACTCTCTGAGAGCTTTTATTGCTACAGCAGGACCGAGTCCTCCGGCTGCAGGCATGCTCTCAGCCAGCAAGGCTCTCTGTTGGTTAAGTGGTTCACTTGACCCGGACCAGCTTGCAGCAGCAGAATAAATGAAAGAGAGCTCTGCTGTAAACCCGGGGCCGAAGGCCGCCTTTCCAGCACTATTTTGGCCATGACTCGCCTCCTCCCAACAGATTGCACATTGCACAGGGCAGCCCTGCCCTTCCCAGGGGTGGGAGAATGGCAGCGAGGCACCAACAGGTCAGCAGAGGGATAAAGACTTTATTAAAAGGGCACAAGGTAAAATTCCCTTTTTCCATGATGTGAGCACAGAGAGCAAATAAATGCAGCATTCAATACCAATGGAGAGGTTGTGACAGCATATGATTGTTTTTTCTCTAATTTATGAGACTAGCCTGTTGTTATGAAAACATTTTCATAAAGATAATTATGGTTTTCAGTAATACATACGACACTGAAATCTGAAGTGATGAGTCAAACTATATCAACATTAGAACCCAATTTTACTACAATAAGAATTACACAAGACATTTTATGGCAGTGGCATAAAGAACTTCGCTCCTCCCTTCCCCTGAAAAAACAGCAAATCATGTCCAAAACAATTCAACACAATCATCTAATGAACTTTGTAGTAGCACTTATTTATCCTTCATTTCCATTATCACAGTGTTTTCCCTTCTCTCCCCAGCACTACAATAGCTTTTTTCCACTACAGCACAAAAGCATCCATCTCTGTCTCAGCCAGAGCGGGGACTATCATTTTGGCCAGTTGCGCTGCCAGCGCCAACGTGCTTTGCTCTCTTTTATTAACCTAAAACTTTGCTTTCAGCAATCTGCTTAAAATTTAATTGAGTAGGGGTTGAAATGGGAGAAGGTGCAGCCGCATCTCTCCCCAAGCCTTGCTGACTGTCCCAGTGCAGGTCAGGTCTGCAGATAAAATGATCAATAGTGAAATACTGTAACAACTTGTTCTTAAGCTTTATGGAAGACCTGCCAAATGTACATGTGTGTTTACGCAACTCTTGTGTAATTACACCAGAGCCCACACAGCCAACGTGCACGCACATGTGCGCCCCAGGAGCAGTCCCCCCTGCTCTAAGCACTGCACAGTGACGGTTGGAGGCAACTTCTTCCTCGAGGAGATTGGAGCTTTGTCCTTGAATCAGAGACACCAAGTGCTCACAGACAGAAGGCATGAAAAGAAGGTGATGTGGAAAAACTTTAAAATATGATACAAGCATATCTGAAAAGCAATATTGAGAACTCGATGGCTGTTAGGTCTGACAAGTGCATGCAGCCTGGCAAGCAATCATCATCTCCCCAACTGTTCAAAAATGGTGAGTGTCCCCAAACCTATGATAAAAAAAGCAGAAGCTAAATGGAGCAGAGAATATAGCCAGAGTTCAAATTCACTTGTGGAAAGCCAGACGACAGGTTTTGCAGTAAGATACAAGGAGAACTGTGTTCTGCTTTGTATATTACAATGCAAGCAGATTGCAAACAAGTTCCTAATCTTGCTGCATTTCAGAATAAACCTTAGTTAATTAAAGTTGGCAGGACTTCTGAAAGAAATACAGCAGTTACCTTCAACGAGTATTTGCTGCAGTCACACATAGAAAAAGCTTGTTTATTATTCTGTAAGTATGTCTGTTGAAGCAGACCATGAAAATTTTGGCCAGTGACACAAAGCACCGTGTGCTTGCTGAGATGATCCACTGTGCAAACCCTGTGTTGCACAGCACTAAAACAATTGCAGTTGAAGAACAACAGAGTCCTCTTTTCTCCTCGTGGCACCATGGATATCTTGTACCAAGATCCTTCCCACTAGAGCCCAGATAGCCAGTCCTGTCTGTGTGCTTGCACACTAAGCGTCAAAAAACTCCCTAAACGTTGCTCTGCCTTGAATGAAAAATTGTTTAGCAAAGTGTATCGCTGGCACTGAACCCACATCTAGCGCTTTGGAGGGGAGAAGAGCAAGTATTTTCTCTGTTTTCTTGACATTCAGCTTTGGTCAGAGACAAAATTTTAGTCAGTGTATGCCCATCTTCTGAATTACAATTTTGTCCCAAAAGCAGTTAGCTACTAGCCTTTAAATTACTTCTTTTTAGGAAGGACTTTGCTTTGTAATTTACATAGTGACATTACTACATTACAGATCAGCTTACGCATATTTGGTATCTATCAGCTGCAGCGTAATTTCCTGCCCTCTTTTTTCTGCAGTAGCTTCTCTGGCCGAGATGCCCGTTTTAGCCACTGTCACTGCTACAACACCGATGCTGATTTAGTGAATGGAGCTGGGGACCTTTGCTGACCAAGATCACAGCAACAAAATCTGAGCCCATCTTTCCTGCACCCATTCTCTTGTGGTGGGACTGAGGAACAGAGCAGCAAGCAGGTCCTCCGTCTTTCCTAATTAAGCCATTCCTCTTTGCACACAGTACCAATAGTTCTTAAGCTATACATGAACATCTCTATAGGCCAGCATAAGGAGCTGTGAAAGCTTTCCATCCTTAAGTAGATAGTTCCAGTGAGTTCTTGATAGCCCATTTCATACCAGTCTGGACAGATATAGACTGTTTACCTTAAATTAGTGTCCCAGCCCAGCGTTAGCCTGTTTATTATCAGCCGATAAAAGAACAAACTTTAGAAACGTGCACACCTCAGTTGCCCTAAAACAGAATTACAAAGAGTCCCACCTTCTGCCACAGGCAAAGAACATTACTATGTCTTCCTACTGGGTCCTTCTTTTAAGAAGTTATGTGGTACAACTGATGACAAATTCTTACTATTTTGCATTCAATTTTATAACAGTCCAGTTGAACTTTCTGCCCAGTTTCCTTATTCAGTAGGAAAACAACTCACAGGAGATGTCTTTACATGGAGCCCTCTTAAGCTTCCTGGAGATTTGCTTTAGTAGGTTTCCCACTAGTTAAATTCCACAGATATGCCTTTCTCCTTTTAGACAAGGTGGAAAAGGAAGAATATCCAACATTGCCAGGGAGGAAAGTGGTTTGAGTATGCATACTACTATCAGGCTGATGTAAAAATATCTTTTATTAACCTAGAGAATAATGAGAAGCTGGGTAAGATTCTGTAGTTTGTTGTTAGTCTCTACATATGCTTTATGATAAACGCTATTGAAATACTTTAATTACTTTTTTGTGTTAACCACTCGCTATTGAAAGGACTAGAGTTGATTATATGATCTCAGAGCTCAAATATGAAAGTAATTGACATTTCTTCTGATCAAAGGAAGTGAGTTAGTTCTGTGCTGAATTCAAAAGAAGTTTTCTCATAACAACAATGCATCTCAGAAGACTCTCATTACCATAATATAATCAGGTCTTTGTAGGAATGGGATCAAATGCACCTTTGCACATTATAATATTCAAGTGATGTTAATTATCTTGCAATGACTACATTTTATTTTACGCCATGCAACTTTTTAAAAGTTGTTTATACACTGTGGTTATTTGGCAAACCAGATTGCTCACTTAAGTGTTACTTGGATATCGCAAGCAACTGTTTGTCCTTGAAAACAGTTTAAGAAATTGGGACGCCGTTCAAAGCAAGCGTATGTTGACTAAACGTGTCCCCCAGGCTGTTGAGAAGGCTGTATGCTGTGCTGGAGAGAGCAATAGGTGCCTTTAGTGTGAGCAGTAAAAGTGAGAGGTGGATTCTTTCACATGGAGAGGCTTTATGTTGTGCCTAGAGGGAGTGAGTCACAAAGACGGCAGCGCTCGCCTCTGAAAAAGTTCAGCATTTTGTAAGGCTTAAGTTTTCAGACTCCACATCGGTCACAAGAGCTGGGATCATTCTCAAGTAGCAGAGATGAAACTAATGGCTTTATTGGAATAAATAGCTTTTTTGGAATAAGTGAGATGAAAAGCTGAAGAAACCCTTAACAGGCATACAGTCACAACAGCAAACTCACAGGAACAAAAGAATCAGGCTGGTGCACAGAAGTGCTTCAACAAAAACAGCTGAGAATTAGTGACAGGACAATCAACCTTAATCTCGCATAGTAAAGACTCACTGAATAGATTGGCCTCCTTGTCCAGCTTTCTGCAATGCAAAAGCAAGCATCACCTTCCCAGCGCGGAGAGCACGGGTACCTCACCGGGATCACAGTCCCAAAGGCAGGACTACCTACACCACCAAGTTTTCCCCAGTACTCCATACTCTTGCAGAGGACGGCACAATCTCAATGTGTCAAAGACACACAATGGGACACTGCAATTCCCCAGCACACACCATCTGGCTGGAAAGGTGGGTGCTGATCATGCTTACCTTCATGAGCACTAACTCAGTCTGGTCAATCATCTTAATTATTGCATTTTTCTGATTATGTAAACAGACTGTGGCCCTGCAGAACAGGGAAGTGCTAACAGCAGGAAGCCCCACGCTTTCAACGAGGGGGCGATGGACATGGGAGCCAGCACTGCAGATCTGGAACCATCCATGTTAAGAAAGTGCTAAAGCACTTGGAGCCAACAGCAAGAGGGCAACACGTTAAGAGCCAACACCAGACAAAAAACAAACAGAAAGATCCTCAGAAATAAAAATAAAGGGTTATCTTTATGCAGTAGGAAAAAAGGGGACCAGTGAAGGGATACAAAATTGATGGGGCTGTCAGTGCCAGAGACAACGGCAATGACCTTAGCAGCTTCAAAGACGACTAGAAGGAAGTCTAAGAGATAAAGGATGAGAGATTGAAGTCACAACAGTCAAGATAGCAGATAAGATGCTGACCATTTGTTTAGAAAGGACAGAATTTCAGAAATATTACTTAAGAAGAATTGACAAGCTTAGGACACAATAGTGGAGAACAAAGTCTTCAAGATGACTCCAAGGAGATGGGCTAAAAAAGGACAGATAGTCACTGAACTGCAGTTACTACATAATCAATATTTCTTCTTGATGGTTATGAAACTACAGAGTCACTGAAAAAAAATTGATATTTCCTCTGAAGTTTAGGATGTTCAAAGAGAAAAGTAACTTCCTGAGCTCCTTTGAAAATCCAAGACTAAGTGCTGACATCCATTTGTTCTAGTTAAAGTATGCAAATATATATGTATTCATGACCAAATGCAGAAACTTTCAATGCCTGCTTCCTCAAATTAATATATTAAAACAGTTCATATTGTATCTCTGCCTGTCATATACAAGTGCTATCTCAAGAAGCTACACAAGAAAATGAAATTTGAAAATGTTGTTTCATAATTCTGGAATAAATTGAGAGATAATGAAATAGCTACTGTGCTGTTCCACTTGAAACTTAATTCCAGTGTAATTCAAATGCACAGCACTGATTACCCATGCCATTTGTGGGGGAAGGAAAAAAAAAAAAAAAAAAAGAGGGATTTCAACTCCAGCAAAACTGAAAACAGCATCTATATTCCTACCGAAAGCAGAGGAAGAAATATATCTCAATAACAACTCTTGGGTTTCCAGACATCGCAGTCTCATACATAAAAACAAAAAATTACTTTGCTTAGATTTGGAACAGGCATATTTAAAACTAACAGACACAAAGGCTAGAGGCTCTCAACTGCTGAAGTCCACGACTGCCGTTCACCGCAGGCACGCAGCCATACATAGGCAGAATCATTTTCTGATGATACATCCATAGTGCAGCTTGCAATTTGGAAATAGGGTTCTTGTATCAAACTCCTCAAGCAGAAACCTAACAGTGTCTAGTTTTAGAAAACCGTACACTGTGTTTTAAATTTCTTAAACATTTTAATGCACAGAAAACCGCCTCCCAACCAGTGGGCCACCACACTCTGAACCACTTTCGACCTGAGGCTTATAAGAACATTTGACTGTGAATAGGGGTAAAAGGAGAGAAAAGCCTCCAGTGCTGCAAAACATCCCTCTGGGTGGCCCCAGAGTAAAGAACTGTGAGACTTCTGAAAAGGCTAAACTGAAGGGACCTGCAGAGACCACTTCGTCCACCTTTCTGCTGAATGCACTGCCATAGATTACCTCATCAAGGTCCATGTCCAGCCAGGTCTTGAACATTTCCAGCAGGGGACAGTCTTCTACTTCTCTGGACAATTTATTCCAATGTTTAATTATTCTTTTTTTTCCTCTTTCTTCCTTCCCTCCTCTTCTTCTAACCACACAGAATTTTCTCTGAAGCAACTTGTACCTAATGCCTCTGATCCTACCACATTGCATCCTTATGAAGGGATACACTCCACCTTCCCCACAACTACCTTTTAGGCACTGGAAGACTAGATTACCTGAGCCCTCTCTCCTTTGGGCTGAAAAAGCCCAACTCCTTAAACCTTTCTTCATGTGCCAAGTTCTCAAATCCTCTAATCATCTCGGTGGCCCTCCACTGGCCCTTCTCTGGTTTTTACACTGTCTTGAACAGAGAGGGACCAAAACTGGACACAGTATTCGAGGTAAGGCATAACACGTGCCAAGTAAAGCATAATGATCATATGGTTTGCCTTGGGGTGCTGCAACATCCACACTTCCAGAGGCATAGAGGGGGGGCTGACTCCTCGTGCTTGGTTACGCTACTGTGGACAATAGCAAAGGCTGTTTCACCTCTCTCGCTAGGTGAGTCTGAGCCATGCGCGTTATTGACTGCTCAGGCATCAAAGAGGCTGTTATTCTTGACTGCATATAGTCTCTGAGAACTAAAGTTTTAACAAGCTATTCAAGGATCTTAACTTGGCTCAGGATTTTAAGAGCAGATACTTTAAAACATCCATAGAGCAAACACCATCAGTAAATGTTAGCTCTCTCCCTGCTTGCAGTAGCTTTGCAAATCTGACTCAGTTGTAATGTTGAGGGTGGAAAACCAAAAACATTACAGAAGGGAAGTCTAAAACCTGGGCAGCAACTGCAGTGCAAGAGTGAGATGATCACCCTCAGTTTCTTCTTCCTGAACTACCTCTCTTTGCAAGGAGGACATATTTTAGGTTTAGATCACTGTCATGGTGGCTTTGGAGATCCCAGGAAAGTTTGTTTGAACACAGGCTGTTCCTTTGCACCTTGGTACACTCCCGGTATTGTGCCAGGGTGTCCCTGGCCACGCTGCAGATGCACTGATATCCCAACAGCTGTGCAAGAAGGATACACAGCTATTTACCTGCATCGTGCTTTTCAGATGTCTTTGGGAAGGATGCTATAAGCATTCCCCTGAGGAACCATTTGTATTGTGCGTCAGTCTCTTCAGTCTCATATAACAGGCTTTAGACATTAGAGTCCCAGGGTTTTGGGTTTGTACCCTTGCTTGTTCCTGGTCTTTGGGGTGTGAGGGAAAGGGAGGATCTTTTTGGTCTTGTTTTATTTTTACTGCATTCTCACTCCCTTTCCTTTGCTTTTTTTGAAGTTGCCAAGTTTTCTTAATGAAAAATTGAGTTCTGTCCCTCATGAAACCCACACGTTACTGTTGTAACACATTTCCTACCTAAATCACTACACCAATTCATGCATAGCTTGCTTTACAGATGCACCAACTGATGCTACTGTCATGACATCAAACAGTATTTGCCTGATGATAATATTCAAGCAAACGCTCCTGTATCTATTTAGTCTGGTACTTCACCTTCCACCCCTGTAGACAATCCCAGCAATTAAATTTCTGCAACGTGCTTGAATTCCATTGCCATTGAGTACAGGTCCCTTCCAATGGTGATATGTCCATGTTTTGGGCAGCAGCACGGACAGGGTCTCAGCACTATCTTATACTGTTGAAAAAGTGAGCAAATAGATAAAATCAGTGCAAATACAGAGATTTTATCTTCAGTAATATTTTACAGCTTGGGTACGCTGGTACCAGTGAAGTGACTGTCTAAGGACTTAAAACCCCACCTGACCTGCAGGACAAGGCTTTTCAAGGAGAAAATTAATGTCTATTCAGTAGAATTTGCTTTGCCAGGAAAAAAAAAAAATGCTCTGCCTCAGGACTGTATTTTAGCCAGCTGTTAATTTGCACCCAATCCAATTAGTTTGAAAGCAGTTTAAACAATCCAGGAAAACAATTTAAGTCATCAGATATTAAGCATGGACATATTCTCGATGTTGGGTTAAGAAAAAGGAAACTTTCTTTGTAGTGGAATATGCTATTTGTCTCCCACACACAAAGACAAACCAGGCAGGTGTTTTATTGCAATCTGCGCAGCAAAAACCGAGCATCGCTTGATGCTTCTTCATTGCTCTGCTCAAGTTTGACCACCACGTGAAGCTGAATGTTTGCCACGTTCCACGTGCCCCCCGCCATCCATTTCAGCTGACAGTGTAAATCAAGGAAACTCAACAAACTTGGCGGAGAGCAACCAGAGAAGGTGGCAGCCGCTAAAACCACATGGAGTAGCACAGAGGTGCAAGTGGCAGGGTGACCTGTGGACTTGGGTCACCCAGCAGGCGAGTGGCCTTATTCGTTATTGCCACATTTGACATGCTCCAGCTGTCCTTCCAGCCTGCTGCCACCCCTTCTTCAGTAAGAATTATTATTCATTAAAAAAGAAAATAATTTAACACCCACACCCCCAATAACAGTTTGCTTTAACAATGCACAAGGAAAAATAAATAAAAGATAGGGTACAAATATGTTCCCAAACTGGAAAAGTGCTCCCAAAAATCTCCTATAACTAATGCAAACAACTCCCCTTATCAAATAAATTGCAGGGAGGGTAGAGTGCAGATCAGAAAGTATTTATAAGACATTCAGAAACTCTGTGACAGGGAAGATAGGGAATAACGAGGTCAGTGTGACTCTATTTGTTTAATTGTGATCTTTCTTGTACAACTCTCCTGCTCCATGTGAAGTCCTTTCCCACTGACCAGCTGCACTCCCCAGACAGCAGCACGGACAACTTTCCATTTCCATTCCTAGCCAAAAACCTCAGACTAAGACAGAAGTAGTCACTTTTCAAGTCAGTCACGCATCTCAGCTGGGCAGCCTTTGCAGAAAGGTCTTTTTTTTTTTTATGGAGTCCCCAGGAATTTAGCTAAATTATGTTGGCATGATTACATGCAGTAATTACAAGAAAACAGAAATGCAAGACCAAGAAGGTAAGGCCTTTATAAACTAATCACTAGAATGAAAAACCTTGAGCTAAATATTCTTCCCAAATAATTCAAAGGCATGTGGCCAAATCCTGTTTAAAAATAAATGTATAAATAAATGAGGAATTGTTTCTACTAACTCTTAAGTTTCAAAATTGCACCCATTTGGTATCACATAGTACTCTTGAGAACAGAAGCTGGGCAATGTCACCTCTCAGGACATTTACACCCTGTAAAATTTTGCATTTTTTAAAAATTAAATATAACATATAACTATTCAATCAATATTGAGAAATACTTAATTTGGTTTGATCTTTTCCTTTCAAGTCAAGTGAATACAAGTCCTCATTCTACATCCATCTATTTGATCCAGGTCAGGTCTAAATTCAAAGTTTCCCTTGATATTAGAGGTTGGCCTCAGGAGCTCACTGGAAGGCTAGCAGAAGCTCCAGAAAAACCCTTCAAAAGGTCCTGAAGCTGAAGTCATGCTAGCCCAAGGCTTTGCAGTCACTTTTGACTGCTTATTTGTTTCTACCACCTGCAGTTTTCACATACAGTTACAGGGCTCAGTCCCTGGGAGAGCTGCGTGTGGTCCTTCACAGCAAGCTTCAAGACAGATAGGTAAGTAAATATGTATGACCTTAACTTTGTGACAGATGTCAAGAATCCCTAAATATATTACAGGGAAGAGGGTTTTATTGCCATAGCAGCAGGAGACAACTTGTGTGATTAATAGATCTCCCTTGCCCATGAGCTTCCCCCTCTTCCTTCATCAGATTAGTGATGATGGGACAGGCGAGACGCTACACTGACTAGATATGCAGTGGGACTACTACTACGATTACTTCTTCAACTTAAGCGCAAAACCTGCATGTAAGTAACATTGGTGTTAATGCAGGCACTGACTAATACCAAAATATTCAAGCACTAAGGATCCTTAGCTCAGTGACAGTGCAAAGGAGATGCAAGCTGTAAGTGGGCTGTTACTACTTCTGCATCAGTGTATGTCAGAGCAGAAGAGTGACTTACTGAGGGAGTTGTGGATGGAGTGAAGCGTAACTGCAAAAAACCAAAGATAAGAAAGACAAGACAAACACAGGCTGATCCAGAGTACATCCCACAACACACATCACCCAGTGAATTATTCAGAAGGGGACAAAGGATGCCAAAAAAGCCTAAGCCTTTTATATATTTGTACATAAAATACATTAAAGTGTATTTTATATATGTGTGTGTGTGTGTATATATGTGTATAAAAATGTAGAAATAGGAGTTCTGGGAGGCTCAGATGCCCAGTGATGGCCTCACAGTCATTTAAGGCAACTCTGAAGGAGCTAACTTAGGTACCAGAGCCAGCACAGATGTCAACCCCCATGGTAAACAACAAATCCTCCTCCTCACTAGAGCTAATTAGCCCAAACCAAATTTTATGCTAATATGACTGTACTGTCACCCAAACCAGCTTAGATTGTCAAAACTATGTATTCCCAGCAGATATATTTTTGATGTTTTTTCAGAAATGTTTGGGCAAAAGAGAAGAAAGCAAAAAATAGTTATGTCCGAAACTAATATATGATCATTTTTATAGCTGGCTAAGTAACACCCTATCTGTAAGGTCTTCAAATACACCAGATTTTAAAGCTAATTTTGGTGTTTCGGAAAGTGTTTACGTAGACTTTATTGAAAAGAAATTTAACTCTCAATTTAGAATTTTCTTTTTTTCTATGAAAAACACCAACATTGCTTTTTTTAGTCACAGCTTCTAAATGTAATTATCACAAAGGCTAACAGATACCAAGGAAATACAGACTTCTGTCTTTTATCATTACAAACGTGCTAGATTTTCACAGAACTCATCTGGGATAAATTGGTGCTGAAGGAAACAGCCACCCATGCCACCAGGCATCCCCCATCCTCCCGCAAGGGCAGGGCTGTGGGCAGAGGGCCAGGAGACACTGTCCCACCAAGGAGGTGACAGTCAGGCAGCGGGCAATGGGAACTGAAGATGCCCTGTCATCTAAGCTGGTCAGTACAGTGTCTGCCTGGATCCACAGTACCCAAGCCATCTGCCAGCAAAGCATCACTTTTTTTGAGCTGCTCTCAGGCCGCACAGCTCAGGAGACAGATGAGCCCAAAACCCCAGAGTTCTGTTTAGCGTTTTAAAAATAGACCCAAAAAAAGGTAAATGCGTCAAATTTACTCATACGTTCACCGCAGTTTACGTCATACCTTTGCCAGGATAAATGAGACTATACCTATTTATAGGCTTCCTGTAAGTGTTTGCTGGTTTTTAAGACTCTTAAGTTTGCTGCACAAAGAAAGAAGCAACATCACTTCTTTAAATGCCTGTTGCCTCTGCTAATCAATCAGAGTTTCATTGCATCAGGACTTACAGCCTGAGCAAGGGAAATGTAGGGAAATAGCACCAGGCAGCATTTTTCAAGCCGGGTGGGGAAGTTACAGCTGTGCTCCAGAGGAAACCACTGCACCTTCATTTCCACAGCATCACCTGGAGCACTGGGATGTAAGGAGAGCCTAATTATGAAAGTAAATTCATAGGAACGGTCATCTAAAGTTCAGCTGGTTCCTGTACTAGGTGAACCAGCAGAGACAGTACAAACACTGTACGGCAGCAGCAAAGGCACACGTGGCTGGCAGAAGGCTATGCATACTTGCATGACAAATAATCTCATTAAAGAAACAAATTGCATATTGCCAGCAGAATACTGTCCGTCTTAGACGGCTTTGGTACCGTGGGTTTTTAGATCAACCCACTTAATATGTCAAGAGTATTTGAGCTTGAATAATTGGCCCAAAAATAATCCTTTTGTTTCTAGATTGATAGAATCACTTGTACTGCATCCAAGAAGTGCCAGAAGATTAAGTTGGTAATGAGATTGTACCTTTCCCTATTCTCGTTAGTTTGTCAGGGCAAATAATTGATGTGCCATTTTCTGTTCTTGCCATGAGACTGGATTTGCATTTTTGCTTCCAATGAAGCTGGGGTTTTTAGTGGTTGTTTTGTTTGATTTTTTTGGTTGGTTGGTTTGGGGATAGGGGGGCATTTTGGATTTTTTTTTTTTTTTTTTTTTTTTTTTTTTTTTTGAGATGCTTGAAGAAACACCACAACCGCGCATGCAGGATTTGCAGGCTACAAGACAATACCATTCTCTCCACATTCTCCCCCTCCCCATTTTTACATTATTCCATCATCTTTCCTACAGAAGAACAAACACGATTCCTATGATGTGCTATAGGATTTGCAAATATTCCTCCACAGATACAACATCTCAAACCACTCTCATAAATGTTCACATTTACCCAGGGCAAACCATAGATCAGCACTTCACCTGCTCTTTATACCCTTTAAAGTCCACGTGTAAATGGATTCCTGTCCCAAGGTCACTGCACTTAGTACTAAGACGCTGAACCTCCCAGCCATTTGAGTCAAGAACGCGATCTGATAGGTGTCTGTCTCTTTTTTCCACCTCAAAACATAAGATTTCATACACCAGCCTCTTGCACCATGACACTGAAGACACATCTCTTATAACACACAGAGTGTACCGCCACAGGGAGATGCTGGCATTTCTTACCACTGCATTTTTATTTTTTTTTCTCCACACCATGCTAACAAGATACAGTTCCATAAGTCTGCAACTGAATTAATGATATGGGGAACCTGACTTAAAGGTAGAAAAACAGTTCTGATAAAAATTGTGGTTTTTACAACCTCTTTTGAAAGATTTGTTAAGTTCTCATAGACAGCATGCCAGCAGAGAATAAGAGGGTTTTTAATCAAATACAAAGGGAGTCCAGTGTAAGTCATTTACAGTCTCGCCATCCTCACACACACACAGCCATCCTAAATTCTTATCAGCTACAACATACCAGGGTGTCATATAGTAAACTGATACATTGACACTAGACATTAATTTACATATACTTGTATACAATACAATTATGCACAAAACTGCATACATTCAATCTTGTCAGCACTCGCACAAGCTATGCTTGCCATTATGCACTGTAACACATAGTTGGCTTCCTTATATGATATATTTTCATACTGTAATTATAACTGAATTAAAGGTGAGACTCTTCACAGACTTTCTCCCACCCTGCTTTAGGTCATTCTGCTAAAAGGTTAGGTAAGAGGTTACTTTTCTGTAACAAATACTAAATAAGGGTCCCTTGTCACAGCCTGCTCCTTTCTTTGCCTTTGCAGTGATGCTTATCCCTCTCCCAATCATATTTTTTATTGCTCTGCTCCTTTAGGTACATCCTTAACCCTTGCAACAGATAGAAACTACCACTCTGACTCCGTGTTCCTGTGTACCTTGCCAGTCTGCAAGTGACTTCACAAGTTTCCAGACCAGTGAATTGGCCTAAAGGAAAATAAAATTAAAAAGACCTAGCATCTCATAATGAAATAAAGTCATAATGCAACTGAAAAGGGGGGCAAGGGAGGGTTGTTTGTTTTCTGGGAGTTACAATTCTTTTATCTGGGGGGGTTTATGGGTGAATTTTATTTGCAGCAATGCCTACAGAACAGATATTTCCATATGTTTTTTTCCACCGGAAAGTCCTTCCTGCCTCCAGCTCACCCTCCAGACTGCACGGTTGCTTGAATTCATACATCTATCCTGCATTTCCTTGGAGCAAGTGATAAGTAGACCCATCTGTAAGTATCTGTACCATGTTTTTCCATTCCAGCTGAGAGCTGGCTGAAGGTCAGAGCATAAATTACATTTACTACAACACATTTTGATGGGCTGAATCAATACCCATGATCAAGTACCCTGTGCAGGCTCCCAACAAGGACAGATCTCCACTCCTGTCATGAATTCTTTCCGTTCTTTAAATCATAGCTATCTCCATTATTCTACTGTCAAAATAACCCTGTTTTCTGACAATACAGAAAAACACATTCTGCGAGAGACAACATTCCTCTCCAAACTCAGTTTAATAAATACCCTTGGGATTTTTCCACAAAGGTAGCAGCAAATAAAAGGATAGAAATCTATAGAAAAGTTATCAAATTCAAATATCAATAAAGTGTCATAGGTCTGCTAGAGAATTAGAAGAGATTTGATTTCCCTACATTGCTGTTTCTTTGTTAACATGTGCTACTACATGCACAAAGAGACTTCTTGGGCTGGGATCTTAACATTATATACACTGCTCTGGATACATACGGTTTTAATCTCACGTAACACTGCCATAGGCCTCCATGTACCTGAAGATACACCATTTAAAATAATCAGACCTAAAAGCACTTATTTTTCCAACACAGCACACACAACAGAGTTTTAGGTTTTCATGGTTATGGGAAGTATACTTCAACCTCTCCACCATCCATCTAGAGTGGGGTTTTAGTTGTTTGCTTTTCAGGTCATTCTTGGGGGGAAATCACTCAGTGTCAAAAGTTTTAAATCACATCTCTGGACTGCAGTTTCTATTTACCATTGGCTGTGGGAGAAATGCTCCAGGGACTGGCAGGAGACTGTTTAAAATGACTCAAAACCAGTTCATTCCAAGCAAAACACCATTTATTCACACATACAAAAAAAACCTCAAAACCACCCACAAGAAAAACACTACCACCCTACACAAATAAACAAACAACTCCAAAACCCAAACCATCCACTCCCATCACCAAGGAATGCTTTCAAGAATACCTAGAATAACTAAATTTAACATCTTTGAAAATTTTGGCCAAGTTCTGTTCAACCCAGCTACCACTGGAATAGGAAAAGACATTCCCTCTTGCAGTAATGCCTTAAATTTTTCTCTTATTTCTCTCCTAACAGCCTCTCCATTCAATTAGGCACATGATCCCAAGTGTACAGAATATTTCTGAAGAACAAGCACTTAATAAGGTATTTAAGCACACATGTATGGTCCTGGACCACATTTAAGTGTTTCCCTGAAAGTGTACATCATTTCAAGATTGCTTCCAGCAGCTATGAATAATTAAACTGAAGTTGGACATGTGATTAAAGATTATGATTAAAGATCTGGCACTTAATTTATCAACAGTAACTGGCTCACAACTACCTGCACATGCATGCTTGTTCTGCAAAGGCTTTCTTGTGATCCCAGCCAGCCCAGGGACCTGAGGGTATACAGTATATATACACTAGTGTGTAATTTGTAGCACCGTAGCCTTTCCTGGCAAGTTACCAATTTGTCCAGAGAGCTCAAAGAAGGGCTTTTGGATCACAACTACAGCTACCGCAGGCTCAAAATGCTTAACACATTGGGAAGCAGGGGGAGGAAGGTAGGGGCAGACATCTCGTTACCATACACTATCTTTAATAGTTCAGATATTGGCCTGGGATATGAAAAGGCCACAGGCGTCACTAAAATACAGGGCAAGGACACAAACTCTCACCCTTCAAGTCAGTAAGGTACATTGACTAGCTGCTTAGGAGTCAGTCTTGAGGACATATCTTCTCACACTGGGGCATGCAGAGGCTGCAAGTTTAAGACTAAAGCCAGAAAATTATTAGTAATACAGAGAGCTTCCCTATTCATTAATAATTTTCAGGTTTTATTACAAATGCAATGATAGTCAGAAAAATAACACCAAATAAGTTGGAAACTAGAGTTCAGGGAAGGTTGTTTTGTGTCTAAGCTGCAGTTCCAAAAAAAAAAAAAAAAAAGCCATTTTCAACCAGTAAAATCCAGGTAACCCCAAAGATGTGAAAAGCCATTCTTTCAAGGACTGTACAGTAGTATGGATTATTTCAGAGACAGACACTAAAAATGACTCTGTTGATGATCACAACAACACATCCTTCTCTCACACAGGCTTGTTCCACTGAGCAGGAGGAATTTGGCAAGGCAGAAAACAACAAGGTAAGAGAATAAGGGAAGCAAAGAGAGGAAGCACTTAAACCTTAACCTTTCTTCTTTGCTTAAAAATAATAATAAAAAGAACGACATATAGATCTCTGTTCCTCTCGAGAGGTTCAACAGACCTAAATAGGGAGATGAACGGGATTAATCAATGTGGTTCCCATGCAAGAACAAAAATTATTTTAGGAGAATCTTTTGTTGTTTTCCCTAATTTGAGACCAGGCAGAGCTTCCAGAATAAAGAAGTGGATTTACTTGGCATCATTTCCTCCTAACAGGGTACTCACCACATAGCTTAGAGAGGACCTCTCAGAAAGGAGCCATTTCCCCACCTCACATAACAAATGCTCCCTACAGGGGTAGGGGTCCCTCCCACAGGATAGATTTCAATTGCTGTAGAGATTTCAGAGTCAGGAAAAGCTCTGTGGAAGTTGGTTTTATTTACCTTTTAGAGATACAGTTTCACGGGACAGCCTTTCTGTGCTGCACGCCAAAGGGAGGCTGCGGCATCCCTTGTCACTGGATTTGTCTGGGGTTGTTAACAAAGCAGAGCTACACAGTTTGCTAAGTTTTGGTTGCCTTGAGGTTGCATTACACAGATATACTTTACCCTGGGTAAGCAAACATAACACGTTTCGTTTTTTAAGATGTTTAGTGTTTTTCAGTAGAGCAAGTTGAGAATGTCATACTCAGTAGGCTGGGATTAGTAAAACAAATCCTGCCTTTTATCAATAATATATAAATAATGAAAAATACAGCATTGTTTTGTAATTGTTTGACATTGCATTGGTCCCATGCAGGAAAAACAAACTACAGCCAGACTGCTGAACAGGGTAGCTCCACTGGACCCCACTGAAAATAAGTGCAACCCGCCCTGCACCTTCAGAGTCACTGTGGTACATCTGAGCAGAAGCAGCAAACCCCATCACTTTAAAATGTTCTCCCAGTCCCTTCTCAGATGAAAATAAAGTTGTTCTCCACTGAACAACTACAACACTTCAGACTCCTTAGCGACATCTTAATTTTGATGCATTAATTCACGAAGTTCACAGTATCTCATAGATCTTGATAAGAGATGCCCACTGATAAGTGCTGTACAGTGCTTTGTTTTACAGAAGCTTTTTATTTTAAAAAAAAAACACAATGTCAAACTTGTGTAGCTTGTGGAGCATACATTACTGTCGCCCTAGGGCTGCAGTAACCTTGTACACTTTTCTTACTGAACATATTTCAAAGATTTTTATTTTTTTACCTTAAGAAATAATCCATATTTTATACCCCACAGTGAGGAAAGCCCCAAGGCTCACCTCTCAGGTGTTTATCCATATCAAAGAAAGGTCCACTGGTGTGGGAAGGCCAAAGCACTTAATTCACAACCGTATTATGAAACAAAAGCAGTATCTAAAAATCCTCCCCAAGTACAATACCTGCATCTCAGAGAAGTGAAAAGAACAGCTTTAAAAATAAAGAAAGCATCAGCTGCGAGATCTTGCAGTTAACCCAAAGAGGAGCCAAACATAGAAGATCTCAGCACTGTGTTTTGGTCTAATACAATTTAGTTCTAGAAATCTGGTGGCTCTGCAGCCAGGCAGATGCACTGCAGGAGGACTTGGGTTAGTGGAGAGGAAAAAAGTCAGCAAGGACCATGTCAACTCAAGAACAGAAACCGTGTCAGAAGAGTCTGGCCCAAATCCATCTAACAAGGATCTATTTGCTTCCACTTTCCTGAAGAGGTATGTGCATCTTTCAAAGATTAATTGGAGTTAAATAGTTAAAATCCCTGCAATGATCAAGTATGCCAAGAAATGTGAATAGTTAAACTGTCTTGTCATAAAAAGCTGTCCTTATTCTCACTTGAATTGTAACATCTGTGAAGACTTGAGTTATTCTGTTATATGTCTCTTCACAGTTTGCCACTCCTTTCAGCAAGGACACACATAGATGCAGTTTCTTAGAGATTTTTGTGGCTGTTAAAAAAAAATGTGTAGGCTGAAGCAGGTATTTCCTAGGTGTTTCAGAATTAAGATGAACATTTCTCCCAGTGAATAAATATCCCATTTAACCTCAACCCAAATGATTCTGCTTGACCACAATGATAATACCTGATCTTCCAGCCACATAGCAGAGATTGGCTCATCCTGTAACTAAGAAGAGATACATCCATACATCCATCTCCCAGGACATTTGTCTCCAGCGTGGCAGTAGCAAGGGGTAGCTCCTGCCCCACGCAGCGGTCTGCTGGACGTGGTTACCTCATGCCACACATGGGGCAATATTTTTTTAAGAAAGTAAGAATCTCTAGTGTCTGTGAAGTCCCACAGGATTTTGACATCCAGGGGAAACGGGTACGTGCATGAGAGAGAATCTGATGTCTGAGACTTAAAAACAAACCCATCCACTTGTAGGTAGCATTAGAGAGAGATGAATGTCCCATCCCTGTCTCTAAGCAGCACATATATTCCAGGTCACTGCTAACAAAGTTCAACACAGACCCCTAATGGGCCAAAGCCAGCATATTTTGCTTTAATCAATACTGGCATTGATTTCAGGAATTGCCAGGTACAGATATGATGCTGATCACTGTAGCATCTCCTTTGGGGTGTGTATTGTGTTGTCTCAGTACCCACAATCCTCACATAATACCTTTAGAAAAGAAAGTGAACTGAAAAGGTATTTGACTTAAAAATAAAAATAACTTCTAATAAAAGATGTAGACATGAACAAATACTGTTATACTTTTAACAGGACAAACACACGCTGCGCAGCTCCCTTTATCTTTCTCCACTGAAAGCCAGAAATAGAGCATACTGTGCCCCAAGTTACAGAGCTTAAGGGATGCATTTGGACTGCACAGGAACTGTAAGGAAAATAAACACTGGCACCCAAAGATACCTGATCAAGCTGTAAAATCCTGCAGTTTAAAATTTAAGGATTTGTTATTTGGACAGGCGGTGGGCATAGGACTGTTTAAACCATCCCGCATGTCCTGTGAGCCTGCTCTGCACAGCTCCCACCAACATGTGCTCCGCAGCTCTGCTCCGTGCCACAGCCCGAAGGGATGCCCCGAAGAGCTGGGAAAGCAACAGCCACAAAAGCTGAACCTCCACCTGCCCCCACGGCCAAACCATTCATTCATCCCACAAGCCAGCACACACACTGAGGGACTGGGAAGGCACCCCTGCAAATAACGGCATCCGCCACTCTGCACTTCTACACTGAAAACCATTATTCCAGAATGAACTAAATTATTAGTTACAAGATATAGTGGCCTACCCTAATTACATAGGATCAGGGAACAGTGAAACTTGAACCTACACCCAAAAGTCCGCAGGGCTCCATTTCTGGCACTTGCTGCCACCTGTCTTCACCTTTTCTTACCTTAATTCTCATCTCTATAAAACAGGGCTAAAAAAATATCATTGCCTTGAGGTCCCTATATATGAGCTGCTGTATCAGAGCTGGGTATTATACTGAGAGTTACTAAATAAAACGTAACAGGGCCTAACCCATTTCTTAAGGAAGATTTCAGCTCACCTAGGATTTTAAAAGAAGTAATCCCAGATAAATCTCATCTTTTCTCTATTTCTGTAACATGATTTTATTCACCCTGTTTTTACACTGTGAAAACTCTCAAGTAAATTCCACGCTTCCCCTCTTTTTTCCTCAAGTATCATGTCAGTTGTCTTTCAGCATTCAGAAACCAGTCTGGTCTCCTGGGCTTTATGTACCAGAATTTGGAGTGATAAATGTTTTTGCCTCACCCCCAGGAATTTCAGCTGTTTGTCTTTGGGGTTTACAGGGATAAGTGACTGAAAGAAATAATACATTTTTCTTTCCAGCTCTGCATTGTATCCTTGTATAAAAAGATTCTAATATAAAAGTGGCATTGATAGCAGCAATGCTTCTCAATAAAAGAGGTGCTCATAGGAATTATATAGTAGATGATACAGCTTCAAATAAGGGCATAAATTTTGTTACATTACTTCATTTGATTCTTTGGGGAACATGTAAGTTTAGAGCAAAGCACAGTATACGTTTTTGCTACTGAGAAATAATGTCATTAATTGCAATCTACAGCATATTCACTCAAATAAATGAACTTCGCTATAAACTACGTTAGTATAAATATACCACACCCCATCATCTCACACAGCTCCAGTGTGGGATTGCTGCAAGAACCTATTGCTCCTATTAGAAAGGCTATGAAGAAGCAGATGCTAGAATTCAATTTTGGATGATACACAGAGCAACTGTTTTTGGTAAGATCACAGGGACTTTCTTCCTCTTCCAGCAGGGCTCTTTCAGCCTCATTCTGTTACCACATACCTTTCACATGACTTGAGTTTAAGTAGATGGAGATTTAAACCAGGTAAAGGTATTTGAGCAAGCTTTCACCTGCTTTCCAACCCCAGACTTGACTGCGCATTCAAGTAAAACCTACTTTACTTCTGCCTCCTTCCCTAACCCCCTCCCACCCCATCCCATTTACTTGAAAAATTGTTGGATGAAGGTCTGTTCTTAGGCTGGAAATTGAGAAATAATACGCAGTATTAACACTCATTTCTCCTAGGGACAGGACTACTGTAAATATCAATGCCATCACCACCTATGCTGCTTAGCTTCGTATTTCAAACATCCTGGATAATACATCTGGTCACTTAATTTCTAGGTTTTGTATACACGTTAAATCTTTGTGCTGGTTTTCCTCCATCATGTTAGTCTCCAAGTCAAAATAACCACTTATTTTTCCTTTTAGTATTCCTTTTTAAATATATGCATAATTTCCATAAGTGTTTCCGCCTGCATTACAGACCTAAAACAAAATCCTTGCCAGATCTACCATCTTATATCCCATTTAGACTTACTTCTTTATACCAAAACTTGGTCTACTGAAATATTTCACAGTTACAGTGATCCCACTTTATGGGGATAACTATTCAGGCTTTAAGAACAAGCTATGACGAGTGCTTAAGGGATGAGCCTCCTGACCTTGTAATATGCATCCTTTTGAAAGACACTTGAAAATTAGTATCTCCTGGATTTTTTACCACCAGAACTGACATTTATGCTCTGTACAAGATATACTACCACTAAAACTGCATCACTGTTGTGTAGTTATGCAGTTATGTATTGCAATATACATTAAATAAGTTAAACTCTTACGGTCACAATAAAGTATCCAAGTCCTTGCTGAAATCAACATGCAGTGCTTTTCCCACACATTTCACCACAGTCTAGAACAGGTAAGTATGGAAGAAAACATCAATTTTTATTTTTCAGAAATTTTGCAGATGGAAAGCCAAGGGTTGTGTATTGTGATGGATGCACACAGAGGCTCCTTTTCTGTTGGAATTCACATCTTGTGGAGAAAGGCATGGAATAGGAAAGACATTTAATTAAACTGTCTTTATTCCAGTTTTTATGTGTAATGACTAACTAATAACAGCATGCATCACTGCAGCAGCCATATTTATGTTGACATGCACTGCTTCTGCTGAATATATTGGGAGTGAAAGTTTCTGTTTCCCAAAGCTCTGCTGAAGAAATTAAAATTTTAATTAATATTCTTTTTCATTATTTCCTCCTTCTCCCCCCACCCTCCCTCCAATCCCCCAGGATTATGGACCTGAAAGTAAAACGGTAAAGTGCTGATTTGAGTGCATATTATGAGCTGAATGCCAAACAAAAATAACCGGTTCGCACAGCAACCAGACTCAACACTGTCACATCAATGACCAGTTATAAAATTGGTGATTAAACAAACGTGCCTGACCTCACTTGAGAGGTTTCATAACCAGAGGAAGCAATAGCTTGATTACCATATTAGATGTTAACATTTAAAAATCAACTGTGTAAGATTAATAAAGTGATTGATTGCAGCTGAAATTTTCCAGTACACCCAGTTGAGCAGGCCTTTTGAATTGCCAGGAATATAATGAAGTCTCTCCTTTCATTTAAGGAATATTCTCCTGGCTGCTGCAGGTCACTAGTCCTGGTATAGGAGTAGCAGCAAGAGGAAGAAGGAGCTGCAGTGCCAACACACATGCTTTATTTTTTTTGTATAAAAACAAACTTATTGGATAAGACTAGATCTTGACCTGTGTTTAAAATTAAATATTTAATTTAAAAGGCAAGATTTCCTTAATGGTCTAGGGATGCGTCTGCTTGGGTGCAGACCCAGTGGAAGAGATAACTTGCAGAGTGATGGTATTTCAGTGCATGCACATGTAGATGCGTAATGACAGAAGAACCAGAACCAAAATTAAAGCAAAGAGACCAATCTATTTCAACACTTTTTGTTCACCTAGTTCACCACAATAACTGCTCTACAATAGCTCTAAGATGATAAAATTAGAGGTGAAACTGGAAAAGAAACAGAAGTCTTAAGTCTTTCTAGGGTAAATAGATCTCAGATCAACAGTCCATGTGTATACAATGGATTACCTTGTTATTTTGCCTGATGATGTGATGCTATTAAAAAAACCAATGACAAATTCACAGTTAACATGTTTGAACATGTGTATTATTTTAATATTTTTTTCTTTAAAACCCCCCAATCAAAACCTGTAACGTTAATAGGAACCTGACTGCTGGGGCAGAAAGGAGAGTTAGGTCTCAGATTCCTCCTGCAGAAACTGTTTCTTCCTCTGCAAATGCAATGTAATTTGAAGGTATTCTTTCAGCACTCTCTTTTAAGAGTTTGCTGGTGTTTTCTTGTCACTTTGCACTTCTACAAAAGCTATATTCCTCTATTTTCTAGGGAATTTTGATTAACTAGCTATCTTAAAAGAAGTCATGCTTCAGGGGAGCATCATGTTTATACAAATAGGTTTGATTTTAGTTCTTCATATTGGAAACTGGATTTTGTTGCATTTAAGTTAATCTGGGGCTTTGCTTGTTCCTTTATTAACTACAGTGCTAGGGTTTTCTTCAAAGGGTGATAAAACTGTCGAAGCCTGTTAGAAGTCCCACTGATACTGCAGCCATATTTTTCAAAGATTTTGTTGATCCAGCTGTCTACAACACAGACAATATGCAATGCCTTTTCAGAGCTCTTAATGTCACCTGAAATAGAGTATATCATGCTGTTTTCATGACAAGTATGCACAGAAACAGTCAAAACTCAAAAGTCTTTTGTAGTCAGTTGATCTTCCCATGATATTTAACTTTAGGATTGTCATTAAATTGCCAAAAATGTACCCAGTAGAGGGAAGATACAAAGTATCGACGAAATAGGGACTCCTTCAAAGATTTATCTTTACCTTTGAATTGCATTAGAGGAATTGCAGACATTTGATAAAACTGGGATTTGTCACATTCCTTGGAATAACGTACCAACTCCTTTATCACCTTTAAGCTGAAGAGACTTGAGTATCACGAATCAATCTCCTGAACTCAAAGGCGCAACGTTACACAGATCAATACCCTTTTCATTACCCAACTTGCTTGTCTTGAAAGCAATTAGCCAAGATCTCCACATCTGCCCTACCACAGCATCCCAATTAGGGGACACCAAGCGCAGTTGTCTCTTGCTCTTGGAGGGGTTTGAATCCAAACCAGAAGAAGTGGCAACAGTGAGGGTGCAATATTTCATCAAATACACGTAGGAAGAGTATTGTGGATAATATTAAAGCAGTTAGAGATTACTCTTTGATAGCCTTTATATACCAGACTTAAATGAGGAGGTCCTGGCTAGCTGAAGTTCCCATTACTCTCATTGCATCAGTGTTATACCCTAGATCCCTGCAGAAGACCTCAGCCTAATTATACCACGTTTAGTAGTAAATGGAAGATTAAGCAAGATATTGCACTTCCTGTGAATGAATGTGGGTTGGGGGCTGAGGAGAGTTTGATTTGTTTGGGGTTGGGGATTTCCTCCCCCTTTCTTTTCTTTTCTTTCTTTCTTCCCAGCGACAGAAAAGAGTGCGTGATGCAGAAGCACTAAGGACAAGTTAACGCTACTTCCAGAGACAGCGTCGCCAGCGCTGCTCCCATGCACGTCAGCAGCAAAGCCCAGGCATGCAAGGAGACGGGGCTCGGTTAGCAGCACTCCCAAAAGAGTCAGCGAAAGCATCTGCTTGACTTTAAGGGCCCAGAACACTGGTAGGATTTTTTTCAAGTAAGTGTTGAACAAGCAGCAACTCCCCCTTGAAATAAGACAGAGCAGGTCTGCACTTGCCACTGGGAGCACAGAGGGGAGCTTGGCTGCTGCCATTTGAAACTCCCCAAGTGCTGCTTTTGTTTCTGCTTGTAAGTTTAATTCTAAATATGTGCATAAACTGCCACTGATGCCTCTTTACCGTGGTTCAGGGAACACATTTGATAACAATCATTTGGAATATTGAATGAAAATTGAATTTTGCTGTTCTTTGATAGCTGTTGTGTACCTGTAGCATCTACATTAAAAATAAATAAGAATTATTAAAAAAAAAAAGAATCACAGCACTCTTTCATGTTTTAACAGCAAACATTCACTGCTGCCTGTGTCGTATACACAAATGAGAGCTGTTGGTCTGACAGCTGTCATCTATGCCCGTTCCCTGCTATCTGTCCCTTCAGCATGTACCACAGACGTCTCCTCAGAGTTAATTGTCTGCTCAGCTTTTGTCCCTTTCACCCGGGTTTTCTTCAAGTAAACTGCCTGTCATTGCTCAGTTACTTCTGCGTCTCCACAAATTAACTCACCGCTTGGCATGGCTCAGCATCTCCAAGCTCCAGCCAAGGCAGAAGTACATTCCTACACACAGCGTGCCATCTAGTGATGGAAGAAGTGAGAGCACAGTCTCAGATCCCTCTGAAATGTTTCCAGATTTATTTCAACATTCCTCTTCACAAAGCATCCAAGGGAAACATTCAGGGGTCCAAGAAAATATTTAGTCTTTTTCTCACATCTTGATCCTATAAATAAAAGCAGCACACCAAGGACATGCAGCATCTCCTCCAGGCAAAGTAAAGTGGTTATTAAAAATGGATGGCAAAGACAAAGGCATGCAGGGAAAAAACCCAAACCAAAACTAAACTCATGACAATTATTTTCTTGTATATCACCCTAATGAAATTTAATGACAAAACATATCAAAGCACTGGAGGCCACCCTCAGGTTTTGTACTTCACACACAACACAGCCAGCACAACATCAGTAGTGACGGCACTCCTGAAGAGTGTTGGAAGATGAAGTAAATGGGAAAACAAGTCTCCATCAAAATGATGTAGATATACACATATATGCATGTTAATTCTCATATGGTTGACAGTTCCCTTAAGTCATATATAGTAGCCAGCACTTTATTTTTTTCAGAAAACTGCAGTATTCCAAAGGGAGCATCCATGTGATTGCAACCCATCCCATCTCTGACAAACCCTGCCAACAGTTCAGACAGTCCAGGTTAGTCTTCGGCAGCAAGCTAAACTACTCTGTTTTTTCCTGTGTATCAACAAGGACTAGCTCTTTCATATGGCTAGGGATGAAATCCTGGATGAGTCTGAGGAACAGCCCTAAACCAAGCTGACAATTTTCACAGGTGGGCAATGTTTCTTAAACCGCATGGACCCAAATGCCTTCAGCCTCAAGCAGCAAGGTGAATATACCCATAAAGCTTTAGGAAGCTTCTAAACACAATTTTCCTGTGTACTGCTATCAACAGAAAATATGTTTTTTTTTTTTCCTTTGAACAATCTTTACACATAAGAAATTCTGCATGTCTACCACAGAAATAGACTGTCATTATTATTAGTGTCATCGTAACAGCTGGGATAGAGTTAATTTTCTTCTTAGTAGCTGGTAGAGTGCTGTGTTTTGGATTTAGGATAAGAATAATGTTGATAACACACTGATGTTTTGGTTCTTGCTGAGCAGAGTTTACACCACTCAAGGACTTTTCAGCTTCTTGTGTTCTGCCCAGTGCACAAGAAGCTGGGAGGGGGCACAGCCAGGACAGCTGACCCAGGCTGGCCAAAGGGCTATGCCATACCGTATGGCATCATGCCTAGCGTATAAGCTGGAGGAGTTGGCTGGGGGTGGCAATCGCTGCTCAGGGATGGGCATCAGTCGGCAGGTGGTGAACAATTGCATTGTGCATCACTTGTTTTGTATATTCTTTTATCATTATTACTATTATTTTCCCTTCCTTTTCTGTCCTGTTGAACTGCCTTTACCTCAACCCACACATTTGACTTTTTTCCCCGATTCCCTCCCCCATCCCGCTGGTGGGGAGTAAGCCAACGGCTGTGTGGTGTTTGGCTGCCTGCCGGGTTAAACCACAACAGTAACTAACAACCAAGCAGAGGCTTATTAATACCCACATCACCAGAGAGAAGCCTTAGAGGGGATTTACCAAAAAATAGAAAAGTATAAGCTTCCACATTAGTTAACATCTAATTAACACTCCTGAAAACAGCGTGTGCAGGAAGCACAGGGGTGACGCTTTAGTTACTCGACTTCTGAACACTGAGCGCTCATGACTCCATTGTGTTGGCTACATTTTGGAATTTGTTTTCCTAAAACATATCACAATTCACAGATTACCAGTATTTTATCATCAAGATATGAACTCCAGAAGCCACCGGCCACTGCTTAGCTGCCCTGGTATTTTTTTATCTTTCCCTTGTATTTTTGGCTCCAGGCCACAGATGACCAAGTCCCTACAGCGGCCCAGTGCAGAGCAAACCTCTCCCATTAAAGCTTGCTTTCACTAAAAGTAATTTCCCTGCAAAGCATCTGATTTTCCAAGATATTTGAGCCTAAGGAATGAAAACGGCAATCTCTTCTCCATACAAAAAAGCCTACTGGTTACTGAGGCTATGCAGATGGAAAGGTCAAGCCCTGGGGTTGAATTACCCCAAAACAAACTTACACAAAGAGAAATGGGTCTCATGCTCACATATCACAGCACGGATCACCTCCTACAGCACTGAATCCAGTACCAAAGCATTCATTGATTGCAGGACGTTCAGGCTGAAACCCCTAACACCGATGTACAGGGACTAATATTTGCTATACTTAACAGTTTTTTCTGACACACCCCCCACTGCACGTTTTACATTTAAGCCAGACTTTCAACATTAATTTTTTCTCTTTTTTTTTTTGGTATGAAATAATAAATTGAATCTGACAAATTAATTATCAAAGGACACTTCATTAACCAGAGTACATAGCAAACAGCGCTTCATTGTCTGAAGGCACTTGTACCAAAATGCTGCTGAAAACATAAATTCCCCTTATTTTTAACACCTTAAATGACACCTAATGCATTACCAAAGCTGAAGCTTTTACCCAGGATCTCAGTGTCAGAAGATGGGACAAATGCTTATTAACGCAAACAAGAAAAAAAAGCCATAAAAAGTATTACCTTAATCGGCACGAATACTGCAACCAAGCACACCTCCTTCCCTATCTTCTCCAGAAGCAAAAGCAAAACCCAAGCACCTCCTCCTCCCTCTTAAACCTAAACCTAAGCCTAAACCTAAACCCACCCTAAACCCCCAGCTGGCCCTAATGACTGGCCCACCCCCTCTGGCCCTTAAAGCCACACCAGGACTGCTTTAGCCCATCACCCCTCAAATGCCTGTCATCTCTTTTCTTGCACACTGACATCATTCTTACTACATTTTTGGAAAGCTCAGCTGTGTTAAAAAAGCCATTTGTGCACCAAAACAGTCTGGAGCAGCCCATGGCAGGGCCACAGCATGGGCAGGCTGTGGGACCTGGGGGGAGATGGAGGCAGCATCTTGGTTGATGCAACTTGTGCCTATTTTTGCACAATAATTCTGCATGCAATGATTCTCCTGCACTGGTTTTAGTTTGTTATCATGACCACATCAGGATGTGGGGCACCTCCAACCCTGACACCATTGCTGACCCCTTCACACCCATGCCCATGTGGGCTTTCCAGGATCCCCTCTTCCCTAGCCCATTCCCTGGGGTTTGCGCTCACCTTCGTTAGTAATTGCTGAAGTATCCTCAGATAACCCCCTGCCCTCAGGAACTCTCCCATGCTGACATCCTGACTCCCTTTAGAAGGTGTACACGGGGTGAGGCAGCACTGGGAGCACTGGAAGGGAGCACCCCATGCCCAGCCGGCCAGCCAGGGGAGACCAGAGTTAAAACGTGGCAGCGGAGGAAAGGCAGGTACAGGACTGAGGCCATGACAGTGACTGCTACTGATTGAGGAGAGCATGTCAGAAGATAAACAAGTTTGTCGTTCCCACTGGGACTTCACCAAAATAGTCTTTCAGCTTGTCAGCGGAGAACAGCTGAAGGGAGATCAGCATGCAAATACGAACATTACAATAACCACAACAAAAATCTCCTTACAAAGCAGTTTCAAAACTCTTAGTGACTGAGGTTTCCAAACCCCAGGGACAGAAACTCGTATGATTTACTCTGTATGTTGCCTTGCCCAATAACATCTCACTGCAAGAAAAGGTGACTCATTTGAGGGACCAGGTTGTTCTTTCAGCAGAGTTTTCAGGTAGGTCCATTAGGTTTCTAAAATTATGGGTTAGCTGCAAGGAAGGATACCCCCCACACACTTTTCTTTTGAATCTTGCATCAAGCAGCTCTTGCTTGCACTTCCAGGGCTGTGAGTTGGCCAAGCTGAGGAGATCGCAGCGGGGTCTCACCTACCCTGGCACAGCCAGTCCAGCCTGAGGCTTAGCTGTGAGTTTTGCATCAGGTGAGGACCATGAAATACCTTGCAGGACAAGAACTCATAAGCAATAATCTTAGTCTTACATGAAATAAGATTTAATCTTTCTGTACAAGCTGGATTGCATAAAGCATCCTACTGCTTGCACACTGGTTGAAGTCTTGCAGTCTTCAAGGCAGATGTGATTTCAAACCCATAACTCTTAATATTACATGAAACCAAAACAGATTTCCCTTGATGTTTTAATCACAGCACATTTTCCTGTTCCAGATAATGTTGTCTGATAATGTCTGTGATAACATTGAGTTTATTCATATGAATGATCTGAAGTTGTTCATGGTTGCCAGGTGGCATTTGTTTATCATTTTTAAGTAGGAGACCAGATAAAAGGAAATTCCAGCAGAAATAAAGATAATAAAATATTCTCAATCATTCCTCCAGGATATTGCTCTGTGAATTGCAGAATCAAACAATTAGGATGATATCTTGATTTTATTATTTGTAATGGTCATGGTGACTCAAAGACATTTTGCAAAATTTTGCGCTAACTGCACAGACAATTGTATGTAAATATTTTGTGCCCACACTTCTACTCAAAGCAGGTCTGTCTGTCCCGGATTTGAGGCAATTAAAATTCAGGTCATCCCAGGACCCCCAACATTGTCTGTCTTGTCCATCAAGGAGCAGATGGGAACCTTGAGAGTTAAAGCACTGTTCTGAAGCATTAAGAGCCAGCCCTCCAGCGACTACAGGCAGGTACCCTCCATGAACCATCCGAGAGCAGCAGCTCTGCCCAGCACGACCCTGCAGGGTCTACTGGGAGCATCCAAAATGAAACCTTCAGCATGTCCCCAGTTGTGAACCTCAGAAGCCTCCATGAGGTTACTTGCACTAAGCTGAAGTTGGAAATATCACAAAGGCTCATCCTATTTTTCCATTGTAATATTTTCGGCATGAGACGATGTTGTAAAATAGGGGTGAATCATAATGCTTTCTAACATTGAATGATAATCACCTGAAAGTTTTGTTTCAAGTTGTTTAGGCACAGAAATGGGCCAAAGTTTGTTGTATGACCTACAGGTTCCCCGATCAATTTGCCAGTCCCTAGCGTATCAAATCTTTAGTATGCTCTAAAATTGAGGAATGGGGTGTGTGTCTTCATCTTAACCGGTGTTTTTCACACCTCGGAGAACAATTATTTTGGTATTTGTCTGCTGACAGCAAAGCATGTCTTTAAACATGAACCCTCCAGAATTTAAAGACTAGGCTGGAGTCATCCTGGTTTATATCATGCAATACTTTTGCTCAAAAAACCCCACTTTTCAATCCAATGCCCAACCCAAACTTCCCCAAACATTGGAGATTGGCAAATATGGGGATGCTGACATGTGGATTAATACTTCTAAGACTTGTCTCTAATCTTATTTAGTTATTTAAAACCTAAAAGTTAGGTTTCCCCGTGGGAAGATCTGATAGGATCGTGACTATCTGTTATTTTTAATGAAAATGTAATATTAGATTTTATTGTAGGATATTTCAAGAACTCTCAAAAGAATGAACAGATCATGTATGTTCTGTAATGTTTCATTACTGAATGAAGTATCTGGGGTCTCTTGGTATCATTTGGGGCTGCCTGCTGTGCACATACACCGATTTAAGAAAGCTGCGTGGACGAGAAGGCTTCCCAGCGCGGCGCAGGGTGTTGCGGGTGTCGCTGATCACGAGGTATGCGCAAGCTGTGGGGACGCTTTACATTCTCATTGGAAATAGACCCCATTCTAGTCCTTAAAAATCTGAGGCTCAGTGGATAATGGTGGCACAAAGTAGTTATTAAAAAGCTGCATTGTTCTATTGTTTCTAGACGTTTTTAATAATTTACACCGAGATTTTTTTCTATAATATTTTTACAGCTTATTCAGATTCAGATGCTATACTTGCTCTTCTTCAAGTTTATATAATTTTAAGCAAATTTCTTTATGAAACATTAATGTATGATCATGTAGCTGTTCTCTGCTCAGAATTAAAGTCAATTTTGATATAATGTGATCTTCATCTTCCCTCCCCTCGCCCCTTCAATAACCATTGTTTTATTTGACATGTTGGCTACCAGGATATTTCTAAGCTGCTGAGATCATATGTGAAAAATCCCAGGTCAATAACACTGCCAAACGCACGTTCCCTTCTCCAGTTTTCAAGCAATTAATTCTATTTGGAGTGCTGAAAAATTCACTCTGCATCTCACTCTCATTCGCTATCAGCTATTCAACTGCCAATTTTTCCGTTCATTTGATCAAATATAATCTAGAGGTTTTTTTGTTTTGGTTTGGTTTTTACATGCCATTTTTTACATGCTGAGTGGCTTAACCACTTCACTTGCAATTTGCTTGATAATACCATCTGGTCCTCCTGAACTGCTGAAATTTTAGTGAAGAAATAACTTTCAGTCAGTTCATGCCTCAGTCTTTCAAGGAACTTTATTTTTACTAATCACCTATAATGTCTCATGGGCTATTATTTCACCTGGTTTACACAACTGGCTTTAAGCAGACAATTAGCTGGTAGTAAAGCCTACACCAATTAGAAATATCAGCCATCTGCAATGAGATGACTGCTAATCACATAAGAGTTTTTTTAAAAGTACCACCCAAGGAGAGTTGAACATAATTTGGGGCAACATATCGTTTCTTTGTTTAGTGATTTAATGAAGGTCTTTATTTGGACAAGCTGAGTGAATTGTGTCCAGTGCATATTCTGTGTGCTGCAAAGGTGAAATTCTTTGAAACCATCAAATTGTAACACCAGGTAGCCCCAAAAGCACCTAGTGTCTGGATGAGTCCACCAGGAGCATAAGTGGAGAAGAAAATTTCTCTTCTTCATTAGAAGCAAAGGTCAGTCTGCAAGACTGAAATCTATAAAAGAAAATTTTACCACCTATTTTTAAAGACAGTAGCTTCCTTACTTTTCAAACAAAAGGAAAAAAAAAATAGGAAACCTGGACCAGAAAGCCATGGGAAAGAGCATGCTGATAATATACAGTTCCAAATGTACAGTACATGGTGAACCATTAATTATACCCAATTCCACTAACTGGTCTCATTGAAGAAATCCACCTTGATAAGATTAAAATAGCCTTACAGCAGTCAGAAATAAATGCCAACGTGCACTTAAATCAATTCCTTTTTCCTAGATGGGTTTTCTTTTCTTTGCAGCTTCAAACAACAGAGGAGAAAGGAGTTGAGGAAGAAGGAAAAATCAAGCAAATAAAATTTCTCCCTTCTTAGCAACGGTGTCTTTCAAAGTATCCTCCTTTCTTTTGTGCTAATTAGACCATAATAAGAATAGTCATTGTCATGACAGTAGATTTATTTTTATTGCTACCTAAAATTGTGCATGGTATTTTTATTTTCTCTGAATGCCTCTGGGGAAGTTCGGAAAGGTGGAGAATTCAGCACAGGACAGTATTTGCAGCTGCACCTTCCCATCCTTGGGGCGCAAAAAGAAGAAAAGTGGTATCCCTCCAGAGACAGGATGGAAAAGAAAAATAGTTCAGAGAGGTGTCTTCTCTTGCCCCTTGGTGGGCACCGGTGGGTTTACTCTTTACTTGGAAAATGTTCAAAACTTGTGTGACCCTGAGCATCCTGGTCCAACTTTGAAGTCAAATCTAACTTTGAAGCCAGCCCTGGTTTGAGCATAAGGTTTGGCCAGATGTCCTCCAGAGGTCCCTTACAACTGAAGTTATTCTGTGTATCTATGAGTAGCTCACAATGTCATGGCATTAAGACTAGAACTGGTTTCTTAATT
This sequence comes from Platalea leucorodia, assembly GCF_965183815.1. Taxonomy (NCBI): domain Eukaryota; kingdom Metazoa; phylum Chordata; class Aves; order Pelecaniformes; family Threskiornithidae; genus Platalea; species Platalea leucorodia. The sequence goes on from NC_138830.1 coordinate 7,031,105, forward strand.
TTTTTTGTTGGTTTTATTGTGTTGTTTTTTGGTTTTTTTTAATTAGTATTACTATGACTACCATAACAGAGCTGTTTAGCAGAATAAACTAAAATCCATACTCCAGCCCTTGTTCTCCCAAGTTTGTGTTTTGACATAGGCCCAGCACTTTCAGGAGAGGGAACAGTAGCAAGTCAAAGATTACCATAGCCATTATAACCTTTACACAAAAGCAGTATATCAAAATGTAAACTGTGCCTGTGCCAAGTAAATGTTAATGAGCAGTATCTGGAAAGGTTAAATATAAATACATATAATTACAGCTTGCTAGTGACAAGAAATTATTAGTTTCTTTCTTCCTCAGAAGGCATTGCTCCAAAATACTAAACTGAAATAAAAGTATGTATCTAATCCTGCAATCACAATAGGACTTGGAGAGCTACAATTATATCAGTCAGTCAGAAATAAGTTGAATACATATCACTGCTAATGTCCTCAGTCAGTTTTATATTCCCCCCTTCCAGATAAATGTATAGAGATTAGCCAGAAAACTGCTCTGAAAACTGGAATTTAAAAATTGCATTGAGAAATCACTTCAGTTCATTTATATTTTAAAAATATAAGCTTACAATTGTAGAAGAAAAAAACTACAAATCAAGCACACAAAGAATAAATCTCTGTTTTCATTCACAGGCGGGACAGAAAAATGTGTTTGCTAAAGAAATTATTTAAAGGGTCTATATTGGCATTTGATTGGAGGGGGAAAATTAATTTCTTCCCCTGGAGGGAAAAAACTAATATGCTACTAACTACACTAAAAACAGAGCCATTCCAAGCTGACATTTACAATTAAAAAGAGAAAATATTTAATGGAATCTCGTGAATATTTTGCAAAGGCAAAATTGCTTTTAGCCTTTAGAAAATTTCCTTTTTATTATAATTTGCTTAAACTACCAATGCACAGTCTTTGTATCACATATTACATGTGAAATAGGGATGGACTGTCCAAAGTAAAGATGCTGTCGGTTGGCAGATAATTGAAGGAATGAAAATTTCATCCAACCACTCCAGTCCATGTGTAGACATCTACTGACACCTGCGGGTATCCCCAAACACATCCAAGCCATCTATTCCAGTTTAAAATGAAGATATGTTTTACCACCTCCTGAACTTTTTCAAAAGTAAATCTTGGGATTTTTATTTGCAGTGCATGTGCCTTGCAATCGTTATGATCATCTTTCCCTATACAACCGTTTAAACGGAAACCTAGGAATTACTATAGTTTCAGCCCTGTACAGCTGCCACGTTGGTTTAAGATGCAAACTTCTCCTACAGGCTACCATCCTAAAGATTATTTTTGCACTGCACATTTTTTCTCTCTGTTTAAAATGTTGTCATTCTTACCAAAAGGATATACTTTTTTTTGCGTGTAGAGGTTCTCAAGGGATACAAGATAAATTTAAATTAAGCATATTGGAAATATATGTGCAGTACTCAGTTGTCTGAATGTTTTATTCAGGTTATGGGGTTTTTTGGTAAAACATATAATTAATGCATTTTTACATTTCTACAGCTTCTACATTTGCTTCCTCGCAACAGTCCCATCAGTTTTAACTGATCACACGAGTGTATGAAGAGAACAGGGCATGCAAAGCGGAAAAAGTGCAGCCACTATGAATCTATTTAAATCTTGAGTAAATCTAAATGAGGAATGAAAAAATGAATGCATTTTGCAACCTCTGTTCACCAAAATATGAGCCAGTTGATCAGAAATATGAAACCAGTAGAAGTTAATCCTACTCTGCTTCTATGGCGGTGATGAATTTATGGATTTTTTTTCCTAAAGTGGTAGCAAACACGTGAAACCCCACCAATATTCTTCTTTTTTTTTTTTTTCTCTTCTTCTTCTTTTCTATTTTGGTAACACAGTAAATCTTTGTCAACCACGTTTATTTAACTACGTATGTTCTGATTAACTATCTAATGGTTTTAAGAGATGAAAACCATTAATTCTGATTATAGGGCCTTAAAGCAGGCACTAACTCTTACTTTAATGCTGATAGCATTGCCTTAATGAAACAAAGGTGGTTGAAAACACAGTCCATCACAGTGAGACAGTGCAAGCTGTTCATGCTCACGGTGGTTGCAGTAACTACTCGCTTCTGCTGCTTTTCAGAGCTGGGTGCCCTTCGGTGACTCCCCAGCTCGCGCTGGTGACAGGGAGGGGGATGCAGCAGCACGAGCGATAGAGATTGAATCTGAAAGTCCAGAGTAACAGAGGGGCTGAAAAAATACTGCAATCCTTTTACAAAGGAAAGGTAAGTAAGAACCGTGTTAGGTTTATTGCCAGGGACTAAGGTGAGCAAAGTACTTACTACAGTGTTGCAATGAAAGAAGCTGAGCCCTGGTGCAGGACACCCGAGGATGCAGGGACAGCAATGGGATGTGGGCTGAGTGGTGGGGAAGCTGGCAGATTCCCCGTCCCCTCTTGTCCACTCCCACACCAACACTCCTCTACCTATACACAATAAAATAACCACAATTTTTAAAAGAATGTCAGGCCAGTAATAAAAGGCCATTTCTATTTTAAACTTTCAGTAGCAGGTAACCTGTTTACAGTGAAATGAATCTTCAGTTTGAGTGTAGCTGGGCAAGAAAAAGATTTCTTGTGCTGATATTTGGGACCTTGCACATTTTTCCTCCCAAATTAGGATTAAAAATAAAAATCTATCCATTTCTTGAAAAATTATAATCAATAAACAGACTTATATCAAGTCTGGCAAAATATTTTCTTCCATTATCTTAAAAATTGATTCAGTGTTGACCTCTTCGTTTTGCATCTCAGTTGGTACACAATAACTGAATTCCAAAACAAAAAAAAGTTGCTTCAAACTAAGAAAACTAAAGTTTTCATACAACACATATCAAAAGAATTATTAAAAAAAAAATTAATAATTTCCCAATGCTACTTCTTTTTCTTAACCTGAACATTGGTCAAATGTGACCTTTATATTATTCATAAGGAATATCCACAATTGTTATCGTGAGCCCAATAGCAGACCAGGAACTGTTGTACTTTTAAACAACTATGCTGCGTTTTCCCATTAGACAAGAGCATCCATACACACTTGATCGATCTTCATGCCAGCACATCTATCAAGTGCAGCTCCTGCCCAACAGCTGACAGATGTGATGAGAGGGCTCCGAACACCACACAAATGCCAGACATGAGCTGTCTCTGATTCTCTGTCTTTCAAATCTACAACCCTAAGCCAAGCAATGAGTAAAGACCTCATTGGATCCTAAAATATGCACCATTTTCATGATAATTTATGAGTCAGATACTTAAACTGTTAACCAAGTTACAGTATTTATAAAATTTCTATCATGATTTTGCATTGTGTGTAACACTAACAGTAATTTGCAAGGTCACAATACATTTTTTTTAAATGTTCCTTATTCTAAAGCCTGTTTAAGTTTTCTCCTTTAAAACTGTAATTAAAGCTTTCAGGGAAAGCCTTTCTTACTCTCTTTATATTCAAGCCCTCCTCTCACTCCTCAGTTGCCTGCACCATATCCCATGTAAGAACCTGAAATACAAATTTGTCTCCTACACCTGCAGCACAGCAAATCTGGAAAACAGTCCAACTTGTAATTGTCCTGTGCCAACCGATGTGTCAAGTCAGTGTTTTCTTTTTATGATGTGCCCATGTTCCATACCAAGCTTTTCACACTTTTAAACTCATTTGATCAAATGAGTAGCCTACAAATGTACATTGGAGAGCTTGTTTGTGTAAAACAGAGTCATGGAAGTGCAATGAAAAGATGCTGGTAGAGAAGGGGCTACCTGGGACTTGGCACACTGGAGAGCGATCAGATGGGAACAGCAAGCAATGGGAGCTGTTGCTACCTGATCTAACGTAGCTTTTGTAGAAAGAGACTCCTTTTTTTGCAATAAAAGTTGAATTATGAAAGATGTGCCAATAGTATATGTATGATAATTAGTATTTTTTATCAATGGTGTTAATCATTTTTATGAAGTTCTGTCTCTTATGAAAATCCATTTTTATGAAAATACATTTTTAATGGATTTTCTCTCAAAATTGCTTTGGAGACCATGGAGCAGCTTCACATTTTTTTTTTGGTTTCTGAAAATTTTCACTTCCTGAAGAATGTACTGCTGAGGATTAAATTCAGGCCATTTAATTTTGCAGTCATGACTAAAGGTTGAATAGTCCTATGAGGGTACCTGTCTCCATTCTCTTCTCTTTATTTTGGGCTTTGTCATTCACTGTACCCATACGTTGCGTGGCATCCATTTCTGGCATTCCTCATGAAGTTGAGGATACATGGGACAATTTGCCAGGGCCTTCATTTTGCTCCTTTTAAATGATTCATGTGTGATCTGGTCCCTTTATGTCTAAAACCATTGTTCATCTTCTACTCTAAACCAAACATTTCTCTCTCCAAAAAATAAGAATATGAAAAGCCACCCCTACCCCCCCAACCTGAAAGCCAAGGTAAAGGCAGTAATTTATTTCAGTTCTTACAAAGCATGTTTGTAAAAAATGGTTCCCTCCCCAACTGTTCTTTATATGGTCCTGGTAATTGAATTAAAGCAAAGTTCTCCAAAATAAATGAATTTAGTGTACCAGATGGCCGTCTAAAATAGCACGTATTTTAGCTTCCCATGTAGCAGCCAACTTGATTTAAATCAACTAGACGAGAGGTATGCTTTAATCAGGTCAGCTGACAGTTATTAGATCAAACCTGATTGAAATTCAGAAATTTAGTTAAAATAAATCTGCTACGAGTCCAACATTTTCCTCCCATGGGGAGCCAATGGATAAAACTTTTAAGACATTCAAATTATTCTGGTTTGGAGAATAAGATTTAGTAGAGCATGTCAGGCTTTTATTTTACTGTTTAGCCTCCTCTGTGACTTTGGTTTAGTGTAAAAGGTACCACATAAAACCAAGCACCACGGAACAAGCAGAAGACAGAAAAGGTCCAATTCTTGGCTGCCTTGCATCAGTCTTTTATAACTGTTCAAACTAGACATAAAATACTACAAAGTCAAAATAGCCACATTTTATACTTGGCTTGCACAGCTGTAAATGAAAACAAAGCTGAAAGGGGAGAATTTGTGCAGCAAATAGGACATATTTCCTTCTGGAGTCTGAGCAACCTGTACAATCATTAATTTTCACCATTCTTTTTATAAAAATCTGTTTGCTAAATATAGAAGTAGGTTACAGGTGAGTTTATTGTGCCACTGTCAGTGTCTTTTAATTATGATATTCTTCATGGCTCTGAACCATGGAACAACAGCTGGGCTTTATCCTCCAGGTAGGGAATGAGATCTCTGTACTGCTCTCTCTTATTTTGCAGATGTTTTGTACAAATCTGGTTCAAAAATAGATTTTCCAGCCTGTGAGACAATTCCAAAAGTTTAATATTTCTTTTCATCTCAAAATCGAGATGAAAAGGTACACTTCAGAAGTATGGGGAAAACATATTCAGGAAGGAAATAATATAATAATATTTCAGAAATAATTAATTTTTCCTGTCCAAATGGGATGTTTAAACATTTTCCATATTAAAAAACAACAACAACCAAACTCAGAACTGAGACCATTCAGATAACCTGAGACTCTTAACTTGGTGTCCACACAGTCCAGAGAGGTTTATCTCTGTCCCAGTAACTTCCAGAAGCTCCATCACCAAGAAATATTTGTGCTTTCTATTCCTCTAAGTTTCCTTAACCGTGCCAAAGCAACTTGGGACAAATCAACCTGACTGGGAGCCTGGATTCAACAGGATCCAATTTGATCAATCTTGTTCTTCTAGTCCAATACAGGACAGAAAATACATGCAATGTTTCTTAAAAGACATAGCTAGTGGCAGTATTATTTTTCAAATTCTGTATTTACCTGCAACCTTTATTTGTCCTAGAGCAAGCTGTATTAGAAAATACAGCAAGGCTGGAATAGATTCACTCATTGGTGTTGGAGACGAACCTGCCATTTCTCTTGAAGCAGATTAGATTTTAAGAAATGTTCCTTACCTTTGATTTGGCTTACTCTAGCACGCCCTTATTAAAAATACTTTCATAGGATAAGCTTATGTTGCAGACTACCATTAAACCACAGTTTCAAACTTCCTTATCTAGACAGAAAAGAAAAAAACAATGAAATTGTGGTGTGTGGAATTGATCACTAGCAGACTTTTCTCTTTTTTTTCCCACTGCTCTTCAAGGTCATCACACCCCTCCTCACCCTGCACAGCTGAACCCTGCTGTACTTGAACGAGCTATGAAATTAGGGGCGTAAGCAGAGGGTGCATCTGTGGATGCAGGTGCTAGGGTCGTACTCTGCACCAAATACCCAAAAGAGCTGAGCATGGAACATGCAAAAACCATGGCACCAGTGTCTGGCAAGTCTGCATTTGTATCACACAAATGTACAACATTTAAAAAAGCACTAGCTCATTGGAAACCCCAATATTTTTCCCTCCAGTTCTTCAAGTTAAGTGTTGCTATTGTGTACACAGAGTTGCAATAGCAGGAGGGAGAGTCCAAATATTCCTTTATGTTTTATCTATTTACTTCTCTTTCAATTTTTAGCTGCACTCATACTTGCGATTCGCAACGTTCCAGGCACTTGTAAGTCAAAGGGAGCTGAAAGCTGTAGCGCAAAACAGCATCTTGCAGAATCAAACGCTTCAAGTGGGTCGTAGTCATTAGACTACATTGAACTTCGGACTATTCATATGCAGAAAAGATTACAAAATCAAAGCTTCATATAGCATTGCTTAATTAATGTCATAAGCAGCCACAATTATTGGGCTGTTGTTTCTAAGAATAAGCTTAGTTTGCTTAGAAATACAGGGAAACGGCTACAATAACCTTACTTATTGGGTAGCATCTTTGAAATGTCATCTCTGATGCAACATTTTTTTTTAGACAGCTCAGAAAGCTGTTCCCAAGATTTTTGGGGAAAAAAATAGAAAAATCTAGCAATTTTTATACTGGCATAAATGACAAATATGTATTCAGAAACATTCAGCAAGTGTTTGTTGGGGTTTTTTTGTTCTGTTTTGTTTTGTTTTGTTTTTATACTATGTCTAAATAAGGTGAATACAAATAAAATGAGTTAACACACTATTTGTTACAATTGATATGTCTCTCTGTGAATGGTATTTCCAAGTGCTAGAAAGTACAATTTCAGGTTCACAGCGCTGGAATAACTAGAAATACCTTCTGGGCTGCTTACTCTAAAACAGGCTCTGTCCTATAATACCACAGCCAGCCACTTTTCCTGTCAAGGGTGAAAATTAGATCTAATAATATTCATCCTCCATAATGTACCATTTCCATACTGGCCTTATTTAGGAAAAGTATCTGAAAACTAGCAGGAGACAAACCTGCGCAGCAGTATCTATACTGAACATTATATATATCCCCCACAAGAACACATCCAGAGTCATAAGAACACAACTTGTAAGTTACTGAGACAGGTTTGCCATAAGATAATTACTAGTTATACATGATCGTTTCAATTTCATTCTGGTATTTAGGGTCTAAGCCAGGACTAAAGTATTGAGGTCACCACTAGTTTATCTAGGGTGAAAGTCATGAGCCTCCCTGAGACCAGAGCTTCACCCTGGTTTTAACAATGCTTGGGGTATGAGAAAAAAAAAAAAAAAAAAAAACCAAAACCAACAACCATTTGCTTCTGCTCTAGGAAGATATTTTAGCACGTACTTACTTTAAGTTGGATATTTCCAGTCGTTATGTGCATACCTGAATGTTTTCTTGAGCTGGCTCCTAAATACCTTGTACTTCTAGTTAGCTGAGATTCAGGCCAGTAGAAGGAGCCAGCACAAGATCTGTGCACTGCTTAAGACTCCTAAGTCTGTAAATTAGGTCTGAGATAGCATTAGACTGATGGCAGCTCTACCCAAGGCTCCATTTCACTCACTGAGTGATCTTGAAGCTATTTCTGCTAAATGTTTTGGTTCTCCAGGCTGTTTTAGTAGGATTAGAATATATAATAACAATTTATTCCCCCCCAAATTACAGAAAGTTTGCTAATGGCAATATCAAGAGATGAAATTTGTTTGCTACAATGATGGTTATTTTTATAGTAAAATGTTTGGGATGTTTTGGTAAACCACTTTGTTCAGCAAGTCTAATTAAATTAGTGCTCATTTTTTTTCTTCAATTTTTAATGGCAAAAGCCAAAAACTCTTAAAACAATGCCAAAGCTCTAAACCATGAGCCTCATGCCATGGAAATATGTTTCTACAAAGTTTCTTTTGTAGCTATAGGGCTTCTTTTATTTGCTGTAAATTACATTGCTTACAGGGTATTTTCAATGTCAAGGATTGGCACACATACACACATGTATAAATAAATGACTTACAGAAAGAAACTAGACTAGCAGGCATGTATCAACTGTTCTGTCCTTCCAAAAATGGTTGCTCATTTTTTTCATACATTTTTAAAAAAACAACACTTCCATTTTTCCTGGAAGAATTACTATAATTCATACATATTACCATGCAGAAAATCATCTTTTCTTATGGATAAATGAGAGTATTGCTGTGATTGTGAAGCATTTCAGGTACTTGACAAAGGAACACAGGAGAAATGTAGTCTTTACTGTCCTAGCTCTGATTTTCCATGTACTTAACAATTAGAATTTCCCTTGGTTGCAATTATATTGGGGTGGTAAGGGGAATGCTGTTCCCGTGTACTAACAAATTAATTCATTTATCTGATATTGGGGTGTGGGGAGGGCACTCATTTATCTGATATTTACTATCCAGGTCCTTCTTGTGAAAAAGATAGAAGACTTGAACTTATTAAATGGTTTTAAAATTAAAAAGAGATGTTGCATTAAGTATTTTGTATCAAATGTAGTACTACATGAAGTATCGCACGGTGGGTTTACCTGGCCCCACCAGAGCAGAAAGTTCCTCAAGTGTTCTGCTTTGCCTATGAATAGGGATTTCTATACTTTACAATTTTTTTTTCATGGAAGTAATTTTTTTTATTTTAATCAGAGCAATTTCAAAGTACAAGCAAGAGGAAAACACACTTTTGCATTGCCTTGTCATTTAATAATATACCCTTTCATTTTATGTTCCACTTGCTGGAAAAAAGGAAAGTTAACATGAAAGATTCTTCCACCCCAAAATGTAATTATTTCATGCCTTAAAAATACACAAGTAGAGCAACTAGCTAAAGAAATCAATGTGATACTGGGATCTAGAAATGATCAATTACATGCAAAAGTTAGTCAAGCAGAAACAAAAAGAAAACAGTAGAATATCAGTGCACAAACTTAATTGCTTAGATTTCTTAAATTTCTGAAGTAAAAGGTAATACATTAAGGAACCTAATTAGATATTGATTTAAATAAATTTAGCCTCCTGGTGACTAAGCAGTGTTTACTAAGTGTTCTGATGTAAATTAAAAGCAACAAGGAAAAAAAACCCAAACATTTTTGTACCTCTGGTTATAAGAAAGCCAAACTAAGATTAGTCTCATTCACATAGAAGTTACATTGTTTCGAAACGTGCTCCTATTATTGCACTGAGACCCTCATGCTATTCAGTGGGAAATAACTGATTGCTGACATGGAGCCAGGGATGGTAAACATCCAGGTTGAATTGCAGTTACCAGTTACATGCTTTTGTAGTATCAAAACCCCAAGACTTAAGGAGCTATAGTTCCTTGAAATAATGGAAACAAACATAAAGAGCACTGAAACAGTGAAGTGCAATTTCCTAGAGATGAGAGTAAAGCTCCTACATTCCTGTTTGCTGGAAAGCAGAAATGTGCACTGGCAGAAAGGTCCTTGAACAGGCACCCCACTCCTCCCCTCCTGCATGTCTCTGCACAGAGCCATTATCAGGTTCATGAGCATTTGTTCAGGCTTAGTGCCCTTTAGCCAACACGCAAACAGTAGGTAAAGGGGTGAAGTTATTCCCCTCCGCGTAGAGGCACGACACCCCACCTGGACTACTGCCTCCAGCTCTGGGATTTGAAAGGACAAGAGGCAGTGAAATCGCCATTCTCATGATCTCCATCCCCTCCTTCAACAAGGTGATGAGAAATGTGGTCTAATTTTGGAGTTAGCCCTGCACTGGGTGGGGTGTTGAGCTTACCTACATAAACTTTCCTTGGGAAGGATTCTGTCCTTCCAGAGTGAAAATTTGCCAAGCAACTCAACAAAAAGCAGGGCTGAACCCGCACTAATTAAATAAAAAAAATAAATTAAAATAAATAAATTTAAAATAATTTTAAAATAAATAAAATTTAAAAATTAAATAAAATAATAATATAAAGAAAACAACTTGTAAAAAAATTTCTTTTACCTCCATTTCTCTCCTTTCTCAGTCCCCAGTGTCTCGCACTCTCTTTGACAGTTCTGTTACATGTTTTGTGCTTTCCCTCTAATGTGTGGTTTGACTGTGCCCTATACTTTGGATGCTTCTTTGATGGTAGGATGGTTCAATATTCTAACAAGCTTACTGTAAAAAAATAAGCATTACACTTTATTTGTCACGGAATCATTTTACAGATGTATTCAATTGTGAAGGGGGAAGTTATTGTAAATCACTATCACCAAACCGATGTGAATTGCTACCAACAAATTGAAGTGACAGTTGCCAAAGAGACAGCTATTGTCTGTGCCAATCATTTCTTCGTGCATAGTTTTTCTGTGCTACAGATTTAAACAGAACTGAAACGGTTGTTGTTTCCATTATGGAGAGGCGCTTGGAACCTCCTTCTTGGTTAAAGTTTATTTTATGTGCTACCTGAATTCAACAGCTAAAATGCAGAAACTAAAGGAAATAAGTTTGTATACAGAAGTGGGACAATACCTTCATTAAACCGCCATTGTTTTTACAAACATTTGGATTGCTCCTTTCAGCACTCCTGTGACGGATGCGCTTAACCCCTTGACCAGGCTGGCGGTGGAAGAGGTAAAGGCCTGAGCTGTAGCTGGGCTGTGAACTCCTCTAGTTTCAATCTGTTCTCTGAAAACCCACGAAGGAGCAGAGTGACACAGTGAGCATCAATGCATATGAGCTTGGAACACCGATCATTCAATTAACACATGAATAGAGGGTGGCTTTTCCAAGACCCATTTATCAAGGAACAAAGAAAGTTATGGGTACAAGGAGTCTCCTGCACACCTTTCCCATCGCATGTAATTTGATTACAAGCCAATCACTTTGTCCTATAAATATGACAGCCTAAGTTAGCCTTCTTTGAGCTCTCCCTGCTAGGCAGCATGGCTGCATGGCAGTGATCTCCCCTGGAGCCGGGACACCTCTCAAGGTTGCTCCTTGAGGCAGAGGGACTTTCTACCAACATCAGGTCTTTGGTAAACGACCGATATCACGCATAACCTCATAGTATGATAACTTTGATTTTGTCTTGGTAACTTTGATCACATGCTGAATTGATGCTAATGAAACATTACATAAACTTTGCATGTGCAATCCCTTAGACATAAACCGTTGACCAAGTCTGAGACTAAGATTGGACGTAGCCACACCTAAGCTCCATCAGGAGTTTAAAAAGCAAGTGGGTCTACTCTGAACCTCGTGACTCAACGGGAGGGTCTTCCTTACTCTTTGCATCTCCAGTCTCTCTCTGTGAATCATTCTAACTCAAGTGTAACTCAATTTTCCTTTGTATGATTCTTCCATGAAGCAATTAATAAAGTGAACCTTGCCATCGAACTTTGTTAAGTCACACTTTTACAACATCATATTAAAACTACTTTTGCTAATACATTTGTCGATCATTCCTTAAGCATTCTAAATCACCCATTCGTGACAACTCCATATCAATCTTTAATTTCAAAACTTTTGGTTGACTGTTTCTAAAATAAATGATAAATTTCCTATTGTTTTCAATATTTGCAAATATTTCATGATCTTCCCCTTTTCAGTGCATGACGCTCATGCATGTCACCAAACTAAGTGGAATTGCAAACATGAGGTTACCTACGTTTGTACACAGCAAACACTATGTATTATCACGCTAATCACAAGACCAGAGAAGCTAATAGTTGCTTTGGACTGACTTCCAGGAGTTGTTAGTGCTGTTCTTTGTAGAAGTGCTATCGAGGTGCTAACGGTATTAATTTTCTCTGATTTAAGGTTCCCCACAGATCTTAGCCAATGTTTTGGTCCTTATTGACATTGTTCTGTGAACTACAACTCATTAAATTAGCTAGAAGTTTGTTTTAGATTAATTACGATACGAGGAGCTTGACATTCTCCATCTGGAGCAGTTTTCAGTTGTCGCCTGCTGGGGGATGAACCATTCGATTCATAAAAAGGCACTTCATTTACTAAAACATATCACTTCCAGATTCAGGTTTTCCCATTAGGGCTGCTACTGTAAGGGCTAAATTATGCTCCTGAGTTGCATCCTGTGCAACCCACAGATTTCACTGAAGGAAAGGGGGGTGACAGGATAGCAATGGCATGGTTCTGTGGCTAAGCATCTGAGGAGCAATTCAACTCTGTTGTTTCCTTCCCCCTTTCTTCCCCCACCCTGTTATGACATAAAAACTCAAAAAAACATTAAGAAAGACCCAAAACTCCCTTGCAAGTGGCTGGGAACTACGGCCAGGAACCCCTTGTGGATATGATCAATGAGTATTATATTAACACTGTCTCCAAAGCAGAAAATGTAAAAATACATCAGAATCCTTTTATGTATAATCTTAAAAAAAAAAAGAAAAGAAACCCACAAAACCAGTATTATTCTATGGGCTCGGCTAAAACATTAGCAAAAAAGATTTATGGGAGTACAGGCATTGGGAGACTCGTAAACCAGGTGTACTTTCAAACTTTAATGAGGGCAGTGGCTCAGAAATGTAGCTCTGTGAATACTGAATCACACTGTGTATATGAAACATCTTACCTGGGTACTCTTCACAGCGAGATCAGTGTACTTTTTGCAAGATGCTAACTTGCTAATGCCCCTCCTACTCCTAAACAGGCTGCCGTGGAGGATTGGCTCTTCCTCCCCTCCCAGCAACTCAAACGAGAAGACAAAAATGAATATTGCATGGTATTTTTTTAGCATGGACATGATTACAGGTTTCATAGATGATGTGTTAATTTTCTAACCTTATTATACTGTCCTTTCACCTTAATAGAACAATTGAATTTTCTCCTAGTGGATTTTTCTAGAATCAGAAATTTCAGGGCCATCAGAAATGCTGTGAGCATTTCTTCTGCACCACAGACTGGGATTTTTTTTCCTGGTCCCTTCATCTAACCCAATAACTCATGCTGAAATTAGATCATACATTTTTAGGAAGAGATTCAATCTTATTTTAAAGATCCTCGTGATGGTGCATGAACCACATCCATTATTAATCTCTTCCAATGGTTAATTACCCTTGTTGAGAATACAATTAAGAAATCGTCTGATTTTTGTTTGACCTTTCCTGCATTCAATTTCCTTCCATTTCTGTCAAAATTTTCTGATAATGTTTCTCCCAGATTCTCTCATAAACACACCTGCTGTTCTAGAACAAGAGGTTTTTTAGGTTTAATACCCAGGATGGTTATATTCTAATACAAGCTCTCCTCTTCCTTGCTTAGAGTGAAAGTGGTCTATGTAGATGACAAATCCAAAAAAAGAAAACCAAAGAACAGAAAGGACAAAGAAACATAATATGCATTATTTTAAAATGTATGTGGTTTATTATCAAGTAACTGAGTGGCTCAGCTTGCATCATGGCTATATTTAGACAAAAGTCTAGCATTTAATGTTCAATTCCAGGATGTTTGCTAATGCCCAAAATTTATTGCTGCAGCTATCAGTACTGTGCTGCAGTGCATCCAGCGTGCTCAACTGCTAAATCTGTCATCCTTTTGGATAAGCTATGATCACTAACAATGGGAATATATATAGGAATAAAGGCCAATATTTCTCTAGGTACTACAGTATTTTCCTGCTTTGCTCTTTATCTCACCACCACCACAACTATATGCATATTTTTAAGAAAACAAAGCACTTGACATCTTTTTGGTTGAAAACTCCAAGTTTTCCATGTTCTCTCAAAAGACCTTTCCTGCTGTTTCAATACTCCCAGTTGGGCTTCAGGATTTCAACAAGGCTAGAAATTCATCTCACCTGCTTTGACCGTCTCATATGTGCCTGTGTACCCGTCCACAGCACTCTGGACTGTCTCCAGCTTTCATTCAAGCCAACAGCAGAGCCCTGAAGAATTATAACCTGCTGATTCAGGCAAGGGGTGGACAAGACTGACTTCTGCTCCTGCGGAAGCTCTGTCATTATTATTGGATTATTGATCCCTCCCAATGTGCACATTTGCTCTGATATGGGTGAATACATGCAAATAACCCCAAACCCTTTATGATACTGTATGGGTGATAGTCAGAGCACATTTTGTTGTATGTATTTGTATCTCCCCGACTCCTACGTATAGTTTCCATGGGAAAATTGCAGAATGCCTACGCACGTTAATTTTTAGTGCAGCAGGCCGCTAAACCTATCATCTCACAAAAATGTCCTTTTATAGCCTTGTCAATCAGTGTATAATTAGCTGAATTTACATGCAGAACAGATGGGAATTTTGGAAATGTTTCTTTTACTAAGTGCATGTGAGGAGGGGGAAAAAGAAAAAAAAAACAACCATGACTTGGGGATTTAATATATATGTATTCCTAATGTGATGTTGAGTTAAATTAAGTTCTAAAATATATGCAATAAAATGTGCAGCAAAACATGCCAAGCATTATGATTTACACACAACAAAAAAACTGTTTCCCTGGTATTCAGAAGAGAAAGTAAGTAAATAACATATTTCATTGTGAAAAGTAAATATCAAGTTTATGCTGATGACTTCAGTAGATGTCCTCTTCAAGGGGAATTTTCAAAAGATTTAGGGACATAAGGCTCTGTTGTTTACAAACATGACTGGAAAGGGCAAGAAGGTCAGAAATCATAAGAAAATAGCACTTCCAGGCAGTCCTTAAAGAAGAGGAGCTCTCTTTACCTCTCTGTGCTGATAATTATCTGCCTCGGGAAGTGTATTATTTGCCTATACACTTGCCTATGCACATTGGGGTGCAGGATGATACATCACCATACTCACTTTTGCAAGATGTACAGATTTCCAGAGGGAGAAACTAAAGCAGGAAAAAGGAGCCATAAAAAGAGCTGCACATTCAGGCAGCATCCTTGATTCCCTACATACAGTGTCTGCCAAGCTGCAATGTCCTGACAACAATGGTTTGCAGAAATATCCCATATTTATGGTCTACACTACTATCCATACAGCCAGCCTTTCATATTATGAGTCACTACTAATTCTATAATTCATGGATAAAGTGGGATTGTATAATCTGCCATTCATTTTTCTAATTCCAGTTACCTTATAATGGTGTTGTAAATACACTATACAGAACATTTCCCCAAACAAGCTCACAGAATATTTCACATACATGCCAAGCCACTGAATCCCTCATTACCAGTGATGGAGTCCATTCGACTTTGGTCTCAAAGAGGATAATTGCCTAACATATCCATTCATTTTCTGAGACTTTCACACCCCACACTTGTAGCACCCTGGTTTTGGACTAGGGATTTCTGTAACCCCTTCATGACCTTGCACTGTTTACCAGCACTCAGCTGCTTAACATTTCTGATGGAATGTAAGGGTTGATATATGTAATTCAAGAATCATTACTGCTTTAAACATATGCTAATCCAACAGAATATCACATTTAATACGTATTTACTATTTTCTTTCTTTTCATGTGCTGTTCTATAGTTGTATTTTCTCCCTATTGAAATCCTGGGTCAGACTGAGTTCTCCTAGTAAGTTAAGGAGATAAAAGAACATAGAAATGTGACATTTTTTGCTTCTTCTTTCTCTCTGCACACTTCCTAGATACCACAACCTAGCTTTTTGACAACTCAGTTTAGAACTGGAAGATAAAATAAAGTGTCAAATTAAAAGGTAATAAAAAGAATAAAAATCTCCAGATTAAAATTGTACCAATATTCACTGTTTTGGAAAAAGACATCCTTTCTGTTCCATCACAATTAAAATTACTTAAAAACGTGGGGGCTTCCCTATTAAATTGCAAAAAAAAAAAATGCAGATTCATTCTTCTCAATTAGAACAGGAGTTCCTAGCAATGAGCATTTTGCTCTGCCAGTGACCACAAAGACTGAAGCTCTCAGATGAGGAGCTGAACTTCAGGCTCCCAAGGCAACATGCAAGTGTATTCATGAGCTGGACTAATAATCATGCAGCTTCTGTTGGCCTGTGCAGAAATTCTACATCACTAAGCACTTTAAAGTACAGTACCTGGAACTCAAATTTGAGATTTGCTTTTTAAGTCACAGCCAATTCTTGGGCATTATATTTTGTATTTTACTATTGAAGTTGATACCCATCTCCCCTCCCAACCAACTACAGTGGGAGCACCAAGGTCAAGCCCTTTATTAGTATGAATTACCATAATAATAAGTGGATGTAATATGATTAGTGCCTGCATTTGATTTATTACATTCAAGAAGGAAATGAAGGGCAAAGGATACAGCTTTGTTTATTATGTGTATTCAAATAAACCCTAATAAGATCCCAGCTAGTAAGGCATTGAAGTGTTAGAACATACAAGCTGATGAACATTTGGCTGTTTCTCCTTGGGGTACAAAGTATAAATTAATTATACCTTGGCAGGCAGCTTGACTGCAGGGTCCTTGGAGATGAGTAGAAATAGATGGAATAGGCTTACTTGGCTGTTGGGTATATCAAAGCAATGACAGGGGGATTATTTTTACTACCAATATAACCAAGTAGCCCAGAGTAAAAAGGCCCCAAAAAACATAATTAAGAAAAATTATCAGTAAAATTGGACCTCCGGGCTTATCAAGTCCAGTCACTTGTTATTCTGGGCATATTTCTCATGTGATTCCTTCACAGAGGTATCAAGCTCCATCAGCCTAACTCTTAAAAACAGTTAGGCTTGGAGTTTTAACACATTTAGGTAATTCTTAAAGAGAGATAACAGGATATACTTCCTTCCAACCAATATCTTATTCTTGAAATAAATTGGATCAGATCTATATAGTATATCCATGAACTTATCTTGGGAGTTGAATACAATGTAATGTGAAGGAGGCAGGAACTTTTTAAGTCAATAATGCTGCCAAAGCCTGTGTATCACAAAATTTCAGGTATTATTGTGACAAGCAGAGTAGAAAGAAAATATTCAATAAATAGAGAGAAAAGGGATCTGTAAATTGGAAATATGAAAAAATGCAACTTGTTAAAGCTATTTCGTTTAATTTCAGAAATGATATGTTATTCCTACTTTAAATGTGAACTCTTTATTTGTCTTTTTAGACTCTAGCCCCCAATCTGCGTGGCTAAATTTTTGGGTGGATCATTTCAATGAGCCATAGTTTAACAAGAAGTTTCTGGTGAAAGGTCTAGAGCACAAGTCTTATGAGAAGCAGCTGAGGGAACTGGGGTTATTGAGTCTGGAGAAAAAGAGGCTGAGGGGAGACCTTATCACTCTCTACAACTACCTGAAAGGAGGTTGTAGCAAGGTGGGGGTCGGTCTCTTCTCCCCAGTAACAAGCGATATGACAAGAGGAAACAGCCTCAAGCTGCGCCAGGGGAGGTTTAGATTGGATATTAGGAAAAATTTCTTCACTGAAAGGGTGGTCAGGCACTGGCACAGGCTGCCCGGGGAAGTGGTTGCATCCCCATCCCTGGAGGTATTTAAAAGATGGGTAGATGTGGTGCTTAGGGACATGGTTTAGTGGTGGGCTTGGCAGTGCTAGGTTAACAGTTGGACTCAATGATCTTAAAGGTCCTGTCCAACCTAAATGATTCTATGATACTCACAGTGATGCACCTTCAGAATAAGACTGTCAGGCTCCATTTCTGCACATACTCACCTGTATGCTTAGGTTTCATATGTGGGAAAATGAGATCAGTGGGTTAATCCTGGTTGGAATATTAAGTGTATGTATTCCATTGGCAGAGACCTACATTAAATTAAATTATGTGTATATTTCCTTGAATATCTGAAGCTCAAAAACATGAGCGTGGAATAACAACTGAGAGATTAGGCTTTGTAATATATAATATGTAAAATAACAGCTGTGAAATGAAGCTAACATTTGTTTTCATTAATAGATCATAGTAACATTAAGCTTAAGATTTTGATTCAGAAAATTATCATAACTTTACAGAGGAGTAGGGAAAAATTTAAATCTTGTGTATGAATTACCCTGTACGTATTCGATTTGTCTCAGTCAATAGGCTTTTCTCCATTTCTTCATATTTTTTGTATTTAAACAGACAAAAATAAAGGAAAAAAAATCTATCCCAAATGAACAGAAATGCTATTTTGTGTCTAACAAAATACTGGATTAAGAGGAAAATATGCTGCTGAAATGTGACTAAAATTTACACCACTCATCACTGGAATCCAGGTGTCTATCTAAAATTAAATACTTATGTATGGATTACAGGGAGTTATTCCATCTGTAAGAACAAATGTTAATTAGCAATACAGATAGGGAATTATTATTATAAATTGCTTGGATGGATACTGTCTTTCCACTCTTGAATTCTGGAACAGGCTGGTAGCAAAAGTAGAAAGATGAAGTGGAGATGTGAAGGCTCTTCTCTACCTGTTTGCAAGTTGTAAATCCACAATGATTTATGACTGATCAGGAGAGCACTAGTACAGTACACTGACACACATCACATTAGATGAGAAATTTTTATCTAATGATATTTTCACAGTATTATATCCAGATCTTCTTATTAATACATAATATAGGTTTAACCACACCAATTCTCAAAACAAACGTTCCCCCACATAAGCCTTGCAATGCTTTGCTGAGGTATTGGAGAAACCTAGGAGGAAATATTCAATTACAATGTTCTGCCTATGGCATCTGGTTCTGCCCTGCAATGGTTTCACGCGGAGTCCTGCTTTTCCTCATATCTGTCACATTAACACATACCTTTCTTCTCCCACTTCAATGATGCTTTGACAGCATGTCAGTGTGGAATCCTCTCAAATCTGCATCAAAGCAGAAGTAGGTACATTTCGAAGTATGAGGCATTGCTATTAAAGAGCGCTCCGTGTTCCAGATTGTTGTGGTTTAACCCAGCAGGCAGCTAAACACCACACAGCCGTTCACTCACTACCCCCCAGTGGGATGGGGGAGAGAATCGAAAGAAAAAAGGTAAAACCCGTGGGTTCAGATAAAGACAATTTAATAGGATGGAAAAGAAAGGGAAAATAATAATAATGATAAAAGAACATACAAAGCAAGTGATGCACAATGCAATTGCTCATCACCCACTGATCAATGCCCAGCCAGTTCCTGAGCAGCAGACCCCCAGCCAGATTTTCCCCTAGTTTATATGCTAAGCATGACATCATATGGTATGGAATATCTCTTTGGTCAGTTGGGGTCAGCTGTCACAGCTGTGTCCCCTCCCAACTCCTTGTGCACTCCCAGCCTACTCGCTGGTAGGGTGGGGTGAGAAGCAGAAAAAGGCCTTGGCTCTGTGTAAGCCCTGCTCAGCAGGAACTAAAACATCAGTACGTTATCAACATTATTCTCATCCTAAATCCAAAACACAGCACTGTACCAGCTACTAGGAAGAAAATTAACTCTATCCCAGCTGAAACCTGGACGCAGATGAAACCAGCATCCAAGACTGAAAGTTAACAGCAATACGCTCTGTCATATCCCATATCGCACAGCCAGCTCTCTCTAGCCTAAGCAGTAAGACAAAAAAACTTGTTAGTAATCTGCTTATAGAGTTTAGCAAACAGTCAGTTTTGCACAGTCAGCAGAAAAGATCATCTCCATTCTTTCTCTCCTCCAACTTGATAACCAAGCTTCATTTGAAAGACAATGTCAGCATGGTACCCTGTTGGATTCTGATGATTAAAAGTTGTCTTCAAGTTGTAACCAACAGAACACGAGTCTCCTGTCTTTTTGCAGGAACAGAACGTGGAACCAATTCTGCAGATGACAGGATTCTTAAAAGCAGTATTTTACAGCAATTATGCTCATTTGTACCATGAAGAAATGCATGTTTTCTTAATGGCACAGATTTTTGTTTATAAAAATTGCACTTTGATTTTATCAGGTAAAATAATACTATTTTGAACTTCTTCATAAAAGCAGTGTGTGTGCACATGAAAGCAGGTTTTAAAAAACCAAAAATAGTAGAAGAATGAAAAATAAATAATAAAGAACGTTTTGATATAAAAATTCTTATTTAGACAGAGTGATGGAATGTTCACTCATCCAAAGACCACAGAGACAGTGCTTTGCATAACTCAGGTTTGAACTTTGGGGGATCAGCACCGAGCATTTTTTTAGCTTGGAGCACACCTCCTAAATTAATGAAATTCCTTTTAATCTGTCAGCTTTTATTTTTGTTAATGAAGTCTGTAAACATGTTTAACTAAATGGTTGAGCATGGGAAACTAAATGTTCTCCAGATACACAAGGTTTATTAGACTCAATCTGAAGTCTGTAACAATAGCTACGTAAAGGCGAATCTGTTGTTGGCCCTGTCTCGTTGAAAAGAGATTGAGATTTTCTGTCGATGGGTATTGGACCGAGCCCAAAAGGTACGGTGCTGCAAGGAGAGTTTCCTACTCTTCCAAAAAAGTGAAAAGGGGGAAGAAGAGTGCCAAAACATTACTGTCATACTGCTCTTGACATGTCCCAACACAGCAGGTAGTGTTCTCTGTTATGCTTGGCACGTGCCATCTTGTACCAACGCAACAGCTGATTTTTGTCAGTGCCCGTTATTTGGCTGTAGCATCAGGAACACCTACTCACGCACGTCCTCAGAGAGGTCCCAGAAATGCAGGTATTCCAGCACGACCAGACATTTAATCCTTTTAAACAACAATCACGGTTTGAAAGACTCATTCATGATTCATTTTGGATCATTTGCATAATGAAGTCATATGAAGAAGTACGGTAATTCAAGAGGAGGTGGGGAGGAGATTGAAGGTTGCAGTTTTAGCAGGAAACCTTAAGGCTATCAAAATGCTTCATGAAATCACCAAGGATGAAATCCATATTTCCCTACTGAGTTAAATACGACTTGACAATACCAATGAACTTTCAGAGAAATGACAGACAAATTACAGCATGCGTGTGCTAAGCCATGTGAAAACCCTCATTTCTAAAAGGCATCCTGTCAGGAGTTGTAAATACTGTAGACTAACACCAAAAGATTTTCTTCCTACTTCCTATGGCATGTACTTTCTGCTCACAGAATGCTTATAGGCTGTGCAAATTATTCAGTGGATTGCAAATTAAATTCATTTTGGCCAGGAAGCAAGTGAGGAATACCAAGGTATTTCTGGCCACAGTCATATAAGTCTTGTTGTTTGTCTCTGGAGAACTCCACCAACAGACTATCCCTTCCCAGACTAAGTCTCCCATATTTTATACGTTTGTGGATTGGTTTTGTTTTGTGGGGGTTTATTTAAAAATGAAGGCAGCTCACAATTAACTGTTGTGTATATATGAAGGACACTCAGGTAGGATGCCTGACTAGAACAGGATTTGTTTTATACCCAGCTGAAGCTGGAAGAGGCTGTGGCACGGCAAGCTGGGTTACACTACCACCTACTGCACCATCTTTTACCATACAGTCATAAATTCTTATTGCAGAAAGGAGAAATAAGGAAAGGCATTGAAGGCTGAGCCTCCAAGAGGCCTTATAACACCTGTATCATCCATTCTCCTGCTAATATTCATGATCTACCCCCCACCTGGCTGCTGTCCCTTATCAATTTCTGCCCCACAGCTGCTCGTTTCCATACCCCCTGGAGCATTGCTGAAACACCCTGATGTCGAGCAGGAATACTTGAAAGGCTGCAATTCCTAAGTTCAAGCCAGATCAAATATAACTCACTTCAGCTAATGCTGAAAAAACAACAACCATGAACAATACTTGCGCCTTTTTTTTTTTTTTATTATTATTCCCACTTAAAAACAGCTACATGCATAATATCTATCTGCAATCATTATTCATGTTGCATAATGTTTTATTCACATGCCTAGCTCCTGTCAGACCAAATAAGACTATTCAAAAGAACAAATGCTGTTTCAATGAACAAAGACCAGGGAGCTGGGCTCACAGTACTTCACGAAACATTTGTACTGGTTGGCTGACACAGCAACGTTAGGATTTGGCCAGGGCACATAAAAAATGGGTTTGCTTTTTGGAAAAGTTTCACAGATTCATTGTTGCTCCAGGAAAGTGAGAAATCCTGTTGGAAAAAATTAACAATTTCCATTAAAAGCTCCTAAAATGAACAAGCAAAAGACGATGATTTTCTGCAAGAAAGGGAAATCATTTTCACACCAAATTTTTTGTCATTGTCACTGTACTTTTGGTAGCAAGAAACCTTTGTTTAGTCACCAACCCATTTTTCAGGATGTTTCTAAAAACCTCTGGATTGGGTTTCTCTCTTGCCTTTTTCCTCCTTTCACTATATGCTGTTCTGACATGCCAATACATCACAGAGCAAGGTTGTCAGATCCTCCGTCTAGAGTTTTGGCTAAATACTACTAAAAACAACTGTACAGCTCCATCTATTTTACAAAAAAAAAAAAAAAAACAAAAACCAAAAAACCAAAAAAAATTGCAACAAAGCCAACAAGTTTCCAGTGGAGACCTTGAAAGCTTTCCTCTTTATTATTACAGTAATCTGGGTTATTAACAGCACTAATTTCAATGCTGATGTGAAGTCAGTTCAAAATTTGGCCCAACAGAGGAGAAGTAAAACATCTGCAGGAAGCACGTTTCCGTTACATTGTGCTTGACGTGGGAATTAATGGGTCCAATTCTATGGCCTGTGTTATGCAGGAGATCAGACAAGATGATCACAGTGCTGCCATCTGGCCTTAAAAATCTATGAATCTACATTTAAATTCTCACTTGAACTTAGGTAACCTCTCTCTAAGCCAATCTGCATGTTGAATATTCCCATTAAAAGGCAGTCGCTAGCAAGCCAAGGATACTTTACTAACCTCAATCAGCTTTATTTTATGTAGCCACTGACATTGTATTTTGGCAATAAAAACCCAGAAGAAAACACAATACAAAACCAACCATTTGTACCCATAAATGCAAAGAACAGAAAAAGAATAAATTAACAGTCCCTACAGCCATCACACCATTTCAGGGACAACCACCCAGTGCTGAGCAGCCACTGGCACTGAGCTCTGAAGAACCTGAACAACCAAGTGGTTGATGTTTGTGTGTGGCAAACCCTGGGAATTAATTAGGCTGAGATGGTAGATGAAGACTTGAACAGAAAGTGGTCTTTGGGACCACAGAATGCTCAGGAAGGGAAATCACGCAAGTTTTAAGTGAGACAAGTATAGATGAACACACAAGGGCACAAATCTTGTACCTCAAGTTAAAGAGATTTCTTTTTTTTACTTCATTAATTGTTCACTCAAGGCCTTGCTGCAGTGACTGGCTTAAAAATCAGGATTTAAGACGAAAACAGAATGGGGCTTTTGAAGAATTTCAGTGGCAAAGAGGGAGATGGAATCCCTTCTCCATGGCCTGACAGCTCCCTGCTGAAGGCTCCAATGTCCTGTGACCACCCATGCCTCTTAGGTTTCCAAAGATATTTTCTTCAGTGCTTTATTCTTAATAACCACGGGATTTAGATATCTTCTAAAATATGTATGCATATGAAGGGGAAGATACTATTATTTAAGCACTTCAGTTGTATCAATCTTGTATACATATCTTGCAAGTTGGTCAAAAGCCCATAATACACCAGCAGAACTTGGGTGATACAGTAGTTTTTCATGGGTCTCAAAGCAATTTGGAGATGCCGTATTGTTATCCTGATGTACCTAGGCTCTGAGAGGCAGGGGCTTGCCTGCTGGGTCAGATCTTTCATTCCCTCTCTGCAGAATGTCCTCACTATTAACTTGGTAGGATTTAATGAGATTTCCTTGCTAGAAAGCTAGAAAAAAAATTGTGAAATTTTTGAAACAGATATTCTTGTGGTTATACAGGAACGGCAGGAGCCTGGTCCAGAATTTATTGAAGCAGTATTGCTATTTACTTTGCATTTAGAAGCAACCAAGAGTAAAGGAAGAGAGAAGGCTCAGAAATAGAGTATCAGCAGAAACTTTTATTCCTGAGGGTTGGGTTTATTGGGGGGAGGTTGTTTTTTAGTTTATTTGGTTTTGGTTTTAAATACATATACACTTTGGATCTAAGGTTATTCACTCAGTTGGATTTTGGCTCCCATGAAAACATGTTCTGTATGATCAAATTTGGGTTATTTCTAGTGAGGTTACTTGGGGATATATATTCATGAAGAGACTGCATCCTGCTGATGCAAAACAAACACAAATAAAGAGACAAGCCAGGAAAGAGATCTGAAGAGAAGCAAGTAATGAGAGGAACATTTTGGGCACAATCTATTATTTGTTATTATTATACTATGTCCATACTCTTCTCCCTTATTCTCAGCACTGTACGTTTTAATTGTCCCCTGAAGAAACAGTTCTGTAGATACATCCACAGGGAGTAAAGGCTCTGTCAGTGACAGCCAAATTAATTTCTCTGTTGGAAGCATGAATATGACTTAAACCCCCAGAACAATGTAATTTTAGCAGTTTGAACCATCTTTCTTTATAGTAACTATTGCCCTTTATACTTTGGAGGCTTAGAGCCGTGGTAGCACAACTCCTATTTAGAAAGACACCGATAATAAGGACTTAATAGGTCTGACTGCAACATTGCCTCAATTTTGTCAAATCAGTATATTGATTAATGTTCTTCAAACAGATAATGAGGCCTTACCTTAAGATTTAGCATGCATAAAATCAGGCCACTTCCTACCTACAAGCCACATCACAAATATATGTTGCTTAATATATGCAAGCCAACTTACACACCTTGGCGTCACTTCTGGGTTCAGGTTTTCAATGTACTTTGCCTCAAAGTCCAGCACAGTTGGGATCAACCCGTCGCTCTTTAGTACAAACCCGAGAACAAAAACAGAGCTTAATGTGTGGGAGAAAAGCAGTATTTTCTTTTATATCTGTGATTATGGCAACAAAACCTATGTAAGATTCTATATGCACATATGCCTAAAAGCATCTGCAGAGAACACAGCAATGGCAAAATGTAATCTGCTGCACCTCATTCCTGCCGAAGGATTCCTTTCACATTTTCATGCTCCTCCCTCACAGTAACTATTCTTTTTTTTTCTTTTCAAAAGAAACAGATGTTTTATATCTACATATGATTCATGTGTGGCAAGAGAGAAAAAGCATATAGATTTATTGTAAAAAAAAATAAAATCCCCACTGGTTTTTAAAATATTAACCCTTTCCCCTCCTTGGTGCAATAGCCAATACTGCCACACAACAGAAACATTGTCTAAGGGAAGTCAGCCAGTGCTTTGCATTGTGGTCATGAACACTTTTCAGACACAGCTTTGGACTCCAGGACCAAAGTATTTTGTTGAGTATTTTGATTTATTGATCCACACTGATAACACTAGAATGACTTTAACTTCAGGGAGGCTCTGTGGCTGGGTTTTTATGCACGACAACCTGCATAAGTACATATACATGTGAAATATTTTAAATCATATTAAAGGATGCTTTTGAGGTGCCATAACCCAGCATTAAAAATGAAGAAATTTCTGATTTAGGACTGCTTGTTCAAGTCATTGCATCTCGTTGTGCAAGGGCATAACGAGGCAAGACTTGCAGCGGGAAAGTCCACTGGGGGCTATTAGATGCAGTGATGTAGCTGCCACTTCCAGGTCAGTAAGCCCTTAAACAGCAGATTACTGGAAGCTGGGAGAGGATATCCAGAGGAATTATCTCTCAGTGTTTGCCTAGTTCGTATACTCTGGCCCTGGGCATCTGCTCCTGGCCACTGCCAAAGGCAGGACACAACGGGCAGATGGTCTTAGAGCCATTCCCCTACTCTGCTCTGATGCCCCATCACAGACTGCTGCAATTGGGCTTGAGAGGTCTTGCTGCTGCTTTAGCTCATTTTGAGCAAGGAGCTTGGAAAACCCTGTGAAAAACATGTACCACCCACCCCAATGTTATATATAAATATACGTTCAGCTGAAAATGTCCTCTGCCAACTCCCCGCTCCCACAACTGAATACAGAAGACCAGCATGGAGGAAGAGGAGCCACCACTTCTTCTTCTTCTCCACTGTCCCTAACAAGGGCGCTCTTAAACAAGGCAAACTTTCTCTTTTTCCAAGGCAACACTTTGTAAAACCCTTAACTTCTACAAAAAGGACTTTAATTCCCATGCAATGGGCAACATCTGGCTCAGCCATCTTGACAACAGACACCATCCAAAACTGTAATGTGTTACACAGCTGCTGAGCACCCC
Organism: Platalea leucorodia; assembly: GCF_965183815.1. Lineage (NCBI taxonomy): Eukaryota > Metazoa > Chordata > Aves > Pelecaniformes > Threskiornithidae > Platalea > Platalea leucorodia. The sequence goes on from NC_138830.1 coordinate 7,057,581, forward strand.
ACAGATGGCTGGTGTGTCATGTATTGCTTTCCTATGATCTCGAAAGCCCCAAGATGGGTAAATGTCAAAATATTTATTGGCAGGAAGCACTAGGAAGAGATGTGAAGTATCTTTAGTGGAATCAGATACTGCCATCAGAGAAGAACTGAAAGTGAAACTTCAAAAGCTCCATCATGTGCATGTTGCCTTGTGTTTATTCTACTTTAAATTGTTATTCTCAAAAAATATAATCCTTCACAAAAACGAGGGGAAAATAATCCTTTATGCCCTAAAGCTTTTGTTGAATTGTCCAGTGCAATTTGTGAAGTCAAAGAACAAAGTTTAGCCATGCCTGCCACCTCTACTTCTAAAACAGTTCTTATGTTTAAAACAATATCAGCAAGTTCAGAGCACTCGGTAAAATCCCAATTTATGACAAAAATTTCTGGTTAGTTGGCACAAACCTATTAACTCAGCTGAAAAGAGTGACAGTAATTGCAGCTGGTTAAGGGTTGATAAGAAAACTCAGTCTACTAATTTGAAAGAAAATTTACAAACTGGCAAAGCCATGTCAGAGAAGAGAACCAAAGATAGCTACACTTGGTGTTTTCTAATTCAAGTTTAAAAAAAAAAAAAAGAAAGAAAGAATTCATAATATTTGCACTATAATAAGAGACATTTTCAAAGTGATAACTTTATAATCCTCTGTATCTTATTCCATCAATGTCTACTCACAGAAAAATGAACTTTGTCAAAGACAAAAATTGACTCTTATTGCTCAGTTATAAAATAAACATAAATAGAGGACATCAGATTTGACCTAGCGACACTGGCATAGATTTTGTGCTGCTGGCACTGAAGTGTTGGTTCCTAAAATAATTGAGGTTTGTAATTGAAGAGAGGGCAGAATTTAACTATCCAAATGGAAAATAAAAATCTCTTACTTGGCCTTGCAGTGTTCAATCAACAGCAGAAGGTGCCAAGTGACCTTTCCACCCGCAACGGGGCTGACACAGCATCACTGTCCAAATTAGCACCCCAACAGCCAAAGTTTTATGATGAGCCCTTTCATTATCCAGTCTGGAGTGTGAATAAGTGTTTAAATTATTTGTGCCATGTTGCTTCATTAAAAAAAAAAAAAAAAAAAAAAAAAAAAAATCTTAAGTCTACAAAAGCTGCAATTTCTTTAGGTAAGGTTTTGTATCACATTTCTGGAATAGAACAGCTCTTCCTCAGCATCACCATGCTCATGCAATTTCCCCCCATCATCATCCAAGAAAACCATCACGTCCCTTTTCCCTGTGCTGACAGGTTGGCATCTGCTGCCCAAGGCAGGCAGCTCAAGGTGCCACCAGCATCTTCTCTTCCAGTGCAAAAACTTCGTGTGGGCAGGCAAGTCTCTGTGTGGTCTGAGGCTGAGAAGTCCCCTGGAGAGACTCTGTTTTATAGGATTGAATTAAAGCATCTAATGCTGCTCTACAATGGGATTATCATTGTTCTTTTATCTGAGTTTCAAAGAAGCTCAGTAGAGTGACCTTTCCTCAAGTATTTTTCTCTGATTCTTTCTGATCTGAATTTTCTGTAGAGGAAGAACTAAAAGAGAAAGAAATATGCTTTCCTTACCTTTTTGTAGTGCAGGAACATTGCAAGGTGTACCTGTTTTCTTAGGTTTTTGGAAGGTCTGAGATTTTTACATTACCTAGGATAAAAATAATTATATCAAAGATATGAAGTCTTGTGCTTCAGGCCAGAGGTCAGCTGCTAACTGATGGAGTAAGGAAAAAAAATATTTCCTTGTGAGAAAATCATTCCCCAGTTGTCCATGATGGGTTTCTCAGACCTTCCTAAGGAACGACTGTTCCTTAACCTCTGAAACAGAGGTTAAAATAAGGGCATTTCCAGCCTGGTCCAGTATGGCAATTCCTCTGTTTCAAAGGTAGGGTATTTTTTTTCTTTCAGCACTTGTGCAATTGATATATAGATTTGGATAGATGGGGTTTGATGGTATTTTATATATATTTGTAGGTATTAAATGAGAAAGTACTTCTGTTCATGAATTTATTTTTAAATCCCTACAGACAGGGCTACATCATTATGTCACATAAGGGTACATTGTTAAATCCTAACTCACACTTAGATGCAAGTAATGTTCTTGGGTTAAATTTGCACGAATAAGAAAATCCCTGGAACTACCTGTGCTACCCGCTTCCCTGCTCAGGCAACAGAGTATAAAGATGTTGCACACATTTAATTAATCCCCTTTCAATTCCATGTCTAAAGACTCAGTTTCCCTGATTTTCATTTCACAACTTCTTACACCTTCTCATGCACACTCACACACTTTGTGTTTGCAGCTACTACAGGCCATGATGAAATGTTTTTTCCTGAGCACTCTCCTACAGACCAGCAGCATCTCCTGCCTGTATAGAATTTGAATTTCCAGGCCTATTCAGTACTATGAATCCCAGTAAGATTTTATTCTCTCAAGGAAATCTCAAGTATCAGCTTGAAGGCTTGGAGGGCTCATTTAGAGTTTGAATCTGAAAAACGTCGTATTAATCCAACCCTTTATGGGCTATAATAATAAACAAATGAATAAAACCTATGCTGTATACACTGTCAATGGCACATATATCTCTAGAAAGAGAGAAAGTACCTTACAGGTAGAGATATAAACCTTTAAGAATTAAGTATAAGCAGCAGCAGAAAAATAGAGGAAGGAAGTTTCTAATGTATATTTAAAATTCTAAGAGACAGATCACAGATAAACAGTGGAAAAAATACGAAAGATGTGTACTAAAGCAGAGTAATCACTCCCATCTTATAACAATTTCCATAAGTAGAACTCAGCTGACAGAGCAGGAGTTATGGATTTTGATTTGAATGCAACAGCTCATTTTGGTGAGCACTCAGGGGGGAAAAAAAAAAAATAAAAAAAAAAATCAGGAGAAGCCTGCAGTTATGTCAGTCTGGCTTATGAGGCACTTTTACAGTGCAATGTTCAAGACACTGTAACTGAGGTTACACACAAGTTATACGGTAATAAGGACAAGTCAGGGTATATATGCTAAGTGCTGTGAAAGTAGTCTTGTGTCACTGTGGATAAAATTGAATGGATGGAGTCTGAGAGGCAAAGTGACCAAAATGAAAAGGAATAAAACCTGAGAAATAAGCAAGTTGTTGTACAAGTCTAGACTAACACTATATGAAGTATTGTCTACGCAAACAAGTCTATAGCAAACCAATGCAAGAACCCCAGAAACCACATCTCTTCCTGTAAAGGCAAAGATTACCTGGGAATACTTACAGATGTTGCAGAACATCCTTCCTAGATGCTGTCAGGCAACACTTGATAAAGAGTTTACAGACCAATGCTCCAAGACTTCCAGAAAATGTAAATGGATAGGTGCTTCCTTCTTCAGTCACAGGTCGCCTGGTGTGTCTTTACACACATGCCAGGCCTGTTTGAAGACAAGCCCATACACCTTAGCTGCATCCATAAATCTGGTCAGGTGACAGTGGCAGCTCAGTTCTGCCCCATCACCGGGGTTGATGTTTGGCAAGCCACTGGCTCAGGGCAGCCAAGCCACAGCACTGCTAGCCCTCACCCAGAGAAGAAACTATTGTGGTCTGCAAATTCTTCCTGAGTACCTGGACAGTCATTGCACTGTAAATCACATCTTAAGTAACCTGTAAACCATACATTAGCTGCTTGCCGGCATTAAACACAACTAGGTGGGAGCTCCAACACTTGTCCCATGTTCCCTGGGCACATCCCACCAAAATAAACCCTCCAGTAGAGCAACAGCACTGCCACTCCAATGGATTTTACCTTGGTTCATCTCATGGATCATAATCCTCAAACACAGAGGATGTCAGCAGTTTATATATTTGCAGACAAACAAAAAAGAACCCACCTTCACACCACAAAGTCTGGGGCAAAATCCACACAGGGCCCAGCTGAGAGCACAGGGGAGCAGTGTGAGCTCAGGGGACTGCCATGAGTCTGCGTGATGGTTGACTTCATGAGTGGTCCATGCAGGACTCACTCCTGCTCTGACTGCCCCACCACTCTCCCATCTGCTGGTAGGTGTGAGGGGAGAGATTGTCAATGTTGAGGCTGTAGCTGCTACACCAAACTTCTTCTGTTCTGAAAGAGGTGGAGGAATACAGTAGAGAAGCTGTCTGTCTCTGGTGGAAAATACTCTGCAAGAACCTCCTCTCCTCACTTCCTTCCCTCACCTCCAACACAGTGAAGAAACCAGCTTTGGATTTTTAATGTATAACAACCACAAACCCCAGCTAGCATTCATTGTCTTTAATGGAATCAATAGTAGTGGCACATTTCAGTACTGAAACCTAATTCATTTTCCCAGTCTGGTTAGAGAAGTTCCACTGTCTGATGAAAGAGTCAAGAAGTCCAGGAGTAATGAAGAAGAGGGGTTTGGGGGGACACAGAGGCAAAAGGAGACAGGAAAAGGGGTAAACCAAGTCACTTCCAAACAAGCAGTGCAGAGAAGAAGTAAAAAATCTGAACACAACAACAGCAAAACTCCTTCCAACCCATCCTAATGCAGGACCCTATAGGTGACCACAGCACAGGATACCTACGGCTAACATAAAATCTTCTGGAAATTTCTAGGTAATATAGCTTACTTACATGAATATAAAAGAGAGCCTCAGCTTATCCTTGACCAGGCACAATACTGAATTTTAATGACTCACTAAGAATTTGATAGCTTGCAGAGAGGAGAGTTTTTGTAATAAGGTTTGATAAAACATCACCCTTGGGAGAGCTTGTACATAAACACCTCAAAAGAGTTACGCAACCCTAGTATACAGCTTTCATGACAACAAATCTATCCAGCATCAGGAGCGCAACCCAGGACTTAAAAAGGTTATATCTCTGAATAGCAATGATCTCTTCCTTAGAGCAATACTCGTTCTCAACAAAGTATGCAAAGGGAAGCAGAGATGTGCTGCTCACTCTCTCTCCTAAATCTTGACTGAAATTATTGTTTTCAGGAAGAAGACTAAAGCTAAGATTTTTGCCAGCAGTAGAAAACACATTGTTTGCACAATAATCACCTCCCCCAAATGACAGCTCCGTGTCATTTCATATTTTTACGATGCCATCTGACAGCCAGGGTTTCTCAGGAAACACCAATATTAGGGGAGCTGGAGGGAATGGAAGAAAAGGACAGAACCTAAAAATAAGAGTCATACACCTCTTCCAGACATTAAAACCACCTGATAAAAAATTGTAAACATCCCCTCCTTGGAATGGCAACTTTTCTAAGACATCCATAAGACTCCATCCAAGTGGAATCATTTTGCACTGAACAATATTTCGCTAAGAGAGAGTTATATTTATGAAACCACATTCTTTTAAAGGATGCTTCGAAAAATATGCTGACTGGATTATTTCTTAAATTACCCCACAGTAAGTTGAAACATTATCATTTCGTACTACTGCAGCCCACAATAGGATTCGAAGTCTCACACGGAGCATGAATAGAAGAATAGATTTCACCTATTTTTAGTATTGATGGCTTTCATGCTGGAAATGTAGGATTTTTTTAATTAAACTGAAATGGGTGTGGAAGGAGAAAATAATATCCCTTCATTTGGGCATTGACAGGGTGTGCTGGAATCGAACATGCAAAGCACTCCAAACTCACCTGCACTAAACATGCCCAAAGAAACGACATCGCAACACAGCAAGTTAAGCTCTTTTTAGGTCAAGCTGCAGTTGAGTTACAAGGAAACAAAAATACACTGGGAATATTTTTGGAACATTCAAAACCTCTAATTTTTCAAAATGTCATTGTTTGTCCAATTAGCCCAGAAAAAAAAAAAAAAAATCTCTTCTTGGAGGGATATGCATCAGAGATTTTTCCTGATCTGTGATGAAATTAGGGCTGTGCTCTAAAAAGGGACACTAGGCTGTCCATATCAGCACATAGCGCAATGCTGAAGACAAATTTATTATAAAATAACTTTGACACAAAGCTCACTAGAAGCACTTAAGTATTTTACCATCTCTCCCAATTACATAGGCAACCACAACCAGTGCACAGTTAAGCAGATGATTTCACTGAATGTGACTACTGGGCTTTAGGCTATGTATAAATATTCAGAGTTTTACTCCCAGACAGTCACTAATACACTCCATGTACAGATCAGGAGGGAAATACTTGCAGAACTGAAGTCAGAATGTTTCAATGTGTTTTTAGAAAGGGTAGCCAGACATTTGTTTGGGGTATAACTTTGATGTTTTGTGCTGCTAGTGTTTAGACAGAGATCTAGAGGACATCAGTTTAGCAGTATGTATAGACCCCTAACACCGAGTGCCACAATTTACCGTGAAAACTCTCTCTGTATCAGGGTTGAAATAGTTCTTATGCTATATATCTGAGAGAACAGCCTATATATCATAGCTGTAAAAAACATACATATACACACATATGTAAAGCTAATTAATTGTTTCCATGCATCGTTATTTAAAAGAGCCTTTAGTCACTAGCTTGTAAGTATGCAAGTATACTTGTAAGTACTGGGCCATGCCCCCAGAAGACAAGCAGAGCTGGGCTGCTCAGTCAGTTGGGAGGAAAGGGGTCCCTCGTCTCACCCAGAGCATCTCCCCAACTCTGTCCATTTCAGAAAGCAACTGCCTTTCCTTCCTTCATCTGGTGGGGGCAGAGAGACACAGCCAAGCTTAAATCACCAAGGTTCATTAGCTACATTAAAGGATGATTGGTATGTCTTCTTGTTTCAGAAAATTCAAGAGTCTCATACCCATTTGCTTTAGCAGCCAAGTAGCTCTCCTCTGCACAACTCCAAGGCTGGAGTGGCGGGAATGCCCAGGGCTTTCCAGATTGCTTTAATCAGTGCCTTAGTCAGTCTCTTTCAATACGCTGAAAGAGTGTTCTGGCATGTGGAAAGTCATTTTTAAGTGTTCCCATGGATCATATGCTATAAAAGAATTCATCTGGTGTCTGAGGTAGGTTAAGCCTTTTCAAATTCAAACAGACATTACCTTAGCTACCATGCTGAAGGAGCCCTCCTCCCGTTTGTAACACCACCAGCTGGAGCCCAGGAAATGGGTTTCAATTAGCAGCATACAGACACCTGAAATATATAAAGCAGAGAAAAAAAGGCACCCCTCACTATTTCTCTCTCTTGTTACAGTCAGAACCACAAAAATTGATTTGTGCTGTTCCTGAGGTTGGTCTTTTTCAAGTTTGATTCATGATGATAAAACAACAGAAAAAAAAAATCGTCATGCCTGATTTAGCAAGTGGGCAGAACAAAACCCCAGCCTGACTAACCGCACTAACCTTTTAAAGTGCTGTATTTTCATCGACAGGCCATTCCCCTTCCTTGTAGGCTGCTGAGGCTGCACAAGGGGAGAACAACAATCGCCAGTTAATCCAATTACAGAACACTCTAAAGGTTGAGGAGATGGAATAGCTTGCCATTTGATATATGATTATGGGGGATTAAACTCTTCACTTATGTGACAAAATTTTAATAAGGACAGTAAATGACTCTAAGAACAATGTGGAATATCTGCAGTTGTTTAGGGATTCTTGGTGAATAAAAAGGAAATGAGAAAACATGAGAGAAAAAAAGGAAAATTTCCAATCATGTTATAAACCACTCAACAGATTTACAAACCTTTTTCATGACACTCCTTCAAATGACACTTTGGGAACTTCCTATAAACTATAATCAAGAGCTGGCACTGAAAGGCCAAAAACTGAAGCAAGGTCTTGAAGGACAAACTGTCCCACCACATTTGTGAAGCAGTGGCACAGGTGAAACTCTGAGCAGCTTTCTGCAAACCAGAGCTCATGCTGGAAAGGAGATACTTAATACCAGGGAGCTTATATTGGCCTAAGAGAAAATGCAGATAACAAGCAGAAGCACGTGGATAATTTCCACAGCAGTTAATGCTGTTCATTTTTCTCTTGGTTCCACGTTCTTCAGTGTCTCATGGTGCTACTTATTTCATAGAATCATTGAATCATTGAATCATAGAATCATAGAATGGTTTGGGTTCGAAGGGACCTTAAGGATCATCTAGTTATTTATTAATAAGTAATAAATAAGTTATTAATAATAAATAAGTTATTTATTTGTTAATTTGCTGAGCACTGCTTTCCAAATTAAAGCTCCACACTGCCACGGTGAGGCGGCTGGCCAAGAGTGCGTAACTCCATTCTTGGAGGTTAGGTTAGGCTGTTGTTTCCACTAGTATTGTAAGAGGAGACTTCAGATTCCTGTGCCAATTTTACAACTGAAGAATATTTTAGTTTTCTTTTTTTTTTTGTTCTGTGGCAGTTGCAAAAACATGGAGTCTCTTTAGAGCACCAGAACCAATGCACGTGATCACAGACGTATTCCTGAGGTCTTCCATGGTAGCTTCCTGTTCTTTGAGGGAACTAAACAAATTATAATCATCAAAGAACTAGACTTTGCAATTTCCAGCCCTGGTTTGTAGGACTCAATCTGGCCGTGAGAAAGAAGGGACAGAGAGCAGCCTCAGGTATGCAAGCAATTTCCAAAACACAACAGGGATCCTGGTGATGAGTTACACCTCAAATTTTACACTGTAACTGAGGAAGAAAAAAGAATGTAATATATCAAGGGTAATATTTTTGTATTTTATCTGAAGAATTAAAATCCTATTCTCAAAGTGGCTTGAGGATCAGAAGCTTAAAAGTCATTTTGGTACCTAAACAGGATGATAGTTGATTTGAAGATTTTCAAAAGCCATACCTGAAAGACAGGGAGCAACACAGAAGGCATCTATAGAGCAGAATACTCATAATCGTAATCCTATACTGTAGGAAAAGGGACAGGTAAAGTCACAGACAACGTATGTTCCTGAAGACATTCTAGGTCTAGAAGGTAGAGCTTGGAAAAAAATAGAGGTTGTCCTAAATTGCCCAGGCACCTTGGCAAACCTGTGTAAGCTCAGCTCTATTTCTCTGAGTGCCTAAAGGTGTTGGGAAACATGGCCTAAAGGAACAAGCCCCAGGGCATTTCTAAGGACTTAAGGTCCTCGGCACATCCAAAGGTATCTTTCCACAAAAAGACTTTGCTTCTTGAGTCATTAGAGCAATATACAAATATGGGTCTATTTTATCTCAGATTAATTTTATTATATGAACTCTGAATCTGAGCTGGATCACACCTTCAAATGTGTTAGCTTACCAGAGGCAGCAGGAGGACAGCTGTGAATGGGAAATACTCGTACAGTCAGATGTTCATGGATTTGGGACTCTTGATTAGGAACCCACCATTTCTTTAAGAGTAAAATACAGAATAGCAATGTATATAAAACCTTCTTCAATTTCTAAATAATTGGATTTTCATAATTGATGTACACGTTTCACTTTAAATTCTAAAAAATATGAAATATCTTTAGAATATTAATTGGGAAATGTTAGAACTAGAGTACACATGATCTTCTCCTTTCTTATTTTCCTGGAAAACGTTTGCATATCTCCTGGTCTCTAAAAACCCCTTCTATGTTTCTTCACAGAAAATAAGGAATATGACTCCTTTTATCTTTTAACACATTTCCCAATGGAACAGTTTCAGCTTCAGTCTCAGGTAGCTGTCCACAGTGACTGCAAATTGATTTATTCCTTGTAATGGACAAACTGTCATTAAAATGCTAGGATATGCTTTAATTCAATCTTTGCACACCCTTTAACATTCTTTTATCTCTTTTGCTGCTTTAACAACTGTTAAAATGTTAAAGGCAATCTTTTATTTATTTAGAAAACAGTCAAAATCAAGGAATTAGATTAGAAGAAACCTGTATGCTTAAGGTAGCAAATATGCAAGACTATTTTTACTTGAGTTTTTCAGCCCAGATTGAAGACTAACAATAAAGTACCAACAGTAAAAAAATCTAAGTTAAACAAAAAAAAAGTTTAAATCAAAGGAGAAAAAAAACTTAGCATCATTTCAGATGAGTATTACAGCTGTATTAAACACCACCCATTTATCCATGTGCATTTGTTTGTCATTGCATGTGTTCAACCTCACACAACATCACAATGACATAGAACATAAAGTTCATAAAGTCATTCCTAGTTTAAGTGTGAGAAAGTCCTATTTAAAGATGAGCATAAAGCTTCAATTTCAGATATCTGTATGTTATATGAATATTTTAAGATATGCAGACTGCTCTTAGCTGTCACTAAAACCTCCGGTTAAAAGTATAGTCCAACTAAAGTCAGCCAGGGATTTTAAAAAGCCCCAAAAGTCAGTGTTTATGTTTTTTCCCAGTCTGATATGTTCTGTTTATGCCTTTCCGCCATATTGAATTTGGGGGCAGGGTACATATATAAGTGTGCATGCATGTGTAATAAATGCATAAATTTAGTGACCAAAAGTGCTGTAGATTTCAAAGTGAAGAGGGACAGTCCTGTACAGGCTAAACAAAATTCCTCTTTTTAACTATAAAATGTTGCTAACCATTTGTTCATGTTTTATGTAACACACTAACTTGTCTTTCACTTTTTTGTATTCCCAGTTCTCATCACTTATATATACTTAACGTTCTACTCTCAGCTTGTGGCTTCATTTCTTATATTGAAAAGCATATTCAGCCAAATCTGTTTTCTCAAAGCTCTGTCATTATTTATTGTAATTTAATACCATTAATCAACTTCTCCCCTTCTGTATTGACTTTTAGACCTCAAGTCCAAATCTGTCATTCCCCTACATTATATTGGTGAGAGTATCTGTTTTTATGGGTTTTTTTTTTTGTTATGCTCCTCTCATGTAAAAACTGGTTCTTTACTGAGATTTTAGGCATTGGCTAATGAAGGAATGGCTTTTTTCCTCCCTGATGAGCATCTGCAAGCCCGCTGCAAAACTGGGTGCAGCCTCAGATATCTGTGGCAAGGTAGTGTATGTGCATCAAGGATCTGAATTTTACGAGCAGGATTTTATACTAAAATACTTCGGGTGTGGGGGTTTGGGGTTTGTTTTGGGGGCTTTTTTTTTGGATCCTTAGGATCTCAGTAGTTACCTTTCAGCGTCCAACTATGAAAATTTTGGACCATGTATATTGTGTATGACTCATTGTAGTCCTTATGTTACTTGGAGCTGGGATGAAGGGTGAATACCCTGTAGAGAGCAGCCTGTTCTCTCCAAATTAAAAAAGCCTCAACCTTGCTCTTGTGAAGTATGCTTATAAGTCCTAGTAAGAAGTCACTCTAGCAGAAAGGAGTTAACAGGGTGATTTATTCATATTCAGGAGCATGGAAATCTAAATTGCTCCCATCTCCTCCCTGGGCTAGTGGCAGGGTTTTAACAGCTGGCCCTCCAGCGCTGTTCTGGTAACACATTAATGGAAATAAGATCCTTATAGTCAAGGATTGACTGTAATCCAAGTTTAAAACACCAAGTTCAAATTTTCCAGACAATTTTATACTTGGATAGCTTACCACTTACAGTTATCTCTAAATGTGAATGCAAAGAAGAAATACAAGATATTTGAATACATGCATATCTTTATCCACAATGTCAGTGTTTTTTCTGTTACAGTCTGTATCGGTTATTAGTTGATTGAACATGATGTGTTAGCAGATGTATAAACCAAATCTACCGTTCCTTTTCAAGAAATATATTACAGGATAAAAGAATTTCCTTACTACAGACGACTCATGGCCACCTCACTCTATTCCTGCCAGTGGGCAGCAACAAATCCATCACAGAAAGTTATAAGAAACCCTGTTATAGGCAAATGTAATCAAAAGAATGATTTCTTTTTTTCCTCGGAGGAAATTAGCCTCTAACCCAATGCTAGAGGGTGAAATACTCCTAGAAGAATGCTGATGCATATTTCTTCAGAAGAGCTGAGAAAGGATCCAGATCCAGGCACGCAGGTATCACTTTCTGCCCCAATTAAACTTTGAGCCTTGATACACGTAAACTGACAGCAATGGTTTCCACTGTTATTGTATATTTTTCTTCAATACATAGGTATTTCTCCTGTAATAAATTGTGTGCTTGACAACTTATTGTTCTGTTTTCTTAAAACAGCAAATAACAGCAGCTAGTTTACTCTGAGTACATCATTAATTATTTACTGGAAAATGTAACTTAAGCATATCCCCTTTGATTTGTTTCTTGTCTTGAGCATCTTATCTCGATCTTTTGACTCAGCTCTTACAGCAGTCTTCAGAGAAATTCAGCACTTCACATTGCCTGCTGCAGTATTTCTGAAATACCTCCATATTTTTTTCTGTATCTTTCCCTTCTGACAGACTGACTAGCTACTAACATTATAATCTGGTTGAGCATTTAGCTTTCATCAGCAGAATAACATCTATTCCCTGGTCTGTATTGTAGTGCTTATACTTTGTGTGCACTAGGACTTTGATTACTAGTTTGAAAACTGATGCATATTAAATTAAAATCTTGTATTGATGCCCAAAATCATGTTTAGGTGTATTTATCAGCAATGGATGTATCAGCCTCTGCACTATTTTACTTGTATTTTTAAATTCCTCTAATATTTTCTAGCTTATGATCTCACTATTAATGCTGTAACCTCGTCATTGCCTCTTGCCATGAGGATCATTTTTTCTTCTCTTTCACATGATGTCTCTCAGCCAGTTTTTAATCCACACTGAAGCTTTACTTTGCATCTCAGTGGCTTCCATAGTGTCATCTTCTGAAGGACTCCTAACAGTGGCTTTCTCTGAAGCCCAACAAAATAATTGTTAATCTCTGTTGATACTCTGAATAAGAGCTGTTGGAGTAGAAAACTCTCACCAGGAGAATTTTTAGGAAGGACTTAAGGAAGATTTTAATAACATACATTCATGTGCAAATCTCTTATTAAAATCAACATCGTTGCACAAGTAGATAATTTTCAGGATCAGATTCCATGTCAGTGAAAACACTGGGAGATACCAATAACTTGTGATAATTTTCCAGCCAACAATATTTATGTTTGTATTGTTTTTGAAGGATATTTAAAAGTCTGAGTATAAAGTTTCTGGGGACCTAATTGCAGAATCCATCTCAACTGTTATATCAGATAAGATTTTTAAGTGTCTATTTTTATTTCACATACTGCCTCTTGTGTGTTGATGGTTTGAAGTATTTAATATACACCAGGTATTTATATTATATAGAGACGGCTGGTAGCAAAACTAGTATACATTTGCTATTACTAGATTTAATAGAATATAAATTACTACTTTTGCTTTAATTTACTACTTTAATTTTACTTACTGAACCATGTAGAGAAATATGTATTCTTCCCAGAAACAATGATTAAAAGGGTTACTTTATAACTTAATACATATGATTTTACTAAACAAACTGCTATCAGTATAGACCCTCTCCCAAACGTGAAGAGCAAAACTGGTACTTCTCTTGTTTTATTTCCTTCTGAAAAATGCCAAATAACCAGAAAGTTGTTCTGGATTTTTTTTTTTTTTTTTTTTTTTTCTTATTTAGTTGCTGTCACTGTTTCAGAGATATAGGTCTCAGAAGCACTTCAGGATAAATTATATTTCATACATATGATTTTCCTGAATAAGGACTTTTTTTCTGAGTTAGAGACATGGCCTAACCTAAGGGCATGTGCTTAGTTTTGATTCATTCAGTAGCTTATCTACAAAAGTAATACTATAGTAGCCTTAAAGTGTTCCAGGGCAAAGGTGTTTATTAGGGACTACACAGACCATCCTTCAAATCGGACACCGTAACAAAATTCTCCAAACTGACAGAAATAATAAACTTCAGGGTTTCTTATTGAAATACCTTAATATCTAAAGATGAGTCTACCTCTGCTTCCCTAGATCATTTCGGTAAATTAGTATTGAGTTATACAACCTAATGAGGGAAATTAATTTCTAAAATTACCTTCCGTGAATGAAACCAGGCATAAGGTATGTAATCAGTTGGATTTTTTTTTTTTTTTTTTTTTCCAGAGGAAAGAGAACCACAGTGAACGGAACAAACTGCGAAGTCTTAGATGGAAAAGCACTTTATTTTCTTTCCAAAACAATTTTACATAATAATTCTATTTTTACCCTCCCACTGCCTTCTATCCAATCCCTCTTCATTTTGAAAAGATATGATGATTTCACAGGTAAAGCTTTTTAGCTCCTTAGGTATCAATTCCATAATAATTAACAATAAATCTAAAGATTACCCATACAGGATTTCTTTCAGGATCTTTGAATCATCTTGGAATACTTCTTCAGGTAGGAACTTTCGATATATATAACTCAAATAGGATACATTTTACTCCTCCTGTATTATTAGCAACGCTTCAAAAAGTGCACAATTTTCTAGTTTTATTCTAGAAGGCACCTCCAAATCCAGGATTAAGGCATTAATATTAACAGCCAGAATATGACCCTATTGCATTAAATTCCTGAAGCATCTTTCTACAAATTCATGAAAACAGATTTTATTTCTTCAGAGATAAAAAAAACAGACTGGGGGGGAAAAAAAAAAAAAAAAAACCACACAACCAAAAAACCCAAACCTCCAAAACCAAAATAAATCAACCCCAAAACCCAGCTGAATGTCACCACTGGCCAACTATGTCTTCTTTCCTGACAAAGAACAGGGAGTGCTGCAAGACAGGAGACCTTCCTGCCCATCTTCAGCATCCCTTCATTGAGACGGACCAGCCACCTTCTCTGGGCTCATCGTGACAGCACTCACAACACCCCCCCTGCACCCCAGCACCCAGCTGGTCCCTCCTGTGCTCCCCTCTGCACCACAGGATATCTCAGCCTTCTCAAATCCTTTATAGGACTCCAAGGGTTGAGATTGTGATGGGCTGCATCTTCAGATGAGTGAAAGGTCTCTGTCCTTTTGCTTTTACACACCACAGGGTGATGAACCACATGCTACGGGTCTGCCTCACCCCCCTGAGCGAAGCAGGAGTTACAGTTCCTTCCCATGGCACAGCAGGGAGGTGTCAGCTGGGGGGATGCTTGGGAGCTCCAATGAGGGAAACCGCTATATAAATGCTAAAAATTATTAATGTTTGCAACAGCTGCCAAAAAGCTCCAGCACAGCCAGAGAGGGGGAACGGCGCACGCTGTCCTCCCGGTTCCTTCAGCAGGATTTCAGCGCGCTCTTGAAACAGCACGGCAGTTGCGGTAGCACATTGCATTAGTTTTACCAGTTAATGAAAGACCTAAGGCAATCTAATTCAAGCTCTTTTCTGGGGAAGCATGCCAGCTATATTCCCAGGCCAATTATTGCTTTCACAAAGTGCTCTAAATCTGTCAACAAGCAAAAGTGTGAACTACAGTATAAAAACACAGTTAAGAAGGTGACCCAGTTGTTATAAGAGGAGTGTTTCTTCTTGCAGTGGGAGCAATGAAAGCTGGCTGCCTAACAGCCAGCCAGCCCACAGCACCAGTTCATGATTAAGTGATATGCTTATATACTATTAGGACATGCCAAAAAGTTTTTACTTTTTTTTTTTTTAGAGCTATATGGTTTAATAGTAAATAAATGTTTATTCTCTATCTCAATGTGACAAACACTTTGGAAGTTATTGTGGGAACACCCAGGAAGGTTCAAATAACTTGTCTGTCTTGCTGCTGGGAGTATGACCAAAGGTAGATAATACATTTTTAGCTATAGAAGTAACAATGTCTCAATGGATATATTTTTCTAAAATAAAAGTAAATAAAGAAATTACTGAAATAAAAGAGTTGCAATCAATTTCCTTAATAAACCAAATACTTTTATCTTCCTCAAATATTCAACATTATTGCTGGGTAGATAGTCTTTCACGAAAAGAAGTGAGAAAACTTCTTTGCAATGTTTACTTCAATTCAGTGTCATACGGGCCAGCATTTGAGAAATCACCCACCTGTCTTATCCAGAACACATGAAAGTTTCTTGCCACATACTAGGTGATTTCTTTTCTCCAAACGTATGTGCAGTAATTAAAAGGAGTGTAATGTTACCTCAGACCCCTTGAGGGTTGTTGGCGTATGCTCAACAAGTGCAAGTGCTTTGGCTGTGCTCAGTTCCTCCAAGAGATTGATTTGCATCTGAAGCTTCCTAGGTTTAACTCCTCTACAAAAATAGCCATGATCTGCAAACACCGAAAGCTATACCAGATTGTCAATATTCCCCAAGCTTTGGCTCCAGCCTGAATCTCAGGGCTGGCTGCTGACCCACCATGCCTGTAGCAATGTAATTGCAAAAGTTACGCTAAGGACTCTCCAAGCAAAGCCCCAGCAAGCACATCATATTTCGTGGAGTGAAATTTGGTAAGATGTTATATGGGAAAAGGAGACAAGATTTTATAATCAGATGAACTGAAACTACAGGATTGATGGTGACTGTCAACCTAATTATGAGAATGAATCACGTCTGGCTCTACAGTTATTAGTCAAAGCAATTCATTAGTTGCTTAAAAATAACATTAAAATTTAACCAATAAACCCACTTATTGATGGCTGGTCTTACTTTTTTTCCTAGTCTGTCATCCCTGTTAAGAAAATTTAAAAGAAAAAAAGACAGAAAATTATCCTAGTCATAATAAACCATCTTTCATCATTTAAGTAAATAGAAAAGTGAGACATTATCTGATATAGATTTAGGTATATCATTTATGCAGTGAAATATTACAGCTGTTTTGCAAGGGCCCTGAGGGACTTAAAATTAAATAAGAGATTATTTTTTTACTCAAAACTTGACTTTATTGAAAGGTAAAAAAATATCTGAAGACATGAAGTCTCCCCATATTCTTGTCATTTACATACCTTAGCCTTCTCCCTATACCAGTAATGATTTTTACCCCAGACAGAGGTGCTTTGATTATTTTCTCCTGTTGACTCTGCCTTTGTTGTTTGGTAATTTGTGTCTTTCCTGAAAAGGTAAACACCAAACCAGGTAGGCTTCCAGGGCAGCCGGCATGAGATGCAGGAACATCACCCCAGCGGGCAGCCCCATCTGTACACCTGATCCTCCCCCCCAGACTTTGCACCTACATCTTTGTCTCACCTTGGCTTCTTCTCAGCAAATCTGCAAGGAGCCACGGACAAAACATCTGGATGCGGAGTAGGGCAGAGAAAATAACAGAAGGAGAGACAAAAAAACCAAATGGAAAGCAATCAGAAAGTTTGCCTTGCAGAGCCAGTTTGGAAGGAAAGGCAAACTTTCTGATTTCTTTCGAACTGGGTCCATCAAGATTTGCCACGCAGTATTGATGACAGCAGTGTCTGCTGCTAAGGAAACACAGGTTCAGAAAGACATATGGATGTTTTTTCCCCAGTTAAACTGGGAAAATAAGCTAAAAGAAAAACAAAAGAAGGAAGAAAAACAGGCATATGCACAGACACTAATGGCCCAAATTGAGTCCAGTTGCTGGGCTAGAGCTCAGTGTAGTTGGATGGATTTTGACTCGGTTGTCAGTTGTCTGTATGATGCCTTTACTTAGAAACGAGCAGAGCTATTCAATTGCTTATCAGTCA
This sequence comes from Platalea leucorodia, assembly GCF_965183815.1. Lineage (NCBI taxonomy): Eukaryota > Metazoa > Chordata > Aves > Pelecaniformes > Threskiornithidae > Platalea > Platalea leucorodia. The sequence continues at coordinate 7,075,061 of NC_138830.1, forward strand.
ATAAATAAACCTTGCCTCCAAATGAGTTAAATGTCTTGAAAACTGAACTCTTCAGATTTTATTAGTGAATTAATAGCTCTAGGTGTTTCTAAGCAAAAATCAATAGAGAGACTAGCTGCAACAGCCTGCCAAGAGATTATGGACAAGAGGTCCGTCGAATGGATAGCCGATGTATACAGAGACTGAACATTGCCCTTTGGGTCAAGGACCAGGTGCACAGGAGCTAATTCCCCACCTTCCACTCCCCTGGAGCACTGCAGTGAGGACCATTGATCGCTGGCTCTCTGCAGCACGTGGAGGATCATCTGACATGGCCACATCGATGATTAGCAACTGCAGTGCCCAGGCATGGCTCACGCCATGGGGTATTCAGGCAGCATTTGATCAGGTCAACAGCTTACCCCATGAGTTTCATCAGTCAGGATTTCATCGCTGGAGCCACTGTTTCTGCCAGGGCTGTGTCTACATTCTCCACAGCCAAGCAGCTCGGATGCAAACGCACCAGGCAGCCCATCCCACCACGCTCGTGGGGCACTTGAACGCAGAGCCAACACCTTAGTAAATGTTTAATTTTTATCCAGGTTGATACGACTCTTCCTTCAACAGTCTAAAGGTGGTCTGGTTCCTTATGGATGAAACAGGGCTGTCCAGTCTGGGCATAAGAGAAATTCATAAGCCTAAAGCCACAAGCTTTAACATTTGTCCTTGCAAACGGACATCTCTTTGCCAGGATCCAATCTCCAGCCAGTTTAAACCTGATGAAATTCCTCATAACTTCTAAGAATAAAATTCTGTGACAAAATTAGTTGAGGAACACATTTGGCAAGACCGCGTTTTTACAACTGCTGTACTTTTGGACATGAGCAGACCTGCAGTCTCCACACCACTGTATCCCTACAGGGGTTTTTGTATGCTTCCATTGCAAATAATTGTACAATTTACACATTAAATATCTCCATGTATGGGAGAAGTTACCGCCTGCCATTCAATTTGATTCAAGTATTGATATTTTTCTTTCACTAGTGTGTCAGTCAATGGCCGGCATTAGGAAGTAAAATTCACTGTACATTTTCAAACTATGTTGCAGGTTTTTAATATATTTTTAAGCATTTTACAACAAATCTCTTATTTTCAGATGAAATTGAATTTTTGAATATTTTTAATGATCTCATTAACGGCTTGTCAGGTATCTGTGTTTCCCCAAGTAGTTTTACACATCTCTAATCATATCATTTCAGACATTTCCCTTTTATATTGTTTTGTGAGGGCTAATGAGGCTTCACCTCTAAGCAGAAATGATCTGATTCTAAAGAAACTGAAAATTGGTTACACTGACAAATTTGAATGCAACAGCAAGACACTGAAAATAATTACTTGCAAGTGTGTCTGAACTTGTGAAATTAAATTTGAAACAGGCTCGCAACAGTACAAGAAAGGAGTATTAGCATGCAAAGTTAAAGCTTCTGTGCTGATTTTCCTCTTTCAGAGTCACCTCTGCTGTATCACTGTTGTCTTGGACCTTAATCTCTCCAGGGGAGAGGCAAAAGGGACAAGCAGCCTTTTACAGTGGGATCACCACCTCTTCTCCGTTCGGGTCTGTGGTGTCTGCAAGTCTGATGGCTAGTTAGGGGCACAAACTAGATTAATTCTTGGTGTCAGTCCAGTGGCTGGTGGACAAGTGGCCATACGATAACTGACAGCCTCAGCGAGGATAGCAAGAAGTCAGGAGGACTGAAATATTTCCTTGCTTTGAAAAGACGCATTAAAATATTAAAAAGTAAGCTTGAGATATAATCAAAACAATAACACTGGAGTTTTCTTTGCTGCTTTCCCATCCTTCTAACTACAAATAGAACAAAACCGGTATGCTTTTAAGTTAAACTAAATATCGAAGCTGAAGTTAAAATTAAGCTAAATATTAACTAAAACACAAAGGAGGTAAAATGAAATGTCCACTCTTCAGCATTAATAAAGATAACATCTGATGCAAGATGGCTCCTATGTGTGGCACCTACAGTAAGTCTGAGCACAGATCATCCATGGGAAAGTAAATATAATTTACCAATAACTTATTCAATATGATCAAATTCAAATGTTCATAAAGTAACAATTATACTCTGGGAACTGAAAACATAATTATAAAGCCGGTTTCATGTGAAAATTAATCTGTAAAACTTAATATAAATATCAACTTGATATAAATAAGAAAGCTGTCAGTCTGTTCTCTCATTTCTCCTAACATGTAGACACATTTAGAATAAAACATAAAAAATTCACTGATCATTTATTTATACTCATAAAGCATTTCTCTACTTGTTAAATGAAACAGAACTGGACCTTCATTTTACCTTTACCAGGAACTACTTCAAGACAAGGCATTTCTAAGAATATTTCCAAAAATACTTTGCATAAGGTAAAAAGAAAATTAATAGAGCTGCCAAACTTCTTGCCCTTGGTGAAATCCGTTTGCATTTATAGTTACCATTAACATTACTGTTAAAAATCCTAGGTAAAGCTAAGATATCAAATGAAATTCCATAGACAGCACACCCATAACTATGCGAGGCATCTGGACGAGTATTGACTCTACATACAAATACCTTGCACAACTCTGAAAAGTTACATGCATTTACTTTTATTTCACCAACATCCTCTTGTTCAGACTGTGATCGGACTATAATTTAATCACTGTGATTTGAAGCTACGATATTTGAATTCACATGCACAAAAAAAATCGTTTTGGAGCTGCCTCATCTGTAGGCACTCACAACTTCTCTGCTTTTATCAGAGATCCTGGATGTGAAATTTTGTGACAAAAATCGAGCGCCATGGAGGGTATATAAAGTGAAGTATCTGGCTCCACAGCGATATTTTAAGGAAGTATTTCTGTTCCTCGGTCCACTAAACCTCTAGGGAATCTGAAAACTCCACAAATTAACTCTACAAAGCAGAGTGCCATATTAGGGTTTGTCTTTGTTTTCAGCATTTAAAACAATGTCCTAAGGTTTTGTTTGATGGATTCAGACTTCCACAGGAAGAAGCTTTCCTCAAATGTCCCACCTGCTCCTCTATTCACCAGACACCAGGCTCCTGCAGACATCAAAGGCAAGGCAGCTTTACACAGAAGTGAGGCGTTGTCCCGGGGTTAAATGGTGTTAACTAACTCCCCCGTGTGCTAATCCTCTCCAGGAGTTTTCGTCCACTGTGAAGATAACAGACATTTAAAAAGGAAGAAATAACAAGAAGGAAAACAAACATTCACCACTGTACTTCAATGTCTTCTCCAAAACATTATGGTGGCCAATAGGTAGACCTGCCATTTCTAGACCCCCGGTGTCTAGACCCATATGGAAGTTCAAAAACTCAGCCCCTAAAATCTCAAGTCAAAACTGTCTAAGGTGGAAGAGAACATTTTGTATGGTAGAAGGACCAGGTTTCAACAATCTACAAACAGTGATACCAATGATCTGATCCTGTATAAGACCAGCTTATCCTTCCCTGGTCCCCCGGCTGAGCAGAGCAGACCGTGGGTTGGTGCTGCCCCTCTGGCACTGGATGAGGCTGACATCCAAAGTAGGTGCCAAAATGGCCAAGCAGCAACACGTGCCTCAGGCAACATGTCACCACAGGGCAGATAACGTTTCTGGCTCCAGAGCTGTTGAACTGCATTGCTCATGCAGATCCAGCTCCAAACCCACAGTGTGACACTGCATGCCTGATGTGGCTCCATCCCAGGTGGCTGCGGGGTTGTTTTCTTCTATACAAAGCCCTTACTTTGCTGCAGTGACCTACTTTCATATTCTGGTTTGATAAAGTTTAAGAAAAGAAACCCAGACAAAACCCCCAAGCCCCTCAACAACAAAACCACAAACAAAGAAACAAGTGATTACTTTTTGACTTGTTCTTTAACATTCTTAAGCTGTTATGGAAAATAAATAAGACTCAAAAGCTGTAATTCATTCTTATATACCTGAGGCAATACAATATGCATTTTTGTATGTTGGATTTTTGCTTCAAATAGCTTTGCAATAGTCTTATCCAAAAGACAAACTGCACATGTGGTTTTTGGGGTTTGGGTTGGTTTTTTGGGGGTTTGTTTTTGTTTTTGTTTGTTTGTTTGTTTGTTTTGCATAAGATACTTTCCTCCATTGTATTGGAAACAAAGATTTTGTTTTAAGATCCACAGCAAATAGGACTTATATTTGAATATTTACATTTGAATATTAGAGCATTTAAATAATCTATCTGTGAAAGACAAATAAATCTTCAGAACAGTAAGAACATAGTTTTAATCACGTTTTCTGAGAGAAAAAGCATAAACTCTAAAATTTAGGTTGTTAGTTCTATTCTCTGAAATATCATCACAGTTGCAGAGTGAGAAGATGTAATAGTCTGACAAATACTAGGGCATTTGAGGAAAAAGTTAAAAATATGTAAAGTACCAAATAAACTGAAAGCTTATGGCACAGCACACTCGAGAGAAGAAAGGATTATATAGTTGTCTGCATGAGTCCAATAATCACAGGACATGTCCATAGCAAGCAATGGAGATGTCTACACCAGCAGAGACCTGAGTCAGCAAACCCAGCGTATGTATAGCACACGCTATTTGATTATACTGGCTTAGGTACGTAGCCCTGAACTAGTAATAAACAGTAGAGCGAAAGAATAGTTCATTCTTTGAATTCAAAACAAACCTGGCTATCCAACAAGGTAGTTCAACTAACTAGTTATGAATATTGCTCTACCATGGGTCTAATTCCCGTGATCCACAGATCAGCAATGTGGAACTTCACCAGTTTTAGTGGCTTTGCATCAAGGTAAGAGAAAAATCTAGCCTGCAGAGCAATGCAGTGGGAACATTTTCAGTCACAGGACATCTGGATCATCTTTGCATAACAGCATTTTTATACTGTCTTAGCGCTGACCAGATCAACAGAAGTGCTTTTTTGAATGTAAATGATATGGAATTTACTTCTGTTCTTCAGTATCACTTATGTGGCTTACCAGGCTGTTGGCTGGTTAGTATTTTGTGTCAGTTCTTATTGCATCACCAGAGTACCCAATTATATAAAATGAATCCATTGATAACTATGACATTCCTCCACAAGAAGTCTCCATTTTATAGACTGGAAATGGAGATACAGAAATGCTGAAGTCATCTGCGGTGCAGATATCTGCCTGTGCAGTTATACCAGCACAGTCTTCCTAGTGTAGCTGCAAACTGATTATACCAATAGTTATCCTAGCAATCATTAATTTTTTTAATCAGTGAAGTCACCTATTCTGTCAAAAGAACTTTTTGCTGTTGCAGTAGGATGCCTTAGTGTTTGACCATAATGGCTACGTCCTAAAATATCATTTTTATCTCGACATGCCTGGCAAAATTTCCTGTGGTTAGATCAAGCCCGAGACATTCAAGATCACAGTGAACTCAAGGTCAGAGTTCAAAATTAGGTATCTCACATCCCAGCCCACTAACAAAACCTCCATGAGTTTATTCATAAGGAAAGATTTTAGGAAAATCCAGACAAAGTATGCAAAAATCCAAATATTTCTAATACTCTCAGTTATGATAAGAGAAGCAGATGTAAAAACTTGACAAATCCTACCTCAGAGGAATCTATCATATTCCAGGAGAAACAATACCCAGCAATCAGAAAATTAGTTTGACAATATTCTGTGAAGAAAAGGACATTTACAAAGGGATTCATGGGAATTAGAATAGAAATCCAAAAAACAAATAGGATTTGATGATGAAGCTCCTACACATAACATACAAAATGTTCTCCCAGTTTAAGTCTATTAGAATGCATTATATAAGGACGCATGACAGATCATCTATAATCTGTATAAATACAGTGCCTGGAGCTCTGTTCATGGAGTAGGGGCATGAGGAATTAGATCTCTTACAAGGGAAGTTCCCCAGCCCGGAAATTTGCCACCGAAATAGAAGACAAGAGACAAGACAGGAGTACACCAAAACAAGAAAATAAAGGTCAGAAGGATAAGCAAATGGTCAGAGTGTATCAGCACCCTGGCTCCTCTTTGATATATGGATGTTGGAGTAAAAAAAGTTTTTAAGAGCTTTGGGAGAAGATAAAGAAGTAGATTTGCACATGAGCTGTACATTGGAGCTGTTGTCCTACTGTGATCATGGCAGGAATCAGACTTGGAAATTTGAATGAGAAATAATAAATTCAGGGATGTGTAAGCTGTCAATAACACTAGAAACAAAGAAACCTATTTCTGAAACAATTTAAAATAGAAAACCTCGCTAAAAATTCATAGAAATAAATCACATGCTCCAAGAAATGGACTAGGAAAGTCATTGTCAGCAGGTTTTTTTAGTGGGTAAGATAGTACTTATCAAGGTTGGAGAAAAACAACTGATTGGGAGAAAAGACGTGATGTGGACAAGACTTACATGTGGAGATATGGTTTAGATACCTAAGTATGGAAACTATGCAAGTGAAGCCTGAATATTAGATAACTTTTGATTAATGTCTATTTTTTACTGTGCTTCTATCTTTGCATTTAATTTCTGAATTAAAATTTTTTGATAGTGGATTCTGCCATTCACCAGCATAGGCATTTTGCTGAACTTTACCTTGCAAAAGATATCTTCAACTTGAATGTGTCCCAACATCCTTTTAATACATTTTCACTGTTCCCTGAAAGCACTGCGAATTGTTCCATTGATTTCAATAGTCTTCAGATCAGACCCATGGGACTGAAAGATAAATGTATTACATACTCCAGAATGAATGGTTTAAAAGAGAGTGCAGCAAGATTAATGCATTTGTAACTATTGTTTCCACAGTGCCAATAAAGAATAAGTAGAATAATAGATTACTACTCAAGACAATATATCCTTAAAATATATCATTTGAAAAGGGCCGCATTGTTCTTAATTACATGGATATTTTTGCCATTCATATGACACTTTTCAAGAAAGCATATACAAGCTCTGAAGGCCCCAGAAAGAGACACTTGGTGATGCTGTAAACAGCTATTCTTAACATAAATGTGATGTATATAACTTGACAAAACATAGTGCTTGATATGGAGCATATTTAAGTATTAATACCATTACTAGCACTTTGATTACAGGCCGTCATTCTCCTTTGCCATTATGCATTTGCATTTAGTAGACAAATTGAATATTTCTCTGCCCCTTCACCCACCTATTGCCTGCCTGGCGGAGGCAGAGGAAGAAGATCCTACCTCAGCCAAAGTACCACCACCACCCCACAGTCAGGTAGGGGTTTAGCGAGAGGATGGATGGACCCATTCTTCACAGAGCAAACAAGGTAATTACAACAATGCTGTCAGAGGTGGTTTTTTTTTCCCCTTTTTTTGAAAAACATTTTTGTGGGATTACATATATTTCTCCAAACCATGATACAAAAGATATTACATTTCATGCTTCTGGCAAGCATGCTTTGCTATTCGTTTTACTTCAGCTTTCAGAGAAACAAGTGTGTTGCAGTTCTGACACAGAGCATTTGTGTTGGGTTACAGATGAAAAAACAATTCACTGAATGGAAATTTCTCAAATTATTCTGTTCGGACTCAACACACACACACACACACACACATAATGAATCTTCAGCTGACAATCTGTCTGAAATGCAAAAATACTCCTTAATTCTTGCCTTGAATCATATGAGTAGTGCTGCAGCACTGGTTCTACATGCTTTCAAGCACCCTATCTCAATTAAACATCAGGTCCCCACATAAACTTAATTGCCTTACCAGGAGGTGTAGGAAGTCCCCATGTTGTCCAGACGGGTCCAGTCTGTCCACAGCTGTGACAGGAATTAGCCCAAAGTAATATTATTATGGGTACAATCAGAGGTAGGAGTTGGAAAGAAACAAGTCCCGCTGGAGTCTCTCAAACCTACCTTCGAGCCTGGGCTGAAAGCTCATGTGCTCTTGCCCTGCTGCTTTAGCTGACATTGTTCAATGGGAATCCATGTTTTTCTGTTTTGCACAAAAATCATTAACCTTTTAGGAAACTCCAGCTTAGAGTGGCAATCCATCAAGAGCAATATTAATACAGGGATACAATTATGCATGCTGTTCATAATTTATGCTGCCCTACCATCCAGGCACCGCTTAGGCAGGTGGCACAAATCTGTCCTCAGCAGCCCCAGAAAGTAAAATTTGGAAATGCAACTATCAGAAGCATTGCAATGCAACAGAAGCAGATCCATGAACTGATCCAGCCTATGCTGGATGCTTTATTTTCATCCAGCTCTAACCTGGTCCCATTGACTGAGCGGCTGGGGGAGGCTGCCATGCTCCAGGGGTGATGCCAGCACCGCAGGAGCATGCCCGCGTAGCAGCCACTGGACTGTTCATGCAGAGCTGGATGAATAGTGCCCAATCTCTTGTTGAAATCTGTTCACTTCAGGCAAGTTTTAACCTGCTTTGCTTTCCTCCTGCGACCAGAACCAAGAACTATTTTTTTTTTTTAAGGCTTATTCATGCTTGTTCATCAAGTATTTGCAGGGGAAGAGCTGTGCTGCTGATCCAACCAGCCAGGCAGGACAAGGTGACTCAGAGCTGGCAGGTCACAACTAAGTAGCAAAGCACAAATAGCAAGTGCTTATTTAAAATTAGTTCTGGTCAATATAAGGACTTAAAAATTTACCCAAGACAATAGTCAGATAATTTCAAATAATGGGTATATCTGAGAAGATTGTTCTCTGCTGGTGGATATTCTCTGAAGTCACATTGATCAAATGACTTATGAATTATTTATTCAGCTGTGCTCTTAACCTTAAAAGCAAGCATTATTGATTTTGCTTCATATATCATCTTATGGAATCAAAATATAGGAAAACAAATACCATGACTAAAGTGGCATGGAAACAGCCCATCAGCGTGTGTTCTTCTGGCCTGTAATGCAGAGAGGGATGTACAGAGCTTGCAACTGCAAAGTTAAAGAGTGATTCTGGCTTCACTGACTTCTGCAAAACACTGTAAAGGGGATCTTCCTGTAGCTACAGAATGCAGCATGGAGTTTGAATAGCAAAAAAATACATTTTGATTTAGATTCAAAATCTAAGTATTCTGCTCTCATATTGTTGCTTTCATACAGAGCCACTGTTTGTGTATGTATCAAAGTTGAGACTTAAATATCCAAGGTGAACAATAGCAAAATGAAGTATTTACGTCACTGGAATAACAGAGACAGTCTGAGGAAGAATGTTGAAATCTGAAAGAGATTTTCCTAGGAAGAGATTAAGATTTTGTTTCTTTTTTAGCACTGAACTGCACAGAGGATCGTAGACTTTGCAAGGGGAAGAAACAACAGTATCATAAATAAAACAGTCAAGAAAAATAATAAATACTAAGTGCTTTGTTGTACACATGAGTTAAGGTTAACAAATACTTCTTTTTTTTTTTTTTTTTTTCCTTCTCATTAGTACATTATTACAAAGAAAACACCATAATCTAAGGTGGACGACATCAGCTCCTTTTGTGAGGCTAGGTACAAAACGAGTGTTAAGCCCTTGAAGTAAAACAGCTAGAGATTTCCCGTGGGTTTCTTGGTTCATTAATCTCCCTGTCATTCCTATCCAGCTTTTTTGTATCTTCCTTGGACTTGGTGACAACGGAAAGCTTGCGAGGCTCCAAAGTACCATCGTTGAAATAACAGATTACAAGGACAAAGCTCAGCATCACCTTGCCCCAAAGGATATCTGATCAGAAGAGTTTCTTAAAAATTCAGGCTTGAGAACTGTACTTCAAAATATCATGAAAGAAAAGGCTCTTACTTTAAGTTATGCTACTTCTTTTGACTTCAGAGAGAATCACAGAACCTGCGATAAACGGTTGCGCTTTTTAGTTTTAGTGGCTTCACACAGTAAAATTTGGGACTCACCACTCTGAAAGTGTTCCCGTCTCCTGTTACCAACACAACTGGAACATACAGGAAAAAAATGTTAACCAAAAGTGTTAATCAATGGTTTCTTTCAAATATTTCCATTGTGCTTCAAATTAATACCTTTGTTAATTCAAAGTAAGTCTCAATGGTGCTGAAGGGACAGCTCCTCATTGCATAACTCCCTATCAAAATCTGCTATCTTCCTCTCATGTTAACGTGTTATGTAGATGAATACCACAGCTGCTGGGTCTTACAACATAATCACTATATGGAGAAAAATGGTGAAACATTTGGCAAGATGTTCTTTTCTTACGAGCTCGTTTTAAAAACTCTACCTTTAAAAAGAAAATCTAAAATGAATCTGTAATAAAGCTAAATGACTGCATATTACAGAAGCTTTTGGCTACAGTCAGGTTTTATTAGGAGATAGTTCATGACATACATTTTTATACAGGGTTTAAAAATAAACCATTTGGTGATGTATGGAATTGTTGCATCCATGGAGGGGAACATCTCTGCTTACAGGGAGCCTTCGGTGAAGTATTAATATGGAGAAGAACAGAGTACTTTTGTCCCCTCTCCCTCTCCCCTGCTCTGGAGTAAAATCTATCCTGTGTGGGGAAAAAAAAAATAAAAATCAATATATATATTTCTTCTTTCAAATCACAGTTGGCAAATTAGATCCACATTTCTTTGAGAGAAATTGCTTTAGCAAGAAGCGTCTCTATCAAATGAGATTTCAAATATCTTGTGTTTCAAAGTTTTTCATGGTTGCTTATATAATACATTTACTATATAGGAAGAGTTATCCTTTGTACTATATTTGTTGACATAATCTAGAGGTATCTTAGTAGCATATTTCACATTTTGAAAGATATTTTGACTACATGTGCTTATTTGGTGGAGTTTTGGGGACTTCAGATGTTGTATTTGACATATAAACAGCTATGACTGATGACCAACCTTTCAAACAAGATACAAAAAAAAATAATTAGGTTTTACATAGCCCTTGATGATGGACGGCAGGATATGAGAACCTTTAACCAAACTCACTGGTACTTGAGAAGATGCAGGCACCTCAGTTTACAAAGATGGGGAAACTACTAGAAAAAGACTGCTGAGTGAAATTGCCTCATGTGGAGAATATGGCTGTCCTGCAGCCTAGAGACACCTGGAAAGTGTCACAGTGACATAGCAGAGAAGCAGCAGAAATAAGCACACCAGCCAAAGTCATACTTACATCACTTATAATGGGATCTCTTAGCACATAGCCATTGAATTTCACAGGCATGTATGAGTAACTTAAGATTAGGTATTGTTTTGGATGTATTGTCCTATGATGTGAGGTCATTTTCATCAGGTATGGGACTATTTAGCTATTGCATTTAATAGGTTTACATCTTAAAAATGCTTCCTTTCTTTTTCTTTTGGTAAGTGGGTAGGAAGGCACCATGCAGAACAACCTAAGGGAAGCTTTAATTTTGCACATCTAGTGGCAGAGTAGTCACAGCAACAAAATGCAGTGGTTTAAACGAGCCCTACAAACTTGAAATGCTGCTTGAAGAAGAGCTTAGCAACATATTTAATCATAAAGTTCTTCCTTTCCCCTCATTGCCATGAAGAGCCACAGCTAAGCAAGAGGCCTTGGCGGTGACATGCTATCTCCATCTTCAATGCACCCCCAGTTACTGAAGATGAGCATCGGCACTGACACTGGAGTGCAACACCAGGCTTTGGTAGTTTGGGCTTAATGTGTGAGACGAGAGGGAGGAGGAAGCTCAGACAAATTTTGGAGCTCATTCAGTTGATCTGAAATTGTACCTGTTTATCAGTTTCCCAGGTGTTCAGCTGGTAGATGACTGCCGTTAGTCCCACGGTCTGTCCCCGTAGTACAGGGCCAGCACAAGGAGAAGCTGCAAACGGCCGCCTCATTACTGCTAACAGACCCTGTGGATGAGCAGGGAGCACAGCACGCTCAGCCGGAGAAGAGTGGGTCCTCAGTCTACATCACCCTCAAGGGCCAAATTTGTAAAAGCAAGGGAAGGTGTGGAGGTAAGTGCCAAGGTTTGGAGCTGCACTAAATGACCTGTGCAATTTTCACTCACCGAGGGCTGTGAGGAGCATTCACCGCTGAAGGAGGTTGGCAGTGCTTTCATTTCCATGCTCCTGCCTCTGTTCCAGCCTGTGCTCCTCGGTCTTTTGCATAAATGACACCACTGATATACTGTTACATTCAACTTACTAGGGAAAGCAGACAAGGTCAGTTACAGTTACCGCATTAACTATCAGCTGGTTAGCATCCTGTCTCCATAAAGACCTGTCAATGGAGGAAGGGACTAAATTTCTTGATTTTATTTCTAAAAAGAAAGCATTAGTTTTCATTTTCATATCAAACTAATAAAGGAGTGAATATCCTTTGATAAAAAATTCTCTACTGATGTCTTAGGCCACGATGCACATTTGCTGAAAGCCAATCTATTTCACATTGGGTTTTATTAAAATGATTTCACATCATTTGGAGGCAAGGAAGATAACTGAGTAAAAGGCTGGCAATCTAGCTGTGCTGTCTTCTGTGGGATGTATTGGGAGCAACTTCTTGAACCATCAAGTAATGTTTTATAGCTTCCGAGATTATATTACTTCTGCTTGTCAGTCACAAGTACAGGAAAAAATGGAGCACTAGTAAATAGAGATAACGGGGATTTATAGGGACATGCAATGAATATATACACAAGGAATGAGGGACTATATATGCATATACCAATATTTCAGAAAATGTTTTTAGATATTTTAATAGTATCGCTAAGTATTATTTACTAGTATCGCCTAACTATTCTGCTTACCTTTTCTAATATCTCCTCCTGTCTGTTTTTTCCTCTTTTGGGTAGTTTCTTAATGCAGAATTTGACTAAAAAGCCGCATGTCCTTCTCCTATCATTACACCATTTTCTTTTTACCTGGATATTATTCTTCAAACGTTTTTGGAAAAATTGTTTTCAGCTTATCTTGCAGTTACCGTAAGTGAGAAGATGCCTATAAATAATGACAAGTTTTGTAATATGTGTTAATAGGAAAATCAGACCTCTCCTGAAGTCTACAAACAGAAAGAGTTATAATCAAGGCATGCCCTTTTAGACAAACGATTTTGGAGCATGGTGAAAATAGGCTGCATAATTTCAAACAAACACTAATGTCAAACAAAAAAGTTAACATTTCTTATTAGTTTTCTCGATTTTAGTTATGAAATATTTATAGAAAAAGCAGAATTTTCAAAAGCACTCACCTCTGATGATTTTCAACATTCCTTAACTTGTGGGCATCTATTTAGATATCTTCCAATGGAAATGCTCTAAAAGGCGTACAAACATACCATCAATGGTTTTTCAAGGTCCTTTAAAAGTAGCCTGTAAATGCCCAAGGAGTAACAGGTCCCTGGTTGAAAATTACTGGTATAATTCTTTTCTCTGTTATAACAAATCTTTTTAGTCTTAAAAACTACCAATACTTTGTTTCCACATAGTATCTAACACAAATACAGACTCTTTCACTGATTATTATATCCAGTAATTGAGTGGCTTCCTTATTAATGTCCACTTATTAGCACAGTAAGGAACATAACTTCAAAATGTTTTTGATAATGACTGCCAGTGCATAAACATATCGGTAGCATAAAACCAGCCATAAATAAAGCCAAGAAAGTCTTATCTGGCCCATAAGTATAACAAACCAAGATGCCTCACTTGATTATTTAAGTCCAGTTGACAGTGGTCACTTCACGATTGAATTTGCCATTACAAGATCTCTTTCTTGAATTCATCTATAAAGGACTACCAATTGCCTTTTGAGGAGCAAATAGGACATTCAAACTTGAACTTAATGGAAATAAAGGACATGGAAGCTGGAGTTCAGGCTCAGGTCAACATATATTAACAATCAGAACATCAAAAGAAATTGAAGAAATTAAATCTATAATAACTTTCAATTAGCAAACCAATTATGAAGTGAGGACAGCTTGCCAAAAAAAATAAAGATAGCAACTATAATACATTTTGAAAATTTTAAATTTTACAATTTTACCATTGTACTTTCTTCTTGTGAAGAAAAAAAATTCCATAGAATGGCAATTCCATGACAATTTTGTGTGCAAAAAGACAGAGGGACTTAGTTTTTATTTTTCCACATTGTCATAAATATCAAAAAGAATCCTTTTTCTCCTAAAACAGGGATTATTCCTACGTGGAAAAGAACACATTTTAAAATTTATGGTGCACTAATATTTGAGCAGTTTTTCTTCTGAATCAAAACCTTGCTGTTTGGAGCTGTGCATTCCTTTGCTTCATGTAAAATCACTTTGTCTCTCTAGCATGAATTACTTTTCTTTCTCTCCTGTAGGTGGAATGCAGGCTGGTAGCAAAAAATTCATCTATTCAACAGTAGCAGAATTTGTCAAAGCTTGATCTATGGCTTACTCTCCTTCTAAAAAACATTGGTTCATAGAAAGTTGATGTGGTTTTTCATTTACCGAGGCACGGCTATATTTAATAACAGCATTCCAACATGTGTTATTGATTTCTGTATTGTAACAATCCTTACAATTCAGTCTGTCATATGGATATAATATACGTTTACCAACTTTGCTGTGACAGTTTATGGACCCCAGGCCTGGACACATTTCTCACAACGGCAAGGCCATGTACATGCATAGATAAAGCAAATGAAACATAAGGGGGACATTCTGTGTTGTTCTATATTACTCAAATCCAAGAAATATTTAAAAACCAAAAGAATATATCTATTGAGCAAATGTACTTATTTAAATCACATTTCATTTGATTTGCATTTATACTAGGAATATAAATTTAAATTCAGATTTACAATTTTAAGGCCAAAATAAATCTGAAATATCCTATTGTCTTCAGTCTGACTCCTCTGGATACACCCATGCAACCGAGAAGAGCATTTGCCCAACTGAAGACAATTCCCTGCACAGTTCTTATGTGAAAGATTTAAGGGTCACCACTTTAAAGAAATTGAGACTAAGTATGATGAGAGCTCTGGGAACCAAAACTCTGCAGTGAAGGACAGACACTTCTATTACCTATGTAGGGGGAAAGAAAAGGAAAAAAAAAAAAAAAATCAAAAAACCCCAACCAAAAACTAAAAACCTACACAGACAAAGCTAGAAAACACACAAAAAAGAATGCAGCAGATTCACTTCAATTCAGAAAGATAAGACACTCTTCCAGGCTGCTCAGCAAAACAGAAAAGAGTTTCTGAAATATCAGCAAAGTAGTAAGGTATGTCATGTAGCCAGAATGTGTCCCCAGCCTCCCAAGGAGAAATAAAACCTGCCAGCCTGGTTTAGTTGGCAGAGGTGGAATTGCACTATAAAATCACTACTGCATCTTCTTAAGGACATACATGTCAGACTCTTATTAATCCTTATCCATCCTCAGCAGCTGTGCAATGCTCACTCAGGTGCCCAGGAGGTACTTTGGCTTACTCCAAGGCAAAGGGAGACAAGGAGATGCTTTGGCTGGATGGACATCTTTGGAGCACCTTCTGCTTCCTCTCCTGTGAGCACTTCGTTCTCATGGGCGGCATCGTCTGTTGTGATCTTATTCCCTCATGAACTTCCCTCCCAGTAATTTACTGGGCTGTACAGCCAGTACATAAAACTGGTCTGGTATCAACAGGGACCTAGGAAGTAGGAAAGCAGAGGTGGTTCAAAGCCATCTTCCACCCACCCCATCCTTTCATGGATGCATGAATATGGAATAATTGTTATAGAAAAAAACCTCAGAATTTTGCAGGTCAGCTCAGCAGAGGTTTCTTGTTCTTGTAAACAATTTTTGAGGCACGTGCTGCATGTGAAGAGCTGTAAATGCCTCTGCTGTGAATCAATGACTCTCAGGCTTAAAAAGATGTACTGTCACAGGATAATCTCTCTTCTTTCTTCTGTTTTTTTCAATACTGTCAAAACAAATGCTTTTCTTGAGAATAATACTTGCAATATTTTGGATTCCCACTTGTTTGACAAATATGAGCAAGTCAAAATTAAAGGGATTTGTCATCACAGAATCAACTCTAGAAAGTAAACGTGAGCCACATCCGATAGGAGTGCTTTGTGTGCTGGAGAATTGTTTCCTAGTCGGAGAAAAATTGCTCATTTGAGAATGCTACAGGTGACACATTAGACATAAGCATTCAGATTGGGTACAATACCAGAATCCCTGCTAAGTGTGAAAACATTTTTTGTTGCTTGTAGAAGTTAAGAGGAATCAATATTGAAAAGCTTTATTACCATGATTCCCTTTCCTGGTATGATTCAAGGTCCCTCCTCCCCCGCTTTGTGAAGCCAATCTCCCAGGCAGTAATGAGCTCGTTGCCTCTCTGGCACAGTGCTGGCAGTGGGAATTTACAGGGTCTGCTTCCTCCACTGCCTTTTTCCCCGGCATATATGTTAAATGCAGAATTATCAGGTTTCACTGTACAGGAGCTGCTTGAAAGAGAGAACAGACTTGTGTCAAAATCAAAGTGCAATCCAAGAGTCTAGTCTAATGCATTAAACAACAGTCTCCCATAAGGGAAGATTGCTGGCCTTTCATGACTAATAAATTCATTTAAAAAAAAAAAAGTGCCAAGGAAAATGGATGCACGTGTCTCAGAGTTCAGAAGAAGGTTTAAGCATGAGTGATAACAAGGAAGCAAAGCAGGAACCATAAGCAAGTAGAAAAAGAGAGCTGCACAAGAAATTATGTTGCTCTAAGAGGTCTAAAATATTAAGAGACCTGCCAAATATTTAAAAGTAGTCATTCAATGCAAAAGCAAGCTGCAAGCTAACAAACATGCTTAACCAAACTTGTCTACACAGGGTCATTTTTTAAATGGTATTAAAATAGATGAATCATAACAGAAATGAAAGTCTGTAATTTTAGCAGATGATTACTAACTGCACTAATTAAGTAGCTTTAATTGACTCCATCGAAGACAAGAGACAATTCATATGTATATTGCTGCAAGACTCAGTAATCATAATTTCTGCAAAGTAACTTTTAAATGAGTTATCCTGCAGCTTTTATTATCTAGAAAGCTGTTTTCAATCAGTGATTTGCAGATCCCCAGGGACCATGGATTACTACTGAGGCACTGAAGGTAACTAGGAAAAGCATGTTTACTGTCAATACACTTCCCCTGGAAGCTCTGAAGGATCCGAAAATTGAGGAAGATAAAGAAGAGAAGGAGTGCAGAGGGAATAAATTTTTTCTGCTTTATTACTTTATTACTGCTTCCTAACTTTCTGAGCACTTTCAAAATATGGGAAGATATGCTCTTGCTTTCCCCCGAAGAATTGCTATATTCTTGCCCTTCTTAATTAAAGAGAAAGAATGTTAAAAAAAATAATGTTAATGCACACAACCAAAACGTTTTAACATGTGCAGCCATCACTTCTAAAAAATAGTTTTTAGTCCTTATAACTTTACCTAATCTTATTATTGAAAGTTGGCAGCTTCAACTAAAAATTGTTTTTTTAGATAGTCTGAACCATACATGTCCATCAAAAAATAATTTAACCCATGGTATCACTATTCAGCAAAACTTTTAGTAGTTGAAAACACAGTCCTATAGCAGGAAGCATCAGGGCAGCCTGTTTTATTTTTTCTCATTTAGCCCCATAACTCCTTCATTTAACCTTGAAGACTGACAAGAGCAATTAGTCCCTCTCCTTCCCATGAAATCACTTTATGGTTTTGTAGCCTGTTGCTTTATTGTCATTCCTTTCCTCCAAATTGAATATGTTCAGCTTTCCTGCAGTCCAACATTATAAACCTTTCACTCTTTTATTTGCACTCTTCCCAACTCTCTTATTTATCTTTCTTTTTGAAAATACCATGCTCAAAAGCTTAATGTAGCATTTTAAATGTTACGTTCCCAGTTCAAAATTGAAAGGACTATATTTTTTCATTTATAGCTAGTGTTTTACAGGTGATCAAAACCTCAAAAAGTGGAGAACTGATCTAAAGATTTATAAAAGCCTTTGTACTAGAGCAACTACTTTAAGACGATTTTAACTCAAACGTATGAAAAAAGCTGAATTAAAAGCATGTGTATATAAAAGTAGCTCAGCCACTTCTGAATCTTTGAACATTTACCATAACTACCTTAGAACTTTTTTAAACATACTTATTTATATTCATTTCTTGTGCAGTCTCCCCTAAAAAAGAAAAACTTTTGTTTTTAAACCATAGCTATAATTTGTTCTCACTTACTTTTTTTAATACCTTTACTCCATTTTTTTTCCTGAAGATATCCAAGAAAACAGTTCATAGCCAATGTCCTATGATAGGTTTCATTTGCCCTCTCTTAAATAAATTGAGGAAATAATTTAATCTGAAGTCTACTTTTCCACCCCTGGAGAATGCTCCCCTGTTCAACTCCACAATGTTCTTTCTCCTTAATCATTTTTTCTGCGGGGAAAAACAAACTCATGAAATTACGGTCACATCATTTTTAGCTTAAAGGTCAGCATCTCTTTTGGGTTTTTTCCTTTAGATATGGCAATAAAATTTACATGGGTCAAGATTGACAAGGCTGACAATATTTTCTCATTTTTATTTACTGGTTCTGTGAAGTGAAGGTAATAGTTACAGAGTCAGCTCTGAGCTTGGCAGTGTAGTTGCTGTTTTGAAAGGAATAAATAAACGAAAGCACTGTCCACATTTGAAATCAAGCTTTCAGGGGTGGTGTGTCTGTACCACAAGCGTGAAGCTTTGCACCCTTCTCTCTTCTTACCTTATTTCTGCCCAACTCAGCCCGGGTGAGTGGTGCAGAGGCAACAGAGCAGCAAGTGATGCTTCCTTCAGCACGAAGAACTGCACAGAAAAAAAGAAAAAAAAAAAAAAAAAACACCACAAAACCCCTAAAACTACAGGGACCAACAGTGCAGCACAAAACTGAAACAAGATAGAGACAGCCAGGAAAAACTACTGAAGCAATGAAGACTTGCAACAACTGTGAGAAGGAATAAATCAATATAGGCAACATGTAGATATCAGTTTGAATTCTGCCAGCCCCATGGAAATTAATATAAAGTGACACTGCAAGCAGTCACACTGTAGTTTAAAACAAGACAAGGAAAGAGAGCAGCCCTTGTGCAGCACAGAGCCTGGGGTAGGGAGAGGCTCCCCTGCCAGGCAGTGAGGACAGCAGCCCTGCTCCCAGCACCAAAGCAGACAAACAGAAGCAGCAAAACCTTTTTAGTCCCTCCATCAGCACCAGCTGCTCCCACTTTTATTTTGCAAAATGTGATACAGCCCCTTCTTCTGGCAGCGGGAGAGGCATGCCTGCTGCGTGGCTAGCAGGAGGTTACACAACCTCTTTGTGAATGTATATGATCCAGGCATAGGAATTACGAGCCTCCTTCACACCACTTAAACATGAGCAAAACAATGGTAATATGTGTATTCCCCCCCATGCTACACCTACCCCTGTCTGCAGCCTCTCTCCAGTCCAGCTAGTAGAGTGCCAATTGGTTAGACAGCCTCGGGTAGACATTTTTTCCCAGGACCTGTTGGAGGAGAGATAAATAGATACTGAAAGAGTAAAAAAAAAAATCACAGTTAGAAGTTGCAGCTTGCAGAAATGCCTGTGGGTTTCACCTCTTTTTGTACATTACCCCAGTCCTGTGGGGAACACAGCTGAATGACCACCATCACCATGCTGGCAGCATAAGAACAGCCAGATAAGCCCCTCCAGGTCTTCCACGGCTGCGTGTAGGGATGAGGGTTCAGGTGATGGCATTTAAGTAAATCTATTGCCAGATAAACTCTCCTTGAGCAGCTACTAATACGGATATAGCTGTGACAGGGAAAGATAAGGTGGAGCTAAGTCCATAAAATGTAGTCTCATGTCAAATAAAAACAAAACCAGGAACACGGTATATATCAAAATACCCTCCTAAAGCAAAGGGGTAAAGATTTTACACAGCATGGGAACACTTTGTACTCTTATAAACCTGATTATCAATGAGGACCTACAGGCTGGAGGCTGTGAAAGGCTACCAGGACCTGCTGGGCTCTGTCCAGAGCTACCAAATGTGATTTATCATATGTGGGAAGGAAAACATGCTGTTGCAGAAACCCAACAATGAGGCAATATTGGTGGTAGCTCCACTTGCCTGGTAAACTAAGATGTTGTATGCCCCATAATACACCTTCCAGCTCCTTCTACAAGATGTTCTTGGAGAAATATTAAAGCTGCCACATGCCTGAAAAAGTCATTGATTTAAGATCAGAAGTAACTGACAGGAGTTTCTTCCCTTCATCCTGAGAGACTCAGACTGGGGTTTCAGCAACACATCCAGCTCCAAGCAACGCTGGCAGTTGACCTACACACCACTTCCCCCAAACACTTCTTTATAGCCAAGAATTAAGGTTTACAGAGTTCCAAAGAAAAAACACTTTTACTTCCCTAATCAAACACAAGACCACTAGACCTGAGAATTGTACATGCCCCCTTCACCAGACAGCTACACAAGGGTCCCACCAGTTCAAGGACGTGAATAACTTCAATAAGTTGGACTGCTCAGCACGACCCTGTGTGCAGCTCACATGCCTCTGAAGTCAATAAGAACGATTTCCTCTAATAGGTTTTGAACAGGGCTGGAGCACAGCACCAGGCTGCTATGCTCAGAATATGGGATATGCATCCACAGAACATTTTTAGCACCTATAAAATAAGAAAACAATGCAGAATGAATGCATTTCCCTAACTGCAGCAAAAAGAACACGAAAATATTAATCCAATGGTGTGAAAAACACTAATTATTACTAATTTCTCTTTTGTCCTTGATTCATTCCCTCAGCAAGCAGCTCCATTGCTCTCTACCATCCATACGTCCATACATGCTTGTACGCAGAAATGCGTACGTACAAACACGCATGCACTTTTTTATTTCTGCACCACAGACCAATGTTACTTCTCTGCCTCTTCAATAACCAGATGACAAAGAAGGAAATATGCCTTTGCAAACGCACTGTATTCTGGCTCATCGCTCTCTGCTATTTTTCAGCTGGATGTCACTTCAGATTACCAAGTGCCGTCCAAAGTGCAACACAAGCCCCAACAGACCAATTTCTGTACTTATTTAATACTTCTACATTCACTGACACTGCTTGAGGTATAAATAAGCACAGATATTGCCCTAATATGTTTAGGGTAATATAAATCTGAAAAAATAATCATTCTTCTGCACTAGCAATCAAATCACATTCTGAGCTAAAATAAACCTTTAGGGAAAAATACTTAAAGACTGGAGGATAAGCTAAGTATGTAAAATTTAGCTAAGTAATGAGTAAATGGGTACATGAACTACATATAAATATTTGATGAATGAGCTGAAGTAGGAAAAAATTATGTAGGGTAATCTAAGGAGGTATAGCTTGAAACAACGTGAAGAAATCTCCTTGACATTAAGACATATTAGATTGTGGAATAGTTTCTTAAGGGAAGAAGTATCAACCCTATAATTTATGTAACAAGTGTGGTGGGTTGACCTTGGCTGGATGCTATGTGCCACCAAGCCACTTTATCACTCCCCTCCTCAGCAGGATGGGGTGAAGGGAGAAAATAAGATGGGAAAAAAAACCTTATTGGTCAAGATAAGGCAGGTTAATAAAAGCAAAAGCAAAGGCCACACGTGGAAGCAAAAGGAAGACAAAGATTTTATTCTCTACTTCCAATCTGCAGGCGATGTCCAGCCACTTCCCGGGAAGCAGGGCTTCGGTACATGTAGTGGTTGCCCTGGAAGACAAAAGTCATAAATAACAAATGCCCTCCTTTCTCTTAGCTTTTATTGCTGAGTGGACATCATATGGTATGGAATATCCCTTTGGTCAGTTTGGGTCAGCTGTCCTGGCTATGTCCCCTCCCAAGATCTTGCCCACCCCCAGACTACTGGTGAGGGGGCAATGTTGGAGAGCCAAACTTGATGCTGTGCAAGCACTGCTCAGTAGTAGACAAAACACTGGTGCATCATCAACACTTTTCTAACTACCAATACAAAGCACAACTCTATGAGGGCTGCTATGGGGAAAATTAACTCCATCTCAGCCAGACACAATACAACAAGATATGATTGGAGAAAACACCAGAAAACTACAACATGCAGCAAATATTTCAGGATTTGAGGGGACAGTCTAGAAGACAAATGGTGGCAAGAGTCCTATCTCTACTTTCAGCTCACATTTTTTAAGCTCTTACCAAATGAGCGTGAGACAGAGCTTTTCTACCATGGAGACCAAAGGGGATATCCAGGAGGTGCAGAGGACCCTGCCATCAGTAGTCAATGGGACATCAAGCTTTGCTGGAGGTGCACAGAGACTGCCTGGCATAAGTGCATGGATACACAACAAGGGAGAACACTTAAGGACCACTGGTGAGGTCACGCTTTGAGGCTGGACCACAGGTCTCCAGAGGTCCCCTCCAACCACCATTGATATGGCTCTGCAATTCAGTTAAAGGAATCAACATTTAGAGTATGTGCTCTACAGCTGTCTTTCCACATCGGTGATATTTATAAAGGATGACCTGCTTAAACAAGCCATGCAAAGTTGTCTGCTCCTTCTCATCTTTGTGTCTTTTCTATTTTTCCCTAGCAGTAGAAGATGCCATTCAGGTTCAGGTCTAGTTACGCTGATCTCACCAGTATAGAAAGTTCACTGCTTCAACAATAATGGCCCTAGTCTGTGAATATATTTCTTTAACCAGAAAATGTCTACTGAACTAAAAAAGGGTTTTTACATACCCATCACACAACAGTGAACAGCAAATATTGTCTAAAACCTTCATTGTTCTTTCTGTGCGATACATGGCGTACCATGAGGGGCTCACGTGATTTTTCATCTCCTTAAGTGTGTAGCCTATATTTACAAAGAGCAGATTCATAACTGAAGTGGGAGCTAGTACTTGTCCTGGGCTAACATCCGTGTTTTCCCCAATTGCAAAAATTGATGTGATGTATCGTTTTTACCTTTTAGAATTGTCTACAAGTCCATATTATCAAATATATATAAATAAATAGATGTTATGTTTACATATAAAATACAAAATTTGTATGTGTATGTTCACGTTTATATATAACGACACGTGCAGAGGAGAGGGTTCTCAAGCCAAGCTTACTGATATTTAAGTTACAGCAGACCTTTTTCTTATCATATGAACAAGAATATTTCGAGGCAAATTTGCATTTCGTAGCTAGGGGCATCATTTGCAGGTGACTGAACAATCAGTTAAAATAACTTGAGTAAGTTTTTCTGTAGGTTTTTCCATATAACCAGGTCATTGCTGCTTAATCACATGGTTAGGGGGCATTTTAGACATTAATAACACAAAGGTTTCCTAAAGATTTCCAGTACTGTCTTGTGGATTTACATTTTCTTTTCCCCAAGCTGATGGAGGACTGACCACGCAGCTTTCAACACATTGTAACATTGGTCAGTCTTAGCAGTATTATAGATCTATACTGCTATAACAATTTTTCTGCCTCACTAATTAAAACTTACAAATTCAATGCAGACCACATAACCATCACCAAATGCATCAATGGCTGCTCCACAGCCTTAGATCTTTGAGTCTTCGGACTGTGAATGAAGTGAACGACACGTTGGCAGAACTGAACTGAATTCAGGATCAGTAGTTTGAAGAGGTTTAGGATAGTCTTGTTTACCTTGTGCTATTTCAAAAAACAATAAATTCTTAGTCTACATGTTGTTTATAGCCATCTTGCTGTGGTTATTTGCAGCTTCTCTGCGCTGTTCAGTTACATATTTTGATCAGCTCCAGCCTTGTATTTCAGTTCCAAGCTGCTGTTCAGTGTGAGTATGTTCAAATAGATAATGAATTCCATAACCATGATTACCACGGATCTTTATTTCTATTAGTGATTGATAATTGTTTTTTCTTAGGATAAATATTTTGAGATGTCTGAACAAATACACTTATACATAACAGGGTTCAGCGCTTCTATGATTAAGCTGCCCTTTTTTTTTTTTTTTTTTTTTTAAGGTTAGCTATTCAATCATGGAAAAACAACAATTTTGTCACTGATGGCGAGTCAATCATCCTACAAAATGCATAGTTAATGTTTGGGTTTTTTTTCATAAACCGTTCATCAAACACTTGTGAATAATGAATGCATAATTTAGGATCAGAAATGATATGTAAATCTAGGGCTCAATTCATCCAATAATTTATTTATCAAGAACAATTTGAGTAGTACTATCTAAAAGCATCAAATTAGTTCTCTATTAATAGCCAATTTAACTTTTTGACTTTGTGCATAAGTGTATGCAAAACATGGGCATGCACACACAGCCCTACCCTAACGCTGCTGCTGAGCTAGACTGTGCCTTGTGCCCACCTTCACAAGCCTCAGGGAAAGCAAAGGGTTCCCAGCCTCCCTCATATTTCCCTTCCAAAATTGTCCAAAAATAGTAATGTTACAGCTAGTGGAAGTGAAATGGCATACTTTGCATACCCCTTATGACTTTGTTCAGTATGCATATGGTTTTCTTGACTTAAGATACAATCTATCAGAGTGTCTTCATACCACCACCTCCAATATTGCTCCAGTGTAGTTAAGGTTCAGTTATCGTTTTCATTATAAATATTTGCAGTGGGTTGGAATAATGTGTTGTAGAACATACCAAGCTGTCTGCTTGGATACGTTGGATTTTTCCTCCATCCAATTGATTTAAATCATATAAGATGTTTTTGTAGAGAGGCCAAAAAATAAAACTGCATCTTTCTCAACAGTTTTTCCTTTTTTTTTAAAAAAATAGTTATACTTCAGAAGAACAAACAAAAAACTTTTGCACATAAATTATTATTTGGCAGTTCTCACAAAAGCAATACAGAAACAAATACTGGCTACGTAAGTTTTATCAGCAAAATATTTCAGGTTTTGGATAGGGTGATAGAAAAGTATCTCACAACGGGTAAAAATGTGAAATCCCCAAAGTCATCATAACATAGCTTTTCTAGAAATGTAAGGCTATGCAATCTACTCTACTTTCTAAATGAGACCGACCAATCTCAAAGAGAATATATTTCACAGACAATGAAAAAGACCAAGTAATTCAAGCTCAAAATACTACAGTTTAGGTCTTGAATGTGCAAACCTTTACTTAATCCCTTTGAAGTCGATTCAGCTGCCTGTATATTTAGGGATATGTTACACAAAGGAAGGATTTCTTTCTTACTTAAGAAGTGCTCAGGAATAGGGATAGAGTGAAACCTCAAATTTCATATTTGGGTTTTCTATCTAAACAGCCGGAGTTTGTTCAGCTGATTCCAGGAGACTTGTCAGACTTCTGAATTTTGTAATGTAGATGCTCTGCACTGCTTTAATAATTTCAATTTAATAATTAAAGTCTTATCCTTGCATTTACAAAATATAAGCAATTAAAGCCACATGATTTAGTTATGTCATATATTGCACGTGTAAAGCGATTAAGTGAATCACTGGTCACTTAGATATGCAATAACATGTCTAAAAGTATTCCCTTCAACAGTTCATAAGAAAAAGCTGGAATTGAGAATATTTTTACAAATCAAAAATCTTGGTTAAAAATGTCAGTCTATATCAACTGAAATACTTTATCCAGCATTTGACAAGTTTGAGTAAGATTTGTATGTCTGTTGGGTCATATTTGAAATGAAAATTAATTTTGAACCAGAAAAATCAGATTATAGTTCTTTGCAGAATGTCAGAGTATCACTCTTTTGCAACTATGCTGCCAAAAAAAAAGAAGAAAAAAAAACTAAAAAAATTGCCAAAGCAGACTCTTTTGTGCAAAGAGTCCATAGATTTGAATTTTTTAAATGAAAAGGGGAGTGACTATTTGACGTGTTTCACCTGAGTACATTATATTACTTATAAAGACTCCACAAAGTGCCTGATAGCCCTCTCAGCCCTGTCTGTTGTGGAGCCGTCTCAGGTACCCAGCTCAAAGAAATCGTCACCTCTCCACATTATATGACCTATGTTCAAAGCACAATATGTAGCTACATGAAGTAAGAATTAATAGTGCTACAAGCTGTTATAGGCAACATTCCCTCAGTCTTTCTTTGGGTGGAGGAAGGAAGAAAAATCTTTGGAGTTAAAGTTGCTGTAATTAATTTTCTGTGTGTGCACTTTACTCATACAGTCAATTTGTCATTGAAGAGTATAATTTACTCTTCTCTCCACAGACTTTTGAACAGCAAAGTAAAAGACTTCAGATATTGCAAAGTGTGCAATACTGATGATAAGACAGAAAAATCAGCACTCTTGCAAACCCTCCCATCACTTTGAGTCCTTTCTTCCAGCTGGGCTCTAAAGGAACTTTCCATCAAAGCCAGAAGAAAACCAGATACAATTTTAAACCTTTAACTGACCTCTTGTTTCCAAAGGGTTATGCCTTAAACCTCTGGGTCCTTCCAGCTTTCTTTTTTCCTGTTAGAACTTCCCTTTCAGGCGTCCTCCATACCCCCGCGTGGCTCGGAGCAGGCTTTCACGTCAGCTATCTCCTGCTCTGCTGGGAGCCCGCACAGACAAGTGGCTCTCTGACCTTGCCTTCAAACACAAAAGACAAAAGGGAAAGGATGAAACCAATTGAAACAAGAGAGAGAGTTGTACTAGGCAGCAGAGGAGAGAGTGAAAGACCACAACGATGGAGTATCGGTAGAAATTGCAAGTTACAGCAAAACGCACTGCACAAAAAGCATTTTAACCCTATCTCTGCAACGCAAGCCAGAGGAGCTTTTGTCCTTGTCATGTCTTATAATAGATTTCTTATCCTTAAGTAGATGAATTATAAAGCCCAGGCAAAACTGTACTGGAACAAAGAGAAAAACAACCAAAATCCCAAGTCGCTAGTCTCTTAAGAGGGGCTTTACAAAGTTTGTTACTCTAAATAAGGAACTAACTGACCTTGAAAGTAGTAGAATCAAGGAAGATTTCTAGAAGTACTACTAGAAAAAGATATCAGTAGAAGTATCTTCATATCTGTTTGGTCTTATTGCGTGAACAAGATAACAAATTTTTGATCCATTCTTTAAGAAACAGAGCTTCTTGGAAACAAGATGAAATACCAATACCAACTACAATATTAAAATTGATACCATATTTAACATAAAAGCATCTCTAGTATATCTCAGAAGACATAAAAAAAAGATCTTATGAATAAAGGTCTTAATAAAGTTTAATCATAATAAGAGGGTAGGAGAGAAAGGACCAATAAGAGCTATTGAATATTTGTGGGAATATACACATTGTAGTGTCTTCTAAAAGCGAATCCATTTCTAAGAGCACAGGCTTATGGGCACGTTTAGAAATCACATCTCACATCTGAACACTTGATAATGGTCAAATACGAGCATAATAAGCCAGCTCATAATGATGAGTTCTCTCTGCTTTTGACTGTCTTTTCATTTTACAGCCTGAGTTAAGCACCGTTTCTTGGATCTGAATACAGTTTGATGTTTCTCTGCAGAGTTCATTTTCACAGTTATAATCCAAGTTTTTCATTTGTAACATCAGTCCATTGCTGATTAGGGAATATAACAAAAAATAGGATGTGTGGAGGTGCATTTTAGCTTTCAATTTATTTGTTTACTTTTCATTTCTCAGAAATTTGTCAGGAGAGAAGACTGTTGAGGGAAAACATGCTTTTCCAGATGTATAGCAGTTTTGAATGGGGTTACTTTGAGTTCTGCATTTTTCCCCCATCCTTTGAACCATCACAGTCACGTTCCAATTTCCAGAGTCACTCTGCCTTATTTTTACCTCATATAACTCGAATTGGTGATACTGCATAGCTCAGTCTCTGTTGAGCATTGCTGGAGGAGCAAGCACTGGCATGGCGAGGAGCCCCGAGAAGGGTGAAAAGGGCTTTGCTTCACTCAGTGCAGCAGAGCTGTGGGCAAAAGCACCCATGGTTAAAGGAGTAAATTTGTCTGGAAGAGCTCACTGGCTGCAGATGTGTGCATAGACATATATGTAGATATGCATGCAAGTAAATATATGTCTGTTTTCTACAATCTTGTCTTAAGCATGCAAGTCTTTCATGTTTTTTATTGAACACACAGGTTGGTTAGTTATTGAAAACCCTTTTTAATCAACAAGAGTCTTGATTCAAAGTAATGTTTGCACTTAAAATTGAATGTTGTCCTTTTAGGGCTTTTATTGAAAAGTAAGAGAGACCATTCAGAGAGAAAATGAGCTTAAGATCAATTACATAAATTTACCAAAACCAAAAGTGAATGAAGTTGTAGAGCATGTAAATATTCAGCTAAAGTTTTCTAAGCTCCTTGAATGCTGACCTTCGAAATTACATGTAACCATCTGCTCATGAAATCTATATATTTCTCAAGATAGGGAACAGGAGTTCAGAGCATGAATTTCCTAAGGGCTAGACCCTTGGGGGAAACATAACTGGGGAAGCATGACCAATAATTTCCCAGCCTGAAAAATCTCTGGAGTTATCAGCAAAGATAGTGAGGGGAGGCTTTATGATGTGGAGGGCATAGCTGATTAGAAAACTCAATTTAAATGGATGCTAAAACACGGAGAGAAGGATCTTGGATGGCACTCAAAATTTAAATGGAGCATAAAAAGCTGTTACTTTATTATTTCATGAGGAACTAAAGGAAAGTAATCAACAATACTTGTATACAACTTATTGTAGTAAAGAAAAATGGAGGGACTGCAATTCAGATTTTGGAATCCAGCAGTTTTATGAACTAAAGCAGTAATAAATCCAAAAATAACAAAATGAAATAGAATTTAGGAAGCTATATAAAAACAATTTGAATTAAACAGCGTATTAGTGAACATTTGAACAAATCTATGTATTTTTATATTGCTACTGCTCTTGGTTGGGTATAAACAGCAGGATAAAATAGGAAAGTAAAACTCCTGGAAATCACAATTAATGCATTTTATAATGGCAATTTACTTTTACAGTATTCATTGCTCAAAGTTGAAATTGTGGTAGCTCTGTAACAACTGTCTCTTTGAAACCTGTTTAGTACAGGACGCATTTCCTGAAGGCTTATACCCAGTACCCAGTAAATGTATCACACGTGGATGGCCCTGACATTTTATCAAGACATATTGGCTTGTCCCTCTTCTCCAAACACAATGGTGTATATTGCTATCCCTGCTTCAGCAGGGCTGCAGGTTATGTTCAAAGGGGAAATGTCTAATACATTATTGAGTTTGTTATTATTTATTACCTATGCAGAAGAGCAGGCAGGATAAAGAGCAGTTAAATGAAAGGTCCCTCTTAGAAGAACATATGAGCCAGAGTCCCAGGGTTCCTGAATGCGCTTACCCTTAATCACTGCAAACAGGTCGATGAGTGAGTCTCCATAGAAATGGGGTCCTGACTGCACATTAAAAAGCGAGCAGGGCAAAGAAACGCAGGGAAGGACAACACCAGAGCAAGAGGGAATTTAAATCTGCTCTAGAGTACTGAATGCTGGCTAACACACAAGATGATTGCAGCTGTTTACTTGAGTTACTGAAGGAAATAGATCATTAAGGAGGTTTTATGGAAAAAAAAATATTTTTGTTATCAGTGAAAAAAATTGTCAAGCTTACCTTAAATATAAATGTTTTCTCTTTCTATCACTTCTACCACAAGAATATAAAGGCATATGACAACTGTTATTGAACTAAGCTTGGAAACTGCCCTTAGGTAAATGCTGTGTGTGCATCTGATCACACTTCACAGAGATGGACTGGAACAGGAATGGTCAATCGACTTGCCTAGCTTTATAAAAGCAGCCTGTCAAAAGCAAGGAGTGTATCCCAAGTGCACTGTTTCACTCCCATGTTTTAATCAGAAAGCTTTCCATCAAGATAAACAGGTAGGTAGATAGGTAGGTATTAGTATGTCTTGCACCTCTGGCAGTTATTTCAGTCTGTGCAGGGAAGGTGTAAGACATCAAACAAAAATCTTCTCTGATGTTGGTAGTAGCAGTCCACACCTAATTTGACATGTGTAATTAGTATCTCAAGGTGCAAGGTAGTGAAGAATCTTAGCTACAACCTTTGTAGCAGAGAACAAAGAGCTGGAGATATGCTTATATTTAGCCTTGATGTACTTTCAGTTTTTAAAGCAAACAGAAGTGTTAAGTAAATCGCTATGAACAGATTTGGAAAGAAAAGTGGGAGGCCAACCAGAGCTAGCAACTCTAAGCCAAAGGACTGAAAGAGATAGATGAAGATTTTATATTTTTTTTTGTACTTTGATTTCTTCTTCCTTGTTCTCTCACTACGTATTAACCTCATCCTACCTCCCATTTCACCCATGTTTCCACAATAGTGCTGTCCATGCACAAGGCTTGGCTTTTCAGTCTGCCTTAACTGGCCTGTCATCTGTCATTCGCTCCTGGGATGGAGGACAACCTTCTTAGAAGGCAGCTCTCCTCCCTCAGAAAAGGGCTCAACTAGAAGGCTCATGGTTGAGGACATGTCCTACAACTCCATTTTCCAGAAGCATCAATGTTTATTCCCTTTCAACATGATAAGGACCTGTCCTGTCTTGTATGTGGGCTTTACAGCTGTTAACCCTATGAATGACAATGAAAGGAGCAAGCAGAATTGTCTAAATTTCTCCTCCACTTCTTGCTTTTACAGTGTATCGCTAGATTTGCTAAAACTAGTGGACAACAGATGTTTATCATAGACAAATAGAAAAAGAACCCTACAAAACCCATTGAGAAGCCAACAGTTGTCAGATTAATTTATCTCACATTGCTCAGCCAGACATAGTGCCTTAGAGCAATTCAAGGGACAACGGGATCGTAAGTCTGCACTTTTCTTCCAGCAGCCTTTATATTTCATACCTAGGAGGAAATTTGTTGTGTCTTAAGATGTAAGAAATAAAACTTTGTAAACTTTACATAAGACTTCCACAATTAGTTATCTTCTTTCCAGAAAGGCTTCTTTTCTGTAAGTATTAATAGTGTTTGACTCTCTACTTTCAAGCTTCAAGAAAGTAGAAAGGGGGGGGGGGGGGGGGGGAGGGAAAAAGGTGATGAGATAAGCGACAATGAAAATTTAGGCTGAACAACAGGAGAAACTTCTATCTCTTAACAGACAGCTACAATAAACTTTGAAATAACAGATTGGTCAAAACACTGGAAATAAGCTATAGCAAACAACTTTTGCCCTGACAGGAGATGAACTTGTAACCGAGTAGCTTTTATACATCTCTAACTTTTGATTGTACCAATAGAACAAGGAGAGGGTGTGGATATCAAAGAAAATTGCTTTAGGGAATTTAGTCTCACTATTAGCTCTTTGTCCCCAGAGATGTTGTTATGAAATGGAAAAAAACACCTCCAGAGCTTCCCTAATGGTAAAACAAAAAAGAAATTCTTATTTTGAAGGAAATGTATGTCAGATGTTTATAAGATAGGAGTAGACAATAACATAAGAAAGTCAGATTTGAGCGGGTAGAAATGTCTCTTGTGTAACTGGAGACCAGCAGGAACCTATGACAAGCAATATATCTTTGTTTAAGGATTAATTGCCACCTTTCAGCAACACAGGGTTTCCATCAGTAGGAAGCTTGAAGAGAGAGATTTCTTGAAAGGGAGCATTATCCTTGTGATGTCCCAGTGGTTTCAGAAAGGTAATTGAGCCTTCTTAAAAGAAAAGGAGCTTCTGTAAGTGGCACTGTACTGCCAGTAACAACCTTTTATGCATCAGTAGTTCATTCCTGTTGAAGGATTGTGTCATTAGCATGTAGGGATATTTATTATGTACAGAATATCAAAACAAGGCAACTTCTAAGAGCTTACCTTGGAAAAAAGGAGCTCAGTTTGTCTGGAGGGGAAAAGCAGCACTGGCTTATGTATTAAAGTGCATACTAAGATATAATGGTGTTTGGAGAAAGGCAGAAAATCACTGAGGAGATGTTCATGCACCTCTTCTGGCTATTCTATTTTTCCCCCCTACCTTAGGGCTAGCTTGTACCACCTGGGGACAGGCGTTTGTAAGGGACGATACAAATTTTCCCAGATTTCCAGTGTGTGGCCATACAATAAACAGGCTTACAACACCGAAGCCTTTAGGATAGTCCGGTCCCTTTGAAGGACTACGTCAGCACATCTTTTCCATGTACATATTCCTGGTATGCAGGGGGAGCTGATCCTGAATTGCAGGACAGGAAGAACAAACTCTCATGCAAAAGAGAAAAGCCAACAAAAATCTTTCTGCTCGTAAGCGCACATATTTTTAAGAAACAGTCCTCCTATAGAGGTGATGCAGAAGACAGGAACTTTAAACATAATTTACCTAAGACAAAGCCAGAAACCTTAAAGAAGTAACTGAAGACAAAATCTATTTATAGCTCTTCACAGTTAGATGATTTCATTTAGAAGAATATCCCTTTCAGATACACCTCCAAGATTTCTCCTGACTGAGAATTGAAGTCACTCAGGCACCCAGGGAATTTTACATCAGTAAAGCAAGTCATGCCTCTCCTGCAAGTTTTATGACGAGAACCAACTCCTTTTCACCTTCTTTTTATTCCTTTCTGCTCCTCCAGTGACCTTCAACTCTATAATCACTTAAGACAGAAGCAAGAGCATGAAGATTATACAGGTCTGAGCTCCACAAACTCCTCCCTGCCACCCCCAGTATTCTTGCTACTGGGATTTCCATTCTTGAGAATATCTTTGGATGAAATCTAAGTGTCAACTGTGTCAACTTCCTAGACCTTGAAAACACAGTATGCGTTGGGTTGAGATTAATATCTCTCACTTGACTCCCCAGGGAAGGCAATTTATACCTCACATCACAACAGATGTGTATTAGAGTCATCACTGGTCATGCCAGCTTCCTATAGAAGTACCTTAATTCACTTTCCATATACATTTTTGTTGAAATGAAAGACAAGATAAAAGGCACAGAGCTGTTGTGCAGTTTGGTGACCCAGGTCCCTGTCAAGAGCTAAGAACTGGACCAAGACCACAAACTCATTTCATGTAATCAAATGAACAGCAGTCATGTTATCATGATTTTCATGGCTGCTAAGATCCCTGACCTTCTGCTGGCATACTGAATTTAATATTCCCTTATGCAGATACATAATAAATTTTTAAGCTCAGAAATGTAATATCTCCCAACACTGGAGTAAATTTCCTGTATTGTGAAGAATGCAAGGATCAAATTTGCAGCTTGTATTCCCGGTGCTTAGCTGTCATTCGGTGGCCCACTTTATTGAGTTTTATATATACTCAAATTGAGCGAAAGTCTGAAACCCGATGACTTTTAGTATCCTCTTGACTGTAAAGCTGAACTTTTTCATTAACGTAATCCTAAATGGAAATACGATATTTTTAAGGTGATATACAGTTATAAAAAATAATATTAACAGTAAATATTTGTACCAAGTTAAAATTATGCTCTTAGCAGTGAATAGGTAATTAGTTTATCATTCCACAAAAAGCCAACGTGCAATAATTGTGCTCATGCCCCTAGAAGTGAAACAGCTATTAA
Organism: Platalea leucorodia; assembly: GCF_965183815.1. Lineage (NCBI taxonomy): Eukaryota > Metazoa > Chordata > Aves > Pelecaniformes > Threskiornithidae > Platalea > Platalea leucorodia. Next base: position 7,108,516 of record NC_138830.1, read on the forward strand.
ATTCCTCAGCTTTACTATATAAAAATATATTCTGGAAACATGCATGAAAGCTGTAGTACAAGTCCTGTGATTCTTCCAAGTACCACATGTCATTTCAAGAAACATTAAGCTATTATCCTCTCATTTTTAGTTCTTACATGTTTCATCAAAATAGTGACTTGCAGTGAAACAGCAAATAGCAACACAGGTCCTGCAGAAAGAGAGTTTTCAAAAATACATCATGAAAAAAAAAAGTGTAAGGTATAAATCACTAAAGCTATTAAATATTGTACCGTGTCTTTAGAATATGGAGCAATGAAGCAGTAATTTAGAATTAAAATGCCACATTTAGCATGCTGTGTATTCAGAAAAACAACTCAATAATATAATGCAATAATAACTCAATAATATAATATCCAATACATTCCTCAGTAATGAATGTTAATGATTAGCCTGTTTATTAATGGCTAAAAGTGAAAATGCTACAAACTTTTGCTGTGGTAGTCAGTAATGATGCATTACTCATATTTTTTCCCATAAAAAAAATTAATTGTTATTTTGCATTGTACCTGAAGTCCCCAGAGGTATATTTTTGTCCTCAAATGTATGAGTAGAAATTTCAGGGCGGGGGGGGGGGGGAACAAACCACAAACAAACAAAAACCAAAAAACCTTTGCTGTATTCTGAATTCACATACTGCACTGCTTTGTTTTAGAAAGAAGTTATTTCCAGAACTGCTCATCACCTATGTGGGAACCAACTGTTCAAAATAGCTCCCTGGTTGCTTCCAGCCTGCTTCTGCTCCCACCTCGGAAACCCTCGCTGTACCCAGATTGAGGTTGAAATTTTCATAAGGTGTTTTGGAAAAGCATTTTAAAGTGTTTAAATTCTAGATCTTGTTTTATATCCTCACCACCAGAACACCAAACAGCCCAAAAGAGATTTTATCAATAACTAGCATCTGTCCAGTACCATTATATATCATGTAGAGCCTTTGTTTCTGCAGCTGTGTACCTGCTGTGTGCGGTAATATTTCTGAAGTTTGGTGTAAAATCTGTGTTTTGGTCTAAGAGGAGCAACTGTTAAGTTCTGTAGCCATTTTCCAGCCCTGTTTCTTAATGTGTACATTTTCATATCTAGTCTGTCTATATCATGTCTCATTGCCTGCAGGTCTTCCTGCCCACACCCTTACAACTGTGAACACATTGACTCATTTCAATCCAACTGATTGCTAAAAAGCAGAGAGAAGTCCTAAAAAGGATCCTACTGAGGTAAAGACTGGAACTGTGAGAAAATTCACATGTGAATAAGTCCATAAGATTTTTCCACCATGGAATAAAAATTAATTGGGAGGTACAGTTACACTCTGCTTGATATTGAAATCAGTCACAAGACAGACAGTCTTTCCTAGTCTAGTTTTTGTTTATTGAAGAGTAAGGGATGGGGGCGGGGGGCAGAAGGGAAGAGTTTGAATTTATTTATTTTTTCTAAACATGATGTTTTCATCTTTGCCAAATTACTAACTTCTCATGCTTTACACCCTTTTAATTTTTTTTTTTCCCTAAATAACGGAGAAGAATTGTCATCTTAAAGTCAACTCCTCGAAGGTGGAGTTGGAATTAAAAGCACAGCTGCAAAACAATGAAATATTCTATGGCACAAGTAAGGGATATGCTACAGATTTCAAGATACCTTTCATATATGCTTGTGTCTATTTAGTAAACAGGAACTTCAGTAGACCCTTCTGTTTAAACCAGCCGGGATGATCACCCCTTGGTGTGGGTATGCAGCACGATGAGGGAGGGTGCAAAACCCACTACTCTTCCCCAGTACCACAAAATGAGGTTCAAAATTGGGCTCTTCAACTTTGGAGCATATTCCTATTTAGGAAAGTAGAGTTTGTAATTATGGTGGGTCATTGTGTCCAATGCAGACCAGCACCTTTCCTCCCATTCCTTGTCTGTATCAACTCAGAGACTGGCACAACCAATATCATATTAAAAAGTAGTTTGAATTTTACAGCCTGTGTATTTTGCTCATTTCTTGAGTTATCCCTGCTTTGAGTTTGCTACAAATCAGTCTGTGCCCTTCATCCGAGATATATGAAAATTAGACACAAGGCTGCAATGCCACATTTCTTCAAGCTCCTGAGAATTAAAACTTTTTCTATTACACTTTTTTTCTCACATTTTGTGCAACAGTAAATTTATTTCTTAGGCAGCAACTGAAGGGGAACCTGAAAGCAGCATTTTTGGTCTTTAGACTAATTCATTACATCAAAAACAAAAAGCATAAGCTAGAGCTAACAAGGGAAATACCTGTATTATCAAAAGTACAATTTTTCTACAATACGAGATTCTATTTACAAAATGTTGAAAATGTAGTAAATCCAAAATTGAATTTAGTACAAACACATTAAGTTCAATGAAAATCTGCAGTTAAGAGCACTTTTCCCACAACTGTGTTGCCTCTTGAAATCCTATGAAATGCATAAAGCAATACAAGGATATAAAGAAATACAACCTAAAAGATAAAACCTACTGATAGTCTATGCTACTTTGATCCAAAATGAAATTTGAAGATCTGATTGTAAAAGACAAACGCAGTTAATCATTTCAATGACTAGAAATTAGACCCTCACCTTTTCTTTCAATCAAAGCTTCTTCCTGCCTCAATCCTCTCCTCTTCTCTCTTCTTTTCTTCCAAAGACAAGATGAAAGAGGTTTTCATAGCTGTCCAGACACTCCCCAGAGCGAGGCCAATCCTCTCGTGTAACAGAGGCCTGGCAGTGCCAAGGCTGGCCAGAACAAAGGAATATCAATATGGGGAAGGTTGTGGTCATGGCTGATACAATGCATGAAGGGAATAGCAAGCTCCCAAGAAACCTCATTTGTATGTGTATGTGGGGGAGTCAGAGTGACCTCCCCACCCCTGTGTCAGCTTGCACAGCTATGCCAACCCAGAAACAGAAATTTAGCATTATTATTAACATAAAGGAAACCAAGGGACCCTTTATGTTATGTGGCAGCTCTTCTGCTTTGTTGCAGTGTAATAATTTCTTGCCTCTTTCTGAAGAATGGCTCACAATGCAGACCAAAGAGAGAAAAATATTTACAATAACTGTCCTAAGACAGCTTTATTCATTTTAATACAAGTCTTTCAGAGCTCAAAACTATGACCGTTACTTACGCTGTACTCACCTACAAGAGCATTTCCATTGGCTTGCCCACGAGAACAGGAGCACCATGGGTGCGCACCACAAGTACAGCAGCTTTGTTTCTCCTGCCAGTAATACCAACGCTTTCTTGTTAGCTAGGAATACTGCATCAGCCCTCTCCCTCTGGAAATGTGGTGCTGCACTTTTCTTTACTAGAAGTACCCATACTGAAACACCACATTTTCTGAAAGTGTCTGTAATAGAAATCCTTATTTTCATGAGCCTGTTCAATTTTTTCTTTTATAGCCTTACATTTAAATAAAGTCCTTAGATTATTCCACTGCAAGAGTCTCGCACTTCTCACTTCATCCCTTGTCTTCCTTCTGACTGCTGCACAGGAGAAAGTATTTGGAATTCAATCTTTAAATTTTTATTTCCACAAACTCCTTTTTTTGCTGAGCATGTCATTCCATTGCTTCCAACTCCCTGCACTATTTCCACAGTTAGCAATATTCATGTTTTTCAATAAGGCCGTGGTTTCTGTACAAATAACCAAGAACAGTTCCAGTAATAATGAGGTTTTCCTCATGCCATTTCTCACTCAGGGTGAAGGTGAGCCTGAAAACCAGACGTTTTCGGCAAAAACAAATTCCTAAACTCATGACCTAGTAAAAGCTACTACTTGCGTATCTTAGGAGCTGGAGGAACATCCTGCATGATTTATAATAGTAGATACAGAAGAACAAACAGAACATTATATAAGAAAACAGGCTATCATTAATTTAATATTGTTATTTATGAATACCTGTACAATATTCACAAGTGTTTCTCCATCTACGCAAAACAATAGTTCTAATTACTTTAGCTGCTCCATAAATTTATTTTTCTTTTTTTTTATTCAGGCATGCATTGCAATTCAATCGGGTTTTGTGACTCAAGTAGAGGAGGAAGAAAATAGATAAACAGTCATTTTTTTGTGTGTTATTTATGCAAATATATTACTCTAACCAGTAGACCCACTGTTTACAGACAATGCCTTATTCTTGCAAGTAAGAATGTAGTCAAAATGCTAGGAAATGTTTGTTTATCTCATCTGCAAGTTAGATCAAAGATTCAGCTGTTTAAAACAGCTTGCTTAGCTCAATGAGACAAATTATATGTACTGTTTCTGCACTGTTCTGATCCATGCTAAAATATAATAGCTTTTTACATAGGAGTGTAGAGAGAACACATCTCAGCGCAAGAAAAAACACTGCCTTTTAAAGGATTGTAGTAATCTCTTTCTCTGTGCCCAGGGATCAAAAAAAGAAAGGATTAAAATACTCTCAGTGCTCCCTTTCACACAGAGAAAAGTACGGAAACATCATTGCAAATGACAGCGAGTCCAACACAAGCCCTTAAGGCGCTGTTTTGTGCTTGGCCAATGATTTTTTTCCCCTCATTTTTTTCCAGCACAGTGCTGTCTCTTGCTCAGGCCACTTGTAGGATTTGATTATATTATTTTGGACATTTTAAAGAATGAAAGCAATTCTTGGCAATAATAAAGAATTAAACAGCTGTTTTGAAGAGTTTATAATTTCAGGTCTTAATTGTGTAGGTTTTAATGCACATAAATAACTTATACTTGTTGTATTTTAAGTCACTGGAAATCACCACATGAGAAATGAATCTGTAGGTTGCAGGCTTTGAGAAACCATGGTAGATGCACACATCTAAAGTACACATCTAAACAGTGACATTACTGCTAGTGGCAGCCATCCAATGCATTTGGGAGAGTTCACGGATTTGCAGGAACTAAAGCAGAAGTTGGCCTTGAAGCAGAATTTTTTTTCTGACTGTCATCATCTTCCTACAAAATGGCTGTTTCGGGCATCTTTTTGGTGAAAAGTGCACAAGGATATATGTAAGCAAAAAGGGAGCTGATCATGAAAGAAATTTGTAGAAATAACAACACATACAATATAAAAGCAATAATAAATATCATTTATGTCTGTCTAGGAAAAAACAACTCCACACCTAGCAGTAGATGTAATGCAGTTACTAAAGAACCTGAGATTAAAGAAGTTTCTCGAGAAAAATAAAAGGTCTCATGTGATAAGCAGTTCTTAATCAAAATTCTTCCGAGGCTTGCATGATGTAGGAAATGCAAACGTTATTTGTTGATGTTGCCAGAGGACAATCAAAGGTTGTCATTTATTTTCCCCTTCATCCATTACAGAAATTGCACCAGTACCCCTAGGTAAAATTTGTCTATCCTGATCTCTTCTGCCAATTGAAGGCGCTTCCGAAACCTGTCTGAGAGGATTAAAAAAAACCCTTATCTAATTCAGATGATGTGCTCTTGTACTCAGAAAGGTCCGATTCTTGCCTTGAACATCAAAACCACCAAGGAGAAGTGGCCTCAAAGGGCAAACAGTCATGCAAACCGGGACATAAACTTTTTTTAAATTTCTAAAAATAATCAGAGCACCAGCTATCAAAAGAGCGTCTTGCTGGAGATAGGGGGGAGGGGGGGACGGATTTAATTTTTAGCCATCATTTCAATACATTTCTAATTTGTGCCCAAAACCTAACTGTATTCAAAATACTTTTATTCTGTTAGGGCTTCAGGACAGCTCTGCCCACAGAAGGCAAGAAGCACACCTTAACTTTTTATCTTTAAGAAAGTCAAGATACAGGGCTACATGTCCAGAGGGGATTATATCCCCTATTTCTTAGACTATATGTCTCATTTAATTCCAGAAGAGATCTAGGACTGCACAGTTTAGCAAATATTCCAGAATATCTGTCTGTTTTCAGATTTTATACAAATGAGGCATGGAACAGTTTCCCAATAACTAAACCACAACAGTCAGAGGCTTTAATTTCTTTTTTCTACCCCTCAGAAAAAATGAACTGTTGCCTTACTTTTATGACTCCAGAGAATGGGATGATTAACTGAATCAAAACATGTTTCATCAGGCGAGTCTTGGCAGCTGTAACAACAAGGGTTATTTAGGAGCATCTGAAAGTAACATCATGGAACAATAAAATTAGTATTTTGTCAGGTGTCTTACTTTACTATAGACAGGATGAACGACTGACATACAAAGGGGTCAAAACACTTATTTTTATGCCACTGCATATTTGTTTTCACCCATTAAGTTCCTCTCTCTCAGACTGGTGACATTCCAGATCTGAATGACAATCCCTCATAATCTCTGTTTTTCTGTCTCATATATTTCAAAGATTACAGAAATACAATGGGTAATCCACATTTTTAAAGAAGCATTTCAAAGATAACATGTATATAACTGTAAAGTACATACAATAGTTTTATGCTTTCCTCTGGTTATGCTGTATTGTGCACAACAGTATTTATAGAAATTTTCAAGAGTTTATAAAGCCAGAGTACACATTACAAAACACAAAAAATTGCATTCAAGGCATCAGTTTTAATCATTACTGGGCCCCATTGAAAGCCCAGACAAATTTGTTTCACTAGTTCAGAAGCATGGCATTCTTCTACATATAAATTGGTGAGTTGATTTAGCTGGGAGAAGACACCAGAATAATATTTATTCTACAATTTTACATTCCTCCTGAAACACAGAATGTCTTTGAATAGAGCTCAAAGATTCAATTAAATAAATCATATTAATCCCTCTTGAAAGACAGCTCAAGGGGAAAGCATATCAGTTCTGTGTGACATGTATTCACACATATCCAAGCGTTAGAACGGTCAAGGGGCCTGTGAAACTTGACTGGTATTAATTATTTCATTGTTTGTATTAAGTTTTCACTTTGAAATCCTCAAACATGATGGAAGACTTAGATTTACTACAACAATGCAATATGAACCCACTGATTCAATACCCATATTCAGGACCCTACATGTTGATTCATATTCCAAAGGGATCTGCTAGTATACAGAACAACACTACATATATTTTGGTGGGTTTTAATACATTGATTTAAAGTCATTTAAATTTGATTGGCCTCTTGTCATCCCATTTCTTACCAAGGAGAATATGATCAGTGGTAGAAGTTTTGGTGTGTATCTGGTCTCTTTACCTTGTTCAAAAAAAAATCAGTCGATTCTGCAATAATAAACAAAGCAACTAACACTAGCTGTCCAAGTAGCAATCAGATGTTTGTAAGAGCTGCCCCCTTGAGAAAGATGCTAGGGAATGTGTAAACCCATACAGAGTTTTCACCAAAATTAAAGAATATCCACTCAACCCAGTCAAAATTAATAGCAAAATGATCTGATCAAAGAGCTGTCATTAAAAAAATTATCCACATTGTATTAAATGTAGCTTTTCCCAATACTGAAGATTAACTTTTTGGTTTGAAACATACTTCTAGTCTACATTTGTAACACACACACTGGCTTTTTCTGTATTTGCTCTACCGAATCTCTAGGGATGTTCCAGGATGAACCCTAAAATCTTTGAGAACAGTTTGAAAATAGCAGCTGAATATATTGTAAGATCTCAAGTTGCAGTATATCAGTAAAGCATTTTTCACTTGGAGTTTAAACCTTTCAAGAACTGATCTCAAATAGCAATGTTCACCCCAACCACTTCAAAAAATGGCTTTTGAAAAAGCCAATTTTTTAAGTGCAGTATGAGAAATTACAGTTCTGAAATACTAGAAAGTAGTCAGGAAAATACCAAGACATGAGTCATGACTCTTATTGATTGTCAAGTCTAGAAATCTGGTAAGCGAGATCATATGGAACAATTGACCACAATAGCGGTTAGTAAGTCTTCAGAAATCACAGCATCTCTTTATCCATTTTTACCAGCTCACTGGAGGAGCAATCGTACCTCGAGATCAATTGCCATCATTGTACCAAAGAAGAGGAATACCTGTAGCAGCTCTTGAAATGTGGTATCTTTGCATTCTCATCAAAACAAAGGGGGTTTTTTTGGCAAAATATAACATCAAGGTGTGTAACAAATCGCCACACCCACAAGATCAGATATAATCATGTGCCTTCCATGGAGAAGCTTGATGCAATTCATATCTCTTCCAACTGGATTCCAAAATGACGTGGTGTGCAGGCGGAAGTCACTTGCTCAAGTAAGGAGGTCATGACAACTCCTGGAAGAGATGACTGAGGGTGGAAAAATAAAAAATAAAAAAAAAAAAAAAAACACACCACAGAGCCTTTCCCTCACCATCTGTGATGTTGCATGTGATCCTGAGAATGTTTTCCTGTCCTAGATTCAAGGGTGGGTTTTAGACACTGGGATTATGAATTTGTTTCTGACCTAAATCTGTTATATTTCCCCACTGCCATAGCACAAATATATCCTTTAATCAATTTTACTTTTGCTGCTGTTCAGCATGATCTCCCTTGACTCGTGAATTATGAAATACAGTAAGTATGAGAAACTTCACTTCTTTGTACCATAGATACCACCAAAATCATCTTTCCCATCTTTCTTAGTTGTTTCTGATTTAAACAGGTCCAGTCATCGATTCACAAGTTCTGCTATAATAATTGAGGTATTAGTTCCTTTCTGTAATTTAAAAATGCTTGATCCTTTGTTTGTTTTTCTGAGTGACACTAAAATAGATAAAAATCCTTGTTTTGCACCCAACACTGTTGAATGGTTTTCCCTTTCCAAATTCATTAACCATTTGATAACTTTAATAATGCACCTGCATGTTTTATCTTTTATCCTCCTATGATTTCATCTAGCTCTTCTAGACCCCTCCAACATATTTTCCTATTCAGCCAAATAAATCTGAATAATTTTATATTTTATACAGTCTGCCTATTTTTACTCCTATTGTTTAGCACCCTCCCTTAGCTCATTAAAAACACATTTAAACCCAGCCACCCTAGAACAAAACTGGAGGCTCTCTCTCTCAGAAACCTTCACCATGTAGAAAAATCATCACTTCATTCCTAACTTGTTCTGTCTTTTAGTAGTTTCTTAATCAATATTTTTCTTTAACCATCTTTGACATGTTTCACTGAACACCTGGAAGGCTGGCTGAATACAACAAACAAATGCAGCAGAAGAAAAAGAAACAAACAGATTTGCAAGTGATCAAGCATGCCTTTGTTACACAAAATCTATTCAAAGATTTTTTTTTTCATAATCAAATAAAATGGATATTTAAGGACACTTGAATTACATGAATATTTTTCTATGAATAATTTGAAATTGAGAGGTTTCATATGAAAAATATGAAATATTTTAATAAAAATAACTGGGTTTAGTGTTCCTATGAAATAAATGAGATCCTTTGCCCTTTTGGGACATTACCAAAATGAAGCTGAGGATAAAAATGGTAAGTTACTTTAAATGCACCACTGTACAGCCACCAGCTACCACAGAAAAATGTTGTTTTGACTAGATTTAAATACTCTGGGCATCTGCATTCAAATATAGATTCTAGTTCTTGCATGATATTCTGACATAAGACTAAAATCTTCTGAGATCCAGTAGTAACTGTCAAATTTGTACTTCCAATTAATATGACTTTGCATTATTTTGAATAATTTTTTTAAACTAAAGTTTTGAAAGACATATATTCCCAGCTTTCCATTTTTCAACACTTATATAAAATGTTTCTTCTTTCCATTCTCAGAGGTATCATTCCTAATATTGTAGCAATTATTTTGTTCCAAATGTAATGGTCATCTTTTTCTAGGTTTCACATTGCAAAGAGTCCCTAAACATTACCTGTAGATTTCTTGGATTTTTTTTCTTGTTGGTAGTGGTTTTGTTTCATTTTTTCTCTAATACAAAAAAACAAAAACCAAAAAAGGTATTTGTTTTTGGTTTTGTTTGTTTGTTTGTTTGTTTTTCCCTAAGTATTACAGTATTTAAGTGTTTCATATCCTTTCTTTCATTATGGTTAACTCAATGAAAAAAGACATTAATTATATGTCCAGGCCAACCTCTTACTCGAAGATAAATGTGACACTACCTCAGTTCTCTTAGGCTGACACCACATTCCTCGCCAGTATTTAATGTTTTACCTGAAGTTGTTTTGAAAACTTTGAGCTGAAAATGAAAAATTGAAGGAAAAGCTATTGTACAGAGGATCTAACCCTGATCCAAACAGACCAGATTCCCTGCTCAGAAAGTAACGTTTAATAAGAACAATCCTGACATCAGATGACACTTTGGGTGATGTACTTTGAGTCCAAAAAAACCACCAGTATTTGTTTATAAAGCTTGATTCATGCCCACTCATCAAGATGCAAATTAACTCATTATTTTCCTTGATCTTTTATGGTAGCTTCAAAGGTTAGAGCCTCAAAATGTGTAGAAAAAAACTGGAACACTTTAAAGCCAGTCAGAAACTGATCACCTATGTACTGCCATTTAGAATGTAAAGATACATACAATTTATTCAAATACAAAAAGTACACATAAGAAGCACGAACACGAAATGCAGGCTAAGACGATTTTCCTACTATTCCTATGTGGGTTCTTCTGGTGTCTTCAACTTTCAATGGTTTACATGAGTTGTATTTCACAGTAGCCAGAAGCTTGGAGAGGTCCCTTCTGTTTGCTGCTTCTTACCCAGCTGCTTTAACTCTAAGATCAAGCTTAATTACCTCGTGAAACATAGTTCAGAGTTTTGGGTGAATGTCTGAAATATTTTTTAAGAGCTGTGCATACTATGGCTAGTAAGTACTTCTGAAATTTCAGAACAGTATGATTTTCAGTAAAAGTCTTTTTCTTCCCTGAGCCAGCAGAAACTGAAAGTTCTTGAGAGCTAAATCTGATCAAGAAAATCTGAATTAAAAAGATGCCTTTGCAAAATGAGCTCCTTCTTCCCATACTACAGCCTTTTTAAAGGCTTACAGAAGGCAAAATGAAAGGCAGGCTGGGGGCAAATGCGACACTATATATTTTTTGACTTAATAGTCATATATTTTTTGCCATATGTTTCTCATACAGAGGGAAGTGAAATTACCCAGCTTTCTAGCAAAAGAAAGAAAGAAGTTTACAACGCAATGAAATCAGATAAAAAAAGCTAAAATAGCAACACTAGCTGCAAAAATAAGTTAAATACACGCACACACACAAATCCAAGTTGGATAGACAAGCAAAAGCCTTCCGAGAATAGTACGGAGTAACTTGAGCACTTATATACCACAGATACAGCACTGTAAATCTTTTTTATAGAATGGATATTTATGGACTGGAGGTAGGAACAAACTTTTCTACAGTTTTATACATTTTCTGAACATCACAACACATTGCACTTTTCACAGATGTTAAGGGCAAATTCACATATAACATTGATTGATATATAAACTACTTTTATGGGAGAGCAGAAGCCAGTCTTTCCTGCTCATGAAAAAGAAGGGGAGAGAAGGCTAGCAAGATATGGCAAATTACAAGAGATAAAAGTACATCAATCAAGGCAGGCAGCGGTACGCTGATGACTGACAAATACAAGGTATGTATGCTACTACAAACTGAGTACCAGAGCACTCTAAAGTGGAGAGTTGCTATCTTATGGAATATGACAAAGTTAATGCTGGCAAAACCTGGAAGTTGTAGAAATAATCAGCTGGAAAGGAATAATGAAACCAAGTATTGGAGGAAATACCAGTATCTATGATGGCAGGTGCAAGAAGAGATGGGACTGGTATTTGCTGATAAAGTACAAAGAAAAAATATATCAAATCCAGCACCAGCTGTCTTGTAAGAGTAACTCACTATTATATCATTAGTTTTGTCAGAGGCATCATGTGGAATCAGAGCACCAGTCTGTAAGACAGCAGTATAGATATACATCCTGAGAAATGGATGAGGAAAGGCAATAGGGAGAGAATCACAGTCACTGGGAAGTCACATAGCAGAAAGACACTTTACAATTATATTCGAAGAAAACTGTCTCCTCCCACTGCACCATTTTCGTTTCCCTCTAGATAGTTAGCCTGAACCCCTATACTCTCTTCCTTCAGAAAAATCCTCAGGAGAGCTCTGCTGCAAATTAGGTAAAGATCTCTCCTTTTAAAGTCAATATTACCTCTGTTGCAGAAAAACCACGTAATATCCCAATGTTATTCTTGTCAATTGCTTACATCATGAATCCTGAAATATGAAATTCTGCAGGTAAGCTGTCATTGGTGCAAAGGAGCTCATGCCTAGGACGTTTCAAGCTCCCTGCTCTGTTACCATAATTAATACATGCATGTGCGCATCATTTCAGCCTTCATGCTGTGCTTGTTCTTTAAGAGATTCAAAAGCATATGCTCAGTTGCACATTATGAATTAAAACGAGAATTAGAGGCATTCCAAAATATATGCCTGCCCAAGTTATCTCAGGGAAAAAGTCAGCACATATGAAGCCACAAAGATAATTAAGTCTTGGGAAGACTGCATCAACTCAAGTATAATTACTTCAGGTTGTCCTGAAGCTCACTCATATCTAAGACACATGAATATGCTCCATCCTGGCCCCGCTGAAACTGAGAACAGAAATATCCCCAGCTTCAATGGGGAGCAAATTTTCTCAGTAATTGCTGGGACATTTGCATTTGTGGTGTCTAAGGAAAGCATGAATACTATATATGCGTTTTTAGATAGATAATTCTGATCTTCTTGCAAATGGGAAGTATTTTTCTTGAATTTCTACTTAATGTCACTGTTAATGCCATACCTGCATAAAACTTCCTAGACTATCCCCATTTAAGAACAAACAAGCAGTAGAAGTCACTGTTTTAGTGAGTAAGAGAAAGAACTTATTTTGCTTGGTGTATACTCATATCTACTATCAATTTCATTAATCAAATATTTTACAGAATGAAAGTTAGGTATTGTTTTCTGTCGTCTTTCAAGCATTCGCTTATTTATTACCTCATTGCAGCTAACCATCAGTAAAATTGTTAGGGTTTTTTTTCCTTCTTTTGATTATGACCCTCAACACTTATCCTGTGAGACCAATTTGCTGTTTGTAATTAATTACTTGTTGATGCTTGTGAGAGCAATGCCCCTTGTCCTGAGAGGACCACTTGTGTCCTCCTGGTGCTTTGCAGATGCTTCCCTCCTCCTCCGTCTCTCACTTTGATGCATTTTGAAACCTGGCATAAACAGCGATACTATTTTCTGTCCTAGCAAAATTAGATTTCACATTCCAGTTGTCAAAGGAATAACAGGAATCCATTTGGCACGTGCAAAGACCTGCCGGTGTGGGAATTACCTGTGACTGTCACAGATGACAAGTGTTAATTAATGAGTTTGTCTGAAAGAACTATCATACTGAATGGACCCTTTACCTGTCAGCTTTATGAGAAAATCCTTTTCACTCCTGACAGGTCTCTCCCAGACTTCAGCTCCTTCTTGGTCTGTAGGAGACCTACTTCCAGCCTCGATGGCTATGACTTCAAAGAGAAATAAAAAAAATAAATAAAAAAACCCTACCCTAAGAAAGCAGTTCAATGCACCTTTATAAAACACGTTGGCAGCAAAACAGAATTGAAATGAGGTGTACAATGGGATGTGTAAGAGTTCAAAGGACGAAGCACAGTGCAATTACATTTTAAAGATGTGCTGAACATCCTGCATTAAAGTACCAACTAAGCGCCTTTGCAGGCTCAACGTCTCCCAGTCAAGCCGAGAGATGATTGATAGATGAAAACAATATATTGCCCCCGTTGCCATGGCAGCTTTCCTATCAACCTGCTGATCAATGCAGGGAGTCCAATTTCCCCATGCTGTTAATCTTGTCAGAAGTGTTAGCATCCCTCAGGTTTGGCAGCACATCACCCGCTACGGCTTTTTAATAGTATCTAAGCTATGCTGACATATTATATTAAGTAGATGTACCTATGTGGGTTATACAGCCCTGCAGTAAGAAACAATCACTGTTACATGCACGCTTTTGTAATAAATGTGGGGTTCATTCCAGGAAAGAGTTAAAAGCAATTTCCACATTACGAACTTACAGCTGGATGTGTTCCCTCACGCATTTTATATTGGTCCTAAAGCATCACAGGCTGACACTCAGTAAATGGGTCTAATTCCGGGGAAAAGTCCAAGTGAACTGAACTGGGGTCTGGAGGAGCAGAGAGTCTGTGCTGCCTTGTACAGGACCCTCTTACCGACTGAATAATAGCAGACGAGAGAGCTGCAGAAGGAGCAGATAGCAAAGGGCTGCTATAGCCAACAGTATTAAATATAAAGGGAAAAATTTTGGACACAAAATCAATGACAATATTCCTATTAATTTCATAAATGCAAAATTTTCACCTAAAGAATTAAAGCCTTAAAAGTGCCTGTGTGAGTAAAGGTTTTATTTTCAAAGCTACTGAGGAGTTTGAAGGTACTTATTAGTTGTCTAGGGAGATTTCCAGTAGAGTGTTGGTACCCTTTAGATGCGAGGTTCAATTTCTGTTATAATAAAAGTCCCAAGTTTCTGACTTTGTTTCATGTGAAGCCCAACTTGGTACTCACTGGTCCAACACATATTTATGCATTGCATCTACTGGTTAAAATAAATTATTGTGAGTTCTATCCAGTACTTTTAGAGTCAGTTCAAAACCATTTTTCCTTTACAGCCAGCGAGACCAAGATGCACATGCTCGTTTTCATTGTAGGAGGCTTATAGTACCTGGGCACAACCAAATGAACTTCCAGTGAAAGTTACTTAAGTTCAAGTGTAGTTACCTTTGTAACCTTAGCATAAAATTTACTTATATGTGCGTTTATTTATGTGATATTTAGCCATAAAAATACCATATTAACACAGGCCTCAAAATTGCATCTTGTAACGTACTTCTGGAACGATGCCAATCATGCTATTTAGTAGTATTTCAGAGTTCAAAATGCATATTTTGTCTTTTCAAAGTTTCTCCAGAAATACTTCTATGAATGTATCAGAGCTTCTAAATTCTGAGTTTAACAGTGTTGAATGCTTAATTTAACCCCTTTTACACTGTCTCTTCACCACTTGCAATATAGCAAATGAATGAGGCCTAAGGTCTTTCCCTCTTAAATGCTAGCTTTGATCACCTTTTTAAAGCACCTACAGCTGAGATGTGAAAAGAATAAAGGAAAAATTAAGATAAAATTGGAGAACTAAGAATAGACATATAATACAAAATCAAGAAAAAAATATCGAAAAAGGAGAAAAAAACATGAAAGGGAAGTTTTCAGCTTTAAGAAAAGGGTAACTTTTTGAATGAATTTTCAGACAAATATAAGAATAGATTTTTGCTTATAATTTTTGAAAATAACTGTCATTAGCATAACATGACAGTGTGAACACCTACCAAGCACTGACTCAGCATCCTGTACGTGGGACAGCATCACACTCCCTTACGCACTGAATGAACACAACTTCAATCCCTGTATGACCAAAATTACAGCAGCAGATAATTCAAAGACAGAAAAAACACACATTTCAAATGAAAAATTAGAGAGAAACGTTACAGTTGGTTATGGCAAGTGGCCTGCACATCCTTCACAAGTTAACGCTTGTAGCGGATGATACAATATGCATGAGCAAACTCAGCAGAGAAGACTTAGGCCCACTCAGGACATGCGGCAACAAAGATAACAAGATGCTCTTTCTGTTGACAGGATACCGTTAAATAAAAAGATTCGTCACGGTAATAAAGAAATATAAGCAAGAATAGACACAGCTTCAAAACTGTAGCCAAAACGAGCAATTCTTCTCAAGTAAAATGAGATAAAAGCAGGCTTGTAAGTGAAGACATACAGCAATGAGCTGAAATAGCAAAGACAACTACAAAACACAAGAAAGAAAACAAGAAGATTAGCTTAGGAAAACAATAGACAAGAAAATAAAATCAGATATAATAACTGTCTTGGGGAAAATAATATAAAATCAGAACAAAAGGAAGTGCCTTACCAAGCACAAACAAAAGAAGACGGATGGAAGGGGCGGGAGGGAAAGGGGGCTCCAAACGTGGAAATATTAGACAGTTCTAAATAGCCACACAGCCAAAACAATTCCAAGAGGTACTTAAAGAGAAAATGTTATTTTGCAGGAACACATACAAGAACAAAACATGTCCCTCTCTTGCAAAAGTCAGTTCCTGTGTCCTTTACCAAACTTTTCTAAGGGGATTTGAATGTACAGCTTTATTTTCCAGACACTATTATTTGGTCTTGGTTCCTATTGATATCATTAGTCACAATGCTTTTGTATTTTTCCCTGCAATGGCATTTTGTGACTCAGCCAACACAGCAGCCCAGAGATAATTGACAGGCATCGCTCAGAAAGCACATTCCAGACTCAGAAATAGCAAAGCAGACCACACAGATGAGTGCACGGGCAGGCAGACATTATGTTCTACCCTTTGTAATGATATTAGAAGAAGATTGACTTAATATTTAAGAACAGGTCATTTCTTTTTGTCTGAAAGAATTATGAAAGTTGGTTTCCTGATGTGAAAGTCTAAGGGTCTAAATCTAACATCTATTGAAATCAATAGGAAAAAATAAGGTAAGTGGCATTTTTTGCATTGATTTCACAGACTTGTGAATCATTTTCCAACACATTAATCATAAAGCACAAAAAGAAATGAGATTTCTTTGTTGTATTAGTATTTTTTATGGATAGTTATACAAAAGCCAAACAGGCTTAGCAACAACATAAAGTTAACCTTCCAAAATAATACCTTTCTCCCTTGTCCTAACCAGATATATGTACAAAGATGGCTCATAAAATATTAGAGCCGATTAAAAAAATAACTATACTTTGTGCCGATCCTCATGGCTTGAGCAAGATTTGGTTTTCTTCAATGCTATATCTGAAACATTTTCATGGAGGAATAGTGTATCTAAGCACAGAGTTTTAAAGAAAATTACCTCAGTTAGCAGTTCAGGAAACTGCTATCCTGATGGTTAAATTGGAACAAGACAGAAGAAACGGTTGCAATTCCTTTATTCGATGGCTGCTGGATACCTATGCGCACGCTCACACAGGGCCGTGGATGAGAAATGGCTGCTGCAAAGACTGGCAGAGGATCTGTCCTTTGCACCTCTCTGGAGATGGCCCAGCCAGTTATGCTACTTACATGCCTTCAGTACACAAATACCAGGAATATACAGATATTCTTACTGCTGTCTAAAAAGGCAGGAAATTGAAGTATCCAAAACTTCAAGCATTTGCATTAGTTGAATCGAGATTTAAAAAAAAAAAAAAAAAACAAACAAAAAAACCCACAAACAACAAACAAACAAACAAAACAACCAAAACAAATCCCACAAAAAGTTAGAATTAGAAGAGCAGATAATAAGCTTTCTTGAATCTCTCTATAGATTTCCAGAGCAGGTATCTAATTTCTCCAACGCTTTGTCAAAAAAAAAAAAAAAAGGTATTTTTCCTACCAGAATAACAACATGAAATACATCTTCATAAGAATTTTCCCAAAGTCTCTTAAAGCAAAGAAAACTTTCTGGTATTTATTTTCTGTGGATTTCTTATTGGGCCAAAAAATGTTTTCGTTTGCTGAAGGCAATGTGTATTGTAATAAAATAGATATTTCACCCTTCATAAACATCAGGAAAAAAAGTACCTGTGCTGGAAATGCTCTAAGCAACTGATGCCAAACTCGACTGCTGTCTCCAGACAGACTATTCCCTCCCAGGACAATGTGGAAATGGGCTTTCCCTGGATATATTTTTGGTGCCAAATTCCTTTTATAAGCCTAGCACTTTAATTTCTTTGAGGCTGTGTATTCTAAACAGCTGGACAGTACTACTTTAAAGGCTTTCGTTTCAGCTGCATAGCCTCTCGTCCTCAGACACAGGAGGAGGACGACAGAGGTTTCCCAGCCCCTCTGTGAAGGTCCCTGACGTCTGCTCCACAGCTTGAGGCCCTTCAGATCTTTTCTCATCTCTTTCCGGATGGCCAATGAACCATCTCCTCCCAAATAGATGCAAGCAAGAAACAGGGCTGTTTACTTTTGTTCAGCCACCTATTTCTGCACAGAAGAATAGCTGGAATACTTTATGTTTAAAAAAATAAAACAGTGTCACACATAAATCCTATATTTATGCACCTTCTGTCATATGTAAAATAAATTTACCAAAAATATTCTTCTGGAGAGCAGGCAAGTGAATTGAAAATGTTCTCAGATTTGAAGAGAAAGCCCTGGGACTAGAATTGTGTGAATAATTGATTGTTTTGGTTCACTGCCCATTGTGAATTTTAGCAGGTATTTTGATGAACATCCCTACCTCTCCAGTTTTTCTTTTCTCTCTCTCAAAAAAAAAAAAAATCTTGTTCTTATAAACATTGGTGCAAACGAGGGTATAGCATTGCCTCAAGTTACTGCAAGGGATGCATGACCCCAGAAGCCATTGCCAGCATCTTCCCAATCTCATTTCTAAGCTTTAATGACCATCACAGTCTGCTTTTGAGTTTTGACTCTCCCATTTGATAGAGAAAAAAGACATAGGTTAGTGAAGACATATGGTGAACCCTCTACCACCTTAATGATCTTGTTATGGGTAAGGAGACAGCAGAGAGGTGGTTCCAGGAAAAGGGCTTGCTGTGAAAGAGGGCTGTGAGGGACATCCCAACCGCCTCATGTCGATGCAGATAATCTGTACCACTGGCAGCTGGAAGAAGAGGAGAGGTTTTGCTTTAACTGATAAGCCTTGGTTTATAATGCAAAAACCCAGCTGCTAAGCTAGTTTTTTTGAGGGGGTTGATGTGTTTTGGTTGGGGTTGTTGTTGTTGGTTTTTTTGTTTGTTTGTTTTTTTCACTAAACAGATATAACTTAGTGTAATTCATAGGATGCAGGTTCTGCTTACATCCAACAAATACATGCATTTAAAACTCAGGAGTTATTCACTCCTCACACACAGTTCTCCCTTCCCTCTTTGCAAAACAGCAATTTTGTCCTGTGCAAGGACATCTTCCTCTGAAGAATTGCTTCATCCATTCTGAAGGTGATTAATTTTAACTGCGAGGTTTGATAAATTACATATTAAGTGTTCTTAATGACTAGTACACAAAACATGTACAGAAAACTCACCATCCCTTCTC
This sequence comes from Platalea leucorodia, assembly GCF_965183815.1. Lineage (NCBI taxonomy): Eukaryota > Metazoa > Chordata > Aves > Pelecaniformes > Threskiornithidae > Platalea > Platalea leucorodia. The sequence goes on from NC_138830.1 coordinate 7,127,646, forward strand.
GGGTTATTGATTGAGTGGGTTCTGTATGTAGTAGATGCAGTACTCCAGGAATGCATGCAGTCTGCTGGGACTGAGACATGTATAAATTTTAAAAAGACCAGTGCTTCTGGAAGTTGCCTTAGGTCATAAAAAGAAATGCATACTTATCAGAACTAACATCAAGAAAAAGATAGGGAGGAGCTGAGTTATCTTTAGAGTGATAACAGCAATGGAAAAACATTATCTGCTGAATTTCAAAATGTGCATCGGGCATTCTTCATGCACTGAAAAAGCCTCAGGCTCTCCTAAATATGCTGGGTTTATTCTGTCCCACATTGATCTCACTGCAAGAGCTAAATTTAGGCACTTTTTTTTTTTTTTTTTTATAAATTTAGTTGTTCAGGATCTTTCTCAGTTATGGTGATGACAATAAGTGTGCAATATCATGGTGTTTCCATGTTGACTACTTTTAGGCCCCGGATGGGCACTTCTTTAACCCTGCTGCGCAATGGTAGGTAGTGCCATATAGAGGTATGCAGGCATAACATCTATTGGTCCAGAAAACTCTCTCTCTGCTGTCGTTACAGTGGGAGGTCTTGGCAAACAGTCCTGTTTTAATGGTTATCACAGCAATAACCTCAATTCTCTCCTCACCTACTTTTCTAATCCTCCTCCCTCCCTCAGTCTCCTCCTTCCTTCCAGGCTTATTTGTTTTTCTGCATTTTCCAGGAACATCTGTATAATCCATCCTAAGTGATTTTTTTCTCCAGTTTATTACTTGTGCAGCACCTTGTTTCAGTCAAGTGTCAAACCCCTCCTTATTAATGACAATTTCGTTGATAGCATTCAGTACTACTATGTTCTTGCATTGCCCTAAATTACAGGTTCCACCTGCAGCAATCTCTATATGTATCTTCATTCCCAGCCTCTTTCAAAGGTTGCCCAAAACAAGTAAATGAAAAGCCTGCTGGTTGACCTAATTGGCTACTGTTAGGTTGTCACTCAGCTCCACCTCCCACTAGCCATTAATCTACAGGGCATCATTTCCTGTTAATTAATAGGCTCAATTACAGTATCTTTTTATCTGAGCTTCCTTCCACTGTGTTACAACCAAGCAAAACACACTGACAGACCCAAACACAGACTCTTGGCCAAATCGTGATGATCAGTTTAATTTACTTTATAGACTTTTCTTGCTTATGGAGATCTGTTTCTCAACATGTGATTTCCTTCCATATGGCTTGCAAAAACTCGGGGGAGTAGTGCACGCAGAACTGCTTGGTCAACACATTTGTTACTTCCATCACGGTGGCCCAAAGCACTGATTCATCATGAAATTAGACAAGCAAGGAAGCAGCCAGCCAAAAAACAAAACTGGAAATACAAACAACAGTGGAAGAAACCTTAAAAGACTGTTAAGTAAACTATAATCAAGATCTACTTTCATCTTGTTTCTTAATTTTGACATCCATAAGAGCTAAGTTGCAACTTACATAAAAAAATTATTTTGTTATCAATGTTGCCAAGACAACCTTAACAAAAAAAAAAATCTCCCTGGGTAGAGTTTCTGCTTTCTAAGGGTTATTGGGCACTCTCCTCTTTGCATGTGTAGACTTGATTTGTCTGCCTTACCTGGTGCCCTCTTACCCCCACCTTCAATGAAAAGCCCAAGAGCTGTTGAAGAGCTGTTGAGGCAGGCCTAAGAATAGGCTGCAATTAAATCTTGACAATGCCCTGTTCACACATAACTCTTCAGTACAAAGAATAGGCTGCCACATACCACAAACAGTACTCTCGAGCATTAATTCCTGAGAGGAAATAACTCATCAGTGAATCAGTGTAAGAAAAGGTGCTTATTCTTTGCCTTGGAAACGAGCGAAGGGAAATGTTACAGAAGAAATTGTTTCACTGGAGAGGCTACGGAGAGCTGGCAAGAGCAGCAGCCTGGTTTGAAGACTGAAGGTAAGAAAACATGAGAAATATGAAAGAGTTTTGAAAGGCACATGCAGTAGGGAAAAGACACCAGCTCCCTGAGCAGCTCTTCTCTGAAGCACTCCCAGATGCTCAGACCACGTACAATTGTTTTCTCCTGAATGCCACTAGCAAAATACACATAAAGCAATTTTCTTAACCCCTAAGTTTTTACTTTCATGATTAGCGTGTGTCTTTAAATAGGTGAACTCAAATCACAACAGAGGTGCCCACCAGGCTGGAGTCCCACACACAGGCTGTGCTCTGCGCATGCAAAGGACCATCAGCAGTCCTGAGGTCTGAAGTACAGGGGCCAGGAGGTTGTATTTCTGCAAATGAGTAGACAGAGGAGCAACATTCAGAAAACATATCAGTGAGGCTGAAATTAAATCATGCTAACAGGACTGTGCTGAGCCTCCCGAGAAGGTGAAGTGTTGGGTCCAGCTGTCCAGAGGCCAGCCAGCACAGCCTGGAGAGTAGCCAGGCACCATGCTCCTTGATGTGGTGCACCGGCACTCTCCAGGCATAGTATGGTGGGCATTAGTTATTGGGGTGGTTTTCCGTGCTAAAGAGAGAGAGATCATAGCCCCTGTAACATAAAGGTGTTGGAGACCAGTTTTCCAATAAACAGGCCCTCAACTAGAAGCCAGACATTTTAAGCAGAAGACCACTTTGTTTTTCTACTCAGTAAGAAAAAGCACCAGCAGTATGGAATAGACATGTACTCTGTGGCCTAAGTGTGATGGGAGCAGAAAAAAAAAACCCAAAAAAAGGACAAGAAAAACCCCACAACCACCAAACCAAACCAGAAAAGCAGGCACCTTTGGCAGGCTTTGTTTTCCCTAAGCACTGAGCTGGCTGGATACGCAGACCACGACTGCGTTTAAGTGAGGGCAGGGAGTGCAGGGGGCAAGTTTCTTTATGCCCTTCTCTTACGTGCTCATTCCCAGCTTGGGAAAATTAAGCTTAAGGTATATCTCCTTGTTACGGCTAAGTAACTGTAATGTGCACATGCTTACTCTGTAGAAAAAAAAAAAAAAGTAAGAAACAGTGCATGAACAGCATTAGCCCATTTGTTGCTTTTCTCAGAAGCCAACCCCATCTATCCTTTTGTTCACTTATTGTGCAGCTTCAATCTCGTTTTGATCAAGTATTTTCTGTGCCTGCTCTTAGTGCACATTTTAAAACAATTTGCCCTTTTTTCTTTTTACTGTACGATTTAACTCAAAAACTTTATACATCAGGAGCAAATGCAGTTGATCACTATGCTTAGTTTTATGGCAGAAATAAAGCGTTGGGTCAAGGGTATGTCTGCATTAATGGTAACACGGACTTTAATCCCAGACAAATGTATCTGAAATGCTATTCCAATGCATTTGCAAGGATTGCACTGAGAGCATTTGCCTTGAAGATGACAGAAGGAAACACACAGGCACAGACACGCACTTGCACAACATGCACAGTCTGACTAGCAAGCAGCATTAATAAACTACATATTAATGCAGGTGAGTATAGATCGGGGAACACTAAAATGCCATATTTGCAAGAAGTCTCAACTCATAACACATAGGTGGCTGCAAAAATCAAGACTGCTGATTTTATTTACCATTCGTTCTCTGAGACAAAACCCGTGTGATCAGGAATCATGACACTGTGGAGCTGTGAACAGCCTTATCCCCAGCAGCATAATAAGTTATTACCCTTAGCTTTTTTCCCCCCTCAACAGCACAAAACCTTTACAGGGAGAAAAGCCATCACTGAGGTAGGTACAGTGTTCAACAAATCCTCACATACCTTCAGTCGTCTGTCACACCATGGTATTATTCAGTGTTTTGATACACAGCAACCGCATGCACTATTGCTGCATCCATGACGCAGTTGCCTTTTCTCCAGCTGGAGCTGCTGGGTGCTGCCATCAATTCAAATGAACGATGCTAATGTACACAAGAGCTGGCTAAGTCAATTGAAAAAGAGCACCGCTGAAATATTTCAATCTGCATAAAACACCTTTTCTGGAATGGCAATATACCCACTTGTGGTTAATTATGACATCTTCAGCAATTTCTTCATTGATTTGAAGGAGAGCATCATATATTTGGGGGTTCTCGATCAATCGTTCTCCTTTTGGTACATTTAACTGCTGCATTCTGCAGCAGTATTTTGTACAGCTATTTTGTTGTTCACAGAGAAACACTCCTTCAGAAAACACCTCAGACTGATTTATTTCAAGTCATTAGAGCAAAATCTTTCAAATGGACAATATGATTTATAAAGTCAGAGAAATACTTTTATGAACTATCTTACGAATTCTAAACCTTCAATATTTGTTATAGCTCTTTATTCATTTGGTCTCTGAAAAGAAAGAAAAAGCTCACTGCTGAATAAGAGGAAAATGATTCTCAAACAATAAGCACATCAAATTAAAAAATCATTTATTTCAGTGCCTCTCATGCCGCTTAGTCACAAATGCACACAATTGTCTAGCCAGGCTTTTCAGCCCGCACACAGCTATTCTGTGTCTTTGAGGCATAAATTGAAAGTGAGCAACTCTGACAGAGAGCTGAGAGGAATACACAAACTCTGAAGTGGAACCGAAACAGCAAACTTCATGGGTTTGGGTTTTTGGTTTTTTGTTTGTTTGTTTCCCCCCCCCCCCCCCCCCCCACAACCCCTTCTCAAATGTGTGCACAGTTTGTGTGTGGCTACCTCTATACTCTTAGAGACACCAAAACCTTTACCCATTTGGGTAAACAAAATAAAGGAGCGAGTCCCACGTATATCCAAACAGCTCTATCCCTCTGAAAGCACAGCATCCATCAGCCCCAGATATTTTAACAATAGATGCTGGCCACCTAATTGCCCTGACACTTGTCTTTCGGCACGAAGCTCGAGGAGCACGGCTCAGTGCCCCAAGATGTGCCACCCCGCAAAGATAACTATTCAGTCCCACCAGCCCCAAGCTATAGCTGCTGAAGAGATAGCACAGCCTGCTTAACCCTCAGCTAATCTGGCCTTCTACAAGAATCCCTACTGCTGGGCTAGATAATCCTATAGCACATATGGTTTGCAAACAGCCCAAGGACACCCTATTCTAGAGCCTTGGAGTGTGGGGAGAAACATCACACAAGCCAAGAAGATTAAAGGCTCTTACCACTTCTCACTGTATTACCACTGGTTTCCCTACTGGAGGGGGCAAAATAATATGAAAAAAGAGAAAAAAGGAAAGGATGGAAAGGAATATTAAGTGAAAAACCATGTAATCTCCTAAACATAAGCTCTGCATCCAATACATTGCAGCCAACTTTTTCAAACTCCAAACATCTCCAAAATGCTAAACCATGGTGACCTTCTCTGGGAAAGGGAGCACAGTTACACACCAGGCTTTCGTACTCAAATTCACATATTTATTCTGACTCTTTACAGACCCAAATATCCCAGCCTCATCCATATTTCTCCAGAAACCTGCGACAACTTGTTAAGTTGTCACAAACCAACGCTATTCATTCTCCCTGCCCCCAAGCTCCTGGACAGGTAATATTGCTGCTGCGTGAGTCTAATAGCTCTGAATCCAGCTGGTTCTTTGCCGTTTACTTTTTGTTCTTTGCCATTCATCGTGTTTCCTATTTCTCCCCTTTCATTTACCAGGTAACTCTTACTCATCCTTTTTCACCCATCCACAGTCATGACTTTTTCTAGTGTTTTCTGTCTAAGCTATTTTAATCTAATCTTTCATGGGACTGCTGGCTCAGAATGATAGCTCTCCTTTCAGACCTCATTTATCACATTACCGTATGCCAGTATTACTTGATTACTGGTAAGAATTTAAATTTTCTCTTTATTGTTATAAAAAGCTGTTATGAACCTCCAGGCTCTCCTGTATTGTGCAAAGAGAAATAATTATAAAAAGTACCTACTCTCTTTAATACCAATAATTTTTTATCAACTGATCATTTTTTTCTAAGTATAATAGTAGTCTGACTAATTCATACTAAATACAGCAATTTTGCTGTCACCTAGCCAAATATTTCTAATATTAACAATACAGTTTAGATAAAATGATTTAAAAAGTTGTATGTACAGCCATTTTCTGTGTGGTTATGCAATGATAATTAATTATCTTGAAGTCTTAACTCCAATCTTTCACTTCCAATTATACTTTAATATTTCTGATGATCATTCGGTAAGAAAGAGTTTTCTTTCTTAAATTTCATAATCTAGTTTGACATTAAACCACTATTGACTGGAAGAAACGAGAAAGGAGATGCGTGCCTGGGAGCACACTCACCTTGCATCACTTGATGCTGCAGACTGAAGCATCAAGTTGCAATGTGGAAATAAGTTAAAAACCTCACTGCATTCGTAGGAGGTGTCAGGAGAAAAATTATGTATATTGTTTGCACAACAGCAGCACTTCAGATGCTAACACAGAGGGAAAAAAAAAAAAAAAAAAAGATACAGCGGCACACAAGCACAAGGACAGCGATTCCCTGCTGATTGCAAGGAGGCTGGGGGGATGCACAGCAGCTCCCAGGCAGGGAAAAGCCCTCAGCCACATCCCCACCCTGCATATCTCACCCTCCGGGCCACATCGGCAGGGCCAGGAAGGCCATCTTCTTGCCTCAAAGCTCTTGCCTTCCTTTGCCGGGCAAAGTTAGAGGCCTCTTGTCCTCCTACATGCGTGAGCTGGCATTGCTTTAGCTCTTCCTCGCTTGTCAGCTCCAAGCTGGGAAAGCACCAGGCACGGTCAACAGCTCTGTCCCTCTCCAGAGAAGCTGAGTGCAAACCCAACAGCAGCAACCCACCTTCTTCGTAATACACATAGGCACACTTCAGTTTTTTTAAGATATTGGCTATATAACGTAATACTTCTCAAACAACTATATGTTATCAAGAAAAATACATTCTTAAAGATTTTTTTTTTTTTCCCCTCAAGGTCCGATTCAAACACAGCTGAAACCAGGACACTCCCCTTTGCCATCACTAATAGCTCGTCAGAAATATCTGCAGCTCTTCTCTTTTTACAAAAACGGTGTGAGCCTTCTTACCAAAGATGAGAGCACAGTCTGGAGCTCTTTGCTCTCATGGAGATGGGGTCTGGGACGCAAGCAGGAGTCTCTGGAAATGGTCATCTTTATCTCAGTCAGAAAAATCTACTTTTACTTCTTTGCAAAACTTTTATGGCTACGAGCATCATAAAAACAAGAAGAAAGTCTGCAAAATCCTTGACAAGCCTTTCTGCTAAAAAATAAAATTTTAAAAATTTTTATTAATACATTGCGACTAAATTTCCTGAAATGGTCTTAAACCTTACAAATACACCCCCACAAAATTAAAACCTTCAAGAGCAAGTCACCATAGACTAAAATTCCAAGCAGTATTTTTCTCCACTAACTCTCCCACACATATTATCAACAGTTGAACAAGACCAGGACAATTGTACAATATTCAGAAGTTATTACAGACTTTACTCAGTGCTCAACAGGGATGACTCTTTACAGAACCATGGATTTGTTTTAAAAGGTGAAATTCCCTAGCACATTTTGCATATGAAGTAAAATTTTAAAAGCACCAATAAATGCAGATTATGAGCACTAATCTTAGCCTTCAGCCTCAGGATCACTGGAAGTTTTTCCCTCCTGCCTGAACAACACATGTTCAGAATATATCCAATTTTTCCATCTTTTATTTGCATAGGTGGGGACAGTTTATTCAAGCCAATTATCTCAGCATGATTCATCATCATGATGCTCTAAAATAAAAGCAATCATGCTAGATTGGTTGCAATTAAAAAGGTATTTTTACATTTGGAGAAAAATTACCTGTTGAACAGACAACTTTTTTCCAAACAAAATCAGGATACCTGTTGAACTGGTATGCTGCATTTTTTCCTCTCTCTGAAGTTCAAGTGTGTAGCCCCCTGCTCTATGTTTTCCCTTGATTAAATGTCTGTAAAAATGAAGTTAAAAGCTCTGGCCAGTCCACTAAGCGAGTATAAATTTTTATTGACCCATTTTAATCAATAAAACTATCACTGTTTTGCAGCATTGCAAAGCAGTGCTCACAGACAGCACTGCCAGTGAAGAAACTAAAGGACTGAGGATTCAGGGACCCATAGCACTCCAGAGAAGAAAAAGGGAATGGCTGTCATCCAACGAGATTTTTCCCACAGCCTCTCTCAGTCACACACTTCCAACTGCTAATTAAATATTACTTAATTGATGCACTCAACCTCTGGCAGATTGGGAGAAGAGTGTTTATAGGTGGAGACTCAGCTCAGCACTGAAATCTACTTTTATATTTAAGTGTATGACCATTGGTCTCCCCTCTTCCCCAGCTGAAACAGCAGTGTGACCCTCTGCATCACACCCTGTGCTCTTGTAACTGCAGCTTCTCACTTGCTCACCTCTTTTGAGTAGGAAGTGTTCAAATCTTGCAGAAATAATCTAAAGACTTAATTTCTACCGACTACGGATCAGAGCATATAGAAAGAACGATAAAGCTTAAGTAACTACAGAAATTAGGAATGACTACTTCTAAAGCTTATGGCCATAAAAATACACCTCGTCTTTATTCTTAGTGGTGGGAAAGGGAATATATGTGTATATGTACATATGCATATACGAATACATACACATTTTGGGCAGCTCCCTGTTGCTACAGACTAGCACTTCTACATTCTTCACTAAAAAGACTTTGCAAGTGCAACATCCAGAGAGGGCCACAAACCTTAAGGCTGTAAACAGAATAAGAAAAATCATCGCTCAAATTTCTCTTTGATTTACAGTGAAAGCAATTTGTAGAGGCACTGGGCAGAAGCAAATGCAGACCGCAGCCTGTACAAACTAAAACGTGAGCCTCTGACTACAGAGCAGTCATCTGCAGCACACCCAGCAATACAAATGGCAGTTTACGTAAAATTTCCTGAGTGGCAAACATATTTGTATGCTTCAAACTGGAATTGATGTTCTGGTTACAAAGAAATGATACTGTCTCCAAATTGAACTACAGCTGCATCATCTTTAAATACCTGAAATGTTCCAATACCTGACATTTTTTAAGTGTCACTCCATCTTTGATCTTTGCAGAATATGAAACTCATTATAGTTCCCACAGCTGATCCTTCACTCTATTTGTTTCTTCTTTAAAAGTTGTTTTCTAGCAGAACTGAAATAACCTTTAAAACAGGATAAAAGCCCAAATTTTGCAGACTGCTGTATCCACACAAAGGAAGACACTGTACCGCTCTGGAGAGCAGACGGGTGCTGCTCCAGCGCTGCCCTGATGCAGCACAGCAGGCTGCTGCATCAGCGAGCATCCCCGGTGCACTCAGCTTGGGGGGACAGAGCCATCCATCCAAAATGCTGCCACTGCACATCACACACAAACCCTTTTTCTGCTAAAAAGCAAAGAAGTGTTTCAGCAGCGAGTAAAGTAACAAACCACTTCAGTCATTCTCTGTGACATTCACACAGACAGGATCCAGTTTTTATATTTGTTCGCTCTTCTTTTGATCGCACTGGTGGCAGAAAGCAGATTCAGGACATTTCCACATGGCAGCTTGCGCCCACCTCATACCTGGAAGCACCGAGGGGACCTGTGCAGAAGAGTTGAGTGAGGCCAGCTCTGGTCTGGAAGCTGTACGGCCACTTGGAAGCAATTAGCACACTCAGGCACTACCTCTGAAGGCTTCTTTCTCCCACCACATGACCAGAAGAATTTGGGTTCCCTGTCCCACGTGGTAAATCCCTGCTCTCAGGCTCTGGACATCATCCGCTATGACCGATCTCACTGCAACCAGCTGTCAGGCATTCAGGGATCCAGATGAATACCAACAATGTTGGCTTGTATCTAATCAGCATCCTTCCCCAGTATTTGAAAAAGCTGCCAATATTGACCAAATACATTATTTCAAATTACAGATTCAGAATTAAAAAAAAAAAAAAAATAAAAAAAAATGCTTTTTCTCCTTGACGCCATACTAAGATCTTATATAAAAACCAATTTATAATGTCCCTCTTTCCTATTTACAGTATTTGTACAGTCTCAGATTCAAAGGTGGTCTAAGCAGAAGAAATTCCAACGAAAATCAATGCCATAGGTATGCTCTTTAAGCAGCAGGTGAGGCAGAACCCTCTAGAAGGACAGGAGTCATTGGTTTTTCTTACCTGCCAGTGTCAGGGGAGGAAAAACATGAAAAGCCTGAAAGAGTTTCAGTTTTTCACTCTCAGGACAAAGTATAACTCACAATTTCCTTTTGCTATGTCAGCTTCAAGTAGGTTGAACTTGGCTTTACATCCTTCTCTGAAAAAGAGCATGACATACGTCCTGAAAATGGACACTTTTTTTGCCCCTAAATAGCTGTGAATGAGTACTTCTGGAAGTCCAGCTGCATGGCTGCAGGCTGGGTGAGCACCCTCGAGTGCCACAAGCTTCACCGGAGCACTGTGTAGGACCACATCACAGGAGAAGCATGCAGAAACATCATCCCTTCATTGAGCTCTGGATTTCTCCTTTGTCTCCCCCAGGCTGAGCAAGAAAAGAAATAGCTTAAAAATTAATGTTCTTATTTCCCCTCTCCCCACCCCTGCCTTGTTTGTTCTTTGGAGCTGGAGAGAAAACAAAGGTATTTCATTATTTAGTGCCACCTTAAATTTTTGATAGTAGTTAAAGTCAGATGCACTGCATTAAAGGGTACAAGCTTCCATTATCTAACAGTAAAGTTAATAACAGGAACATTGCAGTGTATCAGATTTGCATGTAAGCATATGGACACACTTGGGTTTCCGAGATGAATGTTCTGCCACAGTGAAGGCTGAGCTTGTCAAATGAATTATTGAGGCAGTAACTGCAAATTAACACAAATTACACACAGTTATCAGAAGGAAGCTTTCTATTTTTTTCCCCTCAAAGCTTCTAGAACAAAAGTGGGAAAAGCTTCAGAAATTGTACCTCCCAAGAAGGAAACACCAACACATGCTCTTACATTGCTTTGCAAGCAGTGAGTTAAAAGACAGCTGAAAGAGGAAAACACACTTCAAGGCTAAAATTATTGAGCAGTATTACACAGAAGGACTACTACACACTGGCTTTGGGTATCGTGCTGCACTAAGCTCAGTTACAACTCCTGCCTCTCCCTGAAAGTACAAAGCCAGCACTTTTTACAACAGAATTGCAGTTCTTGAAGAGATGCGTATCCATCCCCACCTCCAACTTTACCCATGTTTGCAGTCTCCCATAGGGACGCTGAAGAAAACAGAGGAGTCCAAGCTGCGTTCACCGAGAACAGAGATGCTTCCTGAAACCCACCTGGAAACGAGTGGACGAATCTGCAAATGAATTAAGGTTATTGTCTCTACTTTTAATGATATCACTGGGCTTGCAAGATTCATTTCTGACTACCACTTTAAAAATAAGCAATGAAAATTTGTTAGTAAAGACTAAAGACAATGCGGTATTATTGTTATTATTACCCTGGAATGCACGATTCCCCAAAGTTGCTCAGACTAACAGGCAAGAGCCATCTGTTTCTCCAACTACTAGTTATTACAAAAACAGGGTTACAAACAAAAGGTTCTTAGTAGCAATTCCCCTATATGAATTAAAATATAAATTTATTTTTGTCTGTCCTATGTATGTCACCTGGGGCAACCAGAGAACTTATGGATATTATTCACATTAACGAATCCCCTCCATTTTTGGTAGAACAATTTAATCTAGGTGAACTTCTCAGAACTACCTTCAGAGTCTCATGAGAGAGGTTTCTATTCCAGGCTGAGAAATAGTCTCTGAATTTTCATTTATTTCTTCCAATGAAAGTTCATGTCTTCCTCCCATCATGTCATATGTAATTTGCTCTATATTCCACTGGCCAGATTTTTCCCCTAATTCCACCGGCACAAAATCTGTCACCTTGTGAAGAAGTTGGAAGGTTACGGTCCTATCTGGGGTGCTCCAGCTAACCCTTTCATTTGCAGAGACTCCCTCCTCTGGGGCATCTTCTCAAGTTCACAGATCTCGATGCCTGAGCATGATGTGATTGATGTAGACGTCCAAGTCCTGGTGTTATAGTAATTGCCATTTCTGTCACTGCACCTGCAGGGTTTCCTCTCCATTATCTCAAAGAGCTCTGGATGTCTGAAACTGTAGGAGTGTTAACAAAAAAAATACAACACAAAAAAAAAAGGAAAAAATCCATGCATCTCTAGGCATGGAGATTACTTCTTATTGCTCTGTTGAAAATAGTTCAAGATTACATTGCAATCTTCAAGATTAATAGTAAGACCTCAAGAATAAGTTTCCCTGTCCTTTTCAGTTAGGCCTCTTGTTTTCTTTGGCAGAAAAAACTTTGCCTGGAAAAGCAAGCTGCAGCCCCAGCAGCTCAAACCCTCCTCTGCACCCAAGAACAATGTCATCTTTTTTATTTAAAAAAAAAAATTATCATGAACTACTGCTTTCAGCTTTATCTTCAATTTTTTTTTCAGAGCCTTTCCTAAAAACTCCTTGCTCTAAGGTGTCTACAGTTTGTACTGTAAGTTATTGCTTCAACCTAAAACTCACCACAGAAAATCTAAAGTTATTATCACTTTTTCTTAATAAAATTAAAAAGAAAAAAGATATAGATTAATATTTACAGGTTTTTTTTTCTTTCTGACATATCTTAAATAATATTAACAAAACAGCATGTAAACAGAGAAATTTCAAAAATCTTTTTGCAAGAAGAAGTTACTGATCCTATTTGTTTGAAATGGAAGTCTTTTCACTGATAATAGGGTGAGTAAATTGCTGACAACAATCCCAGCAGTTAGAACTGCACATATCGCATATTTCCGCTACCAAGAAAAATACAGCGTTTCCTAGACCTGTTTCCATCTAATCCTAGATCTTCTGCAAAACTTGACCGAAGACTTATTAATCATTTAATCACCAAAACCAAGAAGATTTTTCTGTTTCTTTTCCCAGTCTTTCCATGAATAGGAACATGTATTTAATCTTACTTTACCTGTTTATTAACCTCATAATCATAATTTTGCCTGTCCAGAGCACTCCTTTTAGCAAAATATCCCCTACCTGAATTTTCTCACCTCCAATTCGTCTCTTGCTTTTTCCAGTAGCACAACTTTAATTTAAAATTTAACAATTTTAAGGAGTTCCTTAAAATTAACTTCACAACTGCTTCAATTTGTTATGATTGCTTTTAGAGCAATTTTAAGAGAAAAGGAGTACAGCAGTGGGTGCTTTTAAATCAACCTTCATGGCACAAAACAGAGGACAGGCCCTTACAGACACAGGTGTCAATAGTCTTTTTTTGTACCATTGTACTTCCAGTCACCATTGGATATGAGTACAGGCTTTGTAACTTATTTCCTATTTTAAAAATATACATATTTATATATATATGTAATTAGAAATGGAAGAAATAAAACCTTTAATATTAATTAAGCCTAAATTAAAGCCTTTAATATGCTTTCAGAAATCACTTCCTTTGTGATTTTAGCCACTTTTTCAGTCGCTGCAAACATGGTCACCACAAGTAAAGTCAGTAACCAGCCTGGTGGATAGGTGGCACCAGAGGGTACATCCCTGCCTGGCAGGGTCTAGTTGTGGACCTATTAGTGTTTTTTGTGCAGTCCCCTTTTGAACATCCCAGAGCAATGAACCTCCTGCAGCAGCAAACTTCGATGCTGACTGCGCACTGGTGCTGTTTTAAACCTTACCCTTACAATTTTATTGCATTTATAGCTCCCTGGTTCTTAATGGCAGAGTTTGGTGAAAAGCAGACTGCGCACCATTGTAGACCAAAGTCCCTGCTACCATAATGACAAATTGCAGCAATTAGTTAGCGTGGATCCAAGCAATGCTTCGCAATGCAACCAGATCAGGTCATCAGTTTGCTTCAGGCACTACCTGACCTCTTCCTATCTACTCCCTGTTTGAGGAGAATTACATTTGAAATCACAATAATTGCCGCCTGAACGACATGAAGATCTCATTTGAAATCAATTCATTCAGTTTCCCCTTCCGTGTTTCTAATATTGTTTCTGAAGTATCATGACAATTTAAAATAATTATATTTTAATTAGCGCTGATTTTCGGTGGAAGTCATGCATAGCCACTTAACAACTTCCACATTAATACCCAAATAAGTTCCCTGTGATTATCTGGAGACTCAAAGGCAGAAATAATGAGATATTGGTATAGTCTTTGTATCTTTATAAAAAGATCTCTAACAGACTGTATAAGCAGCACATATATGTCAGAGCAAGAGAAATAAGCAAAATTATCATGGGCAACAAAAAACGCAAAAATGCAAACTAGAATTCACAATTGTCTAAAACATCTACTTTAAACTTACTTTATCATGTTTAGGAAAAAATAACAGCACTTTAAAGGATGATAATATACAGTCAAATATTTCAGCCCTTTTTGTAAAACACACACCTAAAGGCTGGGTTTTTTTTTTTTAATTTTCTAGGAGTTCTTTAGAGAACACACCTATTCAATACCTTCTTTTTTAACACTGGATATCACCCATTAGTCCCCAACCACCCAGCAGGGTTGCCACTCTTGCCTTCATCACTGAAGCAAAGCTAGGACAAACGGGGTGAGTTACCACAGCAAATGGGGGCCTTGGGTAACGAGTGACTCGGAACAGAAATCAGTATTGCTGCAACTTAGGACAGATAATGTTTTGCCAGATTTTCTGAAGATCACTCTGAAAATTTATGAAATAGCCCTCGTAATTTTTTTCCTCCCTCCTGTGCGGTGCGCTAAGTCCTCTCTACCCAAGCGTGGCAGTGATTCCCAGCAGCAGCCTCAGTTCCTCACAGATCAGGATTTCTATCCCCAAACCCCACTGCAGCTAATGCTGCTTTGCTCCTTTGAAGTGTTTTTAACAAGGGATCCCAAAGCATTTTTAGCACCTCCTTTATGAGTTACTTGGATATAGTTGCATTCATTTCACGGATGCAGAAATTCACCAGTCATGGGTATTCACTGGGAATGAAAGTCAAATGTCCTAATTAGTCACATAGTCCACTAATCACTTGATTATCTTCATTTCCTGAAGCCAAAACAATTTAATTTTAAGTTTTGGAGGTATTTGTGCACAGCGGGATATTAGCTTGAATGAGGATATGTAGTCAAAAAGGAAGAACATTAATTTCCCTAGAAAAGCTTTTAGTTTTGAACACAATGACATAAAAAACCCATAGCTAAATAGCAGTGGTACATTGCCACTACATACTTTTTTTTGACAGCCTGAATTATGGAAGTGCTTTTACACCCAAAAGAAAGAACAGCCATGTTGCTCCTAGACTAAAATTGTCTGAGAGCAATGCATTTCGCAGAACCGGAGCAGAGCTTTAGAGAGTATTTAAATGACATGGCATTACTCCTAAAGGAAATATTACTGACAACAGCATGCAAATGTTTGGTATAGTGTTTGGCACAAAGAGAGAACATATGGTATTTAACGCAAGCAAATTAAACAGCTCTATGCTACAGTCAACTGGAGATGCATCCTACTGTAGCAATCCTAAATGCGGTATAAACGATTTCCCTCCAGATCTGCACCTGTATGAAACTGGTTGAACATATGCATGGTTCAACCAAGTATGCATTGTTAAATTTCATCCAGGCTTTCCAGATGCATACAAATGATGGATTCTAGGTAAAATTTATGGTAAAGTATTTCAGTAGTTCAGAGTTTCTCTATTTCTATTCCTGAACTCAAGTGGCTGATACATAATTTCAGATTGGCCATCTGCACATGTGATCAACTGTCTCCTCCTCGAACATGAGTTTTTCTATTCTTTATTTAATCTCAGTTGAATGCATTTAAATTACCCTCATTTATACCCTGCTCCTGCAACTCTCTACAGACCAGAACTAACTATCCAAAGCCATATGCTGCCAAAGAAAGCGAAGTCTACAAGAGCCTCCCCAACCACAGCGACTTGTATCACATCAACAAAGTCAAGGCTGCTCAACACCACACTGCTCCCTGAGTTACCAGGATGATCCAATCCTGCCCAAAACTCTTGAGTCTTTAAGCAATGCAGGCTGCTCCATCCCAGTCTGCTGACCTTCAGCTGGGGAAGACTTTCTACCTCCTGACCACAGCCCAGACTCTAGACATGGGATGATTTGCACTGACCACAGCCCAGCTCTTACCTTTCAATGCCATCACCATGCTGCAGGAACCATTTCTTCCCCTGCTAAAACAGAGGCATTCTTTATTCTGCAATTTTAACTCTGTGGATTTCCTTCAGCTACTAGTCCAACTGTACCTTGCTAAAATCTACCATGCGATGCAAATAACCCAAACTAAGTTTCCTGTGTAATGATATTATAATCACTGAATCTTCAGTTTTATCAATGTTCATCAGATTTGGCTCCTTTTCTAGGATGAAACCCAAAAAACCTCTCTGTTCACATCAGCTGCTCAGTAGACTGTTCAGGGAGATAATTTTGTTTCACCTCTAGAAACACTTTTAGCTATACTGAAAATATTCCTGCAGTCATTGTCAGTAAAGCAACCTAACCAAAAATCAATGCTTCTGACTTCTTCCACAAAATTAAAACATCTATATTAACTAACATTTTCTCTTTCTTTGCCCTGCCCTACAGACCTATAAACATCTAACCTATTTGTGGAAATTTACATTACAATATTCATTTTATCCCATCCTTGGGGTAACAAGCTAAGTTACATGTTACAATTCATAGAGAAGTTATCTTTTATTATTTTAAATTAGAGACAAATTTTATTACCTTCACATATTTCATTACACAAGTTGTCCTATTGAAATGAATGATTTATTTCTATACTTTAGTATTGCTGAGGGTTAGTAATAATATTAAAATAAGATGTTATGGACTATAGTCTAAGAATAAAAGTCAAAATGTTTCAGCTATTTTTATGCTAAACATCATCTCTATGGAAACACCGCAGTTAAATTTAATATGAATTATCATAGATTTTTCTAGTAATACAGACCATCATTAAAGAGTCCAGTGTAGTTTTAAAGGGAACAAACTAAGAATTTAGGTGTCTGAACTGACTTACTGGATACCTTAACCATAATCTTTTTTATCTCTGTGCATTAACTTTCTCTCTTGCAAAAAGAATTACCTTTATGGCTGTAATATGAATTATCACTTGAAGTCTCTGAGTTCTCCACAAAAAAAAAAAAAATATTCAGAAAATATTACCAGAGCCCCATCACTCTCTTTGATTAATGAATTAACTGCCGCTACAGGCACTTTCATCTTTAACTCTGAAAGACATCTCATAAGAACAAATATTATTTCTAGTTTTCCGTATTTTAAAAAAGTGATACACTTTTTAACATACATTTATGTGGAGAGTTTGGGAAACACGGCAAAGGGAAGGGATGGTGCCACACTCTCTTATTATCTTCATATTAAAAGAAGGAAGATGTATAACAGGCAATATTTTAACCAGTCTGGCCTCAAAACCTCTAAATGAGACCTTTGCCCAGTACAAATTCTATGGAAGCTGAGCCATTTCAATTTAACAAGTGCATGCTAGACATAGCTTCAGTTGCAGATGATGGTTAATGCAGTAAACAGGTCACACGGTTCTCTGCTCACGTGAAGTTTTAGTCCAGTTTAGTAAATTCTTCCCCTCCACTGGGAAGAGCGGCACCTTCCCAAGGGCAACTTAGTACAGGGTACAAGCAGGTCAGTCTTGACCATTGGGAATTCACCTGCACGAGTTGGTCGGACTGCAAACATTTGCCAGAGCAATGGGAAGGGGATATAATATAATGTTGTCATTTAACATATTAACTATAGCTTCCAAAAATAGAAGCAACTTTCAGCGCACTATCACAGCACGTGTTAGTAAGATGTATAGCAAAACCTAGAAAATACATTGAAATGCCCTTAAAATTAAAATGCACAGAAATTGTGCGTGTAGTCCAAACACACACCCTGGAAAACACTAAACTCACCGGGTCCAGGGTTTTCATGTGTCAAAGTGAAGCTCAGTATTTTTGGCCCTTACTTTTACAGGTTAATTTGTATTTCAAGATTTCAAAAACTCCTAGGGAGCGTGGGGGAGGCAGGTAAGCGTAGCAGCTCTGGCCCATCCTGGGGGAACCTCTATTTTTTCATTATCATCAGTGTCTTCTCTCACCTGATTTAATCAATAGGCATACTATATGTCAACAGTCAGCACCTCTGTGTCAGAACTAACCATAAATCAAATCAGCATTATAAATATGCTGAAGATTATACAGGTCTGCCCAGTTTTTTGCTGCCAAGATAAGAATCCCAGCAGTGACAGCTAAGGTGCTGCAGTTTGCCAAAGGCACCGTATCAGCAATGCAAGTCCTGGGGAATGGAATTAGCCAGACTTAAAAAAAAAAAAAAAATTGAAATAGCTGGGGATTGGAAAGAGAAAAAAAGAAATCTTGATCTCCTTACTTGCAGGTATATCAACTATTCTGAATATGTTGGTGCCTGGTATAAAAGGTTTCAGGACAAGAAAATACACTTTGGACAACAAAGCATCAAAACAAAAAAATTCAAGAAAAAAAAAAAAACATGTAATTTTAACACTGGCATGGTGATCATTATTAGTTTATGGGTATTTAAAGAAAGCAATGGCTCTACATAACATTATCATGAGATATCACTATAGGGACTGTGAGACATTACACCCTGAGGAAAAAAAAACTCAGTATAGAAAAAAGTTTGAACATGCTTTGTCTGTGATAAGCAACAGTAAGTTGTACAGAAACTCCTTTTTTTGGTCATAAATCTCATTAGTGGAAGATCTCTAGGAATCCCCATTCTCTACCTGAAAACTTTCTACTCTGATACTTCTTGTCACTCAATAAATAACATTTATATCAAGGATCAGCAATCTTGACAAAACCCGAAAGGTGCTTTTCAAAACATAATCCAAACTGTAAGAACCGATTCTGAAATCTGCATCTCTGCAGAACAGCATCACCATGTGCATAGCTAGCCTGCACCCAAGCAGAAGCAGGGAAAAAGCATTATTCGTTCAACATACGAGCTGTTTGCAGATCTTGGTGTTATTTAGGGTCAAACTTTATTTGCCTTTTCTCACGTAGGGTGTCTCAGTAGCAGTTCACAGGGATAAGAGTTGTTTGATAGAAACCATCTATCAAGTTAATTACTGAAAGTACCTTTCTTTAAGACTATGCCAATGGTTTCTGGAAGGAGCCCCAGGTGAGGGTGACACAGCCACAGTGGGAGCCTGAACAAGCCAAGCAGCAACGGTGACAAAGCTTTGCCTTCAGCTGAGCATGTTAACTGGAGGGCATGGAGAGCACAGTGCACTTCCTTCCATTAAATTTGGAATTATATAGATTTGCTGCTGTTATGGGGAAAAAAATCAGGTGGAAAAGCACTACAGCTTACTGACAAGTCTTGTACTTATATAAAGCTATATGCTTTAGCAAATATTTTATGCAGTTTAGGTTTTCAGATTATAAAAAAAAGTATATCTCCTCCCCCCAGGACTATTCATTGCATGTGTTATTTTTAAAGTGACTGTTACTATTCACCTAATAAGACACCTACACATCCAGCTAATGCAAGAAACCTGGTGACATAAGATTATAACATTAGCATACAAGGCTTCTCATGTATAATTTATAGGTACCATGGTTTAAGCTATTTTCTCCCCTTCTTGGACGCTAGGCGTAGTGTTCAATTTCAACTAATCCTTTCATCTTTTTCAATCTAGATTGTGAAGGTCAAACCGAATGCAATATTCCTTATATAACCCAAACCAAGGTCAGCCTTTGAATTTTATGATCAAAATTTCCCTCAGGAGGATAAAGTAGGAGGTAGCAATCAGTTCACCTCCTGAAACTAACCCTAGCTAATTACTGAACCCTTTCATACTAAAATGCCTATGCTGAAAAAGAAAATAACACTTGTACCATATTTTTTACAGGCTCAAGGGCAAAGCTGAAGGAGTTGCACAGAGCACATGATGGGACCTTCCCTTTAAACTGCATCCTGTATGATTTGAAACAGTGGCTACAGATGCTATAAAACTAGTCCTTTTGCCTTTATTTGATTGCTTTTTCCCTAAAGATAGATTGATACACTGAGGGGCCACACATGGCAATACATTTGCAACAGTACTTTGCGTATAAATTCAATATTCGAGATCTTAGCAGTTTCTCCAGAGGGAAAAGATCCTCCCCGCTTATGTTCTCTTGCTCATGGCTGACAAAATTTGAGAGGTGAAGGATCAAAGTACTTGACATTTGAAAACTTCACTCCAATTACTTCCTTTAATTCACAGCTTGCAGGTACAAACACACACATAGGCAATGGAAGGGAAGAGACCCCTTAGGTCAGCTGGTGCCTGTCTGCAGCCCCAGCTGCTTGCCAGGCTGTACCAGGCAGGGAGGTGGCAGTGGTGCTGCTCAGGGGTGTAACATCCCACATCTCCTAAACTTACATTTGCCTGCACCAAGCTGCACTTTGCTTAATAGTTAGGCGATTTTCCTGCACAACTGCAACTTCGGCATGAAAACAGAAGGATTTCTACATGCATGCTCATCCTGGAGAGCAGCTCCTCAGTTGTCCCTTACCCATTTGGCTTAGTCATGCCTACCATGCCCTCTGGTATTAAAGTTCTCCAAGCAGCTGCAAGCAGGGTTAATAAGCTACTAACTGAAAACGAAAGCTAGCACTGCTCAGAAGTATTTTTCTTCTTCCTCTTAAAGTACAGTCTAAAGGAACAGGATTCAGCTGTTTAGCATGGGCAAGTCTGGGGAACTCCTAAAAAGCCACCCCTCCGTGCCACACTTCCAGGGCTCTGGCATTTTGTGTCCCTTAAAGCTCTTAACATCGGTCATAACAGGAAAGTTTTTGCCAAGTTCCTTGCCTGTTGCAAGCACACACCATCACGCGTTCACTTCTAAACCACCTTCATTTAACAGACACATAATTAGGAAAACAGCATGCTAGTTAGGTGATATGTTAGCAGTAAACAGGATTTCATGCTTTTTTTCTCCCTTCAGTGAACACTGGATGCATAGTTACTTTTTCATATTACTTTGAGTCAATACTTTCCATGTCTCAGGCTCAAATCACAAACACCAGAGTAAGGATTATTTCATATGTCTTGCATCAAGCACAAAATGTTTCAGGCTTATAAACAGGAGCAAATAGAGCTAAGAGAAACCTTTGTCATTTCCAGTAAAGCTTTTTTGTGTTTTGGTTTTTGTGTTTGTTTGTTTGTTGTGGGGTTTTTTTGTTTGGTGTTTTTTGGTTTTTGTTTTTGGTTTGGTTTTTTTTTTGGTTTGGTTTTTTTTCTTTTTTTTTGTGTGTGGTTTTGTGTTTTGTTTTTTTTTTTTTTTTTAAAAAAAAACTTCAGTACAGGATAGATAATTTGTAAACATCCCAAGAATGTCCATACAGCAAAAGTAAAAAGGGAAGGGGGGGGGGGGGGGGGGGGTTGCTGTTTTTTGGGTTTGTTTGGGTTTTTTTTGTTTTTTAAAAAGGTGTTCTCAAGAGAGTATTTGTATCAACTGTTGTTAGACATGCTGGTGGAGGAGAACTGGAAGAACATTTCTATTTGGAAATACTCTTTGCATATTACCAATGAATAAAACATAGCCCTTTATGTGCACATTATATCATGTAGCATGACTAATCTTGGAATACTTTCTGGCTTTTCTAAATTCCAGAAAATTAGCGGATTAGCTCAAGATGCCATAAATAAAAGATAGGCTGTCACCTTAAGACTCGGTTTAAAAGAAATAAAACAACATAGAAGCTTCTGAAAACTACTCCTGTTGTTTGTCCAGTCCCTGTCAGTAATAATATAATCTATAAACTTGGTGGCTTAATACTACTAGACTGGGGTTTTGTCCTATCATTTACCACTATCTGTGCTGGTAGTCTAAGAAAAAAAAAGAAAGCTATTCAGAACTTCTTGCAACTTTTTTGGTTTTTGGGTTTGGTTTTGGTTTTTTTGGGGTTTGTTTGTTTGTTTGTTTCTCTTTGAGACTCCTTAAATAATATTTCTCTAAATGTATCTTCAAGGTAAAGATTACTTTTAAAGGACATAGTCCTAGATCTTTCTTTTCTGATTGGAAAGTTGGACAGGCTACAATTTAAAGAGAAGGGACAAGCCACAGACACCGTTCTGCTTTATCATCTCCAAAGGCTGAATATTTCGTAAACTTAGTTTGTACAACCTTCGTGGAAGGGACCATAATTTGGGTGAGCAGTTGCATGCTGCCCACCATGAGTCACCACTCCTGGTGAACGTTCAAGGTCTGGGGCACAACAGCAATGCAAGTGAGGAGCAGCATCAAACCTCGGCACCCAGCAGTACAAGCAACAAATAAAAATAGAAACATCACAGCCACCCGCTCTGCGCTCTCCCCGGGAAGCAGGGAAACCACACCGCAGGTACCAGTGCAAATATTGCAGTTTAGTTGCCAAGCAACCCGCTTATCCTCTGAAATTCATGTTCAAGTAGCTATAAAATCACTTGTTCAAAGAAATCGGAAAACAAAAACAAGTTGTTTCTGCAGCATCCTATTTTGCTAAGCAAAGTGCAGAAGAAGCAAAATCTAAACCCCAATCAAGGCTTTCTGAATGTAAACAAATAGAAATCACAATATTAGGTTCAGGTTGCCAAAATTGCATTTTTCTCATCACACAAACAAATAAGTGGAGCCCTGTTGGGATTACTGCTCTCCAAACGCACTTCGGAAAGCAGGATCCGCTCATGCACCAGCACCTGATACAACCCACCTCCTCTCCAGTGCACCAGGTCACCTGGATGAGCTTCGAAATATTATTTTACTCTAGACTGCAGGGCAGAAATTGTTGGAAATATTAGCAATAGTGTTCAAAGCCAGCTGACCTGCTATGGTAAACAGTCAAAAGTTTGCATAGACATTCCTAATGATTCAGATAAACTTGATTATAAGCACAATAAACATCATACATCCTAAAAACTATTGGGAGAGAGGTAATTTTATTCTTTCATTACTATAATAAATGAACAGAAGTGAATTACATCGAGTACTAGGTTTTTAATCCAGTTGCTCACATTTGTTTGGCCATCCACCACAAGAACTGAACAGAAATGCCAGCCAAGGAGCACAAATTTCAGTGAACTATTTGCAGACTTTTCAATTATTTCCCATTATTCTACAATATTTCCTCCACAAACATAAATAAGATTTGCGTGCACATATACTTGTGCATACATATATGTATATACATGTATACACACATACATATATGATATGTAGATATAAAAAGGTCAATATTAACTTCCTTCTACTTGTAATACGTTCAAAATTGAAACATTTCATTTAGACACTCTGGACATTTTGGGACAGAAAACTTTAATGATAAGAAAAAAAAAAAAAAAGAATCTTTCCAGTTTGAATCAAATCAAATGTTTTGCTTTACCCAGTAAATATAAATTTTTTCTGTCCAGACAGATTGGGAAAAAATAATTTGAGAGGTTTTTATTTAAAACCAATTAATGAAGTAATAATAAATATTTTATTTCTTTCTTTTCGGTTGCTGTGTGAGGGTCTAACCAGACTCCATCAAGGCTTATAATAGTCTTATTGTTATCCTCAGTTGCCATGTTATACCATGCCCTTTGAAGCCTTGGTCAGGAGGCTCCTCCTCCCCTTGAAATCTCCTTTTGGACACTGAGAACTGCAATCCAGGGTAGTGCAGCTGCAGGTGGGTTGGCATGGGCATCCTCTCCAGAAACAGCACCCCTGGAGAGACAGCTCTTTACTGTACACACATACAGCAAATAAAAATGGAGAAGAAAAACAATCAACACCACACAACCAAGCAAAACCACAAAAAAACAAACAAACAAACAAACAAACACACACACACACACACAACAACAACAACAAAGTGATTTTCATTTTAGGAAGACTTTTAATCAAAACCAGAATTTTCTACAGATTAGAGACAACATGGGGAGTACAAGAGCTTCAGGTAGTGGGTAAATTATTGTATAATATTTCTGAAATGTTCCAATTGAAGGGTTTGATGTTTTTCCTTCCTTTTTCTAAGGACAGAATCTTTTAAACTATAATCAGTCTCTGTCACTGTGCTGGTCCATAATACTGTGTCTTTCACTAATCTTATTTTTCTGTCTCCCTGTTTCACCTTGCTTTTGAAACGTTATCTTCTCCAGGATAATAAAGATATACCTCCTGAAGGTCTTTTTCCTCTGTTTTTGAAACGTATAGTTTATAGCAAAGTTCTGGTATGAGAAAATAATTGCGTGAGAGTGAGCTGGGGATGAAAGACATGCAGAGAGCAGAAAACTGGGGGGACGGTGGAATGTGCCACATTCCTCCACCCACGGCATCTCTGCCTGGGGAGCTGCAGGCACCAGGAGAAAACACTCAATTACAGCCCATGAAAAGCAAGTCAGGTGGAGAGTTAAATATTTATTGGGAAGATTTTTCCTGAAGATCAAGAGATCCTCAGTTTCCTTATGAAAACTCAGCCTATGGGACCCGAGACTTAAGTTTGAAGAGTCAAACCTAAAATTAGCAACAAGTGTCTGAGTGCAAACCAGAGTCTGTCTGCTCTGACCTTCAGCAGGGAGTTGCCAGCTGAGGCCAGGCTTTCACATCTGGCCAAAGCCCTGTCATTAGCATGAGCAGACTGCATATGCTCTCATTTCCAATTTTGTTCAAACATAAAACAACTTCTGTATGGCTCTTTCTCCTTTTTTGGGGGGTGTGTGGGCGTGGAAACCATTGCAAAACAAGACTGAAGCTCCAGACTTTAGCTGCAGATTCAACCGGTCATGAAGGATGACTGTGTCGTCCATAATACATTGTCAACAAATTCGTATGGTTAACTGCGAATAAAAGTTTGAGCAATGGATCTATGGATACAATTATTCATGAGGAGGCAGACAGCAAACTCCTGTGTAAGTCCTTCTACTTCATATATATGCACATGTGTTTGTATATATATAAAGAGATATAGAGAAGACGTATACGATATATAAAATATATATCTGGACACATATATATCTGAATTTTCAGGAAGTTTGAAGTCTCATGGTTTCTGTTCTTAAACCCTACTGATTTTAGAGTTCTTAAGAAATCAGGTCACACCAGTACACACTTTTCCTCTCCAGTTTCTCCTGCACTGTGGTTATAAACCAGGACCCTCTTTAACCCAAAATAATCAATAACATCACACTGGTTTTAACTAACAACACTTTCTATACAGGCAATCCATTCATAATAAACATTTTAGCTACTTAGCTTCTGCACTTCTGCAATTCTATTTTTTGGAAAAATAAAGTTTAAAATGTTTAAATGTTCATTTACCTGTATAAAAAGTTACTGCCCTTGCCTATGCTACATAGTTGAATCCTGACCATACATTTAGGTTTATACAGCTTCTATAATAATACGCTGAAGTCATTTAATTTGCAAGTTCCAGCCCTGGAGGAGAGGGATGAAGGTGGGACCTGGAGAAACCAAATCTTGATGGTCAGGACAGAGGATCATATCTAGCCTCGCCCTGCCCACACGTTTCACTTCTGCTCCCTTCCAATATGCAGAGGAAATATCTATTGCAACAGACTTTCAAAGCCACAGGCACTTTACATCCCTCCCAAGTCTAGGTGGTTTCTGCCTAGGAAGGAAAACTCTAAAGGTTTTATATGTTCTCATTTGCTTAATGTGTCCCTTTATTGCTACACTTGAACTAAGCATCATCCTTACATCTTCCAAAGCTGAGAAACCTTCTACTTCCTACTGACTCACTACCACCACCTGCCTACCATAATCTAATTTTATTTTCTTCCTTATTCCTTTCCTAGTTGTTCGGGTTGGTTTTGTTTTCTGCCATTTCAGTAGCCACTGGAGAAGTTCCATGGTCTTCAGTAGGTCTGGGTCAAATCTTGTGCATGGCTGGTCTTCCCCAACAGTCAAACCCCAGTTTTCAGAATTAACCATTTTGCACATTTTTATGCTCCTACATAATTTTTATTTATTTCTAGGTCTGACTTACTACTAAAAGAAATGCTTCAAGTAGAAAATTCTAAGCATGCCAGAATTTTTCACTTCTTTTAGTGTGATAAATTTTTATATGTAAAGGAGTTACCAATGTCATCGACAAGTCCCATGAACTCAAAGCTCAATACAAATGGTAATCATTTTTAAAAGTCCCTGCTTCCTGCCTTACACTAATTTATATTGTTACATTCAAAATACTTTTTCTGGCTAAAAAACAATTAAAGTCTAATCTGACAAAGCAGCAAGAGTGTTAATACTAAATGCTGCCTTTTTCTCACAAGCTTACGTTTTTGGTTTGGGGTTTTTTTTTTGGGGGGGGGGAGGGGAAGGTTTTTTTTGGTGTCCGTCCCCCCCCAATATCAGGTACACGACCAGACACCATCAGGCACAGAAGTGGGAACATCACAGGCTTGCAGGAGGCTGTAGAGCAGATTTCTCTACTACTCACCTCCGGCTGCCGTAACTCAGGTACTGTGGATTATGACGGAAAGGCGTTATTCAGACTAACGAAACAATCTAGATAAGATCCCCAGTATAAACAGATTATTAGGCTAAAAGTTGCTCCAGCTGAAAAAGCTACCTTCTCAGCACCACAAAGAGCAGTCAGCTAGGCTAGAGGACAAAACACAGGGAACTGCTACACAAAACTCAGTGTAAGCCCACTATTACTCTGCAGTACTTCTCAAAAGGTGCCTGTGAGCATTCTCATTACATATTTACTTGTTATTCTCTTTAATAAAACAAGTAATTTCAAAAATGGCATGTAATAAGTGAGATAGAAAGAAAGCTCATTTACAGTATGTCTATGTTCCTTTCAAGTACAATTGTCATTAATGATCTATTCTATTAATAAAATCAATTTAGTTACAGTGCTCTGTCAGGATGTTTAGCGTTAATATAAATACTATCCATACTGAAATTATTTTTATGAGCTAAGAACGTTACTAACCAAGATCATTCCATCAAACAGTACAGTCCATTGTAACGTACACTGAGAGCATCTACCTCACACCAGGTTTTCAAATACTAATTTTCCAAGGGAATATACCCAACTTTCACTTAGACAAAACTAGAAAACATAATTTGTCATTTCTGTAATAAAAGTAGATGGGGATACATTATTCTTATATTGCAAGTGTGTAGTACTCCATTATGCAGAACATGGAGGGGGAAGAATTGCAAGTAGTTATTACTCCTCAATGTTTTTATGAGCAGTTCTTTCATGGGGAAAAACTATAGCTGTTGCTATTTCTGTATATGTGTATTACCCTTTTAATACTTGTGTGATGATACCATGAATACACATATGGTAAATATATTTGGCATTAACCTTCATTTGCTTTATGGCAGAAGTTATCTAGCATGCTCACTACCACCATATGCTTAAACCCAAACAAAAAATATGAAGGATTTAAAAATCACAAATGTCTCAACAACATTTGAAACCATATGGCACAACTATATTTCTTACCAGCTATTTACTCCATGTGTCTCTACGCTGACAATCAACCTTCAAAAACACAGAGCAAAGCTTATGTTGTACCACAGAGGAGCTGGATGACACGTGACATTTGCTTTGACAAGAAGATCATTATTATAGGTCCAATTACTATATACATTTCAAGGGAACCTCGAAAAAGAAAACAGGCCAAGAAGTTTTCCAGACAACACATATATTAAGAAAATAAAAATAAAATAATAACAACAACAACAAAAAAAAATCTAAAAAATCAATGAAAAGTTGGTACAGGCAGCCTGGCTGAAAAATTTGGTTTTTTCATATATAAATGAGGGCAGTTAATACTTCTGAGTAGTTTCACACACACACGTGAAGGTCTGAAAACAGAAAAAGGGGAATTGTGTTTCAGGCTTGTTGGTACTTTCAGGGGCACCCAAGAGCAATAACAATAGCTCTGCTTCTGTTTTCACAATTTGCATCTTTCTATGCCACCGCTCAATTTTACAAGTAAACTATGCACACACAGTAGTTATTCCAATACTGGGATAGGGATAACAAGATACACACAACAGTTATTCAAGTACTGGGACAGGGATAACAAAGATCCAAAATGAAAGGTTAAAAAAAAAAAAGTATCAAAGCACTGAAATTTTATAAATCAATTTTCAAAAGCAAAGAGCAGATTAAAGAAATACTTAAAGAAAATCTCCTTTAAATTGGGATAAAGTATCTCAGTCTACTGAAGTGTTTTGGAGCCATTTAGGTCCAGATCCACACTTGAACACTGCATTCCCACCAAAATCCATTTGGATATCAAAATAACTGGCAGTGCTGGCCACACAGCTCAGAGACACATCTGGCTTTATTGTAAAGACAGACAGAAATATTCCTTAAAAGTTTGGCCCAAAACTGGAAAAGCTTCATCCCAAACAGCTAGAGCAACCTGAATAGGTACGAGCTTGGAGTCTTTTCAACTAGATGAAGAATTACAGACCAATTTCTACAGCGCTTACTCCATTGCCTGTATGACCGGCAGCAAGCAACACCTCTGGCTAATTTATGAGTGAGCAAATCAATGCTTTGACAATAAAACCCACATGAAATCATTAAAAAAAGATTTATTCCCACCAGAAACAATTTTTAGAGACATTAGGGTTTAGATTTGCCCACTGAGTCATTCATTAGCCATTTCATAAGAACAGGTACTGGCCAGCAATGCTTTCTCCAGCTACATACATGGAGCAGAGTCGGGTATGCCCCAGACTCCAGATCTCCTTCCCATCTGTCTTCTGATTAGAACAAATAGCTCTACCCTAAAGCATGACATTAAGATAACACAAAGGTGATTATCTGTCTATTGTCTATCCTTACCACAAGGCCTTGAGGCACAGACACCAGGGTCATGCAGGAAACTCCTCAATAAGGATTTTTAGGCAGAGAAGGAAACAAGAAACTCTTGGGGGGGGGAACAACCTTTATGACTGCTCATTTTTCTGTCTAAATCCTTCATTCTTTGTGATTTCATCAAATGTTTATCTTGACATCACCTGGTAAAAAAATTGAACTTAACCAAGACCTGAAACAATTTAAATGTCATTTCCTTTGATTTAGCAAAGGGAACAAATGCATGACAAATATGGAAATACCACATACACTCTACCTCAGAGCCAGATATAAAGTCACACTAATGCCACAAATACAATTTATATTTGTGCTTAAGAGCTAATACAAAGATTAGGTCCCTAATATTGCACAGGTTTCCACATTTCCCGTGTGAACCATCCTACAGCACGTGTGTGCAGCCTTGGCGGAAACAAGCAGCACCACAAGCATCTCTTGGTTGGACCAAGCAGGAAAGTCCTAAGGGGTACAAGAGACCACACAACTTGAGTCTGCTCATTCGCATGTGAACAAATAGGGTTATCAAAGCCTTTACGCATTGCTCTGGTGCTTTTATGTCATACAAAGGAGGTCCATTCCTTGCTGAGGATCCCATTGGGCACTATTCAGATTATTTGCCGACTTAGATGGAGCATCCTCTTCTACTATCAGCTCTGTAGCAAGGGATTTCTGGTTTCCATAGCTCAGTAAAGTGGAAACACTGATTCTGACTGGCATTCAAAAATAATAATAAAAAAAAAAAATAAAGGCATTCACGCACAAAATAAGGAAACACAAAGAAGTTATTTTAGAAAATTACTATGGGAAAAAATGGTAATCTGCATATAGTGGTGCAGTAAGGTTGAATTATACACCATGGGCTTTGTTTGAATAAACACTGTTTTGTAAATTGTTGGATTTATTCTGAAGAAAAAAGAAAAGTGCCTGAAAAGCCTAGGAAAAAAACTCAGGGGGAAGAAAAAAAAAAAAACACAAACACAAACCAATCAAATAGCTTTTGAGCTACAAGCCACTTACAACACTGATTTCTGATGTTGACTCTTGTCTATTAGTTGCCTGTTATCCCATCAAACTATCCACGGAGCTAAGCCTTTCTGAAAATGAGTTGGATACCTCTCAGAAAAACATATGCTGCAGTTAAGCAGAGTTAATTATTTTTATTATGAATTATCTGGGGCCTTTATCTACTTCCAGTGATCCAGATGAGATCTTGTCCATAGCTTTCATCAATGAGGACAGGAGTTGACATTGTAGGTTAAGAACAGCCAGGATAGGGATATGAAGAAAAGGTACAGTATGACTATCAAGTACAAGAAACAAGACATCATTGTAATTTATTACTGTTGTGAAAAAAGATAATTAGCATACTTATTCACAGACTCTTCAGAGGGACTATCAACAGAAGGGTATAGTGACCAAATTATCTTTTTGGGTAGGATCCAAAAAGAGCTTTTGAGGATCTAATTAGTGTTTTAAGTGCATCAGCCAAAGCTGCAATGCCTAAAGCCCCCTCACAGCTGCTGCCCCACACAGCCCAGCTGTGGCCCCGCAGATTTCCAATCACCTGGAGCTCAACTTCTACCTTCCCAAAGGACCTGCCCCAGCCTCACCAAGGTCAACCCTCAGTGCAAGCACCAGGCCTATGCCTCACAAAAAACAGGAATTTGCAAGTATAAATCTTCAAAACAACTCAGAACATTTGACATTTTCAGACAGTGTCCAACAGGAGGAAAAAGCAAGAGTTTTCATTCTCCTTCAGGTGTTTGCTGGGACAGACCATCTTCAAGTATGCCCAGGCAAACAGAGGAATGAAACCTGGGTCTTCAATAAACTGGGCACAGGTTTTAGGCATTAAGGTATAACACAAAACACGGCTCTTCCTCCAGCTCTGTTACTCTTATCCCTTGCATGAGGGAAGAAAAATTACTGGTGACACTTCACATAGAGACCTACACTGATGACAGGCAGTAACACCTATCCTGTACCTTTTTTTCCAGGGATCCAAGCCCACCAGTCTTCACGACCATCAAGACACCCAATTAACAGTGGTAAGAGAATCAGCACAAGAAAAAGCAGCGGATAAATTTTGGCCTAACCTTGTACATGTATATGCACACACAACCTGAGCCTCCACATTTTCATTGCTGCTACAGAAGAAAATGTGTACAGTTTAAGACTAACAAAACGACTGTGCTTTCAAACACTTATCATCATGTTCTGGGGTGCACAACAAATGTTTAGTACCCTGTGGAAAAGGCTTTTTGTTCGTTTTTGGTTTTGGTTGTTTGTTGGGTTTTTTTGGTTTGTTTTTTTTGTTTGTTTTGGGTTTTTTTGTTGTTGTTGTTTGTTTGTTTTTAAAAGAGTCCTGCATCGGAAACCCTGAAGATGCTCGCGACCAAAAACAGCCAAAGCAAAACAGCAGGACAGTTCATCAGTGGTCATAAAAGGCCAAAAGGGATGGTTTGGCCATTTTGCTCATGAGAAAAATCAAGTAATAAGATGATGCAGTTTGGTAAAGATAAATGAAAGCATTTTCTCTGTATGCATATTCAGAGAAAAAGAAATAAAAACAAGGACAAATTGGGTACTTGGGGGCTGAAAGTCCCCCCGCTGTCCCCTGTTGGAGGGCTTTCACTAAGTGCAGTCCTGCTGGAGCCCTTACGGTAAGCAGGCTGAATACAGATGCTGTCTTAGGCATCATGCTAAGTATTGCTTTTAGTTAGCTCCACTGAGTGGAAAAGGTCACCTTTAGTTTCCTTTTAAACATTTTTTTAAGTAGCAAGTTAGTGGTTGTGACTACACTGAATTCCCTAGAAGAAGAAAACCAGAGCTCTCGCCATGGGGATGGGGTGGAGGGACAAGGTCAAAAGCTGCTACACTCTTTCTCATTATGATATTTTTTACATTTTATTTCCAGTCAAAAGCCAACTTCGGGGTGAGAAAATAAACAACAATATCAACAACAATATTACGCTTTCCCAGCTATCTACCTCAGAGCGAGGTGCACAGGACCCAGCTACATGCCATTTCACTGGGCATCTCCAAGAAACATTTGTTGATTTTGGCTCTTGTACTCAAAATGCAATCACAAAAGACATCTCAAAAAGCCATAGCAAACTGATTTCTGTGTGAGAAATGAAGCAAATTAACCCAAAACCAAGAAAAAGCCAAAGAGGCCACACAATTGTCACAAGATTTTCAACTTCTAAAGGAATGAGAAGCAAACACACCCTAGAACAGCTTGCGGAATAGCAGTTGGCAACACATGTCCCTGATTCCTGTAGAATGTCAAGGCAAGTGTGAAATGTCATTCAGGAGGTTATTGTATACCTATACTCAGATCCTGTCAAAAATTTATAGCAGGTAAAACAATACAATTACTTGAATATACCAACTTGACTCCAGCAGTGCACAGCACTACTCATACAGAATGTATATGGAAGTAGGTATCAGTTTTGAATAACAAGGATATAAGGAATAACAAAATTCAGATAAGCTAAACAGATAATTCACTTGTGAGCAAAATTTAGAAATACCAATAGAAACAATTTTAGTAACTCTTTGACATGAATAATTTTAATGAAAATTCATGGTGTGGACTGCAGCTATGTGAAAAGAAAATGAAGCAGCTTTGCAACCTTACTTCTATTAATAGTCTTACTGTGTATATTTGCTGTAAGATTGAATTACAGTTGAAACCTATAGATATACTAAGAGGTCCTCTTTCAGATATGTAAAGAATGTTTGTTCATAGGGAAAAAAAAAAGGTGAATTTAGCCAGGAAACACACACTGGCATTTTTTGGAGCTGGACCAAAAGCAAGTGAGAGTATAAAAAAAACCCAACCATTATCTGTGAAGCATAACTGCCACCTTGTGATTGAACACTGCAATTCAGGTAGTTTTGTGCCCCCAAATACATTTGGATTATAGTTGCCTTCCCCTCCCAAAGCATGTTCCAACCTTTGGAGGAAAGATTTGAAAGTGAATCAGTGATTGTTTTTCATGGACCTTCACAAACGGGTGGCACAGGCTCCCAAATCAAACCAAGAAATCCATAAATATTTCTGGCCGTTAAGACTCTTGTGTTTAATCAAAATGAGAACTACATTTTCTACTTCACTATTCTATTATTCACCAAATAACCATTACTTATCATCACCACATTAAAAAAGAAAAAAGATTTTTAGACTATTACTTTCCATAAGCAATTTATGTCATTATCCATAAATATTGCAGTTATGTGTGGGAAGGAATAGTCCTTCAACTTACAAATAAGAGCATTAAGAGGATGTTGATGTGGTCAAATACAGAATTTAAGAAAGATCATATTCCTAGCACATATTATGAGAAATTTTACTAAAAGTTTAGGAAAGAGCTATCTCTGTATGTAACTGTGTACTTTATTGGAAATTCCCTTTTCATATGAAGACAGTGAAATCCCAAAAGATGCATTATTGTGAATGAAATCTTGAAGAACTTCTCATTTAAGCAACCTTTGTACTAAAGACTTATGTGAGAATATGCTCAGCACATCTGGATTTCACACTTTTCGTAGACATATCAAGTCAACAGTTCTGTTGCCCAGCTTCAAATATCTGAATGTGATTAATACAAAAGTAGTCACAATATGACAAGAGAAGGGAAAATAAATAGTAAAAAAAAAAGAGATGACAAATGAATAATTAATAAAAAATTTACGTCCTTACTTTCTTTTGAAGGCAGCTTCTCTTACCCATACAAGAAATATTTGACTGTTAAGATTTTTATAAGAAGACTATCACTTAGTACTTTAAGTTTACTCTTATATTAAGAGTATTATCAAAAGGGCAGCATGCATAAAGGAGAAGTAGAAAGAAATGGTATTAAAAACTATAAGGTAACTTTACCCAAAGTTAACTTATTATTTTAATAAACTCTGGTCACTCAGTTACAACCTAGAACTTCAAGCTGATTGGCAAGCACATGAAATATGAAGTGTTTGATTTATCTCAGCAAGATATTCTTGGTGAAAACACTCTCTATAAGCGGGTTCTGTTTTTCCATTGAAGACTAGTCATAAAACATCCTTGTAATAGATGACACATCTGTATCATTTAACTTGACTTTGCAAAGATAAAAGAAAAAAAATTAATTAGAATGGAGGAAAAGTCCTAACTGTATCTAGCACCAATCCCTTGTCTGGTTTGTAACAAAATTAATGTTGGGGTGCTTTTGGTGTTCCTGCTGTCTGTGTGCAGTTCACCGCTTTGACTCAGAGCCTGAAGGTAGCAGGATCCTCTAATGTTGAAATGTTGGAGGGGCTCTTTGGCAAAGTTTACAATGGCAGAAGGCCGTCTCAGCAGGTGAGGGCTTGATAAACCTTGAAGCAAATGGGAAAAGAGAAGGTGGAGGGAGACGTCTTGTCAGAGTCAGTCCTGCTGTGTCCCAACAAGCACCCACCTCTGCCCAGGGTTTAACAGCAGGAAGGGGACAGATGTTGAGGGCTGTCTTGTCTTCACATACAAGAGTGGAGGAAGAAGCAGGGTACCGATGATTTGCCAAGGTAGTCCAAGGTTTAAGGGAAAAAACAAGCATTTTCAGGGCCTTTCAGTAGGACAAAGGTGAATTCTACATGCAAGATAACAGTATGGCAAAATATATAACGAACGTTAATAAGACGTAAAAAAGAAAAAATAAATCAGGGAAATTTAGGATTAAATTTAGGAAAAAAATAAATCAGAAAAGATCATGACCATGACAACGCAAGTCCTCTGATCTTTGCTGGGCAGCACTCAATGCCACTGCATTGCGAGAGAGGGGCATGAGCATTTCCAGTGCTTTCCCTGTACCCGCTGCCTTATTTTCACCTCTGATCAGTTTTGCATCTTTTATTCCTGGGAGTACAGTCTTGACATCACTCCTGTGCTGCCCATGATGGCTAATACTTTGGGGCAGAAGGTTACTTGTGCTCGATTTCTCCATCGCTCGCTGCTAGCTCTTGGAGTCAAGCACACCCCACAGTGAGGAAAAAACCCTGGCCTCCACACCTGCAAAGCACTTTGGAGCCAGCACCAAGTCCGGGTCCCGTTCAATTCACTAGAAAGACTCCTGTTAATTTCACTGGCAATTGAATCAGACTCAAAAGTATTTTAGAAGTCAACTTGCATAAGTGAATAAATTAATAACCTAGAAACAAGGAGCATAATGACTTTAGGAGGCCACGCATTTGGTGTGATGTTAGTGGTACATCCGATGGATGCTTCCTGATTGTCAGATTTTAAATAGTATGATATTTAAGGTTATTTCTATCAAATAACTCATTGCTAATTTGATATGCGTTCTGTCAAATCTAAACTAAATACTGTACAAGCCCATGGAAAAATCAAAGTAATTCAATTATCATTTTAGACTTTAGATAAAGCATGTTATCACCGTGATATTCAAATATATCCTTTCACACTAGACATGTTCAGGTAGTATGTGCATCAAAATGCAACTTCTGCACTTTGTCTGTATACAAATTTTACTCATCTGCCCATATATATATACACACACACATACATATTTTTTCCTCTCAGGAAAAAAATAGTGTATGGAAATATTTGAGAAACTGTTTCATGTGTGGTTGTGTACGTCTCATTGGCACGTTACTTTTTAAATGACTATCCTAAACCAAAGAGTAAGAGGAAAAAAAAAAAAACCAGAGTTATAATTCCTTTTGAAGACTTCTATACATTATGAAGACGCATTGATCGCGTGACCATATGCGACACCAAGGCTCCTTCCACTCAGGTTAGGGAAGCAGCAACGCCTACCCTTCAGATCTTACATTACCTTTTTGCGTTTGTTTTCTTGTACTCAAATCCATGGCCAAGGTGCAATTTGTTGCATATTCTTAACATTATTATTCTAATGAAATGAATATTTATTTTCCTCCTGGGAGTTCATCACAATAGCATCAGAGTGCTTTGTAAACACACATTTGTTTTTGCAACACAGCTGTGTGATGAGGAGATACTTCACAGACAGCTGAAGCAGAAAGAGATTAAGGTCAAAAGAACCTATAAATTGTAGGTGCCAGGTGGAGCCACAGGACACAAACCTTTTAGAATATCTGGCACTTCACATAATCCAATATTGTCTCTACTGACTTGACCTGTGGCCCTGCCTGTGCCCTGCTTGGATCTCTGGAAGGCCTGTTCAATGACTGGCACCCAGAGTAAATCTTCCCTTTGGGTGGACAAGAGAGGGATGCCATCAAAAAAGATAATATCACTATGGACAGACACAGTCCAGCAGTGGCATTCCCTTATTTTTGACTTTTGACTTTGAAATTTAGTGACAACTACAAACCATGGTTTTCTGTGTAGGATTTCTTAATCATTTCTTGAACAAAAACAAGCAAAAAACCAAACAAAAACAAACCTCGGTTAAAAAAAAAAAAAGAAAGAAATTCAATGAAGGGTTATTAATGGAGCTGGAAGTCTGGATCCCTGATATAAAGGTCTGAGCATCAAATAATTGATGGTAGTGATAGCTTTCCACATAGGGCACATCAGCAGTTATTCTGTCGGAAGGAAACGAACAGTAAGATACAGAAATCTTCAGTTTCTAGTCGCAGGTTTTAAGGTCTACTGGGGCAAGATTTTTTCTGCTCATTTTCCCCATTTATGTTCCCTGTACTGTCTGACCCATCTCAACCTTCTCCCTTTCACAGATTCATCGTCTTACTCCTTCCCCACTGCTTTAAGCTAGACAGGCTCAGGAGTCTTCATCTCCACATTTCAGCACCCACTCCAAGCCTCCTTATCAGAGCTGCCAGGACATGTCCTATCTTTTTCCTACCCCCCTCCTACAGACAGGGTCTTTCCCCCCCCACCCCCCCCAAGTTCAAACTACAGTTTTTCAGAGGTACATGCTTTGGAAAAATAGCAGGGATTTTCAAGTGAGGACAGAAGGAATGCAAAGACTGCTTCTTAATAAAAAGAGAAAAATTAACTCCTTTCCTCAAAAGCATGAGGACACAAGAGGGTTTGGTCTGTTTGATTTTTTACATCAATGATTGCTGTTTACTCAATTGGCATCCTCAGAAATGCCTGAAATTTTCCAAAAAGATTCCAGCAGATATCAACCATAGACACTTTTTGCTCAAGAGATTAAATTTTTGCAGAGTCATCTGCAACTCAAAATATATCCAAATAATTTAGAAACATTAAGGCATTTGACAGTGTTGCTCCAAACCTACCCAGCTGGCAGAGCTGCCCAGAGCCACACATGCCAAGGATGCAGCATCTCGCATCCCACTCCAGGATGGATTAACCCAGTGCTGCCTTTTTGCATCAAACATGCGAGACTGATGGACAAATGACAAAGATGACAGAGGTATGGCACTGAAAAACCCTTTGCCTTGTATCAGGATTGATGGCCAAGCAGCAGGCACCACCTGCCCAGCTTCAGCAGGGGTAGGATGTTGCAGGTATTGGAAATTGCGCTTTATCAGCAACAGGGTAAACCCTGAACAATGGAAATAATGCAAAGTGACACGTTGTATAAAATAATCCTGGATGCTGAACACAATTCTCTTTCTGTTTCTAATTCATAATGATTAAGTGACATCTGACAACCGGATGCATCTTTTTTTTTTTTTTTTGAGAAAGCAAAGCTACCTTTCACAAAAAGCTGTGTAAAACAGCCTTTGAAGTGAGCTTTTTAGAAACACGAAGCCGTAGTTTCAGCTGAACTGTGTGGTTCACAGAGTCACACCTGTGTACAAAGCAATTAGCAATTAAAAGGCTCCATCAGTTGAAGACTGGATACATCCTTCATACATCTTCACAAACAGCATAAAAAGGGGTTGAGATATTGACAACACAGTCTTAGTTTTCTTTCTTATGCAGGAATGGAGTTGAAAGCCAAATCTATTACTGCAGGTTACAAGTTCCCTCCTCAATTCTGTCCACAAGTGCTGATAGCCGTGTCATTTCCAGGAATCTGGGCTCTTATCTTGGCATGTCTGTGTTGATCTGGAAGTTCATCATTTTCAATTTCATAATGTCTGACAGCCAGAAGTAATATTGCTTTACTTCGAGTGCTGGGTGTTTTAGACTGCTGTAAGTGCTCCTGTATACTCAGTGTACAAATACATAGAAGTGTGCAGTAATTTTCATTTAAAGGTGGCAAAAAAAAACCAGCTGTGGTTCAAATTTCAGATTATCACCCCTGCCACAGGCACACCCCCATGACATAGTGGTCTTCTCCCCCTACAAAATAAAAAACCCTGCAGAAAATGCAGAGGGATCATGTGTTCAACATATGTCCTAACAGCTCTTGGGCAAATATCAGGGTAGAAGTATATTGAAGGCTACCACATGACTTCTTATGGCCAAAGAGACATTGTTTGAGCTCCAAAATCAATTATATCCAGAGCTATAAGTTTAGGCTTTTTTGTTAGTACAATGCTGTACAAGATGCCAACAGTTTAAGCTACTTTTATGAGAATAGAAAAAAATCCATAATGTAACAAAATTCAAGCGCAGTTATGTGGACGCTTTTGTTCAGGGATTCAGAACTGTAGCAGAGTTGTGTTTTGATAGGTGTTTTACATATTGTTCTACTACAACAAAGACATCCTGAAAAACAAGAAGTGTGCAGAAGCTGTGCAAAGAAAGATATTTTAAGTACTAGAAGTAATATAGTTAGTTAGGGCACAGACAGAAACATATTAATCCTTACCTTACCACACTTGTCCACAACTGTCTTCCTTAAATCTCTGTAATAAAACAGAGTATGCTTTAATGCAGATATTCAGGTGCTGCTGCTAAGAATGATACCCATCAGAAAGGTTTATATGCGGTATTTGGAGCTACACAGTTTTGGGTCAAAATGCTGAGGCTGAAGACTATGTGCAAATCAACCCAAAGATCACAGCGATATAACTGGAAGTGAGATTTCTGAAAAGCAAGAGATGGCAATTTTCACTTGCCGATAAGGCTAAAGCACATGTATACAATAACTCTGCAGTTCTTCAAAACCTGCATAATAGCTAGAACGTTTTGGCAGAAGATGAGGAGAATCTTTCCCCATTGTGCAGAAATTTAATAAGGGAAACATACCTGAATTAGCCTCTTGTGAGTTTTGTCTGGTATTTCATGACTCTGCAGTTGCAGCGCTGTGTTGTTCAATTGAGCATAGGCTCAATCTTTTAAAGTAAACTTGATAAATACAGCCAATTTTTATTTTTATACCTGTTAAAGTTTAGGCTGCTTCATAACTATGTGTTTAAAAGGTGTACAAATGAGCAACCTACGAGGAATAAGCTTCTAATCTAACATAGATCAATGTGATACAGACAGGCCCAGTATTACAGCTACTGTAAAGCTGGGCTTAAGAATAGATCAGTAACTCTCCTTAACCATCAGTATTTATTTGCAAAGCTTGCTGGAGTGTAAAATGGATAAAGCTGAAGCTCACATAAAACTTGCAAGTTGAAGAAAGGAAGAATCAGAAAAATAATTGACTATAAATATCCCATATAGATTTTTCTCTCTTTTGAGAATTTTTATGGGGTTTGTTGAGCTTTCACCGTATAAAATTGAGAAATATTCCCCTTACAGTTACTTTAGGAAAAAAAAAAAAAAAAATCCAGAAATTGTTCAAGAAGTAAATAGAACCAATACCCAAAAGCCATAACATCAGAAGTATCACTTAATAACATACATGGGTTTTAGATCTTTCCACATAACTTTGCCAGACAGCACAATTCCCAGCCTTGCAACACTGCTGATATTTCAGGCTGCATCTCTTCAACCGAGACAGCCATTCATATCAAATTGTGTGGGCAGTTGGAGACAAAAATGATTTTGATTTACAGTTTTCCTGTGCAGGTAAGACAGACACGGTTTAAGCAATCACTGCTCCTCAGTACTTGTTAATGATCCAGCATTGCCATCAGCTCCTCATCTGCTGCAGCACAAAGTTAGATGGCTCAATTTAAACACGCTTCACCAACCCCAGTTTAAAAAAAAGGAAGAAAAAAAAAATCATAATTCCAAGAAACTCGTATTTTTAATTAGGTACAACCCCACTGATTCTAGTGATATATTTTTTTTAAACCTAGAAACTCCTCTAGCCTCACCACCATGAATCAGTCTTCTGCAAAGCTAAAAGATTCACACATGATGGTCTACCCCAAAATCCAATGAGTCAGCACCACGGCTGGTGATCCCAGCTAGGTATTGTGCTAATCGGTTTTAAGAGTGCCATCATAAGCAACTTTGAAAAACCTTGCAAAGCTGAAGGAACAGCAGCTTTGTGTGATATCCAGTAAGAGAGCAATAGAAAACACAAGAGACAGCATATAATAAAAACAGTATCTTTTTAACCATGCTTAATTAGCAGATTAGTCTACATTTATGTACTCCAACTAGATCATTAGCTGAGTGTTTGCATAAAGAAAAAAAAAATCCACAAAATTTCTGCAAGTCAGAAGGCAAAGGAAAAGCGTTTGCAGGATTTCCAACCCCTGAGAAAGATGCTAATGATCTCTGACCACCAGTTACCACTTTTTTGTAAAATCCAATACAAGAGCCAAGGCTTTGGGAAGAGATGATTGCTTCTGGTTTTCACTAAAGTTCATTACATATTCCCCTCAAAAATAAACTACAAATGGGAAACATAATAAAGCTGTGATATTTGGAATTCAGTCATTTTAATGTAGCAGTTAACAACTTCAGCAGGTCAGTGTGCAGCATACTAAATATAAATGGCACGGAGAGCAGAAACCAGGGATCTGATGTTACCATCATGTCCTTGCCGTCTTCTCAAATGTATTGTTTTACCTACAAAGGTGAAATACCCTAAACACAATGACACCACAAAACTCATTAAAGGAAGGAGAATGAGACCTCCAGAAACATCCATGCCTTGGTACCCAAACGCAGGCAAAGGCTGTAACCAATACTAACAGTAAAGCAGACCAGGCTTTAAACGCTCACTCAGGATAATTGCTAGTTTTGATCTTTACTTGAAGATTTGGCATAATGGTAGGGAAACTAACTAACAAAGCCAGAAAGGATGAATTATAG
The DNA here is from genome assembly GCF_965183815.1 of Platalea leucorodia. Lineage (NCBI taxonomy): Eukaryota > Metazoa > Chordata > Aves > Pelecaniformes > Threskiornithidae > Platalea > Platalea leucorodia. The sequence continues at coordinate 7,168,585 of NC_138830.1, forward strand.
AGCAAGGTGGGTAGGTGGTTTTTTTCTTAACAAAATTACGACCCTCTGTTTGCATTTTAGTGCAAGGACACCACAGTTTTCCAGGCTTCAGAAGTTCAGGAGGTAAGTATACCTATGTTTTTATATAACTATATTATTTTATCTATGTTTTTATATAACTATAGTATAATCAGTACAAATTCTGCAAGTGTTATTAGCTGAAAAATAGTAACTCTGCTTTCTACACCACTACTGAACAAATTACTTCTATCATGCAAGGAATACATTCAAATTTTATTTACATCTCAGCTAAATTTTGTGACTGAGCTCACTAAGCCATCATTTTTAATGCTGAAAAATTTACAAAGCATGGCTATGATATAACCAAGAGATGTTACAAAAAACAAAAACACCACCTGGATTTAAACAGACATTAAAAAAGAAAAAAAAAAAAAAAGTCAAGCCACTACAGCCAGAAAGATGAAGCCTTCTGGCCTTGAGACCATAGAGGTCTACAAGCACTTTGCAAGATGCAACTGTATATTATTAGGGTCTGGCCACTGTCTCTTCACTGGTTTTGTTCCCTTGAACTGATTTCCCTGGATTAAAGCTAGTTTAAAAGTTGTAGTCTCTCTGTCCAGACTGCAGTCTGGACATCGACCAGAGTTATTAGTTTGAGATTATCATCAAAAGTCATTTGCCAAATGATACGACAAAGTAGTGTTCAATACAGCCAGCTACTTTATGTATAACAAGCTAGAAATATCACATGGTCTCTACTAGCTTCAATTATCGACACTTTGTTTAAAGTGGATAGCTTGTGTTTCTATTGATTGCCATTCACTACATTGAACCTGTCACTACCAAAACAATAGCGCAAAAAAAAAAAGTTTACAGAACCTGTTAAGACAGAACCATTGGTTTCTTCCCCTGTTGAGTCCTCACTGGAGCTCATGAGAACCAAATAACCACAGAGGCACCCTGACCTGTGCCAGCCATACAAGCCCGCGAGAATCTCCAGTTTTCAGAATTTCAGGCCAAACTATTGTAAAGACTTAAAAGTTCTCTGAAGTAATGCACTGTTTTACGGACAGCAGAAGACACGACCCTAGACAACAGGACACTAGGTGTTACTTATCATAAATACGCTCCAACTCACATCAGATATCTTGTTGTCAAGACAAAACTCTTCAAGACCTTTATAATAGACTGGTCAAGGTTCCATAGGTGAGTCTTGCCAAGACCTTCACAGCAATGATTAATCCCAGCCTATTCCAGGACCTGAGTGAGACAGCTCTGGTAAACACCTGTAACATTGGTCTCCTTCACAGTACATGCCTCCATCCCTGGAGCTCTAGTGCTCTGAAGCTATCAGAATAAATTAATGGAGTAATAGAGTTAACTCTACCCTGTTCCTGCCCTTAGCAGAAGGAAGGTCTGTAAAAAAACATGCAAAATAAAATACATATTTAAAGTGTCTGATGTACTCATTTGTTGACATTTAGAGCCTTACTCAAGTGTAAATGCATTAATTCAAAATAACTACAACATTAAATAAAAAGTAAGGAAGTTCCCTCCCAATGTCATCTCCTGACAACAGCAGCATTGGGGAAACTGGTTGAGACTCAAATACTGACCTGAAGGACATTCAGGGCATGACCATTGCATTGACAATCCACAAGAAGTCTCTGCAAGAGTGGCCTAGAAATGGGCTAGAATATTAGGGTGGTTGCACTGAAAATAGCAATCACACAAATAAAAGTGAGCAAGAGCTAAAAATCTGACACATTATTTTATTTCATAGAGGTTTTTCCATTTATCTCATGGTAAACAAAGTGGTTTCATCCTCTAAGGCAATGGTTTCGACCACCTGTAGGGTAGTTAGAGCATGCCTAATCTCTAAATTTTCCCATATTGAAAAAAAGCAGTAATGCCAGTGCAGCTCATCCAAGCTTTTCCCATGTAAAACTGAATCTCTGATATTCTGCAAAAGAAATCAATAGCAAGTCTGACAATCTCTCCTGAGCGCCTTCACAGTCCTCTTCATGTGAATCATATTGGCAAGGTCACTGCTAGCGCTGGTCCAGTGCTTTCAAACGCACTTTGCTTCTTCCTTTGTTCAGAGGTGAAGCGACATGGGTTTTTTGCTGCTTTGCTTGCTTTGATTGTCTTTTTGCTCAGAAAATTAAATTTCATGAGGTTCGTTCTTATAGATTGAACACTTTGTGCTAAACAAATGGTTATAGTCTTTCTAGTGCTTTCAATACATTAGAACTAGATGTTCAAGCCAATATTGAACTGACACAAATTAGATTTACCAAGCAAAATTTTCCAAAAATATAATCTTATTGAACAAGTACTGTATTTTGCACCTGTCAGAAAAATATTTATTGCTTTATTTCATTAGCATGTCCTGTCAGCCTTTAATTTTGAATTGTCTAGCAGAACAGAAAAGACATTTTGCTAAGAGAGAAGTAACTTTTCAATGGTAAGAAACATCAGCTAATACAGAATAAAGTGCCACTGTGTCTTTAAGGTAAATTTTTTGTTAGCCACTTGGACCACAGTTTTTCCCAATTATTTAAGTAATTAAAATACTGCTATATAAACCTGCCAGCAGACTCCCTCTATTTGTAACAGAACTTGTCAAGTCTGAATCATTTTCATTAAAATAACAGTAGTCTGTTTTAAGCTACATGAATTTTTCAGTTCTTGCTCTGTTGCAAATACTAAATATTTGCCATCAGAAGGTATGGGTTTTGCTACCATTCATTTAAAGGGAAGCTCAAAACAGATCCATGAAAACATATTTGTATATGCTGCTGCTACAGGAGATTCTTCATTTTAATGGATGAAATAAAATCCTTTTTAAAGCAATTAAGAGTAATGGTCTTTTCTCAACACAAATGCACAACTCTCATTATGTTTAAGGGAGTTATGTGAGCGCTGAGGGAATACCATACCTGCTCAGCGCTTAGCAGCCATGCTTTGGGGAAAGACATTCAAACTTCAGGCAGCTGCAACCTGAAATCCACTTATTTAATGATTTTCAGTCTATCTTGCAAAAACTAGAGGAAAGGGACTATTTCTGGGGACCAGGTGAGAGCACCCCACCTGATCAGGTGCCTCCCTGTGAGCAGGAGCTTTTACAAGCTCTGCCACATGTGGGTGACTTTTGGCAACAAGTCTGGCATCCTGCCTCCAACAACAGCTATGCAGTATTCAACTAGAGCCTGTCAGAAACCTAAAGTATCCTTTGAACACCCTGGAGATCCGAAAACTTGCATTTGCATTTAGGATTCTTGGTCGAAAGCTCCAACTGCCCATGCTCTCCCCTATCAGAAGGGGAATGCATCCCTCCAGCATGGTGTCATTGACTTCAGTAATTTACATTGGCCAAAAACACAGCTCCTCTCTGTTTAAGTGTAAAATTGGAAAAAAATTGCTTTTCATCAATAAAAATGTCTTTTAGGTTATCTGTGTATTGTAGACTGCCAATATCTTATTTCCATGAACCAGTGATGGTCAATCACTGAAAAACAAGCCTGTTCTCCATGAACGTTACAGTTGATGAAAATACTATCAAAAGCCTTCATTAACTCATAAGGTTTTGATTTCATCGACAACACCACATCAAGCAAGTTCTACTTTTTGCTGCTAATTTTAATTACTGCCTTTTTGCATTTCTTTAAAGCATAGCTGGATCTGCCTCAGACACAGCATTCCCCACGTTGTCATTCATTTGCCGATGCTAGCGCTAATTGGCAGCACTTTCAGGAAAAAAAAAAAAAAAAAAATGTTCCTTACAAAAGCCCTTTAGATATATGTTCTTAAGAGCACATAACTAGATCCATACTCATCAACTACCAGATGTTTTGGTATAAATAAAATAAACTGCATCTCTAACAGGCTGCTTAGACAGGACAGATCTCTCACGTGTAAAAATGAAATTACATTATGCTCTCCCTATGTTTTCCAGCCTTGAAAACCCAAAATCTAGTCAAGTTTTTCAGCAAAGACAGTAATGAGAGGGGAAAAGGATCAAAAGTAAAAAGACTCCTCAAGCTGGAGAAGTACATTAAAGTGCCTGCTCTGAGATACTTTGACTTCCTTATTATTACCCTTAGAAATCATTCACACACTAACACCAATGCCCAAAATTAGGACCCTCAGTCCTGTTGCAGTTAACTGTTATCCATTCCTTGCCAGAATTTCCTCATCTATATTTTTTGATACTGCATGTTGCGATGTGCATAGCAGCATTTACTTAAAATGCACACTGTTTCATACCTGCTCAGATTTGGAAAGTTTAATCAAGAAACCAGCAAACAGTGATGCCCATGTTTTAATCACAAGGAAAAGAGAAAGAGTTTCTTTATATCTCTAAAGCTTTAAAGAGTCCCATTTCCAGGCTTTGCCATGCCAACCCTGGTGCCGGAAACATACTATTAATTATTGCTTAAACCGAGATTTTCATATGATCCTCTTCATGCCAGGAGACAAAGCAGAAAGACAGAGCATTTGCAAGGAGTACTAGCATTTTTTTTTTTTTTTCTAATCACAGTTTATATATTAAAATGTAATACTGGGCTTGCCCTGACAGGTGGTCTGCGGATTGAGTTTTTTGCTGTCCTCTATCCAGCCAGCTCAACGCTCGAGTTGATAAAAACTATAGCCTTTAATCTTTATCTGATACCAACACATATGGCATCTTTTTTTGCAGTGTCCAGACCGATAAGGACTGATAGTAAAACAAGGGCTGTGCCTGACTTCAGGAGGATATATTGGCTATTGACTGCATTTGCTCAAAGTCATCATCAAATATCCTTCCCGGTTAGCACCGTCAAGCAGTGGCTGACTCAAGGCATCAGCCGTTACCTTTTCATCGAGTTCTGTGATGTATTTCAAGACCTATGACACGGGTCTAATTTTACCTTAGTAAACAGTGTCCTCCCTGATTTGTCAAGTTATTGTTGATACACCCTTCACAAAGAGTTCAATTATTGAGTGGAGAACAAACAGGCAAAGTAAACATGTTTTCCTCCAGAGGGAGCAGAAGACATACTGCTGGCCCTCTTAAGCACTCTTCTGAGCTCTTTGGAAGGGAGATTGCTTAATTTAATGTTCAAACAAATGATACAGTCTGAAAGGGCTTCATGCGTTCAGATAATAATTTCTCAGAAATTTAATTCACTAATTTCATTACGTACCACATCAGCCGGCGCAGTTTTCAGGGACACATTTAGAGGGCAACTCATTTGAGTGCAATTTTAAAGAAACAGATTTGACACAGTGTCAATCTATTGCCAAGCTGCATGGCATCTCCCAGGAAAACAATTGAATTTAGGAATGCAGCCTGCTTGTTTTAATCTCCTCTGTCTCACTAGGATGAAGTTACTCTTTTACATAAGCAGCAAATATATTCAATATTTGATGATGTACGACTTGAAATTTGTCCTTCACCAAGGAAAATAATTCAAGTCTTTTAAAAATTAAGACTAAAAGCTCAACCATTTCCCCCCACTTCATTTTTACAACAGTTTTTAATGAAAGGTCATACTAGTCACTGCCATTCTAAATTTGATTTATCTCCTAGATTTTATAAAAACATTTAACTTCACAAAACATTTTGTGGTAGGACACAAATCTAAACAGAGGTATTCCTCAGAGAGAGAAAATCTCCCACCTTCAAACGCTTCACACAAGAAGGATGGTGTGTGCCATGTTCTTTTCTGATGAGCTTACAGGATAGCATGAGGACTTTGAGAACTGTGTAGTTAATGCTTCAGGATACTTTCAGAGTAGAAATTAACTCTTAAAAGCTAGTTGGATAGATTGCAAAAAAAATTAAGTCACCATACAGCTGCTGGGATTGACCAAGAGAAGAGCCGTATCATTTTTCTATATATACTTATTTTTTATATATATATATATATATATAAAATGTGTATGTGAGCAAACAATCAACAGGAAGGATTCAAGCCTATGAAATTGGTATCATCCAAGAACACTTGATTTCCAGACTTCCTTGTGTCTAAATGGCTTAAGAATATTTACTTTATATTATAAGCATTACACAGCAGTTGAGCACAGCCCAATATCTTTGTGCTGTAGTAAAACGGCTTACCTGAATTAGCTAAGTAATTTTGTAGAAGGTGCAAAAATACTAGAAATTTTTCTTTTTTCCAAGCTTGACTTAACTAAAATAAATTATATATCTAGTATGAAATTACTGTCTACACCATGAAGGCCTTATATTTTGTACTCTATAACACGGCCTAATTAAACTGTGATGTTAAATGTTCAGTCAGACTAATGGGACACTGTGTGGCTCACCATTTCTATGTCAAGGGACATGACCACGTACAGGTATAGAAACATTTGTGGTTCCCAGCAGAGAGGCCACACAATGTCCTTGAAGAATCTGCCAAGAAGTTCAAACTCAGTTGCCACCAGTTTACTATTTCTAAAAGGAGTTCATAGTTTCAAAGTCAGATCTCCCCATAGCTCCCACCAAATCCCTGGAGAAGTTCTGGTTATCTCTGGATAAAACTTGAAATGTTTCTTTGGAGAAGGTGTACTTGTGTAGGTTCAGGAGGCTGACGGTGGCACTTGGGAAACTATGGAGGGTTAGCAAGGAAGGACATACCTTTGTGTGTGTCTGCTCTGTTGTCTCCAATACCCAGCAGGCATTGGGGACCTGTCCCAGCATGCATGGGAGATGAAAGGCAAAAGCAGTAAAAGGCAATTCCTTCCTACATGTTTCAACGGTGCAGCACACAGTGCTGTGTGCATTAAGTTTGGAAAGTCAGTAAAAGTAAATATGATTTTTTTTTTAAGCTACAAGGAGGCTAGTCACATTTAAATTCTGCTTCTGGCTTGCAGTGTGTCTGGACACAGAGAGGTCATGGCTTGATGCTACTTCTTTTGTTGATGGAGGAGGATTTTATATCTAACTCATCCAAGTTTTAATCAAACTTCTGTCTCTGCAAGTATATTAGTTTATATTTGTAAGCACACAAACACACTACTAGTATCATTTTCTGTTCCAAGAAGCATTTAATGTGGCCAAAATAAGGAACACAACATGAAGCACAGCACACAAGAACCTGCCTTACGAGCTTCGTTTTAGTGCACAAAACCTCTCTAACAGGCTCAATCCCATTGAGGGGTTACATGGAGTAAGCAGTGGCCATAGAGGATAGCAAAAGTTTCCTGTCCACTTCTTGCTCCTTCCTGTAAGGGAAGTTGTCCAGCCCTCAGGGACTTCTACAAAAGAAGGTTACACTTCAGCTGCGCGTTTAATTTAAGGTTGGATTTCATCAGAAAAGAGTCTAATGAAGCCTGGTTAATCTTACAATGAGTTATGTTACCAGCCCAAAAAGGTTAAAGAGAGACCACAGCCCCTCCTCAGAGTTTCATTTTCTTCCCTACTGCTTACGACCCTGCTTGCTGTTAATGTTAACTGCCACCGTGTGTAGACACTGTGAGTCAGCCTTCCCTCCACCAGCCGGGAATGAAGCACTGTCCCTGAGGCTGCTCGCAAGCCCCATGTTTCATATGCTTGAGCCCAAGTTACAAACTCCTCACAGCTGATCTACAGATGCGCAGACAACAAGAACCCTGACCTTTTATTCCACCACCCCAATCCAGCACAAAGTGTGCAGGCTACACCAAAGTCTCCACTGGGTACAGATATGACATCCACTGCTCTGAATTCCTCCCTCAGAGAAGCAGAGGAGAGAGTCCCTTATCCTGTAAAATCTCCTTGTTAGAGCCATGTACGACCTTCTCCTAGGTGTAAGCATTGGAGAAGAGTCAACTAGAGGTTGTAGCATAGAGCTTTCCTGAGGGAGAACAAGCAGGTCTGGGATTTGGGCTAGGACAACAGGGACAAAGCATAACCATCTGTTCCAGCTCGTCCTTTGCTATTTGAAATGGATGAGAGAAGTAAAGATATTAATACTAAGAGCCCTGCGAGATAGGGTGCATCTCCAATCCCCACAACAGAGCACACATCACATATTGTTTCCAGCACTGTAATTATCTGATAAAGCTATTAACCATACCCCCAAGATACCATAAAGCATTAATACTTCCCACCAAAGCAATGTGAACTGTAGCCAGATATTAGTCAGCAACTGTATGTTACTTTGGGAAAAGAAAAAGTTGTATCGGGAGAGTCATTTCCTTGTGTCTCTGACAAACTTAAGGTTTACAATGGGAGGTTGAGTCAGCTGTGCACAGCTCTGCTGAGAAACACAACACTTCTTTCTTAGCACACTTTAGCAGAGAAGAGCAAGCACTTAATATGCATATAAGGGTGGGGATCTCAGGCCACTTTTGCCTCCACCTCACACTGAAATCTCATTAAGCGAAACATAACCAAGCTACTATGGATTCACCCCAAAATAAAAAGCTAGCAATATTAAAGAAGCCCAAGCGTAGATATAGGATCCCTATACATCAACTACCTTGTCAGTTAAATAAATGATGGGAAGTTATTAATGGGACAAGAGTAAAAATTGCAACTGAGGACACTTGAGAATTGAGCAAAGCTATCCTAGAAAATAATCCAAAGCCACTTTAATAAAATTCACATCTGAGGAAGTTTCCACACATCAGCAAGATACTCCTCATTGAAGACTGATTGAGCTAACGTGTTGACAATGGGCAGCCACTGCAACAGTTTCCCCACCTGACTTGTGTACCAAGCAGCACAGCTCAAAGCAGACCTTTGCTGCAGTTGCTGGCGTGGGTACAGAGGAACATACTTGGTGCAATCAGCATGGAGCACCTCATTGTTTAAAAGATGGATCTGGAACCATTCCCAGATTATACATCTGCCCCTGTAATTCACATTTCGTATAACGAGGCTGACACGGGAGGTATAGGGATTGAGCACATTTAGTCACAGTGGGCACATTACCGTCTGCTGGTGAAACATCCCTGGGTGAACCCCTCCCAAAACCAGTTTTCAGAACAACTAGAAAACCAAAGGGAAACACCCATAAGTCAGTTTTGTTTTATCTTCAATTTTGAATGTGCCAGTATTAACATAGTTCTAAATATACACTTCCCTCCTCATCTTCAGCAAGTAGCAAATAAAAGGGGTGACATTGAGCCTTATTTACCAGTGAGAGCAACTTCAATTCCCCTCTTCATTCTCCTTTTATCTCAATTTCTTCCCTCACATTTGTATTTACCCTTTACCTTGTTATCACAATACACTAATGTATAATTAATGTACCATTAAGAGCTTTTTTCCCCCACAAGCATCACTCTGTAGGGTGAAAAAAAAAAACAACACCACCAGCCAACACCCCCAAAAAACCAAACCACAAAACAGCCTCACTACCACCCACACACAAAATAGAGCTGTAAGGGACTTAGAGGTCAGCCAGTCCACCTCCAGTCTCAAGGCAGGAGTAAGTATACCTGTGCCCACAGATACAGCTTCCTTGTGACCCATAATGACTGAAAAGAAGATTTGTCCTCATTATTGCCAAAAATCCCTGTTGCAACAACAAATCTGCACTTTAACTTCCTTTCTTATTTTTCTTTTTTGGTACCAGTAATTATCAGTCTAATAATCTCCAGTTATTTGAAAGTGGTTCCTGTACCAGAATACTAGTCTGCCCAACCACATCTAGGGCCAGCGAGGCAGTATAACTGCAGCATGCTGGAAAACAGAACTGCAAAGCAATACTAAAACATTTTGAGCTATAATGTTTATACTTTTATTTTCTAATTTCACATATGGAGATATCACCTAATTGTCAATAGACTAAAAACAATTCTCATTGAGGGCCTAACCCATAGCTCTTCAGAGTCAATGAGACCATTCTATTGCCTTCAAATGGCTTTGGATCACCCCCAAAAGAAAAAAAACAAAATAGATTACAAATTGTCTCATTAACTTCTCCAAATGTCTTTTGAAACACTTCCAGAAAAATAAATGAAGAAAAAAAGTATTCAAGCACTTCAAGAACACAACTCAAGTAAAAAAAAAAAATAAATAGATACTGCCCAGACTGCTTTCAAAGTAATATGAGATAAAATATAATCACATATTGCAAATGACTCCTAAAGTCAGGGAGAACAAAATCTGCCATAAGGCTGCCCTTCGATTCTTATATGTCTCATCACTCAGTCTCTCCTTGCTATTCAGTTGTCATGTGCAAAGCATTCACACAATCATTGTCAGAAATAACCATGCTTTTCCCCATCTGCACTAGCTCCAAGCTGAGCAGGGGGGAAAAAAAACAAAACCCAAAAACAAAAAACAAAAACCCACACTACTGACAAAGCAGTTATATCAACAGATGTGAATTCTGATTTAAACAGCCATATTTCTTTCCCTAGAAATCTTTGTTGTACTAAGAGCATGTGGACTTGCATAAAGTTTTCTTTTACTCAAGTATACAAAAAAATTCTTGCAAGCCAAATACATCAGAAAAGTCCATAATAGGTTCCCAATTCCAGGTGTTTTCAGATGGAAGGAGCCTAAATATCTTTAAGAATCCTACCCTGAGCTTTAGAAATCATTATCTAGGGTGCAGCAAAAGCTCTGTGCAGCTGTTGTCCTCCAGCTGCGATTCTCACTTCATCATATGCCTGTAATTGGTTAATTTGGGCCTGCCTACCAAGACAATAAAATTAATGCTACTGTCCTGAATGTTTCCTGTTCATTGCTGAAATAAAAGCCTCTGCTGGGTGGTGATTATGAAGCATGATTGCCCTTGTAATTCTAATATCTGCTTTCCTTAATTTACAACTCTCCCACCAAATAAAACCAAGGAAGACATAGAAAGTTCATTAGCATTACAAAATTAACATTATTAAAATGATCCACAATATCATCCTTCTGGATTTTGCATCAAATAAAGCTTTGTTCTACAGCATTTTCCCTGTTTGAGAAACAGATTGACTGCCAACCTCATGTCGCGGCTCACCAGAAGTGAAGTTCAGAGAGAGTATCAGTCTTCATTTTCTACTTAAATAGTTCTGATAGAAAATTGAGTTACACGATTTTGGGGGTGGAGAGGCCACACAAAGGCAACCAAAGCCCAGATATTCTTAGTTTTCTATATTGTGAGGAGTCTGTGATCTTAAAAATATTGCAGAACAAAGCGTGGAATAGGAAATGCAGCTATTTACAAAACACATAGCAATTGCTTATAACTTGCACTCTGTCAACACAAAACAAGATACCACGATAAGAAATAAAACTCAGTTTAATCATGTATCCTAAGATGATATCCCTGCATTTTCTGCAGTGTCAAGTTGGATAATTTTATTCTACCTACATAAGATTTGCAATATATTTTGAGTTTCCCAACAGATTCTTCCTTTCTCTCCACATTACCATGTTGTAGCCCAAAAATAGCCACTAACTACTGCACACAGAGCTCCAAATTCATGCAGCAAGATTCACACCAAGCTGATCAGAGTTCTGAATTGTTCTGACAGAAAATTAAGCAAAATTATTTTGTACTTTTACTTCTTCAAAAATTTATTCCAATATTTATCATCCAGAAAAATATATATCCATGTTTCACTCTACCAGCTCTTCTGCAGTAATCAAACAACAAAAAAAAAAAAATTAATGAATCCTTACATGATGATTAAATCAAGTAACAAAAGCCCCAATCCTAGAAATATTCAGGAGGTAGACCTGGTGCAGATAAGCTGGTCTCGTTAAAGCTAGAGGCCACTGGAGACTTGACCGAATGCATTTCTGAAGGACAGATTAAGCTCCCATTTAGAGCCTCACCAATTCAGATTTCTCCTCAAAGAACTCACTGCAGAATCAGGCTTATTGTTAAAATGAGTTTTTAATCACAGATAGCAACAAAAAGAGAAGACACTTACTGTCTAAAAGAGTTTTCTTCTCCCCTAGAAACAATATTAAAACCTTCTTGTCTATTTAAGCAGCAAGAGAAAGTGATAAGATTTTACCCAAAAGAGGAGTACACTGTTCAACCTGTCAGCTTTCTTGAAGTTAATGAGAGCTTATGGTGGGAATGAATCATATAGGATAGACTCCGGATATGACATTTCCCACTGAAAACTGTGACTACATTTCCTAGGTGTATTTCAGGGTTATCTTTAAAAAGTTTATTAAAAGAAGATGGCAGGACTAGCTGAAGGCTGCTCTGCTGTGAAGTTAAGTTACAACAGACATTTTGAGAGGGATGCACGAGGAAATCCAGGTAAGGGAGACAGGCTTTAGCATCTTCCTTCTCCTCACCTGCTTCCAAAATAAAGCTTATATCCCTTCCCATGGATCTGCAAATCCCTCAATGCCATCACATTGTATTTTGCCCAATATACAGTAGTGTCTAACTTATATCCCTCTACAGTGACCCTGCAACTAACATACCTAAGACTTCTTCCTTCAGTTCAAGGAGGGGGGAGAGAGGAAGAAAAAAAAAAAAAACCACAAACAAACAAAAAACCACCAAAGCGATTCAGACACACAATACTGGAAATAATTGCACGTTTGGTTTGACAAAAACACTTGTTAAAATATTTATCAGAAATACCCTGCAGGCGCACACTGACGCATGTGCTCCTCGCATAGCTGTCTGTGCACCGGAGCAATCCAGCGCCTTAGCGCCGGATGAAAACCCAGATGCAATACATAACTCACAATAGGAGACAGGTTGAGAAACCTGAAGCAAACGCATCTTACATTTGTCCAGTCATAATTCCTGTTGAACTATTTAGCATATAGCTCAATTGCTTTGTAAGTTAATAACAAATAAACTTAAGGAGAAAAATGCACCTTCAAAAGGTATAGTATAGAAGGCTCCAGAGAAGGATTTCAGCCATTTTAGCATGTAATTACTCTTTCTTCTTGTTCCTTGCATGGAGTTTGGCCACAGCCTGGAGTCTAAAAATGAAACATTCATAACCACAATAGCTGCATCATCATCATCATCATAATAATAATAATTATTTATTTTTTCCAGCATGTTTCATCTTGAAAGGCCCCCTGAAGTGCAGCCAGCTGTCCTAGAGAAAGGCACAGAGAGCACAGTGTGCTGCGGAATAAAGTGCCCACAAGACAAAACACCAGCAAGACCTGGTGCCTCGGCAGCTTCAGTGCCCATTTCAGGCATCTTCTACCTGGTCTCTTTATACAGCCCCTGAAAGATGGGCCGGTAAACTCTGCAAGGGTACTGAACTTGCTGCTGGGAAAGGACGATGGGTTAAATTAACCCTGAGCAGACAAAATCCTAGTGCATCTTGCAGCTCCCTTGTTCATAAGGATGTTCTCCTGATGATCTCTAAAGCCCATGTAACCCTCAAGTCTCTCCTGATTAATTTGCTCTTCTCCTCCAAGGAGGAATATGGGAACTTCAGAGCAACATCAAAAAATTTATGTTTTTTTTGTCTAGTAGCAAAGGCAGAAGCTTAGGAAATGTGTTTGTCAGATATTGGCAAGGTCTCTAGTTTCTATGCCATAAGCTTCCCTGAGAAATCTAGATCATTGGCTGGAAAATAGAAGTAATAGCATCTTCATATTTAATAGATAGGTTACAAAACCAAAATATGTGACAGAACCTCCAGTCATTCAGGTACTGTTGCAACAGAGGAGCATAGACTCATCGGATGCTGTGCAGCTACTCCAGTCACATTTTCACCATCCTTTTGTGTGTCTTTTTCTTTATCTAGTGACTGGGGTTACAAGAGAGATGGAATAAGTTGCAGAAGGGAGAAACTCCTGGCAGTGTCTCCCTTCAAGCCACCAGAGAGACTGAACCCAAGGCAGAAGGTAACTAAAGGGTTACTCATCACTTACGTGAAACAGTCAAACAAGATTTTAAAAACACACTCTTAAAATTTACCTGTTGTTTAGGTACTTGGAAGTTTCAGCTTCCAGCTTTTCCAGAATACTGTCTTTCACTCCCCTTCTGTCATTTCTATGTTCTGGTTTCCCAAAAACAAAACAGTATTATTATTTATTCAGCCAGACACCAATTACAAACTCACTTAAATAGCTTCTAGTTTGATATCCAGCACTTATAGGTCAACAACGTTACCAGAACATCTCCACTCTCCACATCTTGAAAAATAGCTTCCAGGCATGTATTTTACATGCCTTTGTCTTTGATTGAAGTTGCATTCATCAGCCACATTTTGAGGCTATGCTGTGCATCTCAGCAGCCTTTCCAAACCAAGTATTTAGTATATGCAACAAGGGAATCTCCTCTGCCATGTAAAAGAAGAAAAACCCAGAAATTCAGTAAATATAAATGACCAAATAAAAAAGCAAAGACTATGCAACCTGTAGTGAACCATACTCCAGGGAACTTCTAACTGCTTCTCAGGAGGACTGGGTAAAATATCTGTATGGATCACATCATGATGAATTACTGGCACTTTTTTTATGTATGTCACCTAATTCTAACATTTATCCACTTTATGTTACAGCTTCAGCTTTAATTTGATCATCCTCCCCATTTTCTCCACATCCCGAACACTCTTGGGACTCTTTAAAAATAACACATGTATTCAAACTCAATTCACACGAAAATACCACAGATAAATCCAGGCCAACAGTAAATAATGATTGGCTTCTCCCCTTGGATGCTAGAACCAGATTTATATGGCTGAAAAAGTCCCAGGCTGTCTATCCAACATCTACATTTTCCATCCATCAGCCCCTGTGGCAGTATTCCCTTCAAATGGGCTTTATTTTTGCACTAATTTTGCACTAAAGTTGCTCAATTTGATGGCAGGATAATTCGTGCTTAATCAAGATCCCAAAGAACAGCATGTTAAGTTAAGAAAAATATATATACTTTTTTTTTGCCAAAGACTGAAGGACAGATGACAGATGTTCTTGACAACTTATTGAAGATGACTACTGTTTTGAGCAAGCGAGAGAAGAGTTAACTAATAACTTCTAAATCAGATGATGACATCAAATTCATTTTCAGCACAGACAGCATTATTGTTCCAGCAGAATGAGACACAGCAATGGGCTCTGGTGCAAGGTCCAAGCCTGGCTTAGTGGGCCTGATCCTGTGCCACTTCAAACAAGAGGAGGTTTTGTTTTGAAGTTTAGTTCCTTCATACAGATGAGGGCAAGAACACCCAAAATACACATCTCTCTCATCTGTGATTATTTTCCTACCACGGAAGAGCATCATGTCAAGCAAGCTTGTCCCTGGTGAACTTGTTTGGCTTTGCCCATGGGTGTGTGCATGGCAGCTGTGCCCAGAAAATCCCATGTTTATAAACCAGAGCACAGGAGTTTACATGGGATAAACATGGACAGTCCAAGGAAGTCCCAGGTCCTCCCTACACCACTCCTGGCACGAGTACATCTGACCACAAGAGCCAGGTATCCATCAGGCTGGTACCCACCTCTCTGCAAATGCAGTATTTTTTCCATTTATCCTGTACAGTGGGGCACTTTGTATTATCAAAGTGAGTTAGAGAGGTTGCATCTGATTTACCGCCGAACAGCTAAGGCTGGCAGAGGTATGCGAGGCCACAGCTCAGAAGAGAGGGGTGCCAGGCATAATCTCTTGTGAATTTGCCCAATACTTTCTTTCATTTTCTATCCAAATTGAAAAATTTTATTGTAAAATTAGCTATAAGGCTCCCTTTCCTCAAAGTGAAATGTAGTGCCCTGTCCACTTGTCGGAAAAAATCAGAGCTAAGAAAAACTCAGCAGCAAACTGAAGCCAGTTGGGTGATGGACAGGGAGATGCCCTTAGAGTCCAGCCCTGAGCAGAGCGGAGGCTGCAGTTGGAAATGCCGAGCTGAGCTGCTGGAAGTGTGGATGGCGGGAGGAAAAGCAATAAACAGGGTGCCAGTGGAGCCAGATTTATCCACACTGAAACAGCGAAAAACACTTCTCTGTCTGCAACAGCTGGCAGTCAGTCACAAGCTGATAGGAAAGATTGAATGGGGAACAGGGAATAAGAATGGATATTTTTATATTCCTAATGTTTCATTTTATGTTGATGTCATACATATTAATAAAGGGAATATTTATTATAGACATATTGGCCATTTTTCAAGGCTTTCTGCAAAGTGGGATTGTTTAAATTTGCTCCACTTATCAGGGGGAAATAGGATTTTTAAAAGCACCTATAATGACAGAGATGGAATAAGCAACTGGGGGAGAGGGGTAGTTTACTTGTTTTTTGTCTTTTTTAATTCAGGATTTAATGCAGCCTGTCACTTGACTTTGAAGGGAATTAACCCACTAAGACCTAGCAAAGTGTACTTCAGGTATATCACATCCTAAAAAGGCGTACTGTATACATGCAGAGGATGAACACAGGGATATATACACACTACTATTATCTATAGATAAAATATTTTTTAATAAGGCTGTCTTTTCTGACTTCAAATGTTATTTACAATAACAGCACCTTAAAAGCCACATAATATAACACAAGGAAATATCATTTCCCTGTCAGAGTACCTCTTCACACAGAAAGCCTTTCGGAAAAAATTGTTCTCAGGGAAGTTTGCTCACATAATTTTTTTAAGTTGTTGCTAGGGTTTTTATAGCTTATTTGGGAAATTTAGAAGAGCTCTGGAGATCAAATGCCAAATTCTTCCACTGCAATTTTGAAGTTTCACTATTTAATTTCTTGCTGCCTATCCATATTGCTTGGAACGAACCCTCAAAATACAATAAGGTCATATGCAATAACACAAGGAATTAAAAATTATTATTACTGAAAGACATGAGAACTCTTGTGATGCCATACATCTTAAGACACATACAATTTATACAAAGCCTCCATGCAGCCACAGAATTCATGTTTCCAACATAAATTATTCTGCAATTCCAGAACTTCTTTCCAGCAGTAATGGAAACTAATTGCTGTATTTTACTTCAAAATTACTACATAACACCTACAGAATATGCTACAGAACATACTGCCCTATGCACCAGCAGTTTCACCTTCTGAAACTATTAGAAGAAAAAATAAGTCATTTTTCCCCAGTTCCTCCTTATATCTGCCCAAATCAAAAAATCCCATAACCATATCACACCAGCAAAATTAATGCTGAACACTCAGGCACAGATGCACCTTGCTCAGGTCTCCCACTTGCTTGGCTGCCTTGCCTCACAATCACACTGTTCAAGGGTGAGATTGCCTTACTTTTAAAAGGTTTTCCAATACCTAGATTCCTATCCAAATTACAGTTTAGTGTAACTGATAGCAGGATCTATCTCTCTCCCAGCAGCAAGCCCACAGAAAGCGGTAACTGCAAGTCACATGCTTCATGTACCCAACTTTCTCTTCATCTCTTACCCTAATGGATCAAAAACTTTAGACATGAAAATCTTGTTAGCAATGCCCCACTGACCAGCCAATTTTCAGAGAGTTCAGCATACGTCTAATCAAGAGATCATCCTTATAAATCAGGCTTTCCTTTTTTAATTGTAACATCTCACTGGGCCTTTCTAATAAATATTTTAAATTCATTAAACAAGTTTCATAAAAGTATCACCTTGGGCCTTTTAAACACTTCAGAATTTAAAATGTGAGCCTGGCTTAGAGCTAGACCCTACTTGTGTTTTATGCTGGCATTTCTCTGTGTTGGCATTCGAGACTTCACTGGGTGTAACGCTGCTTCATCGCTCCTGGCTGCCTGCTGCAAGGAGCTGATGCTGAACGGCAGCAATTACCACCTTTCTTTGAAGCAAAAGGTACAGAGGCAATGGATTGTCTCTGGTTTCAAGCTATCCCTAGGTAACCTGGATGACCTGCCTGTTAACTGGTACCCAAACTAAGTATCTCATGAAGGTTCAGATACCAATTGGGACAGGGCATCTCAGCTGTGTTGGTGTTGCTGCAGATAGGGTTTTGCAAGGCTGCACGTTGTTGTATGTGATCAGTGACAATAACAACATAAGATAACTCCTTCAAAGCCTTAGGATACACAAAGTGTTCTCAAAAAGAAGGTCACCACTTGTAGATAAGTCTAACAATTTGATAACTCCAGGTCTAAAACTTGAGCATCACCAAGACTCTGTGTGTAAGGGTACAGAGCTCAGAAAGCAGAACCACACAAAACGATCATTTCTAGTGCAAAAAGTTCCTGTAGACACCTTGGCCTGAGGCTATGACAATGGTAACTGGGAAGACACACCTCAAATTTGGGGAGGAGGGGGAAAACAGGACTCATTCCAGATTTTCTTCCTGTCTCAAGACAAAACCATTCATTTTTAAATGCTGTGGCTTTCTTGTCTGATAAAGTAGTTTAAAATGCAAGATCTCAAGAAAAAGGCATGAAGTTTACTTCATATCTCCTTATCATTTGTGAAGTGTGTGGAAATTGTCAGGTAGACATTAATATCTTATACATAAACTCTTGGACATTTTAAATCTTCACAATTTTTTTCAAGTGCCTTTAAATTATAATCCATTACACTACCTATTCAGACTCATATACTTCTGGATTTCTGGAACCTTGCTTATTCTGAAATATTATCATAAAGTAAGTGCATTTAAAGACAAACTTGATAATTAATGTAAAATATTGTCCTCAAAGTAAGATAGTAAAAATGCCTACATAAAAAGCAACGCAGGGTGTTTCCCATCTTCTTGTGATTAATCCCAGGTATATAAATCCAGTTTAGAGCACACACCCGAGCATCAAGACACACAGGACAAATTTTATGCTTCAGAGTTACCAGAAACACCACATAGATTTTAACAGTTTGAGAACAAGATGACCTGTTGAGGTGGGGCTTGGCAATTTTATTTCTTTAATGCAAAACTAAAGATCCGTCCCTGCAATTTTTATAAATATCCAGAGCAACTGCTTTACTGTACATGAGAGATCACTGAAAAAGCAATTGTTTCTCTCTTTATTTCACTGTCATTTTAATATAATAGCAGTATTCTCTGCACCTACTAGAAATAACAATTTGGGATGGGGGGGACTCCGCTTTCTTCCCCACAATTCCATTTCCCACCCCATATTTTTTTTTTCCTACTATCTTATGAAGAAAGACTGAGCAAACAAGCAGATGCATCAGGCTGTTCAATGTTCCTATTCAACTTCCGTAAACACAAATCTTGTATAAACCAAAATGAAATCAATAAAAAACACCTCTACAGTAGCTTATCATTTTACTATTGAATTTATTTATTTATTTAAAATCAGAACAGGCTGGGGGGCAAGAAGGAGGGAAATGTTTTATTACCCTAATAAGTATTGACATTCTGGATTCAGTATCTTATTCATAAAAATTAAGTTTCCCAGACCATAACTGTTAGAAATGACACCGTATGTTCCCATGAGTTAAGATGTACCTCTGTGAATAACCGTTCACAAAAGTAGTGTAAGGAAGAGAACATCAACAGAACATAAACTGGTCACAGCTATCAACCCCACCACAGACAGCATGGCTTAATACTTTTCCACATCAACATCCTTTTCAGCTTCAGCCTCACAGTAGTCATGGCTTAGACCCTGAAACATTTCCAAAAAAAAAAAAAAAAAAAAAGGGAGGGCAGGGGGCGGGAAGAATTGTTGACAATACTATTTACTTGCCAAAGCAAAACTTTATGAAAGTATACCGGCCTGTCTCTGAGGACTCTTTGCTTGCAGTGTGCACATAATGCATCTCAACAGAAATATCCTGAACTAGAGGATTTAACTCAAGGTCAGATATATTTTTTTAACTCAAGGATACTGTGAGATAATGACAAGCCATATAAGAAGATTTATTTAAGTATTCCATATAAATGGCTTGCCTAACCTTTGCTGTTCTAACAGCTACTCCCTCAACATTATTTTTAGGTATAAAAAGCAATGCTTTAATTAAAAGAACAAGTGTTTTATTCAGAAGGATTAGTGTTTCTTATCTGATTATATCTTTTTTTTTTTTTTAAAAAAGTGATCTGTACTGCTTAGCTTTGTTTAGCTACTAGCTGCGCTTCATACACTTCATCCATAGATGTTTTAAATATTTGGAGACTCCTACACCTACAAGCCCAGCAGTAAAATCAATCACAAAATTTGACATGAAAAGCAACACATCTAAGGTACATGAAAGGAAGGCCACGGGTGAAAAAAATTTAATAAAATACATTTTATTTAAGCAAATGTTGGAGAAGCACTGGAGTAATTTTGCTGTTCCATCACTTTTTACATCCAGCAGCCTCATTTGTGCTGACAATCCTTTGCTAGTATTTTTCAGATAAAAAAAAAGTCTTAGAAGAGAATGGATAGTTTGAAACAGATTTCTTTACATCCTTTTATCTTATCAGTAGCAAAGATGTTCATCTTACACCTACTACATTTCAAACCATACAGCGTAGTGAAGGGTGAAGCTTTCACTCAACACTGGTGGCAGAGATGCACAGAAGCATCTGCTCTGTGCTCTTCAGCAGATTCTGAGAAGAATTGTTCCTCTGGAAAGGCCTTGGCGTATAATTGACCTATATTGTTTATTGCAAACGCTTCTGGCAGTCAGGTAGTTTGCTTGGTTTTTAATTTGTTTATTATTTATTGTGTGGTGTACCTGTGGCCTGGAGACTTGATAGGCAAGTTCCCCTGTAGTATTTAAACAGGATTTAGTAATAACATTTTTTCCAAAATGAAAAATTTACTTTTCCACTTCCTGAGAGGAAGCCTTTGCACTAACCACCTTGTTAAATAAATTGAAAATACATTCCCTTTCCTAAGCCTCATAGATGCGACTAATTTTCCTTGCAAACTCCTCACTTCAAAGCACATGCACTCTATAAATTCCCAGCTGTCAGCCAAGGTGGTTGCACTTCCCGACAAAGATGGGGGGGGGGGGGAGGGGAGCAGCTAGAAGTGCTTAATAATTATAACAAGATATGTTCTTAATATTCCCAGCACACACTGATGCTGCCCAAGCAGCTGTTGTCAGAAAACTGACTCATGGTCTGAGAGCTCCCCCAGTCCAGCTGCAGTCACTGACATGTAGTATATATTATTGTGGTCTTAGCCAAAGAATTGTCTCTATAAATATAGAAATAAAATAGCATGCTTAAGTCACTCAGGTCAAGATAGGGATTTGCAAAGTACTCAACACCAAGATAGTTCTCCTTCCATGAACACTGGTATGTGGGTTTGGGTGGGGTTTTTTTGTTTGGTTGGTTGGCTTTTGTGGTTTGTTTGTTTGTTTTTTAGCAGGAAGGGAAAAATAATTTAAAAAAAAAATCAAGCAAGACCAAAAATCCAATGCCAGCTTATTAAATATTCAACCAGTCTGGACCAGCTGTATGTACCTTACTCATTTTGGCAGGTTTATTACTGTCTGAAGAGATATTTATTTTTGCATTAAATATGCATTCAAAAAGTCAAGTAAAAGGTTTGACAGGTGAGTTCTGATCATTTCACACAAAATTTATTTAAGTAGTTGGCACATAACCACACACCACAAATATTTCTCACCCATTCTCCCCAGAAGGAAACGCACTTTTTCGCACCTGGCCCCTAGTATGCAAGGAACAGAGGTGGCTGCTCTCTTTAGGGCATGTCATTTCCCAGGGTCTGTTTGCAACAAACTTGCTATTAAAGATTTAAATAAATAAAGTAAATGAAGTCTGTATTTGAAAGGATTCTTTTCTTCCAACAAGGTGTGTAAAAATAGTTACATTGCACATGAACTGAGCTATAAAAGAACCTGCTATCATTTCATTTGTTTTTATAACCTTCTTCCACACATAATATCACATTACGCACATTATAATGAAACCTGATTACACTGAAACTTGTAAGACAGCTGGGTGGTGTTCTCTGAACAGGGCTCCTTCCCCACACATGCACTTTTCCAAACAGCCTTGTCTTCCTTGATTTCCCAAGTACAGTAGATGTTTGACAGTCTCATTATGAAAACTACATTAACAGAGTTGTAGGAAAGGAATTTTTAAATAAAGAAAATGCTGTTGGCGTCTTGTTCCTTGGATCTGGTGTGGGTGTGTTAGGGGCTTTTTTTTGTGGGGTTTTTATTTATTTTGAATTGAGGATGGGGTGTAAAGTGCTGCATTTAATTCATTTGCACATCTATCCTATAACCACTCAGTTTCTCAAAAAAAAAATAAAAATCACACTATTAAATTAAGCCTTAATTGATTGACAAAAATCAGGCTACCTAGTTTAGCAAACTGACCATCCAGTGCTTAGGAATGAATCTCGCTCCCATTCAGTATTAATACACACTGTGACAGCACTGACACCTCAACAGCATGGAAAGTGGTTTCCTCACATTGTTTGCTGCCTGGGAAGTGAAGACTGGCAGATGGTCAGTCCTTCACTTGCCAGGAAAATTAGCACTTTCCCAACAGATATGCATACTGAGTGAAACATCCTGTAGTCATTGACAAAATAGATCTCAGCATGGCAATGGACTGCTTGTAGACAGGAGCTCTTCGAACTCAATATGTCAAGAAAGTACAGGCAAAGTTGCTATTTGCAGCCACGCAATCAAGACCTCAGAACCGTGTAATTACCACGACATCAGAACTAACACAATTTACCATCCACTGATAGCATCTTCGCTGAGACAAACTAATTTACAAAGCTTTAGTAGTGTAAGTGTGTTTTATCATTTTGGATTTAATCATAAGGAATCTCAGATTACAATGGTTTGCATCAGTTTATTTGTATTAGCTATATCAATTTTATTTCTAACTCTTAGGGGTTTTATATACTTATTTGTGTTGGGGTGGGAAAGATGCACAAGCAGTTTTTCTGAACTTATTTGGGTTATCATTTCAAAATTTTCAAGAAATCAGTCTAAACTGTTAAGTTTTGTCTTGCCTAATCCTTATTAAGCCATATGAGTGATTGCTGCAGTAAGTCTCAAACCTACTAACATTAAATTGCTATCCAATGCTGAGCATTTTGTATGATTTCACTTCTAAGACATGACAAAGATAGATTTTCCACATGTAAAGAAATCCCTTTGAAATATAAAGAAACGAAAAATTGCCATTAAGTGCCAAATGCTTTGGTACCCACCCCCATGAAGACAGCTACAAAACTACAAATTCTAGACCTAAGATGGAAGGAAGAAAAATATTTACTTTTGACAGAAATACTTTATTCCCTGGTCTGTACATCTCATGCAGAGAGATGAAGCCTCCCATGCATCCCAGACCTGAGACTAACCCAGCTGGAGTTAGTGTTCCTTTGAGCAAAATCCTTGTTTGCTGGGGTAACTGTTTGGGTACCAACCAGATCAGCCGGTGACCACAGAACGAGGGCAGTTTCCTGCTTTAAGATTTTATCTGTAGAAAATATTAACCTAGAGTCATATTTAATTCCCCCAGAACAAAGTACCCTGAAATCATCTCAAGAAATCCAACAGTTCTTACAATGGTTCCCGGTTTTCAGAGGATTAACTGACACCAGCAGTTTTCTACTTCCATTATGCAGCATTGAAGAGGAAGAAAGAAATGAGCAAGAGGCATTTGGGAATATTTGACATGTCTTTGTTTTAGAAGACCAATAACAAAAAACTGATTGCAAAGTCCAAAGCCACTATAACCAGATATTGATATCCTCAGCACCCCTGAGATCTCTAAAACCTAAGGCACTACTTGCACTCGTTATTGGCACTGGTTTACTGCTGTCCCCAGCCCCTGACATAAGGAAAGAAAAAAGAGCATTTGCCCACTTACACTAGTGTCAACAGACACTAAAAAAAAGTTTAAAAATTGAATAGTTACGGAGTTTGTTTTGGATGAATTGTAGAACACAAGTATTTACATCCCACTATAAAATACAAGATTAGAGATGCAGTCAGTACATAGTATAAGAACCTTCTGAAGTTTTACTCTACACTCTTCCCCTTCATGGTTTCCAGCACCATAGTGAGGACAGGTGTTTCTGCATACACAGAAGACAAGATAATTTTATTAGGTGAGCCCAGGTGGAAATAGGGCTCTTCCTAGGCAGTTACACCAGTATCAGTGACAACTACTGATGTGCAGAAGCCCTTCAGCATAGAAACTGTAGCTCCTGTACTTCACAGGCAGAGCTCAACCACTCAAGACATTCAAGGAGTGTCTCTAAGTCCACGTTCTCAGCAAAGGCTGTAGTTGCACAGTCCTCCGAAAGACCGTTTCAGCAATAATAACAGGGAATGGTTCATCTAACTACAGAGACAGAATTAAAGGGCAATTTGTTACTGTCACCCTGATTTGGTATTTCAAATAATCTTGACAGGTAGTCTTATGAGTCACTATTTGATGTTATCTCCTACGATGCCACATGAAACCCACAATCACTTGAAACAGCATTTCCTTTTCTTGATTTTCTGTTCATAATTGTCAGGTATGAAATACAGCTTGTCTTGGGCCAGTAAAGCATCAATATAGGATTGCAACTACAGTTGTTTCTTCTATAAAATGCATTTCATAGCAGACTGGGAGTGTTCACAATGGAATTTATACCACTTTAGCAGTAAAATGAAAGTCATGTTTTGGAAAGAGCATAAAAATGCATATTTAATGACAAAATCTTGTAAATCCTAGCCTAGAATAGTGTTGAAGTCATCCTTTTCTTGCAAAAACATTGAAGAGTGTATATCCTAACCAACTTAACACAGGTCATATGTTTGGATGATTGGGATTCATAAAGTGGCTCAGAACACATTTAGCTGTCTCAGCATTTTAGGACTTAAGTTAAAAATACGAAGCAATAAAATCCAAGTATGATTATTCAGTAGGTGCATCTGGTCACTGCTGGAGAGCAGCATTTGAGAAATGTTGTTCAGCAGGCAGTTCAAGTACAAGAGGCTGGCGAGTGTGGTGCTCGGTCTTTGAATAAGGCAGACACTTGCAACTCAAGCCATGGCTGTGATGGAGATGGCCTAGCAGAATCTCCCTTGGACAAAAGTCATTGCTCCCCACTGCTCTGAGGGTCCTGATCATCCCTACTCATCATCAGCCTCTCTCGTAAGATTTGGTCTTCGGTGAGTTTTTGTCTCCATTATCAGGTTAACAGTAAATATTTGAGCCTAATGGTTTCTGCAGTAACACTAGCAGTTTCAAAGTTCTGGTAGGTGAAGGAAGACACCCAAGAATAGAACAAAGGACATATCAGGGTAAAGTAATACAAGTCAAAAAGGAAACAAAACCAAACCAAAGAGCAAAAAACCAAACACATCAACGTCTTCTTTACTTACCCATGGAAAGTGAAAGAACTACTTATCATCAAGTCCTATTTACTACCCATTTTCTGCCTTCTTCTTGAAACCATAGAATAATAGGCAACTTTGTTCTTTCATTTTTCTAACCAGTGAAAGAAAACCCAGAAGCTTAAGGGAGAGGGAGGAGTATTGAAATGGTAAATAAAAAGTGTAGGAAATAAGGGCAGGAGACAGGATGGGGACAAAAGGAGAACAGGACGTAAATCTTTGCTTCCAAAGAGTGTATTAAAGCTTTGAATTTGCTGCCTTCATGTGAAAACTGAAAGAACATAATTTTCAAATTAGATTTTGAACATCAGTAAACTGCTTTTGCCTAGACACATACTTCATGTAAAGATTTTCCTAAGAAAAAAAAACAAAAACTGAAACCCAAGAAATTCCCACAGAGGTAACTTCCAGCTCTTTTCTTCCAAAAAAGCAGGAAAGCCTCAGTGAAGACATGCCAAAAAATGTGTTATAAACATCCCAGGGTTTGACTCCAATGGAGTACTAAATGGTGGTGGGCATCCATGCAGATGCAGCAGATATCACTCTGCTGCTCACCTTCATCACTTCATTTAAGAGAATCATAATGACAGATTCACAGCAGCTTTGCAATCATATCTGAGCACTGGAGGCTGACCTGGCTCAAGAGGTCTGCTATAAATAACCTAATGGTTTAATTTAATAGAAGGGCTTTAAGAAAGAAACAAGGAAAAAATGATCCAAAATAAGCCATTCCTCAAACTTTCTCAGGATTAAAGTGCCAAAACCAGAAGGTGCTGATTATACATAAAATCCAAAGGGCGACACATATTTAGAAGGAGAGGAAAAAAAAAAAAAAAAACAAAAAGAAAACCAAACACAAAAAACCAAAAACCAACCTCCTGTAAACAATGTAAGAGAAGACTGGCATTGAATCAGGGAACTCTGCCTGAAGCACAGAAACCAGGAGGAGTCTCATGGAGCCCAATGAACCTGAAGAAATCGGAGACGCTTTCAGGAAGGCAATGTTAAAAATAAAATATTCAAGCTACAAATATGTCTTCCTCTGGCAGTGACCCAAGCCCCACCGTTAAGATAAGCAGGACAACTGTCTAAAGGCTTTTTGACCCCTCCTGTCAAGACACTGACTATGTTCCAGTCACCAGCATAGGTAGGAGCAATAACCACTATGAAATTTCCGTGGCCACTAGGTTCAGATGGACCCAGTGGCAATGTCAACACTTCCACGGATGAACGGAAGTCCCCGATACTAATAGGGGAATCCAATGGGAGAACCTGCCCAAAAAACATCACCCCAGTGCTGCAGCAATAAGTTCAAAAAGGTTGTAGGCCTATCAAAGAGGATTATGTGTTTTCATGAGATTAGTATTGCTCTTCTGTTACACATAGGAGGAAAAAAAAAGTACAAGAAAGGTAACTTCTGACTCAATTAGCATTTGCTTTACACTTTCAATAATAGTTTGCCTTACATTTCAATAAGAATATGAAATGTACTTTAAAATATGCTATATTTTACTCAATTAACTGGAATTTTCAGCATGACCTTTCAGAAATAGCTAACAGCAGAGCTACACATCTTGAAGGAGTGGGGGAAATCACTTATTTAAAACTAGATAGACAAAAGGAACAACACAGCTCCAAAGCCATTGAAAGCTCTTCCCAGAAGAGATTTATAAAATCATGAAAGAATCATTTAATACCACCACAAGGACTAATGGGAGTTTTGTAAATTATTTACTCAGTCCTCATACTGCAGCGGACAAGGGAAAACTTGCAGCAACTAATACTTGACACATTAGTCAGTCTTTTACTTCCGTTTTATCACCCTGCTCATGTGCTCTTAAATTTGCTGACCCATATTCTTGAGCTCATTGAAAAGATGTGACAGTCTTGTCTGCATACAACCAAAGCTGTAAAACTTGGATCTCTTTTTAACTATATCTTTTCCTGTAGCCACTCCAAAGGTGACCCATAAAGAAGATCTGAGATTTAATTTCAGATCTTCCATGACAAAAAGCTGTTAATTCATTATAGTTATTAGCAACAAATAAATGCTGCAGCTAAATGCATGTTTCTGTAAAATATTAGTGTCTTGTCATTCATTCCACTGTAATATTTTCCATTTATCAATCTGTTTCATCTAAGTAATTTTCAAACAGAGAATGTAGTAACTCATCTCTTCAGGAAAGGCTTCGTCAATGACTAAAGTAGCAAAACTCTTCCCTGCTCTCTCAGTTGGGGAAGATGCAAAGGGAATGAATGGTCAAACTCCTTTCCCTCCTCTCCATCTCTGCAACACAGGAGGGAAGGGGCCACATGAGAGCTTCTGTGAAATTGGGAAAAGCTGAGAATACACAATTTTTCCATGATTTCCCTATTGAAAATCCCCTTTCCCACCAAGGTATGAATTTAAGAGTTCAGGACAGCTGACTGACTTTTCCCCTGAACAGGCTAGCACCAACAACCTTTTGCTTCTCTTACCATCATTCGGGCTATGTCATGCAACCACCCAATTCAAGGCCCTCAGAGCAGGACAGAGAATTCAAGGACCTTTCCTTTTTATTACTATTGTGATAATTTTCCTTGATGGCTTGAAATGTTCTTTGATGTGTCACCATCTTCTTTCATTGCCAAATAAAATAGCTCTACAGATAAACAAGGCAAAAATTTCGTCTTCCATTTCTGTAAAGACTTACACAAGAGCTCCACACTTAAAATGGCAATGGTCCCATGGACCTGTGAACAACCACAGGATATTTTTCTTTGTATCTGTAAGTATGGACATCATCTCCTTCCTAGTTGGTCTTACTTCAAATAGACTGACAGATACTAATTTGACCAAATTTGATGGTCTTATTAGTAAACTTTATGTATATATAGAGACAAATGAAAGTCAGAGCTAGGAGGGAGGAAGAGGGGAAAAAATGGAAAACATTTTCCTTGTGTCTTTATCACTCTTTCTTGATTAAACATAATTGACAAACTCATCAGGCCTGAACAGTTACCATGTCCCTGGTTCAGAGGGGGGAGAAAAAAAAAAAAAAAAACAAACAAAAAACCCACACCTTTAAAAAAGGCTACATTGAATTAGGTATTAGGCCTATTGATATTTCCTAGGCTGGATACAGAAAGAAGCCTATTTCAGCATCTCTCAGGTCACCAGCAAACATTACGATTATGTGCCTCCATACAATTGAGGCACAGATGTAGGAAGAATATTGAGCTTTGGGGGATAATCAGATTTATTTTTTTCAATAAGTAGAGCATATTATTTTCAAGTGGTTAACTGAGAATAACTCTTGCAGAAGTACAATATAACAGTAATTATTCCGAAATCAATGGCACAAAAGGGTTCATTTTAAATCATATTATGATTGCTGGATTAAAGTAGTTATTATATAATCGGATAGCAATTACTCCACCTTAATAATTTCTGGGTTTCTAAGGGTGAAAGTGATAATACAAGCTACAGCAGGTGTCAAATTTTAGACTTTGTGAAATGAATATTCTAAAGGCTGAAAAGAAACAAACATATTAGCATATAAAAACCACAAGCGTAGAAAATAGCTAAAAATATAAAAATACTTCAACCCTCTTGCCTTGAGCAGACATTCAGAAGCAGTTCACTCATGACAAAGGACTTTCAACGCGTGGTTTAAATCACAAGGAAGCTAAAAGCTTCTCATCATCCCTTCTCTAAATAAACTTAATGGCTTCTTGTATAATCAACTTTATTGTCTACGACTTAGCCACCTCTTTACCAGACGAGTGAGACAAGTCTCTAACAGCTCATAGATCTACAGGACACTGTAGAGACATTCTCCATGTCTTCACTACACTTGGTTTTGCTCTAGTTCAAAGTTCTGCCAACTCTTTTACTGTAAAGGCAGCCTCAACCATGTTGTTCTTCCTGAGTTCCTTACTCCCTTATCTCATATGTCTTTAATCTGAAACACCTTTCTTGTCTCTTTAAATACCAGGTGCCTACTGCTTTTTGATCACGTCTCCTTCAAACAGCAGCACTTTTCCAGATGCCACCAAAAACCAAGCTCAGAAGAGCTGGAAAGAATATAAATGACAAGCAACCCTATTAGTAACCTTCTCCAATTCCTATGTTCTTTCTGTGGTGGTTTTTACTTATTCCCAGCTCCCGAAAGAAATCTATGCTAACAGACTAAAGCAATGAGGTTTTTGACAGATTCAAGAGCCTGTCTGTCAGGCCCTAGATACAGGAACCAAGGCTTTGTTTCTAGCTTCCTTAGAGACAAGATCTCATCCATGCCTCAGTGGACACCATCAGTGCCTAACAGCTGTAGCAAGAAGGTAGAACTAAATACACAACTTCCTTATTATTCTTTAAAATACAGTTCCCTTTGTGTAAGAATATATTGGTTTGTATTACAAACTAAATGGCAAGTTGAAATAAAGTCCACCTAGTTGCTAAAGGACAAATATTTGAGGCATGCCATCGAATGTGAAGTCCATTTGGCAAGGTAAGTAGGCACTGAAGTTCAATATACACTAAGGTAAATGTACAAAGTTTAATACAGTTAAAGCAAGGAAAAAGGAAAGTCTCTTGAAAAAAAAGATACCTATGCATTGATTGTAGATTTACTAGATGTACTTCAACACACTAATTTGTGCACAATCCTATCAACATAGGGAAACACTGAGGAAAAGTAAAACTTGAAACACAATCAGGCAGTAATGTAAGCAGATGGATTTCTGTCACTGGACATTTCTGTAAGATTGATTCCATTCTGTGAGGATTTGCAGTAAGTAAATTATTATGAGTGCTTCACAAAAGCTAACCAGTTATGGAGTTTTGAAGTGAAAGCCATCAACATAGAAAAGATTTGATTAAAATCTAAAGTGAAACAACATTTGAGAACATTACAATCATAGAAATCCAAATGTGAAAGAAAGATGTCACAAAAATTCATGGAGAAGGAAAAAAAAAAATCTTCCATTTGGATTTTCTTCTTCAGAATAAATACTCCACAACTGTTACAGAACAAATCCAGAGATCTGGGTTAAGATGGTGTGGGACAGTCTCAAGAGAGCAAATACGCACTCATGGCAAAACTGCTAGCCAGCTCAGAAAGAAAACTGCATAGTCACGGCCTTTCTACCAACAGCATTCATTCCTACCAGTGCCAAAATAGATGTTGACCAGAGTTGAGCAGAAGTGGTCCTAACAACCCTGCAGACACAAGAGTGCGGGATTTTAGCATAAGCCCTGCAGTTACTAGCCCATCCCACCAAATGCCTGCTCTTTGAGCAGCAGCCACACTTAGACTCCTGCTAACCAAGGACCGTTCCTTCTCTTACAGCATTCAGTAATCAGAGTGCACCCTTGCGTATGAGCAAGCAGGGAAGAAAAAAGTAATCCCTAAGTCTGTGATTAATTTATGATTCACAGTGTGAGACTTGCTTATGCTAGCTTGCATAATTAGAAGTGCTGTTACTGGTCATAAGGAGCTGGTTTTAGATTCTAGCAATGCCCATGAGCCACAGCAGGACTGCACATACGGCATTGAATCTCAGCCCCAAAGCTATCACCGAGTTCAACAGGCACAGGATAATCTCTGCTGTCCGTTACCATCGTGGCAAAAAACACTGTGCTAAAAAGTGTTTCTCAGTGTGCTTTAGCAGTGAGATACTAAACATTAAAGCAGACATCAATGTTACAAAACATTAAGGTAGCATAAGCAAGCCCCTTATTATTGCAAGGGCATATTAACCATTCATCTCTCGCCCAACATTTTTCTATCTCATCTTTCTGCCTACTTTCCATAAAGACAGCTGCTATGTCTAACACAGGCTACCTAATTGCTCCTTAAACTAGCCTCATGTTGAATTTACACTTGCTAAAGTGCTACAAGCATAACATATAGATCTCTTCGGAGATCTATAAAGTGCTATACAAAGCTGGGAAGTAAACTGTAAGGCTGTATTACAGATGATTTCCCTCAACCTAAACTGTTTGCATTATGCGGATAAAACAGCAACATATACAACAGGACAAAGCAGAAAGACTTGCAGTCAAATAATATTTCTCCATCACCATTTCCCAAGAAAAGCATCCTAATACATACAGCTACCGCACTACCTGGAGAAATATGTTAAAGATGGTAAAAAAAAAAATCCACTCTACTGAAACAGTTTTTCAGGGCAGGGCATTTTAGCAGATCTACTCCAGGAAAACAGATTGGCAAAGATCAACGGCAGCAAGATGCATCAACTCTTTATCGCTTGTAATTTTTGAAACATTAAACCAAGAGCCTTAAATGAATACTCTCATATTCTTCAGAAACTGAAAATACTGAATACAACTTCTGTTTCACTAGAAAGAGAAGCCCATTATAAAAATAGCTAATACTGAAGTTCTTTGACCTCTTTATTCATCTTATTTAGAAACTGAGGAGTGCTGCTATGCCACTAACAAAAGTTATGATTTCTGTGTTAACAAAGATCTCATCTCAACAATTGTGCTGACTTGTCTGTCATGCCCTGTGCTGAATGCTTGTGAGACACAGCAAGAAAAGTTATTATGAAGAGAAAGAAATGTCGGGCGACTCCCATCCATGTGCAATTTTAAAACCAAAAAACCCACAAGCTAGAGAAATTGGCAGCTGGCACTTTGGGTTGTCAGCTGCCAACGAACTGCATTGTTTTAATTGTTGGAAATGATTGATTATGCAGCTGAGCTACTGAGGTAGCTGAACAGTTTCACGACAACACAAACAATGGTAGTGTCACTCATTCTCCTCTGGAGACGTGGTCAGATGGAGAGAACAGTACTGCTTTGCCGTGCTAAATTACAGCATCTAAGAGAACAGCTACGATTATTTTCCCTGTCACTGAAGTTCAGTGTTGTTGCATCTATGTGGACACCTGTTGCCTGAACCAGTGCGTATCATCAGTTTGGAAGTGCAAGAAAAAAAAAAATTTTATATAGTGTGTATATATACACATACTCACACAAATTCTTTGTTCTTTATGTCTCATACTTTTCCTCTTACCATAAGGATTCTGCAGAACATTCAACATGCTCA
Organism: Platalea leucorodia; assembly: GCF_965183815.1. Lineage (NCBI taxonomy): Eukaryota > Metazoa > Chordata > Aves > Pelecaniformes > Threskiornithidae > Platalea > Platalea leucorodia. Next base: position 7,200,793 of record NC_138830.1, read on the forward strand.
AGACAGTATCAACTAGGAAGGCAGGTCTTGCATCATCTTGAACCACATACAGAGGAATGGTTCCTTATCATTAAAATAACAGGGGTGTATTCTGTTCCCCCCCAAAGAATTAACTTTCTTCAGATCAGTAGGAATTTGGAGGATCTGATAAGTAGTAGGAAAGCAAGCTGAAACTCTTCATTTCATTATCTTTCAGTCTCTCAGGCATATAAAGCTTTGCCTATGACCGATTTTTATTTCCTTTCCAGACAAGTTAACTGCAAGTTCAACAGGAGTAAGTACTAATCCAAGAATCCCGTCTTTTCAGTGTTTTTTGTGAGTCCACCTGCCAGGGGTTTTGTGGTTTGTGGGTTTGTTTCCCCACCCCCCCCCACCCATCCTGGTGAGCCTCATCTCAGCAGCCCAGAGGCAAAAACCTAATGGGCTGTTACAAAGCACAACCTCCAGACTGTCAAACACAGAGAACAACAGAGGATGGGAGGGGAAGGAAGGAAAAAAACAAAACAAAACAAAAAAAACAATCAAGTTGGCCACAGGTACTTATGCAAGTCCCAGTCTTAGAGGGTTGATTCTGGAGAAGCTTCTGGTTCATCAACCAAACCTGACTCAGAGAGGCATACTTGTGGTTTATTGTTTGCTTTTTGTTGTTGTTTGGTTTTGTTTTTTTTTTCTCCAGCTGCTACATTGTTTATAATTAGCAAATTTTTCATGCATCAGAACAAGGGCCTGATCCTCCAGGCTGTAAACACCAGCTGACAGATCAAGAGAAGTCAGTCCGCTACAGGAAATACCTACAAACCATACTGCACGCCTGTCCAATCGCTTCCTCTTCAAAAATCTCAGTTTATTAGAAATGCTACTGGGGCATATACAATTTTTGCAGTACCACCAGGTGGTCCATTCTAACTTAAGCCAGTAACAGCAAACATTTCTCTAAACATCAGAGGGGAGAAGTTTGTCACTGTGGTGTTTCAGTCAGAAAAACTCTTCTGGGCTCAGCAGCCATGGATCAAGCTGAACTTCTGCTTTGAAGCCTACAAAGCTATTAGGCTGGCCCACCAGGACTTACAGTTGGCCTTGAGTAATCTTATTTGACCACTCTTGGGGCCTAAAGAAAGGAAATTGTACTGGGAAGAAGCTGATTCTTATAGTTTGGATTACATGCAAGGTGCCTAAAATCTCCCAGTTGGGAAATAGGTGTAAACATCAGTGCAGAACTAAAATAAAAGCAGTGGTCTTACCACTATAAGATGTTTCTCATGAAAAAGGATCCAGCAAGAGATCTCCATCTTACTGTACCCGCATAGGTTTTCTTCCACACTGTATGTCCTGCTCGTGTTTTTTCTCGTTTATCCTTCATTGCCCCATCACAATGCTGAATAATGACGGCACGCTGCACTGCTCTGTCCTAGGCACTCGCTCACAGACAATACATTTTACTACCAAGCAAGTAACCCACTCCCCTTCAGGTGATTAATGGCCAGAATCAGTCATCAGGACAGTAAGTTTTAGGAGACTTCACTATAGCAGGATTTTGAGCTCAAAACCATGATGAATACAGAGGCAGCTAAAACCATGAAAACAGAGGTCTGAGAAAGACCTTACAGCCCCCACCATGTCAGCCAGTCATGTCCTTCTCAAGGCCCTTTCCTACAATTCCCTTCAACCAAGGAAAGGTAAAGTTTGGCGAGAAGCCACTCCAAGGCTCAAAGCAAAACTTGGAAGCCTCCTTCCTACAAAACTGCTTCCCAAAGCACAGGGGAAAGCAAACACCCAGCTCCCACCCTGACACCAGTACAAGGCACAGCCTATGCTCATATGTAGACCCGGGAGACTGCTGGATCTTATATCACAGACATGGCTCCTGGGTGTGTATATATATGTAGCCACTACAACCAAACTGAACTTAGCAACCCTAAGCAGATCCTACAGCAGCTAAAAGACAGTAACACCCCAGGCGGAGAAAATCCACCCTAAATCTCCCATTCAGTGAGAGGTTTCTTACAACTCAGACTCCTTACCTTGAAAGCGATGACTATCCCATTCCCAGAAACAGGTTAGCAGGAACACCCAAACCTTCTGTAAGCTTCAGCCCATAGACTCCACAGCAACACTGAATAGCTATGCTTTATCTTTCACTACTTCCTCCCTTCCTTTTCTGATAAATCTTCTCCCCAGAGCACCCTCCCTTCCCAAGGTGCTCTACTGGCAGCAGCTGTTTCTGGTCTGCAGCACAGCCACAGCTGAGAGAGATAATGAAGGTAGGTTTCCTCCAGCTGTAGGGACTTCCAGGCATACACCTGCCAGCAGCCCTCTGCAAAGGGCAGAGAGCAAGCACCACTACACACCCCTCCTGACACTCTGCAGGATGTATTTAAAAATAAATAGTTTGACTCTAAGTTGAATAACGATAAACAGTGCATTGCACCTCCCTAGGTTTTCTCAGGAGTTTAAGTTCTATGAGTGCAGTTGAGGTTAGTAAAGGCTTATTAGGTAGGCAAGTGTTACATCTCCATCATAAAACTGGAGAGCACAGAGATAGAAAAATCTATTTTTTAGCCCTATTTTTCAGTGTTTCCTTTTGTCAGGCAACTGGCCCGATCTTTATATCTTATTGCCTAAAGTCTTTCACATAGTGAATAAAGGATGCTTGGAAAGTAGAACTGAAAATAAGAAGCCATTTCTGAAAGTGCAGTTGTGTGTGATTTGCCAAAGGTCACACAGTGCATCAAGAGAAAGAGAGCACAGGTTGTCTCAGTTCCCAGCCCTCTGCTTTAATGCTTATACTGTACCTCATTGACGGGTAAGTGGTTTACCTAAAGAACATGGTTTAACCCAAAATGTGGTTACATTTAGATGCCATATCTTTACGTAGAGTAATGGCATGCATATCTAGTGGTGACAAGGTAACATGTCCTCACTATCTTACTCTAGCTGATGTCAACTTTGTGAGGTTTTTAGTAAGATCATCAGAATTTTTTTACTCTGTTATACATAGCCTATATTTATTTCTTCATATAATATAAATAGGATATTGACAAAGTCCAGGGAATTATCAAGCAAACACAGCAATGTTCAAAATCTACAGATTAAAAACAATTTATTCCATTAAAGAATCTGTCTCAATAGAAGCTAAAACTCTTCTCTCAGCTTAAGTGTTGTCAGTTCAGTCGGGCCAAAGTATATTCCATTCTTTCTTGATTTGACCAATTTTAGCACTTTCCTTCAATTCACACACAGTGTTTAAGAGCATAGTCAACCACAGCTCTAATTAGTGGAACCCTTATAAAAATATTCACTGAAAGGATTTGACACATTATAATAGGCTATGAGGTTTTCACATGCAGGTCAATAAAGAATATGATCATTACCAAAGAGTGACTTAGGGGGCTGTTACTAAGATGAAGAGCTTCAGCTGTAGGGATCAGTTCTGCCTCAGCAGTAAGACTGAATGTTATGAAAGGGAACTATTGGCAGCTTTACGACCATAATTAATTTCTAAGAGTACCTTTTCTGGGAGAAGTGTTGGTTGTGTTTTAACCTGATACTTCAGAGCTAATTCCCATTTCATGAGTGCTGGACAGTTGCTGAAAGACCAGGATGGCTTTGGATAACCTGAACAGTGAAGGGAGCAACCACGGGGAATAAAATAGCTCAATATGGCCTGAACTCTAATGCTGAAGAACAACCATGTACTGTGTAAACAAAAAACAGACAAAACTGAAGACCAGCAAAGACCACATTCTTAGCAGACATGAATAATATGTGGGCTGTTCTCAACAAATTCCCTGCCAGAGTACTATATAACATGAAATCATGTAATCTGTTTTGTAAATACACCGCTAACAACTTGCATGTAGCTAGAACTTCTGTTAAGTGCATCGCTAGGTAGACAGTAAGTAGGGATTTGATTTTTTTGTTCCAGTTTCGCTGCATGAGAAGGGCTATGAAATTCTCACAAAAACTTTAGTACATTTAAAATGTTTAGCACAAAGTCATGAAGATGCCAGGTTAGTTCAGGAAGCCATGTAGCTGTGTACTGCAGCATTGTGCCCAAGCTAAATAACCAGTCAAAAAATAGTAATATACTTAAGTAAACATAATTCATTACAGTGTGTGTATCTCTAAGGTCCAAAAACTTAAGCAAAAGCCAGATGCATACAGTTATAACTCATACTGTTTTATACTTGTATGGAATTTTGCCTTTTTTTTTTCTCCATATAGCTTTACAGAATTTATTTAATTAACCAGAAGAGTCCATTTGGGAAGTTAACTCTTACAGTTGGTGACATCAAGACCCAGAGAGAGTGACTTAGCTACTCTGAAAGCAAGTCAAAGCAAAGCTAATATTTCCGAATGTACAACTTTTGGCTCAGCTCTCTGGTCCTTCACCTTTCCCCATCACCTGCAGCACTGCACCCAGCATCCCATCCACATGCCCTTGAGATGACTGACATCAAGTCCAAAGAAATGCTGGAAAGCAGATATGTGGCATTTAAAAAGAAAAGAGCAGTTTTCGGCAGTTTTCATGTCACCAGACAACTTCTCTGTTTTCAGACTATTACAGGACTTCGGCTCATGGATTGTGAACTAATGGATGGGAATGGATATCCAATTGCTTGCTGTGCAGATGCCAGCATCCAGGGAAAGGCACAGCACTGCAACACACCCGCATGTACAGTTATTCCGTTTAGGAGTTACTTGATCACATACATCTAGTTACCACCACCATCAGAAGAATATCTCAGTCAACATAATGCTGGTTGAAAGCTTCACTGTATCAGTTTGTCTCATCATGATGTCCATACAAGATCCTTGTTTGAATTTCAGATAGCAGAAAGCTCTCTTACCCATGTCCTTGTCGACCTGCTAGGAAAAGCAAAAGACCATCCTAGTGTAGATTATTTATATACAGTGGATCATTTATGTAAATTTTATTTGGCAACAAAAGTGTTAAGCTACTTTTAGAGAAAAATAGTAGATAAAATAATGATGAAAGCAGACCATAATCATCATCATCTCTTTCTTTTCCGTTTGCTTTATGATCCATATATTTTTTAATTCTTTTTTTTTTTTTTTGGAAAGGTGATTTCCATTCCATTTATACTTTTTTATTATCTCTTTAGAACATCTCACAGCAGGTGTCTATCATGAGTTGAGTTCATTACATCAATGTAATGTCATTTCTTCTTGGACCCTTCATTTGGCTGTTTGTTGACATGCTACTAACAGCTATTTTATGTTCTGATAACTGTAGCCTAAAAAAAAAACACGACCCTGTTTTTAGGTAAAGACATTCATCAATCCTCTTGACAGAAGTTAATGCAGGATTTGGAAGCCTCAGGATCAGACCATGAAATACCATGGGAGATACCTTTCATTGCCCTAATTTTACAGATATTTCTTTTCTGGTTAGTCCTGTGCCTCGATGCTGTCCCACAGGTTGTTTGTCAAGCAGCTCCCACTAAAGACAAGCAATTAAAGACAAGGGGCTGCTACCACCCTGCGGTCTAGGCTCAAAGATACTGTGAGGAATGCCACCTTCTGTGAAATAAAGTCCCTTCCTTGGGATTAGGTCCTGCACTTAGCTATTCAAACCTGACAGCCATGCTTCTGCTTAAAAGCCTTCCCTTTGCACAGACAAGGAGAATATATAGAGTCCTACAATGTTCTAGGATAAGTTGGTTAAAAAAATTGTGAGGTGTTTTTTTACTATTTTTTTCCCCTCTTTGAGTTTTGGTCTATTACAGCATTTTTAAAAAATTTCATTATTTGCTTTCCTTCCCTTATACTGAACACCTGACATTTGTCTTATTGATCGACACTTCTGTTCAGCCTCACACTGGACATTTTTTCCTCTGTGGTTAATATGTCTCATTTACTGAGGTCCCCATTTTCAAACCAAATACATAACCAGATACTTGCTTCCTTAAATAACACCATTGCAGAAAAAAAATAATAATTACAAATTTACGCTTACAAAAACGGTCTTTCATGGAGGGCACATTGAGTCCGTTGCACAATACATGACTTAAGCTCTTGCCTGCAGATCGCGAAGGTCTTGTGGTTGCTGTTTGTCACCCGTAAACTGGAAGGGCTGATTTCTTTCCCAGACCCAGGAGTAGACAGCGGCTGTTGATAACTTTTGACTGCGCCTGAGTTGGAAGGGGTGTTTTATCTCCTCTCAGCTACCCTTTTTCAGATCCTTCCTTTTTCATTGTCATGCAGGGAAGTCAAACTCCTGTGCTGTGAAATTGCAAACTGTTTCCATGGAGATGATTAATATGTTCATAAATCCACAATAATTCATTCACTGCAGGACCATGGAGGATGAAACCTTGCCTGTGAAAAGAAGAAAATGCCTTTAAAACCAGATTTTTTTCCTTTTAATAATAATCCAAATAAAGAAAGAAAACAATTAAAAGCAAGTGAAAGGCAAATGAACATGTATTTTACATTATTGTGTCTCCTGCATGGTGTTCAAGTATTATCCCAACAGGTGTCCTAAGATACTTTTGATCGGTAGACTTAGAAAATGTTAAACAATACCTAGTCGTCAAACCTTTCAATATCTAAAAGGTGGAACAAGTTTGTTCAATGACAATTAAGACATGTAGATAGTGTATCATTGTTATTTATATAGTTTCACCATGTGAAAGGTACTTTCACACAGATAGTAAACAATAATCACTGTTCAAGGTCAGTATTGTGTCTTAAATAACAGCATAGGTATGACAAGAATCATCTACTATATTATGAAACTGCAGCATCTCAGAGGGTAACACGTGGCAGTTCTTGGCAAACACTGACTTTTGATGGACACCAGTGCAGGCAATCATATCCTTAGCCAATATTGAGCCTTTCCGAAGAGTTTAATGGAAACTGGAGCAGCTGTCAATCATTTTGAACAGTTCTATTTTTAAATTGAGTCATAGTTTTACTTAAGAGTCAAACACAAATATATATACGAAATGAAATGTATTGAATTTTCACTGTATTTGACCCCAAATTAATAAAAAACTATTAACAGGAATGCAGAGAAATCCAATGGTCCTATTAGCACATAGTCATTAAAGAGAAGTGCTCTATAATGCCTCTGAGAGCTTTCACACAAACTATACCTTTTTTACTGCATCTCCCATTAATTAATATTTTTGTACCAAATTTGTGTTTAGAAAATTCAGCTAACCATCCTGGGATGTGATAGACAAGCAGAGCTTTTCCACTTTCTTAATATAGCCCTCTTAGCTAATGTCAGTGCTGGAAAGACTCACTTCAAAGCAAATGAGGAGAGATGAAGGGCTAGATCTGGAAGATGAAAATACTCATTCCGGTCTAGGCTTTCCAAAGAAGCAGAAGCAATTAATTTTAATTAGATTAATTAAAAGTAATTTGAAATTCAAAATTTTGCAGTGCGGTTCTGTGACCCTGATTCATCATGACTACTTACCTGTTTTTACCCTAGTTAATCTCAGTGGTTTCAAGGCTTTGGCAAAGATGCAAAACTTGGGACTAAAATGGCAGAAAATGAAGTCATTCAGGCATCTAATTTTCTAGATGACAAACAGTGTCATAGTATGACACCACACAGGTCTATTTTCCTCTCTGGGTCTGCAAAAACAAGTTGCGGTGCCTCACCATGGAAGGTTCAATGGAGATACTCCATTTAGGCCAGTATAAGGAAAATCCCATTCCTTATCATAAGAAAAGACCAGAACCAACACCTCAGAGCTGCTGGATCCAGCTGCTTAAACCTTCTGCTTTCTGCAAGTCTGAAAGATTTTTGGAAAGATCTGGTCCTAAGTTTACAAACTAGGGCCCATAGAGGAGAGCTATGAGAAACATGGTAAGCATTTTGTTGGTATGTTTTGTACATTATAATATATGGTTCTGGAAGTCTAAGGAGTGGTTGACAAAGCCAACAGAAAGTCTGCCATTCAACTTCTACAGGGGGAACTTCTACAGAAATTTTCAAATAATATTGACACTACTACATATAGCTGCAGCAGTGTGTGATTTAACTCCCATTTGGTCAAATGGAGATTTTTACAGAGGTAAAGTCTGGAGTTGTAGGTGCCCTTACTCTAATAGCATATATATAAATATTTTGCTAGTATATGGGCAATATAATCAAACTGAAATGTATTCCTATTTGAAACTTTCATCTGTTTCTTTCAAACAATTGATTTCATAAGAGTTCAAGGCATACAGGTAGCAGAGAGAGTTTGCACCTAGCAAACTTCTTCCTAGCATTGAAAGCAGATTTTCTGTTTCCAAATCTGGTTTAATGTTCCTATATAGCATTCGTAGCACTGACATATAGCTGTCTGTTAACATGTACTGCAGAGATTCAGGGAGCAGATGATGAAGAGGGGAATAAATTCAATTGTACCTCAAAGTCAGAGAGGGTAACAGATGCACTGGCTCCAGCACTCATCCTGCTGCAATGGACCAGGGCCAGAGAGACTCCTGCTCTGCCCGTGTATGTTCAACCGTGAGGTTTGGATCAGCCCCCAAAATGTGACTGCTGCTCCTGGCTAGCTGATAAAAGGAAAATCCAACCCCTGGGCACCAGATGCAGCTAAACGCTGCAACGGGTAACCCATCTGCAGAGCACAGCGAGCTGGCTGTGCCACTTCTCTCACTTAGGGAGCAGGGAGCAACCTGGAAACAAGAGTTTACAAAACACACACCAAAGGGATTTGCACCTCTGCCATGCTGATTTATGAGCATCCCATATCTACCGTACATACAGGCAAATGGGGGTTCTGGATGCACAGAGTTTGGAAATAAGGTCCAATGGAGATGATTTATGAAATACTATAGATTTCTCTTTTTCTTATGCTTTGAATTTTTCCACCTAGAATTTCACCCTCAGTTCAACCTGTCAAATTTCTTATTTTAGATTTTCCTATACCTAAAAGATATGGGGGAATCTGCTCTTTGTCCTAGGGTCACATTACTAAAAACTTACATTTGGGTGTGACACTGGGTGATGAGGATATACTCATTAATAACCAGCCCTTATTAAGAAACATTAGAACCGTTCAGGACCTTTTGATACCCAGCTTGCGAATGACTCTGGGAAGTTCCTTAGCTCCAGACCTCACTGTATTTAGGGCTGCAGCTCAGCTACAGCACAGGGCAGATAGCACAGCCACGGGCACCGTGAGCTTTAACCACAAATGGAAATCCAGTTCTTGGCAGTGCTCAGCTGCTGTGGGGCTGGGGACCACATAACTACCTCAACTAGTCAATAGCACTGAATTAATAGAAATAAGTGCTATTTCTGCTAGTAATTGGTTTCACATTCGAGCCTGGGTTATCTACTGCTGTGAGAAAAAAAAGCAGGACTTCTGAGCTGCTGAAATCAGATGTTAGCAGCTAACTGAAGTAGTGCAGGCTTTCAAAAACCTTGTCCTAGGCTAGATGATTACTTCTTACTTTTACTGCTCTGTATTTTTCTCAGTGAGCTGGGACTCCAGCTCCTGGGATGTTTTGTAACTCAAAGTCTTCATTTTGTCTTTAAATGGCACTCTCTCAGCACCTTCTGGTAAATGTTCTTCTTACTGGGCTGGTTTTCTAAAATTTCCTGGTTTTGCCTAAATCTGACTTCTGTCGCTGGTTGGTTTTCTTTCCCCCTGCTTGTATTAAAGGTCAGCATGTAGGCAACAAACAAACTCGGCTTTAAAATGTTAAAATTTGGCTTTACTGAAGAAAGACGAGGACACTGTTTAACCCTTTCAGAAAAAAAGGAGGACATCTGATTCAGTGTTTTGCCTTTAGCTTGTAAGAAACCAAGATTTGGTTTAAAAGCCTCAAAACAGATTAATTTCTGCTGCAATAATGTATTATTCATTCCTTGATCACCAAATCAGTTTACCATCATTACTTTCCCAAGGTGTTTCTAGGCTTCATCCAGAGTCCATCGACTTTAACGAGGTGTTAGAAAATTTCAGGATGCAACAATTTTCAATTTTCTACAAGGCGCAATATCCACAGAGTATTTATATACAACAAGTCCTTCCTCCTTTGGAAAGAGCCAGTAAATATCATTAACAATCAGAAGGTCCTCTGCTTTCCACATCCCAAGGAAAGCCATAAAGAATGGTCTGGCTTGGCTTCTGAGTACTTGGGAGGAAAATCTTATGTACTTTCAGCCCCATAGCTAAGGGCAAGACAGACTCCAGCCCTGAGCTCAGAGGAAACTTCATTCAATAATTCCAGACCATTAGATACTCTAAAAAGACCGAGAGGTATAAAACCCTGACTTCCCCCAAAGCTGCATGTGATCTGAAGCAGAAAATGTCATTTCCAGCCTGTAGTGGTTATTACCCCAGAGCTGGGCACAGCAGCCCCTTGCCCAAAATGTTTTCCAGTTGGAAAAATCCAGATGGTCCTTTCTGAAGGTCTCTCCACCAAAAGGTTTGTGTGAGCCATACAAGGTTGAATTCCCTACTTAAATTTCTCAGCAAATCTTAATAAAGGAGGAAAAAAAGAGCAAGTCTTAAAGTATATAGAAAAAAATAAAAATCAATAAATCTCATTCAAAGTCATTTTCCACCTCCTTTCTAGTCCTGTTTCATTTAAGTAGATGGTATCTGTGAGTCTCCTGCAAAGTAAAGTACTTTTAGCAATGTACAAAATGAAATTCATACTTTTCTATTAGTACGTTCAGTATTTTGTGAGCTGTGGAGAATCTGTTATCGAGAATTTTAGGTCTAATTACCTCCACCAAGAGGAAAATGGTCCCCTAGAGGTATAAACCAAAGCAAACAGCAAATACATTTATTATAACATGTCATCCAATAATATCATCAGCAGAATGAGATTTGGTGCTGTGATGACATAATATAATTTCAAACAGATGCCTGAATGACTAGAAAAGGTAGTTCTTATCGAACTACACAGCAGCTTTTAAAACATGTATACTGATAGGGACAAACTGATAGGGACAAACAGTCTGTGTATAAAACAACGGGCTTGTAGTCTGCTGCTTCTTACATATTTTATTTATAGCCTCACCAATTTGCCAGTTAACCACACAATCTGTCTTAGAAATGTAGGCAGTTTAATAAAACTGCTGTTCTCTCATAGTTCATTTTACTCGCTAAAATTCCTTGAATTGCACAAAGGTCCCTTCAGCTCACAAAATTGGACATTTCATGATTTATTATGACAATGACTACATACTGCTCACCTAAAATGTGCAGAGAAAATAATTGTTATTCATTTTTATGATTTAATTTTTTTCCCTTCCCTTTAAGTGCTATAGCCTAATGTGGTTTAAACATAGGTAATTTTAGTAATGGAAAGACTGATGGTCTCCTGTCCAAGGACTACTGTTGAAATGTGCTTAACGCTCACAAGTTCCACAGAGACCAAAGGGAATTAAGGGTATCTGTCAGTCCTAGATCTGGAGCCTAGGTCTGATGTAATTATCCTCTCTGATGGCTTTTAAAAGACTAAATGAGACTGCACCAAAAAATATGATCTCTTTAATCAATGTTTCTCAAGTTTTAATGCACTTGTGCATACTCTCCCTTCTGTACTGATAAGGAAGAAAATGAAGACATTATTTAACGGTGGCAGCACTTACTGTACCTCCAGGAGTCATTGAGGTCCTACAGCTACTGCAGCGGTTTAAATTAAATCAAAGGAAAAGATTGACACTCAAATTGTAAAACAAATTCATTCTGATGCCAGAAGCAGTGAGAGGACCATGATTACCAGGAGTGGGTTTCTAGTTTGTGCTACCACCCCCAAAACTTTATAGTCCAGTCCTAGACATGGTTATTTTATCATTAAATATTCCCAGCAATTGCATTGCTCTGCAAAAGACGGATAAGTTGCCTGTATCAAATTCTAGGAAAAATTAAATTGGACCTGTAAAAATCATGCATGTGATTTTATTTTTTTCTACAAATCTTTACAGAATAGTTGGATTGGCACAAAATCAGCAGTTGGAATAGAAAGCCAAAATAGCCGGGGGGGGGACAACACACGACTGAACTGGGTCTCAGAGACCCCAGGCCAGCCCAGAATAAAAATATAATGGCTACATCATGCACTACATTAAATGGCTACAGAGAAAAGCCATTCACATAAATCTTCTGGATGTGAGTTATTATTATTTTGAAGGCTTTATTCAGGTTGGCAAAGCCACCCTTTGTAGAAAATTATATATTGGATTCCTCATCAGAATAAGTTACACAACATTCTGTGCCTGGGTCTCCTAAAGAGAATCCTAAATATCGATAAAGGGTGTCAATGTCTGAGAATACAAGAAGATTTCAAATTTAGTTTGATGTTTTTGACATTTGAACTTATCTCTTCATACATAGTGCTCTTGCTTTTACTGTTATGCCTCACAAACATCCAATTTTCAGTCATACTGTTAATAATGGGAACTACAGCAACAGAGATGAGGCCAGAATTTAGTTTCATCAGTAAGTCTGCCTAGGACTATGTGAATCAAGAAAAGTGGGTATAAGCTTGTTTTAATAAAAAAAATATAAAGTATATAATATATATAAATAAAATAATATAAAGTATAAGTCCGGGACTTTCTTGGATAAAAGTGAGCTTGGGATACTCAAAATATTTCAATTATAACTAGCAAAAAATGTTGCAATGGAAGAGAAGAGAAGCTCAATAAAATGTCAAGAAAATAAGAGACTTCCAACACAAAAGTATTTAAAAAAAAAAAATCACTAAACTAAGTCAATTAGTACTATCCATGCCATTCATATTAATTAAAAAATGCTTATCATCAGATTATAATGCTTGTTTGCACCATCTTTACTTTGTTAGTGCTAATTGGAAATAATTACAACTGATATGTGAAATATTTAATTAAAAGATATATCTGCTTCTATTGTCATGTTTCTGGACCGTTGAGTGCAGCATTGTCAGGACTACACTGCTATCTCTGGACCTTCTGTAAGACTTCACAACACTCTCTGTCTTTTCTCATTATGAGCCAGAGTCTTATCAATCAGGAAGAAATCTACATCTTAGCCTTTACCTTCCCTTCAGGAAATCAATACTCTGAGAGAACAACTGATATGTTTTTACCCTGGTTCCTGGGGAATTGAGACACAGACAATTGCTCAGGCATCCCTCTCACCCTCCAGCAGTCTCCTCCTCTTCCATTTAAAGTCTTCAACCTGGTTCAACCAAATTTGACAGAATAGAAAACGTCATTGCTTTCTTCAAGGTTTCGTGAAACTTCAGGTTTGGGTAGAGGAAAGGGATGTACATCAGTGTCTTCCCTCCTGAGGGCTCTTCCACTTGGGCTGAGTTTGCGTGCGCTCCCTGAGCACGGCTCGCACCCAGGGACAGCAATCACATGCAGAAGGCTCTTGCCCGCGCTGCCTTGGCAAAATGGATTACCAGTTTTACTTTGCCAGATACTAGTATTTATAAGACAGATTGGAAATATTCACAAGTAGTTTAATAAAAATATTGTTGCCTGATTGCACAGCCCAGGAGAGCCAGTGTGACCAAGGAGAGGGCGTTTTGGAAGTCTCCACAGTCAAGATACTCTCCTTAAGTTGCAAGGCCAAGCCGGGCGCCCTGGCAGCTAATGCCTACAGACCCTGAATCACAAAACTTTCAAGATTCATAACAGCCTTACCCAGAACCACAGGAGGGAAAGCAAAAACGATGGTTCAAAAGTCACGCTCTACTATTTTACAGCTCTCTTTTCCCCTTGGTACTGTGAAGTACTGACAGAAACAGTGAAAAATAGGTTCTGCTCCATTAACTCCCCAATCACCGCTGTACTTCGCTTGCTATCAGCACTGTCTGCTGTAAACGGTGGTAGGGCTGCCAAGGGTAAGGACAGCAATACCACATAGGTGTTTCCCCACGCCCGTCAGCACAAGAGGCCTTTGCTGCACAGCCCTGGCAGGGTGAAGTCGCCATCAGTTTGCAGCTGCACATCTGTCTGCACAGAAAGGCAACAGGCTCCCAAATGAGAAAAGCCACCTGAGTTCACAAGCTTCATGTGCTCAATTAAAATGCTTGTTGTAGGCAAGGAACTGCTGTTTTCTGTACTAATGTCCCACTAGCCATATTATTTTATATTAATGCAATCTAGCGATTACCATATCCATGCTCCCATCTCCCCTGTAATCACCAGCGTTAGTTATACTGGGTATATTTTGAAAACTGCACTTTGAGCCAGATCATTTTCATTGTTGTAGCCCCAATGACTTCATACAAAATTGTTTCTTTCTGTCAAAGCCATACAGCCATACCATATAGCCTGGTCACAAGGCAGTACCAGGCTTCAGCATCTATCTTAGCCTCAAAATGAATAGTCTGAATTATCAACTGCAGCATGCCCGAACTCAGTCCTTTACAGACTGGTGAGGGTAAACTGCCTTTTATAATCTCATAAACTTGGAGGCTGAAATTATCACCACAGTTGTCAAGAGTTTTATATAGATTAAATCTCATCTATGACAGACTGGTAGCAAAGCTGAGTGTTTGTTTATGAGAAAAGAGCAACCATAAAGAAAGAATTAACTTCCCTCACTCTCCCCAATCCTTGTTTGAGAACTTTTCCTGGCAGTCCTACAACAACAACAACAAAAACCAGAAAGACACCAAAAATGAAGTTTCTTCCTGATTTTGTCCTTCTTTATCAAATACCGTCGTCCAGGGAGCACCATATTCTGCAGAATAAAATGGCTTCAACTGGGATTGGGAATAGTTTTCAGTGAAATAAATGCACATTTATTAATGGTGTAGTCCTGAGACTGAATCTTTTCACTAAAGGGTGAGGCAGTGCTTTAGGTGTTTTCTTAAGCCCACACATTTTTAAACAAGTTGATTATGGGAAAATAAATTTTAGGGCACAGAATACCGTTGGGACCACAGAACCTGCAAGCATTAGGCTGCTGGGACAGGGGAAACCTGAGAATAGCTTTGTTGTCTGGATGGTAAAGAGTCAACCCCACAAAAGCTTGTTGGCCATCCTTTTGCTTTGATCCACCTCACTTCACAGGGGGAATTACCATTATTTATTCAGATAATTACTTGGGTAAGAATTAGGAATTAGTCTTCTATCACTATCTGAATAAATGCATTGGAAAACAGGACAAGTCTGGCATCCAGCTGAAGACAAGGGAGCAGTCTCCAGCTTGAATTCCCTCCATCACATGGTGGAGATCAATAAAGGGGTTTGCAATTAGCACAAGGTACTTAAAGTACATTAAATCCCTTCCCCAAACTCACAGATATTTTGTAATGGAATGTTACGGTTGAGTATTTTTTGATAAAAGATTGGGAAAAAGTCAAGTAGCCCAGATCCATATCCCTCAAAAAATATTTAATGGCAGATATTCCCAGCAGATGCCTAACGTAGCTTTTCCAGAGATAATGAAAGAAAACTAATAAAAGCAAAGCTTTAAAGATATGAAAAACAGACCTCCAAAACTCCATTCTCAATATACTTACCCTATAACATAACTTCTTGAAATCAAAGAAACTGACTTTTTTGACAGTGTTGACACCAGCCGTCTGTAAATTCATGCCAAAAAAAGACACTTTCCCCAGTAAGTTCACATTTGGGTTACTTTTCCTTCATGTTAACTTTCAAATAAACCTTACTTCTGCATCTAGCCAAAGACTTTACTCTAACATTGCCTTGAGATGCTCTGGCTGTTAGTAATAATAAGGACAAGTGAGAAATTATTAAAAGAGATTTATTGAAAGTGACTGAATGCCCCAGGGTGCCATAGTAGGAGGTTCGATCCTCAGAACAATTTTATACAGCATATTGAGGCTGTTTAGACTTTCAACTTAAAAATTTTAAAGTTTCTCCTGATTCAGAGCTACTTTGACACAGCTTCAAAGCAGATTCATCTCAAAAGAGGAAAAATGGAAGTATTTTACAATGACAGTTCTAATATCCGAAATGAACCTAAAAGTTGTCAAAGAAATTAATACTGATCTAGCATTTCTGGTAGTGAACCTTCTAATGTACAAATGGCCTTGGGTTTTTAGCCATTTGTATTTGCAGTATGGATTTAGAAAATGCTCACTTGTGCCACCAGTTTGTGTGGCACTTAACCATAACTGAATCCACTCAGTAACTGTTAACTACAATGTTACATGCTAAATCCATTTAACAATATGAAAATCCAATTTATTTAATTTCAACAAAGGCAATGAGTTTGTGACTACACAGTATCTGTATTCACCAAGACATACTTATTTTGTTTGGGTTTTTCAAATGTTTGCTTTAAAATTCCTTCTGACACACAAAGCAAGTTCTAGAATTGCATTGAAAGTAGGAAGATAAACCGCTAATAATGGTAAAAGACACTGCAACAGTATGAGATTTATTAGCAGAACTGTATGAGGAGCTATAGTGTGGAGAGAAAATTCACCTGTGCCTGGGGAGTGCCTGGTGGTCCTGGCTCCTGCAGGAATTTCGTCTGCTCCAGTTGTTCAGATGGCTTGCTTGCTCCGAGGGGAGAGGGGATAGAAAGAGCCTTCATTCATAGAGGAAAATCTGTACACCTCATAGAAAATATTTTCTTCCAGAAGTGAGGAATAGAAGTTGACTGACAGTAGAGTGTTTTTAACACTATTTACTTGGATAATATATAAATGTAACGGTTCATAAAACGGTACAAATTTAGTGGCATAATAAGTAGATGGAATTTGACTGAATTTCTTCAAAAGAAAAAAAGATGACAGCAGAAAAGAGCTGTAGAAAAGTTTAACATTTCATAATTTTTTTTAGGTTTGCTTTTAGATCAGATGAAATGTGCTCATATTGTGATTTTTCATTTCAGGTGGTGATGTACTCAGAGGGGGAAAAAAAATCATTTCAGAACAAAACTATCCAGACATCCCTTTCAATAATGACAAACTGGAATTTTTTCTCATATCCATTTTTTCCTGCAAAACAATGTTTCAGCTCAATCAACGTATTATTCTTGAGGTTTGCCAGTTGATCAGCAAAATATTTTTTCCCATCAATAAAACAGATTCTGACCTGTCTCAAACAAGCTGCATGTAATGAAAAATTGGGTTTATGTTGATTTTATTCTATTTGGTCTTTTTCTATTGTCAAAGGCTATTTCTTTTTGTTATCTCTCTCACAAAAGTAAAATTTTAAAGTAAGGTTGTTTTTTCTCTCTCTTCCCTGCCTCCCCCCCCCCCCCCCCCCCGCCCTCTAAGTTATGATTTTACCCCAGCCTGCCCATTTCAATCTAGCTAATTTGGGTATGTCCCTGGTTTTCCGGGAGTTCCATTCACCCCCAGTGATACATCATGATACTTCTGGCTGACCATTCCTTTGTCTTTTCAACACTTTGTTTGCTCAATGCATTTAAAAATTGCTTGCCTACCAAAGCATATAAGGAAAAGCTAACATATACCTCTTTGCAGTTTCCATAGGATCATATGGATTTTAAGCAGGAAAAAATGTGATCTCTGTGCATTAAAATAAAAATGCAAAAAATCAAATGTCATCCCTCGTATGAGCCTGGAGCACTCAGCACGAGTACAACTGTTACTGGACAGGACAAGCTGTAGAGGTGATGCCCCTCTCTTGCTAAACTTCTCCAGGAAAGACTTCTGTGGACCATATTGAACACTGGATCTGGCAACAAGCAGTGTCAACCATCAGTATAGCAAAATAAATTTTATTTTGCAAACTCACTCAACTTCAGCAAATGAGAATCTAAACAAATTCTTTTTCTCCTCAAAGTGTTTCTGGGTTACTACTCTGAATTGATTTATGTTACAAAAGACCACTCCTGTCTCACTTTTCTATACATAAATAGTAGCCTGCTCTATAGCTTCAATCATGTTGAACAAAATACATTGATTCCCCTTTTTTTTGTGTGGCCCACTAATCAATAAAATCTAAATAAAATAAAATCAGACCTCTTAATCTCTGTCTTTTCATGAAAATAACACCGTAGAAAGAAAATAGCTATAGTAAGTGTAGTTCAAGAGATTAAATTATGTATGATTTCCATCTACACATGAAAAAAGCAGAATTTTGTGTCAAAGTTAAATCTTCAGAAATAGCCATATAATTTTTATTTGGGGGTGGGGAGGGAGCAGATACTACCTTGGTCTTTCTGTCCCTTCCTGCTTTCTCCTCTTTTCCCACAAATCCCCCGAGGGACCCCTTCAACAAAGGCTGGTATTATGGGATACTATGTGGAAGCAGGTACTGTTTCCAGGCTGACGAGATCCAAAGCACTGGGCAAAGTTAAAAGATCGCACCGATGGTTTGCAGTCACAACCAGATTCATTACTTGTATTGGGTTACTGTGGATCAGGGGCTGCTGCCTTGAAATAAACATCAATGTGTGTATTTGAGGAGCATCACAGAAAAGTGCATCCATACGATATTACTTCAGGTTAGAAATTTGCCTCCAGTCTAAATAAATCAATATGTTATATATCTGTTCATATTTTACAAGGTATCATTTTTTTCCATCAAGGAAAAACACCAACAGAAGCTGCCTTTGTTTGCTTCTTAGTTAGCTCAGAGACTGTACAGCCCAAATACTGCCCCAGTGGCACTCGTGGTGGGAGAAATATGCCTACCATGAAGGAAGTCCGAGTTTCTGAGAAGACTCATGCCACTTCTGCAGACCAAACAAACTTGGCTTGTTGCAGGGCTGCAATATGGTCCATGCTTCACAAAAGCATCTAGTTCTGTGCCATAGGTCTCACAAAAAAGTGTATTATAAATATGAACTCCATCCAAAAATGCCAAGCGAATTTGCAGAATCTCCCGAGCCTGAATGTTGGATGGGATAACCTTCATCCCCAAATCCTGCTCAGTGAAGTTGAACCTGAACTTCGGCTCTAAATTGCTGTTCTTGCACGATGCGAGCAGTGGTAAGGATGGAGATACAGTGCTGCATGTGGAAAATAGAATATCACTGCCTTACTACTAGCTAGATGGAGCACTTGTCATTTTTTAATCGGTTATATGTGATGTGGTATAATTTCCTACCATTGAGCAACTTTCAGGGGTTTGTTTTTCAGGGTTTTCTCTTTGGGACATTTGGATAATAAACTTGAAAGCCAATGAGCAGATGGGGGTAATCCTTGCATTCATTCAACTATAGAAGTACCACTTATGTTTGGACAGCTGGGAGCTACTTTAGAAGAGTTTGATTTGCAAAATACAGAGCAGGTTCAGTATCGGTTTGGCTACACAATTTCAACATCTTGCGAATGCATCACCAGTGATGGGATTTTGCAATCAACGTTTACTGCATTGGTTTATAACTGAACGGTTACAAACCCAGGGTTTTGTGTTTGGATGAAGTGAAGCCTTTTCATTAACTTATGGCAGAGAAGGATGAACTGCATCATGAACTGGTAGGGGAACCGGTAGCACAGATCTGCCCAAGTGAGTATATTTTTTTGTGCAATTTAAAAGGGAAGTATGTATTTTGTTTAGTTTGAAAGTGGAAATGTTTAGTACACCCCTTAGGGCCTAGATATGCCAATAATGATAGCTGATAATGTCATTTGTAACACTGTGTCCTCAGCCACAGCCAGGTAGAAGCAGAGAGAATCAGATTTCCCTGCTGTGACCAGGGAGAAGAGAGTGCTTACAGCAGGGACAGAGACCTGATAGAAATACGTTTTCAATTATTTGAAAGATAAATTCATTTGGTCTGTGGGGTTAAACATGTTCAGAAGCATTTATCACTAGAATTTACCAAATTGCTCATGCACGATTGCAAAGGACACAGCCACTCTAACTGCAGGTCAGGCATCAGATGGGGTTATCCGTTCCCTTTTACAGGAGATGCACACCTTGTTCCTCCCTCATCTACAGCAGGAGAGCATAAGTATAATAACACACTGCACTGTAAGGTGAAATGTGAAAGTCAGAAAAAACTTACCTTTGTAGGAATGAAAAGAATGTCACAACTGCGAAGAAAAATCCAGAGAATCTGCAAAGCAATGGGAATTACGTATTCAGAAAGCAAAGCACATCTGTCTTTTCTCATGTCATCGGTCCCAAGCAGACAGTGAGGAATGACAATGTGAATGGGTGCAACTCCAAAGGAAAAAGTTCCTCTGGTCCCATCACTGGTGGGCAAGGAGGGAAGAAGCAGGGGGACAGCACACCATTGGGGATGCAAAGCCAAATGCAAGAAAAATTCTTGATCGTAGCCAAGTTTGCACCAATATCTTGGCTGGGCATACTTTCTATATGACAAAGAAACTCAGGTGTCATCCTGGGCTTTTTGTTGGCCCTCTCATGTGGAATTTAACTCCTGATCAAAGTTTACAACTTTAAACATGAAGGTAAAATGCATAGGGATGTTGGAAATGCCACAACACGCTAAGCATTTCTGCCACAGGAATGCCCCTGCATTAAATGATCATTCCCCTGTGAGCACATCAAAAATTTTAAAGTCCTCGCCCATTTACAAATTAGAAAAATGTAAATGCTAACTTAACTCCAAACTGTGCCATTTAAATGCATGCTAGCCTTTTGTTGGGAATCAAGTAGTTCATTCTAAATTAGGTAAATTATTAATTGGTATGCCTGTTTCTCTTCTGTTTCAGTACTGGAAATGATAAAATGTTAAATGGCGGCTATCCAAAGTACTTTACTCATATATTAATTAACAAGGGTAAGATTTTAATCAACTTGCACCAGGGAAAGATTGATTTAAACATTTGGAAATTTATGTTAAAAAGCCCTTTTACTTCCAAAAGAACAGCAGAAGAAAATCTTTGCAATTACAGTCTGTGCGCTTGCTAGCAGAAAGAGTGTCTGTTACTTGAATTTTGTTCCAGGACTGCACTAGATTTAATGCAACTACAAATCAGTTCCTGGGTTTTGACATCCAATATAAATTTTGTTATATCAAGACTTTGGGGACTTTGCAGCAAGCTATTGTAAGAAGCTTTTAGGATTATTTGGACATTTTGAAATTTGTTCTTACCTTCCAGTGCGTTCAAGTGAAATAGGCCAAGGGAGACAGATTGCCAAAAGCTCTTGGTGTTTGTTGGGTTCCTGTGGACGTTTCCCCAGCAAAGCAAATTCTCCCATCACTTGTCGCTCAATTCTCATAGCTCTGAGCTGCAAAACTGCTGAAGATCACAGAGGGAAAGCCAGTAAGTAATGCCACAGTCACCAATTTTCTTCAACACAAATTTTTTTGCACATGGGATGCTTTTCTTACAAGCAGAAGTTGGATGGTTTCCTTCTGACATCTTGGAGCTCAGGTGGGATCTGGACCTCACAGCTGCTGCTCTGCTTGAAACGCCAGCCATCCAATAAATCCTAATCTGCCTCTAGGCACTAGATTTTCTTAAATTTTATGAGTCACACCAGAGGATATGGTTTATTGAATTTTGGTATTAGAAAAATTTAATGATCTGAGGTTGAAAACATGCAGGACTCCTTTTGCTCTTAGCAACCCCTCCCCCCCCCCCCCCGCCATGTTAATAACTCATTCCTTTAGATGTGGTCTTTCTTTAGACCTATACACATGCAGTCTTGGGACTGGAGGAGCTCCTAACCTTCAGCTTTACTTATTTTACCTGCCTGATTCACTTTCAAGCATAACAACTAAAAGAATGAGAGTTCAGCACATGCCCAAGTCACGGCTTGGAGAGCATGACTGTGGTCCTCCATGGTACAATACGCTTCTTTTCCAATAAAGCCTGTTGAGGTAACTTCTTAAAATGGATTTTAATAAGACAAATGAAATCTCTCTGGGCTGTATTTTACCTCAGTTTAAAACAAAATTATTCTCCAATAATTTACTGAAGTGACCCTCTGCAAACAATATTACCTGAAATAACTGCAGTTCATTATCTTTATAATAACAACATATAAAATTCAATGCTGTTTAAAATTCATTTGAACAGCACAGCCCTGTGTTAATAATAGGATGTGAAACCAATGTTTTGAGACTCTCGGCAGAAAAATGACTTATTTATAAAGCACCTTTTCTCTCTTAACTGACACTGAATCACTCTAGATCACATGTAATTAAAGTACAGGAAATGAAGGATGGGTTTTAAGAGCCAGAGTCAGGCATGCCACCTGAACACTCATTTACTCAGAAAAAAGCCCCACTGATAGCTCGTGAAAGGTCACTACTCAACTAACTGTATAACTACAGCAGTATACAACCCACAGTCATTGCAAAAGGCACAACACTGGCCTAGACTTGTATTTTTTTTTTTTTTAGAAATCCTACCTGAAAGGTCTTTGACTAAATATGCTACGCTTTTCATGAAGGCAAAGCCATTTCCTACTTAAATACAGGTGAACATCCTGGGAGAACTGCAGCTCTACCAAGCTGTAACTACTGGTAAAAGGAGCTTCAGGAGACTGAAGGCATCTATGTTTCCTTTGGAAATTTTGATGCCTTATCTAGACATGCTTGTTACCGTTGATACTGTTGTGCTGCCAGAACAGCACAGTTAGTGATCTTAAAATGAAGGAAAAAAAGCCCACACAGAACCTGAAGCGGTTTTCAGCTGTATTTGAAAAAGGTGCAGACAATGAAGTTTTTCCTTTACCTGGTGAGGGATTATATTTCAAGTATTAGATCCAGGGGAAGAATGCATCTGATGATTGAAAATATAGCAGCCTACTAGGCTTGTTATACAAGCAAGGTTGTTTTCTGCAGTGATTTTGAGAGCAAACTTTCCCAACGAATGCTGATGACAAACAAGCTCTGTACTTTGACATCTGCCACATGAGCTGAGTTTGCTAAACTGAATCCCCTTCTGTTTCCTCCAAACTGCCTTGATATTTGAACAAATGTGGAAAATAGTCTCTTCTCTGACTGTTTCAAGGCTTTCATAAAGAGTATCATAACTGACAGGAGTTGCAGTTTGTGAGTTAGAGAGGAAAAACTAGGACTGATGAATTAACACATTGAATTTGGTCAGTGAGTGCCCCTATATAAATGTATTTGTACATATGGCACATGGTGACACCATGAATCAATTTACAGCTGTCCCCGCTTCCCCGCTTTATCTCCACACCCTCCTCCTTTGCTACATAACAAAAAAAAAAAAAAAAAAAAAAAAAAAGAAATTAGGAACTACACTGCTCATCTACAGAAGCTTTGGAAGGCACAGGGGGTTGGAGAGGTGGAGACATCACGAGGAGGTCACAGGTGAGGAAGCCTCCCTGCAGAAACAACAGGACACAAGGTATGATGCTATCATCTGCTCACTTTTGCAACAGAAGATTTTTGTTGCTTTTTAAAGTGTTTTTGTTTGGGGTTTTTTCTTTTCTTTGTTTCCTTATTTGTTTTTTTCCACTTTTCAACTTTCAGGCTTACTTTTGTTTTGACCAAATCTGCTTCTTATGTCCCTGTCGAAACAGTCATTCAAAAGGTTTTAAGACTCCTTCTCCCTTTAGATGTTCATCACAAGAGTGCAGCAGCATGTGTTACAATAGATAGTTTTCTTTTATGTTCTTATAAGAGATTCCACACTGTCCCTGTGCTTTCTTTTTCAGTCTTGTCTTCGAGTTTGAGATGCATTGTTATTATTGTTATTATTTTCCCTTAGACAGTCTGTTAGGACTTTGACTCATCGTTTTTGTCAATCAGAAAGGATTGTGAAGGATTTCCTCTACAGCTGAGGCAGTATCTGGAGCCCAGATATTAGCCAAAGCCAGCTGGGTTGCATGCAACTGCCTTTCTGCTGTTCATATGAGAGTGAATCCCTTCAACTTGATTTTTAATTATTGAAAAATTTGTTTAAATGTCAAACTGTGCTGAAGAGGCAAGAAGAGATTGTATATAAAGATATGCTATTTTCTCCCTTTGGAAATGTATTTAATTCTCAAAGATGCTATTTAAGATGATCAATCACATCAAGCCACCCCACGATACAGGATTTCCTACGGTTCTCGATCTGCAAGGCAGACAGTGGTTTTAGAGATGCTGTGTTTACTCATAGGGAGAATCTGCTTTGCAAGGGAAGGCACGATTTCTAATAGGTTTGGACCTCGAGTCCTTTGGACCCTTGATATACCAGCAAGGGGTAATGTTAAAAAAAAAAAAAATTAAGAAATATATTGCAAAACGTAAGAGTACTTTCAAGTGTCTGGAAGGGGACAGGCATTGCACAAAACCTGTCACAGCAGTTTCAGAAGCAAACAGCAGTTACCAAGTCCCCTCGACTCATACCCAGCCACTTTCTGCTTGGTGCGGTGCCTTTTTATCAGGCCGACAAAAGCCAGAGGCATTGCCAGCTTTACCTTGGGAAGTTTGTGTCACAACGTAAATATTCTGTTAATGTAGTGTTTTTTAAACTGAATGTAGATTAGCACTGGGCATCCAGTCCAGAGTAAATCAATACACCCCTGTTAGTCTATGTCAAAGGCAGTGATGGAAACTTGAAAAGGGCTCAATAATAAAGTTCCCTCTGAAAGACAAAGTCAGCCCTCAAAGGCAAAGTCTTCCAGGCAATTTCTTAAGATATGATTGAGGATGGTGATGAAAAACTTTATTAATTATTCAGCTAATATAGTTGGCTTACAGTTAAATCAGCTACGCGCATTCTGTGAATAGAAAAAACAACTTGAAAATTAATTGTCAAATTTTGCTTTTCTGCTCAAGAGCAGGTTATGCTTAATCAACATCTGAAATATTAAAATATATTTTTAAAATAAAAGAATCCAAATACCAGGCAATGATCTGCAATACACACGACTTTTCCTACATCATATATCAAACTAAGCAGTAAGAGAGCTATGAATTTAGAACCCAAATTAATTCTTCAAGCACAAATGGGGCTTGGGCTGAACAAATTTGTCAACATTTTCACTCAAATGGCATTCAGATTTTTATATGAAAAGTTTGCTTTGCAGACTCAGTTATAATATAACCCTAGACCAGAGTCTAAGAGCATCTTCCAATATCTTCATCCTAAACCCTGCTGTGCTTCTGGTAGCGCTGTGCAACCTGTCCAGGTGTGCTGTGCTGGGATGTTCTGGAGAACTGCTATAAGTCTAAGGCAAACCACTCGCCTTCTGTTCACCTTAGTATTGCATGTCTTTCCTTACATTTAGCTACATTTCTGTTACAAATATTCATCCTCCACCATTCCTGTGGTTTATTCCTTTCAATCCCTCCTACAGTCACTTGTTATTCTTCTACTCATCTTTTGGCTCTTACTGTCCCCTTACATTGCTTCCCATAATGTTTCTATCCACTAAACAAAATTATATTGCTATTAAAGTATGCAAACAATGTTATAGCTTTCAATTTCAATCCACTTCTACATATTTTGCAGTCCCTAGTTCCCTTTGTTAAATAACAGCACTGCCTTCTAGGTGTGCATCCCACCACAACTGCCCACCCTTCATCTGCACCAGCTTCTCAAAGAGCCCCAAACATGGATCATTCTTCGCTGTTCAGACACTCTGCGAGCATCTGAAGGAGCTGCCACCTCATAGTGATGAAAAATCCACACTTGCGCCTAAGAATGTCAATTATTCAATATTTTAGTATTCAGTCTTAAGCTCTGCCAAAAGTGTTACTTATAGAATAGAAGTGACAGAATTTGGCTTTTGCCCAGGTCTACAAGAGGCAAACACTAAAGACCACTTTTTGCTGATGCAGTTTTAAGAGTTTTGAGCATAATTAAAAAGCTCATGTGGCCAAAAGGATTTTGGAAACTTTAAAGGAACACTGCCAGATCACACACAAGCATTGAGGTAAGGAAAAAAAAAGCAAAACAATATAAAAATAAAAGTCTGTGGAAAAAAAAAAAAATACAGCCCTTTTCTATATATACATATTTATTTTAATTCTAGTTTTACCAATACTACAACTTTTGCTCCTCAAACATTGTATTGCCTTGGCATGGAAGACCCTGAATATAGGTTGTTTGAAATCAGGTGGTTGCCATTGTCCCAAGGCAAGGATTTAATCTAATCTGTTTGCAGGTGGGGGTGGTTTTTTTAATATATTTTTATTGGAAGAGACAAGGAGACTTTATGTGCTCGGTTAACACTTCTCAGGAATTTCCAATGAGGAGGCACAACTTTATAAGGCATTCAGTTCCTGCCTGTGAAAGCACAGATGATTTGTCCATCCTGAATCTGGGAAAAGCTAACAGAAACTGCAAATGAAACCAGTACTTGTGAAAGTGCTATTAAGTGCCTTTTAGGCCCTATCTCTTGGTCTTTCTTTGCTTTCTGCAAAAAGGTGCAATATTCCTCCTTTCCAGCTCCACAGGACCCCGTTAATGAGAAATCACCTCTTCAAAGTATTATAAAAAAAGTCCTGTAGATCAATAAGAATATTGAGATGAATGTCTGACAATCAAATTTAATGGCATCTTTAGTGGGAACAAACCTTGGTGTCATGTTGGGGAAGAGCAATGATTGACACTACAACTTACGGATTGGCTGGGAACACCAGGAAAAATTCAATTCTCAGTTCAGCTGTTATTTGCCAACAGCAACTATTGCTGAGTCGCTTTGAGCTTTGGAAGGGAAAATCCTCACTCCAGCTTTCAGCCATCATGTAGAAGTTGTTCCTTTTCTCATGTCCCCTCTTCTGCAACATCAGTACCACACATCAGCTCCATTTCTAATGAGAGCTGTTATGGTCACACAAATCATGCAATGTTAAAAAATGTCAACTCTATTACATCCCCCCTTCAGGGCCGTAATAACACATTTGTATTCTGAGCACACTTACAAGTTTGAGCAAGGTTATTGAAAGAAATCTGACTGCCACATTAAGTTAATTTTATTGTCCCACCTCTTTGGAAAAATCAGGTACTTGTTATTTTAGAATATCTTCCAAGCACTTGGTGTTACGAGCTTAATTACAGATTTGTAAATATATATTCACAAAATGCTGCATTTTCAGTGCATTGTAAGAGAGGGATTTACAGTCCCAGAAATTTGGAGATTACTTAGGATGACCAAAATTGCAGGAGAAATATCAAATTAATACCTAGCACGTACTATTGAAGAAGAAAACACGTGAGAATATGGAATTAAGTGACTATTTCTAGAACTAGTAGAAATGTTGCCTTTATGTAGATGGGTCGATGAATATATATCTGCACCCATTTTAAGGCAAGAGGAGCAACGAGCAAGGCTGCAGGCTACTTTGTAGGTTTGTCTAAACGTGATGCACCTTTGAGCGTAGGAAGAAGAGTGTGCCTGAAACACCCAACAGACAACACACAAGAGGCTATGCATATATTGGGTTTTCCTCACCTACAAAAGCCAAGGTTTTATTAGTCTCCCTGCATTCTCCTTTTAAAAGTTCGGTTCATTAACTCTTACTGGAGGCTGGCCACAGAAAAACTTGTCTTTTTTTTTTTTTTTTTTCTTTTTTCTTTTTTCACGGAGGAAAGCTGAGAGGGGGACTGCTTTTTGGTGCTATCAGTATCTAGTTGAGATAATAAAACTTGCAGAACTACACCAAGATCCCATTGCCATAGAAAGCTCTCTATACCATGACTGCTCTTCAACTTCCTCATAAGATGCATGGAACAACAACAAAAAAAAAAAAAAAAAAAAAAGGAAAGCAGAAACACTGCAAATCTAGATGTTGTTTAGGCAGTGGTGCAAACGGCACATCATCAGTTTGGGAAGCCACGGGCGGCCACTGCTTGGACAGCTTAGGAGACAGCAGAGGCAAGAGCTTCACTGGTGCCACGTACCTACAGAAGTAGTCAGCCAGGAGACAGCCAACTGCTTGATTTATCTGAAGTCTAGCGGTCTTATTTTCTGCCAAAGGCAATCAAGCAGGAGCAGGAGGATTAATGGCTCTGCACAGCTAAGCCTCTCGTTGGCACACTTGTCAGCATCCCTCCACCTCCCACCATCGCTCCTTCCATCCCAGTGCGAGCTCCCTGCCTCTCACTGCATCTGAATTCAGTCGCGACCCTCGTGGATCTTCACTGGAGTCACTGTCACCTCCAAAGGGGATGAGCAAGTCTCAGGCTCAGGGCAGATGGGGGCTGCATTTGGAGAGGCAGTCTGGTCAGCTGTACGCACTGAGGGGAAATACAGGGCAAAAGCAGCACTTCTGCAACCAGTAACATATGATATGCAAAGATATGCCAATAAAAAGTCGTCATTTATCACAGCCTCCCAGAGGTGATACTAGACTAAGTTTCAGACAGATAATCTGTCTCTAATATAACAAATTCAGACTGCCATCTTCCTTTGATTCTAACATTAACTCAAAAAAATATAATCAATTACCCCTTCAATTTTTTAAGAAACTTGGGATTTCTCTACATTTAACAGAAGGTGACTGCAGTATCTCAAACTCCTCTTGCATTAGCTGTTAGTAAATTACAATTTTCCCTGGCAAATACCGAATCATTGAAGGCATCTTTTATTTTAGGAACTCAAAGCATCTTTCAGACATTAATTCAGTGAGGCTGGCACCAGCTCTATTATGGAGAAAAGCAGTACTGTCCCGTTTTTCAGGTAAGCCACGGACGCATTAAGTGCTTTGCTTAAGGACAGAAATGAGTCATTGGAAGAGCCATCATGCACAGTACATCTCTCATGCTGCTGCCTTCATCAGCTCACAAAAATAAAAGGAATAATTAATGATAGCTTCTGAATTTATATTAGAATTTAAGGAGTTGATGGTGTGAGCCCATTACATTATGTAACATTCATCTAGCTATAATTTATGTGGTTATTGTTGGCTACCCATTCTCACATGGCTACTTTTTCTTTAGGGAAAGTCTCCAAAGACTTCCCCAAATATATTCTTTTTAAAGCTAAAATGACTCCAGATTAACCTAACAGACACCTGTGCTGAATTAGTTAAAAACAAACTAAATGCCAAGAAAAACGCCCTAACAACCAAACCTTCGAGGGCTGCCATGCCGCAGTGCGCACAATTCAGGAGGTGCCACACCAGCCACTTCACATCACTTAAAAGCTGCAATTGCTCACCAATGTGAACAAGTGTCTTGACTTTTCCATGGGGCTTCATCAAGATGGTTTTTTTTTTCCGTTATCCTAAATGAAAATTTTAAATGTACAGCTGTCATTTGTATAAGAGATGTTTATGGATCATTTACTAATACTGTATGTTCTCTCATCCTTTCAGCTATAAAAAGTAAATTGTTGGTTATGATTCATTGGTCATACTAATGCTAATGCTGCCCTTTAAATACAGTGTGATTAATTTAATAGTTCACTTAAGCCGCAGGAAATTACCCAGTGGAAATAAACAAATAGTTCAATTCCAGCGGAATTTCACTTTGTTTTTATAACACTTCCAGCAATGATATAAACAAGTCAGAAGTATCTCAGAAACATTTCCAGTAGTAATTGCCATATGTTGCTATTAAAAATTATCCTAATTCTTGGTCAATTACTATAATATGAAATATTTCAACAGAAATCACACTGGAATATTTGCCTGGTAGTTTCCTGGCCTCTGTATGTTGTGATTTCCAAAGCAACTAGGTTTTTAACTTGTTTTAGAAAGGGTAGGGTAAAATATGGAAATGAGTCCAAGGTACATAAAGCAGCTCAATTAGTTTTCATAGGTGAGTTGCTGAATGGGAGGATTTTGACTAGAACATAGCTGCACACACACACACAAAAAAGCGCATTTCACAAATCCATCAATCCTCACACAAGACCAAAACACTCTGTTGTACCGTTTCATATTCATCATCTATTTGAGGACAAGCAACTCATCACTCTCTTTGTTCAGCGAGAGGTGTAAAATAATACCTAGACTATTGAGCGTAGTTTCAGGCCGCTTTATAATGTTCCTAGGGCAAAGACAGCAATTTTTTACATGGATATGCAATCTTAGAGAGGCTTTGAATGTAAAATTAGCCATGGCACCCTGCAATTTGGCTGCCAGCAGGGAGGATGAGACACCTCCTCCAAACATTGGGCCCCTCAGGATTTTCCTGTGATGCTGTGGAAATGTCCTGATGTACCAGTTGTGCAGATACTTGATGCCACAAATATTCTTGTCCTCATAACTTACCTGCAACTACATTTTGGGATTTATAAGAGCCTACTATTTTCAAAAGGTGGCTTCACTTAACCAAGCCTATTTCAAAAAACTTACTGCAGATGACCAACTACATCTAGAAATGCAAGTCACCTTAAACAGTCATTTTATTTGAACAAGGAAGGGCTCACTGAGGTTATAGCCGTACCGTCAATAACAGCGTATGCCACAGCTGGCTGTTGGAGGCCAGACCTGCAGAAGACACTGCAGATGCCTCAGTGAAGCCACAACGGACACCAGCCCCCTACTTTTTGCCTGCAGGTAGTGCTCCTGCTCTCATCATGTGTGGTGCATTGACCCTGGCTGTTTGCCAGGTGCCCACGAAAGCCGCTCTATCACTGCCCTCCTCAGCTGGACAGGGGAGAGAAAATATAACGAAAGGCTCATGGGTCGAGATAAGGGCAGGGAGAGATCACTCAGCAATTACTGTCATGGGCAAAACAGACTCGACCTGGGGAAATTAGCTTAATTTATTACCAACCAAATCAGAGTAAGATAATGAGAAATAAAACCAAATCTTAAAACACCTTCCCCCCACCCCTCCCTTCTTCCCAGGCTTAATTTCACTCCCAATTTCTTTACCTCCTCCCCACCGGACAGGGAATGGGGGTTGGGGTCAGTTCATCACACGCTGTCTCTGCTGCTCCTTCCTCCTCAGGGGAGGACTCCTCACACTCTGCCCCTGCTCCAGCGTGGGGTCCCTCCCACGGCAGACAGCCCTGCACGAACTTCTCCATTGTGAGCCCTTCCCACGGGCTGCAGTGCTGCACGAACTGCTCCAGCGGGGGTCCCTCCCACGGGTGCAGTCCTTCAGGAGCAGACTGCTCCAGCGTGGGTCCCCCGCGGGGTCACCAGTCCTGCCAGCAAACCTGCTCCAGCCTGGGCTCCTCTCTCCACAGGGCCACAGGTCCTGCCAGGAGCCTGCTCCAGTGTGGGCTTCCCACGGGGTCACAGCCTCCTTCGGGCATCCCCTTGCTCCAGTGTGGGGTCCTCCACGGGCTGCAGGTGGAGATCTGCTGCACCATGGACCTCCATGGGCTGCAGGGGCACAGCCTGCCTCACCGTGGTCTTCCCCAGGGGCTGCAGGAGAATCTCTGCTCTGGCACCTGGAGCACCTCCTCCCCCTCCTTCTTCCCAACCTTGGTGTTTGCAGGGCTGTTCCTCTCACATATTCTTACTGTTCTCTCTGGCTGCTGTTGTGCAGCAGTTTTTTCCCCTTCTTCAATGTGCTATCACAGAAGTGCTACCACCACCGCTGATGGGCTCGGCCTTGGCCAGTGGCAGGTCCGTCTTGGAGCTGGCTGGCATTGGCTCTATCGGACACAAGGGAAACTTCTAGTAGCTTCTCACAGAAGCCACCCCTGTAGCCCTCCACTACCAAAACCTTGCCACACAAACCCAATACATCATGAAAAACACCAGGAAGAGCCTAAAAAAAGGCTTCAGGTGGTGGGTCTGCCTCTGCAGTTGAAGGAATCACTGCAGGAAGACTTGGATTGGCAATATACCATGAGCCCACAGTTGCAGCTATGGACAGAGTTCCAAGGAGAGGCCAAATAATCCATTCCTGTGCGAGAGAGATTCAGGTTGAACACATCAGCCTTTAATAATGACTAACACTGTAACATCTACTTTCATTTATCAGCTTGGGCTCTTGCTTTTCATTTAAAGCAAATTCCTTTTTAGTCTTTTGAAGTGCAGGAAAAGGTACGGCAGCTGCCTAAAAATCTGTGGGGTTTGACTCCTCGGCACATGATACGATGCAAAGAAACAAACCTGATTGCCCTTGCTGCACATCTCCTTTTGCAAAATCTAAAGAAGAAAGGACAGAGGAGAGAACTGCTGAGACCCTGAACTTGACTCAGTGAGGTCAATCTTCTCAACATTGTCATATTCTTCCAAACCCAGACTGAGCCTCCTCTTCTCCCCAGTGAGTACAACATATGGCTTTGCTCAAGAAAGTCCCGCTGTCTGAAAATGAGGTTGCATTAATATTTCAAATCACATTTAAGCACTAGTCCTTAAAGCAAGTTTCCTGCGTGCTTGTCTCTGCATAGAGCAGTCTCCAAAAGCCACCACTAAAGTGCTTTCTTACCCTGGCGTGCGTGGAGACGTATCCTGCTGTGCTCTGCAGCTGCAAACACATCTGCATCGATCTCTGCCAACTGCCACGCAGTCCATCTCTGACAACTTGATCCATCTCTGACCACACCTTCTACAGCTCAGAGGACCTACACAGTGACTTGCTTTGCTAAGGCGTCTCGGTTGAAATGATGAACGGTGGTAAGAAATTTTTTGTAGAGAAAATCAATTACTATTCAGTAAAAATCTAGAACAGCTAAATTTTCTAAAGTAAATTATTTGCCCTTTATTAATCACCTGGGTCCAATGCCGTCCTTCTTTCAACAGTTTTAGTTTCTCATATGTAATACAACGTAGCAGGGGAAGAAAGCACGTACGGAGACACTGAATCTAGTCTGCAGCACGCTTTTTGTCTGTTTCCATGAATTTAAAACTTCACAGGGTTCTCTGAAGATCTTACCAAGAAATAGGCCTTTTTATATGATCAGTTCATACACCACCATATCCTGCAAAAGCTAGAAATATGTATTTGTATTATATGCACCTCTTAGCACAGGCAGTTTTCAAAAAAAAAAAAAAAAAAAATGTTTGCCATGAATTTCTACAAATTAAATCATTTCCAAAGTACCATATTGCCTGGAAGAAGTAGTTAATAAAATGACTAGGTTGTTCTTCAGCTAAACATTGTAGTTTAGGAAAGAATTTTAACCCATCATCAGGTCAGTCTCAAATTATTTATGTTTAAGGCTCAAATGATTCTGAATTAGCCTTAAGTTAGTAATACAGTTGATAAAGGTTTTCCTGGCTCCTTTTGAGCATAGGAAGGAAACACTAGAAAAACCTGTTTCGGAATTTTTAGTTCTAAGCTTTTTTGTGTTGGCATTTCCTAGAGGAAAGACAAACCATGCAAACACTCTCTTTGATTTGCTAAGTTTTGTATAGAAATATGTCATTAAGCAGTCACAAAAAATAATCTTTTTGCATCCAGAGTGATTTATGCTATGCACACTTACTAGATGTACACCTCTTTAGGCACCATATATGTTGCAGCAAAGGCCATATGACAAACTGTACTCATCATTCAGCAATTCTGATCACTTTGCCCTCACCAGTTCATTTTCATCTGAACTATTTCTTATAATCTACATCTTTGTGTTTCCAGCAGCTGCGTAAGAACAAAGCCCTGCTCAAGAAACATTTCTTTGCAGGGCATGTAATTATTAAATTGGGTTCTAATTACAGATCATAAATTACAAACGCTTCTTTAGAGAGAAAATACCCAGAATGCTATATAGAAATTCAATGCTTATTTTTGAAGTTAATCTAAAAGCCTTATGGGTTAAAAAAAAATATGCAATTTTGGGATCAAATCATGATTCCTGTATGAATTACATGCAATTATTTTTAAGATGCTGTTAGGCATTAATGTACACAATTATTATTTCCTGTTAAAACGTATAAAAAGTCAACATATGCCACTTTTGTGGAGCACCAGCAGACATAAGGGCTGTGCAGTTGGTGTTTCCTGTAGGAGGAGAAATGAATGGTGCCTCTGGTTATGTTCTTTGTATAGAAAGACGGACATCAGTATGCAGACAAGCCCCTCCAGGAAAGCCTTAGCTCTAACATAAGCACTCAGTTCCCAAAAAGCAACTATGAGCCAAGAACAGATTAAAGAGATTAAAGCAACCAGCAAATGCCTCGTGCTTGCTCCAGCTGAACCCACATCACGACAGTAGTGTCCTTGCAACATTCAAATACTCTACATTGAGGAAACATACATGAAGATGTAAAACCACAGTGTTAAGTATTTGACCAAAATAAAGTGTGATGGCTGGAAACCAGAGGCCAGAGCCAATGTGGTATGTAGAAACATGAGTTTTGGCTCCCGACACCTTAGCAGAGAGCCCAGCACTCACTTGGGCTCGTTGTGCCAAGGGCATGAACAGTCAGACACCCACAGGTGGCCATCCACAAACCCACACCAAGAGGGCTTGGATGGACCGGCCAAGGAATGGTCCACCCTGAGTGATCCCACCAAAGACAGACCACCCAAAAGCACAGCTGGTCCAGCCAAAGAACAGAAGCCTGAACCAGGCCTTCATCCACTTGTCCAAAGACATCAACTTCATGATGCCACAAGGACATAGCTGCCCTGCCTGTGGCCAGGGTGTCCCAAGTGGGGCCCTCCCAGCTGCACAGCTTCCCCAAGTTGAGTGAGATGAGCCCACCAGCACTGTGGTGCAGCAGGGCTCCTGCATGCTCCCAGAGGGGTTAATGGCATTTATGGAGCCTGCTTTTGCTAGGCAGTATGAAGAGAGTCCCTGTTAAAGCATCTTTATAACAGCTGTCCTGTAAAATGAAAGAAGGGAGAGGATGCAGCCCACTGCATTTGATACATATGGAATTAGGATCTAATAAGGCTTTGTCTGGGGTGGCTGAAGAAGCAAGTCAGGTCAAAGCAGGCTCCAGCAGACCTCTCACAGCATCCCCGGTACCCTAATGACAGAAAGGCAGGATAGCAAATGTTATGGTTCATAAGATTTTGCTGCCATCTTCTGATGAAAAGGCATTAGATGGGGAGAAATGCAGCTACTGGGGTTTAGGCAGCACTGTGTCCCCTGTGCCCATGAATACACGCTCCCCAGCGGGAAACCCGGCTCCTTCAGCTCCCCAGCAGCCCGCTGGGCTCATGTGGATAAATTATTTAAATTACTGCTCAAACTTCCTGCTCCAGACTTCTACCTTCCCAGGCAACAACCAACCTTGTGTGTATTATAGCATACCCATCAGTACACAGCAGTTAAATACCACCATATTGTGCTTAATAATAACAACTCCATGCTTCAATTTCCATAGATCATTGGTCACCTTAAAGTGATAACTTTAAATCTGAGGCATGATAGCTACTGAATTTTTTTTTTTTTTACTTTTTTGTTTCTTTTAAGTGTTTGCTCTTCTCTGAAAATGGGTTAAATATTTCAGTGTCTCATTTAATAGAACATTTTCCCATTTCTAATTCTTGAAAAATGGGACTTTATATAACATACAGAAAAATCAGCCTACCATTAAAATACACTTCTTCTGAGGATAATGATGAACAGCCCACTTCTATTTTGCATTACAGAGGCACAAGCCCTGCTCTCTTCTTGAATGTACCATGCACGACTTCAGACTAAAACTTATACAAAACAGTCAAACTGGAGCAAGAACGGTTCCCTTTCAGTATCTTGATCTGCAAAGCTTTTTCAGTATCTGAAAGAATTTATGTTTTTCTATGCCACAATATAAATCAGTTCTTTCCATTTCTGTTCTAGTCCTATTTATTTTACCCTCATTCCACATTCTTCACTGCAGATGAAGTCAAATGATATATTCCTTTTAAAGCCACTCTCTTTTGCTCAGTTGAATGTCACACTAATAGCACTTCAGCATACGTAATAGGGCCATTGAGGGTTTTTTTTTCCTTCACTGCACTTATGATAAACTTCAGATTCCCTTGTGGGTACTTAGAAATCATTAATATTGTGTCTGAATGCGCAATTAAAAAAAAAATTTAAAAAAGCATGTTACTTATATTAATTCTTTCCTCACCATACCTGGACTTCAG
This sequence comes from Platalea leucorodia, assembly GCF_965183815.1. Classification (NCBI taxonomy): domain Eukaryota; kingdom Metazoa; phylum Chordata; class Aves; order Pelecaniformes; family Threskiornithidae; genus Platalea; species Platalea leucorodia. The sequence continues at coordinate 7,236,511 of NC_138830.1, forward strand.
TGACCACCTACATTTTTCACAGGTGCAAACATAGATCTAAGGCATAGCGCTCATGAGGCACAGCAAAGTGCAGCGTGGCACCATGAAGACCCCTAGCCTTGAGCAGCACAGGCACTAGCTTTGATTTATCAGGGGGACAACAGGAGTAACCCTGCCCCATGCGCCATGCAGCCCTTCCCTTGCAGGGGAAAAGCAGCAGAGTTCCTCCAGCCTGGCATGCACACAGGAATTCTGGGTAATGTCCCTTCCCCACCACAGAACATAAACACTAGGACAGAATAATGCATTGATGATGAATCTGTGCTTTTTAGTGAAAAAAGGGAAGATTTATTATTTACCATCAACTTTAGGCATTCTCAGCTTCCCACAGACTGCCCTGCAAGCAGACAGACACTTACATTATAAAGTATTAATTCTAATTGATAGAGGTGGTTGATTATATGCAAGGAAAAAACACTTTTTTTTTTTTTAAACAATGATTTGTTGACACCAAGTTTTTTAACATGCACATGCCAGCTTCCACAAAAATTGTTAAAAAATATTTTCCAGTTCCAGAAAATATTTTTTTTTCTTAAAACAAGATAGAGACACCAGGACAGAGATGATCTAAAGTGTGTCGAACTAGCACAGCGATTAAAGCATCCCCCCAGCAGAAAGGGAAAACCATGTGCCTAAATCAGACCACATCTCTGGAGGTTAGCTTCCTACATCTCACATGGATGCCTGAGCAGCATCATGCTGCTCCATGCAGCCCATTTTGCTGGGACACTGTAAAAATGGGCCAGCTCTGCAACAACGGGGAGAGACGGTCCGGTGGTTATGGCTGTCGCCAGAAGGAGGTAGACCCAAGTGGAAAGGTCTGGTTTGCATTAAACCAACTAGGATGGACCCCAAACTCTCTCTTTTAGGCCCATCAGGTTTTCTCCCTGTGGCATTTTAAGCTTTTACAATGAGTTAATTTTTCAGTTTCCATCTCATATCAGTGTGAAATTAGAACATTTTTTAAAATATCAAATATTTTCATAGGACAGAAGAAAGCTTGTACTTCTAAAGGGTTGTCTTCTGGAGGGCTCGATGGGAAAGCACAGGCAGGATAAACTCAACAGCTAAACTTCCCTTCATCCTCACAGAACCCCATCCACCACCCGTCTCACCAACTTTCTCCTTTCAACAAACTCTGTATCTCCTTGCACCTTTCTTGGTCATCAGCTTACACGCTTGTGAAATACTGTGTCCAGACATGGTATTTCACAAGGATGTCTCTGTGCTTTCAAAAAAGCCAAGACATTATCAATACAATAAGATATATTTTCAAATACCTGATAGCAATAACATAATTTTGGAGAATCTGTTCTACTTTCCAGCTGTTTTTTCTTGCTAATTGGGATAAAGCCTTTCTGAGCATGGTTCCTGACCCCAAGACTGACAGGCCTAAATTGTGTAGACAGAGTTGGGAGAAATTCTCTAATTGTGAGGAGAGTTAAGAACATGAAGACTTACATCTCTATTACAAATTTGGGAAAGATTAAGGATCTCTTCCAGCCTAATTTCCTATGAGTCTCTGAAGAAGAGCATTGCAACATGCGTGTGTGTCAGTTTGAATCAATACAAAATGTACTCTGGAAGTTGGTATGACTTCCAGGCGTACTTTATCACTTTGTGCCTACCAGTAATATGTCCAGTTTCTTATGATTTCCTCACCAGATACTATCTACAATGGACAGCTAAGGATTTGTCCTAAGCTAGGATAACCTCTCATAGAATAAATCACCATTTTCTTCTTAGTAATGAGCTCCACAACACTGAACTAAATTTAAACAATAGCAATTATCAGAAATCCATAATATTGCATGATTATCGCTAAGGTTTGTTTACTTCAACAAACCTAATACCATCTGATTACATTTTGTAGTGTTTACATATCATACCATGAACTTGCTCAAACATCAGAAAATCAGACTGACTCTTCAACAGAAAATGATAAACAAATGAATTCAAAGCCATCAACTGAAAACATAACAGACTGCATTGTTTGTTATGGATGTGGATCTCGAACACTATGTGTTCGTACAACTGCACTGCTGTACAGCACACACATTGTTAACTGGCTCACATCTCATCTAAAGTGGTTTAATTTAATATATTTATTCTCATGCATAATTTATTGATATTTCTTGCATAATCGCTACTTTTTTTTTTTTAAGAGTTTAATGCTTTTAATTCATCTGTGCAGAATGGTTAGAGAATTCAGGCATAAAAAGTCATGACCATACAGACACAGAATTCGTCACCAGGGGTCAGACTCCAGATCCACCTTCCGTGAGCAAAAGGCCACAGCTGTCAGTATGCTGAAGAGCTACAGCATCATGTGAACTACAAAATAAATTATCCTACAACAGTGCCCAAACCAGGATGACTTCTTCATTTGAGCTTGATAGGTTAGGCTTTCTATACTTTGATTAAACACACATTTAAACAACCAGATTAATAAAATAACCCATTAACCGACAACCTAATTTGAACAAGCAAGATCACAAGAGTTCATGATCTATCTGAAACCCTCTGCATTATGATGTGCACCTGTTCATAAACACGTCCGTCCACCATGAATAATATAACCAGCAATCACAGCCAGTGTCTTTGAGCACTAAAAGCATTAGTCCCTGCACCACTGCAGAATGAGGCCACAAATTTACTAAACTTAGCAGACATTGAATAGTTTATACATTGCACTCGGTAGTACTTATCTTCATGAGACCATTTCTGGATTTCCCACCTCCCCAAAAATGTGTTCAGTCGAAGAAGAGACTCGTTTTCCATTAATGATGTTAGTTCTTAACAAATCTGATGAAAAAGCTGTCACATCTAGAAAGTGGATTAATATTCAGAATTTAAAAGAAAAAAAAAAAATAATCCATGAAACCTCTCTGTCTCTCTGTGTTGTCTTTCAAGAATATAAATAATCAAGAATACCAAGGTGTTCTCCTAAGGGAACATCTCCCTTATTCTTGATCAAATAACTGTTAAACTTATTTTTCCATAACAAGATATTTCAATCTCTGATTGTGCTGTCTTAAAGTAGACAGAAACTTCTGTCTTGCCTGCAAGGATTCAAGAAACTTGCAAGTAAATGAAAAATTCATTGAGATTTGAAGACAACCCGCTTGGGGAACCACAAGACACAGCACCACGCATACCGTGTCTCAAAGTGCTCAGTGGAAATACCGAGCAGTATGCTTCAAAAGAAGTCATAATCAAGATTCACTGAAAAACGGAAAGACAGCTGATCAAATCTTCTGCAATAAATGCTAATGAATAAATGATAAGTAGAACTGTTTACTTCATTTTCTGGAATAAGGCACATAAATGAATCCATTGACTGTCAGGTCCCATGAAGAACATATGGCTCCAACCTAATGAAAGTGTGTCCATATTTTGAAGCAATTAAAAAGCTGGCATTATTCGATGGCTTGCAATTTATATTAAATGCATCTTTTATTTTCACCTAGGGCTTTCCTTTTAAATCTATTTCTTCCTATTCTCCATACTGCTTGTTAGTTGAATCCTGAAACAGTTCTTTTAGCACTGCTCTGCTCCACAGAATCGTGCCACAAATTTGGCATTTAGTGTATTTCTAACATTTTACATGTGATTATAACCTTCTCTTACCTCCTTGTGGCAGTTAAACACAAGCTGCCTGTATTAACGTCAAAGATTCAATCGTATCTTCATCACTGGCAGCTTCTATTGCTGGTGTTCACAACTGGAAGTTTCTCTGGGGTTTTTCCCCACCTACCTTCATCTCCCTCTGACCTAGCAGCCAAAATGAGCCCAAACTGATAGCTCTGTCCCTAACTCATCTCTTTTCCTATGATGCCTTCATGACTGCAGAGACCAATTCTGGTAGAAAACTCAATGACACCAAAAGACATCACCATTTAGGGTTTCAGCAGTCTTAAATCATCATAAGTACATACTATGCTAAATTAGCATTCCTCTAAAGATGCTGAACAGCACCAACTACACCAAACAAAGCAATCTTTCTCCTCAAAACATGGCTGCCTACTATGCGTTAATCTTCCTGGTCCTCGAAATACATTCTAAAACCCCCCTTTTTTTTTTTTTTTTTTTTTTTTTTTTAATTCAGCAATAGAAGACTTTCCCAAAATTGCAGTGACACTACCATAGCGATTATACCACAATAAATGAACACAAGAGACAAAATAAACAGCAGCCAGAGGCTAAAGCAGAACTTGTCAGGATCAGTCAATGCTGCAGAGAGCGCTTTGGCTGTGCTGTAGCATTATTCCCTTATACCGCAGATTCAAAGTTTCAGGCAGAAATTAAGGTAATTATGGTAATAAAGAACAGTGAGTCTATTGGAAGTTCACAAAACCATAGAAAAATGGCAAGTTTGGGGAGAAATAATCTTGATGACTCACACAAATGTGTATATTTATCTGCACCATATTTCAGATGTACCCAAAATGAGTCTACTCGTTCTTATTTGCCCATATTTCCTATCTCTATTTTCCTGCTATCCCAAGCAGGAGGGTCACCACACCACACCCTGTTCACTGAGTCATCTCAGGCAATGCAAACATACATGGCACTTTTAGTGCACCTGATGTACATTATGCTGAAGGTCTGAACACAAAAGTATCTTACATGCATATTTTTAAAAAATATTTATGAATGTGTAGGAAATGTAATGGTCTTATAACAACACAGTTAATTACTAATATTTTTAATACTACTGAAGTGTCATTAATGTTTCTCAAAGACAGGCTGACACAAATGTTAAGAGACTATTATTATTAAATGTCTTGTCCAAAATGTTGTGCAGATGATGATGAATAGATGTTCTTAAATGAGTAAAAATATAAAGTCTCTTAGTCCTTACTGGTTAGTCCTTAGCTATAAGGAGGGGGGAAAAAAAAAAAAAAAAAAAAAAAAAACACAACTTTTTATGAATTTTCACAGATAATGAAGTTGCAGGCACAAGAAAAATTCGCATGCTGTTTGTATTTGATGTATTGCTTCTTGAGGTGGTATCACAATGTAATTGTACTGTTAAAATTCCTCCCCTGCCGATAAATCACCTTGTCGTGACATTTAAATAAAGACAAAAAGAAGAGGCTTAAAATTAAGAAGTCTCTATGAATATTTTATTGTAGTAGATTAATAGACATATATGAACACAACTAAAATCAATAATTCCATTAAAAATTGAATAAATGAGAGTTTATTTTCTCCTTTATCTGACACCTAGTGTGCTGTAGATTACTTCTGAAAATATGCAAATTTAGTAACAAGTTGAAAAGACATGAGAATTAAAGAACTGAAACCGTAAGTATTTGGGTTTGGGGACCCTTTTTAATGAGCGCTGCAGCATACATCTTGGAAACTTCAGCAATCCAGTTAACAGAGAGTGCTAGTGTTACACCACCAAATGTTGAATCAATTCACAAAACAGATCTGAAAATGAAACAAACTCCACAACGGAGCTGCATCTAGCCAGCCTGCAAGAACCAGAGCCACAAAGCATTGTGGCCAGCATCTAAAATCAATGGGATCAAGGGTTGTGCAGCTTGAAACCATGCCACAGCCGAGCTCACTAGACCACAAATTACTTTCAAACAATACATGTTCACAAAAAGGGTTTCTGTTTTCTTCTGTATTGAGTCACAGGAGTGACACATCTCCAAAACTGCTAGGCAAAGTTCACTGGAGGGAAATAGGCATTAAAAAACAGAACTAGTTACACAGAAACTTAAACACGTAAAGGTGAAGCTTGCTTCTCTTCTCTTTCTTTTTGGCAGAGCTGTGGAGTCAGCGTGCCAGGGAAAATAATATAGGAGATGTAAATATGTGCCTATAAGTGTGTGTTCATTTTAACTACTAAAAGAAAAAGCATAATAAAGAGCATTCAGCATACTTTGTGCGGGATGGATGGGGGTGATGTTTTTACCCTCCACCCATGGTTGTTCATGCCCGCATAGCCTGTATCAGCCTCTCTGCTTAACTGCGGCTCAATGGGACATGCAAACCTGCATTCCAACCTGCCTAACCATCCTCCTCTTTTTCACTGTGGATAATACATGCACGTTACCTACAGGTTAGAGGCCTGTAGTGGCAGCTAAACCTTAGTGAAGCGGCTAAGGATTATGCAGTGGGGGCAAAACCTACCCTTACACTGAGCTCACTGCAGCACTTTCCAGAAAACAGCTGTATATTTCAGTATATCATGGGTACGATTGCCATAGGGTTTCTTCTCCTCATTTTTCCTGTCCTCACACCACTTCTCCCATCTCCAAAGTTTTTGTGCATGTCCTCCAGCTGAAGTTTCCCATCAATCCCCTGCTCCTTCACAGTTAGTATTATTTTTGCTATCACAGCAAAGACTGCATTAGCCACTGGAAAAGGAGCTACAGTCTCCAGCACGAACGTGAGCAGCAGAGGCAGATCCCCAGGATGGCTGATAGGTGCAGGATCACCAGCACCTTTGCTGGAGCAGAGCAGGGCTGCCAACAGGGCGTGGAGAGCATTTTATGCCACTGCAGCTTCTTGACGGCTTGAACAAGGAAAATTAGCACCAGAGAAATTATACAGCAAGTTCCTGTCGGCATCGCCTCAGTGGCACAGCTGAAGTCTGCCCCCGTGAAACGCTGCTGTCTTTTGTGCAGCAGAAGAGGTAGAGAATACAACTTCATTTTCCTGGCACACCACTTGGAAATACACTGCGCACGTGAGATGACCGTGCTGAACCGCTCTTTATCAGTGTCTGGGCTGCATCCAGATCCAGGGGAGCAATCCCTGGTACAGCCACTGGAGCAGCCAGCAAGGGTCATTCATGCCTGACAGCATCATCCAACAACTGTTATTGCAACTGATAAAATAAGCATAAACTGGGCCTACATTTATTTCCGCTGTTTCTACCACACTTTATCCATCTCATAGTTAAGGATCCTGTTACAGGAAAGTCCATAAATATATTTCACTCTAAGTACAAATACAGTCCATTAATTTCCATTAGGTCACATAGGTGTTGAATCAAACATATATTTTAGTCCTCCCAATGGCTTCAAAAGCAATCGTCAAAGCCTCCAGGACAGACATGATCTCTCAGTGAGCACTACACCCAGCATTAACAAGATATCCATCTATACCTGATGTTTCAAGATGCTCAATCACACACAAAGAATCAGAGCAAAAGCAGCACTAAGATGCAGCAACTGTTTTTAACTGGCATAGACCTGCTATAGAAATGTTACATGTTACTGATAATTACTGCAACTCTGAGCAACAACTTTCTTGATTTTACCTGCAATCGAGCACATCAGTTTTCTCTCCATTTTAATTTATGATAATGAAAAGAAAATTATTTTTTAATTTTTTTTAAGTGATTTCCAGAATAACCCTGGTTTTCAGGGCTGTCTGGTAGACTTCGTGTATGAAGTTCCCAGCCCCATCTAGTTGTGCCGCCAGTGAAAGGATGAAAGGGAAAGTTCAGTTGCTGAGGATACAAATTAAAATGGTTTCCTGTATTTGAAAGGATGTAGAATTTTATACCAGATTGAATTTGACACCCTATCACTAAAGTGAATATAATTCACTGTGATCTTCTTGCCATTTAGAACCAATGGTCCATTCACGTGTAAAAGCACAGAGCTAAAGAAAAAAAAAAAGCATGACAAAGTAAAGATAGACTATAATGTCATCTGTATCTAAGCAATCAGTTTCATTGTGTTCTTGTGATAAAAAGAAGAGCAAATATTAAACATAAAAAGGATTACAGTTTTATAGCCATTCAGGAATTTAAGTTTTATTACAAAATACATTCAGTAGCTATATTTCTGTGAGGGCACGTATATCAATCCATATTATATCGACCATGTGAATAGATTGCAAAGGCTAACTCACAGCTTACTACTGAATCACACCTACTATGCAGATAGAAATTAAGCATCCCTGTAAGGAATAATTTTAGAAAATTTCACACATATCTGCCACAAAAAGATCCCAGATCAGGAACACTTAGATGGGAGTTTGATCAGTGTTGAATACAGCAGTGAAACATCATCATCAGCTGTGGATTCCAGGTGTCTCCTGAACAAAAGAATATGAAAAAGGCTTGGAAAAAAGTCTTCCTCATATCTTTTAAGCCAGAATCCAACACTAAGGTTCACTGAATCTTACAGCTCTAAGGGAATAAGAAGCTACTGATATAAAGAGTAGGTTTAGAATAAAGTATGAAAAAACTGAAGGGCCAGTCCTCAAATAAAATAAGCATTGTGAGACAGGGCACAAATAAGCAGTTTGGAGAAAGTGCCATGCCAAGAGATAAAAGCAGAAGCCCCCAACTGGCACATTTCCAGTATAATAGATGCTGACTTGATTTGCATACCCTGGTCCAAAGATATTTAGATATCAAAGTTTCAACCCTACCTCAGGGCTTTAGTATGAGGAACCCTGAGGTTCTTCCTGCAATGCAAAACCTTCCACAATATTGTCTTGCTAAAAAAAAAAGTAAACAAGCAAGCCAGGGAACCACTGTAAAAAACTGAAGTATAATGGGTTGTAAACAAATAATCATTCCTCTTACTTCAGTGGTCTTTAGATGAGGTCCTAAGAGTTTTATCCTGCAAATCCTTCCCAGACTGAGGAAGCTCATTAAGGTACTAGGCATCAGCTGGTGGACCTTTTCATAGCACTTTCTACTAGGTAAAAAAAAAAAAAAAAATATTCTGAGCTTATATAGGACTGTTTACAATCATTAATTCTCTGTGACCATTTATAATCTAGGTATGATTTTACAGAAAAGACTGCACTCTCTAAAATGTGCAGAATGTGTAGATTTGCTGCTAGAGGTATGTGTTATTGTATAGTTCTGCCTGGGTATGATTGCCATTCGCTACAGTTGTAGATGATTACAAGAGTCATTAAGCAGCATAAAATCATGCATGCTGGCTAATTAATGCAGAATTGATTCTCCTTTTAGTTACATTTTTTATGCCTGTTGAACTCCACTGAAATCAATAAAGTAAAGGTAAGATCAGTAAAGACTGTGGTAAAACTGATGTAAGCGAAGGAAGTCGGTCTTAGACTTTAATGAGCAATAAAACTCTAAGAAACAGAAAAAGAAAATCAAACTTCCAGCTACATCCATGTATTTATTCTAATTGTACATGATTACTGTCATTCAGGCAATTTTCCTCAACATTAGCGTTCAAGTGATGCTTTGTAAAATTCTGGGCTTCAGTAGAAAAGTAATGAAAGTATTCAGAGCAGTGCGAACAGGGATATAATCCCCAAAGAGTTCAGGCTGAGAATTCCGAAGTTTCCAGTCTTTACTCCCACCACAAAACCACTCCAGCTTTACAAAGCATCTTTCCAAACTTTCCTCCCATTTGCCAAGCATTGGTATCTACTTCTCCTTTCATTACCTTCAGCATTCAAATGGACAGCAGTTCTGTCTTTACAGATCTCAAGTCTGAGTTAGGAAGCTGTAACCCAGTTTAAAAGGTAAAAAAAAAAAAGGTAAAAAATAATTCAAGTCTGCATCCTGATATTAAAATTTTATTCAATGTTTCTTTGCTTCACTTTCTTTCTCCTTTGTCCCACACACTTTCCTACTTCTCTCAAACCAGTGTTTCCCAGACTTTGTTTAAAAAAAAGTTTTTTAGCTATCCCAAGAGTGACATTGTGCTGTGACATGTGAAGTTGAGCTGTCATGTCTGATTACGTGATATAACATAACATATTTTGATAGGCAAACCTGATATGACACCACAACTTGGAGAGATTCACTTTTCTTTAACCATGAGCTAGCGTCACGCTTTCTGCAAGAGATACATGCAAGAAATTTGCTATCCAATATTTTTTTAGCTGTAGACTTAGCCTTTGACCTTCTAGTGATGGCTTGAAATGAATAGTGCCAGACTCACCTGCCATGGCTGCCTCGTATGTTTTAACAATAATTTTGCTGATGACAGGATCAAGCTATTACCATGCTGAAAATGAACCTGCTCTTAACAGAAATGGAGAGATTGGTTCAGAAGTGGTTGAAATCACCCTTAATGATTATTAGAACTGGACAAATATGGCTTTCATCTCCAGTCTTTCATAATTTTGAAAAAGAAAAAAAAAAGAATTTTTTTTTATAAAAATTAAAAAACTTCTGACATTTCCATGGAAAAGTGTTGATCCACCACAGAAAATAAAAAAAAAAAAATAAAAAAAAAAAAAAAAAGAGTCCGATTTCTGAAAGCTGTATTTAGGGTTTTTTCCAAGAAGGCATTTTCTATGGATATATTCATGGTAGTTTAAGACAGATTTCCACCAAAACTGAGCCCCAGTAATTAGGCACAGCTACAGGAATATTCCTGTCAGACATTTTCCATGATAACCACAGCAATACATCAAGTTAAATTCTCCTTAGGGCACATATATTTTTTAAATGGAAATACACACAGAATGAGCTGAACCATTTTATTCAGCCTCCCAATCTAGATAATATGTAGGAAGATCTTTTATCCAGCCTGTACACTTGTTCATATATAATAGTTCCATAAACTATACTTTTGCTAAGGAGTCATCTGAAATTTATTACAGGCTGCAAATGGATTCTGCATAATTGGTCTAAAGGGGTTTCTTATTTATTCTCTCAATTTTTATGTTTAATATGAATTATCTAACTTTAACATCTGCAAATCACATATGAGATTTTTAAAAATCAATTTTTCATTCTTCTTCATCCCCACTAATCAATCCTATTATTTTACCTTAGCTGGCAATTTTGTCAACAAGGCTTGAACCATGATAGGTCTCTGCTTATTCCATAAGATAAATAGCATGAATTTGTCTTGCTGTAACATCTGTGCTATCAAGCAGTATCTAAGACCGTCTACTGTGGCATGGTGCACAACACATTGTTCTCTTAATTCTGCAATAGGAGTTTATGACAAGCCTTACTCCCCAGGATATATACACTACCCACTTAAGCTTGCATCAGTGGAGAATTTCTCATTGGTAACAAGCTGGATTTTCATTAAACAGAACAATGTTAATGTTTTCAACACAGTCTTGTTTGATTGGAAATGTGGATCAGATCAAATCAAGAGTATTGCTTAAAAAACCCAACAACGGTTTCATGAATTTTGATCAAAGGTATGTCTTAGGGTTTGTTTAGATTTTGTTGCATATAGATAGATGACCAAAATTAATTGCATTATCTTTTCAAAAATCAGAATCAAAGTCAGTATTCAAAGGAAATTATCTCAGAGGTTTTTTTTTCCCTTTCCCAACAGCAGCTGCCAACACGCATACCGCTAGCTATTAGTTGCAAAAATTTATGACAATAATAAAATGTTTAAGTCAACCTTGCTTGTAGACTGCAACATAGGCTGGATAGCATGCAATTTAAATTCAGTGTAGTGACACATTGATAGTTATTTTGTAATGACTCCACCTATTAATCACAAACCAAATAGTGTCCCTGCTGTCTATATTTATTTCTCTTTGCATAGATGAAGTAACAGACATCAGTCTCAGCACCAGAGAGACAAATCCCCTGCAGTTTGGGTTCATCTACATTTCTGTTATGTGCTAAGGGGAAGAGCAAACTGGGCAGATTAACTACACAAACTGCTCCGAAAGGGTTGCTGATGTCGTTGGCAAGTTGGATGCGGCTGCTCTCCGCTATGGTCAACAAACTGAGGAAAACCGTATTTTCCACACAAGTGCTGCAACTGGATCTATGCAAGTGGACCCCAGTGCCCACTTCCACCCCCACGCATGCTAGTGGGGCTTTACAATGAGACCAGGGAACAGTGTGCAGGACCAGAGAGAGACGTGCTGTTTAAGGGCAGCACGTGAAGGAGGTGAAGGGAGGCGTGATGATCTGATGGAAACATCTGGGCATTTAATCCTGGAGCATTTATTGCTTTGTTTGATGGGTCAAATATCACATAGTGACTCAGATGCTCTGAGTCATCCCAAACTGCATCACACCATCAGCTGGCGGTCTGTAAGAAGCACCTTATATAAAATGGAAGTTTTACCTCATTAAGCAACCTACACATTATAATTGGTCATGTTTTAATCTATTCATCAGAGCTCTCTTGGTCACCTGATGCTGTACAAAGTTTCTAAAAATCAGAGTAAATTTATTCAACTGAAACAAATATTGCAGGATCTTTCTTAATGCCCAGAGGTATATTTCTGTGTGACTGGGATATTTTTTAAATGCTTAATTAACTTAAAGTTACTTTTCAGACTGTTTAGTTGGTCTTGGAGGAATTTTCAGTGATGTGAAATTTTCCAAAGTAACAATAAAAAAAAAAAAATGTTACTTCCATTTTAGGAAGCAAATCCCCAGGCAGACAGGCAGCTGCCTAAATGTTCTTTCCTCTGTCTTAACGTAATGAGGACACATTGATCATCTGCACTAGCTTACACGGTAGAGCTTTCTGTCCTCATGGCATTGTAAAACCCCAAGCTGGATCAGTCAAAAAAAAAATAAAATAAGTCACATTTGAAACCAAATCTTTGCTTCCTTCTGCACTCTGGTGGACAGTGGGCAGCCTCATCTCTTGCACTATGTAATTCAGGAATAAACAACTTTGGCACAAAGGGAGCTATCTGGATCAACCATTCTCCTTAGCTGACAGGTTCTGACCTTCCAGGGCACTCAGCCTCCCATTTAAACACCCACAGGGAAGGGTTTTAGGCAGCAGAAGGGATTACCCCATTTTCCATGAGTGCTGCCAGCACTGCTCATACTACCAACAGGGAGAGAGGCCAGGTGAGCAGAAAACACGGAAAGATGGATGAGGTGTGCAGTCACCAGGAGAGTCCAAGGGACCTGGAGCTCTTATCCACTGCCCCGAGGCTGTCCATGATGGCTGGGCTGCAGGAGGCACTGAGCCACGGAGCAATGAAACACATCTCGGGAAGTTTCCAGTCCTCAGTCCCAGCCCTGCAATCCCCTGGGATGCTGGGAGCACTGCGGCTCCAAGCACTCAGAGGTGGGCGTGGGAGATTTCATCATTAATCCAAATACATAGTGCTGGCAGTTTTCTGCCTTTAACTGTCTAGAACTGTTGATATTAGTATAATGATCTTGTTTATATATTCATGAACCATTAATAAATCATTAAATGATAATTATATTTCCTTTATTTTTCTTCCATTAGAGCTGCTCCCCTTGCTGGTCTTTATTGACATGAATATTTCCAAACCACAAGCACATTCAAAATAACTATTCCATAAAGAATGTCTTCTAAATCATTTACAACTAACAAATGCTCTTAGCTATGTTAGCAGACAGCATCCATTTATTTAAATGATATAAGAGGACTCATTAATTTAGAATACATAATAATATTACCAGCTAGTGGCATGTCACGGGTCAGAAAATGCTGTTTACAGTCTTAACAAGGACCAACCAAGATGATCATATCTTGTGCTGTTAAAGTATTTATAGATAACCAAAGCCGTTGGATCTTCCAGCTTTTCATGCTTCCTAGATATGTATTTTTTAAAACTTTGAAAATGCTTATGACTGTCTTGTGGCTTCAGAAAAAGTGTCACAGCAGCCACTTTTCTTACCAGAGAACTATTGCTTCAACATTTGCTCACAGCAGCTTCATTTTGCCTCTGCACTGGAGCCTCTGGGAGCACAGGATTGCCAGAAAAAAGGGGGAGGGGGAAGTTTTTCTTGACCCCAGAGAGACTTTCCACTGACCAAGGTTATCTCTCACCTAAAAAGGTCACAAAGCTTTGTTGGCAGTAACAAAACAAGATTTTGCCTTAATGGAGCTAATATGATGCTGTAATTCATTTTGGCTGCTGGTTTACCCAGGCTGATGAAAACATTGAAAATGTTTCAAGTTTATTTTTTTGCAAGGATAGTATTTGCTGCTATTTTGTAGTGCGCTCATTCTAACATTTCATAATAGAAGAATCTAAGAAGGAAAAATAATATTATATTCTCCTCCATTTTTAAAGAGCTAATAAAACTCTTTCAGATACTGTATTTCAGATATTATAAAATTATATTTTCTGTCAGAAAAATACAAAGCCAGGACTTTTTCATAAATTCAAATGAGTACTCACATACCAGCTATATGACGACTCCACGGCTGAAGGGAGCACGCATTTCTTTCTCAACCTTCAAAAACTGTGTGAACACTTCTTTAATTTATGAGAGAAGTTCTTGGGAGTGCCAACATACCTAGTGGTCTGTTGGTACTTTGCATAGGACCCCCAATTTCCAATGGGTTATAACTTAGCTATTTGAAACCATATCAAATAGGAGACTTTGTGTCAGCTAAAACAGATCCACGTTCCTCCATATCTCACTGCAAATCAGCTATATCTGTACTCGTTGTAAGTCTCTATATGCAAATAAAAAAAGATTACTTCTCTAAAAAATCGTTTCTCCTTCTGTGCGCTCCATTTCTTTTGGTATTAACAAACTATGACATCACAATACTTAACATATGTGAAATACCTACTGAACAATGTCAGAGCAGATGTATAGCTATCGTAGCGATGCTTTTTGTGCAGGTCTCCACTCATACCGGGTGTTACTTATTTTAAGAAAAGAAGAAGAAGGTAATTTACTATATGGAAGAAGCTTCGGCTGCTCTTTGGCTGAAGCACCATGCTTTGTTTTGAGATGGCTAAAGTTCAATAGCCTAGCTCACACATTCTCAGCGCAGCTCAGCCAGCAGTATTAAGTCCCAAGTTAAACTGGAAGATTTCCCAAGTAGATAAGCATTTCAGAAAAATCCCACTGCACGATAGTTTTTTTCCCCCTCTTTGGTGGAAAAGACATTCAGGTTTCTATAGTGTCATTGTATGGAGTGGCTCAGCAAAGACCTTCATGTGGTGACCCTCAACACTACTTTCGCTCGTCCCCATTAAACACGGAAGAATTAGAGCTAGCTCAGGTCCTTTTGGAAATCCCATCTTCCTTGCACTCAAGGTGGACAAACAGCATTCTCAGTTTCAGCTTTTGTGATTTATACCGCAAAAAAGAAAACCCAAGAGACAAAACGTTACAGCTTCTTGAGAACTCCATACTTGACTTCTCTTACACTGAGCAAACACAGAGCTAAAATAATAAACTGAATACTTCAGCCATGCTTTGAACACTCATATCTAATAGTAACATTTTAATAAACCACAAGCCCAAGTTGGAAAAATTTTTGTTGTGAGTATTAATTAACATTGGCTATTATACATGTCAAGTTCTTTCTCTACACCTGGTTCATTCACTTAAAGGGAAAGGTTCAGGCAAATTCACCCAGAAACTAGTTGATTGCATCCCATTACAAACTTGTGCTGCTGCTGCTGCTTCCTAAAATATATTATCCCGGAGTACAGTTGAAAAAAGAAAAAATCTGTACTCTTATAATTGCTTGAATTAGGAATCTTGTAAACATGAGCTTAAATGCCGTTGGTAGTAATGAGGTTACATGTCCCCTGTATCAGGTCCCTTTCTGTAATTGCACTGTTTCTGGCACAGTCACAGAAGGATGGGGATGGGTGGTGGACCATGGTAGTCATGGTCCAGGGACAGACCCTGGGAAGCAGCAATGAGACCAGAGGAATCTCTCTCACAGTACTGCACTGTTTGTTTTGAAGACTTCTGTCAGGACATTGCTGGAAAAAGTGACAAAATATGATGCTGTCACACAGGTCACTGAATGCCATCAGATATTGCATTAATTTCCATCTGGTGCCAAGATCTGAGCTAGAAACCTAGAGCAGTAAGGTTGGGTATGCAAGGGCAACGCTGAGTTGTCCAGTCGCGGATACATTTGCAATAGGCAGATAAGGTCAGCTTGAAGGCTGAGTTTCTAGATGATAGATCTATTTCTCCCTCCAAACCTTTTTTAAAATGAAAATGTAAATCTCTGATTGACAAGATGCTTTGCACTGGTTAAAAATGAAAACCCTTTTTCATCCTCAAACACATAATTTTCTGCTCATAGAGATCCCATCTTTAATTACCAGCTGCTGCAAATGATCTTCTTATGATCATTAACTGTCAAATCCTGAAACAGCATATCTCTTATTGCCCTCAGTGTTCAAATACTCCACCTGTTTCTAATTAGTCAAACTACCCGAGCCTACCTACAGTAAGGCTATTCAGATCATATACTGCAGCTGCTAAACACTTCAGTTCCTACAATGTAAGCCAACCATATTTTTTTTTATTAAATGTTATCAACCGTCCCTACTACAACTGTGACTGAAGTAGGAGACATTAAAAACAAAGCATTTTTAATGAGATAACAGCACAGTCATTTTTAATGATTACTTGTATTCTCCTTGCAATAATTTTTAATGAATGCTCCCTAGCACAAACTCTCCACTAGCTCAACTTGTCTAAGTTAGTCTCATCAAAATAACAGGCAGGATTTAATAAATTACCATGACCTCACTCAGCATAATTTTACTGATTGCCTTATCATTAGTATTATTTATTGCAGCTACTAGGATATCATGGTTTTCTTCAGCCTTTGATACCACTTCACATTTAAAATACCCATTCTTTTGGGTGTATGTACATGCATTACTTTTTTTTTTAACCCATAAAATGCTTCTGTTATCCCAGAATATGTGTAAGGTTTGCTAATGACTTATAACATCAGCTAAGCTGGAACCAAGAAGCATTTCACACCTCCAGCCTTTCAAGGGCATCTGCTCAGATCCAAGTGCTCCTGTGGCATGGACCTATTTACACTCACTTGCAAGTGAGTGATGTGGAAACATCCAGTCTCAAAACTGTTCGATGTGCAGACATTAGCAGCTTGTCTTGATAGCCATTTTAGCAATGATATAAACCAGAGCTATATGCCATAGCAATATGAATGCTCCTTTTGTGAGGTCTAAAAAGCTTCTGTAATCTGTAGGTAACGGGAAGAGAGGATATAAGCTCTGTATATATCCAAGTAATGGCACATGTTTTCATTCACACGTGAGAAACCCATACTGATTTAATTCTCCTTACATCATATGTTAAAAAAAAGAAGTCTGTAAAAGAAAACAAAAAAAAAACAACCCTGAAGACAGTCTGTAAACAACAAATTTTCAGTTTAAATATCTTGACAGCAAGTCAAACTTGTTTGAGTGAGCCTTGCTGCACCAGTACAAGTTACAATTACCCTAAGTTCATCAAAAGACAGTGGAATTATCATATATAAATCCCCAGGAAGTTCAGAATCTGGGGCTTTAATTAGAATATAGGCATTAATAATATTAGTACTAGCTACAGAAAAGAAGCAAATGACTCATGAAAATATCATATGTAAAAGCCAAGATATATGTTTTTGTGCCTGCATACTTTAAGCCTTTTGAATTTCTCCCAAATGAACAGAATTTCACAACGAGCTGTTTAACATGTAGATTACTCTGCAGTGAAACATAAAACATTTCACACCTTTCAGAGCCGCTGCTTGCAGACACCAAGACAAGAATCGTGCAAATGAAAAACTAATGTCCTGGTGAACTGTGGATCTCCAGCATGTTTCATTTAAAATGAAACCCATATCCAGCAAACAATAGAAACTGTAACTTTTAGTTCTATACATAATTTATAACAACCTTAAAGCATTTGCAACATCTAAAATTAAATAGGAAATGAAATTATTCCCTGAAGGTGTTGGGGTTGATGTAAGAAATGCATTTAAAAATAAGTACACAAATAGTTCATACTGTTATTGTGCGTATTACTCAGCAGATCTTGTTACAGGTCCCTTGCCACATGTCTCAAGATATTACCTTAAGCCTCCTGAGCTTAAGTTACCTTAATGCCTCCAGCATGCTCCCAGCTACCCCTCAGAGGGGCATTCTTGGTGCAGCAAGTTGTTTCTCCTGTCGTAAATCTATAAAAAACACACTAGGGTTTTACCACTGCTGAAGGCTAGGTTAAAGCTTTCGCACTCTCTCTTTTTTGTTGTTGGGGTTTTTTTTATTAAGTGCAGAAACTAAATCTGCTATAATTGTAGAGTATAAATGAAGATATTCCCTTTCCATTGAGCCCTGCCTCAGATAACCCTCAGACTTTTAGGAAATATGTTGATGCTCTCAGATCCCAGCCTGAACCAAGAAAACTATTTCCCCTTCCAAAAACAGAAAACAGTGGATGCTTGCAGAATTGAAGCTGCCGTCAGGAAAGAAATGGGCACCTGCAGAGCCGGGCAGGGTTTTCAGCACACCCGTCAGCTCCAGGGATGCAGAACACATCTCAGCTTTGGGCTGGCAAATGCTTTTGGCCCACGAAGTGACAAAAGATGGGAAGTCAAAAAGTGGAAAGAATTCATGGCCAGTTATCTTGGAAGATCTAGCACAGGAGGGATGGACAGTCTTAGTAGCAGAGCATTGTACCAGCCCCATACTTTATTAGCCTTCACTTCCTACTGAAGTAAACCGACGTTTTAGTAGCACTGCACTTACTTAAATGCCATACTGGCAAGCAAATAATATTTGATTCCATAAAGATTACTGGCAGTTACGATATAATAGTTCATGCATTCACCCCATGAATTATTATTGTATGAAAATACTTGCCCAGAAACAAATTTTGATCATGATGAGAGCTCGTATTGACACAGAAAAATTAAATGGAAATGTTATTATAATAAAAGATCATATATAATATATGACACCACAGCTATCAGTGACATATAGGGAGATTTATTAAAGTATAGCCAAATTTCAAAGCCATGGACCAGGGTTGTTTCCCCTCCCAACATCAGTTTGATATTAGACTTCTGTCTAATCTGCCTCAACATTACATGCTCAGCTGCAGTATTTAACAGCTATGTTGACTGGAAAAATTCAGCTTTACGAACACGAGAATATAAGAAGTCATTAATCATTAATTATAAAACTAACTGAAGAGCCAATACCATCATGTTGACATATTATATTGTTAGAAGAATCATGAAACCACAGTGTAAGCAATAAGTGGACCCAATTACTTAAAAAGTTGCTTGATGGGATGATTTATCTGTTCAGACAAAAGCATCTGATTTAGAATCAACAATCTGGTTTGAAACAAAGCAGGGCAAAGCAGTGGCTGTGGCTTGGCAGAGCGCAGCTCTGACAGCCAGAAGGGTTGGAAGGAGCCAGGGTGGGGTGGGAGGTGGGCATCACGTCAAGGTGGCTGGTCCAGGAGGGCAGATCAAGCCCTGACACCCCAAAGTCAACCCAAACAACAGCCACAGCTTTATTCATTGTTATGCCTTTCCTGCTATTGTACCACTTGTGTTATAATAACTAACGTGTCTGGTGTAGGTACCTAGGACAGCCCTTGCAACCCTCCTCCCTATGTAAAGCTCATTCGGGGAGCTTACTTTGAGTCCTACCCATGTCAAAGGCAAGATTTGCACTGGCTGGAAGAGAAAAAAAAAAAAAATTAAGACAATTAACAAAAAAAATCATCCTCAAGTAGGAGAAAGGTTTCAGAGCTCTGGAAGCAGAATTTAAAGACTTCCTTTATCTGGGGGTTTTGTCCCTCAGAGTCTCAATTTGTTCTTCCTTGATTGTTTTCTAACTTTTTCAATTATCTTGGGGGGCATCAATTTGTTTTCAAAGTCAGGCATTAATTTAAAACAACACTTTTAGCAATCCTACTTGTTTCTTTCTGAAGGTCTTTTTAATGGCATAAGCAGCTGCATAGCCCATCAATCTTCCCTCTCTGATATCTTGAGAGCTATCTCTGTCATTACATAAGGGCTGCTTCAAGAGCATTTATTAATTCAAAAGATTCCAATATCTCATTATGTGTTACCTGGAGAGCATTTTACTGACCGGGAACACATACTTAAAGTTTCGCTACAAATGTCTCCAACTTCACTTTTTCTCTCTCACACATATGCATCAAAAATACACACAAACCAGAAACACTCAGATATAATGTAAATAATGGTAAATAATACTGATTTAACAGTAGTATCATTGTACTGGGGAGAGTAACATGCCTTAAGAACAAGTACTATATAGGAGCATATAAGAGAGTGACTCCCTTATGAATAAAGAAAACAATTTCTTTGTCTACATTTCTGTCCTGTGAAATACTACACTGCTAAATCCAGACATTAATTCATATCATCCAGGTAATCCACCCTACGCAGACTTCATGGCTGTTGTTTGTTACTGGGCAAAGGTTTGCTGGAAGAAGTAAAACAAAGGAGATCAACAGCTCTTAGCCCTCTCCAAGGCATGGACATGGCTACTCTCTCACTCCATTTTTCTCTACCCAGCAAAAAAGCAGATGCTTGCAGATATCCTACTTGTCCTTGTTACCAAAATAATAAATAATGGAAATTTAAAATTTGATAACAAAAATCAGCAGGAAATTAGCAACCTGAATGACTCAAAGTTTCCAAAATGGTCTCAGCGAGACATATTTTTCCTGAAAACATGAAGGTCCATGTGGTTTCTGCTGCACATGAGTAAAACCATTATACCAGCTTTTCAAGGGCTTCACCCTGACCCAAGCAGCACTGTATCCCACAGTGATCATACCCGGTCACTATACACTTCTGCCATGCTTTGAAAGCCAGGCTACTTGCAAAGGCTTTGCTTTTCGCCCATCCTCAAGCTGGGGCTGGGCAGTCCCACAGCAGAATAGAACCTTGGAGAAGGCAATATTGCCATTTGAAATGATAACCAGCAGCTTTAAAAAATTGCTTCAGCCTTCTTCTCAATGAAGACAGATGCGCTCTCTAACTGCACCAGGCAATAGTAAATATGACGCACCGATTTTGCGTTTGGCTTAAGTACCATCTGGATTTCCAGACTATTTACACTTTCCTCTAGTAGTTCTTAACACAACCAAAAACTAAGAGTATTGGTAAGAGTCCAATAGGTAGGTTTGTTTGTTTTTTAATTTATTTTTTAAATCTTTTAAAAACATTTATGAGCCAACACAACTGTCTAGGGAAGAATGTTGAATGCTTGGGATGTTTCTGATCTGCTATGAATTGCTTCCAGACATTACACACCGCTCCTTAAATTTACTGTAGTTAAATAGTCTCAGAGTTTGCAAAGCCCACTCCAACCACATTATCTCCTCAAGTGCTGAATTAAACAGTTTGTTACTAATTCAGTAAGTATATGTATAAGTTATACATATGTATATGTTATACATATATGTATAAGTACAGCATCTTTGTAAGACCTACCAGTTATAGTAGTAAGGTAATGGAAAGAACTGAATGAGAAAGAGGAGAGAAAAAACATTTCTACCAACAACTCACTAGAGTTACTATGCAATACTCCAGAAGTTGTTGATTAAAAAATTTAGTATTAAAATATAATAAAAATGTAAGAGGTTATATCAGAGAAAGAAATACAGAAGGAAAGTATTGTACTTTAAAAACCACAAAGTATTAAATGGCAGATGGAAAAGATGAGTAGGGTAGTCAGACATTTGAATGCATTGAAATTATATATTGGAAGGGCAATATCCACATTCTTTAGTTTCTTTGAGCCTTGTAAATATTATCTAAATTTGGGGCCTTTTTTGTTATAATAAAAATAATGAACATCCATTAAGATGCACTACATTTTCCATGGTAATTACATAGAGAGTATTACTGATAACTAGCAAAGCAAAGAGACATTTCCCAGTTGGTTTTCCACATTGGTTAGTCTGTAAAGATCAATAACTGAACTCAAAACCAAAAATTAACATTTAAGATTTGTTTACAATTGTATTTTAATTAAAGACAGTAAGTTGCAGATAATTAACTAGACTCCATCACATTTTGCAATTCCAAGGAAAGCGTGGCTCATAAAAAATAAACTAACTTTGTATTTTTTTCAAAAAATGTTCCGGATACCTTAAGTGAGATCCAGAGTAATAGACCAATTTTGTGACCTTGCCATGAAAGTCATTATATCTAGGCAGAAAGCCTGTATTAATAATGTAACAGATCTAGAATATAAGTATTGTAATGCTGTATCTCATACTCTGTTACAAAGATGGCATTGGATAGCATGCATTATAGAAGAATCACGACATTTAAAGATGGCACATTTAAATTAATAGTTGAATCCATACACATTTTATTTAAATCAGCATTTCTTTTCCTGTTCCAGCAATGTAATGCAGTGTCACTTTGAGAAGTGCTTGTAAAATAAGCACATTAACCATGTTTTTCATATCGTATTCCAGAAGTACTGAAAAATTATTACAACTTACCTTCTCTGTTCCAGGCCAAAAGCTGTTATTTGTACTAAGTGAAATGAACCCTATGCTTTTCATATCACTGCCATTTTTCAACCATAAAATACCAACTCACAGTTGAAACTGGAAGCACAGAGCTCAGCATAAACCCTTCCTACCTTTGCATCAAACTTCCCTTCACCTCAAGGAGTAGTTATTAGGCTTCCCTTTAATTTCTCACTGCATTAAAGTAATTTAATTAGGCCAAAACTGAAAGCAGCTGAAAATGCAGAGCTTTTCTTTGACCACATTAATTCACAGTTTTGCTTGCATTAACATTAACTGATTACCAATGAGTTGCATTTTATTGTCTGAATCATCACAGCAAGTTGAAATCAGCAACATTAGTACCAGATTAATTCGAGCTAATTCAGGGTCAAATTCTGCTTCCCGTTACATGGTGGTGAACTGAAGCAACACCACAGAGAGCAACAAAAGTTATCCTGAATGTGTCTTGGCATAACGGAGATGGGGATCTTGCTCTTATTACTAGACTGTAAAGTGCTACTGCCTGGGTTCTTGCTTAGCAGCTGGGAAACGCAGAGCAAATTAAAGGGTCTCAGACTTCCCCATCCAGGCAATTCTATAGGAAAATTATAATTTTAGACTTTTTCAAAAGCAGCATCTTGCAACAGATGCAGTTTGCTGACAGTGACTTGATACAATTATATTTGCAATGGGGATGAGTCTTGAAACATTATAGTTTTATTTTAAAGTTGCCTCTACCCTTAAGAGGAAAAAAAAAAAAGTCATGCAGATGTTAGTGTTTGCATTATGTGAATGTTTCCAGTCAGCGCCACTTAAAGAAGCATTTTTAGCAGAAGTTGGTTTCCTGCCCAGAATATGGTCGTGCAGAAATCATACAAATCATTGTCAAGTGCATGCTTTTGTTCCTGTGCAAGCGCTCTGAATTAAACCCCTTGCTGAATAATGAGGAACCTGCTTCATCATTTCCTTGCTCTTGTGAAGCTCAGTGTCCCTTGTCTTCATATTTTCAGCCTATTCCCTTAGGTTTTTTATTTTCTAATCAAATTGCTATAGGGCTGGGCTGCAGATGGGGAAAGCTCAGAACTGACATAATTATTGTAATGCATTCAGATACCTAATGAAAACAAATCTATCAGCAGTTCCATTCCCCACTCCTGCCTGGGGGATTTCTCAGAGCTGTGTGATTTGTTTCTCTGTTTCAGGAAAATGTTCATTTTTCTGATCATGAATTTGGACAAAATAATCACCATCTCAGAAAATTCATTAATTAAATATGTAGGGAAAAAAGCATGATTAGGTTAATTAGCTCGATGTCCAAGTGGAGACCAGTGATGGGTGGCATTCCTCAGGGGTCAGTATTGGGACCAGTGCTATTTAACATCTTTGTCAGTGACATGGACAGTAGGATTGAGTGCACCCTCAGCAAGTTTGCCAACAACACCAAGCTGTGTGGTGTCGTCGATGCGCTGGAGGGAAGGGATGCCATCCAGAGAGACCTTGACAGGCTTGAGAGGTGGGCCTGTGCAAACCTCATGAAGTTCAACAAGGCCAGGTGCAAGGTCCTGCACATGGGTCGGGGCAATCCCAAGCACAAATACAGGCTGGGCAGAGAATGGATTGAGAGCAGCCCTGAGGAGAAGGACTTGGGTCTGTCGGTTGATGAGAAGCTCACCATGACCCAGCAATGTGCACTTGCAGCCCAGAATACGGCTGGCTTTCTGGCTGCTTCAAAAGAAGCGTGACCAGCAGGTTGAGGGAGGTGATTCTCCCCCTCTACTCTGCTCTCCTCAGACCCCACCTGGAGTACTGCATTCGGCCACCAACACAAGAAGGACATGAGCCTGCTGGAGCGAGTCCAGAGGAGGGCCACGAAGGTGATCAGAGGGATGGAGCACCTCTCCTATGAAGACAGGCTGAGAGAGTTGGGGTTGTTCAGCCTGGAGAAGAGAAAGCTCCGGGGAGACCTTAGAGCAGCCTTCCAGTACCTGACAGGGGCCTACAACAAAGTTGGAGAGGGACATTTTACAAGGACATGTAGTGATAGGAGAAGGGGTAATGGCTTTAAACTGAAAGCAGGTAGATTTAGACTAGATATAAGGAAGAAATTCTTTACTATGAGAGTGGTGAGGCACTGGAACAGGTTGCCCAGAGAAGTTATGGATGCCCCCTCACTGGAAGCGTTCAAGGCCAGGTTGGATGGGGCTTTGAGCAACCTGGCCTGGTAGAAGGTGTTCCTGCCCATGGCAGGGGAGTTGGAAATAGATGATGTTTAAGGTCCCTTCCAACCCAAACCATTCTATGATTCCATGATTCTATGATGATTTGGAAATGCTGCTTTTTTTGTTTATTCCTTTGCCGCAATTATGCTTCCAAAGAAAATTATTACTACTTCAAGGAAGAGATATCTTTCCATTGTGAGATTGCCAAAACCAGCAATGCGGGTATTCAGATAGCTTCATATTCTTCCTTTCAGAGTGGTCCCACTCTTCCCACAAACCCTTCCTGTTTCTCCTTTTACAATACATAAACTTTTGCCAATCAGTTCATTTTCCTGTCTACATACAGATGCCTTTTTCCTACAACACTCACTGAGCGGGAGGGTACAACTTGATGCTAACAGAGGGCATCTGCTCGTAGGGCCAGCCTGAGGAGTTCGGAGGTCCACATCGAGGGGGACAGAGACCCTCGAAACCCTCCCAAATGACTTGAAGTGTAGGGATACTAGGGAAGGGATGAACTCTGCCCTTATAGACACCAAGATAACAAGCAGCTTTATGGCTATTTAGGTTTATTTGAGCATACACATGGCTTCAGAAGCCCATTACTTTATGGAAAAAGGTAAAAGACAAGTTCCTATAGCATTAGGAAACAATGTCATGAAGATAAGAAGAAAAAAAGCTATTTTTTCTTGTTGAAATATGGACGTAATTTTACATTTTCTCATAACCAAAGCCTGAGAGTACATTTCATGAGAATACTTTTTATTCCATTAAAGATATCCATATGCTTGTACACACTGACGCATGAAAGCAGTGGTTTGAGATGTTATTACATCGCAACAGCTGTTTGTTACTTTTCATTAAAAAGAGACAGACGGTAACAATAACACTTTGGGGGGGGGGCGGGAAGCAAAACCTGGAGGATATTTTGATAACCATGCTTATCAGGTATTTTGTTGCTAAAAATGAAAGTTCTTTGACAAACATCACACCTGTCAAATTTGAGATGCAGAAATCTTTCCCTTCTCCTAGCTCTTTGTCACTATTGTAGCCATCCTGTACTGTGATAGTCAATATGGGACAACTGTATTCGAAGAAGGGCACTGTTACTGCAACTGAAGAGAGATGTTATGACACCATCATCATCATGGGATGGAGCCTGGAGCCATGTGTCCTGGGAAACTCGATCTTTGTCTTTGCAGGTGGGTTGGGAAAAACCCAACCAGACGTGCTCCAGTTTTGTAAGATATTGGGAAACTGCCTGACATTAGGCACTGAAAACATTGCAGCTTCCCAAACACATCACATGCCAGTCCAGTGGACAAAGAAAAGGTTACAGTCAGTAAAAACATCCTCTGGCTTTAGGCAGACAAAGGTTTTTTTCTGCAAAAGGGTTAAAGTTGTTTTGTTTAGGGTTTTTGTGTTTTTTTAAATACCAGTTATGGTTGTTAAAACATCTGACGTACAGTAATAAAAGAGCATAGAAAGCATGGTCCCCTCTCATTTCCAGAAAGCAACACAGCCTTTACAAAGTTTTCAGTAATAATTTCAGTTCTGCTACTATACTTCAGAGTCTTACAGTAATTTGCATTATACATGCTTTGTGGGCTCTTCACAGAAGTAGGCATGGAAGTGAATACTGGGACTCTCCTTTTGTTCAGGGAGTGAAAAGACATGCTGAAGCTTGTTGAAGTCCCTGAATACGTAGCTTTTCAGACATGCACTGTTTTTATGCAATTCAGGCTCTTTCCAATAGGAACCAATGAGCGCTCTTTAAATATTGAACTTGAAGGAAATGTTGAGAGGGAGAGAAGATGATGATTAAGAGTAGATTGAAAAATGATAAGAGGACATTGTCTCAGAACAATTGGAAATTAGAGCTCCAACAGAAGTGAGAGGACAATGCCAGGGGAGGAAAGTCATAGTCACACAAGGTGCAGTGGGCCAGTCCACAGGTGCAAGAGCTCCCCTGGCCACAGTGGCTCACTCTGGCTCTACAAACTCTTCTGCAAAACTGAAAACAGATTTCACACTAGTCCAGAAACTCAGAAGGATTCTGGATTCACCAAGGCAGATCTCACCAATTGTGAGCTTACCTGAAACAAAGTTTTTTTCTTGTTTTAGGGTGAGTTTTTTGTCAGGGGGTGGGGGATAGGGCAGGGAGGAATTCTCATGTCCTGGTAGTGACCGAATACCTTTTTTTTTCCTCTTTTTTTTCTTTCTTTTTTATGAGGATTTTTCTTTCTTTGGGATTCTGCAAGAGTTAACTCACCTAGTCTCCACTCTGGAATAGGTCAGACACCTTCCTGGCAGCACAGCATCTAAGAAACAGAGCTGCCTTTCCACATCCCAGACCAGCAGAAGCCAACAGAGTCCCTGACCTCAGCTTCTGTCTCCATACTGAGCTTTTATTGAAGCTAAACTTTGATGTATCTGCCTTAAATTATTAGGCTCCTTTGCTTCTAGACTAGTCATCTTTTCAAAGGTACTCACCAAATAGTGAACTGATGTACAAGATGGCCAATGAACTCCAAAGAGCCTCACTGAATTTGATGTTTCTAATTAGAGGTATCAGTAGCAAGGGCCACTTTTGCCTAACCATTGCATTTTGCAGAGCTTGTGGAGCCCTAATGCTAAAACAACCTTTTTTTTCCCTGTGCATTGCCCACTTACAGACTCTTCCCACAAGAACACAGGCTGCGCTTTCACACTAGATGCCAAACATCATTAATTATTCAGTTTTTGGAAAATATTCATAATCATAAGGAAATAGGAAATCACTCTTTGATGCTATATTGAAATAACAAAATAAATCAACAGTCCTCAGGAGCACAATTGTTTTTGCCAAGACTCAAAGCAGCAAATCCAAAAACATATTAATGTTGCCTACTCTTCCCCCACAGTTCTCTAAACCATTGGGAAAGACATTGCCAACCCCTGCCAAGGAGTGAAAATCTGAAATTTATTGCTGCCCTCCAGCAAACCCTCTGTTACAGGAACTACAAATAAACTTGGCAACATTTCTTGAAATTAGGCCACTGAGTCCCACCAGGCAGGTAGCCACAGCACGGCTTGACTTGCACAGGACCCTGAAAAGAACAATGGGGCTAGGACATCTAAACTCAAGCATCAAAACTCAAAGTTAAATACTGAGACCACTTGAGAAGGTGGATGGGTTGGTATTTGGACTAGAAATCAGTCTCAAATGTTAGAGCTCCATTTTGGGAAGGTTGAACGAAGCGTCCCAGTACTTTCCTGGTCTGATCACATTCCAAATGTAACATCAGACATTCTGACATAAAGTCTCTCTCTCTCACTAGGATTTTGTATTTTTAAGGGATAGTCATGAAGTCTATGCATGTTAGGTTAAGCGTTCTTTTTATTCACATTGTGAGTTTGAGCGTACGATGGTAGAGTTAGAAAGAGAAGCCTGGACTGACTTCCAGGGCTGTATTTTGCTGTTACCAATATGTGCGTGCTGGTTTTGGCTGGGATAGAGTTAATTTTCTTCGTAGTAGCTAGCATGGGGATATGTTTTGGATTTGTGCTGGAAACAGTGTTGATGATAACACAGAGATGTTTTAGTTCCTGCTGAGCAGTGCTTACACAGAGCCAAGGCCTTTTCTACTGCTCACCCCACCCCACCAGCGAGCAGGCTGGTGGGGCACAAGAAGCTGGGAGGGCACACGGCTGGGACAGCTGACCCCAACTGACCAAAGGGCTATCCCACACCGTATGGCGTCATGCTCAGCATGTAAAGCTGGGGGAAGGAGGAGGAAGGGGGGGACATTCAAAGTGATGGCGTTTGCCTTCCCCAGTAACTGTTACGTGTGATGGAGCCCTGCTTTCCTGAAGATGGCTGAACACCTGCCTGACCGTCGGAAGGAGCGAACGAATTCCTTGTTTTGCTTTGCTTGTGCACGCGGCTTTTGCTTTACCTATTAAACTGTCTTTGTCTCAACCCATGAGTTTTCTCACTTTTACCATTCTGATTCTCTCCCCCATCCCAGCAGGAGGGAGGGAGTGAGCGGCTGTGTGGTGCTTAGTTGCCAGCTGGGGTTAAACCACCACAATGTGTTACTTACTACTCATCCATTATTCAGGGAGAGGGGTAGAGGGGAACGGATAATATAGGAAGCATAAGGCTGTAGGAAAGTCCTGCAAAATATCTCTCTGTGAGAAGAATCAATTCTCCCTACTCTCACACAAAAAATGTTTATTACACCAGAAGGCTGACAACTGGCACTTGCTAAGCAGAAAAAGCTCCTGTGCTGGTTTAGTGGGCAGGAGTATGTGTCTTCCATGAAAATATTACAACCTAGAAATTCAACAACTGTATGTTTCCAAGAAGGCAACCTTGCATCTGTTAGTATGTTCCCAAACTTGAACTATAGAATCCGGAGCAATTTAAGGAAAGACCGTATTTTTTTCTTGAGCACAGACAAAAATTGTAATTAACCATGGAAGTATTATACATGTTTATATACTCCCAGTGTTTATGATAGCTATATAGTTACTCACTGTTTTAGTTATTATTACACAGTATAAATGATGAAAAAAGGAACAGCCACTTAACGTCTATCAGCTTTTTTCTGTGTCCTGATACATGATGATTGCACCTGGGAAATTTTGATACCTAGAAAACTGATCTTATTTAAAAGGACAATGTATATGAGATTGCCTATAGTTTAGCATAACTCTATAGTAACACAACTGCATATTTTCTATAATTTTGTTTTCACTTGGATAAAATACTCTAATAGATGAGCACTCAGAATTTCACGAATAAGATCTGAATGTTCAGATTTTTTTTCCGAGCACGACTACACACTTGAAAAAAAATATTACTGTTTCTGTTTCAATATCAGCATTTATTAAAAAGAAGGATTAAAAAGAACTAAAGAGAAGAAAAAAATCTTCACTTCAAATAAAACTCTCGTATTCACATACTTACTAAAATTTATGTGTTAAATGACTTATAGTCAAAGATATGTTTATATTTTTCTGTGAAAAAAAGGAAACTGAGTTATCTTGAAATATGAACAATTTTATGGCATGACTTGGCATTCCCTCTGAAGGACTTATGACTGGAAAATTTCATTTCTTGGCATTGTACATTTATGCCTATTCTCCTTCTGCATATCTAAATACAAATGTCTTCCAGACAACCCTTATAAAAATAAGAAGGTGCCAGTTGGCACTTTCTGTGAAAGCACAAACTCTGCTTTGATCTCTTATAGGATAAAACCATACATATAACTGCAGACAACATGATTAATCATCATTATGTTTGTTATCCTTTCAGTAGGCTGGAAAGGAAAAAACACTTTTGACACCCAGTTCATTTCAGTTGTTATTGTAGTGACTGGAGGCACCTCAATAGTTTATGGCCTCTCAGTGGTTCCTGCTACAAACCCAACTCTTCAAGGGCTGTTACAACCCACCAGCTACAACTTGGCTGCTGATCTAAATACCATCAGCTGCATCCCTCCTTGGCTGCCTCCTAGAAGAGGATGAGAGGCTCAGGTTTGCCTATGGCTTCTTCTATAGACACAGTAATGAGCATTCTTTAAGAGACAGGATATTTAAAAGCTTGGAGTATAAGCCTTTCTTCTTTTTCCTTCTTTTTGCTATGCATAGCAATGGGAAAAGAGATAAGCCAAAGTGGAGCGTTTCCAAAGTCTCATGCACTAGTTTCAGACGAAGCCTTTGCCACGTGGAAGGGACCTGGGCCCCACTCCTGCTCATCAACAGGAGTGATACCCCCTTTGAGGGGCATGGCTCTGCAGGACCTTGTAGATGGGCTCATCAGATAATACCATCAACCAGAGAAACAGAAATAAAACTGAGTATCTGTGGGCAGGTTTAAAATTTAAACCAAGGTAAAAGGGAAAATATGATGGGGATATTATACTATTCTGCTTAGAATTTTATTTTTACTGTATCTTATTGTAATTATATGTAAACACAGTCCTATGCTGCTTCTATTATGCAAATGGATAAACAGGCAAAGGAAAGGAAGAATACACTTTGTGTTCTTTGGAAAGAAAACACAAAGAAACAGAGTGACCCTATGAAACCACTCCTTTCCAGAGACAATGGACAGCAAAAATAATTTGATCAGCTAACGTCTGACTTCTAATTGACAGCCAGCAATGCAGTCCCTAAAAACACACAGTTTAAGCTGAGTTAGCAAAGGAGTGCTGGTGATTTTCCGTGGGAAGATGTGCATTGCAAACTGATTTGGCATTTGCTCATTCTACATTATTTCTCAGTCAGAAAAATCTGAGCCACACTGTTTCATCACCCTTGTGAGCAGAAGTAGAGAAGCTTGTTGTCAGTGTCTTTTTTTTATTCAGAGAGGCATGTGATAGCTGAGAAGTATTAAAAAGTGGCACATCTATATCTAGAGGATATCTCTGTGTCACCCTTGTATATTCAAAACAGGTTCTATTTATTGCTGTTGCTTCTTGACTTTAAACTCTCTGGAGTTACCTCCACTTTTTCATCTTAAGTACAGAGTAAGTTGAGCTTCTGAGTGGCTGAACGTGTCTGCACCTCTGCCTGAATCAAAGGGCAGAACACACTCCTGAGCTGAGCTGAGCTGTCAGAGACCAAGAAAATGGGCTGAAACCCCACAAGATCCCAAGGTCTTTAAAGACTCCACAATTCTTCAAACACTACTTGAGAAGCATTTAAGAGAAATGAGGTTCTTGGTCCATCTTGGGAGCAAGAGCACATTTGGTAGGAGAGACACTGCAGGGCTTCACTTCATCTGATTTGTGGGTCTGTGCATGAACATGCTTAACTTAAAAGAGAGGAGCCTAAAATGTGTAAAATATTTGAGAAAAAAAATGATTCATTCTCTACTACTGTAAAATGATCTGGAGATGGAAATAGGGCTGGTTCCTTATACACAGCATTCTTTGTCTAACTGCTCTCACCGTAATTACAGATTAGAGTAAGCCATGTCAACCTATTTCCAACATGACAATAAATTCTGAACTATGTAGTAAATTAAGTACCCTGTTTCTCACAATCATCATCAATTTAATATTTACCTCTAAAATCCTCTAATTGATGCATGTCACGTTGATTTGTCTTCACTAGGACTTACTCTATATGCAATCTTACCTAAAGTTTAGGTTGTATCTGATGTATAATTAAAGAATTATCATTAGACAAGCAGTGAGCATTTCTACCCGCATCACAGCTGGAGGAATACAAATGCCAGAGCTGTCATTTTGTATGGTGGCCCCTGACAGGGTTCATTTACACACAAGCAGCCTTAACAAGTAAACAGAGATATAAAATCAGAGACAATCTTGTTAAATAAAGTGAACCACAAAATGTGCAGCATAAATAGATAGCTATAACACTGGTTTACTACCATTTACTGTTATCAGAGTGCACTGTACTGTTCTCCTTGCATTGGCTTCTTAAACAAAAAAATACAGCTTTAAGTAATGGCTAAAAGTGCAAATTTTGATCCTACTGAGAAAGTTCCAAAACCTCCAACTGCACAGTCACTGTAATGCAAATGTCTGATATCCAAGCAGCTGGCTAAGGTTTATAGCCCAGATTATGGAAAGGATCAGGCTAACGGTCATAATCTGTCCTTTAAAAACAGATAAACCTGTGCCTGAGTCCATATGACCATAGGTTTTCATAGAAATAGTGAGATTTCTTTACACAGTCCCACTGATCTATAAAAGTGTTCTCCTAGTGTGAGATTCCTGCACAACAGAAGCCACAAAACTCTCATTGTCACCAAAGCACAAAGGATTTCACCCAGAAGATGCAAAGAGTGGGTTTTCACAAGTGCTTAGCTCAGACCACTAAGGATCTAGGGTAAACCATGTACGCTTTTGGTTTGCTTCTACTTGCTTTAGTTACATGGCTGTGCATTGCCATCAGTCCAGGTCAGCCAGCAGCTAAACCCCAGCTGTTTTGATTTTGATAATATATATCAAAATATTTTTATTTTGCTTTGGAAGGAAGTCACAGGACAGAAGAAAAATGAAACAAAAATGATTGCAGTAAAGTACAATAGAGGTGTCCAAAAAGAGGGGCATCAACCTAGCTGATGAAGTTTAGGATCACGCAACAAAAGAATACAGAGAATCTAAAATTAATCCATCTTATCAAATGTTATAGCCAATTTAAATTATTTTTAATGCATCAAAATGCATCAAAAAAATTAAAATTATTTTCCTGGTCATAAACTAAGACAAATTCTAGTCCTCAGCAGCCGCTGAAGTCCAACAGAGCTTCTCTAGAGTTATTAATATCTTGTCACCAGCCAGACCATTGTTCATTAAATATTTATTAGCCATGTAGGAGATTTCAGCAGGGAAACATTGTGAACATTATGTTAAGCAGACAATACTTCAGCATTGTCTCTTTT
The DNA here is from genome assembly GCF_965183815.1 of Platalea leucorodia. NCBI lineage: Eukaryota > Metazoa > Chordata > Aves > Pelecaniformes > Threskiornithidae > Platalea > Platalea leucorodia. The sequence continues at coordinate 7,269,377 of NC_138830.1, forward strand.
TCAGAAGGTTATTCTGTGATGTTCCTAGGCAGGCAGATTTACTCTGATGAAACAAAGCTACTAAGAAACTAGTGAAAAAGTTAGACAAAAGGTATTATCCATATTTTAATCTCTGATCAAACAAGCAGTTTTGGTATATAGGAAGCTGTGCACATAAATATGCAACAACATTGTTTTGTGTTAACCCAAGACAACAGACTACAGCATCTTATCTCTAGAGATACAAGACACTCAAAGATGGATAACAATCTAGAGATACAAGCAAACTTGAAGATGGATAATAATATTGGTCATACATCCAGAGGTTCTATGACTGGTGTTTGGGACTGTAATGTCACAGAAACAGATGTGGTAAATTATTCCTGGAAATGATCTGGGATTTTGATATTTTTGCTATCCATTACTGTACTGTAGAGCAATAGCAATTTAATAGTGCCCAAGCTCAGGTCTGCTGGAAGCACTTCGGAGGCTCCCAGACTCATCTCAGCCATCTGATACCCCCCTTTTCCCATCTGGGAGTACAGGACGATTGTCTGAGCTTGAGAAGAGAAGCCTGATTTCAGCACTAAGGATAATGGGAAATTTGGACTGAAAAAAAAAAAATTAGAAAACAATATAGTGGTTGAATATTGAGCCAGAGGTCTCTCATTCAATTGTAAGGAGACAAAATTATTCAGTTATAAGGGGCACAACCTGGTTCTGACTTCATCAGAATACAAGGGAACAGGGATTGTTTAGCCTGGAGAAGAGGAGGCTGAGGGGAGACCTTATTGCTCTCTACAACTACCTGAAAGGAGGCTGTAGCCAGGTGGGTGCCTGTCTCTTCTCTTAAGTAACAAGTGAAAGGACAAGAGGAAATGGCCTCAAGTTTTACTAGGGAAGGTTTAGGTTGGATATTAGGAAAAAATTCTTCACCGAAAGGGTGGTCAGGCACTGGCACAGGCTGCCCAGGGAAGCGGTTGAGTCTCCATCCCTGGAGGTATTTAAAAGATGGGTAGATGTGGTGCTTGAGGACACGGTTTAGTGGTGGACTTGGCAGTGCTAGATTAACTTGATGATCTTAAAGGTCTTTTCCAATCTAATCTATGTTTCTACATATCAACTGTGTGAGTCCAGAGGTATTTCCAGAGGTATAATCACCTGGAAGCTTATTTTCAAGGAATAAAAGCATAAGGAATTATGACTATTTGACCATTAATTTTAATTATTATCTGTGAGAACAAAGGACACAAGTTAGGGAATTTGAGCCATTTCTTCCAGTGCCTAAAATGATGGTTTTAAATTCTTTCAGAATAAAATGAAACAGAAATATCCCTCAGGTTTCTGCCCTGGAACACGGTCTAATACTGAATGTTTCAATCTCAAATCAGCATGAAAAATTAGAACACTGATATCTTCCATGGCCAGGCAGCTTAGTGCTAAGCTATAACTTCTTAACTGCATGGTTCATGGCGTGCCATAGCCTCCTTTCTCCCCAGGGGACAGGCTACATGGCTCGTGTAACTGCAGTCACATCTCTGCTGTGACCATCCCCCAGCCAAAGCTATTGAGGAGAGACAGGGGCCAGTCTGGACGGACAGTCCCCAGCCCCCCCAAGGAACTATGCCATGCTGGCAGGTACAGCTGAATGCCCATAAAGATATGTTGATACAGTGCTTCAGTCTATACTTTATTTTAATTTTCGTCAGAGAAAAATCTTCAGAAAAGTATATTTCATCAAAAATTTATTTTCTGCTGAAAAATCAACCAACCAGCTCCTAAAGACAATTTTCGAAACCACAGATCATCCAAAAAGTCTGGACCATTTTAAAATGCAATATAGCATTGAATAAACTTAGCCCTTATGTGTGACATTTATCAAGAGCCTGTACAAAGTTCCACCCTTTGGTTACAGCAGCAGGACCCTGGGCAGCCTTTAGCCATCCCCTGGAGAGCAAGATGTTAGTGTGGGGAGACTCCCCTCGTACCCCACTCGTGTGGCTTCAGGCTGCGTATGCACTCTTTATTTACAGGGCACAATATTTTGCGTGCTTACATTGCATAGGCTTCCCCGAGCTTTTTTGGTTTCATCCCCGTAGGGTTTTCTTTGCTGTCAATTAACACCATGCATTTTCTGGAAGCTGTTAAATAAAGCCATTTTTTCTTCCTACTTTGATGGATTTTGTTCAATAAACTGCTTTGTCTTGAGTAAAAGCACTGGTGGAGTACCCCACACAGATTTGTCTTTATACACAGTTGACTATTGCCAGGGAGACAGAGGTATGCCAGGCTGGTACCTAAATCCTGACCAACAGCGTTAGAAATGGCACAAGCCAGAATGAAAGGTTCATGGTGCAAAATACACTATTTTGGTTTCCTGTCAAATAGTTCATTTTTGTTGTGTTAATGACACATTTCTTGCACTTGGTCTTATAATATTTTTATGCACAGGAATCACCATAGTTCCCTGCCTGTCCCTACAACTAGGACAATATTTTAGCTTTGTGTGCATAATGCTCTCCTCCCTTTTTCATCAAAGCAATTATAGTAATGTAAAATGTCACGTCAGTAAGAAAAGTTTGCTGGTATTCTCCTGATTATGCAAAATTGCTTTCTCATCACTCTGTTTACCTCTGTTAAACCTAAGTTTCCAGCTATAATTATTCCTTTGGGCTACCCGGAGAGGTGGATGCTGTCAAGCTGGCGGCTCACATCTCCCTCCGTGCCATTCCCACTCTGATACCAGCATCTCCAGAGCCCACAGAGCAAATCCCAGACTGCTGTTCAGGTACAGAGAAGGTGACAGTAGAAAGTAGTTGTACCCCTCAGTCCCCCCAAAACCCACACTCAACCCTACACACATTCATTTTCCTGGGAAGAACAAGTAGCAGAAAGCAAATGATCATTTTTAATTTTCTAAATCAGTCAGACTTGGAAGGAGGAATAATCAATTCCAAATCTGTAGTCCCAAAACTTTTTTCAGAGGCAGGAAGGAAAGCCTTTAAATTTTACCAGCAATAAAGTTGTAAAAAGTCATGAATTAACAAGAACCTCTGATAATGGAGAGCAGCAGATAACTTAAGCTGACAGTCCACAACCCACTTTCTCTCTATTCTATGCACACAAACACATTTAACATGTGCTGTATGATTGCGACATTTTATTAACACAAAACAGTTTTGTCCATGTGGTCCTTTAATGAATTTGAAACATTATCGAGGATACCTCTTGTACATGACAAATGGAGAAAGCTGGCTGGCTGAGAGTTTCTGCATTGATATAAATGTATTTTTACACTGTTGTTGGCTCAGTCTCAGGCTTTGCCATCTGTAGCAGAAAATATTTCATGTAAAGTAGGCTCTTGACTGTGGTTAGCTAATAAAGGATTATACTGAAAAGGTTTGTCAGCAAATATCTGCAAGGCTGCTCCAACCAGCCTGTGTGGCAATGACTTCAGCAGACCTAGGGAGAGGTGATGGGGATTGCAAGCACCCCTGTTGCACACAATATGGCATAGCTACCTATGGCAAGAGAAATAGATAAATACCAATATTTAAGCAAGACTTTTTTTTAAATCAAGCATGTAATTGAAAGAGCAGTCCTTTATACTTCTGGTAATATTGGTTGCATCCAGCTATGTATTGGAATAAAAAGATAGCTGCAGTTTACTCAGTGAGGGCCCTATTTAGCATTCCCTGCTGCCATAAAAGCCCTATTGTCTCCAGCAGGAGCTTTGCCTGACTAAAACAAAAGAAATTCTGAATAGGGACAGAAATAACCCAGCACAATACCCAGGCTTTTCATCACACCCGCCTCACCCTGAGCCCTGCGGGGCCAGCAGCGGGCACAGGCTGCCCTGTGCCCTGGGGATTCCTGCAGACACCCAGCCCATGCCCGGGGCATCCCAATCAGCATCACCTGCAGCTCCCCGAGGACATCCACGAGAGCTGACACAGGGCCTCGGTTTTGGCAGCCAGCTGCCTGGTAATCACTGGTTTTGTTATTTGGTGGAAGAGACACATACCGATGAGCACGAGGCTGGTGAGGAGGAGAGAATACAAAGCTAGAGAGGGAAACTATTGCAGTTCCTGGGTTTGACTTTCCCTGTGTCAGCTGCTGCAGTGTGTACAAATCCCAAGGGAAAAAAAAAAAATTGATAGAAATAAGACGATCATAATCTGAAAACATCTCATAGCTGAGAATAATCTACAAAAACATTGCATTTAATCAAGCAGAGTTCCCTCTCTTTATGGTAATCATCTCCAAAAGGAGGGATGTCGTCACCTCTGCTATTTCAATTCTCCTAAGTAAAAATAAAGTAGTGATTTATCATCCTTATCCGGGTGTCAAATAAACAAAGGTGCATGCTTATTGTTTACTCTCGCTTGCTGAATGGTGATGGGATTTCCTTCTGAAGGCGCAAAACAGAACATGATTCAATTATCTTCCCAGTGAATTCAAAGACTCAGTACTCCCAGTGTAATTTTAGTATATAGTTTTGGTGACTGGGGTAGACGCTGTTTCAACAGGAGTCACCGCTAATGTGATGAACGTGTCAAGTTCCCCCATCCTGATCTATCGCACACGGGCACAGCGGGCAGGTGATGGAAGCAGCCTGTCAGAGAGAGATGGATTGGAGTGCCTCGCGCTCCAAACCTTGCCCCTGCCTCCTCATAAGAAACAAGAAAAAACATAAAAAACATAACTTACTGATTTGCCCAGGACTTTTTTTTATTCTTTTAAGTCACTCTATTTCAAGTCATACCATTTTCATTAAATCCAAATGTTTTCTTTTTAAAGAGGAAGGAAGGAAAAAATCACAAGGATTGCTGGAGAACCAGCAGCTCCTCAGGTTGTTTGGGTTTTATTTTTTAATGCAGTGTATATGAATTAGACAAGTAAGAGTATCTGTTACATACTATCCATTAAATTCAATGAAAACGTTATTCTTTCAATTAAAACTGGAGATTGAGCATGTTAAAAAAATAGTCTTTTGCTGTCCCTTCCTGACCTCAAGCTTTCAGTAAAAAATTTGGAGCTGAGCAGTTTGTCTCAGTCCCAGGGAACTGGTGTGGGAGGCGGATACCTCCTCGCTACAAGCCTGTACAAATGCCCCAGCAGAAACCAGATCCATCCCCCACCTCCCGGAGGCCCTAAATCCAGAGCCAGAGATGCCCCTGAGCCTCATTGCTCGGGTGACCCCCGGGCACTTGCTCTCCCCTGAGCTCCCAGACCCATTTCACTGCTCCTTTCAAGGCAGCCAAAACCTTCCAGAAAGTAAAATGCAGAAAACCATCCCCCAATGCCAATGCCTCTCATATATTGCTTTATGCTTTGGCATGTGCCAGAATTTTTGGATGGGAGCTACTGCTTCATCCATCTGGCTCCATAGAAAAGCTTAATTGCACCGTGCGGTTCTGGGTACTGAAAGGCAGCTGGAGCATCTGCCAGCCTCACTGGTGCCTAACCCAGAAAAGTATTTCCAATATCAAAACATCAAGAGCAATAAGGATTGTTTACCTTCATGACAAACCTACAGATGATTGGCAATCCCTTCCTGGTGGGACAACAGAGGGGCAGGGATACCCTACCTACCTGGTAGGGATGAACTAACATTTAGTCTCTAAAAGAGGTGATGGCACAAGTCCTTCAACTTTCAGGTAAAAACCTTAGGAGTTTCCCCTCCATGCCCCAGTCCACTCATTTGGTAGTTGGGTTTTTGCATTGGTTGTTAGAAGCTACTAGGAAAATTCTGCATATATTTTTTCAAACTGATTTTCACTGTTTCGTATATGCATTTAATAAAACCAGACTGTTAAGAAGAGTCCTATTTTATACATATATATGGTGCATTGAGGTCTCATCTCCTTCCTCTGTATGTACATTTAAATTAGCAGAAACAATATATAAAATGATACTATGATTTTCAGGCAGAAAAAAATATAAACTTTTTTCTAGTAAACAACAGGGCATCAGCTTCTTCATCTAGGGCGTTTGGTTTGCTGTACCAAAAACTCCCCCACTTGCAGGTGCTCTGACCAAAAAACTCAGCAAATCAAAGGGGCAAGGCTCAGGATAGATAAGACCTCCAGCCAAAATGTACTTGTATGATAAGTTTTACTGCAATAATGTATGGCAGCATATTTTGCAGATTTAAGGTGCTGTTTGTAAGCCTGTAAAACATCCTTATATAGAGCATATTCTTTAACTGAGAAAGCTGCTTTCTGACAAATATGCAAAGCCATATCATTTATTTCAATTCCCTGATTCCATCTCAGTTTAAAAACAGCCGAACACACTAAATTTTAGTTGTGGTAATTACAGTAATACCAGTTTTTTTCACACACAAGAAAGGATGTTCTGGAACATAATTGTATCCATGAGGCTGCGTCCCCATATTCCATCACTCCTGCTGTTGTAAAAGCTAATGTGGGTCACTATGCTTCATATACGTTATAAAAGCAGGCCAAATAACATTTTTTTTTTTTCTCTTTTCCCCAGTTCTGTATACTTTATCACTGTAGATGAATGTTAAGGTCTTACAATGAATTTCAAGGTAGGATATTATGCAGAATTAATGAAATTCTTGGTCAGCTTTTTGCCTTAAGAAAAAACTCCCAATCCTTTGCCTATTTTACTTCTCATTCATTTTTTATTTTGTCTTCCCAGAATTATAAAATTGGCTACCAAAGAGATTTGTAGACAATTTTAGAAATGAATTGATAGAACTGGGATTAGAATTTTTGTAGGTTTTCTCATGATTTAATTAAATTTTATATATAAATAATAGCTATTATATAATATAATTATATAATCATAATTTAATGTGTTTTTTTCCTGACAAGAAGAGCTTTTGTAGTCTGTAGTACTCTTTTTTTTGTTTGGTGTGGTTTTTTGTTTTGGTTTTTTTTGTTTGTTTTTTTTCTTTTTAACACTATGGCAGCCAGCTATTGAAACAGATGCTTCAAACTATGCTGGGCTGACTGCCAGCTGCTTTTGCATGATTCTACTGACTTCCGTAGGGCTATACTAATATATACCAACATTCTGAGTAAAGGACAGTGATTCCACCTGACCAAGCCTCACTCATGTAGTTTTATGTAATTAAAGGATATTTGAGTAGGAAGCTGCAGGTTCAGGTAAGGCCATTTCTGTCTTTTTCTATTCCGCACCTTTCTGCTGCATTACACAGATGACAGAAATATTGTCTTAAATATGACTGCATGCCTCAAAATAATGCCAGAAGCATTTACCTGACATACACGTAACTGTATTAAAATGTCCAGGATAATTTTGGTACAGATAAAATCCTTTGGAGTTCAAGAAGTCAGGATTAGTCACAGACACAAGCTCTATTGTCAAACATCATCTTGAGTTTCTAAAGATCTCCAACAAATTACAATAGGTTTTTCAGCGATCTTCAGACAAAAAAAACTACCCCAAATGGAGTTTTAGTTGTTATTTGAGGAGTGTTTGTCAAGAAAATACAGGTTGAACACTACCGTTAATCATCTCCTCTACGTCTGTGTTGCCAGACCTCCAAGAATAGAAAGCCAGCAGCTAGCTGTTCAGGGCTGGAGGTTATTGGGGAAATTATTAAATCTTTTCCTGTCTTTTCCCAAAGGCTTTAAAAGCAATGTGAATGCTCCAGGTTTCCCTGGCACACAGAGGTCACATTTAAGCCTAGTTTGTGGTTCCACATACAAGCCACATGAGAGAAAAGTGAAAAGCAAATCTCAAGGGAGTACGAAGCCACGTGAAAGCAAATGGCAAAGTCCCTGGGGAACTGAACTCCCCTGTTTTGCTTAGCAGAGAGTATAATTTGTGGCGTAAATGCTACAGAAGGTGACAGGCAGAAGGTAATCCCGTTGGCAGACATGCCATCTTATTCACAGGTCGAGATTTATGGCAGAAGCTGGATACACTAATGGTTATTTCCCTTCTGCATAGTCCAGCACCAAGCAAGCTCCTCCAGCTCACCCAGGCACCTGGGCACCTCTTTCATATCCCTATTTCCCTTTCTTACCTCAAGCTATTCCTTCACGCTTCTCTACCATAAACCTCAGTCACAGGGACTAACAAAACACTGCCTCCCCCTCCCCCCCCCACCAAAAAAAGGCAAAATTTTAGCTTTTTTTTTTTTTCTGCCATTTATTCTCAGTGGTGAAATTTAAGTTTTATTTCTTCTGTGTTGATCTGGGGAAGAGGTTTCCACGAAACCATCCCACAAACCAAAACACTGTCCCCTTCTGCATTGCAATCCTTTTTATGCTGCTTCTTTCCAGTCTGACTCCTTACAAAGATCACACAGCCCAGTAGCTTCGAACATCTTAATCATCACCTGCAGTCCTGAGAGAGCTGCTTTCACTGGAGTTTTTCCTACAAAAGTTGGCATGAGCAGGAACACGCAGGCAGACCCAAGCAGCCAAATGTAGCCTTCAGGGCTGTCCATGCTGCTGAGCTCACCTCCTCCACAGGACGTTCAATGGCACCAAAGGGCATCCCAAAGATCTTTCCTGGGAAAAAGAGGCAATATATAGAAAAAAATGCTTGATTTCATATTAACACCTATGTTTTCTTTATTCAACTGCCACACACTGTGGTGGTTAAAGTGACCCAACCATGTATTGAAAAAAAATATAGATACCTCACAAAAATATGAATTTAAGTGCTTTTTAGCAGGAATGTCACAAAGGCTCTTATAATTAACCTGCAGATGAGCCATAGCTTATCAACCATCCTCCTTTAACCTCCAGACCACACCAGCAGAGCAGGAGATGCCTGAGAACATCACAGGAGCTTTGCTCTCATGTTCTCGGGCACCTGCAAACATGTGCAGTGCATAGCACGCCCCGAGACCCTCACGCAAAAACCTCAAAATTGGGAAGATGTGGAGAAAAGTAACATCGTCTGTACTTCCTATGTGTGGCAACACTTAAATAAAGTAAAAAAAAAAAAGTTTACCTACATATGTTCAAAATACAAAACTGATGCAAGCCCTGACACTATTCTCCTGTTATATATGACTTTTTGGGGAAATGTCCCTGAACACATTCCTGTGATTACAGGTCTCAAGGCTTTGCCTCCATGTCACAAGTCTCAAAAATGTTGAAGTTAAAAATGTTTCTCATAGCCCCCTCAAGTTAGTTCAATAGAATAGTTCCTTTTCACTCATAATTGATTTTTCAGCTTGCAAAAAGACTTTCTGTGTTAATATCACCGCATTTGATTTAAGCCACAATATCGCACGGCACTCGGCTATGGATGGGGCAGTGGCTCTGATTGATGGTCATGCTGACGTGTGTATGTTCACAGCTTTTTATGTGCTCTGACAGCACTGGCCGGGCGAGGAGGAAAGCATGACCAAAGGGGAGGACAAAATTTTCTTCTTCTCCCTCCGCTAGTTATGTTCACTGAAGCTGCAGACTGAGCTTTTAGCAAGCAGAGCAGCCCACGTGTACAAATTTGTGAGGATGCTGCATCTGCAGTAAGTTCCATATTACCATACAAATCTGTTGTTCTCCCAGAAAGTCATTTAATTGTAAATCTGATTGCTGAACTTTCAATAAGTAGCATGTTATTCCTAACACTTTATGGTGGGTGACGTCAAATAGAAACATGACAATGAATCATTCTTCCTTTCTTCAGGCAGTGGTGGTGATTTTAGGGTGATTCCAATTAATAGAAACATTCATAGCTCATTTGTAGTTGCTCACAGTTTACATTTCGTAAAGGAGAAGTCAGTGCTGCAAACAAGACTTGAAATCATCACCAGGCAAAGTCAAGGAGATGTTGATCAACCCCGTAGTGCTCTGCCACACTCGTTACCTATGCAGAAAACTTGTTCCTCTTGCCAGCAGCTTCCAGCCTAAAAAATATTAATATTCATCAGAACTGCCACACTTGTCTACTGAAATTAATCAGTACATCATAATTAGCCAGAGCTTTGCACATTTTAACACACATTTTAATAAGTCACCAAGAGTGACCTGAAGAATTTGAAGCCAAAAAAAGGAAGATACCAAAGGCTGCATTTAAAGTGTGACATTTTGGCATGTAGAGGCAGACAAGTCCAAAACGTGAATTCTTAAAGGCAGTGCATTTTCACAGACTCCCCGAAGGGCTGAGGCTGGAAGGGAGCCCTGGAGGTCCCCTTGCCCACTCCCTGCTCATGCAAAGCCACCCAGACCAGGCTGCCCAGGACCGTGTCCAGGTGGCTTATGAATATCTCCATGGATGGAAAAACCACAGTAGGACTGAAAGACCTCCCCAGGTTTGGTCCGCAGGAGCTCCCCACTGGCATCTGTCCATTCTCAGCCAGGCAGCTGTTTCACCACTCACCTGCCTTTGCCAGAATCCAGATCACACACATTTCCATGACCTCTGAACGATGGCTCCATTACATGTAATGATTCAGTTGTTCAATAAAAATTCAATCCAGCTGCAACTGTGTGTTTCCCTTCCTCCCACTTCTTGCTTCTCTCCCCCAGGGTTCTCCTGTAGAGGTAAATGGTGTTGCAAACATCTCTGAGTCTCGTGCTGTCGCACACCCCGCAGCACCCTCTCATCTGCTCTGTGCAATGGATGCTAACGCCATTCCCTGAAACCCAGGTACCTTTTGCCAGCTCAGGGGTGCCACGATCATTGTGTGCAAGCACTTCATTTTTATTTAATAATGTTCTTTGGTTAAAGTGAATTGTTTTATGATCACAAAACTCTTTCCAACTTATTTGCAGCCACAACTTTTCACAGTATCTCCATCTATCCCCCCCCAGACTTTCACCATTCATATGAGACTTGCAAATCTGCAGGAAATTTTGCACCAGGCAAATTTTTTCCAAATTTCCAAAGGCGGTACCTCTGACCACCACCACCAGTGATAACCAGCCTCCATGGCCTTCTGCTCGAGCACCCAAATGCCATTCCCCCGCTGCCTCCCCAGCATGGGCCCATCACTCCTCTGCACACAGCTTCTATTGCCAGCTCTAATGCTCCCAGCTCTGCTGTTATGCATGGGCTCCACTGCAGAGAAACACGAGTTTGCTGCTCACAAACCTTCCAGCTGGATCCTTCTAGAAAATGGAAGTGAAGGGAGTCACACTACCGAGGATTTTTTCACCGTCTGCCCTTTCCCCCTTCATGCACTTGCCCATAGTTACTTCTGCTTTCAAAGAAGAAAACTGGATTCTTTATGCTTTAGCTAGGGTTTGATGCAGAGGATATAGAGATCTCCTGGTGCTGTGCACATGACAAGTGGAGTAAATTAGTGGGTAATTCCCTTTATTTGGCTCTAAACGGATTCTGGAATGAGAAATAGATGAGTTGATGGCTAGACTGATAAACAGATAGGCTGATGCAATATTTCAGAATAAAGCAGGGTTACAATGAAATTTTCTTTGGCAAATAAATTTTCCCCAAAGGAGACAGAGAACTGGATTTACCTGTACTTGTTAGCACAGACATTAGGTGGTTTTGCCCCACCATTCTCTGCAGATGTTATGGGGGAACAGACTGTATCAATGTATCTGTGAACTCCAAAATTTTGATTCTGTCAGAAAGTCCACTGAGCAAAAACTAAAACTACGTTATCTCACCAACGCTCATGGAAGTATCCTTACTGACACTGAGGATGTTGTCCTGGGAGACTGAAATTAATATGAACAGATTCTTGTAAGGAAGTATAAAATCTAACCTGTTGGAGAATCTAAGTTGTTAACATTTTCATTTCTTCATTTCTGGAATGTTATTTTTTTACTTCTTTTTCAAAGGTGAGAAAAACAATATTAACTTGTCATTACTGATAATAAAATCTCACACTGATAACTTTAGGTGACATCCCTTAATCTCTTTGCTTGAAAACAAACTCTACCTTTGCTTATCTGTAAGTGGATTAATGTTTGCAAATGTCTCCATCCATCAGGAGTTTTCAGACTTGCAACATCTGGGATTGAATACATAAAACAGTACAAAAGTGAGATTAAAAAGCAGTCTGTAAATATGGGGAGAGAGCTAGGCGCTTCTGAAAACTTTCTTCTTTCCCTTTGAGGCATCTGTTTTCAAGCCATTCAGGGGTAATCCTGCTTCGCCGTGGGGAAGATCAGAGCTGCCTTCTCCCCGATAGAGAATTGCCCCAGGTAATTTGGGATGTGGAAACAGATTAGTTTTGTGGGTAAAGTATGCTCAGCCCTCAATTGAGTATGATTGTACGATAATGGCATGTTTTGGCACTTCTGACAGCTGAGTTATTTCATTAAAATAACATTTGAATTCAAGTAACTTCGACCATTAAATTCAGTGTATTATTTACTTCCCAGTTAGAGCTGACACGGATCTCAGCAAGTCGGGTGCTACTGCATCACTTTGCAATTATTTCTCTTGACAGGTTGAAAGCGGCTTCATGCATGACAAATATTTAGTGACTTTTTTCTCTTTTCATTTGATTACCTCATCATTCTGCTTGACTGAGAGACTGATATCTACCAAAAGCCAGACCAGTACCCTGTGGACTCAGAGTCACCGTAACCTTTGGAGCAGGAGCCTCAACCCTCAGCCAAGCTGTCCAAAACTCCCTGCTTCCCTCATCTCACCCCCCCTTCCTCCAGGGCACCCATCAGAAACCTGAAGCCACTCACTATTAACAGTCATTTTTGCTTGAATGTTTTCAGCTTCTCCTCTACATTAAAAATGAGAAATCTGTGACAGTGATTAAAATATTTTCACCTTTCCTTTGCAGTCTTTGCTTGGACTTCGCTTTTATTCTTTCCCTAGTAGTTTATGCTTCTAGTGAGGATCTGATTTTCTGCTTTGCAGCAAATACAGGTGCAGGTTTTTGCAACGCTCACTTCGTGGTAGACAAGCTCCTGCTCTCTCCAGAAGCAAGCTCAGCATTTTCACACATAACAAAGCCCATTTCCACCAGTTTTAAGACATTTTAAGGTTTTCATGACATCCCTAAGATATCACTAAAAATTAAGTAACTTCAGGGCTCCTGAAGCACAAAGGCTCATGCCTTGGTGAACATGATTCCCCAGGGAACACGGAACAGGTGCCCTGCTGGGACCCTCGTGCAAGGGGGGAGCAGATCATGTCCAACAACTTTAGATGCTGCCAGGGTTGTTCCCACATCAGAACAACGGTGCTCACCACATCATTGGAAATGATCCTGCCACAGCATTGGCATCCCCAGAATTTCCATCTCCATCCAGAGGCACACGAGCTGCTCCAGCCAGGGTTGCAGCAGTTGACATGGGTGCCCGATAGTGAAGCGACAAATCAGCTTGGTAGTTTTATTCAGAGGCATATCAAAAAGTAGCTGGCCCATGTCTGTCTGCAGTACCAGATAGCCAGGTCAGGATGACAGGCTCCTTCCTCAGTACCTCACTGGCCCCATTTATCCTCCATTAGATCCACATATCAAAGCTGGCTTCAACTAGCAACAGGGTTTCCATGTTAGCCCAGTGCTGTTCCGAAAACAGAAAAGTAACGAAAAATAGAACAGAACAGTAGAAAATAATCTAAACTGAGGAAAACAATGAGTATCAACCTGGGAAAGGAAAGCAGCGGGGTACATCAGTTAGCAGGAGCCTTTGTCACAGCGGGATGCAGCTGGAGCAATAAGTCCCAACAGTCATCTTAAACATCACATTCCCAACCAGCTCTGTTTTCACTAGTGAAATACAGCAACTTTTTAACAAGCTCAGCAAAGGAGGATACTGGCTGTAATCACCTGCATTACCTTTCTGGAGAAAACGGATGTGATTTTCCTTGCAAAACTTCCCTGGTGCCTAACTACAGGCACTGGGGCTCCATCCTGTGCTTGTAGGGACGCGGGGACTCTCTGGCCACAGTGGGACCAGCTCAGCTCAGGCTGGGGAAGCATGGTCCCAGTATCCTCCTGTATCACCTGCCACAGCACTGAGTCCTCCTAGACCTGGTGTAGGCTGATCATATCAAACAACAGAGGGCAGGTAGAAATACCATTGGAGGATGGACAGCTGGAAAGAGAAAGAAACGGCATGTACGTTGCTTTTTTTTTTTTTTTCATTTTTTTAAAATAAATGAACCATCAAAGCATTACACTAGCATGAGGGCAGAAAAGTCACAACTTGGTCCACATCCCAAACCTGGTTAATAGGATCTGAACTGAAACACTGTTGGCCAACACAGCGACTCGCTGCAAAACGGCTAAATGCCTAGCAACGACTTCCAGCCTGCAAAGCACGAACTGAAGGTGAAGAAAAGCTGCGAGAGTCAGATATGTTGCTAGAAAACTCAGGATCAGAGGAGAAGCTAAACGTGCGGCCAGCTGCACAGCGCGCACACACCACGTGTAGCAACATCTGAGCGCGACACAGGGACCTGACCGCGGGCAGAGCCTCTGCAGGGAGCAGGGAAAGAGGTGGAGATGCAGCAGGGGCAGCTGCTACCTTTTCGTTTGCAGGACAGGATGGATTTTTAAATATTAAGAGACAGACGAGGCCATGTTGACACTTCTTGAATTTGGGGTGAGCACACGTTTTGCAGTCACCAGTGTCTGGAGAGCTGCTTGGATAAAGGACAAGGACTCCCTCTGGATAAAACAAGCTGCTTGCAGGACACCCAAGATCACAAAATCAGAGAAGAAAAGGACTGCAACACCCTGTTTTAAGGATATACCGCTGACCAACAGGCTTATGCTAGACAGCAGATCAATTCCTATTTAAAATTGGTATAAATCTGGAGAAAAGCCCTTCTAATTAATGGCATGTTCTGGATCTGTCTAAGTATAAAGGAGTGAATAAAGCCTGACCCATCATCAGGGATTTAATTTGTCCCAGCAGTCGGTCCTGAGGCCAGGGCAGTTCGCTACAGCTATGGGTCTTCCCCTCGTGCTTTTCTTGTCTACAGGATTTGGCAGTAGTGGGCTGAGAAGATACCTCGTTATTAGTAATCATTATACCCTGGGCTGCAGTTTTATTCCTAAGAGACCAGAAAAGGTTATCCAGCCATCAGCGATCTCTGTCTCCTTCCCTAAGAGCATGCTAAATCTTTGCAGAAAAATAATACGCTATTAAACATGACATTAATTAAGTGAAGGATAATCATTACTTTCTCCTATGTTGAGAACTTTGAAGATCTCTACCATATGTTTAGGCTTCCCTCTCTCTTATAACTCAACAGTAAAAACCCTGCATAATTTACAAGTGCTAATAAAAATGCATAAATATTTTCATAATTGTTGGAAAGTTACAGCACAATCAAATTTACAGCACAATCAGATCATTGAGGGAGCAATAGTTTCACAGCAATTTTTGATGCTGGCATTTCCATTTTTAAAGTTACATTTATAATAACTTCATGTGTTTTTATTGTAATGGATGAGCATGTCAAAACTCAATGCTAATGTGAAATTGCTAGCATTCTTTTTTCTCCTTTTATGGAGTACAATTTTTGTTTGGGATTGAATTTATTACTTTATTATTCAAAGCCTGATCTATTTAAAGCTGAGGTGAATGTTTGGCATTTTTGTCCTAGATTTTGCAGTAAATTGTGGGCTTTTTCATGTTAACTTACCAAGCATCCTTCCCACAGCACAAGACATAGCTTTTGCCATGTTTTTCTCAAGTAGAGAGATTTTGAATTTACCTTTTAAAAATATTCGGTAGTTGCATTTCCTCTTCCAAGCATGTTTTGTTTCCAGCTCACACAAGCTCTGTAGCTTTATATAAAGTCCTTCAACTCAGACAAGAGGGGAATGGGAGACTTGCTCCTTCACACCAGCACTTATGTGAATAAACACATGGAGCCAATTTCTCTGACCTTTCTCAAGTCCAGAGACAGGATCAGAGTTGTAATATAAACAACAATATTAATTTGGACAAGCGAATAGATTCAAATTCAGATTACGAATGTATATTAATGGCAAAATAAACCACATCAGTTTGCAGGAATGTTAGAATTATTTAGCATTATGACATTAAATATTTCTGCTGAAATGCTGGTGGTTTCGAGGGGTGGGATCATTTCCATACAGGTGAAGTGACGATGCCAGGGTGGTGGGAGCCTCCAGGAGAGAAGGGAGACAGTAGGGAGTGGGTGGCCAGGTTGTGCATGGCAGGAGGGGTCAGTGGAGGTAATCACCTCCACATGCACACACAGCCACATGGGGCTGGGGCTGCAGCACCACATCATGCCAGGCAAAACAAGGTTAGATGTCAGTAATCATAAAATCATACAATTGTTTAGGTTGGAAAAGACCTTTAAGATCATCCTGTCCAACCATTAACCTGGCACTACCAAGTCCACTACTAAACCGTGTCCCTAAGCACCACATCTACCCATCTTTTAAATACCTCCAGGGATGGAGACTCAACCGCTTCCCTGGGCAGCCTGTGCCAGTGCCTGACCACCCTTTCGGTGAAGTAGTTTTTCCTAATATCCAACCTAAACCTTCCCTAGTAAAACTTGAGGCCATTTCCTCTTGTCCTTTCACTTGTTACTTAAGAGAAGAGACAGGCACCCACCTGGCTACAACCTCCTTTCAGGTAGTTGTAGAGAGCAATAAGGTCTCCCTTCAGCCTCCTCTTTCTGGACTAAACAACCCCAGCTCCCTCAGCCACTCCTCACCAGACTTGTGCTCTAGACCCTTCCCCAGCTTCGTTGCCCTCCTCTGGCCACACTCCAGCACCTCCATGTCCTTCTTGTAGTGAGGGGCCCAAAACTGAACCCAGTACTCGAGGCACAGCCTCACCAGTGCCAAATACAGGGGCACTGTCACCTCCCTGGTCCTGCTGGCTACACTATTTCTGATACAAGCCAGGATGCCATTGGCCTTCTTGGCCACCTGAGCACGCTGCTGTGTCATATTCAGCTGGCTGTTGACCAGCATCCCCAGGTCCTTTTCCAACAGGCAGCTCTCCAGCTACTCTTCCCCAAGCTCCCATTTCTGGGAGGCAGACCCACATGTGGAGGTGAAAGGGGGCTGTTCAGCTGCCTACAGAACGCTTGATCGCTTGGTCACATAACTTGAAACAAACCAACAGCTGGTGAAAAAGACCACAAACTGCAAAAGCAAAAATATTTCCCCAAAAAATTCTGCAAGGGACATAGCCTAGCAGGGTGATGCTGGGCTCCTGTCCTGGACACCTGCCAGCCCCAGCAAGACCTCAACCAGAAAACCCATCGTAGGCTTCAAATACTCCAAAACATTGCACTGCACATAAACAAACTCCTTCAGGATGAAAGCAGAAAGGAAACCCCGCACCAAAGGTGCACATGGCAGCCTGACTGATGGTTGCAGATAAAATCCCAAAGGAGAAAAGAGAAGATAATTACATCCAGAATGTCTTACCAGGGACAAAAGAGGTGACATTGATCACAGCAGCTATATCCCAAGTTCCCAATGACCACCATGCCCATCCTCACTGTGGGAAACAGCACAAAGTTAACACTCAGCCAAACAGCACTCCAATCTCAAGCAGGACCAGCATGCATTAAAAAGCAAATACAGTTCACGCGTTACGCCAAAAGCGTGTCTTTCAGCCCCTTATCTTCGTATGGTTTCTCCTGCTTTTCAACAGAGGTCTATAAATAAAAGTGCTCCTATTGTGCAGGAAATGTCCCCAGGCAGGCCTGCTGCTCCATCCACGGGATCCAAGTGCCATCTTGTGTTCACACACTGCATTTCAGGGGAGCTTTTCCCCTCCCATATTCATCAAAACACCAGCTCCTGCATGCCATGGAAATGCTCGTAGAGAGTTTTGGGTCTTTTGATGCTGAATTAGTTTCATATTGAAAAGCCAGCAAATCCATTTAATAATAAATACAGCTGCACGTTTTATAAACATGACCTGCTTATGCAATAAATTCTTGGTGCTTACCTTGCACAACTGCTGTAAAACCCACTTCCATCCCAGCCCCTCGGGTTGGATGCAGGTATGGCTGCGCTGGTCATCGCCATCCTCATTCCTCTACCTGCTGCACAAGAAGTTCCTCTCAGTGTAAGTAGAGTTGTGTGAAATTTTTATTTTGCAGGCAGGAAACAGGGGAAGGCAGAGGAAGTTGGAAATTGTAGGTTTGCAGGAAAATTATGGTTTTTATAACAATGAACTGCTTAGGAATTAAAGTCAGATTTCCTGGAAAGGCACAGGGTGCCCCTAGGCTCAGCCAGCAGCCATGCACATCAGAATGAAACCCCAAGTCAGAATTCCATTTTTCCCTCAAATTTCCGATAAAAGTTATCACTATCTTGTGAATGAACTGAAAATCTAATGCTCTGACCAAGTGAACAAAAACACTGTTTTTGGAAGAAGTACAGTAATATGCAGGTATACGTACCTTCATTTACCAGGCAAGCTCTCTGCTTGCTTATTTATAGTAGATAACAAACTATCAGAAAGGTCTTTCTTCTCTTAATAAATACAGGTTTGCATCAAATCCCTCTCCAAGAGGAGAACAGAAAGGGAACAGAGACTGATGTCAGGACAGAAATCACTACATGATGTTCTTATGCCTATGTCATGCATAATAAGAGATCAGATGTTCATAGTCCCTTTTTACTTTAAAACCTATTAATAAATTTATTAAAGTTTCAGATTTATGGAATAATAAAATAAAATTAACACAAATGAAAAAATATGGAAAAACTATTCACTATGTACAGTCTCATAAAGTCATAAAGTCTCCTGAAAACCACAGGCAGTTATATATTTTGGGGCAGGGCCATTTCTCAAAGGGTACAAAATTTGTCCTTTGGGCTGAGTCGCCTGGAGTCCCACCCCTTGTGCAGCCACTTGTGGTTTTGCTTCTACAGCTTTGCCTTTTTATACGCCGCAGCCTGCAGTTACAGGCAGCACAGTGCTTTTACCAAGCACAGTGCTACATCTCAGCATATCACATGGGGTTTGGGCCAAGACCTGCTGAAACGAATGGAAAAGCTCCTTCTGACTTCTGTGGTTTTGCATCAGGGACATGTCTCTGTAGGTTTCCCAAGCTCCCAGACGCGGCTCATCTTTTGTGATCCCAGCAAGCCTTTATTCCCTCTGCAGATCAGGTATTCTGCTCCCAATAATACCAGATCAACAGGTGAAACTCCACTGAAAGAGCCATGTAGTATTGATGTTTGCTTTCAGACACAAAGGCACCTTTCTTATAAAGAAGCAGCACTTAGGGTTGCATCCAACTTCATCTCAGGTCAGCAACAACATCCCCATAAAATTGATACCTTGCCCTGGGAGAGAGCGCAACGCCCTGTGAAGACAAGGGAGCTGGGGAATGGGTGATGGCAACCAGACTGGCAGTTGCTTATTAAAAAAGAAGAGTTTTTACTGTTGTTTTTCCACATCTCAGGAACTCAGTTCATATTTATCAGCCAAGCTATTAAACACAGATGCTGTGACCCTCCATGGGCTCACCCAGGGCATGAAAGGAGCATGAGAGCCACATAGATATATAAAAACACCCAATAGAGGGATAAGACGTTCAGCATAGCACTGGGCCCAGCGGTGGCAGAGAATGGGAAGATGAAAAATCAGTTAAATAAAGGAAATTTAGGCTGAATAGGAGAGAAACAACAATAATATGAAATAGTCTGGAAAAACAAGAGAGATCCCATTGTCTGGATGCAACGAGTGGAACGGTGTACAATGGTCTGTGCACTGGCATGGGAATGGATGAGATTAAATAAAAAAATTTTCAGTGTTAGTTACAGAAGTTATATTGTCTACCAAAGTGATTATTATTTCTGTTCCAGATCTACTGTACTTGGGCTGGATAGCTTTTTTTATCTTTTCTAGCTTATGTCTTGGTGGCTCAGTTGGACCAAGCAAGTCCTAGACCACACGCAATATCCAAGAGTCAGGATTTGAACCAATTCCTGGGCATTCAGCTGCTGTGGGAGCATAATATGAAATTATCTCTCAATATACCTTCGACTTCGATGAAGGTGGGTCAATTTAAGAGCATTTCAGACTGCAAAATAACATCCAACTTTATACTTTACTGATTTCTTCACTCCTAATTGAAAACATAATGCATAATAGGTATGCTATGGTTCTAAAAAATTACATGTCAGGACTTGTAGTAATAGGTCTATAACAAATAATTAGGAGAAATAAAAGAATTAAGTTGAATTTGAGATCCACATATATTAAAATATGCCACACAGGATGTGCTCTACTCAGATGAAATTTCCTTGCTGTTTCTCTCTGTTCAACATACTGTTTTCTCTTATTTTGTATGCATGTAAAGAATATATCCCTAATTTTACTTATCCATAACTGATAGACTTCATAAACTATAAGGTATTGCCCTGTTTTCCCATCAGTAAGGTCAGAACAACCTGGAACAATCAAATTTCCATAAAAATCCCCATTGAGGTGCCCTTCCTCAGTGGCTTCCAGGAGCTGCAGGTATGGGCAACAGCATTTCATTCAGGGGAGCTAAGGTAATGCAGACTTACTGGAGATCTCTTCCATTTGCTTTTTCCTATAACACAAATTAGACTGAAACCATGGGAAGATTTAAAATAGAAATTAAGACAAAACTGCAAGTTGTTTTCACACGGGCTTCATTGAACATGCAAGTCATGAAGTAATAATTGTTGGAACAATGTCTGTTAAAAGACCAAACACAACCAGACACCTACAGCTACCGCACATTTTTCAAGAAAAGTATCTGTAGTGCTTGCTTTCAAACCCTTTAATCTTTTACCTCTGTAAGAAAAGATGTTTTCTCCCTGTGTACATACCCAGTACAATAATAAACCTTTCCATCTTGGAAAAAAAAGTCTTACAATTAATCCTTAATCCTTTTAATAGTCCTTCTAAAGCAAATGAAATCTCTGGGGATTAAAGTAGTACTTGTTACTCACTTCACAAGGTCACAAACATGAATTAGGTTAACAGCAATTAATTACTGAAGAATCCAGTGCGGTTATTTATGTGGCTGTGTGCACATTTCCAGGGTGTGCATAACCAAATATTTCTGATGCGAACGCCCCCCTCCCAATGAAAAATCAGGAAAATGTTTGAAAATCCATGAACATGCTGAACAGCATTGATTAGTGCAACAGTACTTGTTATCCGCTTTCTTTGAGCAGCACGTTGAGTTCATTTTTGGTAATAATAATCCCATCACTCCTTTGCTGAGAACAGGTGCCCCAGATATGTTTCTTTCTATTTTCCTCCTAATTCTGCCAAAATGAAGCTCCACACTATCTGCCTCTGACTCGGAGTGACAGACCGACAGGTGTTGTCAGCGAGGTGCCTAACGACTGCGAGATTTGTTTGTCTTTTAATGGAATTCAAGAAGGCATAAAAGCAAGACAAAAGCAGCAGCATGTGCAGCTCGAGGAAGCCTTTGGCAAGTCAGCCTTGCAAAATGTAAAACCCCCAAATATTTTCATTAGGCAATAAAGAGCATCGTCTACACAGTTGCCTTTTAATATGCTGTCACAGACCTGATTACTTATCACCACTCGGGAAGTGGGTGCTACTAGACCCACACATTGTGGTTTATGCTCAGCGATCTTAAGCATAAAGCCTCACGGAGGTTAAAATGAGGTTTAAAAAAAAAAAAAAAAAAAAAAAAAAAGACTTCAGCCACTTTAGCACAGAGCTGTGGCTCAGCATCTAGCTACTGGTCCATTCAAGCATTTGTTTTGCATAAAGAAAATGCTGATTAAAAAGGTAATAACTCCTTCTAGCCTTCCACAAGCTTACTGACAGTAATAAACTCTAGTTCATAACCATATGGCTTTCACTGTAAATAAAGGGAAAAAGCAGCAAATAACTTTATCTGTCTACTTGAAAATAAAAGAAAACTAAATTACAATTACAATTGCATAGTCATAATATTCTCAGGACTAATGAACCTCCAGCCATTTCATGTTACCTGCAAGAACACCCCAAAAGGGGACAATGTCCAGCAGCAGTTTCCGTACCTGGAGATCAGCCATGCAGACAGAGGTTAAGGGTATAACAGCACAAGCATTTGGCAACACACAAATGCAGCAGTTTGTTGCAGGAAATGAAGATTTCTTTTCTCCTCCACACAACAAAATGGCATCGTCCTTCCCCCAAAACATGTCCATTTATAGGGCATCTCGGTTGCCCTTATCCAGCTGTTGCCTTCCATGCATCTGCAAAGTCACGTGGCTCTGCTTGGGGTTTTGCTCACAGGACGTTACTCACAACGTTGTTGTAGTCATGGCCCATGACAGGTTCCTGCACTGTTTTAATCCCATCTGCCAGAAAGGTCAGAAATTCAGGTGACTGCACCATGCCCTTGGTGAGTTGCATGGATTGGGCAGGCAGGGACAAATCCAAACGCCATCGCCCTTTCACTGGGCCAGCCTTCAGTTCCCATTAGGCTTGTAACACGTTGACACATGAAAAGAGAAAATCCTATTTTCCCTTACTGAACAGTCAAATTTACCATTATATTCATTCTTTCTGTTCATAAATGTTACATTTTCACATTAATTGACATTCTAATAAGGGAAAATCCTAAGACATTGTTGAATCTCAGGAGCAATGTAATAAGCATCAGTCTTTGATATCAAGATGTCAAACAGGATTATAAATACATTTTCCCATTATCTATTGCTTTTTAACTCTTTTTTTTTTTTCTTTTTTAAGTAAAGTTCAGATTTAAACTCCAAACTATCAGCTGCTCTTCCCACCAAAGCATTAAGCGTGGACAGGAATCAGCAGCTGTATTCAGTCTTGTGAAGGGAACCTGTTTCACAGAAAATCAGTGTATTCTGTGAAGGAAAGAATGGATGAAAAGAAGAAACCTGCACAATAGATAGTAAAGAAAATCCTTGTTATTCCTACTACATAGCAGACCTTGTTCAATAGCTCGCCTGTGTGAAAAGTTAAATGCGACCTTTGTGTTTCTGCCAAGGTCAGCGAATGCTGGTCATGCAAGTTAAAGTTGCCTGGGGCCTGTTTTACCTTACACAGCAAAAAATTCATTTAAGACATCTTAAAACTTTAGAAAAAAGAAGAGGTGCAAGTTGAAATGTTTGGGCCAGCTCTGTATCACTTTAATTTTTCCCTACTCTGAGATCTGTCACTTGGGAATCCTTTCTTTTCAGGGTTGAAAATGCAAGTTTGTACAGATTTTGGAAGGTGCTTCCCAAGGACACGATCCTGCCCAGGAGTCGGCTCCAAGCCAGCCCTGTCCCCCATCACCTGACTGAGCTTCAGGACAGGATTTATCCCGCTGGAAAAAAGGGATCAGTTTCTGCGTTTGAATCTGTTTTCAGCACAGAGAGTAGTAGTGCATGAATAACTGACCAGTTAGGAACCTGCCAAGTTTTCTGTGCTTTTTATTATCTGCGTAAAAGTGATTTATCAAAGTGCACAGAGAAAACTGGGCAATTTAATCAGACAATTTTCACCATGGTAAAATTTGGAGGGGACAACTCGCATGAGAAAATAAGAACCTCTAATTGCTATTGCTCATTCCTTAAGCTTACCCTGACCCAACCCCCTTTTTTTAAGGTTCAGAAAAGTCTGATAAAGTGGTTATTTTTATTTTTCATGCACCTTTGCACTTTCAGGTTCTGGCTGAGAACAGAAGACGATGAGCTGAAATACCATGACAGGACGTTACTGTGGAGTGAAAGTGCCACCACTTTTTTTCTGAGAGAAGTGGTTATCATAAGGTTGCAAGCCTAATTCATAGTTACAAGAGATTTGGATAAGCTTGCAACAAGCAAGAAAGCTTCTGGGTGCCTGCTACTTCCTAAAGTGAACCTGAATTCAAAATTTGCAAAAGCACACCTAGGGTTTCTTACTATAAAAATTGTACAGCATTTTTATTTTTGACTCAGCATCAAATTCCATGGATATGCGTCTTAATTGGAACTGGACTTCAGAAATCCATACATGGAGGAAAAGAAGATACAGGCAGACAATTCTATCGCTATATGATATCAGCCCTTTGGATAACGATGCTTTCATGAGTGGGTTTATCATCACTTCCAGAACATTTCTGAGGTTCTTCCTTCTCTTGACCTTGGCTCTGATGAATTCTTCTTATCTGTGCCTTACAATCATTTCCTTCTTTGCCTATTGCAATCCCATCGTTTATGGGCTTCCTACTTTTAGGGAGACAGGGTTATAACTCAACCATAAAATTTTCCTCCAGCTCAGCCACAGAACAGATTCTCAGCCTGAAAACAGTTTTAAGGAAATATTAAAGAAATTTGTGGATGTTTTAAGCTGAAATTTACTAGCTTCAGAAGTATTTTTTTTACTTCTATAACTCAAGGAAAGTACTGAATTTTTTAATGAAATCGTGCAGATCAGCTAAGTTCTTTTTAATAATAAATTAAAGTTGAAAACATTAGATCAAAGGTAACCCCTGGAAATCCATTTCTAGGTTTTCTTTTCTTCAGACAGCACTTCACATTTTCCTGTTGCATTGCCTTTATATTGAGATAATCAATATCAAGGAACAGTTGGGAAGAAAGCTTAGCAGCATTTATGACAAAGACCAGATAATATTTTTTCCCCTTGAGCATTTCCATATGGCTCAGAAGGACATGATATTTAGACACAGTTGGACAAATCCTGATCTGTTACCCTGTGGAAACATTCACTGATGTGCTTGAACTCCATCCCACCTGCTCCTGGACGCTGCCACCTCCATCAAGTTGCTCCCCAGTGATGTGCTATTTCGAATGCAAAGAGAGGAACATATTTTGCTCTTCCAGGACTTAGTTCTCTTCATCTGAAGACTAGGGGAGCTTTGGTTTGTTTTCAGTAAAGTTCCTTTTTTTGCAGTATATTTAGAGGCAATCTGCAAACACTGACATGTTCACAGACTGATCCCGCAGTGCTGCGTGCTGTCTGCAGTTGCTATTCCCAGCTCAGAACAGCCTTCGTTTGCACCCCTTTTAGACTCAACAGGTCACACGTAACCATAACATGCTGGCTCTCCATTGCTCTCCTAATTTACAATATTGCCAGCTTTATTGCTACTTTCATGCAATATGGTGTTTTGCTCAAACGTCTTCTGGAGGAGTTGTGTCATAGTGGAAGAGTGTCAGTTCGTATTTAAACGAAGTCTAACCTGCAGGATGATGGGAAAAAGACTGAAAATCCAAACCCTAAAGGCTAAAAACTTGAAGCTATTTTAATGTCCAATAATTAAAAGCTAATTTTCATTATTTTTAAATAACTCTGATGATACAAGAAGCATTTTTCATGTGTTTGAAAATTTAGAATCGTAGAACAACTCAGGTTGGAAAGGACCTCGGAAGATCATCTAGTCCAACCTTTCATGGGAAACGGAGCCTAGGTAAGATTTTCTAGTACCATGTCCAATCACATCTTGAAAACCTCCAGTGATGGAGGCTCTCCACCATTTAGGATTACAAAACAAAATGATTACTAAAGTGGAAAGGTACGCTTTTTATTAGGTCTTTGAAGATGGTATCATGTTAAAGCAATGTAATACTTTAAGGACTTGTCGAAAGTGCATCTCGTACCAAGGTAAATTCTGTTCAAAACCCAAAAAGATAAAATGGGACTGAAATGAGAACTTGATGGATATATGAATCATCATCATCCGCTCAGGCGTATAACATGGAAAGTGGAGAATGGGATGCTAGTAGAAAACAGGAGACTAAAGTAAGTAAAACTTATGCTGACTACACATTACATACATTTCTACCCACGACACTTAGAGCAGTTAGCCTGTTCCACAGGGTGATCCATACTATTGGTGCTACTCATTTAGTAATGGCAGTTAGTGTAAGTATCTGTATGTATATCTAGTAGACCAAATACATTAACTTCCATATAGAAGAAAGTCTCCATCTTATTATTCGTGGAGTTTTGGTATGTATGAAAAGATATTTTTTTTTTTTTCCTTGCAGTAGGAATAAGGCACAAGCTTCACTCCTACTATAGAAAGAACTAATTTTACATTAAAGTACACAAGCTTGCTAATTCTGTTGAAGATTATATTCTATTTCTTGATTGGATACTTTACAGAGTAGAAAACTTGCTAATGTTTAAGAGTAGAAACCTCTTTCGGTATTAATTTCCATTATTTGGATTAGACTGAGTTTAGGTTTCAGTTTTAAAAAAATCATAATGATTTCAAATGGACATTTTGAAATCTATCCATTTTTTCACTGAAAGCACTGCACATCCTGCATTTCAGGATCATTAGGAGCTCAAGAAATGATGCATCAGAAGCTAAGACTTGGACTGTATTCAGTCACAGATCCACGATTAAGCATTGTTATTTTTTGTCAAAAACTCAGTTATAATGTCCTTTGAACAGATCTTGACAGGCTTTTCTCCATTTCACCCCATTCTCCCATGTAGCTTCTAATGGGTTATGTCAGTCAGTCCATGCTAAAGTTTAGAAAGTGAGTTTCTGTAGCTCAAGCAAAAGAATACAAAAACATTCACATGCTGAGCTGAATACAAGAAAAATACAGCCCAAGGAACTTTAATAAAGAACTGCGCTCCAAAATCATTATTTTTATATTTAACTAGGGCTTCATAATGTCATTAAAAATTTAGGTCAAGCACATGATGTCCAAAGGTTCTCAAGTAATACAAGGATAAAATTATCTGCCAGTAATTTATGTCCACCAGTGGGTAGCAGCAGGTAGCAGTTAATTGAAAAGTGGCTTATCTCTAATTATTCTTCTATATCCTCCTTACCAGCCATATTAGAGTGAATACACAAAAAACATACTTAAATACTGTTGAGCCTGATGTAAAAAGAATATTCAGAAATGGTGATACTCTTATTTTAATCCATGTTTTCCACAAGAAGCTCTACAAAATCCTTTTTTTATGCCATATACATGATGTTTTCTGAGTTATACACAGGACTACACATTTCAAGATGTTGCTCCCACAAATATAGAATTTAATTCAACTCTACCTTTTTTTGTTTCTACTATTCTACTTTCTGAGTTAGACTCTCTCTGTTTTTTTCTGAAAAGAAAAAAAAAAGTGGGTTTATGGCTTGAGGTATCGCAGCTAGTTATGAGTAACTCAGAGATGCTCCACAGCCTCTACGACTACAAAACTATTCTTGGCCTTTCTGTGAATTTCTTTGGAGACTGAGGACATTTTGATCCATCAGCTGCAGATGGCCCTTAGCTACAGAAGCGATACCGACACAGAGTTTCACATTTCATTATTGCGAAGTTCAAGTCTAAGAAATTGCTTTTTTCCTTGTTAGGAAGAGCTATAGCTTCTCCTTAACCACACTAGCCCCAAGACCAACAGTATATCACTTCATTACAGCTGCTCCTTCGTTCATGAGGTTCAGTTTCCAGAATATACTGCCCACAACGACAACAGCATTTTAATGTTCTCTTGGTGTCTCTGCATTGGGGAGAGGTGGTGGCAGCCGCCTGTGACCAGGGAGCAGCTCTTGGATGGCCTCTTGTTTGCCAAACAAGCATGAAAAGATGATGTGGGACCTTCTCAATTTGGAAAATGCTTTATGAGTGATACATAGACCCTTTCATCTAGCAAACACTTAGAAACAAAATAGGAAAATTTTCAGTCTGTTGAAGTAAGCTGCACAGCTTTTTCTGGAAAACAGAAAAGAATCAGCAAAATCAGTGGTAAAGCAAAAGGTCAGCTAAGAAAGTCACCACCAAGGCAACTCGGTGTTTCCCTGCACCAGTTATATGAACACTACATCTCATCCTACGAGCTGGAAGGAGGAAACTGCCTTAATTAGACCAAGCACATCTTTTCAGCATCTGTCGAAGAAGTCCTCCAGCCAGGGCTACCCTAGGAAACCCCTGTGAGATCCTCCCAGGCTCCGGTGTGGCCGTGGCTGCAGCTCAGCCCCACTCCCCTCTTTGGTGTTAGCAATGAATCCCCCTGCCTGACTCGATGCAATACGCACTGCCTAATGCTGGAGTTGAAATATTACTCTGCAAAAGCAGAGAGATTTCCCCTCCCATGCTGAGGGAGAGTTCCCAGGAGAACAGAATCCCAATTAAGTGTGGCTTTTCTTTAGTGGATCTGTTTGAACGTAACCTTTTCAGGCTAAGGACTGTTACCAGAGCTAAGCAAAACTGTTTATTCTCGGACTGCAAAACGAGAGCAAAATTTTTTAACGGCAAACTTTGACGCTTGCTGAGCAAACACTAAAAGAGAGTCTGAAAACGCTTGCAGGTTTCTGACTAATATTTGCATCCAGAACTCCATTTTACAGCAGCCAAACTACCTTGTGCTTATCCTGTACCTGTTGATTACATCTGGTAGCATAAACAAACACATTTTTCCCATACATACAAATATATATAAGTGCTTATCTTGGATCAGTATCTCTCTCGATTCATATCATGACATGGATTCAAAACTGTGACCCAGGTGAAAGCATAAAACAGCCCCAGCAGTTTAAAGCACCATTATTCTGAGCTAACAAGGGATTAGCTAAGGGTCAGAATAGCAATCCTCTACTAAGATACTGCCTTCCTTTACTCATTAAGTACTAATAATTATATACATATGGTTAATATATATCCCAAAATGAAACATCAATATGAGACAAAGGACTGTGCAGACGTACCAGACACAAAACATCCTCAGCCTGAGACAGGCTTCTGCAGAACATGATTTTCCCATGGTCCCTATCCCAAAGAGTCTTCAGTCTCCCTATCCCTGAGACTTCAAGTCTCAGGATTAAAAGCAATTTAAAAAATATTCAGCTAGTGCTGGGGAAAAAAAAGATACAATAGGATGCAACTTTACCTTTCCGGTGCCCCGGACAGAGCTGGGGGAAGGCACGGCTGCAGTCACAGGCTTGATGCATAGGTTTCCTCCTCTCATGGCCTCATGATCCTGACCCAAAGCAGGATGCCATATGAAGCAGTGTTCCCAGCCACTTCTCCTGAACTGCCTGCCATCCAGCCCTGACTCCTGTTTAGCTCCAGGAGAGCAGAGGCAGCCCAGAACATCAGCCTTGAAGCCGTCTTTGAGCAGCACCTCTATGAACAGTTGAAGTTCAACAGCAACAGGCGATACAGCCCAGGGGCATCACACCCCTTGCATCTGAGGGCTCACCCCAGAAATAATTTTGTTGTAGTTGACAAATAGTGGGAGTGCAAGGGAGGTTGGTCCTATGAACAGAACAAAGGAGAAATTAAAAACCACATTAATACAAAGATAATTTTTTCAGCTCTGTTCTAACAAAACTTTGTGGCAATGACAAAGAGGGAAAACTTTGAGACTGGAAAACAAGATCATATAATGATGCTGAGTTAGCAAGAGCATAAAGCAAAACAAGATAACTGATTTTCCAATTGCATTTAATTTGGTGAGTTTAAGGCTTAAATAAAGAGGAAATTGTGGAAACTTATTGGAGCCAGAAACCATTAGTAGACTTTAACACTATATTAGTTTAAAGGGATTCTGTCAAGTGCAATTTTAGCATTTTAAATTTTTTCCATGTAATTAATGTCCCTGCAACATCAGTTACACTGTCTTTGAAGCTGGAAAATAGTGTTTATTTTCTTATCTTCACTGGTATTGAACTTTCCTTTACGTCTTCTATGGAGATATTACACAGCGATCTCATTTGAGTTATAGTTTGGTTTATTTGTTTATTGGGCACCAGTGTGACCAATGGCATTCCTTATTCTTACTTTCCCACGGACATGCGTGATGCTTTGTAAGCAGACGTAGCCTCTCCTGGGTTTTAGGACACTGACGGGCAGTGAAGAAAATAAGCTTGTACCCATTACAGACATGAGACCACGGTTTGGAAAAATGCTCGTACCACATCTCTGTTAGCACCATTGGAAAAAGTATTAATACTAACAAAAATTACCAATAATAAATGAAAAATATTTTGAGCATGGCTGTATAGGGTTGCTTCCCACAGAGGGAGGGACTGGCCAAACCCCAGAGGGGCACTGCCTGCTGCCCCTCTCATGAGCATAGACCAGACCTGGCTCAGCTGGGGCACAGCTCGTGCACTGGACCATGCTCCCAAATGAAACTGAGTTTGAAAAGGCATTTGGGGGAATGCTGGAAAGGCCCAAAGGAACAGGACCCCAGGGACAGCCGAATACATGTGAGCCTGTGGGCTCACTGTTCGCACAGCAGCTCCGTAAAAAAAAAGAACTGGCTTTAAAATCCCTTTCCTCCAGCAGCACCTTTGCACTGCAGAGGACAGTCCAACCCTCTGGTCTTCCTTTCAGGGCATTAAACTCACAAAATTTCACCCGACAGTAGGCAGAGGGATGCACCTCAAAAGATGTCAGATGCAGCTTGAAAAGCGCAGTGAAATCCTCCTGTCCCGTGCCAGCAGTGTGCATTTGTAGGTGTTATATGATTAAGGGTTACCTCCTTCAGTCTCTTGGGCAGGTCATAAAGATCTTTATGCATAGATTTGTGTCAGCATAGGTGTATATGTCTATGTGTGTATGTGCCTATGTATAAACCAATCTCTTTATATTCCTGAACTCTTAGAAAGGAGTATTATTGTCATAACACTCCTGTGGCACAAGACCCGCTGTTGACCTGGGTTTGGGTGCTGGGGGCAAACATGCGCCTGTCCCCATGAGCTGCAAGAACCAAGCTCTATAACTCGTAGCCTATAGGGCTGAAATAATGCAATAAGTAACATAAATTTTGCTTTATCTTATTGACTGATCCTAATTTTCCTTTTATTAAGCTAACTTCACCATCACTTCAGTTCCTGGTGGGATACAGAGAATTAAGGAGCAGCTTAAGATGCCTGGTTTCAACAAGTTTCCATGCAAAGCTGCTTCATCTGGAGAAATTCTGACTTATTTACTATGTGCCACGTTGTCAGGAAGGCTGCTAACTCTCCAGCTGATGGACTTAGATGTGTCCAAGCAGCAACCCGTGGGAGATGCCAGCCAGTTTTCCAGAGTCAGGGACCAAGTCTTGTAGTTAAACACAGATACAAATGAGTTTTGCAGTAATTAGCATTCCAAATGGCATGTGGAATTTCTGCTTTTAACATTGTGTTATCACTCTTCTGGTTTTAATATTGCTTTGGGGAAAAATAAAGACCTTGTTATAAAAGATTGCAATGTGGGAGACTAAGTTTAATTTCCTTATTTTTGCCATGGACTTGGAGGTCCCTTCAGTATATGATTTAGCTGCCTTCATGAGATGAGTATTGATAAAACTGTCTTAACAGAAGTGTTCTTTTCCTTACCATCTTCCCATTAGAGATATTTCATTTCTTGTTATACAATTGTCACACTGGGAGTCCCTGAAATCAGTCAAAATTTCTGCTACCATGACACGCAAGAATAACCTGTGTTTGCATCCTCAGATTTAATTATTCAGACAGCAAAACAATCTGAAAAAATCCATGGCCACTGTTAGATGCAGAAGAAAAGCCGTTGGTGCTATGTGTGTTTGTGCCAGGCGCACTTCAGAAATAGCTGGGCCCCGCTAAAACAGATTATTCAAACATCAAGAATGATTCAGGAAAAGTGTAAGCTTATTTATACTTACGATGCTTTACGGTACTTAAAGAATCAAAAAATGTTATGCCATAAGTTACTACAGTTTATCTGCAATATATTTTATATCATTTATTTTACAACATCAATTTATACAGACATCTCTCAAGCAAAGTTGCTTTGAAGGATTTTAAACATCTTTATTCTTCTGGTAATCATTTATTACACATACCACATTTTTAGAAAGCACTCTCAATTAGAGCTTATTTTATGCTCTATGTGCAATACTTTAAATGCTGTCTGTGCCAAAAAGATCTGAGAAGTATCTACAAGCAACATATTACTTTAACAGTCCCAATTGCAACCAGTTTATCGTCTGTCTAAACCGCAGTTCTTCCTGTGCAGAAACCATTGAAGTCAATTGGGCTCCATATGGGCTCTCTGCACTGACCTAAATCTATTCCCACTGATGATAATGGTAAAACTCCCAGGGCCAATCCTAAGTACTTTTGAAAGTCAGTTTGTAAACACTGGCATTTTAATGAACGTTTTCCACAGGGTCATATATGGCCTTAGCATTTGCTTTAAGCTAAAACTTGGCATATGAGATTTCTTCACTCGAGAATATTTTCCTAGCAAAACTCAAACTTACTTCTTCCTCTGTTCTTCAAAATTAATGTTGTCATTTTTGTGCTTTAAGAAAGAAGCAGAGTTTATTAGTTTAAGCGACTTCAAAAAGACTGAATGAGCATCTTTAATCACACACAAAAAGGACAAGTCTTCATAGAAATGAGGCTCACCTTTTCAGCCACACAGAGAAAATTCTCAACTGTTTCTATTTCATATGGTCTTATTCCTACCCGAGCCTGTGGGCTCAGAGACCTTCACCTAAATTCATATTCCACCAAAGGTCAGTGCTTACCTTCAAAACTTGAGACCACAAATATACCTGCCAGAACAAATAAGAAGCTCGGAGACAATTTTAGCCTGTAGATAGTGAATATGCAAGTGAGGAAAAGATGTCAGCCTGTCTTTTCAAAGATATCCTTTGTTCTACCTTAGAATTCAGCCATTTTAAGAAATTTAAAGATAGCTGAATCTATACAGTTATCATCATTGCAACGTATCACAAACACACCTTTTTTTTGGTCCCTTCTATAGCTTGCAAGTCCTTAGTGAGTTTACATATCTTCCTAGAGACAGTGGCATGCAGACTGGGTTACGCTGTTTAAATACTACACCTTTATTACCTGAAAGCCACTAGGTAAGGTAACAGCATTCAGTATTTGCACATGACTTTTATGTTTGTTATATTTTGAGGAGAATTTATCCAATGGCTTCCTAGTGGAAGATGTACTCATGTGAAAACAGGAATTCAATGTCTACCTCCCACTGAAAAGTAACAGCAATTGGAGGTCCGTCGCCCGTTTATGTCTCTGGAAATCTCCCGGTTTTCCTCTTTTTTGAGTGGGGACATTTGGTGTGGCGGTGACACCTGCAAGACACAACTTGCAGGTGCCACCGCCGAAGTACTCATATTTTGAACACTGTTAATATCACATGGTTCGAGCTACCGCTGTTAGCGTTATCCCAGTCCCCTGCTACCCATTCTTGCTCCAGGAAAACCTGCCAACGCCTCAGGATCACTTGGCTTGCCAGACTCACAGGCTCGTTGAAAAGGCTGACTGATGAAAACATTTTATTTATTGGTTTTGCAAACCCCAGGGGCACTCAACCCAACTTCAGAGAGGAAACCACCCTTCCTCTTTTCAATCTAGCCCCAAACTGAAAGACAAAAAAGAAAAAAAAAAAAAAGGTGACATGTTTATGTCTGCAATTGTAACCCATTACTGCAGGCTCTCAAGGGCAGCATGCTGCCAGGACATGCTCCTGTGCAAGGGGGTCTTGTCCTCACTGGAGGCTGTAGAAAAGCAGGGTAAGAGCTGACAAAAGGTTGGAGGAAAGCAACAGCGATAAACACACCTAAAGCATAACTAGAACCCTTTGCAGGAGAGCTTTTATAAAATATGATTTTGAGAGACAAGGGAAAGAGGAGGGAGGCTGAAAGTAGTTGGTCAACTCCTGCCTGCAGCTGCACGTGCAAAGGGAAGGAAGGACAGAGCAAACCATGTTTCACCTACAGCCTTCCATCCCTAAGACTAATAAAGTTAGAAAGTTTGTTTCATCAGTGAAGACTACCACAGAATGGAATAGCCATGTTATGGTATCCAAATATAGTTACATGCTTTTTGCATAAATCCCACATTTTCATAGAAAATTTAAATGCTTTCAGTATCTTTGCAGGAGAATAAATTTTCAGGAAGATTCAAGTCGGAAGCAATTCAGCAGGGACTGAGAGACACAAAAGGGGAAAAAAGCATGAAGTTTGTGTGTTCAGTAACCCCCGACACTGCTGGACTCCAACCGCGCTACCTCTGCTGGAAGCAGCTCTGCCTTGCGCAGAGGGGACCAAGCTGGCCAGGAGGGAGAGAAAATATTTCTGAATCACAGAGTTAGGCTAAAGCATTTTTCAAATATCATTTCACAGAAAAAATGCAGTTTGGGAGAGGTTGAAGCTCTTGAAAGACTCGGCTAGAATTGGAGATGGGATATGCTCCTATGAGGAAAGGCTGAAAGAGCTGGGGTTGTTCAGCCTGGAGAAGAGAAGGCTACGGGGACACCTTATTGCGGCCTTTCAGTACTTAAAGGGGGCCTACAAGAAAGATGGGGACAGACTTTTTAGCAAGCCCTGCTGCAACAGGACAAGGGGTAATGCTTTTAAACTAAAGGAGGGTAGATTCAGACTAAACACAAGAAAAAAAAATTTTTTCACGATGAGGATGGTGAAACACTGAAACGGCTTGCCCAGAGAGGTGGTAGATGCCCCATCCCTGGAAACATTCAAGGCCAGGCTGGATGGGGCTCTGAGCAACGTGAGCTAGTTGCAGGTGTCCCTGCCCATTGCAGGGGGGTTGGACTAGGTGACCTCTAAAGGTCCCTTCCATCCCAAGGCATTCTAAGATTCTATGCTGAACTAAAGAAATGTAAAAATGCTGAAATACTTAATTTGGATTTTTTTTTTTTCTGAATGTTTCAATTTTTCATTCCTAAATGACATTGTACATCACTTCCTGGCAGCCCATCTTCCCAAGCACCACCAAAGCAAGCATGCTTTCTGCCTATGGCAGCAAACAGGGAGTTCACAGGAGCTGTTTGTGTGCTGCGTGATGTGTTGGGGGGCGGTTCATGAGCCACGCTGGACACTGGGAGCTGCTCAGTCACATAGAAGGATTAAACCAGAAGCAATTTTAGATTGCCCAGGGGAATGGAGAGGCGCTTTTCTGCAGCATTTTCATGCAATTGCAATAGTCACAACACTAATACTCATCTCAACACAGCCACCAAGGGCTGTACTCATTAGTCAGTCCCATGCCATCTCCCAGGCGACTGGAGGAGATGGGCACTGGCCATAGCTAACAGCAAATTCTCCAACAAGCTTCTTGGAACAGGAGAAGTAGATCAGTCCAGGAAAGCTGCAGGGTGGCCATTCATAGGCTCCCTGGAAATCCTTCACTAGCACAAGGACTAGGAAAGATCCTAAATATGAAATCTGGGGGTTTATGCAGTGCCCAAAACAGATATACAATTGCCTTTAATAATAACAACAATTTTATTTAGCAAGAACTTGTTCTGCATTCCGCAAACTTTAAGACCTTTTATAAAGTTGGGATTGCGTATCTCAATATTTCAAGCAATGGGCAATCTGATCTCTGGCAGTGCTTAAAGTTCAGGATACTGCTTTCACTACTTGCTCTCCCCATATGAGAGGTGATGATAGAGATGACCACGATGACCTTTAATTTCTAGCCCCAAAACAGTCTTTGCCTGTCAGCTCGCCTGAAGCTGCTGCAGCAAATGAAGAGATCAGCTCCTCCATCAGCAGACACAAAAATCAGAGCAGGGAACACCCTCAACTACATTAAGACATGCGGCAACAATTTTCTTTTAACAAAACCAGAGGACAAGCACTACACGTTCTGGGTCAAAATACAACAAAGTCAGAGAAAGGCACTAAAAAGGCCAGAAAATTAAAAGGTTAAAGTTCAGCCTGCCCCCAAAAGTCGATTTTCCTAAATATACTACTCAGATCATAGCTTAGATTAATTAAAAAACAGTGCACGTACCTTAGCTTTATGAGATGCTCAAGCCTTGGCAACTACAATTCAGTACTTAACTAAATGTTATCCAAATACAAACTCCAGGACATTGTGAGGTGCTATACTTTTCATTCTTTTGGGGTAATACATTAATAGTAACGGCAGGTCTACTTGTGTGCTCGGTGTGAATATCCTATTGGATGAAAAATTTAAAAATATTGTCATTCAACTGGCATTTAAAATCCACTATTTTCTCCCCAGCTTATGAAAATAATTTTCATTAAGGGGAGTTATACCGCTAGAAGCATTTGGCTTCCAGAAAGAACTATAATTTAAAGCTGATTCTGCAAGCAATCTCATTGCAAGAGCACATCTGGAGCATTCTTAAATGTGCTGAGTGCTGACATAATTAAATAGCCTCTGAAACCGTTGATTCAGTCTCTACAGCTGGGATGCTGCGAGACGGGCATGTAGCTTGTTCTATCACTCATAAAACCGGATTGTCTGATCTCATCTCAGCTAAGCAGACAAGGAATAGAGGGAAGAAATGAAAGCACTCTGCTTTTCCCTTGATTTTTAAAACTGAAGGGACAACCTACATCTTTGATGCACCATGTACTTTGTTTTGTCAGATGGCTGCTGCTGTAAAATAGGAAATCTTTTTCTGAGAAAAGAGAGGAAAACGAAAAGAAAAAGTGAAAAAAAGACAAGAAAAATTAAATGCAAAGCATATAAAATAAAATTTGAACCACCAGGAAAAATAATAAGAAGCCTCCTGCAAAGATAGTGTCCTGCTGCCATTATGGCTAAACCACCACTATCAACATAAGGCCATCTTCTCTACAATGTCCCTAATTTAAAATAATACACACCTGAGAAGAACAAAGAATGGGGAAAATTCATTTGCTTATTTTATGCTTTCTGTGCAACACTCCTCTGCATTTATTATACAGCAATACACAGGTATAATTCCATAACTTCAAAATTATTTCTAACACAACTATTTCTATATTATACTGTGAATTACAGAAATATCTGGAGGGGAACTGCGAGCGGCCTGCACTTCTCAAACAGAATAAGGACTGATTCCTGCCACAAAGAGCTTATTTATACAGTTTGTTATAAACTAGCCTATAAACGGGCCCACTCTCATCAACTTACCTCATTAATCCTGGCTTGTTAATTAATTCCCCTGTTCCTCGGAGCATAGTTACCCAATGTATTGGCTTTGGGAGATGGTTTTCCTTCTAGCACCAGCCCTCATTCTTGGTTTGGGTCCCTCCCCGGCTTCAGGGGCTGCACAAGGGAGCAGGCAGCATCCAGCCTCGCAGGACCAGCAGCCCCTCACCGCAGCCAGGGCTCCCCGGCCTCGTTTTCTCCCTTATAAAAAAGAAAGCTGTATTTATTAGTGAGAAAAGGCATCTAAACACCTCAACTCTGCATACACGCATGTGCTTATGTCCGTAAGGTATCAACACAGCATCAAGACTTGCACACTTATATTTAAATATACATGGTTGTCTTTGTGGAATCAGGGTCTAAACTGAATAGCAAATTCCATACACAAACCTGAGGCCTTCATATGAAATCCAAACCCATAGAAGAATCCCATGAGTCAGGATTTTCATCATGCATTCAAAACTTAACGCAACCTCAGGCTTTAGCAAAATGGTGAGGAACAATATTGCTACTGTTTAAAAAACATCACTTTCTACTAGTGAAGCATTAGTATGAAGAAAAGTCATTAGTATGTTTGGGATGCTGTAGTCAAAACTAAGACAAAGCCTGGTAAAAGGGACTGGAGGAAAGACTAAAAAGTAAAGCAAAAAAAGAAGTTTTCCACTTGTGTGTTTGCAAAAGCCAGCAAAATATAACTAGGTATCTTTGAGCATCTTGTACAAAATAAAACACCCCAACAAAAATGCTTTTGTGCTGTAGTTTCATTGGAAAAATCTTCAGCAAACTTTGCTAACGCCAGCTCAGCTGCCAGCTGCTGCCCTCCCAGCGTGCCTGTGCTGGTGATGCAGGCAGGAGACACCCACGCCCTGGGGTGGCCAAATCCCCCCCGAAAAGCCCTCACCCAAGAAAACAAACAGCCCAGGACAGGTGTTAATTACAGTCCCTACAGCACATTTCAGGTACTACGGTGATTACCACAGTATAAAATCTAGAAACAGCCGACGCTGCAGCTGAAACACGAG
Organism: Platalea leucorodia; assembly: GCF_965183815.1. Taxonomy (NCBI): domain Eukaryota; kingdom Metazoa; phylum Chordata; class Aves; order Pelecaniformes; family Threskiornithidae; genus Platalea; species Platalea leucorodia. Next base: position 7,307,140 of record NC_138830.1, read on the forward strand.
CCTCGGAGGCGAGCTGATTTCACTGTCAGCATGAAGCCAAGCAAATAGCAGTGCCCAAGAGGGATGAGGTAGGTTCAAAACTCAAGCACCAAAGATAAAGCAGGGGTGAAAGTCCCTGGAGGTTGAAAAATCAAGGTGTATGCGACCTTTGGCAAAGAGAAGGCAGCCAGTCCCACCTACCTCTAGGAAGAAGGTCTGCTTCCAAGCATTTAAATTACTTTAATGATAATCCTAACACATATTCACCTACTGCTAAACTATTGTACGCCAGGCATTGAAGAAACATTTGGTTAAAACTAACCTGTAGTTTATTTCTCAGAGTTACAGAAATTTACTAAGTCATTGGTCTGGTATATCTTAAAATAAAAATAAAAAAGCAGATTGCAATTTATCAGTAAAGTTGCAGTAAAATTCAGATAGCGTATCAGACCATAGGGGCTGTTAAAAGACTTTCATCTCCAGGGCATATCAAGCCTGATTATACATTAAAAGAAGTGACTAGAAAAGTTAGAAGAAGGTAAACAATTTTTACAAAAACAGATGTTTTATCTTTTCTATCAGTCTTTGGTAAACACAAGAGCTGAATCACTAGGTGCCAAACACCAGTGCTGAGCAGGCTGCGAGCGTGCGGCAGATTGCAAGTACCGAACTATTTGCTTTTTCTGCACCATTGCCACCTAAGCTGATCAAGAAAAAGAATTAATAATTAAGGGTAATTATCTGACTGAACACTTTCTAATATGCTGAACTCAGGCCTGTGTTGTTTATGAATAGCTTATGGCTCTTCCTCTCCGGAGCGTGCTGCTTCCCCACGCGGGAAGGCGGGGGGAGGGGGATGGCAGGCGGGGGGGAGGAAGGAATGGCATATGCTAACCTTATCATTTTGACTTGTTTTGACTGGACACTTAATCTTACCTCTCGTGAATGCCACATTCTTCTTCTCCATATGCCACTTTCCCTTGGCTGCTCACCAGCCCTGAATGCCAGAGGTTACAGGAATGGAAAAAACACTTACTTCCTAATTAAAGAGTCATTTGGCAATGTGTGCTGTAATTTTACTGCCTTGGTCCTTTTCTTCCTATATACAGCTAGATTGGCAATGACTTTTGCTAAATAAAATCTCAACAAAGGAATGACAAACCTGTTAAAATAAAACTTTGATTTGTGACCTTTATACTAAAAAGATCCCCTCTCTTTCCAGCTTTGTTATTAAAAAAACATGTGCTGTGAAAGGTTAAGAGATTGGAAATAGACACCTTGAATAGAGCTCCTCAGAGAAATACCTTAGGACATGCCAGCGAGGATCAAGCAGTATTGACTGGGGTCCAGGTGGAGAGTTTCTCACAAAGCCTCAGCATCCTGGCAAACAGGTTTGTCTAAAGCATTCTGCTGACTTTTCCAGCCTGGGGCTCCAGCCACCACTGCAGAAGTGCGAGGAAGATGAAAAATTCAGGAAAACAAGTTTGAGCTAGGTTATTTCAGTCGGTGTGCCAGCTGATGGATCCTGATGTGGACGCACAGAGAGATGCGCAGCACATGACTGCACTCATACCCTTGCTTGTAGAGTGATGGCATTTTGAGAAAGCACATTGGAAAGAGTCTGACCAGCTGAATATCTGACTGGCTAAGGCTGCTGGCTTTGTACAGTATTGACCAAACATTACTGCGTTCACCAATACAGTAAGCACCAAAGTATAGCAATCCTACACATAATTTGATACAGAAGTCAGGTAGAGATGTATTGGTTTTGTGAGACCCAACAATCACACAAGGTGAACTTGCACAGCCAGGCCTGCAGTATATGCAGATCAACACATCTCTGCAGTCTAGGAAACCAACACCGATCCCTAATTTCTGACATTATTTCTCAGACCAATTGTCCGAAGAGGACTCCCGGGTATTTCAGCTATGAGCTGCTACAATTTTGCGTGCATCATTGTCAAAATTTCAACCTTCCATTTTGCACCAGTTTTTACATGACTTTGGCAGCCTAAGTGACTTTTCCACTGCCTTTTCAGATGGCCTCACTTTTCTCATCACAAACCACAAAAGCCACATGAAATACATGAGTGCACAGTTTCTGTAAGCCAGCTCTAATACAAATTATTTGTCACAGAAACAACTAGCTGCAGCTGCACATTTGTAGGCAAATCTTTCTGTGCGTTAAATAGGATAACAGGCTGGGATGTATGTACGTTTCATATCTGAATTCTTACAAAACATTTACCATCAATCGACGTGCAGTCTAGATCTCTTCTGTCACCTTCCACTGCCTTTCCACTATTTTTTCTTTCCATCTCTGTGTCCTGTAGGTAGGTGTAATCAGTTTAAAAGTGATACTTCTATGTCTTGCCCAGCAGTCTGGATTTTGCTATCTGTTAAAGGATTTGTACAATTCACAATAAACTCAATTATTATTTCAAAAGTACCTTTTATGACATATAATTATGACATATGATAAAAGGTATTATATTGCTATCCCAAGTCACAAAACACTATAACCCAGTTTTACTTCCATTTTCTTTACTTACACATATCATGTATGCCCTCTATTAAACGAAAAACATTTTCAGATAAGGGAGAAAAAAACAAGAACTGAACAAAACCCAAGTAACTTCTGCTGCTTATGCCATTGTACATTGCTTCCTTGTACAGAGAATTTCCAATATTGGACCAATAATTTCAGACCAAATTGGACTAGTGGGGTCACCAATCCTGTTTAAGAGGCACCATTTCCCAGGAGGGGGACAGCAGGTTTTATTATACTCAGTCTCTGGTTAAGCGTTGTGTAAATTATGTGATAAAAGCAGATGGTAGTACTCTTTCTAGATATGGCTGAAAAAATTGGACTTGCTTAAAATAGTCCCTGGGGCCTTTTCTTGGAGCATTCCTCTACAAGGAGAAACAATTATTTTACTTTTGGCTGCTATTGTCTCCTGCTGAGGGAATACATGTACAATAATGATGAACTCTGTGAAGGGTGAAATGAATGTTGCTGCTGTTTCAGTATATTCAGTGCTGAAGAGTTTTGGCTCCCATGGACCTGGCAGGACTCTGCCAGCTGTAATCACACACTGGCTCGAGTCTGCTTAAAAGCGATGCTTTATGCTGTCACCTGGCTGGAAGGAACCGGGGCAAAGAGCTGCTCGGCAATGAAACCCTGCACAACAGGGCATGCCCAACACATTGCTTTACACTACCTCCAGTGACATTAACAATTTATTTTCTACCCTTAATTAGTAAATTGTTCTTACCAGTGCTGAGCACAGTTATGTACCATTAGGCCCTACTAGCTCAGCTTAGCACCACTTTGCATTTGCCTGCATGATTTCCAAGCTTAGCATGTAGCAATCTTGCATCTGTCCACAATATGCATGGAATGCCTTAATAACCCAAAAGCATCCTTTCCATGGTTGAACCCAGCCCCACTGAAAAGAGTAGGAGTCTTTCTCATAGTTCTGGTGGGAGGTAGGTCTGCCCCCAGATTAGTGTATCCATCAAGGAAAGAGTTGCACAGAGATGTTCCTTGGTTTTGTGTAAGATCACAGACTAAAGCCCCAGACTTTAACCAAATGAAGCCAAAAGTTAATAATGGAAGCCCACCAACCACAAAGGAGAGGAGGACCTGGCAGCAGCTGTACTTGCAATAATAACCATGGCTCTGAGTCCAGAAGAAGGACGACTCACGTTCAACTCGGACTTACCAAACCTTCAGTTTAGTCAAGCAAGATCAAGAGACTGCTTGTAGCCACCAAAATGTCAGCGGCTAAAGGCCAGGACTTTTTCATGGATTTGCTTTTGGAACTGGACCATTGTGTCACTAACCTTACTATTTCAACAAACATTTTTCCTGATATCAGGCTTATTTCTGAGTAACTGCAGTCCATGCCATCTCCTCAACAGTGAGCAGCTTGTCTATTTCCCTGTTAGATAAAAAGCAGCCTTCTTCATATAATTGAAGATTCTTATAATATTCTACCTCAGGCTTCAACATTGTTATAATATTCTGTTTCAGACTTCTTTTCCACCAGCTCCAAGTCACTTAAAATTTTAATCATAGGTGATGTTTTCCAGGGCTTGATCATTCTTGTGCCTCTCTTCTGGACTCTCCAGTTCATTCACTTCTTTATTAAAACAAGATGCTGAAACCTGTTGTACGGTGTCTAACGGTGCTCCAGCTCTCACCTCCCCAGCACCCAGCCAAGCAGTAGGACAGCTTAGCCTCTCTGACAGCCAAGCTCCTCACTAACGCATGCCAGGATGTCAGTCACTTTCTCAAGCCGCTGACACTGTTGATTCCACTGTAAACCCTACACCCCTTTCTGCAAAACTGCTGTCTGGCAAGTTATTCCTTTTTCCTGAATTTGAAGGTATTTGGAAAGCCAGCAGCCTACAGCTTGCAAACAAGGAGTGTTTTTGCAAGAGTGGCTCGTCCTAATAAAGAAAGTCTGTCACAGATTTGAGGGAATTAGCATATTTAAGGAAATTATTATTATTACTATTATATTTGTGGATTGATGCAGGTTAAAACACCACATGAAGAAATCTGACTGGAAACGCAAGAGAGCTTTTCCCACACAGCAGTTATCCTCCACTGTCAGCAGCCTGCCACTGAGACTGTAAACGAGATCTCTGCCCTGGAAGCAAGTAAGGGTCCAGATCCTGTGCACCCAGAAAACACAAGTCCCAGTGGCGGGTGGGAGACACCCCCTAGTCAGCCAACTCTGGCACCCCCAGAGATATGAGGATCTATAAGTGGGACTGCACCAGACAGGTCCTAAACCTACCCAGCAAACCAACCATTCTGCTCAGCTATCTGGGCACCAGAAATGGAACGATTCTGCCAAAGACAGTCAAAAAGTGACTGTTTGACCTGAGGAGCACCAGTGAAGAAGCCAGAGCACAGACAGTGTTACCCTAATCATGCCATATAAGAGCCTGGCCTCATGTGGGAACACATATGTCTTAAAGGTGTAAATTAACCCTAGATCAGAGTCCCTGTGGCTCTTCCAGATGTAGATGATGAAGACACACTGGAAAACAGCACATGAAGAATTTGCCCCAGTACACAATAATCTCATCTGTGCTGCCACCACTGTTTTTTCCATGAGCCCCATCACTCCAAATCATATGCCAGGAGTGGGATAGTGCCTATCTAGTGGTATAGATGGTGATGTCTAATAAACATACATTTGTTGTGCCTGAAAATTCATAGCAAAAGTCATAATTCTGGTCCTGTAAAATGGTTCTCTGGGTGTACTTTGAACAAAAAAAAAAACCAAAACCAAAAAACAACCTTCTCTCCCCAAAGCACTGTTCTTCATTTCACGACTTTTTGAAGAATATGGCATTTCTTTGGGGCTGGGTAACTTTCCTCTTTCCCATATTTACGGTAGAGTGTGGGATTTTTTCATTATATTTTTTGTGATATTCCTCAAAGAGAGGATATCTAAATTAAGTACTTTTTCTAAGCAAATTATCATAGTGCACAGTACTAAAAAGACACATATCACAATCATTAGCTCACTATCTTGATTAGGTACAGAGTTTATAAAAAAAATGCAAAATTCAGCTATATACTTTCTAGAATTCCCAGAAAGCTGCCATCTGGCCAGAATCCCCCTTCAAACTTCATTTATATCAATACACAATGACCTCCTCATCTCAATCAAGCCTATCCTTAAATTTATACTCAAATGACTCATAATAACCCACAATTTCTATTTGCACATGGTTATATCAAATCTCTTCTTTAACTGTACAAACACCGACACTCTGCCAGTTCTCATCTTTTCCCTAGCTCTTTTGGTTTGCAGTCGACACCCCTGTGCATTGATGCTGTTCACGTCCTTTTCTTTTACAGGTGCACTGAATCCCATTAGAATTCTCCATGTAGTAGTTCATCCCTCTTTATCTGTTTTTCATGAAGCTGGGATAGCATTCTTTCATGGAGAATAAGAAAGGAAAGGAGGAGAGCACTATATACCATTTACCACATACTTTTAAAGAAGCTCCCAATATAGACATAAAATAAATACTGACAACAACATTTTTCTACTCAACTTAGAGGTGATCATATTATTTGGTAATCTGTGTGGATAACTTAGCACTTCTTTCTTAGTGCATGCATCTCACCAAAAGAATTCCTTTCAGTATGTTTGACTAATACAAGCATATATGCACAAGGCTGCTCACTTACCCAGTGTAAGCACACAGCTTCTTCATCCCAAATCTCACAATAATTTCCACTGAATGGGACCTCTGGAGATGATCTAGTCCAACTCCATGCTCGGAGCAGCTCCTCTACAGTAAAACCAGGTTTCTCAAATCAGGTAACTTGGTCCTGCCCAAGCAGAGATGAACAGTGCCAAGGGCTTCTGCAGTTGACCTGTACATTGTTCCATGTGTGATACTGCCCTCATTATATTTTAAACTGGACATGCTGTTATCCTCAAATGGATATAGCCACTACTGTATTTTTTTTTTTTTTCCATAGCAGCACCAAGGACTGAGGTATGACCCCATGGTGTTTGTAGGATTTTTAGCTCTGTGTTCTGGACTGGTGTGTTATCAGCTTGTCATAATTTTTACTGAATTATAAATAAATATGGATTCATTAGCTTCATAAAATTAACTTCATAAAAAAACAGTAAAGCTTACCTGGAAACCTGTTCTTCTTTGTTTTTCTGTTATGGCTTATCATGCTTCCCTCATAATAGAGAAGCTTCTCTAGAGCACATACATTTCCATTCCAATGCAATTAATTCTGATCAGTTATGCACCGATTTATGTGCTCCTGGGTGCTGATTAGATAGAAGACTAATCTGTTTTGAATTAAACGTTCAGATTACATTACACTATTTCATACCATTCATCACATTAGGAAATGAAAAGGGTTGCTCTACAAGAAACAGAATCATTGAATGAAACACGCACTGCTATCAAATAATTCCAGCCTATCCAAGATACTGCTAGGACAACCTACCATCTAAACAACTATTCAGTTTATTTTCTTGCCTATATTCCTTTCACTGAGATAGAAGTCATGGCAATTAATAAGGATAAAGTTAAACTAACTTGTAAAAGAGAGACAGTTCCCCAAAACCATTGAAATTAAAGATATTATGCTGTTACACTTGAAAATATCTTTGATTTCTTCATTATTCTCCTTGAAAACTGCTGTTAGCCTCAGGATTTGTTGTACTACCTGCATTAAGCATAGGGGATGCTGCAGCTCTGTGGCTGGGTGCTGTGCTGACTCCCAGGCATCAGAGATAGGACGGCAACAAACCTCAGCTAAAGGCTCAGTCCAGTCCCACTGCCCCAAACAAAACTGGAAACTGCTCTTACAATGCACCACCAGGCACCGTTGGCGTTCACCTCCCAAAGAATAACTCTACTCAGCTTTCTGAGAATGAAAAAAAAAAAAAAAAAAAAAAAATAGGGCTCAAATCTCTAATAACCTTCTTAAGCTTTTGTCATACTTGCCATGACCTAGACTCAGAGGAAAACAAACTCTTTCTGAGCTCATAGCCCTCAGTTACGGTCTCAATGATTTAATTAAAAAGGAAAAGTTTCCTTCTACAGCCAGAAGGCAGCCGAAAGTATTGGACAGTTAGCAAAAGGACGAAAACAGCTCAAGGATATTGTTAAAAACGTCTGGGTAAGAGAAAATGCAAACAATTTAACAAGTTGTGCTAGAAGGAGACCAGACCAAATACTGAATTTTAAACTAGATCCAAACCAGAAGCTACTTTCCTTGAGTTTAACCTGTGTTACAGAGGCTCTTTTTGCCATACTGACGAAGCTACAGCTAGAAGCACCACCTCCAAAATACTAACAGCATTTTCAACATCCGTGTGTGCAAAAGGTGCGTTATTCTTAGGAAAAAGAGTGCATCCTCCTGGGATCCAAACCCAGGTTTTTGGGCTCACACATCTAAAACTTAACATACTTATCAGGAGCAAACAGAACCACCTGAAGCTTGTCCGCCTCTCGCAAGGAGGTAAACAAAATTCAACCATTATATTCCAGAGCCTACCTTCTGCCTTTGTCCTACTCGCTACATGAGGGGGAAAAAATTGAGTTCACAGCTCTCCTGAAGAATACCACAGTGACAGTGAAAGAGAGGTGTCCTGAGCCAAAGTCAACTGCTGAAATACCTCTCTGAGCCACTCGCATGTTTCTTTGTCAAGCAGGGACCTCTTCTCATACAAATAGAGGAGAAAATAAAGGGCATAACTTCAACTTTGATACAGCTGAAGGAATAAATACCCTGTTTCCTCTGGAGCTGAATGAAGAGGGTTGTCTTTGTGTTAGTCTGAACTTGTAACACCAACTGTGACTGGAGTATACTCATTACCCTTCCTAAATGCTGGAAAGCATACAAGAAAATCTGTTTTTTACCTTTTAATACACAACTGATACCAACAGCCTAATTTCACCAGTGATTTCACCAAACCAATTTCCAAAAGCCTAAAGGGCTGAGATATTTATGGTTTCAGGAGAGAGACTAACCACTGGACAGATGCTCTCGCTAGAAGCCCACTTTTTTTTTTTTTTTTTTTTTTTTTTTTTTTTAAGTAAATGAACCTCTCAAATCCTTGTGTGTGCAGGTAGGTTCCAACAGTCTAAGTGCAGCAGTTAGTTACTCAGCTTCTTTAAAAATTAATAAATAAGAAAGTGTATTATTTTTCCATAGGTACAGGCTATATGCTTTGTCTCCTCATGTTTCTAAGGCTGAAGTGGGAGAAGATTGCCTTTGCTTAACCAATATATAGAGATAATTAACGAGAGACTTTTAGCAATTCTTTGTCATTCAGGATAATTAACTAGGCTGACACAGAAACAGTGTTTGCAGAGATTGTCTTTTCTTGAGTGGCTCACTTAGGGGTTTTGTTGTGTGTGCATGTTTTTGTGGGGTTTGGTCCTTTTTTTTAAAAAAAAAATAAAAAAAAAAAAAAAAAGAGATCAGTTTTATCCTGATTTAAAACATAAGAATCTCATCTGATTACCAGAAATTATCAGAAATGCTTTTTATCAGCTCTACGACACCCTGAGTCAGCTCCCTTCGCACATGAGGGTCATACCTTCCAAATAGGTTGATTTATATGTTACTGTCCCTTACAGCCTTTCACCTCTCCCTTAATCATCTCAGTCTCAACCATCTCGATAACCTCTCTTCATTCTTATTAAAGACAGAAAATGTATTAACTAATTACATCAGCCCCCTTGACTTACCTAATTATTCTCCTTCCATATTTGTAGTGAAAAGCTACCAACTCTCTAGGGTTTTCTTCCCAGCCACTTTTTTAGACCTCTTTCACTTTACTTCCTCCTATGACACTAGCGCATTGCACTGTTTCTACACAAGTTTACTTGTGTGCTTTCTTTCAATATCTTCCTTTAAGTCCCCTCTGAGACACTGTATTCAACCCCATGATAAACTCATAATTTCAAAAAAACCAGTTCCTGATATTTTCAGCCTTCAGAGCCATCCAGTGGCACAAAAGCACACAAAATGCCATGACTCAGATACAGTCTGTGGGAGCCAAACACTGAGAACTGGAAGAATTGCGTACAACTGCTGTAAAGTCAGGACAAAGTAGAGAATGGGACCATCTCCAGAAGGACTGGAGATAGCCCAGTCCTGGATGGAGTGTGTTTTTTCTCCTCAGTCACAACTATTGCTATTTGCCTCATATTCTGTACAGCTGCTAGGCACCTAAGCCACACTTACCTTCACAGGCCAATATAGGCTTGGGAGTGTTTCTGATCAATGTGGTCCTTGTCTAAGATGTTCACCAAACTGTGTTTCTTCTGTAAATCAGGACTTCCCAAGGATCAGTCTCCATGGAGATGCCTGAAACAGATTATTTTCTGCTAGCGAGAATTCAGACTTGTTAACATGTATAAGCATTACACAATGGATAGGGACTTGTCCAGAACTGAATGAGGTTTCACAATTACCTTTGGAGGATGAATTCCTCTAGCAGTCCTCACTCGTAAACCCACACACAGCTTCATCTCCCTGTGGTAGGAATACCCATTAGAGAAGGTTGACGTAGGATGGAGCTGGATATGTGGCTGACTAGTAACTGTGATGGCTTGAAAACTGGTACATTCCTGAATTCACTCATTTCTTTTTAACCCCAAATGCTATAAATGCTAGCAAAATAAATTACCTTTATTTTGACTTGTGGCAAGTATCATCTAGAAAGCAGTGGAAGCCCTCTAGCTCCAGAGCATGTTCAAGAAGGACAATGGAAGCAAAGAATGTTTCCTTCAAATAGAGATTTTACAAGGACTGTTTTTTGGTAAAACACCATTCTCCCAAGCACTATTATACTGACACACAGACTGTACAGCAGCTCTTGCTTACACTCGGTTTACACCTCTGTAACTTAAAACGTTTTTAGTGTATTCATTCCTATTTGTACCTCAATGGATGCACCAAGAAGCCTCTTGCTTGCTCATATGAATTCTGCTTTTTATGTCCTGAGAAAAATACCCAAAGTTAGATTATTTTTTAAATGTCATTTTTATTCAGTACTTGACAATGGCAACAAAAACAGAACACTGAAGAATTATACTTTTAAAGAGGAGTTTCTAATCAACAGCTATTCTTGTCCTAGTGTAATATCTCATTTTCTCAGCAGTTGATTAAAATCCATTCTGTTCCACTGGGATACACCCAATGACAAATGACACTCCCCTGATACAGAGATATACAGAGGAGATAAAAGAAAAAAAAGCATATATTCAGTACCTACGTATCTTTTATGTATACAGATATCTGTGGTGACAAATAGCCTGTTATGGTATGTGATTGACTGAAAAGAGAGAGCAGAAACTGAAAAAGAATACTGAATAACCTGATGACCATTTATTGGTCATATTTTACACTATTCCTCTAATTTTATGCACTTTCAGATTACCCACAGGAGAAAGCAAGCAAGGAAAGAAAACAACATAGTTTTAATGTGGCTCCAGCTAAGAACTAGAGCTAGTTATGGATTCCTCCAGTAATTTGGCCAATAAACGATAGGACTTGGGTTTACCACTATATAGAGGTGAATGCTGGCAGCATCTCTAGGTACTTCTCCAGCAGTACCAGGAGACCTTGACACTACAGGGGTCATCAGAACAGAGGGTGAGGACTGCATCAAAACTGGGACCAGAGCCTACACTGGGACAAGATATCTAAAGGCAGGGGAAGAGAAAGCAATTGGGTCTCAAGGTCCTGACTCCTTTGTGACACGATACTGTATCTTCCAAAGGGACAGCAAGAAGAGGCACAGGGAAGAAAGAGGCCATGAAACAAGGAAGGGTTAGTGACCAAGTGGTTTATTCCATTTATTTGCCATTGGCTCACCTCACACAGATTATGACACCAGTCACGTCCTAATACACAAAATTTTGTTTGTGATAAGTTTACAAGGTTAAACTCAACTTTATATTTATTTGTAAAGTATTGTGCCTTCTCCTGACCAGTGCAAGATGGACACTTAGCTAGGTGGACTCGTCGGCATACAACAAATCCATGCAGAGAAGCAGATGTGAGACTAGGAAGAAACAAGCTTATAAATGAGGCTGATTTTAGCAGTCAAGTGCAGAACTAAAAGTGCAGGGACAAAATGACTGCAGTCTTGAAGCAAAACTCCTTTTGACTCCAATACCTTTGTTTCTATGGCTAAAAAACAATAAAAAACCCAAAGCATTTCAAGATCCCAAGCATTTGCATATTGGCATCCAAATAACCAGTGTTGACCTTGCTTGTGCATCAACACTGATGGCTGAACCAGGACAGCAGTTATCAGGACACTGCATGGCCTAACGGCTGCATTGATATGTTGGAGGCTTATCTCTGCTCTTCTGAGCTGAAGGACACTTGTGCACAAAACCTTCAAGAAAATGCTCACAGCTGAGAGTGAAAAATCCTTGAGCTCCTTCTTGGATTTCTGTTCACTTTTCATTTGGGCAAGTTCTCATTCATTTTAAGGGAAATACAAGTCCTCAGTGAAATCACCACGAGTTTTGACATTGACTTCAAAGGATCCAAATGCCACAATTTAATGAGAACCTGCAAAGAAACTGAAAGTTTGGTATCCAAAATCCATTCTGGTACAAATCTCAAGCAATGCTGGGCTAAGGCTATGGTTTGACTTGGAATCATATCGTGTGTCTACTGGACCATTTTACAGCAAATTTTCAGCAGTTGTATTGCAAATATGTTATAGCTGCATACACGGAATCATAAGAGAGAAAATTGAAAAAAAACCCTGTTAGATAGACCTATGCTCCATGCTCCTCAAGAATTAAATAAGGATTCAGTAGCCATACAGATTATCAAGTCTTTTATGGTTTCATTTGACAGTGTCATATAAAAAAATGCACAGTCTTTTAGAATAATACTTTCAGAGCACCTTCCTGCATTAACTCTTTAAGCTCTCAGTAGAAGTTAACCAGAGTTAGTTTTGACCTAAGTACTTTTGACCTTCCTATCCATTTTCTTCATAGACTTAAGGCAACCATATAAACTTTTCTACTTAGACAGATGAATCCATAATTACCCAACTGATATTTCTTTGCAATTTTTTGTGTGAGCATCAGCTACCCCCCACTGCCAAAGATGAGATACTGGTCACATGCTGCTGATCTAATCCAAAATCACTGTTCCTGCTACCCAGCAGGTAATAATTCTTTTCATCTGCTTCATTCATTTCACCTAATCAATCATCAATTCAAGAAAGCTCCTTCAATTTTTTGTATCTATCATTTACATAGGCAAGCAATGCTTATTTAGCTTCCTTAATATTTCTTCATACATCAAGTCATCAACCTCTCTAAGTCCTTTAATCATTTTTGTTGCTCTTCTGTGAATATCTTCTAGCTTTCCCAAGTCCTTCCAGCATTGGAGTGCTCTACTGAGAATGCAGCATTTCAACAGTACTCTCACAAGAGTTTAATAGATAAAAACTCCTCCTTTTTTATCAGGCATGCAAAATCGTAATTATTTTATTTGCCAGCTAAGACAACTTTTGATTCCAAATATTAAATCTGCATTGATAGTACATAAAGAAGCTTGAAATTTACTGAATTAGCTTTACAAGGTTTTTAGTGACTATCTTCTATCATTTTGTTCTCAGTTCATTTCTAAATTTTTACTGGGGAGGTTCAGGTTTGAAAATAACTGAAAACACCAAAGCTCAACACCCTTAAGTTTGCTGCATTTCACCTCAAAAAGATGACAAAAGTAGTTTTATTTCCATGCAAACACCATAAGTCATCCTTTGCTTGCCAACTCTTGTTGCAGACTTTCACTCAGCTCATTGGGCATTGCCTTCTTGAACATAAGCTGAGTTACTACCTCCCAATGATGTCAGAAGCTGGGAGTCTGTTAACTTATTACATATATAGTTTGTGTATGGTGTTCATTGAAAAACAATGCAATATTTCCTCTTCTACTACCTTGGTAAACTTTACTAAACCCTTGATAGACCTGATTTAGATATGGAGCAAGTTACTACCATCGATTAGGCAAGAGCTTACTGTGACTACAACAAAAAACCCATGGCTACAGTCTTGTCTGATATCCCTTTGTATTGCAGGAGGTCTGCTCAGTACAGGGGGACTGTCAACTTCTCCAAAGTCAGCTGTGGAAGACTAGTTAAGCTCTTTCCCTGAGCTCAGGAAGAAGTATCATTTCAGGGCATAAACCAACTGACACCTAGAATTTGATTTTCCTGGTGCTGAGCTCCAAAGCTCTTAGCAATGCCTCCTCCCCAGTCAACAGCAAAAACTTCTTTAACTCCTTCCTTGCACCTCTCCTTTCACCAAAATGAATGGTGCAAGGATCCTCCATGGAAATGTTGCAGACTTCAGGCTATGACTAGATCCACAGCCTGAACAAAGCAGTCTTCTTCGACACAAGTTGACTTAGGCTTATCTGAAGCTGTGAAGAACATCTTTAGAGGGAAACTGTATAGCTCCCCTATCTTTTCTTGATGCTTCTGAATCTTTCTTCTTTTCAGGCATAGGGTTTTATATGGACATGCAGAGTTTTGAGGGGAAAAGTCATCCCTAAATGGGTGGCAAGGGAGGCCAGGTGCATGCATACATGTTAGCTGCTTTTCAAGCTGAGTAAATATCAGCAACCTATATAAGCCCAACTTCAGCTAGCATAAAGAGAGGTTCATGAACCAATACTTTGAACCCTAAGCTCATTTAAAGCTTTTAAAAGTTCCCTTCCACTCAATGAGTTTTCTGATTTATTACAAAAAGGTGAAAGGTCCTCCCTCCCATTACCAATTACCTGAGCCATTCAGTCCTCTCTGATGTATCTTTGCATGAATAAGTTTGTTTCCAGTCTTCCTGGTCCTTACTTCTTTAACTTAAAATATTTGTCAAACAAGAGCAATTTTCTACTTATGCAGGAACCAGCTAATTAGCATGGTAGCCTGTCATTCTGTCACAGTGCCTCGACAAACAATATAGGAGATTAAAAAGTTGCTAATTGGCTGATACTGTTAGCAGCAATTTCACAGCGCTAATATACCAAGAAAACATGAAAAATTTGCTTTGATCAGACTATGGAAAAAATGAACAAAATAAGCTTTTGCAAGATGAAGCGTGTTGTCCCACAGAAAAAATCCCATATACAGGTAGCACTTTCAATATGGGATTAAGGAACGTTACTACTATATATATATTGTAGAAATGCTCTGCCAACAGAAGAAAGTTTCTAGCAAGTCATTCTTGGATTTGGGCACCATTAATGAAAAATAGCAGAAAAAAACAACACAGAAGAGATCATGAAAACACAAATTATGAACATACTTAAGGAATATAGATACAAGAGCTTCTTATAGGAGTAGCAAGATCCAGTAGGAGTAGCAAGGTACTCTAAACGAGTCCATCATGAAAGCTGGAGACCAAAAAATTTGCCAATGATTGCCACAAATCAACTTGAAATATGACCACTCTCTCCTCAGCCACTGAAGATGAGTTGGAAAAGACTGCAGATAGGATATAGCATGCCTTTCAGTTACAATCAATTAAGCAAGAAAAGACAAGATAATAAGGGTAATTAACAACATTTGGACTAAGCTAGGATTATAAAAATTAACAGCATTAATTTTGTTACTTTCAGTTAATGTACCCTTGAATAGATTTTAAATGGACGGGTAGCAGTAAGGTCAGCGATCAGTGTTACATTTCCATACTTGTCAAACCAATGAAAAAGAAGTAAAATGTAAGTAGCAAGAAACACATTAGTGAATTGTTCTGAAAAATACCGGAGCACTCATTTTGTCTTGGGAGAAAAATGAAACAGAAAGACAAACGTTTAGAAACGTACAAACAATACTCACAGCGTGGTAAATATTGGGATACAAAAGCCTAGATGAACTTAAATTTTCTTTCTCATTGCCAAGGCCTTGCTAAATGTCTGTATATCTTAAGAAAGCCTGTAACAAGAAATGGTAAATAACGACACTTGGGAAGATGTTGTCTCCTACCATATCTTGATCAGTTCAGTGAATGAGTCAGAGCTGCTCTTTCACTTCAGCCTCTTTCAACTTGGAGTTTTCTGATTCCTACAGGGAAAACAAGAACGAAATTAAAACAACGTCCATGCAGTCTCCTTGATAACCATAGCACAGATCCTGAGATTGTGCACACTGTCTCCCAGAAACTGAAAAATCAAGAACTAGTTTTTTAGATATCCTAAAGTGCTCAGGTATGGACCTTCTATCCTCTGCAAGAGTACTTTTAATTATGAAAACACGCCATGGCAAAAAGGGCAAGTGAGCATGGATTTGGCAAGTTAGTGTGGTTGTCAAAACGGGAAATCCACCCCGTACTCATATTGCAGGGGATGACATGCGAGAGCTAATTTTTGTCAACAAAAACATCGCAAGTCAAATAAAAGACAAAGACAAAAGGATAAAAATTTCTTTTCTGGCTTTCTGCTGCAAGTTCTCTCCTTCAGGAGCCAACCACACAGTCCACATCAAAAGAAAAGACAGCAGGTGGCTGGAAGTGTGGTAGACCCAGAGTCCCACCTGCTTGGCACTGTGGTACTCACTTTGCATTTTTGGATAGTCAGCAGCAGCTAGGACTCTTTGTCAAGACAAAAGAAGAAATTAGTGAGGTGTCTGCTATCATGGCATTGCTCTTTAACACCTTCAAGTTGAGTCCAAGTCACTGCTTCCCCCCCCCCCCCCCGCAAAAAAAAAGCCCTGAATCTTCTCCTGAGAGGCTCTGGGAAGAAATGAACATTTGTGTGTTTGGAGGGATCCAAATGTTACTACCTGCTGTTCTACAATTTGTCTGTATTTTCCTGATTTAACTTAACACATTAATGATTGACACACTATTCTTACTCGGTAGAGTAACTGATGTCTAAAATGACGAGCAAGGAAAAGAATCATATTGAATGAATTTCAGCTACAGGGAAACCTACTGACTTCTCTTCAGTTACTTCCCAATTTAAAACACTAATTGAAATCAGTCTACTCCTTGCATCAACAAATGAAGGATAATTATGTTGTTCTTTCAACCTTGTGTTCAGAGATTTCATTGATCTTCATTATATTAATAAGTCAAATTATTCCTTCATTTCTGCTAGCTTTATAAGTAGAGAATTATACAGGAAAGAATGAAATAGGGTGCTGTGCATTGAATATATCCACTTTTTTTCTCTTGTTTACCATTAATGGTTATATTTCTTCTGTTGCTTAATGCCATTAGTGCTTAAATGATCTGATATTGGTTCACAGAATTATTATAGACTTAGATGTAGCTTTTTAAGATAAAAATACAGGAATGGCTGCAGAATTTTTCCAGGTTCCCAGAGGAGAAACAATTAATTCCTGTGGGCATCTTCATCTCATCAAAATATAGGTAGCTATGCTTATCTAGGCCCATACGTAGTCCATATAGGAGAAGACTCAGTGTTCAATGAATTTGCAGTAAAAAGGTTAATTAAAAAGTTAGGAATTGAGACAAAAAGGCTGGAAAGCAGAGGGAAAAAAAGAAATAACCCATAGAAATGTAATGAACATTCGTAATTCTCTTGTTGAGTAAAACATCTGAGAATTACCCAAGCATCACTTTCTTTGCTAAATCATCCTGTGTACTTGAGCTCACTACATAAACAATCTGTTTTTAAATAATAGAATATTTCAGGAAGCATTTGCTTCGTGTATTTAACTCAGTATCCTCTTGACCATTAATCGGGTCCTGGGATTCATTGCTTTTTTTCCCCCCCTCCATTTCCCACAAATTGAATTAGACTGTTTCAGTCACCCCCAGGGCACGTTTGGCAGCTGATCACCCAGATGGAGAAGTCCAACAACATCATGTTGGGGTCTCCATCGCCTCCTGGCCAGCCTAGGTTGGCTCAGCTAATAGCTATAGACTTGTCTGTTGGGCTGCAAGAAGATACCTCTACTGTTGAGCTTCTTCACAGCCTCACGTACCAAAGCCAAAAAGTAGAGCATGTGGTCTTTCTAACATGCCTATGTACAAATCTTCACAAACTGTAAGTTAAAATAATAAGGTTATTTTCCTAGGACTTTATACTTCCAGGGCAGAAGTCCATGATGAAATTACAGCCACATAACATTTCTTAAAGCTTATCTCCTATGTTGTAACTTTTGACCATGAATTAGAAATAAGATCTGCAACTTCAACATTAGACATTGTTTTAAAAATGTAACAATTAAAATGTGAAATCACTTTCAAACCTTGCAACCCAACAATCATTAAAGACAAAATCATCATAATAGCTATCAAGGGTTTAACATTTCTGTTAATGACACATATGACATTTGGTCGCACTGAGAGGGTTTGCACATTTTGGAGAATAGACTCAAGACTTCAAAGTGACACTGGCAAATTAGAAAAGCCAATACAAAAAAAACCCATGGATACTTACAAACTTCCATATACAAGAAGAAAAACATCATCTGTTAAAATATAGTATAAGAGTGAGGTATTAAGGAAATTAGAGAGAAAAGAAACTGAGGAATGATCGGATCACAAGTTGAACTTCAATCACAGAGGTCTGGCTGCTGCAGGAAATGTAAGAGTGATTTCAGGAGGCAGTGAGCATGGACACATCTGTGGTCGTCTTCTCCGTGGTGGTGAGACATCACCCAGAGTACTGTAACTGATAACCTGGTGCTGCAGGTCAAGATGCTGTGGATCAGCTGGAGTGACATCAGAGGAGAGCAACAAGAGAGACCGGAGAGCTCAAAAATATGACCTGTGAAGAAGAGTGGGAGAAACTGGAGTCACTGGAGCAGTGTAAGTAGGAGAGAAATGAAATCCCTCTTTACCTAAGCACGTGTCTCAGGAGCTTTCATACTAGAGCAGGTGTTTGCAGAGTACTGAAAAGGCACTTTCTAAACTAGCTACCAGCAAAGTTTTATTGGCAAACAGTTTTGGGCCCATGTTACCTAAATCAGTCCTTTAATCTGCCCAGATAATCTAGAGGAAGAAGCATTCAAACTTTTGTACGCCCTCATGCAGTTATTTTGGATGCAGCATGTGAGAGAAATTCTTGAGGAAATTGGCTATTTAATTTTCCTAGTAATTGAGTTTTGTTGAAAAAAAGTATCAGTATAAAAACCTTGTTCTTTTAAGCAAATAAAAAAAGTTACCTGCAAGCCTATAATATTTTAGAAGCATAAGTTCTAACAAAAAAGCAATTAGTCCAAGTGTATCCAAGTCCTACGTGAAAAAAAATCTTGCTTTATACATAATTTCATTTCTACTGTGTTCAATTCTAGTTCTTATGATGGCTAAATAATGAGAAAAAAGAGCGGGGAAAAAACTTACAGAGAACAAAACAGTTTTCTTAAGTATGCTATCCGTGTATAATAAAATGTAATATGCAGACTGCGGTAAATTTAACCTCTTATTAATATGAAGGAGAAAAATGAGAATAGTCTAAGAGTACTGTTAATGGGCATTCATTTAGCACAGATTGCAATTACAATCTACGCAGCACTTCCGAGCTGTTCTACTGAGCTATGAACAGTTTATGTCGCAATTCACAATTTGAAGAGTATAGAACAAGAATGAAAATTATGCTCCTTCTTGTTAAATGACTAACAATACCATTTCAAGACATATTAAACATTAAATAACTAATCTCGCAAAATGTTAAATTCTTCAAGTCCCATTTGATATCTTAAGGGCTTAGCAAACCGCACCATGAATGTCTCTGATCAGGCAAAGGTCTGACCAATTGATGAGACCAAATCAAACTTCTCTGCAATTAGTTGTTTATCAATGTCATTTTTTTCTAGTCAATTAACATATAATAACAAAGGTTATTTTTTTCAGTCAGTTACATCAAATATTTCTCAAAAGCTTTACTAGGTTTTAATCATGCCTTTTACAAATCACCTTTGTTTTCAGAAGCAGTAAATGATAAATCCTCATTTTCCTAGATGCCACATTAGACGGGGTCAGTCACATCACACTGAGTGATGGACATAGCCAAACCCTTTGCTTCTTAATCTGTTCCCCTATTTACTGTTTAAAGACACTTTCAAACTTCTAGTTAATCAAAGCTAACACAAACCTTTCTGCTTAGTTTCACACATAATTTGTAGAAATTGCTGAGAGTATAGGTCAGGCCACCAGCTCTGCAGTCACGGACCACTAAGATAATTGGCATTATATTGAATAACTCAGTCTCAGAGAAGGCTGCCTTTTCATCCCTACCTGAAAAAGCATAGAGACAGCAAACTCAGAGTCAAAAAACATTTACTCTCACTAATGCAAAAGAAAAAGGAGGGTGCTGCACCACAGCTTAGCTTCCACCAGTGTGCTTGACCTTGCAGGCTACAAAATAAAAAATCCTTGTAACTGTGTTCGTAAGTAAACTGATTCAGGCTGACACAGTGGTGATGGAAGAAGTGATATACATAGAACATCAAGCTGTCATTTCTATAAAATGATTTTTTTTTTTTAAACTAGCAGTACTTTAGAAAACGCCTTAAAACACAGCAATCTTTCAGACAATTTTCTTATGTTATAACATCAAAAACAAAAAGGGATGAAGGCCGTATTCAAGTACTAAAGGACAAAAAAAGGGCGTTTTGAAAATCTTCAGTACTATAATTACAAATGGGACAGTTGCTATTCATAAAAGATTGGAAACAAAGAAATATGAAATTGATAAGCTTCATGAATGCTTACTAAATTTAAACATCTCTATTTAGCTTTCAGCACTTGCAGCTTCAGTTCAGTTACATTCAAGCTGTATTCATTTTAAACAACCTTTAAACCAAAATTTGATATAAAAACATCGTTAAGTGCTGGTAATACTTGAGTCTTGCAAGCAAATAAGCATTCTTCTTCAAATAGAACCCTTTATTACTTCCATGAGAAACTCTGAAAACTACAGTTTTCTCATGCAAATAATGTTGTAGTTGCTACCTACCTATCATTAATCTCAGCGGAGCATAGACACTTCTGAATACTTCAGGCAGCACACACTGCATCGCCTAGGTAAGGGATTAGGTGCCTGTTTAGCTTTAAAAATCTGACATGTATTCTCCTAATCCACATCTGTTTTATGGGATTATAGTATTTAGCTCACAGGTAATGTTTCATTAGGCTGCTACGAAAAGTTAAAAAGAAGAGTTAAGTATTGCTATTATTTCAACTCTAGAGCAGAATTTATTTCTTTACTAGTGATTGAAAGTATCAATTATACTAACACTTAATTATTGTTAATATAACTGGGATTTATTATCTGTGGGTAGGACTTCAGCACTACTTTTAAAATTTATGCTTATGGCTGTCTGCTATGCTTTGAAAATCATCATCATCATTTTATAATTAACATGCAGGGTATTAAACAAATTTAATCTTTTAAAGCTAATATTTTATGAAAGAGCAAGAGAAAAGACTTTCTCACAAAATAGCAGTCAGAATTATTTAAATCCAAAGCCCAAGCAATCACACAGTCTATTTTAACTAAAATAAATCAGCGAGAATCAAGCAGGAGCTCTAGACTGAAGGGAGGGAAGATGAGGAAGAGCACTTGGGGCCAGATGGATGGTACAGACAGAGCTGGGCTACAGAGGGTGCAACCTTACAGCACGTATGCCACTTCCCACGTGTGAACTGGGGTATACATTCAGCCACAGCAATTGAGACAAAGGTGTAGCAGCAATAACTTCTTGAACTTTTTATGTGATAGGGAAGGGAGCGATGATGTCTTATTACGAAGCTAAAAGTTGTGTTCCCATGAGGTTAATAGAAATTAGCTGCTGGTGGGTATTCCTTACACGAAAACAAAATTGTTACAGTAGCAAAAGGAATCCTCAGTGTTAGAAGAGAAAACAAAGCAGTTAAAGTATTGTTAAACATAACCTTCAGACTAGGGGAAACTATTATTTTAATTGACTGAATGACATTTATGAGGTGTCACAGGCAAAAACAAGAAAAACAGAGATGTTTATTTTTTCTCTTTTGTCTCCCATTACTGACACACAAGTCCAAAGGCTGGAAAACTCTCAGAGCAATGTAAAGTAGCAGAGGAGCTTGTGTACAAGAAAACCAGGAAACAGATTTGGAGCCGATTATCAGCAGGAACAATTTTCTCCTGGAAGGTGTAACAATTCGGATCTAGACTTTTGGTTTTCAGCAAAGTACTAGCTCATAGAATATAAAATAGTTGTTACATAAAACATAACAGCAATGAAAGCAGCCACAGCACTACTGAGCAAAAACATAGCAAAGGCACGTATTTTATGGAGGCAGTGACTATCTTGCCCACGTCATGTTACATGCCATTTAGATATTCCTCCCAGAGCACATGCTGCTATAAAACTCTTACTGCATTGCATTTCTTCTTTTGCAGTGTAATATTCACTACTATAGTTTTATGTTTGCATGTAAGGTGTGAGAGCTTATAAGAAAATAAGATGGAGCTGGTCCAAACATTACATTGTCCTTTTGAAAGGCAGACTACAGCAGCAGCAAAGTCACTGTCTGCCTCTCCTCTCACCCACTACTGAATGATAATGATAGTAAAGGACCTTCAATAGGAGACGGTCTCAAAGAAGCATGCAAAGGACCCAAGGTGAACGGGTCCGGCTACAGAGGACGAGAAATTCCATAGAAGCATAGAATTTGACTTGATAAAGATTTTCATATATCTATCTTAGAGGCACTTGCAGACATCATGAGTGAAATTTTGTGTAGCTGCTATGTGAACCATAAATAGTTTAATCAAAAACAATTAACTCAACTTGAAAGAGGTTTTTCCAGCTTTAGTATATAAATGGACCTTCGTAGACTGTAAGCACTGTAGGAGATAAAACAAAAAACAAGGTTGTGCAGACTAAGACTGCAATAGTCAAGATATACGTTCACGTTTCAAAGAAAAAGAAAGCCATGCATTGATGTGAGTCTCCTGTTAAAATATCTTTTCTCCCTAGTAATCAGACTGAAACCACCAGTGAAAAGTTCATAATCATTGTGACTACGACAAATATTTATTATCATTTAGTCTCAAATCAGTTCAGTCTGGAAAAGATTCCATGAGAGTGCCCGTGGTAAATTGCCATGCTGGGAAAAGAGTGAAAGAATATGCTAGAATACATTAATTCACTTTGTACTGCAGTTGTTGTAAAGTAACCAACTTCTGTGTTAAATTGACTTTATTTTACCTTGTGGAGCAAGTACTGCTTTCAGCACTGCAAATTAAAAATGAATCTCTAAGAACAACCCAAACTCCTTTCAACTGGATTCACAAAACAGCTGTCAGGGGAGACGCATTGAGCTCAGGAGAATAAAACCCACAGTCCTTCACGGCAGGTATTAAAATTCCCAAAGAAATTAGGAACAGTGTCCTCCAGTACATCCAGGGGAATATCCAGAAGAATAAATGGAAACACAATAAGGAGAATAACAAAAATCTAAGCAACAGGTGCTCAGACTCAGATTTCTTAGCAGGTAAGAGTCATCCAGAATTTGTCAGGAATACATTAATCCTGCTTGGAGAAAAAAAAAAGTCATAGAATCTTAGAATGCCTTAGGATGGAAGGGACCTCTAAAGGTCATCTAGTCCAACACCCCTGCAATGGGCAGGGACACCTGCAACTAGATCAGGTTGTTCAGAGCCCCATCCAGCCTGGCCTTGAATGTTTCCAGGGATGGAGCACCTGCCACCTCTCTGGGCAACCCGTTCCAGTGGTTCGCTACCCTCATTGTAAAAAATTTCTTCCTTATATCCAGTCTGAATCTACCCTCTTTTAGTTTAAAACCATTGCCCCTTGTCCTATTCCAACAGACCCTGCTAAAACGTCTGTCCCCATCTTTCTTATAAGCCCCCTTTAAGTACTGAAAGGCCACAATAAGGTCTCCCTGCAGCCCTCTCTTCTCCAGGCTGAACAACCCCAGCTTTCAGCCTTTCCTCATAGCAGAGGTGCTCCATCCCTCCGATCATTTTTGTGGCCCTCCTCTGGACCCTCTCCAACAGGTCCATGTCCTTAAATGCCACATGCTTAGAAGAATCCTTATTATAGGGTTAACAACTGCCCCACTCACCAGGCTAATGTGGTTCCAGGAACCTGAAAACCAAATTTTCTCTTTCAGATATCAGAATCATTTAACCTAGTCATTCAATAAAAAGAGGTTTTCATTTACAGAAATTGAACACCCCAATGATCCAGAAAACAGGCACAGGAGGAAAAGTATGCTCTGTGACCCCCCTCTGTGAGGAGAGAAATACAACAAATGGTATGTTGATTTTATTCTTTAAGTGGATTTCTCCTTAACTGAATGTTGCCTACCAAGGTGGTTTTATCAGATCTGCACAAAGAGGCTGAACTGCTGAGGAGCAGGATGACTTTCCTATCCACTTAACATCACAAGACTGCACAAACACTGGCAGACAGCATTGGGGAAATCGTGTCTGTTCAGGGAACAAAATTCTGGTCTTTTAAATCATTGGCTGCACTTTAGTAAAATCACTTCAAAGTATTCATAAAGCCACAAATTCTTTTTCATGAAAGAAGCAAGACAGTCTTCTCTTTCTTGCTGTCCTCTGAAGAGACAGTAAATGCTAACATGTCTTTGAAATGCTTTCAGGGCTGGAGCCACAGGCGGAGGTCCATATTTAGTAGAGTGTTTTGCCATGAATGCGTTGAATCAATACCAGATTTCAGCTTACTTGCGGGTACACGCAGACCCAAATGTATTGCTTCATGGTCCGAGTCCTCCGTGTCTTGAAAAGTTCACACCACAGGCACCAAAGCGTCACCGCTCCTCCCGTATGGGACAATTCAGAAAAATAACTTGTAGGAGACATGAAGCTGTAGCTACTCTTCAGGCTTCTAGGACAAAGGATGCCTGGAGATCTCAGCAGCACCAAAATGAGGAAGAAGTCACCTCCAAGGTATTTTCAGCAACCGATAGCCCATTCCTGTGATTATATGGGGCTTGGAGCAAGCACCAAGCCTTCAGGAATGGTACCCACCCACTGAAATGAAACCATATCATTTTGCCTGCAGCTGGTCTGCAGGCAGCTGGTTGCAGGGCTCTCCTTTCCAAGGAATGGGTTTCTTTGGACTGGTAGTCCAACGGGTAGAACAACAAATTATGGACCACAAGTGACAACTTATTTTATATTCTTTACTAGGAACCACTATGATAGTTGAGAGTGCATCCATACATTTTATATATGCTAATAAGACCCTAGTATTAATAGCATAACCATAATTCAGAAATTATAGGAATGCTCTAACACACAAGGTAGGGGAATTCAAGAACTCCAGTGTAAAGCAGGATTAAATGTATCCAGTGCTCTGTTTCCAAGGACTGCCAGCACAATGGACATTGGTTTAGCGCCCTTGTTCAGAAACTTATTGCCACACAAGTATCTAAGAATTACCACATGTTCAAACATACAATTTTAAAGCCAAATTAGAAATGGTTTTGACCAGGAAGAAGAGAACAGAGGTACGTCAGATGCAGATTCCTAAAAAAAGTCTCTGTTTTCATTTCTTGTTCTGTTTTCTAATTATTTTTATTAAAATAGAAGTTTCTGTTGGTTGTATACTTACAAGCTAGCTGAAAAATTTTATTCAAATTTTATCAGAAAGAAATCAGCCAGTAAACAGCCTAGAAAAGTAATTTTAATAGAATATGAAAGCAATTAAAAACAATCCTTTAGCATTAATATGTTTATGCCAATTTACTTGTAGCTAGTATTTGTTGCTCCAGTCACAGCATCTAATAACATAGGAAGCACTAAGATGAGCAAAGGTAGTACATATATTCTCATTTTTAAGTTTTATCAACCCATTTTGCCTCTTCCCTGTTTCTCCTACCAATGATTTTTGTATTTCTTAATTTAATATATTTTAAAGATTTATTAGTCCATAATGAAAAAAACCCAACACCCACCACCTACTGGCAAACCAACAGATTTAAAGACGTGAAAAAAGGCCCTAAAATGTCCAGAGGGGCTCTCTGGTCAGTGTTTCTGTTCCTCTTTATCACAAGCTAGCAAGGAACAAAACCCTGTCATTGCGATTTTTCACACATTCTGTGTGCGTATACTTCGCAGCTGAAGTCTGATCCACTGGCCCAGAGCAATCCTGGGTGTTACTGATACAGAGCAAGTAGTAATACACAGAATAGAAGACAAACTCATAGGAAACAACAAACTACGCCCACAGACAGGCATCCCACAGGTTTTGCTTGCTCTACAAATCTCCCCGAAGGTGTGCTGGAGCAGGGCGCTTCCTCCCACCGCGGCCGTGAAAGATGCTCTGCTGCATTCGCAGCTGCTCCCTGCCAGTGCTCACCTGGAGCACTGCACCTCTCCCTTCCTTCCCAGAAAAAAGGTCAAAGCCATTGTGAAAATGTGCAAATACTACGCGAAGCATTGCCAAGTGTATTCCAAATAAACTCAGGTGAAATCCCCCACTTTGCTATGCTGTGTATCACACGAAAAGCTCAAGCAGAAGTCGCTGTGCATTTGAGGTTTATATTCTGCTGCTAAAGAGAAAAAAAAAAAAAATAGAAAGGAAAATCCTTGATACTTCCTAGCTCTGTGTCTGCTTCACAGACAGGACAGGGAGAAGTGGCAGGGAACCAACAGGTAGCGTCTCCCCACAAAAACCCAGCAAATGCTCCCTGCAAAAAGGCAGCACGTTATCTGGATTCTCCCTACCTGCAGTTTTCAGCTTCTGCAGATTAGAGTTGGTATGGAACTAATCTGAGCGCATAAACATGTGGCTGGAAAAGAGAGCCTCTAAGTACAGAAACTGAATCCATTGGGGCTTTTTGTTAATTTTGGAGGCAGGGAAGGATGGAGAAAGGTGGACATAGGCATTTGGTTCTTACTTTTTAGCATGGGTTGGAAACAGGTGCCTCCCATCAGAGAGGATAGCTGGGGCCTGGGAAATGTTTAGTAATGTCTAATGGTTAGTAAATGTTTGCCTGAGGGTAAACTAAAATAATATCAATAAAGAATGACAAGGTAAAGCAACAAGCTCAACATAGGAATGAGAGGCTTTTGGTGAACTAGAAAGTGTACATATTGCACTAGAGTATATGCAGCATGATGTCTAAATTATTTTTAAACAGCAAATAACCAAGCGTTCTTAAGTGAAAAGCAGCTAAATGACTAAGAAACAAATTCCTAGCCCGCACTGTGTTGACTCAACTCCTCTGAGCAGGACCTGGCTTTCAG
The DNA here is from genome assembly GCF_965183815.1 of Platalea leucorodia. Lineage (NCBI taxonomy): Eukaryota > Metazoa > Chordata > Aves > Pelecaniformes > Threskiornithidae > Platalea > Platalea leucorodia. Next base: position 7,333,874 of record NC_138830.1, read on the forward strand.
GGAAGGCAGACTCCAGACTCGTGCTAACCGCCTCTGAAAAACTCAACCTAATGAGTCACATTTTAATATCTTCAGGCTGCAGCATATTAAAAAAAAGTCAGAAACTATCTTTAAAACTGCTTGCCTGGAATTTCAAAGAGCACTTTAGAACAATTTCCTAAATAAGATTTTCAAAATTTGCCAAGGATTATTGTGAATTAATTCAGCAGAAGAAGTTGTGCTTCCCATCTCTTTCCCTGGCAGTACATTGCACCAATACCCCTGCTTAGAAACCATTTTCCTCCCTTCCAGAGCACAGGATCAAGTTTGAGGTAGGTCATTTACATAAATCCATAATGCATCCACCAAGCTCTTAGTTCTCAAGGGTATTATAATGCTAATAGAGAAATGACAAAGCAGTAGTTTTATCTTCCTAGACCCAACACCTCTATACTTGACATCCATAGCCCTGAACGATAGATACAGCTGCAGGCTTTCCATTGTAGTATTTTCATAATCATTGCTTCTGGGCATTTATGGTCTAAAGCTGTCTGCTAAGGACTGTAAAAATGTTCTACTAAAGCAAGATAGTCTTAAAATGTTGAAGATGGCCCTATTTTATGAATGGATACTTAAACTGATACTTAGTAAGCCACAGACAGCACTTGCAGAACAGCTCATTTGTGTTCATAAGCACCGTAGCGTCAAAACTGTTGGGTAGAGCACCCCAGATTTCAGCTTATAAACCAGAATTTGCAGGAATAACACACAGCATATGCCAGTCCTGTTGGGTCTACCATCCAGTCAGTGGCAGATAAACAACAGCTAAGGCTCAAGACCAGGACCTATACACGTAATCTCTCTTCATGAAAAAGTACTACAACCTGTATTTTTTTTGTTCTGTCTGCCACAGAACAGAATTCAGAGGGGCAACGTCTGAGCCTGACCCACCGGCAGGTGACTGTGCAGAGGAACAGCCCTCCAGACTTTCTTGTATCCTGACCCTCTTTTGGCCAACAAAACTATGGTTCTCCCAGTACTCTATATCATTTTTCTAGGATAAAGGGTGGTTGAGGCAATTTCTTCCCCTTCATAATTTGTGTCTCTTTAAAGTACAGAAAAGTCAAAATAAAGCCAGTGGGCTTTCTCCTAGGAAGGAATGTGAAAGGGGTCTGGACCCCTATCATTTCAAAACCTTCTTGAAAGGTTTCATCCAGGGAGTAATAAGCAGAGAGGTAAATTCCTTAGTCATAGAGATCCAATGGCATAACACAAAGGTGTAAGAATAGCACCAAGATCTACAAATACGCTGCCACAAAATTCCTGCTAGCAGAGAAGTAATAATTTTTCGTAACATTTTGAGTCTTCTCCCCGTGCCATGAAACTTTAGATATAGACAAAAAGTTTGGATTTTAATTCTGGAAATACAGGGATTTATAGCATAACTATCTTACCTTCAAATGCTATATGAAGAAGCTAGGAATCAAAGTCCAAGCAAGAGCATCCATGGGTCTGATGTACAGTAATGAAAAGAAGCTTTGAAGATGGAATTAAGGAATGGACTGACACCCGCAACATAATCTATGTGCATCTAAAATACACTGTATACTTTTTTCCTTAATTTTTTTTCCATTCCAGAGTAGGAGAATATGAAGAAAACCCAGGCAGTCTAATTCAAGCTACCAAGGACCCAGAACTGCCACTAACTGCCTTCCAGATATGTCCACCTCTCCCCATCAGCTGTAAGACAACCTTAGACTCCTTACTTCACTCCTTCAAATTGTGCTTCAAAGTTTGCTCCATTTTTTGACATTTGCAGGAACCTTTTTTTCCCCTTTTTTTAAGAGCTGTTATTGTAAATGACTTTACATGGCACCATACGTCCTTTGAAACTTTTAGCAATAATTGATCAATTTTCCAATGTTTGGGGGGTGGGGGGTTAATGTGTTTTGTGTTAGCAGAGCTGGGCACACAATACATCTGAAAGCAGTTAATCCAATTGTCTTTCACCCAAAGGTTAGATATTCCCGAAACAACATTTTAGAAAATGTAGTCTAAATGAGGAGTGACCTGCATACACAATAGCCATCCTCATCCAAGCATCCATATAGATCACATTTCCCTTTACGGGAGAACATGTAGGATACAAGAGTCTTGTTGTAGGACTCAGAAAAAGCACAGAATCTCAGGCTTTTGGTTATAGCTACCTCAAATGCTGTTAAAGGAGCTGATCTCTCCAAACTAAGATATTTTAAACACCAGAGTCCAGCACAACAGTTTCCTCAATTATTTGTGCCATAGCCTACGGCCATTTCCACCATTGGGAAACTGCTAGGAAACGTAGGAGCAGGACAACATTTTGCACACCAGGAATGCGCCACCTTTTATGGCTGAAACATCAAGTCTAATTTGCCACTGGCGACTCGCATAAACGAAGTAATCTCATATCGAGGAAATAATATTGCTGCAGAACAAAATAAAACTATAGTTTGACCCAATTTCAGATTCCCTTGACAAATTTTAGAGGATAAAAACAAAAGTTGATATTTACAAAGTAACTTCTTTTAAGCTAAAAAATAATGCATAATGTTAACATGAAACATTTAAATTAAAATGGAATTAAGTGGAAGAATTGGAACTATGCAAAAAAACCTCAGCTCCTGTTAGTATAACATTGAAACATTGTCCCTCTAGGTGATCTTAAATGAATAAAGCCAGTAATGCTGCCCACGAATCACCTAATAAAACATGTCAGCTACAGACCAGGTACAGAGGGGACGTAAAAGCAGTCAAATTCTGAAATCTTAATTGCGTACTGGCTTTATATTTATTAAAGTTAGTTGTTGGAAACAGAAGTAACATTTCATCAAATAAATCACTTTAAGACCTTTTGCTGCATCTGTTAGACTTTTCCCTATGTGGTCTATGCTGTGCCCCCAGAAGGCAGAGTCCCATCACCCAGGTACTCGAGCTGCCAAAAAGTGGGGAAGGAAGGAGAGAGAAAGGGGGAAAATGGCATCATAGAAAGTTTAATTTAGGTGAATGTTGCTTTTCTTTATAAAAGGCCCAACTAAAGTAGTATGCAGCTATTTAGGCACAGGTGACAAAGTAAGGTCACTTTCCTTTATAAGCATTGAAGAATGGATAATATGAAATGCCTCTTCCTTTCCCCAGGAGCTCTGGTCCTTTCCATATTTAAATGGGGGGGGGAAGAAACCTTCTGTTCCCAGTGGGCTCTCCCCTATTTCCATAACAGAAAGCTTCAAAACTGTGAGGTGCCCTTCAGAGGTTTGCAAACCCATCTCATTTCCAAAAACTATTCATAGAAAATGCAACTCAAGAAGTTTCCAACCACAGCTGACCTGTGTAAAAAACCTGAGCAGCTGAACACCAGGGATCTCCTGAAAATCCCTGAAGTGTCCTTCTGGTTCAGAAAACCTCACCAGCTTACAGCCAGGTGCTAGTAAGTAAGGACGCACCTCCCAGCTCAGACCATACTATCCTGTAGACTAATAAACCTAACGCTTATTTTTTCAATGCATGCTGAAAAATATCTAGGAAGTGACAAAAACAGCATCTACATATTTCCTTCAAACCATACTGGGTGATACTATTCAAAGTTTTACAAAACACACATATATATGCGTACACATGCGCTTTTTGTGCATGGATATCTTCATTGCAGTTACCAGCAGGTGTTCTGCTTTCCCCCACCTGTACCGAGAACATTGCTGCTTGCATTTAAATGTAGATTTACAGGTAAATGGAAATACCAGGCAAGGATTTGCCAATAGAAAACTAGAATATGATAGCTACTTAAAGAGATTAACTTTCTTATTATTGTGTCACTGCACACTGTAATTCAAACAGCTGGTAGCCTCATTTCTGTAACTACGGAAAATTAAACTGGGAGAGAAAGCTCCTTTTTGTGCTGTTGTTTTCATGGCTACAAGACTTGGTTATGTGCCTTTTGTGCCTGTGGTCCCGTACAGGAGGCTCAGCATTTAAAGGGCAAGAACAGTTGTTTCTCCTATAAAATTTGTTTTTCTTTAATTTGCTAGAAAAGTAGTCCTGTAAAACTCTTCAGATAATCTAAACTAATTTGCAACAGCGGTGTTAACCTCACCTTTCCCTTACACAACAAAGGCAGGCAATAAATGTAGCAAAATTAAGTTTTCTTTGGTTTAATAGGTTTTTCACTCTAGGCTGCTAATTTTTACAACAACAGATTTATATTTTATAAAAACATATGTAAAACACAGCTGTATATGTTATGAAAAGCAAGAATAACTCATTTTGCTGACAGTTGTGACCCAATCTGGGCCAGACCTCACACTTCTCTAGAAATTTGTACAGCATTAATTTCAGCTTCAGTAATATCATTGCTGGCTTAAAGTTGTTTTCGTATGAACACTTGGAGCAAAACTGTCTTGGAGCACAAAGAAAATGAAAACTTTTTTTTCCTGCATTATAAAATCATCTTTAAGTTCCTTTTAACTCTACCACGAAAGCAGCTACCATGGGTTAAATTAGCCCATCTTTACTGAGGGACAGGCAGCAACCTTTTTCAGAGAAAACTATTTCCATGTGGGTACCTCAGGGGTGTTTAAAAATCTGTGCAGAGTATCTTTTACTCATGTTCAAATTAACTATACGAATTGGAGAAACTCAGCATGTATCATTAGCTTTGGAATTAGTTACTTTCCTTTCAAAGCATGAGTAATTTGTGTGCCTTCCTATTCCATACGGGATCTATGAGCCTTTTATTGAAGTAAAAGCTAGAGAAAGGTAATTACTGAAGAAAAACCTAGGAGAACTTAAACAGATAATAGGTTATGTAACAATCTTAGGCTTATCATTTCTAAGGAAGATTTTTTTCCCATCAGCCTCAGCAAAATGCTAAGGGTTTGCCTTAACTGGTGGGCTAGATTGAAACTCTGACTCATGGGACAGGGACCAAGATGTGACTCAAGCAAAGAGAAGCCCCAGGAGAGGAAGAAAGAAAAAAAAAAAAAAAAGAAAAAAGAAAAAAGAAAAAAAAATCTAGAAAACATGACCAACAAAGGAAGACTGAGAAAACTGGGGATGTCTGGTTTGCAGGTGCCTAAGGAGAGGGATGACAGCATTCTGCCAGTGTATTAAAGGTAACTAAAACGGTCAGGAATAAACTCTTCTCCATGGTCCCTGGGGAGAAAACTACAAGTGATGAGCTGAAATCACAGTCAGAGGGAATAAGGTTAGACACTAAGAAAAATTTCCTAATGGTAAGGACAGTTAGGTACAGGAACAGGTTGCCCATGGAGGTGATGGACTCTCTATGAGCAGAAAACCTTATAATAGGTAACACAAACACCTGTTGAGAACAGTTTTAATGCAATGGTGTTAATGCAGCGGGATGAACTGAATGACTATCCACGCCTATTTTCTACGTATAAATCAAGGCTGCCCTATTCACCAAACCAAGTTCTCATTTCCAAGACCACTATAACCACTGTACTCTCTTTTTGGAAATTTGACAATGGCCTCACCTATGAACAGTATCTCCCCCCAAGTACAAATGACCCTTCTCCCCTTGAGGAGAGCTGCAGGAAGGCGACCAGCCAGCAGCACCCGGTGGCTTCCTTGTCTTACTGCAAAAGTGAGTTCCCATCTGGTAGTGAGATTCTTACCTGTAGTCCCAATGTTGTCTGTGTCAGCCCCATCTTCGAGCATTTCTAAGCTCAGTACAGAAGTTTTCCTCTTGTTGACAGTGTGGTGATTTGGATTCAAATCTGTCAGAGTAGAAAATACAAATTAATTTATTTGTACCCATTTGACTCAGAGCTGCAACTCTATACTTGCGCTGGCGCAACAGGCTAACACAAATATTAGATCTACAAAATAATGACCTGATACTGAAACCAACTCGATAGAAATACTTAGGACTGGTCAATTCCCTTACAATGAATGACTGAAAACCATTTATTATTGCAAAAGAGAAATCTAGAGAAACAGTTTGTATTTCTGGTTCAGCCCTGATCACTGATGTAAGATTAACAAGTTCTTGGACCATCTGTGCACGTGTCAGCTCTCATTTCTCTCAGATTGTCAATACTAGAACTTTTCTGCAGCAGGGACAATTTCTTAATATGATCTGTCCAATACCTGAGCCCAATGGATATGTCAGATACCTAGTTCAAAATACTTAATATTAATGATTGTTTTCAGTTGAGAGAAAACACTGCTTGACACAGCTACCAAGCAGTCACATTTTATTGAGTCCAAAAAAAATGTATATTCTTCTCAGTTTTACTGAAGTGCATTCAGAAATTAAAAGCTTAACATAGAAGCTGCATAAAACGTTGTCCAGTGCAGTAAGGTAAACAGAGCAGTTGGTTACTTTACTGTTCTTTGGTGGCCCATAGGTTTTTGAACTTATACATGTGAAAAGCTGAGTAAGCAGAACAAAAAAAAATAGTTAGTGAAATGCAGAAGGAAGTGTGGTCAACAGCTCACTAAAGCAGTATTATTCACCTGTACTTTGACTATTTGGTTCAGTTAAATTCATGATCCATAAAATAGACAGCAATAAAATCAATTTTTTTTGTTTCTGTGTTGAATTAAAGTATTATTAATCATGCTTGAGAAAGCATTGCTCTTACTTAGACACTGCTGTAGTTTTTTTTAATCAGGAAGCTGAGCAATTGCAGATATTATTTCCCCTTGATAAGTTTCAACCCAAATCTTTCTTAATGCCCTAGTACCTTAAAGACACCCATGAGCACAAAATACCAAGCCCTAGCATAAAGACACAGAACTCAAACTACTACACATTCAAAAATGACACAATGCTTTAGTCAAAGTCCTTTGGGTTTCAGCCTAAAGTAGAGCCACAGCTGATGAAAGCAATCTCTTACAGGGACTCCATACCATTCCTGTCCCCTCGCAGTTGGGGGACACAAGCACATCGTGTCTGGGGCAACCCCTACGCTGCTTGCCAGGCAGCACGAGCATGTGGTGCATGGGTAGGACAGGCAGCAGGCTGGAGATCTGGGCCCTGATATCTCCCTGTCATCTCCTGCTTTCATGGTCACTGTTCTTCAATCACACCATTTTGAGGTTCTCTCTGCAGTGAGGCTTTGCATTTTCTTCTTTTCCATGATATTCTGCTGACATTTCCATTGCTGTTTCTCTTATTGCTATTTCTCTTATTCTTTCCCCTTCTCCAGAGAAAAGTTAGACATTTCCAATGGTAAACTTCATCCTTGCCCTTGAGCGTGCTTCTAGAGCAGCATAGCTAGAGAGACCGCGCAGTGGCCAACCCACAAACTAAAGCTGAAAGGATGGGGAGGGAATACAGCACACGTACCTGTGTCACCTTACTCGTGCTTTTGTTGCACTGTTTGTAAGTGACGTTTCTTTCAAAAACGGCTCTGTCACAAGTGAAAGAAATCTACTCTCAACATGCATTAAGAGCAAAAAAATCCAAACCCCTATGATCTTCATGGCTTCAATGCTCATTTAGGAAGCGCCAGTCACTCTGCAGTCTGGGTGCTGAATACTATTCAAAAGCAAGTCTTCAATAAAGGTGCTGTTGTTCCCAATAAGTATCCTTTATACCTATAATTTTAGGCTCACGCCTTTAAATATAAAAAGCTAGATGTCCTGTTGTTACATTAATATATTGCCCTCATTTCTGCATTAACTCAAGTGATTCTCTTAGCTGACTTCACCCTTTCGGTGATAACACCCCCATGGTGTCTAAATGGAAAGTAACTACTCATACACGAGTGAAGGGGGACTGATGAATTGCAAATGAGGATGACTTATGCAGCAACAGCGTGGAGAGCCAGTACATGTAAGTGGTTTTGAGCTACAGGTGTCTGACAAGTGTTCTTTTGCATTTCCCCCTATAGCTTCAAAGTCAAAATTCATCCATTTTGTCCTTTAGTAAAATTTAAATGACTGCCCCATACCTAGCAGTTTGATAACTGAGACTGTTCTCATTTTCAGGCTAGAAAGGGTTTCTGAAGTAAACACCTGGAAAAAATAAAAATCAGTCCTCACCCAGCCCTTTAAGCAGAAGAGAACTTTGCTACAGTTTTGCCATGTACAAGAGCCGTTTGCCGCTGACAAGGTTTGCTCTCACTGCTCTTCCCTGCTGGAGCTGTTTGCTCTTGATGTGTTTGTTATTGATGCAACTTGCCATCAGCCTCCACTTCTATCTTGGGATTCGCACCAGCCTCGTACACAAAACTCCTTGCTCCCAGCACTATTGACTGTCAGATAAATGCACTTTTCTCGTTAATAGGGTATCAGGCTGGCATTATGTTTTTGAAGACTGAAGAAACGTGCTGTGTGAGAGGGAACTTTGTAACCCATCTGCTATCAGTTGGTGGCTGCAGCATTGCAAGGTTGAGGAGCAAGGAGGTGAAATATTATGCAAGGTGGCTTTTATACAAGTACAGACAGCATTATCCTCACCAAAAAAAAAAAAAAAAAAAAAAACCAGCCCTGCATGATGTTGGTGATACTGCTGCTTTATCACTTGTTTCTAATAAAACCCTGCAGTCCTTAGAAAATTCGTCTCCAGCTGTGTTCCAGGTAGCTGTGTGCAACTCATGCAGCTCTGATAGTCTAAGCAATAGATATGGCTGTAAATGGCTACTTCTCATCACAATTTTAGTATCATTTTTACAGAAATAGTAACGTAATTAAATTTTGAGGATACCTGTTCAAAAAGACAACTGTTTCAGAATACTACTACTGTCAAAATATATTAATAATATTGTCCCTTAAATTTCAGCTACATTTAGAAAATTGAAGGATTCTGTCGATGCAAAAAAAACTTTGCATTAAATTATAAAACTTTAGTGGAACAGATGGTTCCATAAGTATTATACTAGTCAAATGCTGGAAACAGTCTATTAGTTTTAATACCTACGCAGACCATACAGAAAACTACAGTCAGAGTTGTAATACAGGCAAAAATATCATTAAAATGAATAGCTTCTGCAAGAATAGGAAATTACTCAGTAACTTCAGAATCCCAATAGGACGAATGACCTATAAGTGTCATCTGCTGATGGATACAAGCAATTGAGTCAATGTCAAATAAGCAAAGTGACATAATTTAGCTCTAGCATTCCTAGTATATCATAGCAGTAAGTAAAACATAAACATAAGACTATCATATCTCAAGAGCAAAAGAAATTAAGTTAATGAATCCTTAAAAAACACACTTGGGACCATTTTTTAAAAGATTTCTAATCATTAAATCCCCTGTGCCTAAATGCAAATGAAACAGCATAGCCATAAAAATGGATAAACTTCAAACAATTAATTCAGATAACCATTTCAAAATTAATCTAAAGCTTACCCCAATGTCTTGAACCAGTAAAACAAAAATTCAGTCTGGAAATTCTCTGTGACTCAGACTAATTCTGAGATTTCCAATAATTAGGTTCCTTCTGGTGGAAGGCTATTTCAGTCATTTCAGCTAAGCTTCCAGTTCTTGCCTGACCGATATCCCAGATTAATCAAATATTTATCATAAATTTCAGAATGTACCTCCTCTTACTAAAATATTTTTGGGTGTTAATACAGTTTGCCAAGTTTAGCATGCAAGCCATCACGTTGTGGATACTGTGTTAGGATTACATTTTAAATGGCATTTTGACCAGAGTGATTCAGCCAAAGAGTTCCTGAGCACCTCCCCGGGACTCCGCAGGCTCAGACGCGCATATGGATCTGGGCTCATATCGCTGTCTGTTTGGCTGCTCATCACAACAGGAGCCCACTTCAGGTGTTCCGCCCATCCAGTACATCCTTACACGGGGCTTCCTAAGTGCTAACAGAAGGTAAGTGGACACTTAAATGTTTTGCAAGATGACATTTTATTAGAAGAGAGCTGTAAGAGCTGCAGAACGATTTCATTTCTTTTTTTCCTTGAATACCAAGAGAAATGTTAAATAAACGAGGAACCCTGTGGTCAGTAGAGTAGCAGTCTGACTGCTGTCTGGTCCTTCCCTAACAGATGAACCCATCAAGTGGGAAGCTATTTTAATGAAGCAAGAAGATATTTTTATGGTAATTTATGTATTTAAGAGGCAATGCCTCTGATGAAGTGTGTTCCAACAGGTTTTGAAAATTATGAAGTCGGAATGCCTTTTTTTCTAGACAAACACTTCAAGAAGATGCATTTTATGTTTCACAGATTAGCTGCTGCCGTTTCTCATCCAGTTTAGCTCCAGCATATGTTAAGGTATTCCCTATTGTGTTTTTACAGCCACAAACAGTAAACTACCCAAAGCTCTAAGGAACAGAGTGAACAGCATGTGTGTTGTGTTTCATCACAGAAATCACAGAGAACATAAATTAGTGAAGTCATCTGTGTCATTTATCCACCTAATTGGGCTTCTCAAAAGGATCAATTTTCTCTTTCCCCCTTTTAAGTTCACAGTACACCTTCTGATTTTGGATACAGACACATCATCACTTAAAGCAGCATAATAAAAAACATAAATCGTATGGTGCAATAAAATGTCAGAAATGTAACCTTTGTGGAAACCATATAGTTAATGACCTATCCTGTCAAGCTTAGATGCCAACATTTATATTTCCATTTCCAAATTAATATTTTGATATGCAAACTAAAATACATACTTGCGAGTCTCTTTGGATCCTTCTCTAGGTTCATTCTGGCACTTGGAATCCATTCTAAGACATTTGCAGTATTATGCAGGCTGGCTCAGGTTCACAAAAAGCAAGTCAAGGCTACTCTTGGAAACACTTGCCTGAGCATCTGTCAAAGGAAAGAAAAAGCATTTCACACGTTCCGTCAAAACTGTAAACTGGTCAGTTCAGCCTTTCATAGACCTGCTCAAGCTTCTTCAGCAGCTAAGCGCCATCAGTGTATGTTTACCTTATTCTTATATCATCAGAAACTGGAAGCCTAAATATTATTTTCAGTGATATCCCTGACAGATTTCCACTGAGTTTGATAGGATTGAGATCAGGCCTGTTTCACACATCACTGTTTAGTCTCCTTTTCTCTTGGCAGCTAAACCAATATAACAGCACTCCTTCTGCTCCTCCGGTCCTGGCTCACACTAAGGTCCAGTTCCCCTGGAAAACCCTGTTCCTGTCTGACAGCTCCATATATCCATTCCCCATGGTCTTAGGAAGACAATAGGAAATCTATCCTTATGGACAGAGGAAGAGATCATTCTTTTATGTATTTATACTTTTCAGGGCTAAGACTAAGGAATTTATGCTTAAGTTAAGGCAAATCTGAGCAAGTTTCAGGAACAGAGGACTTGAACGCATACTCGGATTTATTTTTATTGAATTATTTTTCTTCAAGTTAACATTTCTGTAAGCTACAAGTCTCAATCTTTAACACTCTGCTTCTAGCATGCAAGTTCTGCAGGTGTCTTTTCAGAACCACAGCATCAGTTCTTTACATAAATCAAGCCATTCAAAGATGCATCTATGAAGGCTGGAAGAGTAAAAGCCCTGTAATCAACTGTAAAAATGACCCATTCAAAGTTTTCAGATTTCACACTGTACAAAATGTTTGAGCTCAGCCTCTAAGTTACTATGGAATAATTCTTCAGCAGTTACCAGTGATCATTCTAAGGAAATTCAACAATAATTTATGATAAATTGCCAGATTGAAGGGCTTGGTCACATTTAAGGTGATGGCTCTTTTGGTTTTGACCAGGCAGAAATCCAGCAGATAACATCTCAGCCACACAACACTGGAGTCCCATTTACAGAAGAAGGCAATAGGGAACGCACAAGGTTTCATCAATAAGGAAAGCTTGAGTGCACACCCCATTTTTGAAAATAACCACTATAACTAATTTTGTATGGAAAATATCTAGTTTAAAATCTGTGGAATAAAGGTTTAGTAATGACAAGAGAGTAGTAAACAACAACGTAGGAGTCACAACACGCAGGTCACTTGGGAGAACCACAGGAGAGCTTTGAAAGTGGGAAAAGAGACCTGATATCTTCTACAAATATCAGCAGAAGGAGTCATAAGTCAGCGGCCGGTATTTGCCATTTAGGCTGACAGATAAACATCAGGAACCAGGATGTCAAATAAAGAATCAAATGAAGACGCCAAATGAGAAGACAAAAAAACAGCACAGCAGATGGAGATAAATAACATGACTGTTTGCTGGAGAGAGAGTGCCTGAGAGTTACAGCTTATTCACTGAGAAATGACAGCAGCCGCCTACATAGCCACCGCAGGCTGCCTGTGCCCATGGCAGCACCTGCCAGCTGAAGGGGAACAGGGCCACGTGCCGACATCCCCACACAGGGGTGAGGACCATCCCTGGTGCCTGCTGACCACGCAGCTCTGGTACACATCTATTCCTCTACGTCAAGGCAGAGCTCGAGGTTGGCGCTTTGGCTTGACCTGATTCACAAACTAAACCTGGAAACCCAGGGAACATTCAGCCAGGGTGCCAGGAAGCTGAGACCTGTGCCAAGCACAAACTAAACTGTTTTGGAGCATAGTTGTGCTGTATAAAGGAGCAGATGATGAGTGGCTGATGGAGAAACACAAAGTGCAGAGGAGGCACTAGAGAAAAGTGTTTAACAGAGTCCTTGTGCTTTCCAAGTTTCTCAGAAGTGAAATATTGTTTGCTGTTTTGCCATCAAAGAAAAAAGTTTTCTATTTTTATTCAGCTGATGTGACAGAAAAGCTCTGCTGATTTTGACAGGACCAGAGAATCCTCACAGCACACTGCTAGCACCAAACTTTTAATGGTTACAGGAAAGTCCCTGACTAAAGCAACGAGAACAAAAGCAGCATCTGTCTCTGGATAAATTGCTGTCTGGAATTTCCCACCAGGAAACTTGATTGCATTTAACAGAGAAAAACTAAGTGACAGAGAAAGAGCTAAACTAAAGTCCTTGCCAGAAAACACTATATTGAAAACAGGACACGAGGAAAGGTGTGCACCAAAATACGATGCTCCCACTCCTCTTAGCTGCATCTGCACTCTGGTGTAGCAGAGTTGATCCCAGCAGCAGGCTGGGAGGCAAAGCCAGCCCCAAGGGGAGCTCTGCCTGCAGGCTCGGGAGATTTACTCCTCAGAACAGCAGAGATGGCTGCGCCACACATCATGTTAAGCTGATTAATTGGACCAGAGCAGTTCGAAGGCCAGGAGGAAGCTGGTTGATATTTATCTCAGAAATACCTGCTTCCCAGGTATCTCCATGAGTGCTGAGGCACTTTGGCTGAAGAAAGATGAGAAGGCTGGGATGACAGGTGGTTCATAGCACAAGCTACACTATAAAAGCTCAACACAGTTCAGAAGAAAAAGAAGCAGATTTTCTACGAACAGCTACCCGCATCTACCTGCAACTGACACTCTGCTATGATCTCCTGTTACTAACTAGCCAGCAGAAGACAGTAGTAGTATATTTCTCTTATTCCATTTCCCTTACGCTATCCTTTACCTCACTGACTTTTCAGGTGTAACTCAGCTAAGAACATCTCTCCTCCCTTAGGATGGCATATTTATAGATGCCCCCTCCATCTTCAACCAGTTTATTTTACCATTTACAACTGTATGATTTAACACAGTGAAACATTTCAGGACACAGTCTCAGCACAGTAATTTTACTGCACAGCGTATTGCAGAGTCACAGAGGGGCTGAGGTTGAGGAAGCACCTCTGGAGACCATCCAGTCCAACCCCTGATGGACCTGAGGCAGCCGGAGCAGGTTGCTCAAGGCCATATCCAGCTAGGCTTTGACTATGTCCAAGGACAGAGATTGCACAACCTCACCAAGCAACCTGCCCAAGTGTTTGACCACCCTCACCATAAAATAGCATTTTCCTATGTTTAAATGGAATTTCCTGTATTTCTATTCATGCCTGTTGCCTCTTATCTTTTCATTGGGCACCACTGAGAAGAGCCTCACTCCATCCTCTCTCCTCCCGCCCATCAGGTATTTATGCACATGGGTAAGATTCCCCTAAGCCTCCTCTTCTCCCAGCTAAACAGTTCCAGAAACAAAACACAGAAACAGAAATAAGGCATTCTCAACTTGCAAAGAAGTACTACTTGATTTTTCTGCCTTATTACAGTTTTATTATATAGTTCTCCTTTCTTTGAATAAAATTTGATTTTAACAAGATCACTGTGCCATATGCATAACTAATCACATAAGGGCCTGTATACTTATTTAAGCTCCACTGGTTTTGCAACGTGCCCTCAATAAAGCTTAATAGGCCACATACCCCAACTCCGACAAGCCCGACTGATTATTTAGAGTTGAGTGGTTTCTTTGTTCTCTCTTAGTAAGAGATGTCACAGTCATCACAGCCTGATTGGTACTTTCCATTGAACAGGAGAGAAATTTGCACTTGTTATGTAGCCATTTATAAAGATTTCTTAAAGGATGGAGAATTGGAAATGAAATATAAAGAACAGTAAATTAAAACTATGAGATAATCCAGCAATGAAAACAGACACTGAAGAGGATTTCTTTACAGAAGTTCTTAAAAACATATTTCTGCGGTAACTATGAAGTCATTTGAAGATGGTGAGAAGAAGGGATCTGGAAATACGGTTGCACAAATTTCTTTTTGTCGATACTTAAGTAACCATTAGCCTGTCCAGACGACATAGGATCCTACTCTTCCCTAATTCAAACTAACGTAAATAATGAATAATGCCAAAGGATGCAGCACTTACTCCAGTCACGCTAGTATGAAGAAGAGAGACACAGCCCTGGCCACCCCATGCTGCTGCCTCTGCAGGACTTGTGCCACAGCTGCAATCATTGCACAGCCATCAGGGCTGCTTTTTGTAAATGTCTTTCAACTACATAAGGTTTGGAGGGTCTTTCCCTTTCACTGGCTTCTATGTCAAAAATCCCTGCCTCTTTACTGATTTTGTTTGTGGGATTGTCTTTGTTGTTCCAAGGGAAAACAAATATTAAGATATACATTGAGAAAGTGTTGAAACCTGCACAACAGCAGCAGTGCTTAGTATCCAAAACAACTGAATAACAACAGCAAATATTGAAGTATTGAAGCCTCTCTTAGTACCATTTTTAGACAGAAAAATACATTTCCTGCCTAGCATTACCTTTTTCTAGCTGTAAACATTCACTGTGAAACTCTTATCCACGTTGGTGTCTTGCATGACTCTGCTGAAATTATCTATGTCAAGAAACACAGCAATGTGTTTGTGGTTCATGGTAACTGATGTGTAAGCAGGATGTGATCCTGCTCCTCCTCAGCATCGTCCCTCAGTCCCCAGGACAGATCAGCCCCCACATCCCCTCTGGATTTGGTTCAAGTACAGTCCAGGTAGGTTCTCTGCTTGCTGTCAATACAGCTGAGGAAAAGCATCTCCTGAACTCAGCAGGGACACAGGATGGCATAAAGTCCACCCAAATCCCACCCAGAAGAAGCAAATTCACCCAGAGAGATAACACTGAACAAGCCAGAGGAGAGAGAGCAGCACTGAATATTTCATTAAACAGAAAGCTAGCACTATGTGCTTTATTGCTTCAAAAATCTGAAACTCCAGGCATTTACGACTAGTGGAAAGTGATTTGCAAAAGCTTTGTTAAATGAAAACCTGTAGAATTTAAATTACTAAAACTAGGTTTTAAAATTGTGATACAGTCTACCAGCTAAGGATTAATCCATGACTCTTGAAACAAAATGCTAACAAAAATTAAAAACAGTCACAGAAATCAAAAACAGCCTCAGAAATGCAAGAGACGATACTGTCCCTGAAAAGTAGTATTTTTCCCCTGCGTATTCAGGTAGTCATCTCACAGATGTACCGTATGAGAACTGTATCAGATCCAGCCAAAGAGGATGTAATCATAACTATTTTTACATGGCATAAGTCTCCTCTTTGATATTTTTAAGAACGCTGATAAAGTACTTCAAAGAGATACATGCAGTCATGCTTATCCTCCCTTCTCAACGCAGTATGTATTCTGAGAGCTGCAGAAGGACAGAAAATTCAGCGTATTTTTAGCTGTCATTTATATTTCTATCTCTGCATGGGATTAAGGAAGTTTCTCCTTCTTCTGAGAAAAATGAAAGTACCAAGAATAAAACTGCAAAATCAACAACCAACATCTGCTCAACTAATATTACTGAAAGAATCCATTTCCCAGAGGGATTAACAACTACATAAGCATGGATCAATATTGATATAGCCAAATTATCCAGATGCATGCAGAGAATCATTTGCTGCTCCTGAAGATAAATTTTAAAACTTAATAAATGTAATTCCTCATTACTGAATGAAGATATTTGGTATGGATGTGCATCCTTCTAACCTCAATAAAGAAAGGAATGTGAATGCTGCTACTCTAGCTGAGCTTGAAAATTTTTAGTTTTGAAGATATTATGAAAAATTTATCAAATAATTTTGAAACTTGCTTTAATGTTTCCAAACATATCAGCAATCTCCATAGACTAGGAAACCAAAAATCAGATTTACAAAAATTTAGTATCACAGGTGAAAACCCAGATTCTCTCAATCCTGTAAGAAGCCCATCCAAAACATGTAAATTGTAATGGGTCAATTTTTGTCACAATTAGGCCCCACTCAACTAGAGGGAAGTCAATGATCCATGAATCAAGGTACAATTAGGTATCATTTATGTCAAGTGGCCTTAGTTTAAGGATTATCCTAACAATTTTTTACTCACAAACTACTTAAGTAATGTTGTGGAAGTTATGGACTGTTGACTGCACTTTTGTTTACCTAGGGATGGTGCTACTTTACATTTTGAAGAGCAAATTAATTATAGAGGAACAAAAACAAGTTTGTACCTAAATTAACTAAATTTTGTTACCTAGAATTTTTTGCTCCAATTTAATTATAGCTAAATTGTATCATCACTAAATTAAAGCTAAGCCCAATTAGTTCTCCAATTCTTGCTTCAAGAATAAATACTATTTGCCTTCCAGGAGCACTAAAGTATAGAAACTGCTTGAAATTATATCTTTTAAAAAGTGTTTGCTACCTACTTCTAATTAAAACTATTCATCACTGGAATATCATTTGGGGTTTTGTTGGGGGGTTTTTGTTATTGTTCTGACAAACATTCCAGACTAAGCCTAATATACTTAATTTTTAGCAAGTAAATGTCTTGCTTTCCTGGGATGAACCCTGAATGCCTCCCAGACCAGGAGCACTCAGCACCTTAACGCTCTGGAAGCAAAGCCTCTTGCAGCTCCCCAGGGTGTGCACCCAAGCAAACTTGCTTTAACTACCCAGCACTTGTCCCCATGGGACATGCCTCCCTGCGCAGCTTTTACACCTCTCTTCTTTTGCCATTTGTCACTACTGCCCATGCACTAGTTAATGAAGACCTCATGAATGGCTTGCTGGCATTCCTACCTACAGAGATTATAAGCGTTGCAAAGAAAAGGCCAGGAGCATACACATCCTCTGTCATCAGCTGCCCTGCACTCTTCCCAGGCAGATTCATGCCCAAATTTTCAGCAATACTGGGGCATTTCTCTATACAAATTGCAATGCCCAGCATCAAAGCCGGCATCTCAATTTCCAGAGTCAGTTGTGCTCTTAAGTGTGGCAGTTAAGTGTTTTTAATTTAAATGGCTTTAAATTTAATATTTAATTTAATTAAATTTTGCATTTTAATTTTCATGCAATTTAAATGGTGAAGTCTGGATTGCACAAAGTGCTTCAGCAGCCATTTTCTGAGATAAAAAACGAGGTTTAAAACCAAGATTAAGGCTATTGAAAGAGTTAGGCACTGTGATACTTTGTGGAAAACACTTTACATACACCTTAAATAATATGGGTCATCTTCCTTCATCAAGGAAACAGAGGCAGGTAGGAGAAAAACACTGAACTTAAAATACATATTCTAAGCAGTTTTGGAACAGCATTTGAGAAAAACGCCTTTTATTATGAAAGGAGACAAACCTTGATATGATTATACCACAGAGCACTTTTAAAAAGAAATTCAGTTTCTGCATGCTGGGCCTGATCTGGCAATTCCCTTTTTGTCAGCAAAAGCTAGAAATGTTTCAAAACGCCACAGAATCAGGCACTCAGAAAAGTGTCTCTATTAGCACCCATGCTAACTTGTTCTAAAAGGCTCTTTCCATCTAAAACTGTAGAACTTGCTGCCTTGAAAACAACACGTATCTCTGCTAATGGTTGAGTTATGAAAAGGAATTTAAAAGCAGAAATGTCAAAGAAAGGAAGATTTCTAAAAACCTTGAGCTTTTACCTTCCTCAAAGCCTGGAGCTGCACAAATTGCTGATGAAGTTATACTCTGGAAAGCCTAGATAATGTGGGAAGCATTTCTACTCATGTTTTTTCTATCACTTATCTGTTAGGGTTTGTTTCTTTTCCTTTTTTTTTTTCTTCCCCCCCCCCCCCCTTAAATCAGACTTGCCTGCTTCTTTCTTGGGAATTCATTCCCCAGTGAACAGATAAGAGGAGAGCTACGTTTTAAGCAGAAGAAGGCACAAAGATAGTATCTCAGGCATCTGGGATGGGTCAGCAAAGATGCAGCAGGATATCTGAACAAGAGCACTTAGGTTCAGACTCAGGCTCAGCCGCAGCCCATGGCCCCTCTCCTGCTCCATATTCCCTCCCGGGAGGCAGCCCCCGTCCCGTGGCAGGAGGGATGTACCCGCAGGCAGCAGGTGCCCAGCTGAGTGATGGCAAATAGCACTTGCAATTGAGGAGTTATGTCAAAGAAAGCTTCTTTAGCTGAGTCTGTCCTGGAAGGACCTCCATCCCCATTCGAACTTGAAACAACAGATTTCATTTACTGATCCCAAAGCTCTGCTTTGCCTAAGGACTGAAAATATTGGGAATTTTATGACAACTTGAGACTTTCGTCTTTAAGCCTCCTACTAAATCCAACAAACTAAAACCAGCATTTACATTGGCTCTGTTTTCTGGAGTCTCCAGAGTTTTTAAGCATATCATTTTTGACAAGACATATTTAGATATGCACAGAAGAAAAACACAGCTTCAGCTTTTAATCCATTGCTGAAGCACCTCCAGTCACTCTTCCACTCTTAATGCCCAGGAAGAAACTACCGCTTGCAAAGGAAACTGCTTCTTGCTGAGCCTTTGGCTTCCCCATCAGTGCGTACGGTACCACCACCAACACCTTCCAGTGCTGTTCTCACCTCGGTATTTATTGGAAAAGTTTTCATGGAAGTGCAAAAACCAGAAACACTTTTAAGTCTGCTGCCAGAGGTGCAAACTATAAAAAAAAAAGTGTGTTATTACTGTAGTACCTAAAAAAAACCCAATAAGCTAATATAAAGGGAAATATTTGGGATTGCTACTTTTACTAGGCTATTACCTCTTTATAACAACGTAGACAGACCCGATCCATCACAGCTTATAACAATATATATATTTCATACCAAGCCAGCCAGAAAGAACAAGAACTGCCAAGGAGAGAAATCAAACTCCACCAAGTTGGACTTCCCCATTTCCACTTCTCCTCTGCTCCAAAGGCCCAACATCTGCAACGTTTCCACAAGGAATTAAGGTGACCAGCAAGAAATACGGCTTCAGCTGTGGAATACAACATGCATATATATCATTTGCATGCATGCTATAACAGTCTTGATGACCCAACCCAGTGGGCTAAAATTCCAGTAAACATAAAATTGCGCAGGCACCATCCAACCAACACCTTGTGCACGTGCTGGCTGCGTACCACTACTGCGACATACTGTCTGCAGTGAGAGCTGGCTCCTCTTTCAAGGGCAGGAAAGCCCTCCACAGTAACTCCGAATTAAAAACAAACAATATTATTCAAGAAATTATAGTCCATTTGGAAGATGCAACCATTAATTACTTCTGTGGTTTTCTAGGTTTAGGTTTTTAAACACAGTACCAAAATGCTTTAAGATCCTCCTGATTAAATAATTCAGAATGTTTGTACTATATAACATGTTTGAAGGGGAGAGAAAACTATGCTAAACACTTTGAATTCATAAGCAAGCACCTCATTAACATGCCCTGATATCAAATATTTATTACCTTCTCCACTGTAATGATCTCATTTAAGACAAGTGTGAGAAAACCCCATCTCCTATTAAAGTTGGCAATGTTTTATTTACGTGCTCTTTAATATTCACTTTAGGTCACACCAAAATATAAACACACAATTAATATTTCATTAATGAGAAAGTAAAATCTATTTCTCTGGCTTGTGCAGGCTTATTTCATTTGGAGAAAGACAAAGTAGGGATCATGTGCTGTGATGCTGCGGCACACACTGCTCTGAAAGGAGAACAATCAATATTCAGTTATTGAAAATCTCTTTTTCCTTCCCAGATTTGCTCAGAGAAGTGCAGCCTTGCTGTTTCTACAGGAGTTGCAATCTGCTGCTTTTTCCAGGAAAAGAAGTAGCAGATTATAAGGGCCCAGTAACAGATTAAATGCAACCTCAGGATGCTTCTCTGCTTGCTGTATAGCATGCGGTTAGGAGAAGGATTCTCAGGGCATGGGAAGGAGCTGGAGAGATGCCACATTATCCACATTAATGATTTAACCACTGTAAGCAACCTACATGTAAAACATTGATGGTCTCGTACCTGTGCTGCAGATATCAGCTCTTAAAAGCAATTCAACCCCCGGATCAACACCAGGCTTTGCAGTGATGCCTTGAGCAAGGTTCAGGTTGGCGAGCACGGCAGAGCACCAAGCTCTGTGCCATCAGCTTTCTTGGTGACCGCATCTGCGTAACCCCAGAAAGCTCATCAGCCCTTGTCCCTCCCTGGGTCCAGGGGTCAGACAGAGCTCCTCTCTCCCTCTGCCACATCAGCAGCAGTTTCAGCATGACCCAGGCGTTATTTTCTCCCCCAGTTAAGTGTACTTTGGGTACGTTTCTCCGAGACCACTACCCTATCCACAGCTCTCTTCCAGATCAAACATTGGATCCATTTTTTTCCACATGGATAGATGTGTGCAGTTTTGTGGCAGGGACACAAGCTGCAGTGTTTATCAGGTAGCAGGCAGCATTTCATAAGCTGGGCAGTAGAGTAGACAATGTTTGTTTGTGTAAGTGACATTGCTCACACGTACAACATTTCAGCATTTTGCCTACACTTATTTTTCCTTTCAGCAACAATGATAGCTGTAACCTCTTACTATGTACCTCAGTAAGACAAACACTCACCACTGCTTATTTACCCAGAATTGCTGAAAAGTACATTCATGAATAGGAAATCTCATGTAAATACAAACTCTCCACACCTCTCTTCTGAGGGATGGATTACCAGAGGCAACGCTGCTGCGTTCAGCGGAGGCTGGGATCAGGCAGCATCTTTCCCTTGATTTTACCAGTCTTCGGATATACATATCAGAGTTAATAAAAACGTCTTAGCTTCTAGGTTCTAATCCAACACCCTCTAGAGCAAGCTGTGATACTCAAATTGACTTCAACAAGCTTCTGTTGAGCATTAGACCTCAGCTCTCATCCTCGGTTTGCACATTAATTAACTGCCAAGCACACTCACCAGGAGCCTCGCTCAACGGGACTTACCTGACAAAGAGTAGCGCAAACCCTTGTGATCCCCCCTATAACCAGGGCTGCTGGTACTCATGGCATAGCAAAAGAGCATCTTGGGTGAAAGCTCACCTTTCTCAGCTTTGCCTGCTCAAGTGCTCTGTCTCTTTTGGCTAGGTCTTTCAGGTCCACCCTCAAAGGGCTGCCCCTCTCCATCGTGCGTGGTGCACCAAGGCTGCCAAGCACTGCTCTTCGTAGAGACGGTGTGGGCTTGGGATGCTGCTGTCTTCTAATGATTTTCCACAGCTTTGATATTATGAAACTTGTGGAACTACTTTTTCCTCCCCTTGTGTGACTCTCAGGCTCAAGGTATATTTTTGGATAAAATATACCAATGAAGCATTAGACAGAGTATATACTCCTTAGCTAGAACAAAGCAAGTTTGAGGGGTGCCAAGATGCTCTCAGGCTAGTGACACATTTCTGTGGTCAGGCAACAGGTAGAATGAGGAACCTGGCTTATACACAAAATGCGGGGTGTCCACTGAGGATACACAAGGGTAACTACCCTAGACTCTTCTCCCTGGTACGTAAATTAAACACAATACACTGTAATCACAAATTTCATTTGATTTGATTTGCTAAACTACACCTAGAGGTTAGAAGACTGAGTACACCTTGGCACGTGAGGAAGAATACTACTATAACAACATCAATACAGAAGATTGCGAATTGCTTATCCTTCTGGCAGGATTTGTATGGCTAGGCAATCTAGAGATCAAAGCCAAAAATCATTACTTCATGTATGTATAGACAAATAGGAATAGAATAAATTCTATTAATAATATTAATAAATTCAATTAATAAATACAAATAAATTCACAGAGATTTCTTTTCAGAGCTGTTAGGTGCTAGGTAGTATGCTTTATCATTAACTCTTACTGCTAAAAATAAAGATTTCAAACAGTATTAAGAGTTGACAAAATTATCAGCTATTCTAGACAGTGCGAGACACCCTTGGGTCAGATTGACTTACAGGGTGGTACAGTAGTCTTGTAATGAATCAACAGAAAGTTCACATACACACAAGGTTACCCACCTTCTTCCCTCACAAAACGTATTTGTCAGGACTGATAATCTCAGCCTGGTATTGCTGAGCGCAGAACAGCTACTGTTCAGCAGAAGCACAGCTGAAATCCTGATAGAAAATACCACCCAGTCCATTTCTGAAGTAGACTGAACAACGAGGGCATACGTATCTGACAGAGGATTGAACCTGAAATGCATGCCAACACTCGAAACGAATCATTTGCTGCCAGACATGGTCATACACATTTGCAAATGCAGCTGGCAATTTGCCCACCTCATTTTGGGAGCCTAGCTCTTGTTATTGCCAAAGGGGGGGGAAAAAAACCACACACACACACACCACTGTTTAGGTTGAACTAGCAGTGTCCATAGCTCTGAATCAACAAGATTAGAAAAATCTAATTCAGGAAAAGTTTAGGACAGATCTACCTACAAGTCTCACTGTGCAAAATAGATACAGTTGAAGAAAGTTGAAACTTCTCCAGGCAGATGAACGATTACCATCACCTCATGGAGACGAGGGGAAATATTAGTCATCCTCAGTGTACTTTATACTAAATATGAGGAAGAAAATGCTTTGAATGTATACTAAGTTTGTAAGGATTTGACATTGCATAATGAATAATGCATCAGTGCTTGGCTTTGGGAAATCCTGACTCCTGGACCCGAATTCATAAAGAGGCACATGGATAAAAATCTTTTACTTCTGACTTGACAGATGAAAAATTTAACAGACGTCTTCAGAGCTCCTTAGTTGTTAAGTGGACACTTTTTAGTTGGTGAAACTTCAGAAGTTCAGGTGACCAACACTTGTGACCTACTGAACTGATAGATGAAGTTTCAAAATTGCATCACTATATCACCTGAAGATTACTTTGTGGTGTTCTGTCTTTTTGGCATGTCCATCCAGCCGGGAATGTTGGATTTCTTGTATTATACACTGGATATCCCCCTAGCAGCTAGGCACAACAAAAGCATAGAAAGTACTTATCCTGCTACACTTATCTAACTGTAAACAATTTTTCAGAACGATTAATATATTTTGGATTTTTCTCATGTCTCTCACAGATGTCTGTCTACCTAACTAACACAACAACGGTGTGAGTTAAAACGTTGATGACCTCTTCTGACCTATTTAGAGGCGTTACAGACATACGATATGTGACCCTACTGCTGCTATTATGTGGAACCTCATTAAATGTAGGCATGGATGTGTGGGACCACAACTCTGTTTTCCTTCCTACATTAGCCAACTCTGGTTAAGGGGTCAAGCACGTCCATCACATCAAGTTCATGAATTATCACATCTTGACATCAACGGCAATTCAGACAACAGTAACTGCTCTCACAAAAAACCTAAACAACATGAATTTATTTCATCTTCCATTCCTGTAACGTAAATCTGTCCTCTTGATCCAACAAGAGCACAACTTGCTAGTAATACGTATCAAAGACCTGCAACAACTCCATTAACATCCATCAGCCAAAGAAACAATCAGAATCTAGGCCATTAGTCATTTGGTCTAGATACAGGTAAAGGGGGGAAAAAAAGAAAAAGTTAAAAAAAAAAAAAAAAGAATATAGAAAGTTTTGACAGGATAAAAGACTCCTGCTTTGGAAATAAATGTATCTGCTTGTATTGGGTCTGCGTGGCAAGGTTTTGGTAGTGGAGGGCTACAGGGATGGCTTCTGTGAGAAGCTGCTAGAAGCTTCCCTTGTGTCCAACAGTGCCAATGGCAGCTGGCCCCAAGATGGAGCCACCGCTGGCCAAGGCCAAACCCATCAGCAATGGTGGTTGCACCTCTGGGATAACACAGTTGGGGGGGGGGGGGGGGGAGGGGGGGGGCGGAACCTGTGCAACTGCAGCCAGGGAAGGGAGGAGTGAGACTGTGCAAAAGGAGCAACCCTGCAGACACCAAGGGCAGGGAAGAAGGAGGGGGAGGAGGTGCTCCAGGTGCCAGAGCAGAGGTGCCCCTGCAGCCCCTGGGGAAGCCCATGGTGAGGCAGGCTGTGCCCCTGCAGCCCATGGAGGTCCATGGTGCAGCAGATCTCCACCTGCAGCCCCTGGAGGACCCCACACCGGAGCAGGGGGATGCCCGAAGGAGGCTGTGACACTGTGGGAAGCCCACACTGGAGCAGGCTCCTGGCAGGACCTGTGGCCCCGTGGAGAGAGGAGCCCAGGCTGGAGCAGGTTTGCTGGCAGGACTGGTGACCCCATGGGGGACCCACGCTGGAAAAGTCTGTTCCTGAAGGACTGCGCCCGTGGGAGGGACCCACGCTGGAGCAGTTCGTGAAGCACTGCAGCCCGTGGGAAGGGCTCACGATGGAGAAGCTCGTGCAGGGCTGTCTGCTGTGGGAGGGACCCCACGCTGGAGCAGGGGCAGAGTGTGAGGAGTCCTCCCCTGAGGAGGAAGGAGCGGCAGAGACAGCGTGTGATGAACTGACCCCAACCCCCATTCCCCGTCCCCCTGCACCGCTTGTGGGGGGAGGTAGAGAAATCGGGAGTGAAGTTAAGCCTGAGAAGAAGGGAGGGGTGGGGGGAAGGTGTTTTAAGATTTGGTTTTATTTCTCATTATCTTACTCTGATTTGATTGGTAATAAATTAAGCTAATTTCCCCAAATTGAGTCTGTTTTGCCCATGACAGTAATTGGTGAGTGATCTCTCCCTGCCCTTATCTCGACCCATGAGCCTTTCGTTATATTTTCTCTCCCCTGTCCAGCTGAGGAGGGCAGTGATAGAGCGGCTTTCGTGGGCACCTGGCAAACAGCCAGGGTCAATGCACCATATAGCTTCACCTTGATATTTATTTCTGATAAGTGTCCCAGCTTTGCCTCAGTATGTATCTGGCAGCAGGACCATTATCCTGTGACAAGGTCCTATTTTACAGGCATTATCTTAGCAGAGACGATACGATCAATTTAAAAACACCAAGATGCACAATTTGCCTCAATGAACATGACAAACACGTGAGATCACCACCACCACCCCCATTCCAAGGAAGGCTGTACAACATAAGAATTTCAATGTACAAGTTTTACAAAATGGAATGTAATTAGCTACAGTATTTTCTTTATGGGGTTATTACATACAAACAAGTATTGCCATAATTCTTTTGATAAGACTTTTTTCTCTCAGGTTCCTCAAATAAAACCAGTGGCTTTACACCCATTATATTAGCATAATGTTTTTTAATCACAAATGTGCATGATCACCGAGTTTCTATTTGCTGAAAGAGCATTTAGCACAGGTCTGCGTCAGTTTCTAGCAAGCAGGGGAAGATGATGCATTTAGTGAAGCAAATTCCAGATGCAGTTAAACATGCATTTTTATGCATGAACCATTCTAACAAGGCACATGCTTTGGTGACCAGGCATGTTTTTAAGCTCAGGAAAAAACATTTAGAAACCAATGAAAAATTCATTGTCCTTCAGGGTAAATTTGACTATGGAACAATCTTCCAGAGGAGAGTTGGCAACTCAAAACTTTAAGGTCCTAAGGAAATGCTGGGAAGCATCTGAGAAAGTTGTAAGCAAGGTATTTAAGTTTATTAATATCCTCTTTTATTCATAACACCTAGCCATTGCCCCAAATGCAGGAAAAATACCCTTTTGACCTTAAAGAAAAAAAAAAAAGAAGAAAAAAAAAGGGTGGGAGCTAGAGACTCCATAAAGTACTCTAGACACTCAGATATTGCCACAGATTTTGTATGAAAATTTCATAAACAGGACGTAGTATAAAATCCTTAAACTAATTAGAGACAGTCTGCCCCACAGTTCATCTCCATCTCAACACCCATTACGCTGCCTCTTTCATTTTCTCATAATTCTCCTTATAAGCTTGCAAGGTCTTTCTTCAAAAGCCAAAGGAAATTTTTTCACTTTGAGCTAAATATTTTTCCAAGAAGGTGTGAACTAAAATCAAAACCTGCCAGGTAATCAGGTTGCACATTGCCATACCTACTGATACCGTTTAAATGACCTAACTGTATTCCTCAAATTAATTTCTCTAGTCTGCATGCAAATTCATTTGACGTCACTAGAAACATTACCATTAGCTGCAACAAGTTTTGAGTCCAGAACACTCATAGAATTCCTATGCCTTTAATTGTGGAGTTATTCTGAAGACAAAATCACCTTTTCTGGCAACGGCAAACAGCCCACTCTTAAGAAGGTTGAAGTGTCTCAACTCAGTAAGTGTGTCAAACGAAGAACACCTATTCACCTGCATCCACAACACCAAATGCATCTACATCAACCCCTTGCCATAAAAGAAATAAATTTGACTTTAGGAG
Organism: Platalea leucorodia; assembly: GCF_965183815.1. Taxonomy (NCBI): domain Eukaryota; kingdom Metazoa; phylum Chordata; class Aves; order Pelecaniformes; family Threskiornithidae; genus Platalea; species Platalea leucorodia. Next base: position 7,360,735 of record NC_138830.1, read on the forward strand.
CTTTCTCCCCTAGAAGTTCAGCTTAGAAAATAAATGGGAGGGTTTCACCTCACCCCTTAGCCTGTGGCAGGAGTCCCTTCTGATAACATTTTATTCCATTGGTATTTTGACAAATTAATGGAGCAGTGAAAAGATACAATATTTTTCAATACTTCTGGCAGTATATTGTTGCTGGTAGTCAGCTTGTTACCTCTTATTGTGTCAGTGTGATTTCCGAGATTGACATTGAGGATTGGCTCTCATCTTGGGGCTAAAAGATGGTGGGCTATGCTGGGAGTTACCATCCAGAAAGACTTCAAGTTCAAAGTAGATCTTCAGCCCAGGTGAAGAAGTGCCCTCACCTCTTCTACGGCAGCCCCAGGAGATGCGATTTCCTTTGAGAGACAGCAGGGGAGATGCACCAACCCCCAGATTTTATTCTAAAGGACACTGCAAACACAATCACAAACTGGAAGACAAAGACCAGGAAAAACAACCTATTTTGTTCACTTTTAGCTCATGCAAGAACTGTCTTATTCTCACTACCCTCTTCCCGAACTCAGGGTCCCCAAAGGCTGCTGCAGCATGCTGCAGCTCCCAGCTCTGACGCCCCACAGGAACGCACGCAGCCAGCGACCCCGCCAGCCCTTGCCACCACTTCACATCCCATCTCGAAGAGTCACCCACATGGTGACAGCTCCACTCATCCTGCACACCCAGAGCCCAGGGCCCTCCTGCAGACACGGGCAGCTGATAGCCGCCCCCGCCTGATAACCATCTTATTGATGAAAGAGCTAGGCAAAAAGAAAAAGAAAAGAAAAAAGGCAATGGGAGAAATAAAAAGGTAATGACAAAATTGTCCCACCTTTTCCCAAAACTGTCAAGCAGCTTAAGGGTAAAGCTAAAAACAGAAATGAGGTCTCCAAATTCAGTGGCCCATTTCTAGATTTCTCAAGTCAAAGCACTTAAACAATAAGCCAAGTCCAGCCCACTATTCACAGCCCTAAAACAGAGGTAGTAATCACGAGGTTTTACAAACTCACATTAGGGATGTCTTATTGACTTGTAATATTCTTATTTTTTTAGTGGTCTCATTTTTCAAATTTTGCTCTATTTCCAAGCCTTAAAACTAGTTATTTCAAAAAAAAAAAAAATTAACTCTAAGGTATTCTCCCCAATTCTTAGATAGTTTAGATAGACTTGGTTAACTTGAGCTACTGGGAGAGAAAACATCTGCTCCAAGATTAAAAATTAAGTCACAAAAATTGGCAGAGACTTCTGCCTATAAACAACTGCTCGTTTCTGAATGGCCATCTCATAGTATCATACTTTAAGGGTGCTTTAAAATCCCATATTCCCTCCTTTCGCTTCCCACTGAAGTTAAACTGTAGTTTGTAAAAAGAACAAATAAAATCTAGCATATTACTACATTAATTTAAGGAAAGTGTCAATTTCTTCCCTTCTTGATTTAGACAAGTATAACTCCATCAACTTAGTTATTATTCCTGTTAATCACAAATGCTAGATGAAGCAGAATCAAGCCCTAGGGGTTCTTAGTGAATCTTTTTTTAATGAGTTTTGCTAATATAACTCAGTTGAATAAGTTTCAGTAAAGCCACACAGAGTCCAGGCAGCTTCCAGACAAACTTTTCTTATACTTCTTACATGAAACTCCCCTTGGATGGATCCAGCCAAATTGGTAGCTACTGAGACTGGACATATTCGTACTCCCAAGGGAAAATTTACAACCACTGTACATTGGCCCTGGTTTTCTCCAGCAGTATTTGCTGTAGGCAATGCTACAGAGGTGAATACTTCAGAGATTTAATAGATAGAGGTGAAGCTGCTGAACATTAAACCTGGGACAAAGGAATAGAGATTCAAGGGGTAAAAGAATGATAAAGGACTATTTTTGTCTTGGAAGAGGTCACTGTGAAAGCTGAATTAAAACGAGCAGCCACAGTACAGAACAGCCCTGGGATACTTCAAGAAAGGGTTATTCAATGCAGTGTCAAATTACACATACAGTTGCTGGGAAGCAAGGTCATACCTTCTATGAGACTTCTTTGAGAAAACTGATTCATTGTTTTAATGTAAATACTGACATTAAGAGAGAGAGAGAGAAAAATGCTTAGAGTTCATAACGCAGCCTTTGGGTAGCTCTTCTGAAGTCAATCTCTTTCAAGCCAGAACCTTACCTCCTCCGCCAAAAAACTATTGTGAGAACCACACAAGGGCAGACTCCAAGTTAAAAAACCCCATCTGCACTGATTTTCCTTAAGGCACATTAGCAAAGAGTGACACATATGACAGCAAAGAGAATTTAGATTGCTAATAGTTCAAGCTCATAAAGCATTTTGCACAGAAGACCACTGCAGAGCTGTTACCCAAAGCATACAGGAGGCTCCTGTGTATAAAGCATTATCAAACAAAGGACACTGCCTGCAATTCAAATTGAACAGTAAAAAACCCTGAATTCCTATTTTATTGGCTTAGAAACCTTACCGAGATCTGCACAGCAACATATTTCAATCTTTTAACAAGGGACCAGAATCTGTGGGTCTTCTACTGAGCAATATTTACTCATATAAGAGGCACAGTCACATTCAAATTTAATCAGAGTAAGAGCAAATCAAGCAACAAGCCAAATAGGAAAGTCTGCAGCTTCTGGTGGAAATAGTACATAATGCCCATTTTTGACTGCAGTAGCAACGTAAAGAGTTATTTCAAGTTAATTTCATTTGCTCTTCTGAGACTGCAAACCAGAAAAACACTCATAATTTTTGTACTTTGTAATCATTTTGCTGTTCTTCAAAAATAACAACAGTAATCCTTAGCTAACATAATTAGTTATTGTTCAGAAAAAGCAACTAGATAAACATTTCTTTGTAAATATTTAAATCAAAAAAACAATTATATAAAACATTTTAGAATAGTTGCTTTCGATGTCGAGCCTTTTTCAAAAATTCTTTTGAAAAACCCTGTTTGCTCACATATATTCAATATAATATTTCTGTTTATCATGTTAGCATAACATCTCCAAATTAAACCAGTAACATTGTCAAGCTTTTCATAAACAGAAGGTGGGTAACTGCACAGATACATGTGGAGAAAGGGAGACACTATGCATGTGCAAACACTCGTTTGAGCAGCATTACTGGTACGGTAAGGCTTCCTTCCATAGAGCATCCCTTGGGTAAGGAAGCTAGGAGGCATCAGGCCAGCTCAACATTTTTAATTTTTACTAAACGCGGAATTTAACAGCAAACCACCATGGAGAAGCACCCAACCAGACTCTTTCTTCAGGGAGGAGTTTAGTTCTCAAACCTGAACATTTTGCTACAAGTGAAATAAAACCAGCTCTTCCTTTTCTAAGGTCTTTCCCTGATCTAACACCTTTATCAGGTTCCTTTTTGTCAACTTCTCACTTTATTTCTCAAACTTTTTGCTGGATTATTTGTTGCTGGAGGTGTGGAGATCAGGCATCCTAGTACTAACTCCTGGATTCGAAGACCACATCTGGAAAGCATTTAATTACATATGGGGTAAAGACGAGTCTTTCCACACCCTTTCTATCCTGAAGGGACCTTCCCATTTTGCAGTACCTTAGAGACAGACCTGGAAGAAGCCACGTGAAGAATGCTACCACATGTAGTTATTTCTGCTTTCAAGAAGCCTCAGTTTTTCCTCAGTGTTTTAAACCCAGTGTGTAACCTCCACCCTGTGCTCCCTCCTCTGCTGTCCAGTTCTTGTAACTCTGTATTTGCAGTGTAATCGCTGAGAATTTAAACCCATCAGGTAAGACACAGTGAATCCTACCTTCAAGAGCTGCACTTCTGGGAGAGGGGCTTGTCCGTGCTCAGAGAATACAAACAAACATCACCAAATTAGCGAAGATTCAGATATCCTCTGACAAGAATAGTCTGAAACTCGCATCCCAACCCTGCACAAAATAAATTAAAACAAACAAACAAACAAACAAACTACAAGCAGTAACAATTCTGTCATTCCAAGACCAGATTGAAAATATTCAGATCTTTGGACTTGTTTTTGTTTTTAACATTATGCATCAGAAGTACTGCGACATTCTTGCAGAGGCTGCAGACAAATTTTGCAGACAGCAGGCTGTTCTCACACCAGGGAGCCCGGGGACCAGGCCACCTCGGAGCCTCGTCACTGGGCACCCCACAGGGCTCCAGAAATAACAAAGCATTGGACAGGTCTTATTTACTACAAGTTTATTCTGGTTTTCACTTACTTTGGTTTCCACTTTTTTTTTTTTCCTTTTTTAAGTTTGTTAGCTAATTAGCACCTCATGCAGTCTTATGGTTTAGAAATTTCAAAGCTGGATTTAATTAAGCTAAATTGTAAAGTGCTTTAAGTTGCATTTTTTTACTTTTTTTTTTTTTTTGAGGGGAGTACTTCTCTACAAGTAAGCCCATTGCACGTTTCTGCCTGTTTCTTGCAGTATTTGTCATAAAATAGGAGCTGAGCAAAATGAGGCAGAAGTTTTGTTCGCTTTTATGCACTATTTCGCAATGGGCAGCCCTGAAAAATTAAATAAATAAATAAATAAATAAATAAAGATGTAGACCTACACCCCAGGCTTCCAAATATGTTGCCCTCTGATTGGCTGAATTTTCATCTTCATGGAGAGCCAGGCCTGTCACTAGGTTGTGGATTTGAGAAACTCAGATTTGCCTGGAAAAAAACCTCACCTGCTTGTCAGGAGCTCTTCACACAGAACAGGAGAGCCAGAGCTCTCTGGATGGCCACAGGCACAAATCCATATGAGTCTAGGGTGAAAGCAAGGAGATTTCAGATGTAAGCCCAAGAAGTCCTGGAAAGATTAATCAAATCACACTGTTCCTTTTGGTTTTGACAAGTGAGCATTTTAAAAAAGACCATCCCATCAAAAATTTTCAATCCCAATCTACACCCGACACACTAAAATCTTCAGCCAATTAAGGGTCAATCAACGCTTGGTCTTAAGTCACATTTTGCCAAAGTCTACAAAATTTAGCATCTTCTAACATAAATAGAAGTTTTTCGTATTATATATTTTGGTGCGTAATCACAGAACGTGGGTTCAAAAGTTCAACATCTATTGACGAGAGAGTAAATTTTACCTTTATGCATGCAGCTACGCTATATCAGCCATGATTTAAGTGCAGGCACTTGCACGGGAAATCAAACTGTCTCAGACTCTGAGAAGGTGATTAATTGACATTTCTTCCATTGCTGAAATATCACTTTGCACAGGGCCCTTGGATTCCTTTTGCACTGAGTCTCCTTTTTCCTTGGAAACAGCTCCAACATTCCCATTTGGAGCAGAGATGCACATTGCTAACATGCATTCTCACAAGCTTATAACCTCTTCTAAAGACACATCCATCGAAATAACAGTCCTCATTTTCACTGGCAAGAAGACACTAGCTACAAAATTGTGCTTCAAAAGCACTTAAAACTTTGTCCATATGTTTATAACCTTGTTTTTGCAAATTCTCTTTAAAGAAGAAAAAGTACAAAAGAAAGGGATCCGGAAGTTAACAGCTGTTTCAGCTAGAAAGGTATTTCACACATTGAGAACCTGCTTACACAAAGCTATTATTGTGTTTATATAGACAAAAATCTGGTTTCCTAATTAGCACTAGGAGGCATGTAAAGCAGGCTAGATGCTGCCTGGCCAGTATTCAGAAGACTGCAAGTTTACAGTATTTGTTTGGGGTTTTTTTCCCCTGAGGAAAAGCTCTTGAAGAAATGAATCCTCCTACATTAAAATAATGACTTGACACATGGTTCGTCAAAATGCCTCACAATGAAATGCTTCTTTTACTGTTCTGCTTAATTAAATCCAACTATGAAATATATAATTCCCCAAAACTTCCATTAAGTATTAATTAGCTAGTGGACAAAATGCAAAATCCCCCACTCAAAGCAATAAAGAATACTCACTAATCCAATGGGATTCAGTAAAATAAGACCCACTGAAACTTTAAAGTCAATATTAACATGAAGTATAGCTACAGCATATTTCTGTTGACATAAATTCTGTTGCTAATAATTTTCTCATTAAAAAAAACAAAACACAGATCATCACTTCCACAGGAACATCTGGATGTTGGAAGTATTTAAAAAAGGGTGGAGGTAGGCTGAAAGTTGTGTTCTAGTAGGCTGGATTCACAGATAATAGAGACATGCAGGAATTACAACAGTTGAAAAAGTGTCACACACTTTTCTTATTTTTCTACTCTGGGAGAATTTACTTTGCTATTCATTTTCTACTCCCCTCTGCTAAAACCCTTTTTTGCCACGCTACAAATGAATTATCAACAGCTACGTTCCTGGTTTAAGACAATCTGCAGTCTCTTTCAGCCAACCTGTATCAATTTTCCCTCATGATAATTTCCTTATCTTAGATGATGAGGTCTTTGATACAAGGGACAGTTTTCTTATAGCAGCACAGTATATGGAATAACTTTGCCATGTCTTGTGACTATGGTTCCTCAATGTTATCTATATTTAAGAATAAAAATTCTTAATATTTTCACCATTTTCTTAATCAAGAATAGGATTTCACTCCTGCTCTTCAGCCTTACCCTCTCTGTATCCATTTTTCGTGCATGAACTCTCAGTTTCAGGAAGGCCCTTCAATGGATTCAGATACAAGTCCCTCTGAACTGTCCTGTCCCACCACCTTGTAGCTATTTGCCCAGCTTCTAGTGCATGCACAGAAGGGCATCCTCTAGAAGATCTTCGCAGCACAACGTTCTCACACCAACATTTTGTAAATAGCACCTCTACTAGTAGGGCTGGACTGCAGTGAGACCAAAGTCCAAGGAGAAATGTGAAAAAAAATCTACGATCTAGGACGCTAACAATAAACCATTAAAAACAAACAAACAAACAAACCTGTTTTAAATCCTGTGTTACAGCAGTCAAGGCTCTGTCAGGTGTCTCCATTGCTTCCCGCAGCATGAGTTGTGCCACTCCTAGGATCCCATATATATCCAGAAAAGGATCTATGAGAAAAGAACTTCAGCATGAAGTCAAGAGATGAAAAATAGGTTCATAAACTCTGATAGACTGAGTTAAAGGAGTTTATCAACAGTGCAGGGGTAAAAATGGGTGTAGTTCAAGCTATTAAATGATTGTAGTGGGCACTACTTAATGCTGACATTCAGCACAGCACCGACTGAGCTAAGATATCACTGTGCTCTGGATGAATTATTAGCTATAATGCCCAATGCCGACTGCCATAAACACAAGAAACTGAGACATATCCTTGTCCAGCTCACCCTGGAACGCATTTAAATTTTGAAATTCATCACATAGGCACAGCGTCTTAGCCCTCAGACTCTAAAAGCTGAAATGATATGCAAGGCACAGGTATATGAATCAACTTATAAGCATAGTATTCTCCAAGAATATAGTACAACCTGCATATTTTAAAGTCAACTTTTTTAAAAAACAATGGCATATACATAACCCTTTTGTGCAGATAATTTTCTCTCTCACTCTTCGGTAGTTCCTGATGATTTGCTCTGCATATTCGCTGTCCTTCCTAGGTTGTCCCCCTTCACCTTCTCTGTAGATGCTGAACTCTTCAGTTCCACATTCAACAGCACTCTGGGGCACCAGGGTTACTCACTGAAACACCCTATGTGGCAGCACCATCAGTTTAGTCTGAAATTCTGGATCTGTTTGACTCTAAACCAAGTCATCATCAATGAGACCAAAAAGTCTTCTTAGACCTCCATAATGGTCACAACATTTTGCAGCTTTCTGCAAAGCCACAAGACAGTTATTAATTCATATCAAATTTCCATAGCAATGTTCTGTTTTCATCACTACAGTGGACTACCTGCATGAGAGAGAAACCAGATCAGAAGTGCTGAAGCAAATCAGATGTACATGGAGAGAAAAGTGCTCATTGTCCATCTACATACCAGATACCAGGTATACAGAATCTGGAAAATTAAGACATTAAAACACACTGTCACACTCATCAGCATCTTCCATGACCAGAGACAGAATATAACAAAATTTAGGTGGAGGAAATGTTTATTAGCTGAAAGTAATAGCGGAAGTGCATGGACTCTCTTTGTTTTCATGTTGAGGAGATTTAGTAAAATAAGGAGGTGCAGCTTTACACCAAATATATCAACTGTGAAAATACTGGATTCCCTAGTGTCATTTCATAACCTAAAATACCTTCAGATTAGGACTTGTACATTGTACTCACTGGAACAAATATTCAACCTTTGAGATGTTTCTTGCAGGGTTATTAAGTGGATTATCATAAGCAACATTACAGTGCTAAACTGAATTATAGCATATGAAAGAAGGTGACATAATTATAAAATGAATTCAGAAATTTTACTTTTTTTAAAAAACTTACTCTAAAAAAAAAAAAAAAACAACAAACATTCAATGATCAAAATTACCACCTAGCCCACCCCTACAGTACCTACGGAAGAGAGACCAAAAACAGGGAAAAAAAAAAAAAAAAAGGCAGCATCCTATCCTCAGGGGAAAACACAGCTGAGCTTGCTATGCCCCATACTGAGAGTAAGGCTTCGCCAGTGAAGTATTCCTCACTCAGTGCCACTGCTCACCTTGGGTAGATCTACTTATGCAATAATATCTTGCAAGAGAGGTCCTCCACTCTCCAACTGCTAGACTGCAACAAGCACACATATGTTTTCTCCCTCAAGTTCAGAGTTTGACTTTCAAAGGGCAAAAGCAGCTTTGTTTTGAATAATGGCTCAATAAAAACCCATTTCTGTCTAAGCCCTGTCACCTAGCTGCACAGTAGGCTGAGCCTCCCGGCGTGCGGATGCAGGGGCTGCACGGGTAAAGCAGCAGCTCCATCGGTGTGTGGCACGGCGAGAGGCGGACTCGGGGCACCGACAGGCACAGTTGGTGGGAAGCAGAGAACTGCACCGCTTGCTGTCACGAACACCGTCTCCTTACATTTCATTATGTCCAATTTTCTTTCCTGCAGTTTGTAACTTGACATTTTAAATTTCACCAGGCTCAGAGGTGGCACGTGCCTTGACAGGCTGCATGTCATTTGTTTTCCTTCCCCTTAAGAAAGACAACACTCTAATTAAGGCACAGATTAGATTTTAAATACTGAACTATTGCTTTCTTCAGGGAACTTTGTGTAGTGTTGTTATTTTTATTTTCACGTGCATATTCTGACAAGAAGATGGCTGTGACTTAGTTTCTTGTTTTTAACAGATATTACCTGTCTTAAGATATTTCTGAATGACATAATCACATCCATGCATTGCATGCTGTCACTACAGGTTACTCGGGCAGCAAAAGGCCTCAGCAGACATGTCTATCGTTTCTATGGTCTCCTCTGGAGCCCATGGACAAGAGCTTTCTGTCCAGCGTATAAATATACAACTGCTGTATTGGACGCAGAACTCTGGGCATCTGTCCTGGTGTCAGGTTGTGGGGTTTTATTCCACAAGAGAAAACTCATTCTTCTGTAGCGAATGACACTATAATGACAATAAATGCAGGAGCCATCTGGAACCGGGAGATGCTTTTCTCAAGAGGATTTTTAAACTACTTTGGAACAGCACTTGTTGTTACGGTCTTAAGTTTTGCATTACCTGCCTTCTAAAATATGAACAGGAACCAATGAGTTTAAAGAATCTTGCTAAAAAAAAAAAATAAAAAAAAAAATCAAAGGAATTGTCATCACAAGGGGCAAACCCTGTAAGTCCTGGTCCCTTTAAGTCCTGTAAGAAAAGAAGCCAATATCTAGCTTTGAGAACAAAAGGATTTCAAGCTCTAGGACAGAGTCCCTCCATGGCATGGGCACAGGTAGAAACACTTATCACCTTAAATGCACGTCTCACCTGGATGACCTTACCATCCTTTACAAGAAGCAATTAAATTTCAGGATGTTACTTTCAGCATACCTGAGGACACCATGACACAAGTCAACACAGAGGCCATGGAATAAAGCAATAGAGAAGTTTTGCTAGGCTATTCCGAGATCATTACAGACCCACCTTTCAAGCAGAGTACCCAGAGACAGGCTGTTAGTGCAGCCGACATAACAAGTGTCTGGCCGCAGCTTCTTGTGGATCCACAGGGAGTGGGGGCTGAGCAAAACCGATTGGGAGCACACGGGACAAGAATAATATTCTTGTATTAAGGAATTAAGGATGTTATGATTCATCCGGCTTCCTTTTAGTGGGAGTTGAACCAGGTCCTTAGTAAAGAAAAGATAGTGTATGAATATAGAATAACACAAGAGCCAAGCACGAGACAGGCTCCAATGGGTGCATCTTACAGTGGATTTCTAGCACCTTGCATCTAAGGAGCTATAAAACATCTCTGTCCTCTCACAGATTGAACTGCCTTATACACTTTGCAATTTGGAATACAAGTTGTCCTATGGCTCTATACCTAAATGCCAAAATACCTACGCATTTCTGCTCAAGACCTCCAATCTACTCCAGCTTCTAACACGTAAACATTTTCAAAGCTATTTTACCAGTAATTTTTCAACAACTCACCTATAGCATTAAATCTTTTCTTAAGATTAATTTCACAGTCTTTCTGTTAAGATTTTGAGTGAACTATTAATCATAAGACTAAGAGACTCTTAACCAATTGATGGTTTTATGGTTATAGCTGTTATTAATCAAGTATTGTTTTGCTGCACTCTTTATAACACACCATCTTATATTTTTACAAATAATTCACACCTAGCTTGTCACATTCCCCATTGTTTTTGTATTTAATGCAAAACAGAAAGATTCACATGCCAAATAATTAACAATTTTTTAAATACAAGTGCACATTTTTAAAGGGAAAGATGTTTAAAGGTATTAGATGGACATTTAACAACAAAAGGGCAGAAATTTGAAACAGAGTATATTTTTTTTTCCCCCCTTGCTAATAGTTTCCATGGCATTTCTGTTTGTCTTGCATGGCATTGCAGCACAAAGATGGAAATATTGAAAGATATTAAGCACAACCAAAAGATTTCTCGTGAACCTCAGCCTATCTCAAGGCACGGTATCTTTCCATGGTCCCTTGTGACAGCACCAGCAATGTGCAACCTGGGAGCCACAACAAAGCCTTGAGAAAACAGACCCCAGGAGCCAAGACCAAGGGGCTGAGAAAGCAGCACCCAGGCTGAACTCTGATCCAAGGTCCTCAGCTCATATGCATTCCCCAGGATATTCTTAAAAGCACCTTCTGCTTTTCCTCATCCATGAAGTTCCATGAAGTTACTTTTCCATAACCAGCGCTAACTGCTCTGTCTGGTATCCATCCCTTCTCAGATGGCCTCAGTGCATCCTTTGAACACCAACTTTTATAGCTGCTGTGTCAATAGAGAAAAAAAAAAAAAAAAGAATGCTGCATTTGCAGAGAGAATATCTTTTCTGGGGATGTGAAAAACACCTATGCATATTAAAGAACTTATTAGTGGTTACTAAATTGCAAGGCAAAATAAACTTCTGTTTTCAACCAGCTTTCCCTTCCCCCTCTCCCATTTGGCAGGTGAGATGTGTTCCTGACAAGTCACATGCACTATCCCTCAAGGAGACGGCGTTAAGTATGTCAGAAAGTTATGGAGCTGTATTTACTGTGATCACTGATAAGTGAATTAAAACTCTTTTAAAAGTGATGGAAATGGCCTATTTATAGTTGAGAGCATATTTACAAGCCTCAGAGAAAAATTGCAATTACGTTTTCAGTTTAAAAATGTCATTGTCTCCCCTGACCTTTTGTTGCTTTCTCATGCCCTTCAAAGCAAAATGAATTCACAAGAAGTGCCAGATAGAAAACTTCAGTAGTTATGTTGTCAATTTGCAGAGCAGAGGCTCTGGCAGCACAAGCCTCTCCACTGGAGCTGTCAACAGAGGGACCTTCTCTGTGAATGGTGCTTTAACTTCTAACCATCGTCACAACTGACGCAATGCTGAAGGATTTGGTAAATACGCCAGGGTATCATGTGAGGTCAGGCTGGGATTTGCAAGCTGCACGAGCCTGCCTGAGCCAGCTGTGATGGAGATAAGGCGCGGGGGCCATACAGCTGCATGGCCACTCCACCCCACAACCTAGTGTATGCACCCTTCATCTGGATGTGCTGTGGGGCGAGTTCGTCATTTTTGGACTGGCATTTATCCACCATGAAAATCTACCCTTACTTGCAGTAAGAGCCTGCCCTGCAAGCAGTATACTACAATTGTAACCATGCTCACAGCTTTCCCAGTGACACTGATGCAAAAACCATGTGCTTCTCTATTCCCCCTTCTCATTTCCACAATCTAAGCAAAGGTCAGCAGATTTGTAGTCAATCACTGCATGCACGGGAACACTGGTGCTGCCTCCCACAGCTCTCCAAAGACCACACGGAGGAAAGGCAGAGCAGAGGCAAGGACCGGCCACCCCTCCCCGCCTCTTGAGCAGGCGATCATGGGGGACATGCTCAGACCCACAAGGGACTAAAGACCTCAAGAGATTCCAGTTAAAGTTGCTCATGCTACCTCAACCAAAGTGTAGTTCAGCTTTTGGCATAAAAGTTCAGTATGTCCCTCCCTTCTCCTCCTTTCCTACCCTGTCCTTCTTTTCCCCTCCTGCTTGCTTATTTATTTTATTTGCAACATTTTCAGCAAAACTGTCATTCAGGAAGCACGGTTGGATGCATGCTTCCCCGGCTCCCTGGGAAGCCCCCAAAGCAGCTGTGTGCCTATGAGGCGTAATCAAGGCCAGTTTGATTATGATATTTTCAATAAATCACTAGACTTCTCACAATATGTTTTTAGATGACTTACTGTTTGTTATTAGCTAATTCACTTCCTAAAAAAACTTTAAGTGTTGCACAGTTAAAAATCAGCAGCAGTTCAGAAATCGCTGGCATGGGTAGGGCTTTGCTCCCTGTGGGCAGAAATTAAGGGACTGCTAATGCAAGCTAACATCTGGTTTAGCCTCTCTGTAATCCAGTTCAGCTCTGCCTTACGTCCTGGAGCAAGTGTCTGTAGATTAGCTAGACAAGCATTTACACACATTAGCTAACTCAGGTTAATGAGCAATCAATTCACTTAAATTAAAACAAGGACCCAACCTCTCCAGCCTAGATACGGCCATTACTGGGGTCTGCTCCACAGCCGTTCTGCCCCTTGCCATCTTATTTACACTCAAAAATTATGAGCATAAAATATCCTCAAATAAAATAAATGCAAAGCAACAGGCAATAGTCTTATGGGGACAAATTTACATCAAGATAATCCCAGAGTAACTCATTCTACTTCAGCCAAATTAAACTGTACTTATCCTACAGTAAAGCAAGAATTCAAATGACTTTTTACTGTTTCAAGTCCATCCCCCAAGCCCATTGCACTGGAATCACCACAGTGGTGCTCTCCAGAGCACCTGGCTGTTCACAGGCTTCAGTTAATTGTATGCAGATTTCTTTTAAACAGTGCCTTTCAAAAGTTTCTTTATGATGAAGCACTCCATTAAAAGGCTTAAACCGTGTTATTAGCATGAATGCCTGCTCACTCTCAGTGCTAGTCCTCCGCCTGAGCCTGCAGCTGATCTGTGCGCAAGATTGGCAGCACAGCACAGGACCAACCTCGCTGTCATTCCCACACTTTGCAGGATCCGGCTGCACAGAAAACACTGCAAACGTCCCCCACACACACACACCCCTGATAAAAACTATGAGAGTTAGGCCATATATGTTTTCCTGCTCTGTTACAAAAAGTGGCTCAGCTTCCAGATCAGCACTTTTAATACAGCTCAAATTAGTTTAGCTATAGCTCAAAAAACACTTCGCTGTTTCAGGCTGTTAGCCACAATGTCTTATATAACGAAGCATGTTTACTGTCATTTTGGAAAAGCCATTCTTCCTTTATGAATTTGGCAATGAAGGATTCAAAAGATACCAGTGTGGGATTGTTATCACGCACAAGCCAAAGCTGTCAGGCTTCATTACTTCCAAGACAAAAATTACAGAATAATGTATTAAATGCTTGAATAGAAACACGTAGCGCACCACCGCTATCCCGTGGTAATGGGATGACACCAGCCGCCGGTGCCTTGTACTGCACAGCCTCCCCCGCGCTGCGGTAGAGGAGCCTGCAGCTGATAAATGCGGCAGCCCCAAGCCAAGGGCGCTCGTGTCTTGCAGCAGCCCCCAGAAACGCTGCCAGCCGTGGGAGGGGGCTGCATCTTCCTGCACAGTGGGAAACCAGCAAGCTGGTTCTGAGGCCAATATAAGGTCTTCAGTCCTGTCAATAAATAAATATATGCATTTAAAAAAAAAAAAAAAAAAACACCAAACAAAAAAAAAACAACCCACTTTTTTGCTCTAGAGAGGGGAGAGGGGAGAAAACCCCGCTTTCAAAGATTTTATTGGGATGCTGCAGCCCAAAATTTACCTTTCAGGGACAATATTACCCAACAGTGATCCTCATTGCAGTTTTGTACCTATCTCATTCTTAGAGGTTTTGGATGGGTTTTTTTTTTTTTTGGGGGGGGGGGGGGGGAGGGGGGAGGAGGTGGGGTGGGACAGGGACCAGTCCTCCCCTCTCTCTGTTATAGGCAAGTTGTTGGACTTTGATGAGCAGGTGGTACATCCATGAAGCAGCTATACTCTGTGATTTCAAGATATCTCCCCTCCTGCTGCAGCCCAGGCCTCTCTATACAACACACTACAATTCACAGAGACAAACATCCCTAAACATCCCTCCGAGACCCTCACCAGCCTCTTGAGCCCCTCAGTTTCCTCAGGTTAATCAGTGCCCTCTCAGGTGGGATCCACACCAGAGCCCAGTACTGCTCCTTTCCACCCGCTCCCAGCCTTGCTGTTCTTCATCCTCTCCTTCCCCCACTGCATCTCCTCTCTCCCTTTTATCCTCCCACACTATCTCCTCAGATCTTTCACCATTTGAAGAGAAGACTGTTGGCAGAGTGGCTCAGGCACCAGCCCAGCCCTCTCCAAGACTATAACATCCCTCTTGAGGGGCTAAAGGATGGATTTGGGTCCCGATTTTTACACCTGGGTAATAGATACCTATTTATATCCTGACCTAGCATTGTGTTTTCCAGTTTCCTCTAAACAGCTTATTTTCCAGAAATAAGCAGTGAGGGTGAAGTTTACCCTCAGGCAGAACACTTGCATGAGACCCATTCACTTAAGCTCAACTTAAGCCTTACTTTGATGGTTTAACAGGAATTTACATGGTACGCAGGACTTGTTCAAGTTCCCTACACAGGGAAGATTTCACCCTCTTTGCACTTCAAAGTCTCAGCTTTCCCATCCAGCTTTTCAGAGTGTGCATCCCATTGTGCTCTTAACACTTTTCATCCTTTTCAAATTACACCGTGGTATCTTGCAGAGCTATAATAGCGTCAGCCCATGACCAGCAGGGATCAGTGAGCCAACTGGAAACACGGGGTAGCTCCAAGCACCAACATCAAGCAAACGTCCTACACCGCTCTCAGCAGCATCGCAGGGTATCGTGCAAACAGCCTCCAGACATGAGTTCCCACTACAGAGCTGCACCTTCAAAATATGAGTCATTTTGAAGAAAGAAAGAGAGGAAAACTTTTCAAGATTGACTTCTTGCTCTTGCTGCTGGCAAAAGAAGCGGTTGCATGTACTGCTCAGTTCATGCAAACAAAAGCTTTTACCACATCCTCTGTCTTCCCACATTGCAAGGCAAGATAATTGAAAAAGGCCTTTTGGCACTAGCACCTAGACTAGAACTGCTGTTTCTAGGAGAAGGGCTTTAAGTTAGCTGAGAGTAGAAGCACATGGCCCTAACACGGCCCCAAAGAGAAGATCAGGCACCTCCCGAAGCACAGAAGTGCACAGAATGCTAAAACAAACAAATCCAAGCTCTTATAATTAAGGTATTTAAATCCACAACAGACCAACTGTCAAGGAGTTTGTACTTTCTCTTTCATGTCTCTTAATTAAAAAATTTGTCAGAAACTTAGGGCTGGTGTTCAGAAGTGCCCAGCACTCCCTATTTCCTGTGGTGAATCTTAATGACCAGGTTTTCAAAAGGGACCAACATGCTTTCTTTAAAGAAATAAAGGTTTGTTTTGTGCATAGTTCTATAAAGTGCACATGGGTCTCACCACACCGACAGACTTCACAACACCCATCTTAGACCACGAACTCCACGAGCAAGCTTTGGTGCTTATAAAAGCCAACAAATGCAGCAGGGAACTCTGAAAAATGTCTGCGGGAAACGCTGCAGATAGATCCTGTCCCTGCTGAGGACTGAGGCATCGTATTTTGGCATGGATGCTCCAGTTCTGTCCCCTGTTCTGAGGTTTGAAAAAGAAAAAAAAGCCAGCTCTCTTTTTAGAAAGAGAAAGGCCTGTAGATGCTCATGAATTAGTCCAGCAGTTACAGTGATAGACCTGGATTCAAGTCTCTCCTTTGCCTAAATGGAATTTGCTGATTATCACACTTCAAAAGACTCCACATGCCCTGAATCTCATGCCTGGGTCACAGGGATGCTTTTGGACCATTCTGCTGCAGTTATTCCATTAATCTCAAATCTTCCTTGGATGAGAATTACACCTTAGTGGTTGGGGCAGGCTTTTTATCTCTACGCTCCCAAAACTTGCCCTATTTTATGTTAAGCGAATAGCATTTTATACTGAGAGACAAGTGAATCATGGACAAGGATCTAGATGTTCCCAAAGACACCCAACAATAGGGTCTTTCTCAAAACTTCAACCTCAGCAAAGAATGTTTTTTTTTCTTTCAAACAAAGTAGAAAAGTTTGTACAGAAGAGCCTACAGCCTAACCTGATGTGAGAACATGTAAATTTGGGAAAAGAGCTGAACCCAAATCTCCTGCTAAGCCACTGAACTGTTTCAGAGGGTTGCATGGACCTCACCAAGTAGCTTGTTTTTAGGAGCCCATGAGCAGCTCTCTATATTAACAGGGGTTTGATTTGGTTCAGAGGAGACTTATAAGGTCAACATAACTTTCCAGCAAACATGAATCTCCTCGTCCTCTCCTAGCTGAATCAAAGCCCTTGTCTGTTCAAAATACAACCCACTCCGGGGATAAGGCAGATTGCTGAGGCAGGGCTGCGCCGTTCCTCATCACCCTGGAGAAGGAAAAAAGGTCCCCGTCCACTCCAAGCTTACTCAGCTCCTAGCAGGATGGTGGGAAGCCTCAGATGCATCAGTCTGGGACTTTCTCTGTGGACTTCATTGTGCCTACAGCTGACCTGGACAGAATTAAAATCTTCAAACCCATTTCAAGCAGTCCACCACAACTTTTAGCCACTAACGACCTCAGCTAGCAAGTTCCCATTTCATGAAGAATTAGACTAAAAAAAAAAAAGCTTCACAAAGTAAACTGATAAAATGGTGCTTTGTGCTAAATTTTTCAGACACCATTAGGCATAGTACAATGAACACTGAGGCGGCTTGATACCCATTTTTTTGTGGCCTCAGGTACTTACAATTTCTCTTCCCCATTAATACAAAGACTGCACTGTTCAGGGGCCATTCTGCTTAACATTTCTTAATTGAAGGCTTTCTTGCTATTTGCCATTTTGCACTGCTTCTATGCACTAAATGCAGCTTGGTAATCCTAGCTCATTTAGCAGTCCAGCTGGCAGCAGCCTGCTCGTCTTGCCTGTCCCAAAAGCTGCTCAGAGCTCAGGCAGTATTAATCCAGGGAAAACAACTTCTAGTTACAGCCCTTAAAATATCAGGCTGTAGAAATAAGTATCTGCCACTACATAGGTGTTTTAGGTAGAAAACAAAGTAAGGCAGAAAGAATTGGGGAAGGCAGAAGAAAGGACAGAATGGAAAGAAGTGGATGATACTTTTTAAAAGAGAAGGAAAGGAGCAATAATAAATGGGAAGAAAAAAGGTGAAGACAAATCAGGATCAAGAGGAAGAAGGCAACTACCCAAAAATAAAAAGCCAGAAAGTCAGATGTGCCCAGCTCTCCCCAGCTCTGATGCAGACATTCCGGGGGGGGGGGGGAATCCCCATTTCTGTCTGAAACAAGAAAACAGATTTGGATCTTTTTACTGATCTCTCATGAGAAAAATCACTGGCCACCTCTTAGCAATCTTCCCTTTTAGCTTCCATGGCAATGGTCATGGATCATTTCACATCATCCAGCTCCAACCAGGACTATTGGCTCAAATCATCCATCCCAAATATCAAAGTGCCTTCTACCGCCCCCCTGCATAAAATGAGGTCCCATATTGGACAGAGGAGGAGAAAAACAGTGTTAGTTGACTCTTTCAGAATTTTGGCCTGCTCTTTTGCTTGTAATCATTTATTTTGCACACATTAATATGTGCAAATAAGTAGCTGTCGTGCCAACAGCAGAGATAGCAAGATCCTAGGAAGATGTAGCTATGTCAGTGAAATAATTAATGGCTTTCTCCAGACCCAAATGCTGGCAGCACATAATTACTTTGTCCTCTTTAAGCAATATTTTAGTAGCTTTCTCACATGTCCACTCTACTGATGCAGTTTTCAATAATTTGCTTGGATAGCATGACATACCTCTAACATATTTTTCAAGTTAAAGATTAAGACACATAAAACATCATCTCTTCTGGAGCAGTAAAGGGTTGCCCAGTGTATTGGACCTTTTTTCAGCAATACAGACCAAGTGACAGTGTTAGGGCAGGGGGATGTTGGTTTGGTTTTTTTTCTCCTGCTAGAATGGTTACAGGCAACCAAAACCAAAAGAAGTCAAGTAGCTCATGGCATTAATCAATCTTAATTGCTTTCTACATTTTATAGGAGCAAGGAAAAAAGCTTTGACCCTACCAAGCAAAACTGGCAGAAAAATATAACTTCTCCTTAGAGCAATGTGACCTTCAAGCACTCCCCTTCTAGCAACTTTCTCTAATCCCAGACAGATACACTTATCAATCATAGTGGGTGAAAGAAAATGAATCTGTCAAAACAGTGACATCGCTAAAATTATGGCCAGCAGTGTCATTTGTTAATTTGCCCAGTACTTCTCATTTTCAGTTTTTGAGGATTTATCAAATGCATGTTTCATCCAAGAGACAAAATACTTAACCCTTGCCCGAAACCCTATATTTTTCTAATAAAGACTTAAGCTAGAATTTATTCTGGCGCAGGAGCCTGGAACTCCTCTGTGAGAGGCTTTCCAAGGGACTCTCACATGTTCCAAGACCTTCAGGGACTTCAATTTACCTTTCCATAAAGCAAGGCCAATATCTCATACTCTAGGGAAGTGGTGTTGCTTCAGCTATCAAAACTGGAGAAAAACATCATAGAAGCTGAGTGAATCCTTTTAAAATATATTTTTAAGTGCTCTCCCTTTGCTCGTGCCATTTAGCTCCTTTTAAGTAACATTTTCATCGAATTTAAAATGAACAAACAGCAAAGAACAGATTTTGTTATTAGTACAGCACTTCCCTACATTTCACTGCTCACACAGCATTTTACCAGTCTGAACAATGTATGATGACTCTGAACCAGCGAGATAGCTGAGCAATAGCAGGCAGAAACCATATGTTCCAGTCAGGACAATCTCCGCTCCGGTCTGCTTTTAGGTACATGCACCCTATTCCACTGGCTAAATTGCACATTGCACATGAACATCTGAGGCTGCCATCTGACATTCAGCTGGAACAAAATTTTTCTGTTGAAAATAACTAGAAGCACAATACTTACAAAAATTAGTCTCCAGACTTCCATGTCTTGCAGAGAAATTAATGTATTATTCAGAGCAAAAATGTTCACACATAAAAAACAAACTCTGCATTCATATTTTGCATGCCCTGATTTTAGAATTAAATCCATCTTAACGGATAGTTACCTGAATACAAATATATCTCAAGTAAATGAACAAAAATGCTCATTGCAATATTTTAGCATCTTATGCCAACTCATGTGAGCTGGTACCCGTTCCTTAGCAGTCAGATATCTACATGCCCACTTGAAAACAAACTTGAGGTCAATGAAGAGCACAGAGGAGGAAGATGTGTAAGGACCAGGGACAAGTGCTGCTGGTAGTACAAGTGGTCACCAGCACAGGAGCTCCATGCTACTGTCATCTGCTCGCTACCCACTCTAGAGGTGCACAGGGATATAATTCCTCCCAGGCTATCAGCCCAACACATTTGACAAGCATTGATGTTACCCAAAGAAAATAAAATCAGTAGTGCTTACAACCATCCAGAAGCAAACCAGTAGGAAAACACTGGTGTTAACCACAAGGTTTGTTGCTGAATGCTACGCGTTCGGCACAGACTGTTAATTTGATACAGCAGCCATGACCCTACATTCGGGACCACCTTATATTTATTTGAACAAGATATGCAGTTTGCTTTGAAGAAAAGGGTGCTTAAGCAGCTGAGGAGAGATGGCCATATCTTGTGTGTCATCTTCCGCATTTCATTTCTTTAACAGCAAGCCCAGCATGACATTAACAAAGTGGATCAGGGATCCTTACTTGATATTATGCTATGTATTCAATGTCACTGTAAGTTTTCACTCTTGCAGAAGAGCTAAATTTATAGTACATAAAATTAGGACATAAAGAAATGGGGTCAGTTATGTCTGATCTGCTTTTAAACAATTGCACTCTGGAGTGATTCAAATCCTTTTGGATTCATGGCATTTGGAATAATTGTATCATCATTTACAACCCCACTCAGTAGGCACACAAATAGGAGAGGTTTTAAATCACATTGTCGTGGCAGCATTGCTAGAGCGCCTGAGCCACATGAGCGGTCCTCATCATGGTTTTACAAGACTGCAATAAGTACAGTGACCTCTGAGCATCACTGCCTGCCAGGAGGTGGGAAGGTCCATGGCCCCCGTGACACAGGAGGATGGGAATTACCTGAGCACGCCAGCAGAGTAGGCTGGCACAGAGAGCAGATGTGGATGGGGCTAATGTGAAGAGAACAGGCAATACCATCACCATGCTCCTTGCACAGTAGCAAACTCAATGTTCACTTCCTTTCTAATAGGAAATAAACATCCCTTCCTTCCCTAATTAAGTCAATAGCTAATATCGAGCTCTAAATGTTGGACAGTCACTTTTGCAGAGCAATTCCCCTTGTTATGAGGGTTTGGATGCCCAGTTGACCAAGACAACCCATGCAGTGAAGCCTTTTTGAATCAGAGCAGGAATTTGAGTGAGGGTCTTCCACATCTCAGCTGTA
The DNA here is from genome assembly GCF_965183815.1 of Platalea leucorodia. NCBI lineage: Eukaryota > Metazoa > Chordata > Aves > Pelecaniformes > Threskiornithidae > Platalea > Platalea leucorodia. The sequence goes on from NC_138830.1 coordinate 7,381,909, forward strand.
ACACCAGAGCTCTGGGCTCTTCTGGGGGCTACACCTTCTCTCCTTCCTCTGAGAAAACACATTCTGATTTTGAGAATCATTTCCGAGGCAAACCTTAGATATTTAAAACATGGCATGAGTGTTACGAGTCCATTCTGACCTTAAACAGAGGTACACTCACTGCACCGAGGACAACAGCTGTCAATTATTACTTTCGTTTCCAAAGTGGTTTGACTTCCTAAAGTAAGAACAAAGTATCTGGGTTAAAACTGAAAAATAGCTGGTTAAGAACATCAGTAGCAACTTAGAAAAAGTTCAATAAATGAGAACAATACATGCAAAAAGTATTAGGCATTAAAGGGACAGTAATCATTATCTGCTTTTGCAGTTTCATATCATGAAACACGTTAGTAAAAAAATGGAAAATAATTTACTTAACAGGCAGATATTTTGGCATCTTCACATTAAGTACTGAGTCACAGCTGAGGTAATTTGTTTATAAACTGAACATTTAAGCAATAACAATAGGACTTTTTTTCTTTTACACAAGATTCAATAACAATTCTCATAACTCCTTTGTATCATACAAGTATTTTTCTTTACACAGTGTCAGCAACTCTTACAAATTCATGGGGTTTTAATTTTATCCTGTTTTTTAATCTGTATAAATTTCAAGATTAATTTAACTCCAACTGAAGAATGTTTTACATTTATCTTTGATGGTAATAGAGAAGAACTCAAAAGGCCAAAAAAGTAAAGGGCAAGAAGGATAGACTCTACATGAACTTTTATCATCTCACCACTCTATCTTATGAATTTAGGGATTATTCACAATTTTCAAAGCTTTATGTTTGTAGATATGACACAAGGTCATCAAGCTAGCCTATCCAACTGTGTTGCAGCTTTACATTTTAAAGAAAAAAAACAAAACAAACAAAAAAAAAAAAAAAAAACAACCCTCTATTTGGCCTCTGATGCTCAATAAATGCAACAGTATATTATAGGCATTTAACTCACTGATTTGTAGATATCATCAGACATTTCAAAGCAATAAAGCATGTCAGCAAAGTTGTACCCAGTTATTTGCAACTATAAAATTAGGGCTTGTTTTTCAAAATTAGCCACCTTGAAAAGAGTATCACATTCCACATCTTCATATAAAGAATTGAAATGCAGGCTAACAAAAATGTCTTTTTTTAAAGTAAGAAAGATAAGCAGAGTCAAAGCTGCTCAGTAGGACCAAAGTGGTCTGCAATAGATGCAATCGCATAAATTACGCTACAGGACAAAGTCAACTAATAAAGGCAAGTTTCACCACATTTTCTTAAGGTTCAGAAAAAAGTTCCCTTTCTCCTACTGCTAATGCAACAATATTGCAACCTTTAAATGCCCTTAAAGAGGAAATAATGTAATCCCTACATAACTCCATTAAACTATGTTTCTTTCCCTAAATCATTGTGTTTGAGTCTTTAAGATACAAACAGCCCATGGAGTTGTGAGCTGCTACTCAAAGTACCTGCAGACATACAAAGCATGGTCGCTGGTCTGCTTTCTACATAACCATATTTTCTTTGACTCTCTCACTGTAAATGGTTTTGAGCACAGATTCCCTAACACATTCCAGAAGAGTTTCTTCTTTTGCATAAAACATGAAATTGTCAAGCACAGAGGCCTGCACAGTTCACTGCAGCCAGCAGAAGCCATTGATTCTTGCATTTATTTCCTCTACATTTGAAATCTATTCCTCATGCTGCTTGTCACGTAGGGTTGACATATGTCACAGGATGCCATTATACGCTGTGGCAATACACAGCCATCAAATACCATCTGAAAGAGAATAATATGTTTAAAATACTCCTGTGCACACTGGCTTGTTTTGTTTGCTGCAGCCTTATAATTGCCAAAAGTCAACAGTTATTGAAACAATTCAGAAAATACAAAATTGCTCTCCTATTAAAGGTAAGAAAAACTGAACTAAGTTGAACATGCACCACTAGAATGATAAATCTGCGTAGCTTGTTTTACACATCAGTCTTCTTAACACATAATTTATTTGTATTTATCTGCATTTATAAAAATGTAATTTTCTTTTAGGAAAAAAAGTAGCAGAACTACCTCAATGAGAGAGTATGGATTGGTGTTATGTAGTGGTCAGACCACAGGATGGAAAGCCAGGATGCCCTGCTTCTGCCTTGGTGCTGCCATCACAGACTGAGCTGGAGCAGGTTTAACCACCCTCTGTCTTGGGTCAGCCCACAATAAAATGTCTGCACTGTTACTCTGCTTGTAGCAATGTTCTACAACTGGTCTCACAGGCTCAGATACCCTCAAGTTGCAAGAAGCTGCTCCTGGCCACGGACCACGCAGGGGATTGTACAATTACAAGAGCAGCTGAGAGTTCACTGGGTATTCATTTGGGGCTGCACAGTGACATAAATAGGAGCTGTTGCACCAGCATCAAATTGAAATTTTTATCACAGAACAAGTTAATTATTAACCCAAGGATGTGTGAAACGTTACAGAGAGGACATGAGATCTGAGAGAACTGATGGAGAATGGATACAGCCAACAGAAAGCACAAGCACATCGCCACAGCACAGGTTGCAGAGGTAAATTTCTTCTTACCAGCTCCATCAAGCATTGCAAATTGCAAATTAATCCCACTCTTATATGGGAAGAGAATTCAGACTTCATATATATTCAGGAATGATGTGGAAGTACAAACTACAAAGTGATTTCCTGTAGTATCCAATACTGCTAAGTACTAGCAAAATGTGCCAAATTAAAATGAAAGGGAAGAAAAGGCCAGAAACCCTCTTCTGAGACAAATTACCCAGCATGGAGCCCACAAATCTCAAACACGTCAGGATGTTATCCAGAAAAATCCAAAGAAATCAATGAGTTTTTCTTGTTCAGCAGATCCTGTGTCCAACAATCCTTCACCACATCTCCACAAAAATAGATAACTCTCAAAAGGGTTGCCCTTTTAGGGGGTCTTTTTGGCTTTTGCTGTACCTTTAATACCTTTATGACATAAATATTATATCTGCTTAATTATTTTTAAGACTGGTACTAAAATACTAACTTGTCAGCTCAGAAATGTACCTTTGGAATACCTGTATAAAAGCTCTTTGGAGTAACTGTACTATCATGGAGAAAAGTCTTTTCTGCAACATCTTCACTCTTCATATTTTTGCAAGTGGGAAGCAAATACTATAAAATGCCTATGTTCTCTGTAAAAACAACAGTATTACCTTTAGCAAACACCCACTCTATGCTTAAGCTGTCTGCATGGCTGTGTACTGTTACACAAATTGACACACACATGCTCTGCTGTGCTGGTTTTGGCTAGGAAAGAGGTCATTTTCTTCGTAGTAGCTAGCATGGGGCTCTGTTTTGGATTTGTGCTGAAAACAGTGTTGATAACACAGGGATGTTTTAGTTCCTGCTGAGCAGTGCTTACACAGAGCCAAGGCCTTTTCTGCTGCTCACCCCACCCCACCAGCGAGGAGGCTGGGGGTGCACAAGAAGCTGGGAGGGGACACGGCTGGGACAGCTGACCCCAACTGACCCCAGGGCTATCCCACACCGTATGATGTCATGCTCAGCATGTAAAGCTGGGGGAAGAAGAAGGAAGGGGAGGACGTTCAGAGTGATGGTGTTTTTCTTCCCAAGTAACCGTTACATGTGATGGAGCCCTGCTTTCCTGAAGATGGCTGAACACCTGCCTGCTGATAGGAAGTAGGGAATTAATTCCTTGTTTTGCTTTGCTTGCACATGTGGCCTTTACCTATTAAACTACCTTTATCTCAACCCACACATTTTCTCACTTTTACCATTCTGATTCTCTCCCCCATCCCACTGCAGGGGAGAGAGCAAGTGGCTGGGTGGTGCTTAGTTGCCAGCTGGGGTTAAACCACAACATGTGCACCAGAAGAGACTGGTTGCCTGTGCAAGTATATGCATCTTAGTCTAAAAAAACCGGCCAGTAAGAAGGGATCTCACCACTAACTTATCTTCCCCTTGCCAAAAGAAGAATCAAGTATACTTAAGGTAGTCCTAAAACATGTTTGTCAACTAGAGGTTTCTTTAAAATCTTCAACAGAGCAGAGAGAAGACAGACACATTTGCAAGTCACAAACATTTCATTCTTCTCAGAGGAGCCTGCAGGTCCTGCATCCTGCCCCTCCAGTACCAAATGTCTTCTGAGCGCACAGTCATGAATTCACAAGGTCCATCTTTGCTTACCCAACAGCACAGGGCACCTCTTACCTCAGGATAGCGAGGTCAATCCCCACCAGACCTTTATAAACCTTGCAAATTCTTTCTTTGTTGTATTATCTTCATATTGACATGCCAAGATATTACAGCTTTTTATAAAATGTAGGAAAAAACCTGTATTTATGCAAACTTTTTAGCAAAATTTTAAACAAATTATAGTCTACTATGAAAGCTTCTTTTGGGTTCTCCACCAGCTAAAAAGCCTCTGCCCAGACTACCCTGTGCTTAAACCTACTGAGTTGAGGAAGCATCAGTAAATATCCCTGCACGTCTACATCCTCCATGGGGGCTCCAAGGCTCTTGAGCTTGCTTCACACAATGATATTAGTTCTTGCTGCTAACACGTCCCTCAACAGAAAGATGGACACTGAAATCTTAGAGAAATGTAGTGTTGTTACTTGAAATCCTGTTAATGAGAAGTTTAGTTATGCCATTCTAAATATAGAACCAGACTGCAATAAGGTGCAACCCCTTGTATCCATGAAAACAAGGTTCCCTTCAAATAAGCGCAGTGGGAAAAAGTTCATTACCAGAGCACGTTAAAAAACCTGCTTAACCTTGGAAACATCTTTAGACGCTTATTTAACATAATCTGACATACTTACAGATGAAAATACTTTCTAAGCCCTTAGTAATAGCAAGTATTTCGGGCAGTGTTACACTCCATCAGCTTCAGTTGTAGGAAGTAAGAATACGACACTTGAATTACACTGAACTGTGCTCGAGGGTTAAGGCTGTCTTCAGGCATCTTTAACTTCCATGACCAGTACTTATGCTGCCAATAAGTCATACTGACACTGACCTTGACAAGATTATGGGAGCAGTCTTTACATAATGATGAGCTGATCTTGCTCATCGTTGACTTGTGACTTAGTCATTTGGGGAGAAAGACAGCTCCAGCACATTAGTAAAGCAAAACCTGTACAGCTCTATCAGGCACATGTGTTTTGTGCCAACTGTTGTCTGTGCCCAACCTTATCCAAATGACCAGATAAATACATCACATCCACAATGATCATTAATCAGAATTACACCTTTAAACATCATGGGTTGCTCTGTCAAAGACTTATTTTGACAGTTCCAGCCTTCTCAGCCGAAAAGCTTGACAAAATCCTTGCTGACCTCAGTAATGTTTCAAAGCCAAGAAATAACCCAAAACAGGTAACAAAATTTCTTTTGCCAGCTTTGCTCTTGAGCCTAGTACTCTTTAATGTTTTTATACACCTATCCCCATAAATGATTGTTGTAAGTTTTGACCAAGGTTTCCTCCTTCCCTTTTAAGATAGAATGAAGACAACAATGAGGCTTGATACACAGACTTTCTTAAATTCAGAATCTTTTTTATTCTTTGATGGTGTTTCATATCTGCAACACTGTCTTCCCCCATGCCAGGGGCATAAGACTAGGATTTAGTACTGGTCCAGGTCCTCTGAAATGTGTTGGCTGGTCAGCAGCTTGCAGGTATTTTTCCAGAAGTTTCACACACAGTTTCTAGCTCACTTTTTATTTAAACCTCATTTAATAAATTCCCTCATTCTTACCAAGGGCTTCTATTAAAATGTTCATTAATATCTAAAATGCCACTCTAAGATAGTAAATTATGTTATATTTCTTAGTGTCAATCATAAAAGCTACCATATAGCTCAGAGTAATTACATAAGCTAAGCTTCGTAAAATGTCTCAAATGTGATGAGGAATGTTTTTCTGTATATATGCAGTATACACTGTTTACAGTGTAAATGCCAGATTAGTAAGTACTCCCACAAGTTTCTACACTCATGTTAACAGTACTAGGAAAAGTGGATTTCAGTGGGTCACACCTTTCTGAAATACAGAAGTGGCTCCAGAAGAATTCTCTTTAGCTGTACAAAATCCAAATCTGTAGAGACAGTGTTTCACATGCTTGTCATTGATTTAGCACAACACAGTTACCTTCTTACTGGATTTCTTGACCATATACCCCTATAGCAGTAATCTGTAGGCTCCCTCCTTCCTGTACATGGATCCTATAAAACCCACAAGACTATAACATGCTGCCTGAAAAGCTGTCTTTCCCTCAAAATGACTCCACCACAACAACAATGAAAACTCTGAACTCTTCAGAGTAGAGGCTCCTTGCAAAAGGCATCTCTGGTGGACGTGAGGTGTTCTTCTGGCTTCCCGTGACACTGCTACATCTGCTCAAGCAGACTCCTGCCACGCAACCTCAACGCTAAGCACGGCTTCCAAGCACTATCGCTATGCAAAAACTGAAACCCCATTTCCCATGATACAAGCCAAATACACTTAACTGGCTGAGAAGTGCACTTTCTCACTCAGATTTAGAAAAGCAGTCTTTCCCCGGGATGCTGATTTATTTACTTGCTGTACCATGGCAACAATGTTCACCAAACTATCCACTGTGGGTGGTTCTAGAGAAGTTTATGGAAGTTTAACCACATAATTGCATCCAATACTTAACAGCTATATGTTTTTGTTTCAATAGTTGTAATGAGACCCCTAATGTTTCATAAGGTTATTCATAAAACAAGTAACCCTTTATTATTTTATTACCTCTCTGTTACAGGACAAATATCTCTCACCATTTTGTATCATCCATCTCAAAACTATAACACAATTTTCCAGAAACTATCAGCTTCTTTCTTCTCACTGCATAAGGAGTTTTTACTCAATCATGGTTGAAAAAAATTAAATTGCCGTTCTCAAAATCATTAATAATGTGATTGGATTAGTCTAAGAGTAGTTACTAAGGTCTCAGTGCTGCCACTAAGTCAACAGGAATCATTTTATGAGATTCAATATGCACTGAATGTGGCTTTTGCCCCTAAATGATTATTAGCTATCAGAATATTATATCTGTTGGAGATAAAGAATCACTGCAGAAGTCACTGTATGAATGAAAGCAACATTTTCTTTGGTTTCTGAAGTCAGTGTCTGCCATTGAATGTCACGAATCCACACAGCGTCCCTGACTCCTGGTCTTTACATTTGAAAAAAAAAAAAAAGTGTAAACTCATCTGGCTCAGAGAGCAGACAGCTCTGTATTGAGTATTCATCAGAGGAAACTCATGTGTGCTGTTTATTTCAGCATGTGTTTGGAATATATTTTGCTCCTGATAAACCAGTGACAGGACTACATGGATAACAAGTGCAAAGAAACTGAAACTTCCTTCCTTCAGTTAAACAATTTTCCTTTCCTTTGTCTTCAAACGCAGATAGAGTTAATGCACGTCTGCAACCTGGAGAAGGACAGCAATGTCCCAGCACAACTAGAGTTATCAACAGAGGCCAAGAGTCCCTCTTTAATGCGAGACATATATGGATCTAAGATGAAAATGAAAAATAAAAAGGCATTACATTATCATTCCTTTCCTGGTATCCCAGTCAAGCATTCCCTCTTATGGTCTCTTCTGCATTTCTCTGATATTCCCAGAATACAGCCTAGATCATAAAATAGAAAAGACTGAAAAAACATGGAAAAAAAAGATATCAGCTTAATATTGCAGGGCTGTTTAATAAATACATTTTTAGAAAAACAAACCTATTTTAGATAAAATTGGAAGCAGATATCTTTTTCTTTCTTTCATGTCCTCTCCTTCCCTCTTAAGGCTTGATGGAGTCCATCAGCTCAGTCCCATGGATAGAGCGGTGCCATTCAGCCATCCATGACTTGGCCTGCCCTTCAATTCCTTCTACAGGAGGGAAGGACTCAAGTCACCCAGGGAAAACGTGCAGTCCCATCTTCTCCCTTGCACTCCATTAATCATCATGTTCAACGAGAAGATCAAAACTCCACCTTCACCCCAGCTCCACTGTTTTCTCGAAAGACACAAGTACAAGAGCATAGAAATCACATTCTTCTGCAAACCTGGTGCTGCACTGAAAAAAATCCATGAAAACATCCACAGAACCCTCTAATAGTGGAAAACTAAACGTCCATATATTCATGAGTACCTTATTGAGCTCTGAATAGCGCTCTGGATTCTGAATTAGAGCACCTGAACATCTCCCTGCACTCCAAGAACACATATCTCTATTTCTCCTCTTGCTCCTCACCTGTAGGAACTGGACAGTGGTTAGGCCACTAACGTATTGAGACTATTGCCTATTAAACCAACTAGTCTCCTTTCTTCCTGGTTCTTTCTCTATCACTTTCCTCCTGTCTTACACCCATGCTGCAAGCTCTTTTGGGCAAAAGACTACCTTCTTTGTCCTGTTTTCAAGCATGACCAACACTATGGGTCATCTAGTCCATGACTAGAACTCCAAGGCACTGGAGTACTCTGATTATTAATAGCATAATCTAGATTATCAGCCTCTTGTGACAGAAAGTCTTACTTTTCCTCGTATACTATCTAGCTCAAGTACAATGAGCGATATCTGCTGGAGCCATCAGGCATCACTGTTACACTCATTTAAAACAATACTACTTGCACTTTAAAAGATGTAAAAAGTCCAAGAATACCAGAAAAGAGAAATGTCTGCTTCATGCTTTACAGGATAAAATGTGGGCTCCCATTATTTATTTTGCTTGAAGCCACCTTCATATGACAAAAAAGCGTTAGTGCTGGCATACAGTGCACTGCATAGGAGTTAAGGTTGGCAGCAACAAGGAGAAGGAATATGACCTTTTTGCTTTTATAAACAAATGGAAAGTGATGTTAGCTTGGAATTTTAAATATCCCATATCTTCAAGAACACAGCAATACAACGTATGTTGGACTCTGCAAAGCGATGTTACAGGCTCCTGCCATTTCTTCTCTTTATGGATGCTTTGTTCACATCGCTTAATGACAGATTTCCATGTGCAGTAAAACTGCCTCTATTTTTATTGCTTTTCTTCCTTTGTCTTTTAGCAGAGACAACAGTGACCTTGCATAATCACATAGCCACTACTTTTCAGTTTATCTGACAATTAAAACAAGGTCTCCTGAAGAGAGGCCATGGAGGAAATACTAGAAGAAAGTCAATCATATCCAGTAAATTTACTAAAACTGTAGCTTATTCTAACCCAATATTAGCCTGCTGTGTCTATTCAGTAACAATATTTTACACTCTGCCTGTGACTTTAGTTAATGAATGAACATTTCTTATCTATTCTTCCTTAGTAAGGATTACTGGTACAGTAATATTGAGGAGTATTTGCACACACAGGGTTTGCTGTTTACTCAACACATGTTGACACAGGCAGGATTCTGTGCTTGTTTTATATGACAATTATGCTTTCAAAGACTTTTTGCAAGGGTAACCTCTAAAAAGAGGCAAGGCTAGGACATGGGGAGCAGACCCTCCCTACTGCACCTCCTGTTGTGGCAGCAGCAAAATCAATCACTGGTTCAATGGACCTTCACTGTTCCCAGGCAAAAGATGAGTTGGTTGGTTCAGACAAACTCTTCTGGGAGGGATGGTTACCCCAAAGATAAGATACTGGCTGGGAATGAGCCGAGAGGTCTTCCAGCTAAGGAGGAGAAAAGGAATGAGGAGAAAAGCAAAGAGTTTGCTTAGTTTTGAGAAGGGGAAGCTAAATTGCCACAGCAGCCGTGGCACAGTAAGAGCAGATCAAACAGCAGGACAGAGCAATGCAGACAAATAGGCTATTCTAAGGAATTAGGACCCAGACCCCAAAACGCACACACAAACAGCTAGTTCCTACCATGCAGAAAGTCATTTAGGGACCATTGAGACCTTGATTTTAGCCAGAGCTGAATCCATTAATCTGAGAGTTTAGGGAAGGAAACTGAGTACGTTGTCATTGCTGCAAAATAATGTCCCCTAGAAGCTGCTGCATTATGGCACGTGTTAGGCTCTGAGATTGTTTTCTGCTTTCTGATGAATCAGAAAGTTTCAACTGTTTGGCAACATCATTCCCTCACCAAATTGCCGCCTTCTTCCCTCTCTAACCACCAGTCCTGCAGAGCATCATCCACAGAGTAAGCACTTGGTGAAAAACGCGTGCGTAACCGGCCTTCACGGTGGTATTTGTGCCCATGCCGGCTATATGCCCGGCTCCAGTGCCAAGTCCTGCACCTGAACTCGGGAAGGGTTGTCCTCATCTGCAGGCTATTTAGTAATGGTGCTAGGCAATTTCCTTCTTTTGCGGTATAACACCTAACAGAGGGAGGACAAAAAGCAAACAGCAGTATCTTTTGACAAATAACCATTTCAGCTGCCTGAAAAGACCCCATTCTCCACAAAAAAGGAAATGGAGCAGCCCCCATGTACACCTCTGCCTGCATGCCTGGATGAGAACTCCAGGTTTTAACAGGGAACGCATATTTAACTACAGATCATGTCAGTGTCAAACATAGGCAGCAGAAGAAATCACTTAAATGGTTATCAGGAGAGCTCAATGCACTTTTTATCATTCTTATACTCCGTGGAAATGCCAGCCGCCCCAAATGGATTATACGCAGCATATGCAACATATACATGGGGGAAGGGAGCATCATAAATTAAAATTTATCTTCCATATCAGCACAAAAAGGGAGACTAGTTCTGTGACTACCACAGACTTTTAAACAGCTGAGCAAGAATGCCATCTACAGGCCTATATTACAATTCTTCTCAGCTAAATGTGTACCAGGAGTAGAAACAAATAGAGTACTCAGCATAGTGTATGTTAATATGACTTTCATATGCTAATGGAAAGTTCATTAAAAATAAACAAATACAAAAGTACAATACTTGGAACTCCCTTCAAAAAAGATTAAAGACTACAGACCCTAAAATACTAAATCTTTCATAGAATAACCTAGAGAGGATCATTATCATTACAGCAGTGTGTTCTGCATACATATTTTATGAAGAAACTTTTTGCACATACTTTAGAGGTTAGCAGTGCATTACATTTTGTCTGCTGCTGGATTTAACCAAATGCAATGCCCTGAGGCATTTATTAAAATCAGAAAAGAGAAAAATGTTGTTATTACTGTTAACCTCAGATTTTAACACATACTGTCTTTCCTAAAGAGGAGCTGTCATGCTTTTCAGTCCTACTTATTGGGCCCTACTGAATTGTTTTCATACTGATACCAAAATAATTAAAAGTGAAATAATTCTACCTGTTACTTCTATGCGGAAATTCCATAATGATAGCTCTAGACCTGCTGATATTTTAAATCCTCCTGTGTCTACAATCAGTAAAGACAGATTGAGAAAAAATATTGAGTTATGCCAGAAATTTTAAGTACAGCATAAATAGAAAAAAATATAAAGAAAATGAGGTACCAAAAACATCTGAAAATGGTAAGAAATTACCAAGTTTTCAAACAGAAATATTCTAAAACAATTCTTCATCCAATAACCTCTAGCTGATATGGCTGATGTTGCCCACACAGACAGTACCCCAGTGTTTAGTGGATTTCTATTTAATGAAATGGAAGCAGATAATGATCAGCCCTCGTAGAAAGCTAAGTGAAGATGATCTGCCCTTTTCCTCAGTAGGGCTGATTTGGTTACCCTCTGTTATAGACAAATGAGTAAAGATCAGGTTGACTACCTTATGATCACAGCCTGCCAAAACAGATACTACTAGACCAAATTCAAAGCTAAACTGTTCAAAAAGCAAATTATGCACTATTATGCCTGTTGAATCCATGTAAAGTCATGTCTTTAGATACAGTTCAGAAGTGCCAGGACAGAGTAAGAAAGGAAACTGGAGTCCTGTCAGCAGCCTGAATGAAAGCAGGTAAATCAGCAAACACCCCAGAATCTGCAGGTTTTAAGTTTTTCTTACTGAGCGGTCACAAACAGCATCTTTTCTAAAGCTCACCAAAGAAAAGAAGTGCCTTGTAAAACTTTAACTGAACTTATTTGCCCACTGTTACACTTTTGCTTCACTGACACTCATGGCTGTAACCTCATGCACTTTGTCCTGTAGAGAATATATCAGTTTAAACTGCCATTTAATTTAAAATATTGTTTTTCTCCCTTATTCTTCCTTCCCCCCACCCCTCATCTCCTTTCTTTTCCTATCTCAACTTATTCCATGCCAAATAGCTTCAAACTCATGTTTTTTTCCATTTTATTATTCATTTTGTATGGCTGTCAAACAAATGAATTCCCTTTGATTTGTTTGGGTTTTTGAACGTGTGGATATATTAATTCTTTGAATTGCAGGCACTGTTTGTTTAATTTTGTAAATAATGTACTATGATTACTCAGTGTTGTCATTTTGCAAATAAAACTAAATAACAAACTTATTATTGAAGAACGATTTACATACTTTTACCCATGGGAACTGGACTTAATTAAAGATGGCAGGAGTATTTTATTACAGCAGCAAAACTTCTCTATTACTTTTACATATACCATGTTTTTTGTAAAATCCAGCATGATGTATAACATGTACTACGCAAAGTGGCACACCCTAGATTCAACCTGGCTTTGCAAGACTCAGATAGGAATGATATCAAGTAACAGATTCTTCTTTTTCTGATTATCTTGGAAAGTTTGTCTTCTGGATGAATGTTTAGCACATACAATTTGGCTGTTTTGTTCTCTTGCATCTTGACTGCAATCTCTGTGAGCTGTCTATTATGAGAACATTCAGCCAAGGACAGAAAGAGAACAGCACTGCATGAAAAGTAACTGATCCATCCTTCTGAAATTATTAAACAAGCAGCAAATTACAAAGAGATTTCTCAACCAGCATAAAAATCTCATTGGCTAACAGGCAGGGTGAAAGAAGAAAGCACCTCCTCACAATACCCTCAGGTCCACCATCAGCCAACCCTTCCAACTCCTCTGCCACCAGCCCACAAGTTCGAGAAATTCCTACTCACTATCCAGATCCAGACTTTTTTCCCTCCAGGGAATTTAGTCAAAGTGTTTTCTCCAGAAACCATATTAGATTGTGAGGCTGTTGACAGAACACCACTGATGGTTGATCTGCACACTCTTGGAAAAACAAAGGTTGATAATCCCACTTCTTATTTCAGGAATTTAATGACACAAATTGAGTTATTGGACACAACACATTGAGGCTAAAGAGAAGTTCACTCCAGAATGCAGAAACTTGTGTTTTCCCCAGAAAGGGGCATCAGGAGCACAGCCAGCAAAGCTGAACAAGGTCCCACAGTAGGATGCCCCACACTGGCCCTGAAGCTGTTGGAAGCATCTGTGAGGATTCCTAGGCTGGTCTTGGCTTGTGAGCACCTACATCGTATCACCAGTTTTCACATTTTCAAGACAGATAAGATGCCAGTGCAATAGGTAGATCTCAAGGTACACAACATATAACTGTGATTTACTATCCGGTCACAAACAATATTGTGCCAGTTTCTGGGCTTTGCCCAGAAAGTGTTTTCTTCCAACTCTTCTCTCCCCCACAACATATGTTGTCAGTTTTGGGGCTTCTGCTATCACACCTATCTAAAGTCAAGAGAAAACCAGTGTTAATCGATGTGAGATAAGTACAGCAGCAGGAAACTCATTGCAGTTGTAACAGATATCTCTTAATAGGAGTGTGATGATTAGGAGCTGATGTGATCCCTTTGCTCCTCACACATTTCCAGTCATCATGGGCTAATCATCAGTTCAAACTCTCTCACCCATAACAATGAGGAGGACTCTATTCCAGCAGAAGTGCCCAAGCGTTACCCATTTTACAGGCTTCACAGTGCTCCCTAAGGGTGACTGAATAATTTGTTTTGAATAATCTGCAGGAATAAATTTACCATTTTTTAATGTATAATTAAGCAAGGAATCATTCCCTACTCTTCCAAACTTATTCTACTGACAAGTTACTTCTGGGTAGTAAATGCAAGTTCTTATAGTTGCCAGCACCATGCCTACTTAAAACATTAATCCATTCTTCTTTGAAGGTTAAGAAAATGCTAAGAAAAACAAGATATGAGGGCTTAGGTAAAGTGGGAGGTTCCAAATCACTGGAGCTCTGCTTATTACAGAGCTCTGCTGCTTCTGCAGCAGCAAAGCGCTGAACGTGAATTCACCTCGGAGAGACTGTTCTGACCTCCATCCCCCTGCTCTAATGATGATGGTTCTTTTCTAAGTGGGAGGTGTTCGCTGTGCTACTGTTTCACATTAACTCTTTGTGAAAGTGAATTTTGCATCTGCTGTTAAAATAAGGTATTGCCATAGCACTAGGATAGGGGGAGAGGACCTTGGGATGAAGGAGGGTTGGGAACACTCATCTGGGTAAAGGTGTCGATGCAGAGATGACCAACCTATTTAATACAACATAAAGATCTAGAAGTACTATATCCGTGATTTATGACCCTCATCCTACCTATATCAGCTGCTCTGCAGCCCTTGACCCTTTCCTTCCTGGTGGTAGGCACATGCACCCCTCACCACTTTTCTGAAGCCAACCAGCAAATGCTAATAACTATTAGATTCCACTGGCAACACAGGGCACCAGGTGACTGGACAGTACCAGAAACATATTATTCTTCTTCTCAAGAACTTTATAATTAAGGTACAAAGGCAAGCGAGACAGTATAGACATGAATTCAAGTTCTGCCATCGGATCCAGTTTCTGCTAATCTCCCATGTCTTGATGTGTCTAGACATAGAATAAGAATCTAAAGAAAGAAGTTTAAGATCCAGTCAGGAACAATACCTCATAAGAATTATAGACTTCAAAAACAGAGGTTGTGGTGGAAGAGACCAAATAAAGGGTCACTCCTGTGGGGAGTTAGACTGAATTTACCAAACTAGTCTCCCTCTGCAGGACTCAATTCAATCTATTATCCCTCTTTTTTGAAAAGTCTTATTTTTTGGAACAGCCCCCAAGTTAGAGCTTAAAATTAGCAAGATGCTCTCAGCTGCAGGCTGATGATAACTATCATTTCTTGCAAAATATACAAATTCAGAGCATGCTAAAAAGCACATAGAGATGAGGATATACTTGTTTCCCTTGGATATAAACTATGCAGAAACTGGAGCTTTACTTCACACCAATATAAGCATCGGAAGACATATGTTTCTTCATACATTACGGTAGTATCATGTAAGACAGGAAGGAAAGGGCTGACTATGTCAAAGAAATTCAAGGTCCTATTTCCCTAAGCAGGTCTCATACCCTGAGAGAGGAAAACGTTTATTCCGTTTCAAGAGATAAAACAAAACACTCATCACACATGTGTAAGAAGACACACCAAGAAAATATTTTAGACAGAATTTCTCCTGCCTCTGTATACCTCAGTAGTGCCTCCCATAAGAGTCACTATATCAAAATCCATATATTACCCATATGTGTTTCTAAACTAATACCTCCCATCTTACCACAAAATGCAAAGAAAAGAATTTAATTACAAAATTATTTAATTAGACTGCAGTAAAACCATACATAAAGCATAACTTATAGAATCATTGAGGTTGGAAAAGACCCTTAAGATGATATAGTCCAACCGTTAACTCAGCACTACCAAGTCCACCACTAAACCATGTCCCTAAGCACCATGTCTACCCATCTTTTAAATACCTCCAGGGAAGGGGACTCAACCACTTCCCTGGGCAGCCTGTTCCAGTGCCTGACCACCCTTTCGGTGAAGAAGTTTTTCCTAATATCCAACCTAAACCTCCCCTGGCGCAGCTTGAGGCCATTTCCTCTCATCCTATCACTTGTTACTTGGGAGAAGAGACTGACCCCCACCTCGCTACAGCCTCCTTTCAGGCAGTTGTAGAGAGCAATGAGGTCTCCCTTCAGCCTCCTCTTTCTGGACTAAACAACCCCAGCTCCCTCAGCCGCTCCTCACCAGACTTGTGCTCTAGACCCTTCACCAACTTCATTGCCCTTCTTTGGACACGCTCCAGCACCTCGATGTCCTTCTTGTAGTGAGGGGCCCAAAACTGAACACTGTACTTGAGGTGCGGCCTCCCCAGTGCCAAATACAGGGGCACTATCCCCTCCCTGGTCCTGCTGGCCACACTATTCCTGATACAAGCCAGGATGCCATTGGCCCTCTTGGCCACCTGAGCACACTGCTGGCTCATGTTCAGGCAGCTCTCAACCAACACCTCCAGGTCCTTTTCCTCCAGGCAGCTCTCCAGCCACTCCTCCCCCAGCCTGTAGCGTTGCATGGGGTTGTTGTGACCCAAGTGCAGGACCCGGCACTGAGCCTTGTTGAATCTCATGCAGTTGGCCCTGGCCCATCGATCCAGCCTGTCCAGGTCCCTCTGCAGGGCCTTCCTACCCTCCAGCAGATCGACACTTCCACCCAACTTGGTGTCATCTGCAAACTTACTGAAGGTGCACTCAACCCCCTCATCCAGATCATCAATGAAGATATTGAACAGGACTGGCGCCCCAACACTGGGCTCTGGGGAACACCACTTGTGACCGGCCGCCAACTGGATTTGACTCCATTCACCACCACTCTCTGGGCTCAGCTGTCCAGCCATTTTTTAACCCAGCACAGAGTGCACCCATCCAAGCCGTGAGCAGCCAGCTTCTCCAGGAGAATGCTGTGGAAGACAACTTAAAGAGCCTTTTCCTGATGCGAATCCAGATTTATTTACCAAAAACGGGGGGGGGGGTTGGGGGGTTTTTTTGTTTGTTTGGTTTGGGTTTTGGTTTGTTTTTTGGTTGGTTTTTTTTTGTTTGTGGTTTGGGTTTTTTTGTTTGTTTGTTTTTTATAGATTAACATATTGTACACACAGCCATGACCTCAGCTTGCCAAAGCATTTTGGTATCAAGAGCTACCCTGGAAACACAAAGAAAGAATTACTGCTTCCTGGGCAGCATGATCCTGCAACTCATTCAACAGCAAAATGGTTGAACTGTATTCAATTTAGAAATCAATTTTCAAGTCATTCTCCCTGTAGATGTTTACACAGAGAAAGCCAGAGACTATTAGTGCTTATAGGTATAAACTATAAGTCTTTCTATGTACAAGATATAAATGGACTAAAGACATATATGGAATTGTATATTCTCTCTTTCAAAGGTGTCATGGTTTAACCTCAGCCAGCAACTGAGCACCACACGGCCACTTGCTCACTCCCTCCCCAGTGGGATGGGGAAGAAAATCAGAAGAGTAAAAGTGAGAAGACTCACAGGTTGAGATAAGAACAGTTTAATAATTGAAATAAAGTAAAATAAAGTAGTAGTAATAATAATAATAATAATAGAATATACAAAGCAAGTGATACACAATGCAATTGCTCACCACCTGTTGATCGATGCCCAGCCTGTCCCTGAGCAGTGGCCCCCCGGCCAGCTTTCCCCTAGTTTATATGGGAGCATGACATCATACGGTATGGAATGGCCCTTTGGGCAGTCTGGGTCAGCTGTCCTGGCTGTGCCCATCTCCAGCCTTCTCAGTCGGCAGAGCATAAGAAGCTGAAAAGTCCTCGACTGGTGTGAGCACTACTTAGCAACAACTTAAACATCAGGGTGTTATCAACATTATTCTCATCCTAAATCTAACACACAGCACTGTATCAGCTACTAGGAAGAAAATTAACTCTATCCCAGCCTAAATCAGGACAAAAGGCTGAATAAGATAATTAACCACAAACATGTTTACTTCTGTTCAAAGTTGTAATTTACATCTATAAAACTTTAATCCAGGTTTCAGCTCTTAAATATCAGCAGACCTGAGAGCAGGCTTACCTTCGGTCTGTTGGCAGCTGCCAATGTTTATAACAGCCCTTGACTCCACAAACACAGAAGCGGAGTAACTTTCAGATGTGAGTTTGAACCTATTGGGAAGATAGATGGAGGCAGACGCAGACCTCCAAGGGATGAACCAGCTCACCCTTCCTGCTACTTATAATCGAAGGGGACTAGCAGAACTGTGTTAATTGTAGCTCTTCACTCAGCTATTACAGCTCTTCACTCAGCTATTACAGCTCTTCACTCAGCTATTACAGCTCTTCACTCAGCTATTACAGCTTCCTTTTAATTGCCATTCTTGAGATTTAGGGAAGTCTGTCCTCACCTGCTAATCAAATCTATGCAAAACTGCACCGAGTTATCTATTCTGAACTACTCTGGAAAGCTATGAGGAGGAACAGTTCTATTATTTATTTTCATATTCATTCTTTCATAAGTTATGTTTCATTTCTTAGCATTCACCTATCAGTCAAGCTAGTAAAAAGTGATGCTTGTTGCTTTTCATATTGCTGAAACACACTGAAATTGTCAACTAATAATAATAATAATAATTTCCTCAGTATCAGAATTAGACATGCCTGAGAATAAAGAGCCAAACTCCAGTCCCTTTGTAGCCAACCAGAACAGTGGAACTGAATCCCCAAGTTAATGACACCAAGGACTTGGCTGAGATGAATTACCTTTTCTTATGCAGCCGAGATGCTCAAATCTGCCAAAGCGCTCTGGGTGCCCAGATCCCATTCATTTCAGCACACAATAGTTTCCAAATCCTAGTTTGGACTGAACCATAGAGGCAGCTCTGAAATCTCTTAAATTGTATTTGAAGAGTCATTTCTTCTGTTCCTGAGAAAAACACGGATGGCAAAGACAGAATGGACAGAAGTCCATTTGGCCAGCCACCTCACTCAGACTGAAGTATAGTGCAGGGAGGGAGATCTTTGCTGACATCCAAGCTGCATCTTTCTGTACCCTTTCGCAACGCTACCTTTTCCTGGTGAAAAAGGGACATCATCCTCAGCTGCAGTTACAAAGGTAAGTAATAGCCCATATATAAACTATGAAAGGGCGGGAGAGCCTTCACGCTTGACAGAGTTATTTAGGGAAGAGCTGTATCTACCTCTAAAATAGAGAAAACCATGGAGTGAAATGACTAACCTCATACTGAACTAAATGTCCCCTTGAGTGCATGACTATGGAAAAGGTTTCACTTCAACTCAGCATGAGCCGTCCTCCAGGAACCAGCTCTGGATGGAGATTCACTTTGGCAATTTTGGATGGGATGGAACAGAAAGCGGACAGCAGCTGATACAGCCTCTCACCTATCTGCAGCCTTCACCCACCTGCTCACTCAGAAGTGTTCTTGTATAAAATTAATTGACATAACAATTAACCAGACCCGAGAGTACTTGTTCTTGTAGTGGGAATGTATATTTAATGTCTGCTATTAATGAGCTCTTGGAAAATTTCCCATAAGATTTCTTCGGGCAGGGATACAAGATCTGTTATATCCATAAAACACAATAGCTTGCAGCTGTGTTAACATACTTAGAAGCACATTAATGACACTATATTATTAAGCAAGTTCAAAGAAAGAGCAAACCATTACAAAACCCACCCCAGACTCAACTGGATTTTCATTCTCCTAACAGAAGCCCAGCTCTCTGCTGGCTGACAGCATTGTTTGGGACCTCTCTGGATCTCCCTGCCCTTTCCCACAGCCCCCCAGCCATGAAAGCAGCCTGATTAGGTTTCTCTCCCTACATCTCTCCACGAATCCCTCCTTAACAGAGGCAAACTTAACAGAAACCCACTGCAAGATGCCAAAGAGAGCCAAAGCAGGTGCTGAATGACATACCAAGCTGAAGGTGGAAGGCACAGCATTTTGGCAGAGGCATTTAAGGGAGCTCCAAGCTCTCAGGCACAACTGGCAGCCCTCACCATGCACAGTGGAGACATTGGCAGCCACGCACCTTGGATGAGTGCATCTTCAACTTTGTTTCCCTTCTCCAAGTTCTCCTAATTTCCTCTGTTCTCCCCACAGTTTACCTTAGTGACCTTAACATAAAAGGAAAATACTCAGTTCTGCAGTATAGAGTACAGACCACAAAAAGCTTGAACTGTTCAAAACACAGCAGTGTTACTTGTATTTTCCATCAGAACCCCCCCCCCCTTTTTTTTTTGAGGCAGCCCATCATGAAGGTACCACTACCACTCCAGTTTCACAGCTGAATCCCACAGCATCTTAAATCTTGCTCAGCATAGAGTCCACGCCCTGCAGCATTGCCCTGAAAACAGTCATGAAGAAGGGGCTGAAGCTGCTGGACAAAACAAGAAGCAGCCAAAAGGCAGCAGAGAGGCCACCAAGTGGGGACACAACAAGCTGGACAGATGAGCTTGGGAAAAAAACAGTGGGGTACCAGGGACAACAAGCAGGGTCAGGGGACACAAAGAAGGGAAGGGAAGAAGACGACTGCTGGGCTGGCAGGAGGAGGCTATCGGGGCTACAAATGGAAACAAATGCTGAAGAAAAAAGAAATTTTTATTCTCTACAGGGAAGTGAATGAGACCTGTCTAGATGAGATGAAGACAGTGAGATAATGAGCTCAGATAGCACCAAGGAGCACCCAGCATATGCAAAGTGCATTTGGAGACTGTCCCTGAGAAAGTATACAGACATTGCCAGGACCAACAGCCCTTTCTAAGATTCCCCATTATTCACTGTCAGCAGAAACTCTGGGACACGTCCCATAGGAGTGACCACGTAGCACAGCAGGGTTTCATCAGTTTCAAGCAAGGACACTAAGCACCGAGAAGTTTTGACTCAAGCACACAGCCTTATTTTTACTGGAATTATCTGAATACAAGCGAAAGTCACATCAAGTAATCAAGCAGGCTAATCCCCTGGAAATGACTAACCATAAAAATCTATGTGGGAAGTGGGACGTCCCATCATCTTCACCGGTGTTCACAATAAAAAAAAAAAAATCCATTTTGCTTATAGTTAAAGAGAAGAAATTCATTGACAGATGGTCAGCCTAAGTGCTATGGTTTGTCTCCATATATAATGAAAAATATATAAAACTTCTGTTGCACAGTAGAGCAGAGAGGCTTGAACACCTGTTTCAAATTATTATGATACTATAAACATTCTTGGAAATTGGAAAGCCCTGTGTTTTAAGAAAGTGAGAAGTGCCATTGCCAGTTAAACTAAATTGAGTAGGCTTGGGTCCAGTAAGCAGTGAAAGAGAGAATTATGTGTATAGCCACTGGCATACAGCTGATAAGAAAACAGAGTGGGCATAAAGTTAAAACCAGAAATCCTGTCATTTTATGAAGTATATACATAAATTAGCTGTGCAAATTGTATTTCTTAATGTACTTCCAATATTTTCTTTTCAGGCTTGTCATCTCTGGAATCCCTTCACAGCAGAATGGATCATTTGAAACATCCAAATTAAGAGAAACATTGGGTAGGTTTGGCTAAAAATGTTCATCCAATATCTAGCAAAGACTGATTGAATTTTATTTTACTCTAAGGGATGCGAGTTGTTGCCATTTCATCACTTCTTCCAAACCCATTCCGAAGATGAATCCAAGTTCACATCAGTATCCAATAAAGTTGTCAGTGTCTTTTACCAATTCCTTCCAGAAAACATCTGCCTCCTCAAAGCTCTCATAATGAAATGCTGACAAAATACTGTGGGACTGCATGTCTAATGGTTAACCAAGATAGATATATGCCAATAGCAAGAGGCTATGACAAGTAGATGTTGTCCCAGTGCCCTACACACAGCAGGTCAAATATTGAGAAACACACACTTTTCGGTCTCATCACATAAGTATACATCAGTCATTCGACAAGACTTTCTGTTTCTACACCATGAAGTGAGAAGTACTGGCACACTTATCAAGCAGATTAAAAAGCAGAATGTCTTTTAAGTCAGTCTGTAATTTCATAAGTTGGACAGATAGAAGCAGCTCTGCTGAAGCATCATTCAGTTGATGCAGCCTTTTGCATTCACAATAGCTACACAGATGGCATAATTAGATGTAAAAGAATACAAAAGAAATAGGGAACATTTTATTAAGCAAATATATTAAATTTATGATTTGTGTTCCTAGATACTTCAGGTTTTTTAGGTAGGCATCAGTATGTCACCTTTCAACATGGGGAATTGCTTACACAAAATATATCCATACTGCAACTGGGTCTCCTTTATATTGCTTTTGCATACTCTTTACTGGTATTGCTACTCTTGTATAATACATACTGTTAAATCCGTGTCACAGCAAACTAGAACAGTGAAATCAAGAAAATTCTAAGTTTTTGTGTATTCTTCTCATTACCCAAAGAGGAAAAATAAAAGATTTTAAAGTAGAGCTCTGTCTGAAAGCCCAGTTCAAGCACTCAGTTGTGGAAACTTCAACAGAAAGGGGTGCAAGCAGCACTGTGCATACTAAAAGCAAGGGTGGGGAGAGCCAAGCATCCTCTGGGCAAAGCATGGGCCAGGTGACAGAGGGATGGCCAGGTGAAAATGATTGATCCACGCACAAGGAGCCGTGGCTACAGATGCTCCCAACGCACAGGAGAGGCTATTGCATCCATCACTCACTGGGAAGATCATCCCACATGCAGCTTCCAAGTTTTTTAAACAGGCTTTTTGGTAACCACCACTCCCACTCACCATATACTATGAATAACTGCTTAAAAACTTGAGTTGTTTTTGTCCAGACTAGCCATAATTTTAATCTGTAGAAGAGATTTTGCATTACAATACATGTATGTTGCATGGTTTTGGGGAGTTATGTTTGTTTTAATATTTCTGCTACTACACAAGCCAGCTGTCACTGTCCTCATGCAGCTCTAGGGACAGCAACTCAACACCTTTTACTTTTTGGTTCTAGTTTAACCCAGGAATACTGACAGTGAAGTGAAAGCAAACAGAGCAGAAAGGTATCTTTTTTTATTTTTTCCTCCCCAACACGTTACAAAAGGATTTGGGTATAGCTCTCCCTGCCAATCTACAGGGAAGCAAGCTCCTCAAGCACCTACACCAATGTAGCTCCATCAACTTTGTTAAGCTTTAACTTGAGCTAAGATAAGTAGTAGTCAGTTATTCATAAATGCTTTACAGTGTTTGCTTGGGTAAAAAAAAAAAAGATTATTTGAAGACACCCAAATACCATATTGGTTGGCACATCTTATAATTCTACTTGAACTAAAAATAAAGAACTTATAATTGGCTTACTTTTCTCTGGCTGAAAAAAAATTCGACATTTTTTATTCTAAATACAAGCAGAAATGCTGCATGCTTTTCAGATATGTCTTTCAAAGCCAGACACTGGGATTACAGAACTGACACCCACATCTTTCCTGTTTAAGATTATGTGCAGACTCAATTTTTTTTTTTGAGTACAATGTAAAAGTTATATAAGTATGCCTTTCAGTTGTACTGAATCTTTAATCAGAGTTTAAAAACTAGTTAAACATAACTTTATCAGTTCCAGGCATAGAAATTATTTTGGAGGGTAATCCTGTTTATTCTTCCCAGGATGTTGATGAAAATTATAGAGTATTTTTATAAATTAAATTCACTTTATATGCTTTTACTTTACATGTTATGACATCTGGTGAAGTTTTTAGCTCACCATACTCCTGAATAACCCCACATAGTTGCATTTCCCAAAGGCTGAATACAACTGTTGACAGTAGCTATGCAGAAGGAGAGACCATGAGAAAAGCAGGCACCTGTAGGTTAAGCTTGCCTGTTATGTATCTTCTGTAAAAGTCAGTCACAAAAAACCCTTAGCAGGACACTTCCAAAGTCAAAAGCAGTACTTAACACTTACACTTTTTGTGATGAGAGTCCATAACTTCATCTATTTGCCCTTAAGCCAAGGGCAGTAAAAGACCAGCCCATTCTCACCAAAATGGACGGAACCGAAAAATTGGAGGATTCAGTGTCTGCTCTCCTGCACACATCAGTGCACAAACACGTAGCACTCAGTCTGCTTCAGATCTGATTTTTACTACACAAAAGTGGCATTGCTGAGAGTGCAGCATTAGTCCAAGTTTAATTCAGACTTACAGAACTGAAACCTCCCAAATTGATTTCCTCTACACAGATTGCTACTTGTTTCTATAGAAATGAAAACCTGAAAGATAAATTTGACATTGTTTAATGTATTTATTAGGGCCATAGATCATAATCAAACAACAACATATGGCATTACATAGCCAATCCTTGCTCTGCTGCTCTTGTTAAAATACTAAAGCAAGCTGAGCATCTAACATCATACAAAGCTTTATACACACTGGAAATTGATGCATATAGGTCTGCAGAATTAGTTTTGTCTACATGACTATCTCCAAGAATACAAAAACTTAAAAATCATTCTTACATTATCAGTTTAGCAATTCCTAAAAGTAGAAATGCAAAAAAAAATATGCACAAAAACTTACTGTGTGGAAAAGAAGGCCTTTACAAGATATATATTATTTTTAAATACTTAACAGATCTAAAGGTTGCATGAAGTTTAGCTGAGACTCCTATCACAAACAGTGCTCGAGCGCTGAAGGATATCAAGTCACAATGTCAGGCACTGTTAGAAAGGCTCTAAGCCTACAGGGTGAAATAGTTCCTTACTGAATATTATCTACTAACATATTCTGCAGAACTGGAGACAGCATCGGGGCTTGGTGTGATGTCCAGTGAGAAGAGTTGTGATTACTGACTTTCAGTTTTCATCAGCCCTCATTGGGGCCACCAGCATAAGTGGGACAAAAACATCTCCTACAACACAAAACCGCAACTACTTGGGCTAAATTCACCAGCTTACTCTTCTAGTCATTTAAACATCCCTGGCTTTCTACTTTATTAAAAAAAAATTAATCTGAAAGACCTACTTTTACAGCAGTACCATCAATATTTTATATTCTCCCTTTTACTGTAAAGTTACCAGGCTGATTTATATGTTGTTTAAAAAAAAGTACTGAACCCATCATATTATGTAATATAAAATACCACCTTTGTCTCCAAGGGAACATCACATTTTAATCCAAAGCTACAGAAATAGTCTGAGAATTAAATCTCCAGCAAAGCCCACAGTGGACAAAGCGTTAAGATAAAGGAAACTCTCACAATTCCTTAAAAATAAGCTTTCTTTGCCACAGAACATTCCCAGAATGGCTTTAGAAAATTATTATTTTATTTCTCTGACATATTTGGCACATCAGAGTGGCCATGCATGTTTAGTAGTGTCCTAAGTTGTCACAAATGGTCTATTTTAAGTGGCTGGATAAAGAGCCATTGAAAGCGTGGCTGCATAGCAATGCTGATCATCAGCAGCTCTAGCCCAGCAATCCATCTGTGCCAGCAGGATTTTTTATTCTACCTTCTTTTCATTCCTTTATTATCCATTTGTAGACTGACCCACTTATTGGTAATAATGTCAGGTTCCTAATTTTTTTTTTTATTTTTTTTAAGGAATCAAAAGTCTAATAACATGACAGTGGGTGTGCATTTAAAATGCTTCTTTGCATATCTACTCTGCATTTTCATGATTTCACAGACAAGTTAAGGATCAGCACACACACAACCAGTTAGACAAAAGCCAGTTGTACACACTAGAGACCTTTTGTTATATGGCCAGGATTCCTGCACTTTTAAGGAAGCTGTGAAAATGTATGCTTAATCATGTCCTGAGAGGAGATGACTACCATGGGTTTTTCCTAAGGAATCCTCCATTAACAGCACTGGAAAGTTCCGAGCACTGGCTTAAGATTTTTGCTGTGAGATGATGTACACTTCAGTCCCATCTAATCTGCAGTCTTGTCTGCTTCAATATATATTATAAGACATACTAACACAAAGTATAGCAGTATAATACAGATATACCAAAAAACATACAAAATGAATTACCCTTGTAACAGCGTCTCTGAGATTTTGAATAGTAACACTGACTACCATTTTTGAGTGCTTGCTTTTTCATTTTTTCTTTTCCTTTTTTTTTTTATTTTAAGCCAGTAGTCTAAACTAATAGCCATCCAACAAAATAATTACCCTACCTCCATGTTATCTAATCTACACAACACAAAATTAGGGCAGTGACACACTTGTATATGTATTTAGGCTCAACAAGGCATTTGAGTCCCTCCAAGGTCAAACACACATTTAAGTTATTTCTGAAATACAGCCAAACTTCCTTACTTGTTACTATTTTCTACTTAAAGCGAGATGCTACAGGGGTTAATCACAGCTTTCCAAATCACATTACATATAAAAAAAACTCAGAGACCTGCGTTGTCTTCTGACATTTTGGGCTGAGAACCTTTAAATGCATTCACCTTCAGCTGCGGGTACCCATTTGATTTTCACTGCTCAAGAACTTTTCCACCAGCAAAATGACTAACTGATCCCACCTCCCACAAACTGCCTAACTTCATCCCATTCAGCAGTGCTAATGCTCCCTAGTAAATATTCTGGATGATACCACACATAGCCCCAGCTGAACTCAGGATTACTAGTGGTTTGGATATACAGCTGGTGGCATTGTTAGTGGGAAAGTGTTTTGTTACTCTGCTTTTCACATACCACCAGTTTTGGCATTTCCTGCATCCCACACACCCCCAAGTAGAGGCTTGATAGCAGCCTTCAAACACGTAAAAGGTTCCTGTGATAAAGGACGAAGGATACTTCTCTTCATGTCCATTGGGAACAGTACAAGAGTAATGGGCTTAAACAGAAGCAGAGAAGATTTAACCAAGATAGTGTGATTTTTTTCCACTTCTGAGGAGAGCTAATCAGTGGAAAAGGTTATTTAAGGATCTCCATCCGGAGAGGTTTTTAAGAACAGGTTAGACAAACATCTGCCAGGCAGGCAAACAAATTAGAAAAATCTCTCAGTTGCAGGAAAGAGGGCAAAAGGGGACTTTCTTTGGGGGCAAAAGCTCACTTCTAGATTTTCCATGTGCTTAATTCAGTACCTTGTATATTGTCAGTATTTTAGCCAAAAATTGGAGAGGCCAAGTGACTTTCCCTGCTGCAGAGAACAAAGTCAATGGCAGAAATGGGATTATAAACTCAGGAATTTGAAACTCCAGTCCTCCTTGTCCTTTGAAGCAGACCCATTATATATATTTCTACACATAAACATATGCGTATATGTATACAAAAGCATTTGTAGCCATCTGGCCTACGAGCAGGAGGCACTACTCAGGCACAGAGTCACACTGACGCACCTGCACAGCTCCCGGATCACAACTGGTTTGCATCCCATCTGCTTTTAAAAATAGTGGCGCAAACATTTCACTTCAAACTATGCACATTTATTCCATTAAATGTTCCCCCGAGGTTGACCTGTGTGCTCACCTCTATCCTTCCTGGGAAGGTGGCAGCTGAAAGGTATACCGATGCCTCGTGCTCTCCCTGGAGCAGGGCAGGAACACATCCATTCAAATCCCCCTCAGCAGCATAAAGAAGCTTCCACTTAATTCTTAAGGAACAGAGGAGTTTCCCTCCTGGCCTTGCCAGTGCTTTCTCCTTCATCTGCAAGCGAACACTACATGGTATTTTATACATTGTATTTTTATACACATTTTTATCTCTCCTTCTTTTTAAGTTTTATTTAATAGCAAACAGCTTGTCTCCTTAACAGTAAAGAGCAAAGTGACAGAAAACAAATTAGTTTCTAAATTTAAAACTGTGTTACATTGCCAAGGCAACTGAAGATCTACAATTACATAAAGCAAATAATACTTACTTGTAAGAACAGAACCAAAACTAATTCTGGAAAGAGTTGGTCTTAGAATATAATTACACTAAAATAATAAACTAATAATTTTAATTTTTTTTTTTTTTTTTTTTTTTTTTTAAAAACAGGGCTATAACTGGTTGCATTTGGGAAAGTCAGACACTCCCAGGTTATACGCAGGAAACTGCTTCCAAGAGACAAGCAATGAAATCTCTGCCTCATTACAAAAGGTTTATACGTGCTCCTGACACAGACACAGCAGTCAAAAATCATTTTCTGATGCAAATAAATCATGTCTTGGAGCCCAAATGCTACAAGTGAATTGTTTAACGTCCAGCTCTGTAGAGGAACAGAGCAATGACCAACCTTTCCAGGGGTTCTTTATAAACTTTTCCTCTTTGGTTTAGCTCAAATGAAAAATTGTGAGGGCTATGTTTTTTCTCTGAAAGCAGTCAAATTCATTCCTGAAAGTGCATTCATTAAAAAGTAAATCCTGAACAAACAAACAGCCCCCAGACAGTCAGGTGGGCAGCTCTGCAGCAGCAAGAGATGGATCTGGACACAGGTTCCAGGTCTCCCATCAACCCCACACCATACACCAGGGAAGCTGCCATGGCAAGGGATACGGGGCCACCCCAGCTGACCTCATGGCCCTATTTTATTCCAGATGAGTACGAGCCCTGTCTTGGGCAATAACACATTGGTGCTCACACCATCCAGCACCTCCTCCAGCTCCTCGGCTCAAGTGCCCATGCCACCAGGTGATAGCATGAACCCACAGGAACCCTTTGCCCTATCACCCCTCATCTTTGAAACTGTGTTACATGTTGAGCTGGTGGTCCGCCTCTTTCGGATGGACACAACAGGAGGGATGAGAGAGCTGGAAGTGCCTTGTGAAAGACACAGCAGCCATGGCTGGGATACAACAAAAACAGCAAGCAAAGCTCTCAAGATGTCCTAGTAGCAGTGTGAATCCCTCACCAGCAAAGAAATTGGAAGACAAAAAAAAAAAAAAAAAGAAAAAAGGGATTTTTGCTTGTTTGTTTCAACAAATCCTGTTTGTCCCACATATGCAGATCTGAGGAGACCATGGAAATCAAGCAACAGAAATAAAAGCATTAACATTCCATGCTTCTGAGCAGAGTACCTACTGAAGGATGCTGTACAGCACTTGTGCATGTAACTAGAAGCTAATCACCTTACTGAGCCCTGCAGCTCTGTACCCTCAGAAACCCATATGGGACTGCCTTTGTAAAAACAGTTATAGAAGGGTAGGAAATAAAAAAGGATATCTATAATCAACTACCAAATTTCAAAGTAATAGGCACTTCTAGTTGGCCTTCTACAGATGGTAACAATGTTACTGAAGAAGATATTAAAAAACCCCATGTCCTAAAAACAAAAATCAAGTTTAAAGTAGGACTTGAAAATAAGTGTTACATATAGTATATTTTGCATGTTCTTGAATTCACCTGGGTATTTTAGTGATCCATTAAGAACATGACCAAAACCAAAAAAGTGTTCTCCATCAAAAATCTATACAAGGAAAAATAAGCCTGGACTGTGGCTTTCTCCCCTTCATGACACAAATTACTGTCTAAGGGGCTTCAACACCATGCCTATTTAAGAAAAAAAAAAAAAAAAAAAAAATGGTTTATCCCCTCTGCTGTCCCCCTCAGTCAATACCTGGGTAATTCCTAGCTATTGGGCTCCAGCAGCCCCCAAAGCTGAAGCATAGATAGACTCTATGTAACCATACACACACAAAAAATTCCCATTTCTCATTTCTCAACATTTCTTTCATCAACATCTCAACATCTGCAAATCCTTAATTCTCCTTCCCTAAATCAGTGTAGGGACTGTTGTAAAGACCTGATAAACTAAACCTTCCAAATATCTACTGTGCATGTGTTGTTGCAGCAGGATAGATCTCTGCTGCCTGTCCCACTCTATTTATATTGTTTCCCAAAGGACAATTTAAAGGCCAAAGAGTTTATGAAAGCTTTCAAGTTCTCTGCTTCTGTAGCATGCTGTTGCTGAGACAGATGAGTACGGACAAGACTCAGAGAAAGCAGTTTTCAGCTGCAGAATGTATGGGACTGGCAAGCCAGTAACAGATTTCTAATGGGATTTGTCTCTTGCTATTTTAATTTGGGGTGCTTGGCTATCCCAAGCATATTAGAGTAAGTCCAAGAGCCCCTGGAGTATCAGGAGTCACTAAAAACATCTATAGGCACAGCAAGTTGCCTTTCACATTTACTCCCATACATGAATGGCCACACTTGGCAAGTGAAGACAGGGAAGCTCTTCTCTCCAGATGCGTCCAAGAAATGTTTGGTGTTTCTTTGTAATGTGTCATAATCCCGCAGAGTGTGACTGACTAGCCCGATGGTGTTTCACAAAACCATCTGCTGGTTGTCTTTTTTTTTGAGGTATAGCCATAAGATACATAGTATTCCTCAGTAAAAGAGCCATTGCACTCAAGATGAACCTTACCTCTTCCAACTCTCTTTTCTGTGTGCCCTACAAAATGAAAATTTTACAGCAAATCATCTGCTGAAACGAGTTATGGAAAGTATATCTGCACCACAGGTGCCAACTAAGCATTAATTCAAAATTCAGCCCCTCGAAAGGTTGTTCCATGTGAACGTACTTTGTCTCTGCAAGAGGCAGGCACAGCTCTGAATACATAAGTGACAGGCTTAAAAATTTAGCCATATTCCCTCTGTATACTGGTGTTAAGACCTCTATGGATACCAGCAAGCTATTCAAATGCTGCAATGGTTGTCTAGATGTGTCTGTAAATTACATTTGAGTGGTTCATGAAACACAGCTGGGTTCCAGGAAGCTCTGAGCTCTATACTATTAGGAAAAGAGAGCTGGAAGGGCTCCTGAGCTATCAACACCAGCCCTCTGCCTACTGACAGTCACAGCCTTTACCATATATCAGCCCTGTCCCCCATAAAACTAGTTATATTTCTTGCCCAGTATTCCCAGTCCTCCTACAGCTAGAAACCTACCATTAATTTCCAGCCTAAATTTATTCAACCTAGTTTATATCCCCTTGTCCAGCTGACAAAAACTTCCTTTAAACAGTTTCCCCCCTTCTTTTCTTTATCCCCCAATGCACTTATACAGAGCAATCATATCCCCTCTCAGTCTTCATTTTGCTCAGCTTAACAAGCAGAGTTGCTCCAGCCTCCGGTGGGACCAGCTGTCCCATCCCCAGTCAGCCTTTCCAGACATCTGTTCCAGCCCCAGCTGGGCTTTCCCCAAGCACAGGTAACCATAACCCCAGACAGATTTCAGCTGAGAGCTCAACAGCACCTTTCACAATACACTGCATCACATTAACAGGTCAAAAGCATCCTGTGATCAACTAAATGCCCCAAAGGTCTTTGTCTTCCTGTTGTTGCTGAATGATATTCATCTCATTAGTCCTCAGGACATGACCCTGAACTCGCACCACCCAATTTTATCCTAATTCTATTATTCTAGTCTTTGAGGTCATCTAATTCTGCTTAATTAATCCAATCTTCCTCAGTGCTGACACTGTCTCCCAGTTTTATGTCATCAGCAAATTTCATTAGCACATTTTGACTTTTGTGCCAAAGTCATTAATGAAAATATTAAATAATATTGGTCCAAAACCAGTCACTGAGGAACTTCACTGACAGTTACCCTCCAGCCCATGACTCGCTCTCTTTCAACACAACCTATTGTTCTCATATCTTTGGTCTCCTTCTTGGGCCCTTTACAGTTTTCCTATTAAATGCAATTATCCCTTATTTAACTAA
The DNA here is from genome assembly GCF_965183815.1 of Platalea leucorodia. NCBI lineage: Eukaryota > Metazoa > Chordata > Aves > Pelecaniformes > Threskiornithidae > Platalea > Platalea leucorodia. The sequence continues at coordinate 7,413,301 of NC_138830.1, forward strand.
TAATTGGCTTCGTGGAAACCCTGCTCCATAATTTAGTCTTTGGAGACTAAATTAAATTTGTCAGTTTATGCAGGCAGGAAGGATATGCATTGCCCAGATTTGTGGGAAACGATCACTGGGGCATTGACCCAAGCATGGGGCAGCAACCAAAGCTTCTCTGACATCTTTTGTGTGAGCAAGGACCATGGCCTGAGCCCAGCACCCTGCTTTACACCATCCAGAGGGCTAAAATGGCTGTAGGGGCTACCTACACCTAAATTTCCTGGATGGCTTAGCACCAAAGGTGGTTTGCCATCTCATTGCTCTTTTATAAAGGAACACATTTCTCATCTGGTGCTTTACAAACAAACAAACAAAAAAAAAAACCACCAAAAAACAACCCACAACACCACCAAAAAAACCACCACCAAAAAACAAAAACCCAAACACACACACAAAAAACCCCACCAACCAAAAAAAACCACCCACCAAAAAAACCCAATCAACCTTCATATAGCTAACAATGTTTGCACTACTAAAATGCACTACTAAAATGTCTGAGTATAAGACATTTTCTAGAAGAGTCCCTTGGGCAAAATAAGTGTTCCTATAAGCATATTTTTACTGTTCTTTTTTTCACAAATGGCACCAATTTCAGTGAGGTTACACCAGCCATTAATTTGACCCACTCTGATACACTCAAAGCAAATCAATCTTTCATGGGTCTCAAGCTGTGAATACCTGCTCAAATAATTAAAACACTCAGCAGGGAACCTATTCAAAAGGTCATCTTTTAACAAAGATTAATCCAATTTTATCTCATACACATAAAATTTGAGACAAAATAACAGAAAGCAATGGATTACCCAATGTATCTCTCATATTGGCATTAAAAAATGCTATTTATTTATACAAGGAGTTAGAAGGAAATCACGCATGCACCTTAAAATCTCATCTCATGTAAAATTAATGCACAATATTGTACTGGTGGTCCCTCAGTGGAGGGTAAATAAAAGCATTTTACATATTTATTTGTAACAGTCTATATGAACAAAAACTGTTTTTACGTAGTAGCATGCTTAAATTCTACATATCCCTAGGTGCGGATAGAGGATTATAGGGTACTAATTTAAGCCTTTCTTTTGCAAAGCTTTTGTGGAGGCATCTGCCTTTCAAACCAGTCAGTCCTTTTTCACACAGCAAATAGTTATACTGTGCAACATGGAAAATGTCCTTCTTTATTTCTCTTTCTCTAAAGATTTCCTAGGCAAGCAGAGTGTAGATGATATCTAATAGACTTGTTCAAGAGCAGAGAAAGTTTTCACAGAATGCAACTGGAACAAGAGCAAGCCCTCAATCCAAATGGGGCTGAAGTGTCCAAGCCTGGATGCTGTTCTTTGGGCATTCAATAGCAGTCCAAGGAAATGAAATTCAGTTTGCCAGTCTTATTTACGATCTGTACCTCCATCACTGATTGCCACCCTTCAAAAGTGAGACATCTCAAAATTACATAGTTTGTCTAGATAAACTGATTTATTTGAACTAATCCATCTAATCTATCATGATGGTTTTCATTTCATCATATAGTAGGCATGAAACTGATGGTTGAAAAAACCCATACCTAAAAAGCAAAAAGTGCTGGAAGTAGATTATTTCTAAGACCTTTATAGTTCCAGGACTTTTGTTTCTCTGCATAGGCAAATCCATGCATCTGCTTAGAAAAGTTTGCAAGACTTGACAACATTTGGACTTTCCTTCAATATATTTAATTCTGAAGAACTTTAAAAAAGAGTCCTTCTGAAAGTGAAAGTGAATTCTCAAATCTGACATTGACAAGTCTCTTATGATTACAGTAAAAATAATACTCCAAAACACTGGTAAGTTATATGTTCCTGCATTTATCACAGATAGAAGATTTACACCTCCGTGTCTTTATCCCAAGTACTTCTAATTGGTATCTCACACTAGCATTTGGTTTCAAAGGGTCTGAATATGTGAAAAAAGAATCAATTTTTCCACTATCAGACTGATTTCATTTAATTCAAACAATAGTGAAATTATGGACTCTCAAAGAGATATGGGCTTTTTTGTGTGTGCAAGTGAGATCTTGGAAGATGAGATTTTGATTTCCCACCTGGCTCTCAAAAAAGAGAGACAGAAAAACATTCTGCATCTAAAATTAATCCTACTCTTCAGAAAGGCTACTAATTTCCTGCAGGAAAGAAAATTGCCCTGAAAATGAAGAGCAACATTAGCAGAAAGTGAAATAGATATTAATATGTTTGTCTCCAAGATCAAAAACAAACTCTTACAAGAGCTAAAGAGTGATTGAACCAAGACAAGATGCTAGTTTTTAGCACCGCATTTCAGCAGCAATTGCTAAACCAATGAGAAATTCACTTAAAGTATTACAGAATACCACAGTCAAGTTATGAAATATTACAGTGCAAAATGCAATAGGATCCTTGTAAGATTAATTACTGTCAGCCCCTACAAAAAAAAAGCATAATAAAAAAGCAGTACAACAGCTTTTGCCAAACGTTGAATGTCTGTTTATGAGCCCAGTTAGAAGAGATCCTTTCATTTTATTTTTTTCCAATCAAAGAAACAAAGCGCAAGAACTCATCTCAATTTGTAAAAGCGCTGAGTAGTAGGAACACCACCACTGTCTTTTCCATTTAGTAGACAATACACATTTGTGTAAGTTGGTTGAGGGGGGGAAAAAAGGGAGCTAGAGTATATATTTCCATTGGTCTTGAGTTTGTGACTTTTAACCAGGATTTGACTTGTACTCCATGCATTATTCATCAAAGAACTGCAGAGTTCAACCCATAGTCTCACACAAATGAAATCACCATACACGATAGAACATGTAAAACTCAAATCTAGGGGAAGCTTTTCCTTTCTTCACTAGACTTACTGGCAGAGCAGTGGCTTACAAGTAACAGTAAGGTAAAATTTAAAATGCCACATTAATTTTTATTAATCAAAAAATGAAGCAAGTTATGACACAGCAGAAAATTTCAGGAGATATAGAGTTTTTGTTCCCACTAATTGCTAAGCATAAGCAAATTATTTCAGCAATATCTTTTCTTGTCTCTGGATTATTCTGAGCTATTCTCTACTATAACAGAAAAGGAGTTTTCCTTCAAGTGTTGCATTACTGCAAAGATCAAGTACCCCGAGTCCTCCAACAGGTTTTAGCACCTCCACCTTAAAAAGGTGAGAGGCTGAGACTTGGAGTTACTTAGTATTTATGGTTAGACTTAAGAAAATCTAGCTCTTTTACTAGAAAGGATTAATATAGGGGTTCTTTTTGGACTGTTTCTCCTCTAGGAAGTAAATACTCTCAAGTAGCATTCACCTATAAGGGAAGGAACTCTGCTGTCAGAGAGTTAATCTTTAGTACCCCAGACAGCCACCTTTTGCAATGACAGGGTACAAGCTGTTCCTTTAGAACCCATAAAAGCGACATACTGCTTCTAATGGGAGGAAAGACCTCAGAGACCATATATTTAAAGCATATATCAGTAAGGTAACATAAAAAAACAACAGCAATTACTCAAAATAATTCAAGAAGAGACCATTGCAAGTGTAGCAGAGACCAAACACCAAAATTCAATACTGACTGTTTTGGCAAGCAAAATTTTAAAACATGGAGATACTTTTTGTGGGGTCTTAGGACACAATGTACAATCAGTAAAGCCTCATTCTTTTCTGTAAAATGAACACACAGAGCGCATTTTCACAGCAAACTATTTTTAGGGTTTTTTCTTTTAAAAGTTTAAAAAGAAAATACCTTTTTTTCTTCTAAAAGCTACTAATTCTCTTCAGTATGCTTCATGGGTCATGTGTGTCACCTGTTTTTTGAAGATATTCGGCTCTAAGAGATAACACTTCACTTACAACATTTCTCTTGTTCAGCATGTAAAAAGCTGTTGTCTACAACTGTGCCCTCATAATTAAAAAAAAACCATAACTTTGTCTTTAACAGGAGAAAAGATATATGATGGGAGAAATGCTGCTAGGTCAAGATTAATGAGTAGAGGCAGAGAAAGAGCGCTGTCTGAGGTGTTTGCAAAAACCGAATGTTCCCTTCCCAGAGTGTATTTCATCATCTGAGAGCCAAACCTCTTCTCACTTGACCTTTAACAAATTTCTGAAACTCGTAGGGTCACAGCACTTGCTGATTATATAGTAGTCCTGCCTTACTGCAACTAACAGGGATCTGTCACTTGTGAGATGGATGATGGAGAGGAAAACTCAGCAGCTCATCTGAGAAGGATAAATTATAGTTCTCATCCATCATCAAAGAAGTAAAATTCCCCCCCCCCCTTCATTCATCTCTATTGCCATGCAAGAACTTCAGGTAGGAAACTAGCCTCGGTATTTCCCAGAACCCTCCTCCTCTCACAGTACCCATATATGCAGGCTCTGCAGTTACTTTAGTGTGCTTTTAGAGAAACATCAGTCCCATTGAAAATTTCTGGTCATCGAGTGAATTCCAAAATTATTCTGTACTGATCCTGAGAAATTAAATCAGAGATACAAAAGAAAGTAACAGTGAACTCGGGCAAAGACTAAATCAACGTATAGTTGAAACATCAACACCAAATGATGTTCCATGCTGCTTCATAACCCAGTTCATCTCATGAAAGCAGATGTGATCGTTCACTATTGAAATCAAGGACGTTACGTTACTTCCTGGAAACCAATTTTTCAGAATTTCAAGATATGTCAAAGCAGTGAATACAACGAAGTGTAATGTCTCATTATGATATTTGTGGACTGTGTCTGTTTTAAAAGCCTCAAGAGATAACAGACAACAGGCTAACACAGGAACATAGTAGTTATCAAATGGGAACCCCGTATTGTTTCACGATTTTTAGTAATTTTTGATTTATTTTGCATGAAGTGAAAGCCAAGTTCACTTTTGGAGACAACTTCGGGAAAAATAAGAAAAGCAGTGGCAATTATTGTTGGACTAGAAAAGAGGACCAATGATGAGAGGCTGCTCAAACTGAGGAGAAAAGCAGAAAATTCTGGAGGTGAGATGAAAGGGGAAAGATGTGATAGCAGCTTCAAACAGGCAAAAGTCACTTCAAAGGAAAAGAATGTCTTCTACATCTCTGTCCATGGGGAACAGGACAAAAAGTATTTGACTTTGCATTTAACTTAACATTTCTAGCAATAACAACAACATATTGGAAAATTCTGGCTGAGAAGCACGTGGAAACAGTCAGCAGAGTTTGGGTGGACATCTGTGTGGGATAACATTGGAAGACCTGGATGTGCAAGTGCATCTCTGGTCTGGAAGCCTAGGATTCTGTCCCACCTTGCAAGCTACGGAGTTATGAGGCACATCATTTGGTTTATGTTGGAAGCAGTGAAACAGAGATGCCACAGGAGATACTCACGAGTGTGCAAAATCTATCTGAAGGAATTCCCATTTTTAGTGTGAATGTTCTTTTTTGTAGAAAGTTTTGACATTGAGAGTCTAAAATTACACAGTGAGAACAGAACCTCAGACTTGATCAAAACTGAATTCCTACAAAAATGGAAGTACTCATTCTGTTTACATTCGCATGACATTTTATATTACATCTTTAAAAGGATAAAAAGAAAAGCTTTTCTTTTAAGTACGTGAGATGAAGGTTACAGACAAGGTGGCATAACTGCATTTATTCTACATAAGTGAAATACATGTGTTATTCTATGATTAGGCTTTAGGGGCTAACTATACTTGACCCCTTATTTGTAATATTCTTGCAAACTGGGGATACACTATCAACCCTTTCACTCTGGCAAAGGTATCTAAAGGTTTAAATCACCTGTTTATTTTCATTGCTTGCTGACATTCTCTGCACTTGAACCTAACATAATTAGGAAGTTCCCTCAAAAATGTAAACAAAGCCCATTTGTTTCTAACTAATTCAATACATTTGGCACATGTTCCTTTGAAAAATCATACTCTCCTTGGCAGCAGCTTTAGAGCCTAATTATAGATAGACTAGTCATCAAAAATGATACCTTTCCTGTAGTCCCAGGAACAAAACACACTCGGAGGCAATCTATTTCAGGAGATAGTTTTCTACAACTGCCATCCTTTCTCGTTCCTCCCCTGCATCCCTGAATGCACCAAGCAGTCTGTCCACATCCACACTCTTACCCTGGATGCACTCTGCAGCCTGGCTTCCACCCACTCCATACATAAACCAGCCACAGAGTCTGGCAGTACCTCTCCCAAACTCGACCTCAAAGCCTATTTTTCAGCCTTATCCTCCTCTTTCTCCAACAGACAGGCTGCTCAGCTACCCACTCCCCTCCTTTCCTACCCAGCACAGTAGCAGCAATCGCTCCCCACTTCCACCACCCTTCCCTGGTTTTAACCTCAAGCACACTCAGAGGCTACCACAACAAACATCGCATACATGGACAGACAAACTAGGTCCCAAACAAACTCTGCACTCCTCCCTTTTCTGCAGTACAGTATCACAGCCCATATTGCTCACCTGATAGCTCACATCTTGCCAGATCATCAGGTTTTCAGGCAGGGAGTGGGTCCCTCTATATGACTAGGTTGTTGATAAAACACCACAGAAAAATGCTACAAGAAAAAGGCACTAAAAATAAACCCTTTATCAAAAGAAAAAAAAAAAAACCAACAACAAAACAACCCACCACACAATTCAGGAAAAAGGCTAGGTTGCTGCTCTGTAGCTGATAGCTTCAGTAAGTCACACTATCAGATGAAGTCTGTTCACCTTCAGTCTGATGTTTCCAGTGTACAAGCGATATCACTGCAATAAGTCAGGAGGCATTTCTGATTATTTATAAGGGACAAAGCTTCCAGAGGTGCTGAAGGCACAGACAAAAGGAACGTTTTTGGGTGAGAAGTTTTCATGTACAGCGACCAACCTGCAGAGTTTTGCAGATCATGCTTAGGGATATTTTTCATGGTTTTAGACTTTAATATCACACAGTTTGTGAAAAGTCACCATGCAACCAGTGGTTAATGTGGAATATTTATGGAAAAATTAAAGAAAACAGAAGCATTTAAAAGGGAATTTAATTTAGCTATAAGCCCTGCTAGGCCCATCGGCTCCAGTAGAATTGCAGCTATGCTTTCTTCCACTTTGGCGGGACACAGATTATGTAGATCACCCAACACAAAACATGCCTCAGAGCTTTGCTAAGTAGGGGGATAAGCAGAGGCTTAATTGGAGGCCAAGAGGATTGAGCAGATCCTAACTGTTGTTTGACCAGTCTTTGCAGAGCACCCCCACACTGCTGAAACCTGATGTTCCTTAATCAGCTCAGACAGTCTAAGTAAATTTTCCATAATTGCTATAGAAGCCATTGAGACAACATCTGTGCTAGAACCAGTATGATAAATCAAACCGTACAATTTGGGGTGGGTGGTGGGAAATCACAGGAATACATTCCTCCTAGTATAGAGTCTATTATCTTCCAATTTACAGCTATATATATGTAGGATTATAAATAACTATAAAAAAGTATTTATAAATCCACTAGAATTATAATAATTATTTTACGCATTATGAATATGTAAAGGATACAGACAAACTCTTCTAAAACACATGGGTAAAGTAGCCATATGTCTTTAACTAAAGCAGGATTATCATCTAGATCAAATTGTTGCTTCACTTATTTTGAAGTGTTACATACAATTAAAAAACCCTTAATGCAGCAGAGACTGTCACCACAGTTGTTTCAATGCAGCAAATGAATTAATTACAGGGAGGATCAATCCAGGCACATACCCCGAGCAGGGATACTGTATGTAACCTGACTGCAGGAGGTGAATTTCTCAGATTTCACTAAACAAGAATGAACCATTTCTAGAGTTTGTGTTACAGAAGCGTGAATACAAGATAATGCTGCTTTATGTAAGGCAACTTACCTCCTGACTGTTTCCTTGGGTTCAACCATCCCAATCTACCTCAGACTACATTTAAAGTCACATTAAACTCATTGTTAATTACCCCTTTACATATTCAAATACAATAAAAAGAAACTACCCCAAAGCAGATTTTGTTGGCCCTATTGGCACAAATCATTCCCAGAGAAGTTCTTTGCCTTTCTAGCATCCCTTTGAGGAGGATAAACTCATCTTCCTCCTTCTCCTTTAAATCTTTCCAGTAAAATGGAGCAGCAAGTAAGATAGTAACGCCTCTTCTTTCAGTATTAATTGAAGACAAGAACACCATCCTCTTCATTTATGTTTCATATTCTTATCCTTTATTTCCACTTAAATTTCCATTATCATTTTTCTTCGCTTTTCCTTAAGCCTTTTCCTTTCAGGCTAACCATCTTCTGCTATCACATAGATCAGAGACCTTGGTAGAGCTGCACTGGTGCCTGCACTTTTGTCGGTATAAGCTACATCCTAGGCAAATCTAAATAAAAGTTTAAACTGTTAATCCCTTTTTCCCCCCAGTAACACCCAACAGTAAGATAACTTATTTAAAGACTTTGCTCTCTTTGTCATTGTGCTGATACAATCTGAAGAAGTAGGGAAAAAAAAAGTGTATTTACTTCTTTACTATGGGACTTCATTCTACAAGATCTTATTGGGAATTTCTCATTAATTGAATCTGCAAGTTCAGTCCTTTGCCACCAAATAAACTCACTTCACAAGTCTGAACATTTGAACGTTATGTTTTCCATCTGTCATCTGGACAGCCAGCAGGACATGCATCCTTGCTAATCCAGAGGCAATAAATTCAGTAGCCCTTATCTGGCAAACAAAGACACTCATTTAACCAGTCATGTAACAGCAAGCCATCAAAAACCCTAAAAACCATATTGTTGAGTATTTATTACCCTAGACACAGATATAAGAGGTGTAAAGTAATACCAGTGTGGTTTATTTGAGGAGAGCTTTGATTTTATAGCAGTCATTTTTATTGAAAGCTATACACAGATTGTGCAGAAGTACCATGATACATTCAGATAATGATAGTAAACTTCTTTAGCTTTTGTTTACACTGTGTGGAAGGTTTTTCTATAAATTACATGTGGAAAAGTTGCTATGAAGTCTCAAGAAAGTACAGGTGCTGTGGGCTATGCAATTTAACCATAAAATGCTAGAGAAGTCAATGTTATGTCACTGTCTTGATGGATAGAAATGTGTTTAGGGCTGACAGGCAATCTGAAAATTACCATTACATCTCATTTCCTCTTCTGAGCATTTTTGTTCTTACCGAATGAGGAGGATCTTGAATATCCTGATCAAACAGCAGAAATTGGCTGCCATCTTCTGACACTTCACAGATAATGTACTGTAATTTTGCTAAAGTAATTGTCCTGATTCTGTTGTAGAAAAGCTCTTTCTAACTTTCACCGGAGAATGAAACATTAGTCAGGACATAGGATACGATTGGTAATGGCCTTAAGAAAATTACAGCACAAAATCCTTCAGTACTCACAAAATCACCTAAAGTTTTCAAAGTGAAGAGACCCACTAAAATCAAAGTAAAACATGCAAGAAAGGCTGCAACATTGAAATCTCAAGAGCACAAAGAGGTTGGATTCATTTTGGCGCATTTTGTGTTTATATTACAATTTTACACTGAAAAAATAACTGTTGTTAGATTTTTCTATGTCCAATACAGTCCACAATAAATGTCATGGTATCTAGTTTCAACTCTTCTTATATAGTTTTGGAAATAATTCAAATGTTCTGGCCATAAATTGGCCTGTGTAGATATAAGGTTAGAGGAGTCTTACCACTGTCTCAGCATACACATCTCACGCCTCGAGACAGAGGTGCACAGCACAATGGCCTGCCAAGGCAATACCACATGCAGCAAAACAGAACTATAAAACTAGGATAAACTTTAGGCTTAAGTTTTGCTTTGCTTAATTCTGAACTAGGGAAAAATTAAGCAGCACACGTACTAATAGATTGAGTAAAAAGATCCCTTAGGATGAAAGTGAAGAGTCACTTAAACATTAAGTAGAGAAAGATCTATGTTGTTATTGCAAAGACTAATCCTGCAGTTACAGGACAACAGGCAGCTTAGAGTGACATCTCCTTCTGTCATTGACTTCTGTCGGCAATCAAGGAACCCGACGCCTGGCATACCTCCAGATAGCCAGCTTAGCGGGTGTGCAGATACACACGAGAGAACAGTATTTGTTGATCCCAGGAGAGCACAAACAGCAGGATAAGCTGCAAGAAATATTTGTTATGCATGGACTAGATATTTGATCAGGATTTTATCTGTGTTTTTGTCCCACTGACTTAAATTTTTAGAGTGTATCTTTTAAAATTATGTTACTGCAGTCAAAAAGAATGTAATTACAACCATCTATAACCATATGTATATGTTAAAAAAGCAGATTTTTCATTGCAAATATTGTTTCAGCCACAAGTCAGGTAAGAATCCCATTCCGTATCAACAGCTTTCATTTGCCATATTAGCTCAGCTGCAATAGCAAGTATTGCTAAACACCTTAAATCTCTATAGAGATCATCCCTTTCCCTGCTGACCACAACAGAGCAAACTGTTTCACTCACTGTCTTCTCCTTTGCTCATCCACAAAACTCTTGCATGTGGACTGAGAAACAGACCTTCTATTCCAGATATGAATCCAAGACAAACGGAAACATATTTTGAAAAGAAAATAGAGGTTGAAATAGAAGATTTGTTATGGTATTGGAAGAATAACTTTGTTGTTGCAGTGAAATTCGCAGGGGTTTAACCTTTTGAGGGGAGGGGGCTAAATGACAGGAAATACTAATTTCAAAATTAATCAAGATTAAGCTCACATTAAGTCAAGCAATTTATACCCATTTATTCTGAATTTTACTTTATTTTGATGAAAAGAAAAAGAAACAAGGAGAACAAGAAGATATATGCATGAGCCACACATAGTCCAGTCAAGGATACTGTACTCTTGTACACACACACATGAATATCTGGGAGCAACAAAACCAGAGTTTTTAAGGAAAAAATAAGCTAAGGAGAAAAATAAAGAAAATTATCGTGTAGTAAAAAAAATAAAAAATAAGCATCCTAGAATGCACCTTTATACATGCATACGTATAGACAGACATATATAAGTATTTTATATTTTAGAGAGAGGTCACTGCTGCACCTCAACCACCAGTTGTTACACTTCGTAAATATTGACTTTGTCTCTACAGTTCTTTCTTTAGATTTCTTCAAAAACACGCAAACCAAGCATCTCACCTAGGTGTTGTACTCAACCAAATAGCATTGTCCTCAATAAAAGTTCATCCCCTGGCACCAAGTCTACTCTTCTCCTGAAAGCCCAAAACAGCATACAGAGATTGCTGATGATGAAGCCTAGGGAGAGCGAGATATTTTGAATTTTCCAAAAGATGAAAAGTTTTCACATAGAGAAGGGGAGCAGAAGAAAATTCTCTTTATTAAGAATAAGGTCCAGTTCAATTTGTTTTCTCTGACTGAACTCGTGTGTATGCTTACAGAGGAAATACATTAATTATCTTGTTTACCAAACTGTTCCAGTTTCTCAAGCTCTGTTGTTTTGCTTCCTGAGTTTACAGCTAAAGCCTTGGAATGATGGAATGATAACGCACCCTGCAAATTCTACCAAGTGGCTCCAAACAACACAACTCCTTAACACAACACTTTATTTCTTTTGGCTTTGAGTAAGGAGTTTTTGGACATAACCAGAGCAGGTAGCTTTGTCAACCAGTTTGGGGTCAAGAGGCTGCATCATTGTGCTAAATGGACTTTTTAACATATGCTGCCTTTTTTTTTTTTTACTGTTAGTGACATCACTAGTCAATATATATATATATAATGTATTACTTAAAATCAATTTGATTAGAATGCGGCTTGTTTTAATGCACACAACCACTATCTTACTGCCTCAGAAGTTTCTTGGAGTCCAGCATAACCCTGGTGCTGTCCCAGGAGCATTTCAAACCTATCACAATTGTGCCCCCCCTCCACTGCAGCCAACTCCTGCACTGCCCGCCTGCAAATCAAGCGGCACAGAAGTTAATCATGATATTCGTTAGTCTGTTCATTATTAAAGAAGTTGTTTCATTCCTGCTCCTCATAAACTCCAATACAGAAAAAAAAAGCATACAACAGCTGAAAGTATTGAGACTATATATTCACTGTATGCCATATTTATTTACACACTTCAAGTCTGACATACAGAATTATTAGGCTATTTTATTGTCTCATCAAAAATATATTTAAAACTATATCTTGAATACAACTTGCGCTGACACAAAGTAGAAAGATCCAACATACTTTAAATAATTTAAACCCCAGGCCTTATGGAGCATCAACTTGTAATCAGGAGGTATACACACACAAATAAAAAAAAAAAAAAATAAGACAGACACCTTTATGGGGTATTAACCAACTCCAGGGAGGTGTGAAATGAAGAGGCTTACATGACATGAAATGAAGATTTACATAATTAACCCATATGAAGTACATGAAGTAGAGACAAACAACTCAAAAATTAAAACCTAGAGAAATGGAATAAGATATTTTCAGTGAAGTAACAGACAATTACAAAGTCAAAGAGGAGAAGGATGGATAGATGTTAACTCACACCAGAGAATCACAAAATATCTTTTTTTAAAGCATTTTAGATCTTTTAGAAGCTATTACTATAATTTAAAAAAAAAAAAAAAAAAAAAAAAACACAAACACAACCAAACTACTGTTTACAAGAAAATTAACTGGCCTTGCAAAGTTGTCTAGGTACAAAGCACATAATTACCACCAGAGTTTAAATAAAAATTAGATTGTAAAAGTTTATTCTTTTCCACATCAAGAATTTGTCTGCAAGAGAGAGCAGTGCAGGAAAACCTGGATGGAAGTGCCCCCCACAGCATCTGGTGGGAAGAGGACAGAGGGCTCCCCTGGAGCAGCTGGAATACCGGTCCAACTCTGGCAACGTTAGGTCAGGGTACACGGAGCAGGCTGCGAGGCCAAGCACACAATAAACAGGGGTTACCAGAACTACGATCATCAATAACCAAAATATAAATAAAAATTCATGCAAGTAGAAAATGCAGCATTGGTCCCGCTTTTAAACACAGATGGGTGCTTTGGAGAAATAGGTCATGGATAGCACAGACCTTGAAAGAAAGTCTTTGAACTTTTGCTTCTTGTCCATACTTTATCACCTCTTTCCCAGCACCACCACCGCCACCTCCTCCTCATCTTAAAAGTTACTTTTTAAACAGGCAGACGTGTTCCAAGCTATTTCACATACAGCGGCCTTTCGGTAGCAGTTAATTATGTAGTTAATCTAAATCCTTCTAAGTGTTACTATGCAAATAGTTGTTGAGATAATAGGATCATTTGTGTACTTTGAGTATACTCTATTTACAACCTTTGTCACTAGCACAGCACAGGCTATAGTTCTGTTTCTCACATTTCCATGGGTCTCCTAGACATCTCTCTGGCCAGTTTCAAGCCTACTTCATCCCACCAAAAAGCCAAGAGACTCCAAATAAAGGAATGTTCTTCAGAAACTTAATGAAAAATGTTATACTAAAGTGCTAATTCATAAAGACAGACAGATATAGCTGGAAAACCCTTGCTATTTTTTAGAATTCTTTCACAATGCAATTAGATATCTTTAAGTACACTGATAGTGTTCACAGAAGATATTTTATTTACATCTACACTATCCACACTTCTGCAGATATAACAGTATTAACTCCACATGTCAGAACATTCAATATGACACATTTTTCTAAAGTTTACAAGTTGGAAGATACATCCAGCTTGTACGTGGTTGGATAGCATCAGCCATAACTTGACACACAGCAGTAGTCAGTCCAAAAAAAACACTGTATTTTCATTAACCAGTTGACTAGAACCCTCTCAAACAGTAAGGCACTATTAGGACATATACAAATTACTGTGGCAGGTAGAGATCCTGAACACCTGCAATCCCCCCACCCAGTGATTTTGGCTAGAGTTTGGTGACACTCTGCAATGCTTAAAAAAAAAAAAAAAAACCACACACACACACAAACACACCAGACCAACCAAAACAAAACCTAAACAACAACAACAAAAGAGAACAAAACCAAAAACCAAACCACCAAGCACTACCAAAAATCAAGACAGACAGCAAAACAAAGGAACAGTAGCCAGTCAGCAAACTGTCATATCAGAAAGGCCAGAAACCAAGTACTCAAATAAGAGCCCCCAACTCTCTGTAAAACATGGAAGACTTTCAACAATGTTATTATACATTGCAAAATTCAGTAGTCTTTAGGCATCTGTTAAGAATGACAAGTTTAACTTGGAGAACATCAATACAAGTATTTCTTAACCCTTGATGAGTAATCATTGCAAACAAAAACAAAGACAATATCAAAACTATACATTGCAGTTAAAATTTAGATGGTGGTAAGTTACTAAGAGGTTAATACTGCAAGTTGGGCAAGGGGGAAGGGGTGTTGATTCCCCCCTCCCCTTTTTTTCTTTATATAAACAATTATATAGAATTATATCAAATATTGAGGACAAAAGCTTGCTCTGATCACCACTGGAGCTCGCTATTGCTTATTCTGCATGCAGAAAGCTCCCCAGCATCAATGGGAGCTCCCTGCAGGGAAGCAGGGCAGAATACAAAGCAGAGATCTGCAGCGCAGAGATGAGTGCTGCAGTGAGGGCAGAGGAGGATTTTGCAGCAACAGAAGGCAGAATTGTGAAAGCTGGGAGAAACTAACTGATTTTTGGCGTGCTCTGGGGGAATACATGTTCCCTGGGCTTTCAGTGCAAGTGGGTTCACAACCAGAAACTCAAACTTTGAGTTGGGAGGAAAAAAAAAAAAGTTAAGGGGCTCACCTATATAAGATGGTCATCACAAGCCAAAAGCAACTGTCTTCTGAGCAAGTTACACTACGCTTTCATATTTTTAGAAAAAAATACTGCAAACATCAGGAACCTCTTCATGCATCCAGCTGAAGCAACATATGACTTCTGCCTCACCAGGAATGCATCTCCAGCCTTTTGTTTGGTCTCTATTTTTAATGCTTTTTTTTTTTAAAAAAAAACATTAATTTTTAGGGTGGTTGACACATTGCTGATAGACTGACCCTTGAACTGAAATATCTCAAAATACCTGTGAACATCTCAAGTGACTTACAACATTTCCAAGCCCAGAATTATTAGACATGTTTCTGGATAAGCCGAGATGCTTTTATAAAACAGAAATCTGTTACCAGCAGAGTTGGTGTTGTCCTATTTGCTTTGAGGACTAACAGCTCACCAAGACTGTCCTTTAATTTCTTACACAGCTATCCAGGTACTGGCTTATCTCACCTAGATTACTCAATATGTTAATTACATTTACCTGATCACTTAGGTTGCATGGGTGGTGGTTGTGGGTTTTTTTTTTGCTTTTGTTTTGGCTTAGTATATAAAGAGTTCACAAAAAAAGTGTGGGTGGTTTCTACATCTATCCCTACAATCAGCATTCAGATGCCAAGGAGAGACTGAATGATCAGGAGGCCCCATTACGACTAGCTTGCAACAATCTACAAAAATACATTCTCATAATTTATACCAAAACCTTAACATTTGGGTTTTTAGTCAAAGGCAATGCAGGCTCCTTTGACTACGTAGCAAAGGCAATACCAACTGGTCAACTCAAAGTCTGAGGGACACAAGTTTATTTCTCACAGCGTCAGCACTACAAAACTAAAGTACTAATGAGCTCTGAAGATGAGAGATTCGGTTGAGTTTCATGCAAGATTATGTCCTCCAGAAGGTCAGAAAGCTGAAAGGGAAGCCAGCCAGCAACCCTTGGTAGAACTCTGCATTTGCAACAACATAATAACATCAGATTGGTTGGGTTTTTGTCAGGTTTTGCATTTTGGGTTTTTGGTTTGTTTGGGGTGGGGTTTTTTTTGTTTATTTTTTTTAAAAACAAAAAAAAAATTAAGTATTCATACACTTAGGTAAGGAGCAAGTGAGATGCTCCTTCAGAGAGCATCCTACACTGTTCTACATCATGTAGTAAAGTACTCCTCTCTCCAAGACTAGCAGGAGCCTCTGAAGACAAGGTAAGGCTGTAGGGTTTGACATTGCTGAAGGGTTACCAAGAAGGGTGAGGTTTCTTACGCCCCTCACATCTATACAGTCCCAACAACAGAAACCTGAAACCGTGGTCTAATATTACTAACGCTTCTCAGTGGTATCACTTACTGCCTCACTGTTTCATTATTTAAATCTTTATTATGCTGCTGTACGGCTTTACTTGCACAAAAATTATCACTATAAAGGATCTGCTTTCAGACTCCAGATACGCATTAATTTTTGAAAGCTTTATATTAGGAGCTTCAGTGCAAAATCCCACTCGTGTTATTCACCCAAGTAGCCCCAAAGGGTTCCTGACACAAGTCAAATGAGTGGGTGAGAAAGTGCCTGCTGTTTTTTTTCTTTTGAGGCTGATTTGGCAGGGCTAGGCTTTGAGCTAAGAGAAATCTGAAGACCAGGGTCTGAGTCTTGCTATTTTCTGCTCCAAAGCTTTCCTCAGCTGAGCAGACAGTATTCAAGGATGGAAATGCATTGATTTAGAATTCAAGAGAATTTAATTTTCAGGAGAAAGATTACTTGTGTATAATGCCCCCCCCCCCTTTTTTTTTTTTTGCAAAATCAGCTTACTTTGAAGGCCAATGCAAATATCCTAAATGTATGCTCATGTATCTGTCCTACTTCTGCAACCTATTTTAAGCATTAAGCAATTCTAAACAGTCTGTGATTCATCTCAGGTTATTAAGGAGACAGAGCAGGAAACGAGAAAAGAAGAATGGTCCCTAAGATCTGATTTAATTTTGATAACTTTAATTCTTTGTTTTATATATGTAATAACCAGTAGATGTTATGATTCTGAAAAGAATCAGTTTTCAGTATTTATCAGAATTTATGCAAATCCACATAATTTAAATGCAATATGATGATTAAGACAGGATTTTCAATTCATTTCCCCAACTATGTGAATGTCCTTTCTCTCTTTATGCAAATTATCAGGTCTACTCAGTACTGTTCTTTTTAGATGACCACTTTTCCCAAAATAAAACACTTAAGTACACACTATGGCATTCAAGTCTTACCTGCAGTTTTGCATTGGTCTAAATAAACAGTTGACTTTAGCTGTAGTCTAACCACCATTTTTTCCCCAACAGCTTATTCTTCATATAAATGAAGATGAAGAAAATAGAGAGTATCCATGAAACCAGTGGTCAATTTGTCAAGTCTGATAAATGTAGTGCCTGCATCTAAAATAAGTGCCTCAGTGCTTTGTGCTCTTGCATCAATTAACATTTAATTTGACTTTTTACAACCTCACTTATCACCAATTTTCATTCCTTTGAAGCTAGCAAATGTTAGCTTTTCAAGTCTGTCAGTTTATGATTACTTATAACAAACGCAATTTCAGTTTGAATGTAAGAAGAGATTAACGTAACGCAAGTACAATGCTCCTACGGTATTTGAAAACGGAAAGAAGAAATTCAAAGTAAAAAAAGACTATATGATCCTGGCAGCAGTTTTCTAACAAATAAACAGATTTGATGACAAACTAAACCAAAAGCAGCTGCAGAAACACATTGTCTCTATCAGTTCAAACATTATCTGGGCCTTTTGGGAAGAAATGGACTATCTCACTCTCTCTCTTACACTGCAACAGATCAAAGTAGCAGCTAATTAAATTTCAAAACAAATTTAAAGAATTGCAATACATATTTACACTGCCCATCAGTCCATAACCATTCTGTGAAATTTTGACACCAGATCTGCAGAAATTAGCTAGTGACACCGCCATGGTTTTATCAGGGTTAGAAGAGGGGATTAGATGAAGACTTCTAAAACTGAGTAGAGATAACCCCTCTCCTGTGAGGGTACGACCTAACCACTAGCTGATCGCAGCATGAAGGACGTGTGAACACAGATGGTGTTTTGTAACTGTCCACCTTGAATTTTCTTCTCTTCCACAGGTTTCTCGAAGCACTGCTCTCAGCAGATACACAACCTACCTACAAGGCGACACCTTCTCACCTAGAAACAGGCACGTGTAGAACAGACCAGAGTCATCAGCATCTCAGTAGATATCAATTGCTTTATTCCAACTGAGTGGCTAAATAACCCAGAAATATCCCATATTCCTATTGCTTTAAACAAGAGTTTTCAGATGAGGAGAGCCAACATGGCATAGCTGTACATCTCCCATGCAGTCACTAAAGCTAATACGGGCTATAAACAGAGTCCCTGTTTTCTCAGCTCAGTACCTTAAAGTACCTATTCTTGCAACAAATTAAGATTCTCTGCAAAGGTCTGGATGCACATCCATATCTCCGGTCTTCAGAACAAACCACAGGTAGCCAAAATCAGTCCCATATGTTGAATCTGGTTTAGGAGGCTCCAAGCCACTGTACTTCCTTCCTTCCATCTTAATTTTGTGTTGCAGCCAGGGGAAGGGACCAGATGAGGCCCTGCAACGAGGGAAGGGAAGGGAAACCACATATGGCATGTGATACCATGGAAAGTAGGAGACACAACCATTGGTCTGGGACAGATGTTTTCTAGGCACAGACACCCAAACCATGCTTGTACCCACTGCCCTCCATCCTCCTGCCAAGCCAGAACACAGGGACAGGAGAGCCCAGAGGTGAACTGCAGGGGCAGAGCATGCCAGGGAAAAACACCCATTTCCAAGCAACTCGGCTACTAAGACTTTTCTTCAGATAGCAAGAGCCCTGCTTATGGAGAACCAGTGCTTCCTCACAACTAGTAGCTTTATAAAAGGAATATGCATCCTTATAATTCTTTGATCCCTTTGATGCTATAGAAAGACCACCTGCATCCATCTTTCTTTTGCCTTCTGATGTCTTAGCAGCCTCTACTGCCAAGTGAAATTGCTCCATAGCAGAGAAAGTAAAATTGCTCCATAGTAAGAGATATTCCACCTCCATCTTCTTCCTAGGGATTTGCTTGATAAGATACATCAATAAAGAGAGAGAACATACAAATCTCTAGTTAGCTGTTCTGATGAAGTAAGTAGAATGATCTCAGTTAAGCAGCTGGTTCTGAACTATGAATAATTTTTGCTCTCCCCCAGGTGGTGCACCAGGCTTCCCCTGGGGAGCACACTGCAGGTTGGCTGCCAGCAGCACAGATGACAACTAAAACATGCAAGAGATTGCTTAGGAGGGGACCAAGTCCCAAGGGACATCCTCAACCACAAAGCAACGTTCCCAGAGAGTTGGTTGCCAATTAAAAATTCATTCCATCTTCAAAAACAATATCTGAATAAAAAAGACCTCTCTAAACTCTCTCCTTTCTTCTGCTTTCTTTGGGGTGCTTTGGCGGTCTGGGGGGGTCCCCTAAGATTTCCATGAAAATCAAATGTGACAAAGAAATTTAAGCACACTAATAACTGGAAATTCAGTGAGATACTCGGAGATGCCCAGATTAAATTACCGCAGCACTATAGTACTCTTGAATCATCTTTCCCTTCCAGTTACAGTCTACATTGAAATACCTATTCTGAAGACAGCGACAGGAAGAAAGGTAGGGGAGAATGCTTTGATCTATAAAAACATTGAAAGGAACACGTTATAGTGTCAGAAGGAAGAAAGAAAAGGAGGAAGGAGACCTAGAGGAACTAAGGATAAATCAAGCATAATACAGCATTAAAAAAGAATTAAATGTCAGAGAAAATTGGTGAAGGGAAGCATCAAGAATAACTTCATGTTACTCCTTTTAATCTTAGAAAATTTCAACACCTATGAGAAAATCTGAAGCATCAAAACAGCCACTGACACAAAAATAAATAAAGTCCCATGCTTGAAAAAAGTGGCAGGCCGCTTGTGCCAGGCAGAGTTTATCATACACAGAGTTTTCCTGTGGAAGATATGCATTTTCAGCAATTAAGTTATTCTAAACTTGACCAATTCCAGCCAGAGCATTAAGCTCCTACTTCTAATAACATACAACCCCTGTCTGTATTCACTCCAAATACAGACATTTTGCAAGTTAAAAACAAATAGATAAATAAAAACAGGTATGACCCTCTGGAGAAGAAATATTTCCACGAATAGAATTTTCTTCCCATTATTTACAATTGCTTCTTCTCAACACAATGGCATCAGCTCTTATTTATAGTGATGTTTTTGCCAGGCAGGATTAGGTCTTATTCATCCATGAAAACCCCAGTGTTTTCATGAAAACTGATTCATCTAAGCACACATTAATACAAATCACTTATGAAGCATCCAGCAAGATGTAAAGCTAGGAAGCTCTACTACTCTTTTAAGCTTCAAAAGCTGGGAAAATGATATTGCAGCAAAAGCCATAATATTATGAAAACTAACTTTAGGGAAATAAATACAGATTTCTAACAGGGGCACATAACAAACCGTTCCAAAAGGATCACATTTATTTTTCAGAAAACAATTAAAATCTGTTCAGGACTCTAACCAAAAATCCACAGAAGTCAATTCAAAGATTTTCAAGGACAGAAGATCTGATCCTTTTTGTCTGATGACCCAAATCCCCCACAAAGCTGGTAAGACCACTTTGCTGGCAAGGCACAAGACAAAAAAAAAAAGCCTCGCTGGGATATAAAAGCGTTCTATAAACCAGGAACAAACATGTCAGTGTTTTTCTCTTCATCTACCTTTGTACCGATTTCCTGATGTTGCTTGAACTTAGCCCAAGCACAAAGTCAGCCTCCATCTGTTCTCGTGGGCAAGGAAGCAAACTGAAGATTGCTAAGTGACCCCAAGAGCTCCCGCGGATGCTGGGCTGGCTTGAGAAAAGCCAAGAAATGTCCCAAAACTCTTGAATACAAATATACTGCTTGTCCCCAGACTGTCACACACCAAAGGGTACCAAGTTACCACGTTTTCTTAATGGGGTAGAATCCCTTGTCTTTCCTGTTGGGGGGAGCCTAATTTTTCCTCATTTCTCTGCATTGCCCAGTATGTTTGGGTGCCAGCAGAGCATTGCACAGCTTCGTAGCAGCTCCTATGCTAGAAAATAAACTAACATGCAAATAGCTAAATTAACTAAAAGTCACTGAAAACTTTCTTACCTTCTACTCTACAAAGAAAAAAACATTCCTTTAGTCTGCCTCTGCAACATAAAACATCACAACATGCCCTTACCTCGGCTGTATCAGAGCTAAGGACAGGGATTTGTGTCAGCCCTGATTTGTGGGAGCTGTTGAGGAAAGGAACATTTGTCTAAATGGGATAAGTGACAGAAGAATGGGACACAAGCCACCAGTTGGGCAACCTGGGGCCAGAGCAGGTGAGGTGAGAACAGCCCCAGGCAAGACCTTGGCAGCAGAAAAATTTGTCTTTGGTTTACGGTTTAATTGCAACAGTTCCTGTAAAAGCACTCACATAACTGTATGCAAGGAAGGTGCTGTTTTGCTTCACAAAAAATACTGGTTGGGAAAAATTGATTACTTAAACAAACAACCACCCCAAAAAACAGTTTACACAACATTTTCATTATTAACACATACTTTATTTAATACATTCTATGCTTCCATTCATTAAAAAATATCCCCCACGTTTCCCAAGCTAGAAATTATATTTAGCTGAGATTTTGGGCTCTGCTGTTCAAATTACTTAGCCAACCATCAGGTTTGGGTTGTAGATGAATTCCCACACTAGGCAGATGTTAGCAGCTCAGAGCTCTCAGAAATATGAGGCTCTTCAACACAGCTATTCCCATTATTGAAATCCTCCTCAAGGAAATAAGAGACCAAACAAAAGGCTTAGTTGAAGATGCCTAAAAGTTCAAATGTTGGAGCCATCAAAAGGTGCATTAAACAACTTCCAACAGGAACGCACCCATCTGTTTTATGCTGTCTTGCAGACAGTTAGTCTAATTAAGCCTCCTAGGCAGGGTACAGTTCCCCAGTGGGCTCTGAACCCTATTTAAATTTAGAATAATCTCAAAATCTTTGAGCCATTGATTGATGTCCCAGTTACTTTGTGATCATTCAAGGGATTCCTTTGCTTGCCTTTATTTTAGTTAGATGACTAATTACTGCATAGTCTGTACCAATTAACACTCCGATGTTAGCAGTTAAGACTGTTAGTGCTGACCATTTCTGAAATGCAATAACACTTCAGGGTTGATCATCAAAAGGAGGGAAAAAAAATTTAGCATTACCTATTCCTTAACAGAAAGCAATTTTGAATTTCTGCACACGAATCCCAAATAAGAAAAAACACTTGATCATATGCAGATCTTCACATGGGTTTATAGCCAATAAAAAGATGTGTTACTGGGGGATGTCAGTCTGGACTGTTGGGCAGCCATGACAGTCAGGCACACCATGGGGAACACTGTAGCATTAGGTAGGTAAAGATCAGCAATAGGGGTTTTTTTGTTTTGGTGGGGGGGGGTTGGTTTTTTTTTTCTTCAAGGATTAACTGCTCAGAAATTCAAGGGAAAAGTGTTGCATTTATGAAGCTCCTGGTCTTTGTTTAAAGATTTCTGATCCAAAAATCCTGAATAGACAAAAACTATCTAGTTCTCCTGAATGTACCCTCCAAAATTTAATATGTTCTCTTTAATAAACTCAATTAAATGACTATCTACCCAAAAAAATATATCCCCTCCTCAATTTAATTCCAGAAAAGTAGGTCCAGAATTACCTCTGAAGGAGAAACACCATCATGTTCAACATGCCAGAAGCCAACTCACTGCTATTGTGAATCTCTGAAGTCTGTGGAGCCGTATGCACTTAAGCCAAACATTGAATTTGTCTCAATATCTACATGGAGTTCACAAGTTCAACAAGGTCCACACTACACTGGTGTTTTTTATGCCATTGAGGTCTATTTCGTGTGTTTCAGTTAAATACGCCTCATTTATTTAAACAAACCTGCACAAAGAAAATTAAACTTAATCTCAAAAATCAACACGACCACAAGGGTATTTTTCTTCCTGGCTCTGTGTTAAAACAGACAGTTGGTGAACTAATTCAGAGGAAGCAAGAAAAAAGAAGTGGTAAAAAAGCAAATAAATTTTGAATTCTTTAGGGAGGAATCTGCAAACGTTTCCAGCACTACCCTCATCCTTCCCACCACAGGTTCCTGGTAGCCTTATGCTGGCTTAGGAGGCCCAGAGCTGCAATTCCCTATGGGCAGGCACCAGGGTAAGCATTGCACTTAGGTGTAAAAAATCCCACACAGGTGTAACCTTGGCAATTTATATAAGGTGTTTATTAGAACTACAGGTATCAGTCAGGTGCTCTGGTTTTAATTAAACCAATTTACAATAAACATTCATCTTCTTATTTACAACTATGCCATACCAGACAAGTTCTCCAGTAGGATTCACTGTGAAACCATGGTTGAGATACAAAGAAAGTTTATGTGAGCACTAAATTTTTTATACCTGAAATAACATGAACAAGTCTCAACTTCAGAGCTTCACAGAGTTAATATTTTCAGTACCAACACTCAAAAAAAAAAAGCCAATGTTTTCCCCCATGAAGATTTTGAAATCACTGTGTTTAAATGTCAAACAGCACAACAGTATTTTCATGGACTAGACATTACCAAATATCAGCTTATCCTCAATAAAATATGCGCTTCCCACAACTGCAGAAGTATTCTCAATGGAACCAGAAAAGTTTTCTGCTGATCAGAACTTATTTTTATTCTACTCTGTCCATCAAAATAAAAGGTTCTAAAGGAAATACTCTTTCCCTTTAATCTCCTGGGGAGCAGATAGCAGCAACTGGGACCAGGACTGGGCTCTCCAGCTCAAGTCATTCACTCCCTGCCACCAGACAGCCCCCAAACACCTAAGAACATGTCTTAAAAGCAGTATTTATTTCACATTTTTAGTAATTCTTCTTGTAAATGATCCATTATCTGTCAAATAATATCTTTCTGCTTCACATGCAGAACAGAATATTAGGAAATTTGGCTAAAATTAAAGTCACATCACTTAACTCAGATGGCTAGTAAAGCAGTTGACCTCCAGAAGAGAAATCTCTCATTAACAAATTCCCATCTCAGTAGAGAGCAGCAGCTGAAACCACGCTCCACAGAAAAATGAAGAAAATCATTGTTTCACAAGACTAAATCATGTTAGGAGAGGGGAAAAAAATATTTTCCATTATTAGTTGCCATATAAATAAGGAACATACAATTATTTCTCACAGCTCTCTGTATGTTCTGAAATATTATTTTTGTCAGAAGTATAATTGAAATGACTCTCCCTGACACTTGGGCTTCATTAAATATGAATTCATAGCTTTTACTAAAGGATATCTAAAAATATTAGACACTTTGCATGCTATGATTAGGCATCTGGGAACATGTTGCTATTACAGACAAGGACGGCAGTGAGCTACAGAGACGTGAACAATGAAGGAATATGTCATCCTACCCAGACAGGTAGTTATGGATAACAAGATTGTTTCACAATAGTTGACCTAAATTAAAGACAAAGGATTAAAAAGCCATCACTCTGGATATTGGTATCCTCTAACTTTTCCCCCCTTGAAGCTGTTCTGAAAGATTGACTTTGTAACGATATCATCATCACTTTTTCAAACTAAATTGATTGGTTTTGAGCCCACATAAATAAAGCAGAGAATAGAGTCACAGACATCCCCAAGCAAATATCAATTATTTCTTTGAAAGGCAAAGGAGGACCACAGTTATTATACCTATTCAGAGACAAGCACCTGAGCCGCAACATTTCACACATTATAAAGCAAGATAGAAGATTAATATGCATTGCTACCAAATTTTATGACATTTTTGTGAGACTCCCAATGTAAATTGTAGAGCTAGTTTATATACCATGAAGCATAGGTATACAGGCACATACACAGACAGCATGCTCTGCCCCAGAGAAGAGGGCAAGCAGAGCACAGGGTTGCACGAGGGAGCCCACACATGCCCACGGCGGGGCTGAGCTTGTAAAAAGGGAGCTGAAGGGCCCACGACCACCTTGCGCTGGCCCACCACCACCTTGCGCTGGCCCACCACCACCTTGCGCTGGCCCACCACCACCTTGCGCTTGTGGGAGGCCAGAGGGGTAAGAACACAGCGCAGATTACAGAAACAAAGCATCAGCCCTGCTGTGTCCATGCCAGCAGCAAGCCACTGGTTGCAGCAACCCAACTGAAACAAAGCTTTCAGAAAGTCTGAGTACTCAGACCAAAAGGGTTGGAGGGCTCCCGGAGGCCTTTGATTCCCATTGGGTTTCTTGGCTCCTCTTCTACAAGGGGCGACTCACAACAGAAAACAGTTTGCAGCCTGCCCTGGCTGCAGGGTTCCATTGCTTTTTCCTTTATTTTTTTTACCTCCTACTTGTGAAGGGACCA